>NW_022681466.1:68712010-69912010 GCF_009764315.1 Trachypithecus francoisi
TCAGGGAGTGTCTGGCAGGGATTTCAAAGAGTTGGATGTGTCTTTGTTTTTGGCTCGGTGAGAGGCTCTGCAAGCCGCTCCCGGGGCTGCTCAGAGTCAGGGTCCCGGGAGTCCTTCTAAGTCACCAGAGCAGCCACATCGGTGCTGCCAAAAGAGGGAAGGCCAGGCAGGCTGAGGCCTCCCCGGGCTCCTGCCTCCCTCAGATTTGCCAGATATTACCGAGACGCGGCCGGGGTGGAGTTCCGCACCCTGATGAAAGCCTATGGCATCCGCTTCGACGTGATGGTGAATGGCAAGGTGTGTGTGCCTTCTCCTGCTCTGGGGCTGGGGGCTGGGGGATGCTGGGAGAGTCCCTGGGTGCCCCGCTGTGCATTCTCCTGTTCTGAGGCTGGGTGGTGGGGGGTGGGGGATGTTGGGAGGGTCCCTGGGGGCCCCTCTGTTCTGAGGCTGGGCAGGAGGGGGCGGGGGGGATGGGGTACGTTGGGAGGGTCCCTGGAGGCCCCACTGTCCACCCTGCCTCGCTCACTCGCCTTGTCTCTGTCTTCCAGGCAGGGAAGTTCAGTATCATCCCCACCATCATCAACGTGGGCTCTGGGGTGGCACTCATGGGTGCTGTGAGTACCTCCCCTCCCTACCCGCTTCCCACCCTCTCCCCTGGCAGCTGCGCTTCAGGAGGAACATGTCCCAGTGCCCTCAGAAAGAACCAGAGCTGGCAAGATCAGAATGGGCGTGGGAAAAGAGGGCTTTCTGGGATTTCGTGCTCTGCCGGCTGTCCCCACGTAGCAGTGACAGCCCGAGCCTCTTTCCAGAGCCAGGGAGGCATGTGCCGGCAGCTCTGCAGCTGTGGGTGGGTTTGAGTCAGTCCCCAGCCAAGGCGTGGCTGAGATATTCCTGGGATCCCAGGTGAGTCCCTGAACTTCTAAAGTCTCCATCTCTACTTCTGCTAAAAGAGGGCAGGATTAGGCCGGGCGCAGTGGCTCACACCTATAATCCCAACACTTTGGGAGGCTGAGGCGGGTGGAACACCTGAGGTTGGAAGTTCAAGACCAGCCTGACCAACATGGAGAAACTCCGTCTCTACTAAAAATACAAAAATTAGCCAGGCGTGGTGGCAGGCGCCTTTAATCCCAGCTAATCAGGAGGCTGAGGCAGGAGAATCGCTTGAACCCGGGAGGCAGAGGTTGCGGTCAGCTCAGATTGCACCACTGCACTCCAGCCTGGACAACAAGAGCAAAACTCCGTCTCAAAAAAAAAAAAAAAAAAAAAAAGACGGCAGGATTAGGCTGCAGACAGTTTCTTAGCCTGAGTGCTGCTGACTTTTTGGGTCGGATAATTCTTTGTCGTGGTCTTACACACATCCTTTGACATGCCTTTAAACATTCTGCAATGCACAGAGGGCTGTCCTGGGTGTTGTGGGATGGTTTGTTTTGTTTTCTACTTCATATTTCACACTTTTCCAGTCTGATAAGATTTATTTTCCCAGACCCTGAGGATGTTGATTTCAGAGACAGAGTCTTGCTCTGTTACCCAGGCTGGAGTGCAGTGGCATGATCATGGCTCACTGCAGTCTTGAATTCCTGGGCTCACGCGATCCTCCCGCCTCAGCCTCCCCAGTAGCCAGGGCTGCAGGTGCACCACCACGCGTGGTTAATTTTTAAATTTTTTGTAGAAATGGGGTCTCACTATGTTGGCCAGGCTGATCTTGAACCCCTGGGCTCAGGCAATCCTCCGGCCTTGGCCTCCCAAAGTGCTGGGATTACAGGCGTGAGCCACCGCGCCCAGCCCATTGTAGGATGTTTAAGAGCATTCCCGGTTTCCACCCACTAAATGTCAGGGGCACCCTCCCCTGCAGTTGTGATGGGGCAAAATACCAGCTGGCTGAGAACCACCCGACTGAAAGACTGAGAGGCAGGGAAGACAGCCTTGTGACTCTTCCGTGGAGCTGGCCCTTCAGTGGGGCCGAGAGGGGCTCGCAGGGGAGGAGGCGCAGGGGCTGAGGGCAGGGAAAGGCGTCCTGAGTCCGCACTGCCCCTTGGTCCTGAGGGCAGGGAAAGGCATCCTGAGTCCACACTGCCCCTTGGTCCTTCTGGACCTTTTGAAAGCCATGGGAATGGTCAGTGGGTGGCTGGTGCCTATCCCAGCAGGTCCCTTTCCCAGATTTCCGACGGCCTCTTCCCTCGTTCCTCTGCCCGTGCACGCAAGACAGCCCCACTGGAGGAGTCCGTCGGGATCCAGGGGTGACTTTTGTTGAGGCCGGGAAAATCGTGTCCTACACCAGGACTCAAAAAAGACCACGCTCCTGGGAGGGGTCAAGAAAAGTGAGCTCCACATGGATCCCTAGCTGCAGACAGTCGCTGGGAGGGTCCCAGATGTTTGCGCCTGTTGCTTTCTTAGAGAAGGCCCACCTTCAGCCATCGCTTTTGTTTTTGTTTTTGTTTTTGTTTTTTGAGATGGAGTCTCGCTGTTGCCCAGGCTGGAGTGCAGTGGCACGATATTGACTCACTGTAGCCTCTGCCTCCCAGGCTTAAGCAATTCTTCTGCTTCAGCCTCCTGAGTAGCTGGGATTACAGGCACGTGCCACCACGCCCGGCTAATTTTTGGATTTTTGTAGAGACGGGGTTTCACCATGCTGGCCAGGCTGGTCTTGAACTCCTGACCTCAGGTGATCTGCCCACCTCGGCCTCCCAGTGCTGGGCTTACAGGCGAGAGTCACCACGCCCAGCCCAGTCATCACTTTCTGGTGATGTGAGTTAAGTCGGAGCATCCTCTGGGGACAGACCTGTGAACTGGAGGTAATGGTGCAGAAAGAGGTGGTGGTCAAGGTTAGGTTTGGGGTTGGTCTCTGGGGAGCAGGGAATGAGTAAGCAACATTTTTGGCATCTGGGGGATGGATGTGCAGCATCCAGGGTCCGGGGGCCAGGATTCCTTGCTGGCCCCTCCACCAGCCCTTCCCACCTTCACCTTCCCCCGTCATTCAGACCCTAACCCCGCCCTGTGCTGTGGGTGGAGTCGCCCTCTGCTGGAGGACAGGGGCAATTGCACGACCCGCTCTGGTCCTAAGAGCACATTTTGGGTGTGAGGGGCTGAGCTGGGGTCGTCCACCTCGTCATCTTCCTTTTTGTTTGTTTTTGTCTTTTTTGAGATGGAGTTTCACTCTTGTTGCCCAGGCTGGAGTGCAATGGTGCGATCTCGCTTCACTGCAACCTCCACCTCCCGAGTTCAAGCGATTCTCCTGCCTCAGCCTCCCGAGTAGCTGGGATCACAGGCACCTGCCACCACGCCCGGCTAATTTTTGTATTTTTAGTCGAGACGGGGTTTCACCGTGTTGGCCAGGCTGGTCTCAAACTCCTGGCCTCAGGTGATCCGCCTGCCTTGGCTTCCTAAAGCGCTGGGATCACAGGCGTGACCCACTGCACCTGGTACCGGTCATCTTTGACCAGCACCGTAGCGTCCTTGCTGGTTAGAACCCTTCCAGCCCATCTCACACTACCACAGGGATCTTTCTAAATGCCAAAATTCGGGCTGTGGTGCCTCCGCCTCACCTAAAGGATGAGGATCAATGCCTCGGAAACATTCTAAGAAGCCTAGCAGGCCGGTCCCCATCCACCTCTCCAGACGTGCCTCTCCCTCTTCCCACACAGGCCCCGCGGCGACAGCCTTGTTCCTCCCCCCTCGAATATCCTTCCGTCTCTGTGTCTAGTATCAACTCCTCTTTAGTCCTTAAGGACTGAATAGGGACCCTCCCCAGGCTGAGTCAAGTCCTGTCTGGGTCATCATCGACACGCCTGTCTCCAGCACCAGAGGGAGAGTCTCCAGGAAGTCTCTCTTGTCCAGATCCTCCCTGTACCTCGGTGCAGGCCCTGGCATCTGCTGGGTGCCCAGCAAACGTGTTGAAGGAACGACTGGATGGGGTCTGGGTGGTGTGGGGTCGGGGAGCGCCTGGCCTGTGGGATCCGGGGAAGCTCCAGTCCAGCTTGGGCTCCACCACGGACCGGCTCTGTGGTCTCGGACGAGGGTGCCTCTTCCTGAGCCCAGTTTCCTCATCTGTTAAATGGGGACAGTGAGGCCTCCCTTAGGGGCTGTTGCAGGATCGAACAACAAGGTGCCGTAAATGAGCAGTGGTCTCGAAGGTCTAGGATTCTGAATCAGACACCCCTCTTTTGCAGGGGGCTTTCTTCTGCGACCTGGTACTCATCTACCTCATCAAAAAGAGAGAGTTTTACCGCGACAGGAAATACGAGGAAGTAAGGTCAGTTCTGCTTTCAGGCCGCGGTCGAAGTGCAGCCCTGTGGGGCGCCCCCCTGGCTTTGCACCTTTACCCTGATGTGCATATTGACAGCTGGGGTGGGAGGCAGGGGCTGGAGGGCCGGGGAGGAGGAGTGTTCAGAGTCCATGCTCTATAGAACCAGATTTGGCCTCAGCAGCAGTGGGAGGAGAGGGCGCTGTGGGCCACGGAGTGGGAGACGGAGTTCACAGGCTCCGCCTGACTCCGGACAAGTCCCAGGCCTCCTTGGGCCTTGGTTTCTCTATCTGGGAGATGAGAGAGCTGGTTTACGAATCGAATGGGTGTCCGCAGCACTTTTGTGATTCTTGGACTTGGTGATCCTGGTGGGCCGGGGCTGAGGGAAGCTGGAGTAGTAAAGGAAAGGAAAGCGGATATTTTCTTTTTCTTTTTTTTTTTGAGACCAAGTTTCGCTCAGTCGCCCAGGCTGGAATGCAAGGGCAGCATCTCGGCTCACTGCAACTGCCGCCTCCCGGGTTCAAGCAATTCTCCTGCCTCTACCTCCTGAGTGGCTGGGATGAGACATGCACCACCACGCCAGGCTAATTTTGTATTCTTAGTAGAGATGGGGTTTCACCATGTTGGTCAGGCTGGTCTTGAACTCCTGACTTCAGATGATCCACCTGCCTCGGCCTCCCAAAGTACCGGCATTACAGGTGTGAGCCACTGCGTCCAGCTGGAAAGCAGATATTTTCTTCTGTGCAGAGGCTGTTTCCAGAGTTTCCTGGGCCCTGGGTATGGTGGGGTGTGTGTGTTCAGAGTGGCAGAGCACAGCATGGGTGGGGAACCCTGATGACTGTGGGTGGGCGGGAAGGGGAAGGGGCTGTGGCTTCGGCCTTTGGAGAAGGCTTTCTGGAGAAGTGGGGATTGGATTGGGAGTTGGGACAGACACCTTAGTGCTCCCTCAGTGCCCCCACAGCCTGGGACCGTGGGTGTCGAGTCTGCCTGTGTCATTCACCTTGCTGCACTCCAGCTGTGGCCTGAACCCCAGCCCTGGGTTATAGGGTGTGCCCTGACCCAGGCTGCAGGCTGAACCCCAACCACAGTCCTGACTGCTGCTGGAGGAAACAGGGTAGAGGAGGCAGGGTGGAGGACGCAGGGAGGAGGAAGCCAGGTGGAGGAAGCAGGGAGGAGGACGCAGGGTGGAAGAAGCGGGGTGGAGGAAGCAGAGTGGGGGATGCAGGGAGGAGGACGCCGGGTGGAGGACGCGGGGTAGAGGACGCGGGGTAGAGGACGCGGGGTGGAGGACGCGGGGTGGAGGACGCAGGGAGGAGGACAAGGGGTGGAAGAAGCAGGGTGGAGGAAGCGGGGTGGAGGACACAGGGAGGAGGAAGCCGGGTGGAGGACGCGGGGTGGAGGACGCAGGGAGGAGGACAAGGGGTGGAAGAAGCAGGGTGGAGGAAGCGGGGTGGAGGACACAGGGAGGAGGAAGCCGGGTGGAGGACGCGGGGTGGAGGACGCAGGGAGGAGGACAAGGGGTGGAAGAAGCAGGGTGGAGGAAGCGGGGTGGAGGACACAGGGAGGAGGAAGCCGGGTGGAGGAAGCCGGGTAGAGGACGCGGGGTGGAGGAAGCAGGGAGGAGGACGAGGGGTGGAAGAAGCGGGGTGGAGGACGTGGGGTGGAGGACACAGGGTGGAGGACGCAGGGAGGAGGACGAGGGGTGGAAGAAGCGGGGTGGAGGAAGCGGGGTGGAGGACGCAGGGAGGAGGAAGCCAGGTGGAGGAAGCCAGGTGGAGGAAGCCGGGTGGAGGAAGCCGGGTGGAGGACGCTGGGTGGAGGACGCGGGGTGGAGGAAGCAGGAAGGAGGACGCAGGGTGGAAGAAGCGGGGTGGAGGATGTAGGGTGGAGGACGCGGGGTGGAGGACGTGGGGTGGAGGACGCGGGGTGGAGGACGCGGGGTGGAGGATGCAGGGAGGAGGACGAGGGGTGGAAGAAGCAGGGTGGAGGAAGCGGGGTGGAGGACGCAGGGAGGAGGAAGCCAGGTGGAGGACGCCGGGTGGAGGACGCAGGGCGGAGGACGCAGGGAGGAGGGCGCAGGGTGGAAGAAGCCGGGTGGAGGATGCAGGGTGGAGGAAGTGGGGTGGAGGAAGCGGGGTGGAGGACGTGGGGTGGAGGAAGCGGGGTGCAGGACGCAGGGTGGAGGACGCAGGGAGGAGGATGAGGGGTGGAAGAAGCGGGGTGGAGGAAGCGGAGTGGGGGATGCAGGGTGGAGGAAGCGGAGTGGGGGATGCAGGGTGGAGGAAGCGGGGTGGAGGATGCAGGGTGACAGCCTGCAGGGTGGAGGAGGCAGGGTGAGGCTGTGGGAGGGGCTGCTGGTGCTTTAGCCCCCAAGGTGCCCCTTAGCTCCTGAGTCCCTGGCTGGCCGGGGTGCCGGCTGTGCCATGCCACACACAGATGATAACAGTGCACTGTCACACAGCACTCACTCTCTACCCAGAACCCCTCTGTACTCTCTGTATTTAAGTCATTTAAGCAACTGAATGAGGTAGACACCGAACTTCCCCATTTTACAAATGAGGAAACTGAGGCACAGAAAGTCTCAGTAATTTGCTCAAGGCACACAGCTGGCGAATGGCAGCGCTGGGATTTGAATCCCAGTAGTGTCTGTAGGATGCGGTTCTCCTGAGTGACTCTGTCTTCACTGAACGTCTCTGTGCTCAGATGACTCCCCCAGTCCCTCTTCTGTGTGCGATTCTGGGGTTGCCCCGGCCTCGGGAGGGTGCTGGCCGTGCTGCCAGGGGGGTCCTTGGGCCGCGACTCCTGGGGATGCTTCTCTGCAGACGAGGCTCAGCCTGCGTGGGGAGGGCGTCTGGCTGGGTGGGGGGCCTGTCTCGGGCCTCCTCTGCGTCTGCCTTGCGGAGTGCCTGTGCAGTGAGCAGGTGCCTGGCCCTTTCTGTGCCTTGTTTTCTTTTTTTTCCCCGAATATTGGGGGCTGGACACCCCCTGCTCAGTCAGGCTGGGGTTCTGTGACTCTCTTGTAAACCACACCCCAAGTACTCACTGACCTGGGTGGCCTTTCCCCTGGCCCAGCTTTTGTTCCTTGCTGGTTCAGGAATTGGCAGCGTTCAGCTGGGAGCTGGGCCCGGGCAGGGAAGGAGCAAGAAATAGACTGGGTTGGAGAAGAGTGAGGAGAGAGAGAGGCAGGGGCTGCAGCAGTGGGGCAAGGAGGCTGGAGGTTAGGGGTATGGGGTAGGCCCAGAGCCTGGCAGCCCTCCTGTGCTCCCTGAGTTGACTCTTACTTTCTGGGCGCTCACTTGAGCTCCTATTCTGAGCAAGCGGGAAGCCCGACTGCCTGGCTTGTCTTGGCTGAGCCTTGCTGTGGCTGTGGGAGGCTATGGACTCATAGGCCCACGCTCCAGCTGCCACTGCAATTGCTGCTGCTTCTTGCGGGGTCAACTCCAGAGGCTTCTGCCTGAGCATCTATGCATGCTGGGCTTCCGCAGGAACCCTGGCGGACTGCACTCTCTCTGAATGCTCTGCCTGCCTGCGGTGCTGCCCGGAGCGGAGTGGTGCTGCCTCTGGTGAGGCTGGCCTACCCACCGGTTCCTGAAAGTCCTCTCCGCCCTGTGTGCCCCCTCCCGCCCACACACAGGTCTGGCCATTTGCAGAATGCACAGGCGAATTTGGAGCAGCTACAGACAATGGAGACATAGCCAGGGCTGTTGGCTACCAGCAGTGTGGCTGAAGACGTTGGGGCCGGAACCACCCGCAGCTCTGAACTGGGAAGAGGAGTCTGTGCCTGCATGAGACAGGGGCTTCCAGGCGCAGCCATCTCTCCTGCACTTTGGGATCTTGCTGCAAGCTTTTCGTTGAGTGAGGAGGGGAGCCGCCCGATGGTCAGAGGGGTTCAGACCTAGAAGAGGAGTCCCTGGAGTCCAGGGAAAGGGGCAGGCCAGGGCCCTGAGTGGAAGTGGAATGTTTGGATTGTCCCTGAACCTGGCTGCACCTTCACTCATTCATACGTGCAGTAAACACGTCTTGACGCATGCTGTGTGCTGGGCCCGCCCAAGAGGTGCTTAAACGAGACACTGACCTGCGCTCAGGGAGAGGGGCACGTGTGTAATTTCTCCAAAGCCAACAGAGACATCACAGCCAGGCCCAGCCACTCCAGCTGGCCCTCCACTCGCCTCTAGCAGTTTCAGAAATCCCTGCCGGGAACGGTGGTCGCTCGGAGAAAGCTCTTGGACAACCCCCAAGGGGACATTTGGGCTTGCCCCAAGGATAAAATTTAAAGGTGGCCATGGAGGCAACCAGGAAAGCACTGGAGCAGTCAGGAGGCAGCTGGCTCTTAGGGGGAGAAGCCAGCGCCGGGGCAGTCTAGGTAAGATGGGGAAGGGGAGGCAGGGAGGCCTCTGCTCCACCTGACTCCGCCAGCCTTGGGAAGCTCGGGGAATATGGACTTGCCCAGATGGGAGATGCAAGTGCCTTGGCCCTGACGAGCTCCTGCCCTCTCCCCAGCCCTCCCCAGAGGCTGGGCCTGAACTGCTAACGAGATCAAGGATGGCGCCACTCAGCAGGTGTAAACGGGCTGAGTTAGGGAGGCCCCTCATTCCCCTCCCTCCATCCCCACCTGTCCCGTGCCACACCCACCTGCTGCTCTCTCCCTCCATCGCTGTAGAGCCTTGCTTTTGATTTATTTATTTGAGAGCGAGTCTCGCTCTCTCGCCCAGGCTGGAGTGCAGTGGCGTGATCTTGGCTCACTGCAACCTCTGCCTCCCAGGTTCAATCAATTCTCCTGTTTCAGCCTCCCAAGTAGCTGGAATTACAGGTGCCCACCACCACGCCCGGCTAATTTTTGTAGTTTTAGTAGAGATGGGGTTTCACCACATTGGCCAGGCTGGTCTCAAACTCCTAACCTCAGGTGATCCGCCAGCCTTGGCCTCCCAAAGTGCTGGGATTACATGCGTGAGCCACCGCGCCCGGCCAAGCCTTACTATTTAAAGTGGGGTCCAGGGACTGGAGCCTGCTAGAAATGCCGGTCCCAGCACCCCCCGCACCCAAATCGGAACCTGCGTTTCAACAAGATTCCAAGGTGATTTGTGTGCACAGTGACATTTGAGAAGCCCTGGTTCTGAGGGAAAAAAGGCCAGCTTTGGTGGATGGAGCCAGTTTCTAGGTCAGACTTACATGCATGCTACCAAGAGACCAAGAGGCTTCCTCCCCCACCCGGAAAGTAGCAGTATGCTCAGCTGATTTAAGTTAAAATATTTTGACTAGGTAACACTTCTATGATTCAAAGTTTAAAAGGTGCAAAAGAATCATCAGTGAGAAGCAACCGTCCGTCCTCCCCGTTCCCCAGAGGCAGCCAGTGTTGCTAATGCAAGAGGCTCCCTGATGTTGCTGAGAACTCGCTTGGTTTCTTACACATTCACTCAGGTAATGAACTTCTGATGCTGGCGCTTAAGACCGAGTCTCCCCCGTCAAAAGCGGACATGAAGTACGTGTCAGTGTTGGGCTTGGGAGCTGACTAGACCCCTTCTCCCATCCCCGTTGTCTGTGAGTTGTCTCCTTGTAACCCCAAAGTGAGAAACCTGGAGCTCAACCCTCGTCACTGCCGGAGCCTCCTGGCGGAAAAGTCCCCCAGCGCTGCCCTGACTCAACCAGACCCCATGCTGTCTGGGCAGCTCCCTGGAAGCATCCTCTTTGGAGGGGTTCTCTCTGCACACAGAAAGCGGGGGCGGTGAGAGCACCCCTCCACTGAGGCTTTGGAGAGAAGGGGACTGGCAGGTGTCAACGATGCTGTTCCTGGGATCCAGGGACATGGTCTCCAGAACAGGAACTCTCCTAGAGCAAGGAACTTCCTCACTTTGGGTTGTCTGGGAAGGGAACCTGCAACAAGCCTATACTGCTCTCTGATTAGAAAGTAAAGATCCAGGCTGGGCCCGGTGGCTCACGCCTGGAATCCCAGTGCTTTGGAAGGCTGAGGCGGGCCTCCGAACTCCTGAGGTCAGGAGTTCGAGACCAGCCTGGCCAACATGGTGATACCCCCGTCTCTACTAAAAATACAAAAATTAGCTGGGTGTGGTGGCAGCGCCTGTAATCCCAGCTACTCGGGAGGCTGAGGCAGGAGAATCCCTTGAACCTGGGAGGCAGAGGTTGCAGTGAGCTGAGATCATGCCACTGCACTCCAGCCTGGGGTGACAGAGTGAGACTCTTGTCTCGAAAAAAAAAAAGTGAAGGTCCAGGTGATCCACTCAGGTGTGTCACTTCCTCACTGAAGCAAAGCCTTGCATTTTATAACGTGGTGACTTTTAGGTTTGGGAGGAAGCAAAAAAGGCAGGGGTCATGGCTGCTGATTTTAACCAGACTCCGAAATAGCTTGGCAGAAGCCACAGAACCTGAGGATAGCTGTACTATTTGTTTCATATTGCAACGAAAATGTCTTCCTAGCCGGGCGTGGTGGCTCACACCTATAATCCTAGCACTGTGGGAGGTCGATCGAGGTGGGTGGACTGCCTGAGGTCAGGAGTTTGAGAACAGCCTGGGCAACATGGTGAAACCCTGTCTCTACTAAAATACAAAAAATTAGCTGGGTGTGGCGGCATGCACCTGTCGTCTCAGCTACTCGGGAGGCTGAGCAGGAGAATGGCTTGAACCTGGGAGGCGGAGGTTGTAGTGAGCCAAGATCGTGCCCCTGCACTCCAGCCTGGGCGACAGAGCAAGACTCTGTCTCCAAAAAAAAAAAAGAAAAAAGAAAATGTCTTCCTACAGTTAGTCATTCCCTCAGCTAGGAAATGTTTATGGCGTCCCCGTGACGTGTCAGGTGTTGGACCAGACGCTGCTGAGACAGGATGAGCAACACGGACATGACCCTGCCCCCGAGGGTGTCCAGTCTAATGGGCGTTATCAGATGATCACGCCTGTCATTGCAGGCGGAATGGGGTGTCGGAGAGGTCAACGAGGAGTAGCCAGATAAAGTTTCCCCAGGGAAGTGACCTGTGAGTTGAAATCTGAAAGGTTCTAGCAGCCTAACTAGGTGACGGGGGAAGCAGTCCAGGTAAGGGAAGCGCAGGTGTGAAGAGACGCTTTGACACGGGAAGGAGCAATGGAGAACCTGGGTGAAGGCGGCAGACAGGAGCCAGGTTTGGCGAGGCTTTTGTTTAATCAAGTTGACTGTCTTTAGCTGTGAAGTTGCCCCTTGACACTTTGCTTCCTTAGAGGACTTACCCTCATTGTTTCTTCAAGGCCGGCCAAGCCTTCCAGTGACCTCCTGACTGCCCATCAGGGCCCCGTGCTCAGAAAAGCCAGAGATCCCATGACAGCTTCCAGACAGTGTCACACTCTTCCAGTTTCCTTGCTTTTTGCGCAGCCCCCAGCTCCCACCGTTTTTCTGCATAATCTTGGTGTAAGAGTGGGAGGCTCATGAATCTGATGGAAACTGGCTTTTAAATGGGGAGAAGTGAAGCAGGAACCGGAGCTCCTTTCAGACTTGGGAAAGCCCTTCTCCCTGGGCACTGGTTGCCTCACTGGGAAGCTGAGCGTGCCAGCCTCTGGAGCTCCTTTCATTCTGATATTCCAGGAGCACGTGAATTGCCTCTGCTTCTGTTCAGGCCCCATCCTAAACCCAGCCGTCTAGCACCGAGCGATCCCAGGCCTTTGGGAATGCCATGATGCTGCCCAACGGGAAATTTGTACATTGGGTGCTATCAATGTCACATCACGGGCACCAGCCATGAAAGAGCAAAGTGACCTCCACGTCTGATGCTGGGGTCATCAGGACAGACCCATCATGGCTGTCTTTTTCCCCACCCCCTGCTGTCAGTTCTTCCTGTCTCTGTGGCTGGCTTCCTGCACTAGGGATCGGGTTGCAAATGGGGAACATGACTTCCTTCCAGAGTCCTCGAGCACCTCAGCTAAGGACCCCAGTGCCCTGTAGAGCTCCTAGATTACCTCACTTGGAACGGCATCGTGCATGTCTGGAGAAGGGCTCCATTTGGTTCCACCCCACTCCCCTCTCCAAGTGCCGCAACTTCCCTCAGAGCATACTCCCCAGTGGATCCAAGAAGGAACTCTCCTAAAGACACCACCTTCCTGTCAGCTGTTTGCCCTTAGGCCAGTACACAGAATGAGAGTGGGGGAGATGGCAGACACTTTCTGGCACCTGCCCAGTATATGTATTCTCTGACACTCTTATTTGGTCATAAAACAATAAATGGTATCAATTTCAAATGTGTCCGACTTTTTTCCCCTCATGGCTTCATGTTTACCTGTGTGTGTATATATATATGTATTTTTTTTTCTTTTTGAGATGGAATCTCGCTCTGTAGCCCAGGCTGGAGTGCAGTGACACGATCTCGGCTTACTGCAGCCTCCGCCTCCGAGGCTCAAGCGATTCTTCTGCCTCAGCCTCCTGAGTAGCTGGGATTACAGGTGTGTGCCACCAGGCCTGGCTAATTTTTTATTTTTAATAGAGACGGGGTTTCATCATGTTGGTCAGGCTGGTCTCTCAAACTCCTGACCTTGTGATCCACCCACCTTGGTCTCCCAAAGTGCTGGGATTACAGGCAAGAGCCAACGTGCCCAGCCCATTTTTACCCGTATTCTAATTTTTTTTTTTTTGAGATGGAGTTCTGCTCTTGTTGCCAAGGCCGGAGTGCAATGGCTCACTGCAACCTCTGCCTCCCGGGTTCAAGCAATTCTCCTGCCTCAGCCTCCTGAGTAGCTGGGATTACAGGCGTGTACAACCACGCCCGGCTAATTTTGCATTTTTAATAGAGACAGGGTCTCTCCATGTTAGTCAGGCTGGCCTCGAACTCCCGACCTCAGGTGATCTGCCCACCTCAGCCTCCCAAAGTGCTGGGATTCCAGGCGTGAGCCACCGTGCCCGGCCTTTTACCCGTATTTTGAAGGAAAATGTAGGAAGGCAAGATCAAAAGAGGCAGACACAAGAAACAATTCGTAAGCCATATATTATATCCTCATTATCTTGCAAAGAAATTCAAATTATGGAAATGCTTTAAATGAACAACTATTAAAAGTATAGACTAGGAAGGCACTGATAAAACTGGTACTTTTAATTCAATTAGTGTAATCTAACACAACTTGAAATCACTGAGAATCAAATTTTTATCTTTGCTGTAGGAACTTACTAAATTTCTCAAGACAATATAAACGCAGACATTCATTGGAGAATTTTTTATAGTAGTGAACATTTCAAACTTACTGCCCAACAATAGAGAAATTAAGCATCAGCTCACTTATCCCTCTTCCTTCTTCCCCCTCTCCCACCAGGCTGAGGACTCCCTCTGCTTCTCTCTTACACCAGGAATGAACCTTTCTTTCCCACTCAGAGGAGGTTCTGAGAGGACTGAGGTGGGCGAACCACTGAGGATCTTCAGTGGGGGCGGAGAAAGGGCTCACTGGGCTAGGGAGGCAATGCTATGGCCTCGGCTTCTCCTTGGCGTCGTGTGCGTGTGGTCCTGAAGCTGAAACGGAATTGAACAGGTCTGGGTCCCAGATCCATTTCCATGACTGGCCATGGGCTATGATCTGTCAAAAGGGGTCTTGGATTCAAGCTCTCAGATCCCCTTCCAAACTAAAACAGATTATTAAAAAAAAAAAAAAAATCCAAATGTGATGACATCACTTCAGACTAAAAATTTCCAAAGGCTTCCCCCATTTGCTCTGAGGATCAAGGCCAGGGCAAATGGGAGCTCAGTGCAGCCTCAACCTCCTGGGCTCAAGTGATCTTGATCTTCCCATTCCAGCATCCTGCAGGTACATGCCCCCATACCCATTACTGCCCTCCATGATATGGTTTGGGTCTACCCTGTGGCCTCTCCTCTCACTCTCTAAATACAGTCACATTCCTTCCTGCCCAATGGCCTGGAAACATGCGCTTTCCTGAAGGTAACCCCTTTCCCACACTTTACTTGGCTATGTTATTCGACCTTTGGGTTTCAGATGTAATGTTATTTCCTCAAAGAAGACTTCCTTGACCTCCATCCCCCAACTTGGGCTAGGTTTGCAGTGTCCTCGCTTCACAGTACTTACCATAATTTAAGTATTTGTGAAATTAGGTGATGCTGGTGTCCCCAGTTAACTATAAATCCAGTGAGCACCATCATGTTCACTACTGTAATTTCTTTTTTTAGACAGGGTCTCACTGTTGACCAGGTTGGAGTGTAGTGGCAAATCATGGCTCACTGTGGCCTCAACCTCCTGGGCCCAGGTGATCCTGATCCTCCCACCTCAGCCTCCTGAGTAGCTGGGACTACAGGCACATGCCACCACACCTGGCTAATTAAATGTTTTTTTGTAGCGATGGGAATCTCACTATGTTGCCCAGGCTGGTCTTGATCTCCTGGGCTCAAGCCTTGGCCTCCCAAACAGCATGAGCCACTGCACTCAGGCAACTACTATAATTCTATTGCAATATTTCTCAAATAAACACATGTGTTTTATTCTTTTTTTTTTTTTGAGATGGAGTTTCGCTCTTGTTGCCCAGGCTGGAGTGCAATGGCGCCATCTCGGCTCACTGAAACCTCCGCCTCCCAGGTTCAAGCAGTTCTCCTGCCTCAGCCTCCCTAGTAGCTGGGATTACAGGCATATGCCACCACGCCCGGCTAATTTTGTATTTTTGGTAGAGATGGGGTTTCTCCATATTGGTCAGGTTGGTCTCAAACTTCCCACCTCAGGTGATCCACCCACCTTAGCCTCCCAAAGGGCTGGGATTACAGGCGCCCGGCCACAAATGCGTTTTAAGATAACCCACTTGACAAGAAAGGATCAGGGATTAACACATGGAGGTGTTTACACCCTAAACCAACCCAAAGTTCAGTTTAAATGTCCACACAATTTTTTTTTTGAGATGGAATCTTGCTGTCACCCAGACTGGAGTGCAGTGGCACAATCTTGGCTCACTGCCTTCTGGGCTCAAGTGATTCTCCTGCCTCAGCCTCCCAAGTAGCTGGGATTACAGGTGCCCACTGCCACGCCTAATTTTTGCATCTTACTTTTAGTAGGGATGGGGTTTCACCACGTTGGCCAGGCTTGTCTCAAAATCCTGACCTTGGGTGATCCGCCCGCCTCAGCCTCCCAAAGTGCTGGGATTATAGGCGTGAGCCACTGTGCCTGGCCTAAATGTCCAAACAATATTTAATCTTCCCTAGACATATTCTAAAAAATACAGCTTGACTGGCCGGGCGCGGTGGCTCACGCCTGTAATCTCAGCACTTCGGGAGGCCGAGGTAGGTGGATCACGAGGTCAGGAGATCGAGACCATCCAGGCTAACACAGTGAAACCTCATCTCTACTAAAAATACAAAACATTAGCAGCGTGGTGGCGGGCACCTGTATATATATATATATATATAATCTTGACTTTATTTTTTCTTATGGAAAAGACTGTCACTAAATGAAACGAAACTAAAATGACACCATTTATACCTGGAAGTAGTGGTTAGTGGGAGGGAACGCTGGCCTGGGAAAGGTATACCCAGCCTATCAAGAGCAAATTAAGAGACCTGCGTTTGAATCCTGGCTCTGTCTCTTCCTAGCTGTATCTCCTCTGGCAGAAGTATTTAACCTCTCAGCCTCAGGTTCCTTACCAGGGAGCTAACAATAACATCTACCCTGTAAGGTTATTGCTAAAATTAAATGAGGATCAGTGTCAGCATATAGGGAACTGATTTTTTTCATGAGACGGACGGAGTCTCGCTCCATCACCCAGGCTGGAATGCAGTGGTGCAATCTTGGCTCACTGCAACTTTTGCCTCTAGGGTTCAAGCGATTCTCCTGCCTCGGCCTCTCCAGTACCTGGCATTGCAGGTGCGCGCCACCACACCCGGCTAATATTTGTATTTTTAGTAGACACGGAGTTTTGCCATGTTGGCCAGGCTGGTCTTGAACTCCTGACCTCAGGTTATCCGCCCACCTCGGCCTCCCAAAATGCTAGGATTACAGACACGAGCCACCGCGCCCGGCCCAGGGAGGTCTTAGTACATATTAACTGTTACTGCTTCTTAGGATGTTAATAAGAAGTTATTGCCTTATATAGGCCCTTAGGGTCCGTTTCTGGATGGCCTATGTGTGAATGCAAGGACTTAACACAAGGCTATGGCCCAGTCCCTGCTCTCCAGGAGTCAAATCTCGGCGATTTTGCATCAGTGGCAGACTAAGCTTTATGGCAGGAAAGAACTATACCAAGTGTCTCACGCTTCATTTAATCTGAAGAATATTACAGGCTCTCCGTTTTCAGATATAAATTATTTATAAGGTTACAGAACAAGCAGCGAATTCAACCACTTAAGAACTAAGGAAGTCTACACGGTGTTAATTGCTGGCCACAGTCCTCCCGATCTGTTTTTTTTAAAAAAAGTCCCCCGGGCCCCCATTTCAGTAGACGTGCACCATGCCGTAGAGAAACGTCCAGAACAGGACGTAGGTGAAGAGGCCCCCGATGAGGCCTCCTGTAAAGAGAGGTCTCCGTGATTTGAAGTATTTGTTCCACCTCCTTCCCGCCTTGAGAATGAGGAGCAGGGAGAGCAGGACAGAGGCGAGCAGGTAGAAGATGAAGCCGTAGAGGCCGGTGAGGCCGAGGATGCCGGCCGTGGCCCCCGACAGCGCTGACACCGAGGTCCGGCAATAATCCAGGACGGCGGCGTTGCCCCGCACGGCCGCCTCGCTGATGAACGGCGGCCCTTCCCGCTTGGCCACCACCGCGGCCATCGCACCCGCCGGGGCTCGGCCTCTCGCTTTCTCGCGGAACAACGCGGAGCTGCGGAGAAAACCAAGTTACAAGTAGCGCCCGGAGCTCGGTGAGTTGGGTTCACGAAGCCCCCTCCCCCTGGAGCTTCCGAGACCTGGCACCAATCCTGGGCCTCGGACCTTCCAAAAACGCCGAGGAGATTGAGGGTCCGAGCCGGCCAGGAGGTGGTGGCGCGTCTGCGTTCCCCGGCCACGCTGGCCCAGTTACCTGGAACACGGCGCCGGACACAGTACTTAGCGTTCCCTCAGACGGGCAGAGGAAGAGATGCCCACGGCGCCATCTTGCTCTGAAGGCTGCCGGGAGGTCCCGGGCTGCGCACGCGCCCAGATCCCGCCCCGCCCTGCGCGCCTGCGCCGTGGGCGCCCCGCACAGGCTCCGCCCTCTGCCTGCTTTTCTGCGCGCGCGCCGGGACTTTGGAAAGCGGAGTAGCGCTCCGGCCAGTGATTGGCTGGAGGTTTGTTAACTATTCATGAGGGGGCGGACCGAGCGGGGCGGCCTTTGTTAAGCAGCGAGGGCGCGGCCGCGGGGACTCTGCTGCCGGCTTCTCGGAGCGGCGCTGGGCGACCAGAGTGGGGTCGAGATGTCCTACATCCCGGGCCAGCCGGTCACCGCCGTGGTGGTGAGTGCGCTTGCGCTGGCTCCTCCTAGTCTTGGCCTGACCCCACCTCGCAGAGCGGGAAACGGACACCCCAAGCAGGTTGACAGAGCATCGAACCCGGGGCTCCTGCGAACCGGCGGCAAGGGCTCGGGTCTCCGCTTTGCCGGAGCGGGCCGCAGTTCCCCCAGCCACGTAACAGGGACGGCCGGGACCCGAGAGCCTCCCGAGACCCTGGACGGAGCCCAGACTGCGCGCGCGGGGCGGGGAAGGCCACGGGGAAAGGCCCGGCTGCGGGAGCCTGGGAAAGCGCCCCCTTCCCGGGCCTCCGTGTCCCCAGCCGGGGAGCTGCGCGGGGCGGGCGCCGATCCCGACGTCCATGAGTCGCAGCCTCTGGAATGAGGAAATGCTTCCTCCACTGCAGCTTGCGCCGCCGCCCGAAGGGAGATCTGGGGGAGGAGCTGTCCCGAGCCTGCCGTGGCAGCCCCTTCCCCCTTCCTGTCCAGCCTTGCTCCTCCGACCCACTCGCCGCCTGGTCCAGGGTGGACGCTCGTATAGCTGCGATGAGCGTTGCGTCTTCGAACTTTTCTTGGTTCTCCAGCCCTTAAGGCAGAAAAGTCCAGGCCTCCCTCCTGGCACTTGAGTCCTGAGTAGACCCTCTGGGGGCTAGCCTAGGCCCCTGGCCGCCCTCTGGCTTGTTTTAGGTGCTGGGTGGTATTAGACTAGGCAGAGGGAGGCTGGGACGTTAGACTCAGACGCCGGTGTCACGGTGGGACGGGGCCTGGAGAGCAACCCTATGACAGAGGTGGGGAGTCCCAGAAAGAAGTGCTCAGCCAGAGAAGACCTCAGGATAGACTCAGGTCTCTTGCCTACCTCCCGACAGCGTTTAGAGGACGAGAAGAAATGCCTGCCCAGTGGGCAGTAGGTCAAGTCCCCGCCCTGGAGCCTTAGGGACTGGGTGTGTTATCTCAGATGGGTGTGCTGGAGAAGCTCCAGCAATCAGGTGGGTGGAGGCAGAGAAGCCACTGATAAAGGCGACATGTGAGGCTGAGCTTAGAGCACCAGCTCAGGCCTGGGCCAGGAGGAAACATTGCTGGGTCAGCTGACAGCTGTCCTAAGAAGCTTCACCCTCCCTGCACCAGCCTGACTTTTTTTTTTTTTTTTTGAGACAGTTTTGCTCTGTTGCCCAGGCTGGCGTACGGTGGCGTGATCTCGGCTCACGGCAACCTCCGCCTCCTGGGTTCAAGCGATTCTCCTGCCTCAGCCTCCCGAGTAGCTGGGATTACAGACGTGCACCAGCACGCCCACCTAATTTTTGTATGTTTAGTAGAGACAGGGTTTCACTGTGTTGGCCAGGCTTGTCTTGAACTCCTGACCTCAGGTGATCCACCCGCCTCAGCCTCCCAAAGTGCTGGGATAACAGGTGTGAGGCACTGCGCCTGGCCCAGCCTGGCCTTTTTAGATCCCTAGCTGCCCCAGAGAGAGGGCACCAAGTTTACTCTTTAGCTAGAAGGGGGGTGGGGGCAGGGGCAGGTGAGGAGCCAGAGCAAGCCACCTTCTGCGTGACCTCACCCAGCAAATCAGTGACAGCCCTGTCTCCCAACCAAGGGCCTGTACTCTTCTGACTATGCCAGCGAAGCAGGCCTGGAGGAGCTCAGTTTGGGGCATGAGGACCCAGGCGCAGTGGGTCTCATGCTTCCTGCCCCACTCCCTCATGCCATAACTGGTCCCAGGGCCTTCCCCCAAATTGCAGGCCCACGCCTCCCAATTCTAGTAACACCAGGAACGTGCTTGAACATGGTGTGTATGGTCTGGCCTCTCCCTTGAGTCTTGGATTGGGGATGGGGTTGGGCAGGCTCACTCGCCAGTCCCCACCCTCTCCCATGTAGAATTTTGAGAATGTTAAAGCCATTTAGGCCATTCCTCTGAACTCTGGCTCCATTGATCCATCTGCCTTCTGGACATCTGCCCTGCAGCTCCTGGCACTCCAACCCAACCTGTTCCTCCTTCTCCTGGGTCCTCATCTGAGTGATATGTGTTCAGCCAGGCAAGGTGGCTGGGTGCTCTTCTTGACTCCTCTCCTCCATGAGTCGTCCCTAAGTCTGTAGATCTCCATTTTCAGGTAGCTCCATATCCCCTAGCCTCTGCATCCTGCTTTTGTGAGATGTCCGTTCCTCTACTGATTACCTGAGTGGTCATTCTAGCAGCGAACCTGACCATGCCCTGCCCTACTCCATTCCTGAGAACTCCAGTGGGTTCAGGATCAAGGTCAGGCTACCCATCACCCCCTCAAAGCCTGATGCAAATAATCCCCGCTTTGGGAAACTTCTTTAGGTCTAGTCTGGATTGTCATCTTTTGCTTCTTTTCTCCTTCCTGTTAAAACTCGACCTTGGGAGTGATCTGGTCTGGCTCCCAGCATCTGCTTACTGGACGGTGCTTGCCAAGGGCTTTGAAAGGAACTTGGCACAGTTGGGGACCATAAACCCAGAGCATGGTGGGAGCGCCCCAGAACACTCTTGTTTCTGCATAAGAGCAGGGCCCGGGGCTTAGGGAGACACCCCTACTCCCCTTCAGGACGGGATCTGGCCCCAGCCTTACACTTTCAGCCTCATCTTGCCTCCCAGTTCTGTGTCCTGCACTGGACACTCCAGTCTCACGAACACGTATCCACAGCACCTTGAAGCCTGTGCTGTGCTCTGGTCCCCTTGGCCGGCAAGCCCTTCCTCTCCTTTCTGTGGAAGTTTGATCTCTGTTTTTCCAGAGCAGAAGCCCCACAAAAGCCATAGCACCTGGACTCTTGGGCCAGCAGGGGCTTTGACCATGTGTTGACCAAGACCAGTGCCTAAGACTAATAGGGGAAGTGGGGACAGGTTGAGGACAGAGGGCTGTGTGGGTGGATCAATGTGGCCAAGTTCTGAGTGCCAGCTCCTCAGCCTCCCAGGCTGGTGAGCAGCTGGATTCCTGCAGGGTCCTGGGCCCCACTCCCTTGGCATGGCTCTGAGGCAGCTGCTGGGGACACACACCAGCCTCATTCTCCAACCACCCACTTCCCTCAACTGGCTTTTCTTCTTTGCCAGCAAAGAGTTGAAATTCACAAGCTGCGTCAAGGTGAGAACTTAATCCTGGGTTTTAGCATTGGAGGTGGAATCGACCAGGATCCTTCCCAGAATCCCTTTTCCGAAGACAAGACGGACAAGGTGAGGGGGTTCTGGGTTCCTGGGACCGCTCCATGGGGCACAGGGGCCTGAGATGGTGCGTCTCTGTTTCCTGGGCCCCATGGAAGGAGCAGACCTCATCTCTCAAACCATGTTCTCTAAGAAGGCACTGGAACGGACCTAGTGAGAATAAGGATGGGTAGGGGTGAGGAAGGGCTACCCAGACAAAGCCCAGGGGAGCACGGCTGGCGCACAGCGGGGCAGTGACACTCTGCCCCGGCTCTCTCGGAATAGTCCTCACTGACCGTGTTTGCTGGGACAGGCTGGGTGCGGGGACAGAGGGGCGGCTGACAATGTGCCATGCTGGCTTCCGCTCTGTGGATAAGGGGCCAGTCCGGGGACCACAGGGCTTGACTTGGGCTACCCCTTTCCAGGGTATTTATGTCACACGGGTGTCCGAAGGAGGCCCTGCTGAAATCGCTGGGCTGCAGATTGGAGACAAGATCATGCAGGTAACACGTGTCCCAAAGGAGGAAAAACAAGGTTTGGGCTAGCAGGTCTGAAGCACATGGGGTTGGGGACCTGCCCCAGCCTCCCAGCTGGGAGGAACTCACCATAGCCAATTGGGAACCCATGCTGGTATTGCCCCAGAGGACGCTGGCTTTCTCCCCTGTGTGTGTCTCAGCCACAGTGCTTGGCCTGGGATGTTAGGCTGGGGGCTTACTTGAATGACCCAGGCCTCCAAAGCCCTCTGCTTCCAGATCCCAGAGGGCAGGGAGCTGAGGTGGGCCTGTGTTCTCTCCCTGGGCCAGGTGAACGGCTGGGACATGACCATGGTCACACACGACCAGGCCCGGAAGCGGCTCACCAAGCGCTCGGAGGAGGTGGTACGCCTGCTGGTGACACGGCAGTCACTGCAGAAGGCCGTGCAGCAGTCCATGCTGTCCTAGCAGCTGCCACCATCTGCAACTCCTGCCTGCCTACTCTCTGTACAGTAACGCCACTTCCACACTCTGTCCCCACCTGGCTTCTGCTGAGTGCTGGGCCCCATCTCAGAAGGGCTACAGCTGGTCCCAGAGGCCTGGCCTGGCCTTCCTTCTCTTCTCCCACCCCTGGCCTGGGGCCTCTGGGACCAGCTTTCTTCCCTGGACACCGAGGATTGGAAACAAGGGTCTGGAGCTGAGCGGTAGCCGGTCTGCTGTGACCACAGGCTCAGGTCCGACCCTGCTGCCTGGCCACAGCTGTGGCTGGGCAAGTGAGAACCACCATCTCTTGGGAGCCACCAAAGCTGGGAAATGCTGGAGAGGCCGGGCCTTTCCCGCTTTGCCCTGGTTGCAGGGTTCGGCTCCGCCACCGCCCCCCAGCCCTCGTGTGTCCACCCTGCAGTGCCTCTGCCCATCGGGGGACTGGACACACATCCTGCCAGGCGCGCTATGAAGGTTTGCCCAGATAGAAGCCAGGTGGGCTCCCCGTTCACTCCCACTCTCCCGAGGGGTGCTGGCCTCCCCAGGGTTTGCCTTCTTACAGGATTGAGACGAGGTTCGAGGCTCACATTTCAGGGCAGCTCTCAGGATTGTCCTTTTCCTCTTTGCCTGTGGGTTTAACTTTTGTATTTTTTTAATCACGTTTGATACAAAATGTTTTTATCGTACTCTTTGGAGATGCCCATTCTACTTTTGAATTTAGCTTACTAACTCGCATCTGGAAGCTCAGCAAGTGCACAAGCCATACTTTGGTGACCGTGGAAACCACTGCCGCCCCTCCCCGATGTGGTGTGCTCAATAAACAGTGCTGGAATTCACAGGGGGCTCTGCTGAGGCATGGGCTGGGATATCCTGGGGGGTGGGATATTGGGGCCAGAGCTGTGGTTTTAACGATGGCCCATCCCCCACTGTTCTGGGACAAAGCTTAACTACTCCCAGGCCCACCTGCCTGGAAAGCCTGGGGGATGGTGGAGCCGTAGTGGCTGCACTGCGCCTGACTGGAACCACATCTGTGGGAGCATCTGGGAGCACTGGGGTGGGACTCTGGGGTGCATGTGCTTCCTTGGGTGTTATGGTGAAGCCCCTACTTGCTTCCACCTTCCTTTTGGCAACCTAGCCTCAGCTCCCACCTGGGAGGGGCCATAGGGACACCCAGAGGTGCCTGCGAGAGACCCCTGCCTGTAAGACACTAAGGGCACTCCCTGTGTCACAGCGAGGGATGCAACCCCCCAGGTTGCTGGGGGCCGTGATCTGGCCAGATGGGGGTGAGCCAGAGAGCACCTGATTACCTGCGTACCAGCTCTGGCAAGGTGTTGGCACTCCTGGACTACCTAGCACTGCCAAATCAGATTTTAAAGAAAAGTCCATAATTTTTTTTTTTTTTTTTTTTTTGAGACAGAGTTTTGTTCTCGTTGCCCAGGCTGGAACGCAATGGTGCGATCTGGGCTCACTGCAACCTCCGCCTCCCGGGTTCAAAGTGATTCTCCTGCCTCAGCCAATCAAGTAGCTGGGATTACAGGTGCCCACCACCATGCCCAGCTAATTTTTGTATTTTTAGTAGAGATGGTGTTTTGCAATGTTGGCCAGGCTGATCTTGAACTCCGGACGTCAGGTGACCTACCTGCCTTGGCCTCCCAAAGTGCTGGGATTACAGGCGTGAGCCACGGTGCCCGGCCGGAAAAGTCAGTCATTTGAAATCTCTCATTTTAAAGTATGGCACCCAGTAACACATTGATTGGGTGACGCAAGTGAAACAGGTCTGTGGACCCACTCAGGCCAAAGTTTCTGCTCTACAGAAACAAGACCTGACATTCTTTGATGTCTGTTACAACTAGATAGAGGAAGCGTCCGGAGAATAAGACCCCCACTGCCCCCCGCCCCCACACCCAGTGCTGGTGTGCCCTTCAGAACCTCATCCACCCCCACACACATCCAGATTGAGTGGCGTGCCCTGGTCATGGTAAAGACGAGCCTGGGAGAGGGACCTGTCCCTGGGCGGGCAGGCGTCTCACACGACCCAAGAGGCCTCCCCAGGGAAGTGCGGGGTCAGCACGCAGTCCCCGCGGGTCAGTGAACTTCACAACCTTACGCGCTTCCTTACACAAGGTGGGGAGCAGGGGCACCTGGCTCGGAAGGCCAGCACACCTGCCTTCTGTATCGAGCACACACTTAAGAGTGCAGAAAGGAAGCAAGTAGGTTTTAATTCAAGATGCAGGCCCCTCGCGTTGTTCTCATGGAAGAAAACTCAGTGGACTGACAAGCTCAAGGCATGTACGAGGCACGTCCTGGGACCTCCCCCTCCTGCCACAGGAAGGACGACAGCTTCGGGTGGAGGGAAGGAGGTTGAGATCAGGGCTGGGCCCATACGGATTGTGTGAGGTGGTCTCAAGTACAAATACTTATCTGAGGCTCCTGAGCAGGCCAGAAACTGGTGAGTCTCAGGTAGGGATCTGGAGAAAGAGAGAGAAGGGGGCCTGCCCTCCCTCCAGGGCAGCTGGTCGCCGTTTGGCAGGCCTAACAGACCTCTAAGGCACAGACTGGTTGCGGGAGAGGGATGTGTCCTGTACCCCAGATGCTGGGTCAGGAGGGGCTGGGTGTGCTCAGGTGGGGCCCATCTGACTGGAAAGGTCGAGGTAGCAGAGAGGGTGGAAGAGTAAGCCACTTCCAAACGTCCCTCCACAAAATCTGAAAGGAGTTAGTATGCTAATCTGCTGGGCAGGAGTCCAATTCAGAACCAATCTGGCAGGCCCCTCAGGGCTCAGCAATACCCTGGGCAGGGCCAGCTGTTGGCGGCAGTCGCGGACGCTGAGTTATGTAGAGAGAGCGTGTCAGGAAAGTGGCCTTCACAGAAAGAATCCTGCGGCCTAACCCCAAAGTGCTAGTCCCTCCACCAGCACCTCTGAGTCCACTGGCCACGGCACCTGGCTGCTTGCTTTCTGGGAACGCAGCGGTGGCAGCAAAGTGCCCAGGGCTCTCCCGGCTGCAAGGTCAGCCCTTCAAGCTGCTCGCAGAAACGCTGGTAGTTTGGGGCAAGGCCTTCAGCTGCAAGTTCGGTGCCCAGTCCTGCCTGAGACGGCTGCCAGAGCCTGTGTGCGCTGCTTGAAGCCTTAAAGAAAAGAGATGGCGGCGTCAAGGCGGCAGTGCCACGTGCCTGGCCGGGGAGGCCCAGGAGGGGCCCGGATGAAGGCAGGCTGTTGAACGGCCTCTGGCTCCAGGAGCAGAGTGCTCTCCTCTGTCCGCACACTGAGCCAGCCCTGCGTGCCAGGGCCCAACCGCTTCTCCGGCCTTCGCTGGGTGAGGCCTTCCCCAGCAGGGCACGAGGCTGGGGGCTGTGCACACTGGGTCCCTGGGTGCTAGTTCAGCTGGTCATACCCCGGTCTCTTTCTGTACAAACAGAAGTGCTGGGTGAAGAAGACGACGTCGAAGAAAATGGAGAAGACCCCGAGTCCAAACTTGGTTGGGTCTCCGAAGATGAGCGTCCACTGGTCTGTTAGCAGCCGGGGGATGGAAGCTGGTGTTAGATTGCAGCTCCTGAGGCAGCTGGAGCATGTGGGGTGGTGGGAAGTGGGGGTCCCAAAAAACCACAAATCCTGCAGCTACGAAGGCCCCTAGGTGGGTCTCTCCTTGGGGGCTGGATTGGCTTGGATCCCAGCTGGGGGTGGAGCCCTGGTTGGAGGGTCCCGGGAAGGCTGGCCCCGCCCGATGCTCCAGCCACAGGGTGGCCAGCAGCCCGCTGGCCGACTCACCGTTGTTGTAGGACTGAAGGAACATCTGCAGGAGGCTGAAGCTGCCCCCGGTGAAGTCCAGGAGCACGTTGCCAATGCTCCAACCCTCGGTGCTTTTGTAGTAAAAGTTCATGTAGGCCTGGGCCAGACAGATGGACAGACAGATGGAGGGCGGTGAGGACTGGGCGGCTGCCTCACGTGCCTCGTGACTGCCCCTCCAAACAAAAGCGGTTCTCATTCCTCCCACTGGGGCCTGGGCTCCAAGGAACACAGTGACCTCTGGGCTATGACAGGCCTCAGCCAAGGAACAGTTTGGGTGGTCCTCGGGGTGGGCGTCTCATCTGCATGTACAGCAAGCAAAGGCCCCCCAGCCCCCCGCACCTCACAGTTCCAGGGAGGCGGGGCCGGTGCTGCCTTCCTGTGTCTTCCACATCCCTGGGGCTAAGGCCCTAAGCTAGTTTCCCTGCAGCTGTCATTCTTCTCGCCTCCAGGGAAGGCTGTCCCCAAACTCAGCCGGGACTTCATGTGCTTAGGGACTGGGTGGGAGTGGGACTTCTGGTTTGGAATCCCGGCTCCGTCACCAGAGCTTGCTGTCTTGGGCAAGTGACCGTTCTCCTAGCCTTGGTTTCCCTGTCTGTAGAGGGGGTTAACTCCCCTCACAGGCCTGGCTGAGGCTTCCGGGGTCTGGGGGGTGGGTCTGCGGGGAGGCGCTCCAGTCTGACTGCCTGTGCCCCACGTCCTCCCACGCCGCAGAGCCCTGTGGGTCCTCTGACTGCTGTGACCTTTCCTTCCCGCCGTGAGGGAGGTCCTGGCCTCTCTGGTGGTCTCCTAGTCAGCCTCCGGTCGGTCCCTGTCTTGTGTCCTGGCTCACCCTCTTCCGTACTTGCTGCTGCCTCTCCAGTCCGGGACAGTTCCAAACATCTCCAACCTGGGCTCCTGCCTGCCTGGTTTCTTGGCCCCAAGCCCTCCCACCCTCAGGGACTGGGGCCCACTTCCCCAAACCTTCCCCTCCTTGGAAGCCCTCCCCAGCTCCTGGGACCTGACCCTAGCTTCCCAGCTTCAACATGCTCAATACTGTTCAACCAGCCATGTCCCCTCACTACCTCCCCGTGTCCCACCCCAGCCTTTGTGTAGGCTGGCCTGGCCCGGAACACCCGGGCTCCTTGTCCACGGAACTCAGTCCTGCTCAGCCTGAGTCCAGCCCTGCCTCCCAGTCAGAACGCAGGCCCTCCTGAGCTCACAGAACACAAGGCTCCCAGGGCTGGGGACACTGGGACAGGGCTCCTCCCTTTGGGAATGGGGTGAGTTAAATGAGGCCCTAGATTCCCGGGTGCAGCAACTTCAGCCCCAACCCTGTCCCAGGCCATAGGGCAAGATGTGCTGGACCCTGAGTCCCTGGATCTGAAGAGGACCTGCTGCGCTCGCTCGTAGGAGGGGCTGAGCTCTGTGCAGGAAGGCGCTCCCTCCTCCCACCTCACCTCTCCAGAGTCTCCTGCTGTGGCCCCTCGGGGCTGCCCCTTGCTGTGGAAATGGAGGCAGTGGTGGGGGCAGAGCCAAAGGCATCAGGAAAGGCTGGGGTGTGGAGAAGGGGAACCACCTGCACAACGCCTGATGCTCAGAGGAGCATGGGGTCCCAGGGCCTCCGCTAACGATCTCGTGTGATTCCAGCCCGGGGGAAGAGCGGTAGCGGTAGGCTGGCTTCCCCACCGCCCTGCTCCTCCTGGGCTCCCGGGTTCCCTGTGGCTTTCTGTCCTGTTTCCTCACCCCGGCCGGAGCTGCCCCACAGGAGCAGGGCCTGGGCCCTGTACCTCTCGCCTCTCCTGCCACCAGCCACGTGAACAGGGCCCCGGAAGTACCTGTGGAAAATACTTGACCAGTGTGACCGCGAGCTTGATGTAGGAGAAGCAGAAGAGAAACTGCAGCCACGTGGTCACCCCCACTGCAGCCACGATCATGGTGACAAGTGCGAAGAGCCACGCAAGCACCAGGAAGCCGATGGCAGGCCAGGACACACGCTGGCCACCGCGCTGGGGGCGACAGGAGGGCAGAGATGTGGACCCACACAGAGGCCATGCCGGGGCTCAGCACGGGCGGCCCCGGATAGGGCGGGCTTGGAGAAGGGCACGGAGGCTGGACCCTGGCCTTGAAGGAGCCCCTGCGAGGTGGGGACTGCACTGGGGTCGTGGCAGGGGAACATCCGGGCCACAGAAAGCATCACACCTGGGCTGGGGTGACATCCCCAGCACCAGCCACACCTCTCATCGCCAGGGCCTCCTGTTCAGGCCGCTGGGACTCTCAAGCTCCGTCTGCTTCGTTCCTACTTGGCAGAACTGGGTGCCTCTCAGCACTCACTTGGAGACGTGGGCTCCGACCTCTGGTGGCCTGGTGCCTCTCCTAGCCAGGTACTGACTCGTCCCACAACCCGGCGGCAGCCTGAGGATCTCCGGAATCTGTCCCCTTGCCTTGCCTTTCCCTGAACACGGGCCCAACGTGGGCCTCCTTCACTCTCGCTTCACACCAAAAGCTAAGAAAGCCTAGAAGGTTCATACGGGCGGCCAGACAGCCCCCGGCCGGCCTTACAGTGTGAAGGGAACACCCTGAGACAAGGGAAACCAAAGCTGTCACGTCAGGGGTCTCCAGACCCAGCCCTGGCGGGGCCCTGCCCTGCTGACACCCATGGTCTCCAGCAACAAGGCTGAACACCGGTGCCTCTGCCTGCACGCAGGCCCTCTCCTGACCGCTCAGGAACCTGCCCCTCCTGGCACCCTAAGCCCAGCTGCACCCACCTGCTCTGGGTCCCTCTCAAATGCCCCTTGGCCTCTGTGACCTGACCCCCTCCGGGAGCCCACCCTGGCTCCTCCTCTCCTCCGTAGGGACTTCACTCATCCTTGGAACACAGCCAAGCGTCTTCTGCCACCCTCCTCCCTCCTCCCTGGCGGGGCTCAGGGCCTTGCGCTCCTCTGTGAGCTGTCTGTGCTCCTCTGTGCACAGCTCTCAGCCTGAGTCCAGCCACTGCCTCTCCCTGAGTCCCTCACCCCAGACTTGGCGGGCTCTGAGGGCCTGGACTCACGGGCATCTTCTCTGCCCAGCACAGGACCGGGCTGAATGAACACACCCACTTCCTTTCCCAGGCTCTGCTGCGTCTTCTGTCAAAGGTGAGGCAGGGTGGTGGGTGTTGGCTGGGGCGGCCTGTGGGGGGCCAGGCCTGGTCTCACCTCATACAGGCAGCACTGCACGATGACGATCAGAGTGAGGACGACCGCGTGCAGGCTGAAGAAGACGTCGTTGCTGTTCACGGGGTTCACGCCATTGGGGTATTTGAGGAGAAACTGCTCCTGTTTGGTGGGTGGGAGAAGCTGGGTGGTGAGGGGCAGCCAGGCCACCACACCACGTGGGCAGAGATGTGGGACAGGCAAGGCCGTACCTTGATGTAGGGCACCCATAGGAGGCCAATGTTGAATACACTGTAGGCCACGAAGCCCGTCAGGTTCAGAGCCACAAAGTCGAAGCTCAGACCAATGACGCTGCAGGAGGTGGAGGGGCAAGACAGGGCAGGGGTGAGGACTGGCGGGGGTGGATGGGCAGGGCAGGAGGTGAGGACTGGCAGGGGTGGAGGGGCAGGGCAGGGAGTGAGGACTGGCGGGGGTGGAGGGGCAGGGCAGGGAGTGAGGACTGGCGGGGATGGAGGGGCAAGACAGGGCAGGGGTGAGGACTGGTGGGGGTGGAGGGGCAAGACAGGGCAGGGGTGAGGACTGGCGGGGATGGAGGGGCAAGACAGGGCAGGGGTGAGGACTGGTGGGGGTGGAGGGGCAGGGCAGGGCCGGGGGTGAGGACTGGCACCACTGTGGGGAATGGGAGGGACAGGGCTCCCAGGCCACAGGGAAGGAGGACTCGGCTCATCTCAAGCAGGGCACTGTCCTTAGGTCCCTCCTGCTCCCACCATGGATGCCACCCAATCCCTGCCCTCTCGAGAGCTACTTCACTCCTCCCTTCCTCCCCTGCCCAAGATCTCTCTGCTCCTCAAGTCCTGGCTCCAGAGGGGAGTCGGGGAGGCCTCCGGAAGAGAGTCTCCCTCCTGGCTATCTGCTTGCCATCCCCCCAGGAGGCCCACGTGGCCAGGGTGACTGCAGGACAGCTTGGGTCCTTGCAAGTCGAGGTGGGACTGCTTCATCCCGAAGGCTGAGTCTACAGGACTTGACACTGCAATCCTCCAGGGCCAGGTGGACCCAGTGCAGAGCAGATTCATGGTGGACTTCCCTCCCTCCCCTGCCCATTCTCCACTAAACTAACGAGCCCCATTTTGTTGCTTTCTCAGCGAGGGGCTGAGCTGGGCAAAGGATGAAATGCCCAGCACGGGAGTCCGACCCAGGCTCCCCGAGCCTTCGCATTGGGACAACTTCTCATTGGGACAACTTCGCATTGGGACAACTTTCTGGAAAGGGCAGGCAGACAGAAGGGTAGAGGGGACGTCGGAGGCTGCGCCATCGGCTGCCTTGCTGGAAGGCCCTGCTCCTAGTGGCCCCAAGACAGCACGTACGTCCCGGGGGGTTACCTTTTCCGTCTCCAATTCATGATCACCTGAGGGTAGAAGGAGACAGACCAGGCCACAAAGTAGATCCAGCCAATCACCTGGTTTACGATGCTAATGGCGTTGCTGCGGATCACGAGAAAGCGTATCCTCGGGCTGGAAAGGAGTTTGGGGACCGGGATGAGCTGAGGCGGGGCTTCCGAAGGAGACTTCCACGCGCCCAGCACGGCCCCCTTCTTGTCACGTGAGGCCCGCACGCGCTGAGGCCAGCCTACCCGGTCTGATTGGAGTGATTTCCATGGAGATAAACAGTAACTTGTCCAACATTTTGAGATGTCACTTGAAAAGAGGAATTTGTCACTCCGGGAGGCACCACCACCTGTTAGGAAGACTGAGGTTCAATCCAATGCCATGTACGGTTACTGAGGGCACCGCCGGCATCTAGCTCCATGCTACACGCTAGGGAATGGAGGGACGCATCACCCACAGCCCCACCTTCCGCGAGCTTACTAAGCAAAAGGAGAGATGCTGTAGCGCCCACAGCCAACTTGAACCTCCTGTTCGCCATGCTGCCCAGGCTGGTCTCAAACTCCCGGGCTCAAGCAATCCACCCGCCTCAGCCTCCCAAAGTGCTGGGATTACAGACGTGAGCCCCCGCGCCTGGCCTGAGTGAGACTTTCTTTTTTTGTTTGTTTTTTTTTTTGAGACAGAGTCTCGCTTTGTCACCCAGGCTGGAGTGCAGTGGGGCGATCTCGACTCACTGCAACCTCTGCCTCCCGAGTTCAAGTGACTCTCCTGCCTTAGGCTCCTGAGTCCCAAGTAGCTGGGATTACAGGTGCACGCCACCATGCCCAGCTAAGTTTTGTATTTTTAGTGGAGACAGACTTTCACCATGTTGGCCAGGCTGGTCTCGAATTCCTGACCTCAGGTGATCTGCCTGCCTTGGCCTCCGAAAGTGCTGGGATTATGGGCATGAGCCGCCACACCTGGCCTGGGTGAGACTTTCTGAGCAGAGCTATGGACTTGTCCTCATGCCCTTCCCTGGCTTATCTCTGAGGGAAGGAGGGATGGCTCTTGTCCTCTCACTGGGTACGTCACCTTGGGCAAGTTATTCAAGCTCTGATCTCAGTTTGCTCATCTGTAAAATGAGTTAACAAAAGTGTCTATCTTTCAGGGCTGCCATGACTAACAGGATGTCCAGAAAGCTGACAGCACAGAGCCTGGTGCACAGCAAGCTGGGCCACTGCTTTACTACAATACCATCACTTCTATCCATCATCACTAGGATCCTCTACGTCCACAAAACCATGCGTGCCCTGTGCCAACCTGGCTGCCAAGTGACGAAGCAGAAGAGGCACATACACGAGATACTTGGCAAAGAGGACGTTTTCACCCTTGCTGCTACCCAGTATTTGGTAAATGCTCTGCTTCCAGAAGAAGTACCTGGAGGCCTGCCTGCAACATCTGATCTCCCAAGCATTCCTGCTGAGACTTTTTTTTTTTCTTTTTCCTGAGATGGAGTTTCGCTCTTGTTGCCCAGGCTGGAGTGCAATGGCACGATCTCAGTTTACTGCCACCTCCGCCTCCCGGGTTCAACCGATTCTCCCGCCTCAGCCTCCCAAGTAGCTGGGATTACTGGCATGTGCCACCACGTCGGGCTAATTTTAGTATTTTTAGTAGAGATGGGGTTTCACCATGTTGGTCAGCCTGGTCTCAAACTCCCGACCTCAAGTGATCCACCCACCTCGGCCTCCCAAAGTGCTGGGATTACAGGTGTGAGAGTCACCACGCCCAGCCTTTCCTGAGACTCTTACATCCTCTTGGAGTGGTGGGGAGTGGGAGGATATCCTTACTGAACCAAACTGTCTCCCCTGGTCCCCAGCTTCTGTGCTCCCTGGATAATACTCCACCCATACTGCAGGTGCCACGAGGATCTGGCTCATTAGACTGCCGTGGCTGCTGCTGCTTGTATATTTTTTGAGACGGGAGTCTCACTGTTGCCAGTCTGGAGTGCAGTGGCACCACCTCAGCTCACTGCAGCCTCCACCCCCAGGGTTCAAGTGATTCTCCTGCCTCAGTGTCCCAAGTAGTTGGGATTACAGGTGCCCGCAACCACACCCAGCTCAATTTTTGTATTTTCAGTAGAGATGGGGTTTCGCCACGTTGGCCAGGCTGGTCTCGAACTTCCGATCTCAGGTGATTCACCCACTTCTGCCTCCCAAAGTGCTGGGATTACAGGTGTGAGCCACCGTGCCTGGCCTTCTTTTTTTTTTTTTTTTTTTTTTTTTGAGACAGAGTCTTGCTCTGCTGCCCAGGCTGGAGTGCAGTGGCCGGATCTCAGCTCACTGCAAGCTCCGCCCCCCGGGTTTACGCCATTCTCCTGCCTCAGCCTCCCGAGTAGCTGGGACTACAGGCACCCGCCTCGTCGCCCGGCTAGTTTTTTGTATTTTTTAGTAGAGACGGGGTTTCACCGTGTTAGCCAGGATGGTCTCGATCTCCTGACCTCGTGATCCGCCCATCTCGGCCTCCCAAAGTGCTGGGATTACAGGCTTGAGCCACCGCGCCCGGCCTGGCCTTCTTATTTTTAAGAGGCACGTCGTGCTCTGTAGCTCATGCTGGAGTGCAGTGATGTGTCTGTAGCTCACTGATCACTCCAACTCCTAGGCTCAAGCGATCCTCCTGCCTCAGCCTCCTGAATAGCTGGGACTGCAGGCACTCTACTGCACCCTGCAGTGGCTTCTTAATGAGGACCCTTGAAGCACTGCCTTCTTGTTCTTAGCACCAGAAATCAGGGGCTTTGGCAGAACAATGGAAATGGTATAGCGGCTGCAGCAAAGCCTCGAATCCAACTTATGGTCCACGTCTCACAAGCTACATCTTCGTAACACATGCCACTCCTGGCTCTTTTATTTTCCTGCCACTCTTTCTTATTTATTTATTTATTTTTGAGATGGAGTCTTGCTCTGTCCCCCAGGCTGGGAGTGCAGTGGCGCGATCTCTGTTCACTGCAAGCTCCACCTCCCGGGTTCACGCCATTCTCCTGCCTCAGCCTCCCGAGTAGCTGGGACTATAGACTCCCGCCACCACACCCAGCTAATTTTTTGTATTTTTAGTAGAGACGGGGTTTCACCGTGTTAGCCAGGATGGTCTCGATCTCCTGACCTCCTGATTCTCCCGCCTCAGCCTCCCAAAGTGCTGGGATTACAGGCATGAGCCACTGTGCCTGGCCACTTTTTCTTTTTATTTATTTATTTATTTATTTTAGGCGGAGTCTTGCTCTGTCGCCCGGACTAGACTGCAGTGGCCAGATCTCAGCTCACTGCAAGCTCTGCCTCCGGGGTTTACGCCATTCTCCTGCCTCAGCCTCCCGAGTAGCTGGGACTACAGGCGCCCGCCACCTCGCCCGGCTAGTTTTTGTATTTTTAGTAGAGACGGGGTTTCACCGTGTTAGCCAGGATGGTCTCGATCTCCTGACCTCGTGATCCGCCCATCTCGGCTTCCCAAAGTGCTGGGATTACAGGCTTGAGCCACCGCGCCCGGCCACTTTTTCTTATTTTTAACAGATATTCCTTCCAATGTTGCCTGGAGATTTGTTAAGTGGCCACTAAATCCCTTCTGGAACTAGGAAGGGAGAAAATTGGTTGATCGACTGATACAAGACAATGAAATGATAATCGCTGCTTTTCACTGAGTGCTTTCTGTGTGTCAGGGACGATCTTAGACATTTTTTTATTTTTATTTTTTTAGGTGGAGTTTCGCTCATGTCACCCAGGCTGGAGTGCAATGGTGCGATCTCGGCTCACTGCAACGTCTGCCTCCCAGGTTCAAGTGATTTTCCTGCCTCAGCCTCCCAAGTAGCTGGGATTACAGGTACCCGCCACCACTCTTGGCTAATTTTTGTATTTTTAGTAGAGACCGGGTTTCATCATGCTGGCCAGGCTGGTCTTGAACTCCCTACCTCGGGTGATCTGCCTGCCTCGGCCTCCCGAAGTGCTGGGATGACAGGCGTGAGCCACCGCACCTGGCCAATCCTAGACATTTTATACTTGCTAGTGCTTTTGATCTTCACAGGGCTGTGAAGTAGACATTATTCACCGTACGGCTGTGAATAAGGAAACGGTGCTATGTCGGGGTGAAGTGACTTACCCAAGGCTCGCAGGCCTGGCTCCTAGACCACCCAACTCCCATGTTCTAACCAGAGGCTTCCAGTATCACAGGTAGTGGAGGGGAGTGGTGAGAGGTGGGTGGGGAAGGGCCAGTGCGGCAGGAGCCTGAAATGTAGGTTGGGTGCCCATAAATGCCATCTTACACTAATGGTTTGACTCTCATTGTGAAAGACTTTTCTTTTCTTTTCTTTCTTTTTTTTTTTTTTTGAGACAAGGTCTCACTCTGTCACCCATACTAGAGTGCAGCGGCGTGATCTCAGCTCTCTGCAACCTCCGCCTCCCAGGCTCAAGTGATTCTCCTGCCTTAGCCTCCTGAGTAGCTGGGATTATAGGTGCATACCACTACCACTCGGCTAATTTTTGTATTTTTAGCAGAGATGAGGTTTCACCATGTTGGCCAGGCTGGTCTTGAACTCCTGACCTCAAGCGATCCACCCGCCTCAGCCTCCCAAAGTGCTGGGATGACAGATGTGAGCCACCGCGCCCAGGCTCTCACTGTTGAAGACTTTTTAAAAAACTGAACTGTGACATACAGGTAGAAAAGGACACATATCACAGCCTGATGAAATGTCTACAGACTGAACGCATCCAGCTTCCAGATGAAGAAAGGAAACATTCCCGAGTCCTCGGAAGCACCGCTTGCTTCCTCCAACCTCCCCTGGCCCCAAGGGTCACCGCTACCCTGACTGACACATGCATCTGCTGGATCTGTTTGTGCTCCAGGTTCAAGGACTCCTACAGCCCAGGCTTGTTTGCTGTCAGGCTTCTTTTGCTGAAGACTCCCTGATTTTAAAAAGAGGACACTTTGGCCAGGCACAGTGGCTCACGCCTGTCATCCCAGCACTTTGGGAGGCCGAGGTGGGCGGATCGCCTGAGGCCAGGAGTTCAAGACCAGCTTGGCGAACATGGTGAAACCCTATCTCTACGAAAAATACAAAAATTAGCCGGGCGTGGTGGTGTGTGCCTGTAATCCCAGGTACTTGGGAGGCTAGGGCAGGATCATTGATTGAACTCAGGAGGCAGAGGTTGCAGTGATCTGAGATCACACCATTGCACTCCAGCCTGGGTTACAAAGTGAGACTCTGTCTCAATCAATCCATCAATCAATGGCTGGGCGCAGTGGCTCACGCCTGTAATCCCAGCACTTTAGGAGGCCGTGGCGGGTGGATCACCTGGGGTCAGGAGTTCAAGACCAGCCTAGTCAACATGGTGAAACCCCGCTCTACTAAAAATACAAAAATTAGCCAGGCCTGGTGGTGGGCGCCTATAATCCCAGGTACTTGGAAGGCTGAGGCAGGAGAATCGCGTGAACCCAGGAGGCAGAGGGTGCAGTGATCTGATACTGCGCCATTTTACTCCAACCTGGGCAAAAGAGTGAAGCTCTGTCTCTAAATAAATAAATAAAATAAAAAATAAATGAATACATAAAAATAAAAAGATGACACTTGGACTTAGATGTTTGGCCCTAAACGAAGCAATCAGCATCTGTTCCTCCCAGAGTCTGAATTTAATCTGTGGCTCAGAGGGCTGTGCTGTCAGAACCCACCGGCTCTGCATGCTGGGCTCACACCCAGGCAAGAGAGAAGGTGTGGAAAATGGCACTGCCTATCGAGGTGCTCACCAGCAGGGGGATCTCCCTCTCAGGCAGGGTCTCCTTAGCTGGACACTCCGAGACCTCTCTCTCAGCAATGCTGTTATTTTTCAACATTTTACTTTTATTTTTAATTTTCTAGAGACAGAGTCTTGCTCCAACACCCAGGCTGGAGGGCAGTGGTACAATCGTGGCTCACTGCAGCCTTGAACTCCTGAGCTCAAGTGATTCTCCTGCCTCAGCCTCCCAAGTAGCTGGGACTACAGGTACACGTCTCTGCAGCCAGCGATGCTACATTTTTCAGATCACAGATTCCCACATGCTTGAGACTGATGGTGTTTCATTCCTGTTTGCTGCCCATCTCGATGTGCCTCATGGCTACTGATCTCATCCCTGCATTCTTCTCCTCTCGCTTCCACCAGCTCTATTAAGGTATCATTGACAAATAAAAAGTGTATAGATTTGCAGGATACAACGTGCTTTGATACATGCATACGTTGTGAAATGATTAAATCAAGCTCATTAATATATCCATCATCTCATATACTTATCGTTTTTTTTTTTTTTTTAAGAACATGAGTAGCTAGGACTCTAAGTGCAAGCCACTGCACCCAGCTGTGGTGGGAATATTTAGGATCTAATCTCTTAGCAGTTTTCAGGCATGCAATAATACATGATTATTAACTGTATCGCCGTGTTGTACAATAGCTCTCCAGAAGTTACTCACCCTGAGTGACGTGCATTCATCTTTTTTTTTTGAGACGGAGTCTCACTCTGTCGCCCAGGCTGGAGTGCAGTGGCCGGATCTCAGCTCGCTGCAGCTCCGCCTCCCGGGTTTACGCCATTCTCCTGCCTCAGCCTCCCGAGTAGCTGGGACTACAGGCGCCGCCACCTCGCCGGCTAGATTTTTGTATTTTTTAGTGGAGATGGGGTTTCACCATGTTAGCCAGGATGGTCTCGATCTCCTGACCTCGTGATCCGCCCGTCTCGGCCTCCCAAAGTGCTGGGATTACAGGCTTGAGCCGCCGTGCCCGGCCCATCTTGTTTTTTAAACCCTTATTTACCACCTCCTGTATGGATGCTTTTTATCTAATTGAATAGCAGCTGGCTCAAATTCTCAGGAAGGTGGAAGCAGGGTACACACAAATAGATACCTGCATAAAGCTATGGGTGATGATCGCTGTTAGATCCCACAGCCTCTGGCACTGGTGTTTGGAAATGACACCCAACCAATGGTGTCTCAGAATGAGGCTTCACAAACTTTAATGTGGACTCAAACCATCTGGGATCTTGCTAGTGTGCTGACTTTCAATCAGTAGGTTTGGGATGGGGCCTGAGATGCTTGTTCCTAAGGAAGCCCAGTTCTGCAGGTCCTGGAATGCCCTTGGAGTAGCCAGGCCTTAGACAATTGTAAGAACTTTTTTTTTGAGACGGAGTCTCGCTCTGTCGCCCAGGCTGGAGTGCAGTGGCCGGATCTCAGCTCACTGCAAGCTCCGCCTCCCGGGTTTACGCCATTCTCCTGCCTCAGCCTCCTGAGTAGCTGGGACTACAGGTGCCCGCCACCTCGCCCGGCTATTTTTTTGTATTTTTTAGTAGAGATGGGGTTTCACTGGGTTAGCCAGGATGGTCTCGATCTCCTGACCTCGTGATCCACCCGTCTCGGCCTCTCAAAGTGCTGGGATTACAGTCTTGAGCCACTGCGCCCGGCCAGAACTTTTTTTTTGAGACGGAGTCTCATTCTGTCGCCCAGACTGGAGTGCAGTGGGGTCATCTCGGCTCACTCCAACCTCCGCCTCCTGGGTTCAAGTGATCCTCCTGCCTCAGCCTCCTGAGTGTCTTGGATTACAGGCGCGTACCACCACACCTGTTTACTTTAGTAGAGATGGGGTTTCACCATGTTGACCAGGCTGGTCTTAAACTTCCTACCTCATGTAATCCGCCCACCTTGGCCTCCTAAAGTGCTGGGATTACAGGCGTGCGTCACCACTCCCAGCTGAAAATCCTAAGAACTTTTACATTCCTGGAACGATTTTTGCCTCAGGTTCCTCACTATCACCTTCTTAATTCCATCTAATGGCATACAATACTCATCCCCAAAGAGAACAAGAAAGCAATAATCACAGATTTCCAGGTTGATGGAACAGGGGCCACCTAGGAGACCTGTTTCCACCAGTTCTTAATTCAAATGTGTTCTGTTACCTAACGTTTCCCTACCCATCCGTTAAGATTGGTTACTTACTTCTTCGGGGAGCTCAAGGATAGTAATATTTTTGGAACGAAATGTGATTTCAAAAGTGATCACCAGGGTTGCATTTAATGGTGGCCTGTGGAGGACAAGAGTCTAATTACTGCTGGGAAGCTGGACATAGTGAGCTCTCAACCACCCCTCTGGATCTCACATCTGGCCTTCAACTCTCAAGCAATTAGGCTTAGGAAATGTTATGTGCTCCACCTTGATGGGTAGCCAGGTGGAAACCCTGCTCCTTAGGCTTTCCTGTCTTAATCAGGAGACCAGGTGTCCATCCCTTCGGGGTAGGGTGAGAACAGAGAAGAAAGCAAACTGGGTGTGGATGACAAATGAGGCATCTGGAGGCCCAGGACCATGGCTCCCTGCTCCGGTAGGAAAGGCTTCCCCGAGGTTGTCGGGTCTGAGCACGGCCTTCTGTGAGGGCCAGAATTTGACTGAAGGAGGAGAGGGCTCAGGCAGGGAACAAGGAGGGAGCAGTCTGGGCCTGGAAAGCTGGGAGAGGCATCTGACGGGAGAAGGCAGACGTGCTGACTGGAAGCCACGTCCTGGGCCCTGGCTCTGGGTTTAGAGGCCTGGAGTTAATTTGAAAGGCAGTGGGAGGCCACTGCAGGGGCCTGGAGAGTTGTGGTAAGACATGACTTGTAGGATTTGCAGGAGGAGGGTGTGCAGAGACAGAAGGAGCTGGGAGTGGAATGGCAGGCCTGCTAGGGGCCTCGGAACCAAAGCTTTGGTTTCAGGCCAGATCTCGCAGGAGAGGCGAGGGAGGAAGCGGGAGAGGCCATAGAGAGAAGGAGAGGGCTCTAGGTCTTCATCAGGGAATCCTCATGGCCGGGAGGCAAGGGCGGGACAAAGCAGCTAAGAGCAGAGAAGGCGGAGGGAGCCTCCCTGGCGCGGACTGGACTAGGTCGCAACGCTTGTGTCTAAGCCAGCAGATGGCAGCAAGTAAGACTCCCAGACAAGGCCCAGCGTGAGTGGCATTCACCCGACGCAGCCAATTCTGCTTTTTTTAAAATTTTTTAAATTTTTTTATTTTTTGAGACGGAGTCTCGCTCTGTCGCCCAGGCTGGAGTGCAGTGGCCCGATCTCAGCTCACTGCAAGCTCCGCCTCCCAGGTTCACGCCATTCTCCTGCCTCAGCCTCCCGAGTAGTGGGACTACAGGCGCCCGCCACCTCGCCCGGCTAGTTTTTTGTATTTTTAGTAGAGACGGGGTTTCACCGTGTTCACCAGGATGGTCTCGATCTCCTGACCTCGTGATCCACCCGTCTCGGCCTCCCCAAGTGCTGGGATGACAGGCTTGAGCCACCGCGCCCGGCCCTGGCCAGTTCTGCTTCTGAGAGCAACCTCAGAAGCGCCAACCAGTAGCTCAGGCCCCTGCTCCTTGACCTTCGGGGCTCTCTTCAAATATTTAGTCTTAGAATCGCTTTGAAATCTGGCCTCCACTGCCGGTCACGCAGGACTCTTCCCATGCGGGTAAAAGACCCCCGTCTCTGGGAGAAGCACCCCTTCCTTCTCCTGCCAGGGGAAGTGAGGATTCAGAGTGGGGGTCAGCCTTTGCCATCCCACCCTGCAGCCCAGGGCTAGCACCACCCCTTTTTCTATGGCTTGTCTTACAGGTAAGAGGCAGGAGCAGCACATCAGAAATCTGAACAGACTGACCCAGCTGCAGGGCCTGAGCGGAGCTGAGCACAGCACCAGGCCCGGGAACTTACCGCAGGGCGATGCTGACGTTGGTCGAGCTGCCGTTTTCCAGCTTTACAACGGGAGGAACGGTAAGGCTGACGGTTGACTCTGGAAGGACCCAAATCAATGACATGAGGCACTGGGTCAGAGCTTGGGCCTGCGACAGGAAACTGGGCCGAAACCCTGACATCTGAGCTCCTGAGTTCTGACTCTGATGAGCCCTGTTCTGTGATGGGACTCCACACACAGGCCCTGGTTAGTTCCTTCCCCACCCGCTGCCAGAGACAGAGATGGAGAAAAACAGGCCTGAGCAGGAAACGCCGGAGCGTCCTCATCCCCTACGATGACAGGCTCTGAGAGTCTGTGGCTGAGTTACCCAGAGATCGTTAGAGAACCATGGAGCCCAAAAATCGTTACAGGGGAATTCAAGCATGCTATGGGAGCACAAAAGGCAGCCCTGAACCTCCTCTTCAGATGGAAAGGACAGGGGTCTGTCTCTTCTGTTCATGAAGTCAAAATGGCCCTGAAGAACTGGGCCAGCCCCTTTCCTGCGCTCTGAGAGACACATGGGCCCAGCTAACGGCTTTCTAAAGAGCCCGCGGGGGTTCCTTCCTAATCCAGCTCACCCCGGCACTGGTCGGTTCCTTCCTAACCCAGCTCACCCTGGTACTGGTCCCCTTCCTGGGGCTACCTGCGGGGACTGGAGGAAGAAGGGTGAATAGTTGTTTTACTCTCAGATTTCTTCTTGGCATTATGCTGTAAACTCAGAATCAAGTTGACAAACAGGCCCCCTGGATGAGGGAGGAAGCAGGTCTGGGTCTTAGGGTCTTAGAAAACCATCTTGGGGCCAGGCGCAGTGGTTCACACTTGTAAACCCAGCACTTTGGGAGGCCAAGGTGGGAGGATCGCTTGAGCCCAGGAGTTGGAGACCACCCTGGGCAACACAGAGAGATTCTGTCTCTACAAAATATTTTCTTAAAAAAAGAAAGAAAACTGGTCAGGCACGGTGGCTCACACCTGTAATCCTAGCACTTTGGGACGCTGATGAGGTGGGTGGACCACAAGGTCAAGGAGATCAAGACCAGCCTGGCCAACATGGTGAAACTGTCTCTGCTAAAAATAGCTCCGGTTCCCCCACCCAGACCCCGTCACCCAGACCCTGTCACCCAGACCCCGTCACCCAGACCCCGTCACCCAGACCCCGTCACTCAGACCCCGTCACTCAGACCCCTCAAAGGCTTCCAGCAGCCCCGGTTCCCCCACCCTGACCCCGTCACTCAGACCCCGTCACTCAGACCCCGTCACCCAGACCCCGTCACTCAGACCCCATCACTTAGACCCTGTCACTCAGACCCTGTCACTCAGACCCTGTCACTCAGACCCCTCAAAGGCTTCCAGCAGCCCTGGTTCCCCCACCCTGACCCCATCACTCAGACCCCTCAAAGGGAGATGAATTTGGATGCCTGGGTTGGAAGGAAACTTTTTTTTTTTTTGAGACAGAGTCTCGCTCTGTTGCCCAGGCTGAAGTACAGTGGCGTGATCTTTTCTCACTGCAACCTCCACCTCCTGGGTTCGTGATTCTCCTGTCTCAGCCTTCCAAGTAGCTGGAATTACAGGCATGCGGCACCACATCTGGCTAATGTTTGTATTTTTAGTAGAGACGAGGTTTCACCATGTTGGCCAGGCTGGTCTTGAACTCCTGACCTCAGGTGATCTGCCTGCCTTGGCCTCCCAAAGTGCTGGGATTACAGGCGCGAGCCACCGCATCTGGCCTGGAAGGAAACTTAAAGTTACCCAATTCGACCTCTGATTCTCCGCCTCGATACTCCTCCCTGGTAGTTTCTCTTCCTCTGAAACCTCATCTCCTCTAAGGAGATCACAGCCTGAAGCTTGTCCTCCCAGGCCAGGCTCTGCTACCTGGAGCCTCTCAGACCCTGAGAGCTGCCTTCTCCATACTCAGCACATGTGAATGCAGATGGAAGCTCTGTCCCAAGTCTGCAGGTCCCCACAGTCCACAATCTCCAGTCCCCTGCTGGCTGGCTGGGCTCCTCAGAACAGGATGTCCCCGGGCCCTTGCAGAAGCCCAGCTGCTGTGGTGTCTCTGCTCTTCTTTTTCAGGCTCATTGTTCTGAGAACATTCTGAGGCTTTCTTCTAGGCTTGTGCAGCTGGGACTTCCTGTACCGCCAGTTCAATTCTGCCTAGAGCTGAGGACCATGCCAGATAAGCAAGTCCCAGAACCAGCCACTGCTCAGGACAGGATGCTGAAAGTGATGCCAGGTGGCCAGCCAGACTCTGGATCCCTAGGGCTCTGCCGGAGGTAGTGGAGGTCAAGGTGAGTGGGAGATCTACATGGCCACAGAGCTCCTACGATCTTTGCATTATAACATAGGAGGTTGAGGGGCGGGCACAGTGGCTCACATCTGTAATCCCAGCACTTTGGGAGGCTGAGGCGGGTGGATCACCTGAAGTCAGGAGATCGAGACCATCCTGGCTAACACAGTGAAACCCCACCTCTACTAAAAATACAAAAATTAGCTGGGCGTGATGGCAGGCGCCTGTAGTCCCAGCTACTCGGGAGGCTGAGGCAGGAGAATCACTTGAACCCAGGAGGCGGAGGTTGAAATGAGCTGAGATTGCACCACTGCACTCCAGCCTGGGTGACAGAGTGAGACTCCATCTCAACAAAATAAAAATAAAATAAAATAAAATAAATTAAAATAAAATAAAATAAAATAGAATAGGAGTTTGTGAACTCTCCAAGAACCAGACCAGAGAATGTTTATTTCCTCCTTCTTTAGCACCACAGAAAACTGAGGTGCTCAGCAACTCAGATATTGGGCTTCAAAGTCACACAGTTCCATTCTGGCTCTGAAACTTCCTAGCTGTGTGACCATGGGTAAGGTGCTTACCCTCTCTGAGCCTCCATTTCCTTATCTGTACAATGGGGAGAATACCAAGACCTATCTAACCAAGTCATTGTGAAGGTAAAATGTAGCAACGCTTGTAACATGTTTTCCACAAAGCCCAGATGTTAATAATTGTTACTATTATTATTATTATTGAGTGCTAACTGCAGGACATTTTTAGCCCAAGGTGGGAGGCAGTTAGGAAGCTGGCCCCATAAGGCTAAAATCTTTACATTGTATCAGAATTACAAAATGAGTCATGACACCATCCTGAGTTCCTCCTAAAGATAGTGATCATGGCTCACTGCAGCCTTGACCAGAACAGGCTCAAGTGATCCTCTCACTGCTGCCGCCTCTTACCTCAGTAGCTAGGACCACAGACATGCGCCCCCATGCCCAGCTACTTAAAAAAATTTTTTTTGGCCGGGTGAGGTGGCTCACGCCTGTAATCCCAGCATTTTGGGAGGCCGAGGTGGGCAGATCACTTGAGGTCAGGAGTTCGAGACCAGCCTGGCCAATGTGGTGAAACTCTGTCTCTACTGAAAATATAAAAATTAGCCGGGTGTGGTGGCGCACGCCTGTAATCCCAGCTACTTGGGAGGCTGAGGCACTAGAATCGCTTGAACCTGGGAGGCAGAGGTTGCAGTGAACTGAGATCATGCCACATTGCACTCCAGTCTGTGCGACTGAGTGAGAATCCATTTCAAAAAAAATTTTTTTTTTTTTTTTGTAGAGACGGTGTCTCACTATGTTGCTCGTGCTGGTGTCAAACTCCTGTGCTCAAGTGATCCTCCCTCTTTGGCCTCCCAGTGTTGGCATTACAGGTATGAGCCACCATGCTCGGCCAGGTTTTTAAAATTAATTCTTATAGGCCTCTCTCCCACTCTGCACCTACCCAATACCAGGTACTCTGCTATACTCCTAGCACCCATTTTCGAATTATTACAGAAGTGAGAGGTAGGCATTAGTATTCCTATCTTACATTTCAGGAAACTGAGCATTCTAAGAGGACAGGTTTCTTGCCCACAGAGCTTGAAAATGGTGAGGGCAGGATTCAAACTTAGGCCTGTCTAGTCCAAAGCCCAGGTTCTTGCCACGAGGCTGCACTGCCTCAAGATTCCACCCAGAGAAGTCAGAGACAGACAACTCTGAAGGCCAATCATCTCCTCCGTGGTCCTTAATAATTACTACCCAAAGCAAAGAGAAGAAAGAAACAGTGGCTGGGCGCGGTGGCTCAAGCCTGTAATCCCAGCACTTTGGGAGGCCGAGACGGGTGGATCACGAGGTCAGGAGATTGAGACCATCCTGGCGCACACGGGGAAACCCCGTCTCTACTAAAAACTACAAAAAACTAGCCAGGCGAGGTGGCAGGCGCCTGTAGTCCCAGCTACTCGGGAGGCTGAGGCAGGAGAATGGCATAAACCCGGGAGGCAGAGCTTGCAGTGAGCTGAGATCCGGCCACTGCACTCCAGCCCGGGTGACAGAGCAAGACTCCGTCTCAAAAAAAAAAAAAAAAAAAAAAAAAAAAGAAAGAAACAGCAAGGGCAGAATGAGGCTGGAGATTCAATTCCAGTGACTTGATTTTATGGTGGCTTCCATTCTTCTTTCCTTTTTTCTTTTTGAGATGGGGAATTGCTGTGTTATCCAGGCTGGAGTGCAATGGTGTGATCTCAGCTCACTGCAACCTCTGCCTCCTGGGTTCAAGCGATTCTCCTACCTCAGCCTCCTGAGTAGCTGGGCTTACAGGCACACGCCACCATGTCCAGCTAATTTTGTATTTTTAGTAGAGACAGGGTTTCACCATGTTGGCCAGGCTGGTCTCGAACTCCTGACCTCAAGAGATCCACCCACCTTGGCCTCCCAAAGTGCTGGGATTACAGGTAGGAGCTACAGCGCCTGGCCCATTCTTCTTTTCTAATGGCATTCAGGAAAGGAGGCAAAGTGATCTCATGCAGCGGGGATCCTATGCAGGTCCCAGCTTTGTTACCTTCTAGCTGTGTGACTTTGGGGAAGCCTTCTACCTTCTCTGGGCCTATTTCCCCTCTGGGTAACTGGAGTGGTGGTAGCTGGATTTTCTGTTTTTCTCTTAGGGGAGCATATTAGCTTTCCTAATGGGGCTTTAAAGTGTATGTGTGAACAACCGGGCGCGCGAGCGCACAGACATGCCCGGGCACATGCACACGCCTGGCCACACGTACTCACGCACACACACACACACCCGGGCCCACGCACACGTCTGGCCACACGTACTCGCGCACGCACACACACACCTGGGCACACACACCTGGGCGCACACACGCGCGCGCACAAACACACGCCCGGGCACATGCACACGCCTGGCCACACGTACTCACGTGTGCACACACACACACCCGGGACCATGCACACGCCTGGCCACACATACTCGCATGCGCGCGCACACACACACGCCCGGGCACATGCACACGCCTGGCCACACATGCGCGCGCACACACACACACGCCTGGGACCATGCACACGCCTGGCCACACACACATACATGCGCACAAACACACGTCCAGGCACATGCACATGCCTGGCCACACGTACTCGTGCGCGCGCACACACACACGACCGGGCACATGCAGACGCCTGGCCACACATACGTGCACACACACACATGCCTGGGACCATGCACATGCCTGGCCACACGTACTCGCGCACGCACACACACACCTGGGCACACACACATGCACGCGCACAAACACACGCCCGGGCACATGCACACGCCTGGCCACACGTACTCACGCGCGCACACACACACGCCTGGGACCATGCACAAGCCTGGCCACACATACTCGCGCGTGCACACACACGCTCCAGCCTCAGTCTCACAAAGTCTGATCCTGGAGGGCGGGGAAGGGGTTCCGAAACACCAGGCTCCAGGGTCTGAAAGACCTGCCTTTCCCCGAAATTGCTCATCCACAAGGTGTGGCTACAAACAAACATTGCTGATTGTTTAACAAACCTGGAAGAGATGATCACGTGACCACTGTTTTCTCTGAGATGCAAGAGGCCAGATAACTGCAGTGGTGCTAGGCTCTGGGGAGACCTCTGCAGGATTTGTGTGGTTTGTCAAGGTTCACTTGAAATGGGAATTTGAGATGTATCTGGGCCAGGCACGGCGGCTCACGCCTATAATCCCAGCACTTTGGGAGGCTGAGGCAGGTGAACCACGAGGTCAGGAGCTCGAAACCAGGCTGGCCAACATGGTGAAACCCCGTCTCTACTAAAAATACAAAAAAATAGCTGGGCGTAGTTGCGGGCACCTGTAATCCCAGCTACTCGGGAGGCTGAGGCAGGAGAATTGCTTGAACCAGGGAGGTGGAGGTTGTGGTGGGCTGAGATCGTGCCACTGCACCCCAGCCCCAGCGACAGAGTGAGACTCTGTCTCAAAACAAAAAACAACAAAAAAAAAGTATCTGATTTTTGTATTTGACCCAACAGGCAAGCTGAGGATGAAATGAATGGGCCCGGCATCCTGGAAGTGCTAAACACGGCTCTTTATGGAAGGAATTCCAGAGATGTTTTGGGCAGTAGGAGAATTGCTGGAAGGGCACGGGTCTCAAAGAGGCCTGTGCTGAAGGTCAGTCCTCCTACAGGGATGTGTAAACTCCATCCCAGCCTGTGTTCCAAGTGACCCCTAGCCCTGCGGGGCTGTTGCACCTTGTTCCTCAGCCCCTCTCTAAGGGACAGGTTTTCTCGTCTTACAAGGGGATGCTGGGCAGACTCCTCAGATGATCTGTGCCTCGCAGAACCAGGTACAACAGGGTGGCCACCTCTTCTGCTTTCCTGCTATTTCGCAGGACCCAGGACTGTCTCTTGAGGTCCACAGGCAGAGACATAAGCCATTATTCTTTTTCTTCAGGGGTGGGACAGAGTCTTGCTCTGTCGCCAGGCTGCAGTGCAGTGGCACAGTCTTAGCTCACTGCAACCTCTGGCTTCTGGGTTCAAGCAATTCTCCTGCCTCGGCCTCCTGAGTAGCTGGGACTACAGGCACCCGCCATCATGCCCAGCTAATTTTTGTATTTTTTTTTTTTTTAGTAGAGATGGGGTTTCACCATGTTGGCCAGCATGGTCTCAATCTCCTGACCTTGTGATCCGCCCGCCTTGGCCTCCCAAAGTGCTGGGATTACAGGTATGAGCCACTGCACGTGGCCTTCTTTTTTTTTGAAGTCAGGGTCTCACTCTGTTGCCCAGGCCGGAGTGAAGTGGTGTGATCATAACTCATTGTAGCCCTGACCTCCTGGGCTCAGGTGATCTTCCTGCCTCAGCTTCCCAAGTAGCTAGGACTATAGGCATGAGCCACTGCACACAGCTAAGTTTTAAAAATTATTTTTTAATAGAGATGGGGTTTCAAAATGTTGCCCAGGTTGGTATCAAACTCCTGGCCTCAGCAGATCTTCCTGCTTCGGCCTCCCAAAGCTCTGGGATTATAGGCGTGAAGAGCCACTGCTCCAGCCTGAGCCAGTCTTTTAAGATATTATCCCTTGTTGTTGGGGCTCTACAGTTTGACTTTGAGAATCAGCTGCATAGTCTGACTTTAAGAACCAACTGTTCACTTTGATGATACAGGAAAGGTACAGAGATAACCAGGGCAGAAGGCCAATTATTTGTGGAACTCTCTGGCTCTTTGCCAAACACCTGGATCCCAGACCTGGGTCCGCTCCACCACCCCAGGGGTCACATGGCTGAGGGGCAAACAGAGACACATGGTCTGACTGGTACTAAACCCTTGGCAAAAAACAGATCAGACGACTACTTCCTCTAGCCACCATTTCCCTCTTTACAAAGTTGACATGTCATTTCTAAACTTACCACATTTCTCTACGAGCTTCAGGGGAAAAAGGATAAAAATAGCCAGCCAATTCCTTATCATGTTTCCCGATTTCTCAGAACTAGGAAGAAAAATAGCGAGAGAAGTTCAGGTGAATGTCGAATCAGCTCAGCTCCCTGTAGACCATCTGCCCTCCGGAGCATGGATGGCTCATAAAGGACTCCCACTTGGCAGCTCTGACCTCAGGGCTTTGCATAACAGCCTCAGAGGGCCACCCAGAGAGGACTTATCTTTCTTTGATATACGGGGAAATGGGCTCGGGGAGCCAAATGGGTTCTGTAAAGTGCCTCCCTGTGGAAGTAAACAAAGACCAGAATTTTTCCCTCCTCAACTGCTTTTAGCAAAAACTTAGCAGAAAGAAAGGATGCAATTTTACTGGCTTGAGATTCTTTTTCTCCAAAAGTTGTTAAAACTGTGGTCAGATATTTGACATTGTGAACCTACACACCTCAAGGAAATTAGTTTCCTTTCCTGTCCTGGGATAAGAGTCTAAGGGTTGATGACACCAACTGACCCTTAAGACTTAAAAAAAAAATTTTTTTTAATATACATATTAAAATTTTTTTTTTTTTTTTTTTTTTGAGACAGAGTCTTGCTCTGTTGCCCAGGCTGGAGTGCAGTGGTGTGAACTCAGTTCACTGAAACCTCCCCTGCTGGGTTCAAGCAATTCTCCTGCCTCAGCCTCCTGGGTAGCTGGGATTACAGGTGCCTGCCACCATGCCCAGCTAACTTTTGTATTTTTAGTAGAGATGGGGTTTTGCCACGTTGGCCAGGCTGGTCTTGAACTGCTGACCTCAAGTGATCTGCCCGCCTCAGCCTCCCAAAGTGCTGGGGTTACAGGTGTGAGCCACCGCGCCTGTCAAGACTTTATTTGACAAGTGTCACCATTTCAGGACTGGCTGGGGTCATTCACAAGGAGGACTCGGGAGGGATGAGCCCCAGAGCAACTCCTTGGTTTAGTGTGGACGATGGGGAGCTGCATTCCTGTAACCCCAACACACAGCAGGTGAACCATAGGTCAAGAGTAAGCAGGCTGGCATGGATTTCTGTAGCTTGGTCTCTACACTGCCTCAGTACACAGTGCTCAGGTCCTCCCACGCTGACAGCCTCCTGGGGCTCCTGCAAACTGTGGGGAGCTCTGGGTAAGGTCTGTATGGAGAGATCCCTGTTCCTACTCTGATTTCAGTTTCCCCAAGGCTTCCAGCATCTCTTGACAACTCCCTTACATACTCTTCAAGAAGTCTCCCTGGCTGCTCCAGCTGTCTGACCTCTGTTGGCCCCTGTCTCCTCCAGGGTTCTCTCTTCGGCTGCTGCAGCTCTGCCTCATCTGAGATCCTTCCCACTGGCCAGGAATGACGCCCCACCCATTCTCTGGCCTCCCCTGGGGGCCTTGCCCTTGGTGCTGGATTCCTGTGCTCTGACCTTGGAGGAATTGCCCTCCTGTGTGTATGGGATGACCACAGGCCTCCCTCTCACTCTTGCTGCTCTCCGCTCTTCATACCTGCCCTGTGACCTCAAGTTCGGGATTCAGTTTGTTGCCCCGGGCAGAGTCTGGTTTTTCTCCAGAAATTAGATGCAGAATCAGGCCTAACCAGCTTCTTAAACTCACAGACTTGGTCAGCAAATATCCCCAAGCCTCAAAGGCTGAGACACCTGGAGGAACGATGCCAGCAGAGACAAAAACGACATTGAGAGGTAAGTCAATTAAAATGTTAAAAAACATCAGATTAGGCTGAGCGCAGTGGCTCATGCCTATAATCCTAGCACTTTGGAAGGCAGAGGCAGTTGGATCACTTGAGGTCAGGAGTTCGAGACCAGCCTGGCCAACATGGCAAAACCACGTCTCTACTAAAAATCTGAAAATTAGCTGGGTGTGGTGGCATGTGCCTGTAGTCCCAGCTACTTGGGAGGCTGAGGCAGGTGAATCGCTTAAACCTGGGAGGCGGAGGTTGCAGTGAGCCGAGGTTGCACCATTACACTCCAGCCTGGGTGATAAGAGTGAAAGTCCGTCTCAAATTAAAAACAAACAAAAAAACAAAACAGATTGATAATTACATAAAACTAGTGGCTTGTGAAAGCTACAAGATAGAAATAAAGTATCTCCTGGCAATGGGCTCTGTCTGGTGTGCCCTTCCTATGTAAGTTCTAACAGTTGTCCAGGCCTCATTCAGATGTCACATGTTTCATCCATTCAGTCCCTTCCCAGGAGCAACCTGGGGCTATGGGTCTCCTGTGGCAGCTCCTCTCTGCTAGGTATGAGTTAGTCCTGTCCTCGTTCTACGACCTGGAACTCCCTGGGTCTCCTGCTTTTGGAGAGGGTATACGAATAGTGGTAAGGGCTGTGTACCCTGGAGACAGGTTTGAACCTGGGTTCGTGTTTATTACTTATGTGACCATGTGGTGCTAAACAGGGATGGTGGTAACTACCTCACAGGACTTAAATGAGGAGATGTAAAGCGTGCATTGTCAAGTGGGACTAAAATTGGCTGGGGGTAGGCTGGGCGTGGTGGCTCACGCCTGTCATCCCAGCACTTTGGGAGGCCGAGGTGGGCAGATCACCTGAGGTCAGGAGTTTGAGACCAGCCTGGCCAACATGGTGAAATCCCATCTCTACTAAAAATACAAATATTAGCTGGGTGTGGTGGCTCGGGCCTGTAGTCCTAGCTACTTGGGAGGCTGAGGTAGGAGAATCACTTGAACCCGGAAGGCGGAGGTTGCAGTGAGCTGAGATGGCACCACCACACTCCAGTCTTGGGCAACAGAGGCTGGAGACTCCATCTCAAAAAAAAAAAAAAAAAAGACTTGGGGTGGTGGGGGGAGATGGTGGTGAAAAAAAAATCTAGCTATTACAATGGTTTGTGGTCACGTAAACAAATACCCAGTGTACTAGTGGTATTAAATTTTATAGGAGAGGGGTGGGTAGGAATAAGGAGGTTGAGAAACAAGGATATGAAGTGGTTACCTCTGTTGCTTTAGGGCGCGTAGCGAGCTCTCACAAAGCACGGTTATCCTCCTCAATGTTACTGGAAGAGGCAGGGCTCAGAAGTCCTCCCTTCGCCCTGAGTGAAAACCCGGAGGGGAGGGTGGGGTCTCGTGCTGCTCAGTCCCCCGGAGCCCCGCACTCTGCACGTCAACTGGTGCTCTCGCAAAGGTCCTCTCACCGTCTCCAGAGCAATCTGCAAATTCCCCAACCCAGACCCAGGCGGCAACTGAGCAGAAGGGAACGGGCTGGGAACGGCACCTACCCCGGCAGCCCGCTGTCCCTGGCTCCGCTGACCAGCGCTCGGGCCCTTCCACCCCGGGGTTGTCCGGTGTCGCGAGGCCAGCACTGGTGACGGGGAAAGGAGCCCGGCGCGGCTGAGGGCGCTGGACCCCCCGGCAGGGCAGGCTGCCCCGCTGACCTGCTGTGCCTCAAGGGGCCCGCCTGGGAAACGGGAGGCTGCGCCCGCTCTCACCTGGGCCCCCAGCTCGGGGAACCGCCCTCAGGCGACGCAGGAGCCTCGCCAGGTGCCGGTCTGGAATGCACCGTGTTCCCCGGCTCGGCTAGACTTTGGGAGAGGCGGGTCCGCTGTCACCTGACCTCTGCCACCTGACTCGTGGGGCCCGATCTCGGCGAGATGCGCTCTGGGAGTTGTAGTTTCCACGCGTCTTGGCTGGAGAAAGCGCAGTTGGGTCGGGGCGCAGGGATCGGGGCTTCGGCGTGAGGGAGGCTGAGGCCGCTGCCAGCGGCATAGAAGCTCTTGGAGCCGCCAGCGTTTCCCGGCTCCTTTGGTGAGCGGAGCTCAGACAGCCCTCCAATGGGCGGAAACCAGAGCCCTGCGGGGCGGGGCCCCCTTCAGGTCCCGCCTTCTTCCGCCTCTCCGCCTATAGTTGGGGCCCGCCGAGAGGGTTGCGTGGAAACCCGCCTACCCCGGCCAATGGGGAGACGCGAAACCTCCATGTAGCTGAAAGATTGGCTCGCCTTTCCCGGCCAATGGGAAGACGAGAAACCTCCATGTGGCTGAAAGATTGTCAGGCAACTCCCCGCCCCTGCCCCGCCCTCCGAGTGAAAGCCGCGGACTTGTGGGGCCGCCGGCTGCAGACCGGAGCTGTGCGGGTCGGGGAGATAATGGCTGCGCGGCCGATCACCCTCGGCATTGACCTGGGCACCACATCTGTGAAGGCAGCTCTGCTTAGGGCCGCGCCCGACGAACCATCCGGGTTCGCTGTGCTGGCGAGTTGTGCCCGCGCTGCGCGGGCAGAGGCGGCGGTCGAGAGCGCGGGGGCCGGGCCCCAGGTGAGGTAGCGCCCCCGGGCCGCGCCGCTTGCAGGAGCCTCCTGACCACCCTCTTCCACCCCAGGAGGCCTCCCTGACAGCCCTTCCCGCAAGGAAGTGTCTATTGCAGCTTGTCCCCAGCTTCTCCGGGGCCCCTCTGCCTGCAGCAGTTGTGCTCATGATCTCTTAGGTCTGGTCCCAGAATCCTTCCCACCTGCTGGGACCGATCCCCGCCCCCCGACTCTCTGGCGTCCTCTGGGGGCCTTGCACTTGTCCCTGGATCCCTGTGCCCTGTGTCCCCTGACCTTGGAGGAACTGCCCTCCTGTGTGTATGGAATGACCACTCTTGCTGCTCGCCTCTGTCTCAGTCTTGCTGCTCTCCGCTGCTCGCACCTGCCCTGTGACCTCAAGTTCAGGATTCAGTTTGTTGCCCAGGGCAGAGTCTGGGTTTTTCCTCCAGAAACCAGATGCCAGGTCAGGCCTAACTGGCTCTTGGCTCACTCCACAGAAGCAGAATGCGGACCAAGAAACCCTTGGTCAGCCGGGCGCGCTGGCTCACTCCTGTAATCCCAGCACTTTGGGAGGCCAAGGTGGCGGATCACATGAGGTCGGGAGTTCGAGACCAGCCCGACCAACATGGAGAAAACCCGTCTCTACTAAAAATACAAAAATTGGGCGGGGCGCGGTGGCTCACACCTGTAATCCCAGCACTTTGGGAGGCTGAGGCGGGCGGATCACGAGGTCAGGAGATCGAGACCACCCTGGCTAACACAGTGAAACCCTGTCTCTACTAAAAATACAAAAAACTAGCCGGGCGAGGTGGCGGGCGCCTGTAGTCGCAGCTACTCGGGAGGCTGAGGCAGGAGAATGGCATAAACCCGGGAGGCGGAGGTTGCAGTGAGCTGAGATCCGGCCACTGCACTCCAGCCTGGGCGACAGAACGAGAGACTCCGTCTCAAAAACAAAAACAAACAAACAAAAGAATTAGCCGGTGGCGTGTGCCTGTGATGCCAGCTACTCAGCAGGCTGAGGCAAGAGAGTCGCTTGAACCCCGGAGGCGGAGGTTGTGGTGAGCCGAGATCGTGCCATTACTCTCCAGCCTGGGCAGTAAGAGCAAAAAACTCTTGTCTCTAAAGAAAAAAAAAAAAAAGGAAAAGAAAAACCCTGGTCAGCCAAAGACCCCCAGCCTCAAAGGCTGAGACATCCTGCAGGAAAGACATCTTGAGAGCATATAAACATTTTTTTAAAAGTCTTAAAAATTTGTTTTTAAAAAGGGTGAGGTTGATAATTATACACTACAGCTACTGGCTTGTGAAAGCTACAAGGTAGAAATGGACAATTTCAGGATCATGGGCTCTGTTGGAGATGTAGGTGGGTTAAGAAAAGATGTTAATCTTCAGAGCTGGACCCCGTTAATTCCCTAAAAAGGAAAAGTGAACTGCGTTCAGCTAATTGACAATAGAAATTAATAGCAAGGGACTTTCTGTGTAACCTCATATGACTTTTTCCTGGGCCTCAGTTTGTTCTCTGAGTTGAAATAGGCAGCCTCTGAGGCCCCTTTCAGCCACAAACCTTGGTTTTCTGAGCCAATATCCACTCCCAAGAGCTTTCTTTTTCTTTTCTTTTCTTTTTTTTTTTTGGAGACCGAGTCTCACTCTGTTGCCCAGGCTGGAGTGTAGTGGCGTGATCTTGGCTCACTGCAACCTCTGCCTCCCGGTTCAAGCGATTCTCCAGCTTCAGCCTCCTGGGTAGCTGGGACTACAGGTGTGAGCCATCACACCTGGCTAATTTTTATAATTTTAGTAGAGACAGGGTTTCGCCATGTTGGCCAGGCTGGTCTCGAACTCCTGACCTCAAGTGATCTGCCCACTTGAGCCTCCCAAAGTGCTAGGATTGCAGGTGCGAGCCACTGCGCCCGGCCCAGCTTTGTTTTTCACAAGCTCTAGCCACATGCATGGACACGGTTGTTTAGGGTTCAGGGTCCATTTGGCTCAGAAGCATTTCTGAGGATAAGGATTTCAGGAGCACTTTGTATCTATATAGAAGCTTTCAAGATTAGTTTGCTTGGGGCAGTAGGGCATATTAAAAGGATTCTTACTTAAAGGACTATGAATTGGAGGCAAAGTTGGCTCTGACCCTGGTGGGGTGAGCAGGAGAGCTGGGGTTAGGGGAGAGTAGGCTCAGAAAGTGCCCCTTTCTCTTGAAATAGGGCAATTTTTTTTTTTTTGTTTTTGATAGGGTCTCTCTGTGTCACCCAGGCTGGAGTGCAGTGGTGCGATCTCTGCTCACTGTGACCTCTGCCTCCCGGGTTCAAGTGATTCTCGTGCCTCAGCCTCCCGAGTAGCTAGGATTACAGGTGTGCACCACCATGCTTGGAGAAGTTTTTTGTAGCTTTAGTAGAGAGGGGGTTTCACCATGTTGGCAAGGCTGGTCTCAAACTCCTGACCTCAACCGATCCACCCGCCTGGGTTTCCCAAAGTGCTGGGATTACAGGTATGAGCCACCCCGCCCGGCATGGCTACTTCTTGAAAACTTTTCTTTTTTTTTTTTTTTTTTTTTTTTTTTTTTTTTTTTTTTTTTTGAGACGGAGTCTTGCTCTGTCGCCCGGGCTGGAGTGCAGTGGCCGGATCTCAGCTCACTGCAAGCTCCGCCTCCCGGGTTCCCGCCATTCTCCTGCCTCAGCCTCCCGAGTAGCTGGGACTATAGGCGCCCGCCACCTCGCCCGGCTAGTTTTTGTATTTTTTAGTAGAGACGGGGTTTCACCGTGTTAGCCAGGATGGTCTCGATCTCCTGACCTCGTGATTCGCCCGTCTCGGCCTCCCACAGTGCTGGGATTACAGGCTTGAGCCACCGCGCCCGGCCTTCTTGAAAACTTTTCTGCACTCCCTCCCCAGCTTTCAGCAGGCTGTTCTGTGCTTTCAGTCCCACCCGGTGTGCCACACCTGTCTAATGAAGTGCTTAGCGGAGGCCAGTCATGACCCCCCACACCACGTATGAATCATGCTCTTGGACAAACAGCGCTACTGTGATTTAGTCTGTGTAGCAGAGAGTTTCTCAACCTTGGCGCCGCTGACATGTTGGGCTGCAGAGTTTTTGTTGTGGTGAGGGGTGTCCTGCGCGTTGTAGAATGTTTAGCAGCGTCTCTGGCCTACTAGATGCTGGCCACACTTGCCCCTCTTCCCCAGATGTGACAACCAAAAATGTCTCCATGTTGCCAAGTGTTCTGTGGGTGATAAAACCACTCCAAGTAGGAACCAGTGATCTATAGTCCTATCTGCAGCCGGGCGCGGTGGCTGACGCCTGTAACCCCGGCACTTTGGGAGGCCGAGGTGGGCGGATCACTTGAGGTCAGGAGTTCAAGACCAGCCTGGCCAATATGGTGAAACCCCGTCTCTACTAAAAATACAGAAATTAGCTGGGCGTGGCGATGCATGCCTGTAATCCCAGCTACTCGGGAGGCTGAGGCAGGAGAATTGCATGAACTCGGGAGGCGGAGGTTGCAGTGAGCTAAGATCGTGCCATGGCACTCCAGCCTGGTGACAGAGTAAGACTCTGTCTCACAAAAAAAAGAAATGTAACTCCTACAAATGGAGCCAGGCGTGGCCTTTTCAATTTTCTAGCTGCCCTGTTAAAAGGAATAAAAGGAAACAAATGAAATTAATTTTAATTGCATATTTTATTTAACCCAGTGTATCCAACACATTATCATTTTGATGTATGATAATCAAGGCTGGGTGTGGTGGCTCACACCTGTAATCCCAGCATTTTGGGAGGCCAAGGCAGGCAAATCCCTGAGGTCAGGAGTTGGAGACCAGCCTGGCCAACATGGCGAAACTGCCTCTCTACTAAAAATACAAAAATTAGCTGGGCATGGTGGTTTGAGCCTGTAATCCCAGCTACTCAGGAGGCTAAAGCAGGAGAATCACTTGAACCTGGGAGGCGGAGCTTGCAGTCAGCCAAGATGACGCCGCTGCACTCCAGCCTATGCAGCTATATGCAGCTCACGCCTATAATCTCAGCTACGGGGAAGGTTGAGGCAGGAGGATCACTTGATCCTAGAAATTTGAGACCAGCCAGGGCAACATAGTGAGATTGCACGTGGCCATGGGTTTTAAAAAAAGGATTAAATGAGATAGTATATATATTTTGTCATACTAGATTGTAGTCTGATGCGTTTTTCTATTTACATCTCAATTCAGACTAGCCACATGTGGCTAACGATTTTGGTATTGGACAGTGAGGGTATAACCAAATGTCTCTTCCCAGAACCCTTCTTCCTGCCCACCACCCCCATATCCCCACCCTGCTTTTCCTTCCTCCTTCTGGGGATCCTGCGTAGCCACCTGGCTTCTCTGTGCCTCGTCTTCCACTTCCTCTTGGCTGTGGTCTCTCTTGCCTGTAGAATCCTTGCTGGGCTGTGGGGCTGTTCCCTAGGAAAAGGCTGTGCTTCCTCTGAACTCCTTGCCCCATCCTACCCCTCCTCTCCTCCCTTCTTTCTCTTCCTTTGTTCCTGCTTGTTAGGAGCCAAGAGCTGCCCCTGACCAAGGCCGCAGGCTGACAGGGGCAGGTGAAAGGTTTCCGAGGAGGGGAAGACAGCTCTCCCTGGAGGGAAGCAAGACGTCTGAGAACTCAGCCTTCGAATGGCTTTCTAAGATCTTAGCTTTGCTAGTTCCTCAAAGAGCTGACATTTATTGGGGGGTAAGCCACAACTCTCTTCCCCTTTTTCTCTTCTGAACTTTCTGTGGATTCCTCTGGTTGTTTTTTTTTTTTTTTTTTTTTTTGAGAGAGAGTCTCGCTTTGTCGCCCAGGCTGGAGTGCCATGGCACGATCTCAGCTCACTGCAACCTCCGCCTCCCTGATTCAACCGATTCTCTTGCCTCAGTCTCCTGAGTAGCTGGGACTACAGGTGTGCACCACCACACCCAGCTAATTTTTTGTATTTTTAGTAGAGACAGGATTTCATTATGTTGGTTGGCCAGGCTGGTCTTGAACTCCTGATCTCAGGTAATCCGCCCATCTCGGCCTCCCAAAGTGCTGGGATTATAGGCTTGAGCCACTGTGCCTGGCCTTGTTTCTTCTGTTTAAAGCACAGAGAATGCTGTTCTCAGCTGAGTCTGACCCCAGTGGAGGGCAGGCCCGGGCAGTTTGCTGCAACTCCCTGGCAGCAGCACCTCAACTGTGAAGTTGGGGAATGGACGCTGCCCACCACAGTCCTGCTCCAGGACATCCTGGGAGGCCTGTGCCTCCCCCTGCCCGTGTGTCTGCCCCTGCCCAGTGTGTTCTCTTCTGCTTCCAGGGGCAGGAGCAGGATGTGAGCAGAATCCTCCAGGCCCTGCACGAGTGCCTTGCTGCCCTGCCCCGGCAGCAGCTCCGGAGCGTCGTGGGCATCGGGGTGTCGGGCCAGATGCATGGAGTCGTGTTCTGGAAAACAGGCCAAGGTATGCTGGGCTCGGGGATGGTCTCAGGCTGGTAGCAGTCACTTCTAGAACGAGAGCAGGGCCGCACGAGAGCAGGGCCGCACGAGAGCAGGGCCGCACGAGAGCAGGGCTGCAGGGCTTTCTGAGAAGGGTCGGGTTATCCTGCACTGGGAGTAGGGTGTTGTTTCTTGGAATGGACGAACACGGGCTGCCTCCTGCGTGGGTGAGCATTCTATTTGTACCAATGTGAGGTGAACAAGGGGACTGCCCACTCCCATGTCATCAGCACGTTATCCACGAAGAGGGATCCACGAAGAGGGAAGAGAGCGTTTTCTTGGATTCTCCTGAAGGATCCAGCAGAGTGCCTTTTCCACAGCGTTCTCTTTACCGTGTCAGTATCTCAGAACGTTAGTGCAGACAACCAAGAGATTGGCTGTGGCCGCAGGAGGTGCCGGGACACAGAGGGCACGCTTTTGAATTGGGGCACATTTGTCGTTGTTTACATATTTGTGATTTTGAAAATTCCAGGGCATATCTTTTTTTTTTTTTTTTTTTTTGAGGTGGAATTTCACTCTTGTTGCCCAGGCTGGAGTGCAGTGGTGTGATCTCGGCTCACTGCAACCTCTGCCTCCCGGTTTCAAGAGATTCTCCTGCCTCAGCCTCCCGAGTAGCTGGGACTACAGGCGCCCACCACCACGCCCGGCTAATTTTGTATTTTTAGTAGAGATGAGGTTTCACCATGTTGGCCAGGACGGTCCTGATCCTTTGACCTTGTGATCCACCTGCCTCGGCCTCCAAAAGTGCTGCGATTACAGGCGTGAGCCACCGTGCCTGGCCATACATATATATATATCTTTTTAAGATGGAGTTTCACTCTTGTTGCCCAGGCTGGAGTGCAGTGGCGCAAACTCAGCTCACCGCAACCTCTGCCTCCCAGGTTCAAGTGATCCTCCTGCCTCAGCCTCCAGAGTAGCTGGGACTACAGGCGCCCACCACTGCGCCCAACTAATTTTTGTACTTTTAGTAGAGACAGATGAGGTTTCACCATGTTGGTCAGGCTGGACTTGAACTCCTGACCTCAAATGATCCACCGACCTCAGCCTCCCAAAGTGCTGGGATGACAGGTGTGAGCCACCGTGCCCGGCCGACATATCCTTTTTATGGGTTCAGTTGCTAAGCATTTCTAGTTGGTTGTCTTATGAAGGTTTGCCACAGTACAGAGGTGGGTAACCTGTTCTATTTGGCCTTGAGGAGGAGAACTAAGACAGTAAAACCACAATGAGCACTTCACATACCTGGTGCCTGGCTGAGGACATCAGTTGCATGATCCCATTGGATATTCCCAACAACCTGGTCACATAGGTTACACTGTTGTCCCCATTGTGCAGATTAGAGGTTGAGGTTCAGAGAGGTTAGAATAATATGCTCAGGGTCATATTTCAGCAAGTGAACCCCACTTTTGAATCCAAGTCTGTTCAAGGAGCTTTTATTTATTTATTTATTATTTATTTATTTATTTTGAACAGAGTCTTGCTCTGTGGTCCAGGCTGGAGTGCAGTGGCACGATCTCCGCTCACTGCAAGCTCCGCCTCCCGGGTTCACGCCATTCTCCTGCCTCAGCCTCCCTACTGGCTGGGACTACAGGCGCCCGCCACCTCACCCGGCTAGTTTTTTTGTATTTTTTAGTAGAGACGGGGTTTCACCGTGTTAGCCAGGATGGTCCCGATCTCCTGACCTCGTGATCCTCCCGCCGCAGCCTCCCAGAGTGCTGGGATTACAGGCGTGAGCCACCGCGCCCGGCCTCAAGGAGCTTCTAAAGGCCTGGTGGGGTTGTTTTTGGTGAAGGACCAGAGCTGCCGGGGGACACAGTGGCTTAGCGAGAGACTTCCCAGCAGAATGTCCAAGGAAGGATGAGACTCCTGTAGGAAGTTGGGAGCTCCCTGTTATGGCAGGCATTAAAAAAATTTTTAAGGCCAGGTGTGGTGGCTCATGCCTGTAAATCCCGACACTTTGGGAGGCCGAGGCAGGAGGAGTATTGCTTGAGGCCAGGAGTTCAAGACTAGCCTGGGCAACATAGTGGGACCCCATCTCTACAAAAGATGTGAAAATAAGTTGGGTGTGGTGCAACACGTTTGTAGTCCCAGCTACTTGGGAGGCTGAGGTGAGAGGATCACTGGAGCCCTCGAGGTTGAGGCTGCCGTGAGCTGTGATTGCTCCACTGCACTCCAGCTTGGGCTACAGAGCAAGACCCTGTCTCAGAAAACAACAACAACAAATCAAACTTTAAAAGAAATTATATTGGCCAGGCACGCCCGTAATCCTAGCACCTTGGGAGGCTGAGGCGGGCAGATCACGAGGTCAGGAACTAGAGACCAACCTGGCCAACATGGTGAAACCCCATCTCTACTAAAAATTAGCTGGGTGTGGTGGGATGTGCCTATAATCCCAGCTACTCGAGAGACTGAGGCAGGAGAATCACTTGAACCTGGGAGGCAGAGGTTGCAATGAGCCGAGATCGCGCCACTGCACTCCAACCTGGGCGACAGAGCAAGGCTCTGTCTCAAAAAAAAGAAAAGAAATTATAAAAGATTTAATTTAGACAAACAAAAATAGGAAGAATAGTGCTATGAACCAACATATACCCATCACTCAGCTTCAACAAAATCAACATTTTACTGCAGATGAACATTTTAAGCAGAAGATGGATGGCTACTTTGGGGGGCTGTAGTTACGAGGATTTGAACATTGGATTCATCCCTTTCTGCATGGAGAGTCGGCAATTTAGAGTGCCCTGAAGTGCATGGTGACTCGCCTGTCAGTGGGACTGGCATTTAGTGGTGCACCCTTTAATCACCCCCAGGATGGGGCCGGGCAATCGTAGGAGCCGATGCAGGCTCTTCCTCCTCCCCTTCCTCCCTCCTGTCCACCTATCGTCAGGCCCGCCGGGGCCATGGGAGCTGCTTGGCACCAAGCAGTGGCGGGAGCACAAGGTGATTAGGGTGTCAAGGCTAACCTCTCAGAGGGAGTCCAGATTGTAAAAGCTTTTAAAACTCCTTAATTTTGCATTAAGGAGAATAAATGTCCTTTTAATACGAAAACCCTTCCCAAAGAGGACAGCAGAGAGCCGATGATTGTGGTCCGGTCACATGCCTTCCTTTCTGCCTGTCTCCTGGGCTCTCTTAACAACCACACAAACCATCAGCCACATCGTTGGAAAGAGCTGCTTCATGTTTTATTGAGCCAGCCCACATGCCTTCTGGGTTTGTTTTCTGTTTCTGGGAAGAAGGAAAGCCACAGTTCGGTGACGGCGAACCTGCTTCGTGGAGTCAAGTGAAATCACATTTGGGATCCAGTCTTGCCGATTTTAATGGCAGCCTTAATTCAGTTTGGTTTCCCTACCTACAGCATATAAAGCCCTTTGCTAGGCCCTGGGGGAGAGATAGAAATGAAGGAACGAAGCCTCTACCTTCCAAAACAGTCAACACAGACGGGCAGGAGTAACTTGAGCAGAGAGCTAAGTGCTTCAGCGAGGGCACCCGGAGCGAGCTGGAGGGGAGGAGAGGGAGCGATTAGTGTCTTCTGAAAGGCCTGTGGTTACGCCAGTTTCCAGACTCCATTTTCAGGCTCAGTAAAAGCAGAAGAGAAACCAGGACCATAAAAGAAAGCTAAAAGGCGAGCAGCAGACAGGGAGAAAATATCTGGTAGTGAATAGTGGACAAAGGACAGGTCAGGACATGCAGAGAACCAGTAACTAAGAACAAGCAGCCCTGTGGAAAAACGGGGGAAGGATATCAACAGGTTATTCCTAGAAGAGGAAATACAAATGGTTAGTAAACATCTGGAAAGATGTTCAGCATCGTCAGTAATTAGAGCAGTGCAGGTGAAAACAACAACGCAACACTCTCCACCCATTGGATGGTAAGAAATCAAAATGTTCAGTAATGTCGAGAGTTGGCAAAGGGAGTGGAAAACTGGTATTTATTTTTATTTTTTTTGAGATGGAGTCTTGCTCTTGTCGCCCAGGCTGGAGTACAATGGTGCGATCTGGGTTCACTGCAACCTCTGCCTCCCGGATTCAAGTGATTTTCCTGGCTAAATCTCCCCTCCCGAGTAACTGTTATTACAGGCACCCGCCGCCATGCCTGGCTAATTTTTTTTTTTTTGAGATGGGGTCTTGCTGTGTTGCCCAGGCTTGGAGGGCAGTGGTGCGGTCTCGGCTCACTGCAAGCTCTGCCTCCCAGGTTCATGCCATTCTCCTGCCTCAGCCTCCCGAGTAGTTGTGACTACAGGTGCCGCCACCAAGCCCAGCTATTTTTTTTTGGTATTTTTAGTAGAGAAGGAGTTTCACTATGTTGGCCAGGCTGGTCTTGAACTCCTGACCTCAAGTGATCCACCTGCTTCAGCCTCCCAAAGTGCTGGAATTACAGATGTGAGCCACCGCGTCTGACGAGGTAACAGGTATTGAGGATACGAATAGAAGCACTAGCATCTAAATAATAGGAGACCGGAAAGGGAAAAATAAAAATGGAGAGGAGGAAATCTTTGAAGAAATAGTGGAGAAAAATTTCCTATAACTGGCAAAATAAGATGGAACACCCCAGCCTGAAAGGGCCCATAGAATGTCAAAGAGGAGATAAAGATAACGCCCAGCTAGATATATTCTAGTGAACGTTTAAGGATTTCAAAGACAGAATTCTAAAAGCTTGCAGAGCAAAAGATCAGATCCCATATGAAAGAATAAGGGTGAGATTGACATTAGATTTTTTTCAACAGCAACACTCCATGTGAAAAGACAATGGAGTAGTATTTTTTTGTTTGTTTTGTTTTTCTGAGGTGAAATCTCACTCTGTCGCCCAAGTTGGAGTGCAGTGGCGTGATCTCAGCTCACTGCAACCTCTGCCTCCTGGGTTCAAGCGATTCTTCTGCCTCCATCTCCCGAGTAGCTGAGATCACAGGCATGCGCCATCATGCCTGGCTAATTTTTGTATTTTTTGTAGAGATGAGGTTTCGCCATGTTACCCAGGCTGGTCTCGAACTTCTGACCTCAGATGATCCGCCTGCCTCGGCCTCCCAAAGTGCTGGGATTATAGGCGTGAGCCACTGCGCCTGACCAGGAGTAGTATTTTGATGACCTATTGCGGCATAACAAACTACCTCCAACCTTGTGACTGAAAGCAACAAGCATTTATCATCTCATGATTTTATGATTTTTTGGGTCAGGGATTGGGCAAGGCTTAGCCCACTGCTGCTCGTACATGGAGATGGTGGAGGTTGCTTGTCAGTGTTCATCTGGTGGACAGACTGGTCAGGGGAGTCATGGTGGCTTTACTCAATGCCTGGTACCTTGGAGGCTGGGCTCACCTGGAAACGGTATGCCGGCTGCTCTTTGCCCGTGCTCTCCTCAGCATGGCGGCCTCGGTGTAGTTACACTTCTTATCTGGAGGCTGATTGCTCCAGAGAGAGTTAGGTAAGAGGCTTGGGTGGGAGCTGCAATACTTCTTATGACCTAGTCTTGGGAGTCCCAAGATGTCACTGCCTCCACATTTTCCTGGTCAAGCACATCACCAAGGTGATTCTATATTCAAGGGAAGAGGATTCAGATGCCACCTCTTAATGGGAGGAGTAGTGAAGAATTTGCGACAGTCGGCCACAAAAAGTGCTTTTAAGCATGGAAGGGAAGGAGCTCAGAACCAGACTGTTATAACTGATCAAACTGGCATTCAAAGATGGGAACATGGGCCGGGCGCGGTGGCTCAAGCCTGTAATCCCAGCACTGTGGGAGGCCGAGACGGGCGAATCACGAGGTCAGGAGATCGAGACCATCCTGGCGAACACGGTGAAACCCCGTCTCTACTAAAAAATACAAAAAACTAGCCGGGCGAGGTGGCGGGCGCCTGTAGTCCCAGCTACTCGGAGGCTGAGGCAGGAGAATGGCGGAGAAGCTCGGGAGGCGGAGCTTGCAGTGAGCTGAGATCCGGCCACTGCACTCCAGCCCGGCGCAGAGCAAGACTCTGTCTCAAAAAAAAAAAAAAAAAAAAACAAAGATGGGACATGAAAAATATCTGGAGGCATCTGGGTCTTCAGACACTGCCTGGAAAGACTGTCACTGAAATTGGCCTTGGGCGAAATCACTGAATAAGAGCAGAGAGAAATCCAGAGGATGTCACAAGGCACAAATGAAAAAAATCTCATGGTCAGATTTTTTTTAAGTAAATTTGGACATCTAAAAATCAATCAGGGCCAGGCATGGTGGCTCATGCCTATAATCCTAGCAGTTTGGAAGGCTGAGGCGGGTGGATTGCCTGAGCGTAGGAGTTGGAGACCAGCCTGGGCAGCATGATGAAACCCTGTCTCTACTAAAAATCCAAAAAATTAGCTGGGCGTGGTGGCGTGATCCTGTAGTCTCAGCTACTCGGGAGGCTGAGGCACGAGAATTCCTTGAACCTGGGAGATGGAGGTTGCAGTGAGCCGAGATCGTGCCACTGCATTCCAGCCTGGGGGACACAGTGAGACTCTGTCTCAAAAATAAAATAAAATAAAATAAAATAAAATAAAATAAAATAAAAATCAATCAGCTAAGACCTAAGGAAAAGAGAAAATTTACTGGTAATCAAGTAGCAGGAAGCCTAGATAATGTTGTCATGATGAGGGTTGGAGGGACAGAGACCGGGGGACTTGAGATTGTACCAAACATCTTCTCTTATGGGATGTGGGGAGATGCGATATCAACTTCAAAAAAGAATAAAAAGAAACAGAGAAGTGTGGCAAACGGAGGGAGTATGTGATGTGCCCAGGGTCCCACAGTCATTATGTGGTAGAGGCAAGCACTAAAGCCAGTGCCATCAGGACCCACAGGTGCGCCAGGCTTTATCATGGGACCATTCGCACATATTTTGTCACTCACCAGCAGAGTAGTATCAAGGCCGCGCCATGCCTGGTCAATTGCTCTTTTCTTCATTTTTGGCCATCTCTTTTGTTCCAGGCTGTGAATGGATAGAGGGAGGGATTACCCCTGTGTTTGAGCCCCGAGCTGTTAGCCACCTGGTCACGTGGCAGGATGGCCGATGTAGCAGCGAATTCCTGGCATCTCTACCCCAGCCGAAGTCTCATCTCAGTGTGGCCACGGGCTTTGGCTGTGCAACTATCTTCTGGCTTTTGAAATATTGGTATGGGCAACTGCACTTTGACTTGGGGGCTGGGTTTCTGGGAGAATGAGAATGGGCCGGGGCTGCGTCAGCATCACCCGCCTGCTGGGCTGTGCTGCAGTGAGTGTGTCTTGGCAGGATAAGAGGGAGCATGGCCTGGACCTAGATTGGGTCCAGAACCGCATCCTTTTGCAGAGGGCTCTCTATTGATTATCCAGTTCCCATCCAAATGGGAAAAGGAAGGGACAGAGAGGGCAAGTGACTTGCTGAGGGTCATGGAGAGAGTTTGCAGTGTGCTCAGGCCTGTGAGGCTGCTGCGGAGGCTGACGTCTGCTTTCCTAGCTTGACACTTCCTCCTCTGAGGCCCTTTCCCTGGGCTGACTTAGGCTGGCTTTGCTTGGGGCAGCTGGAAGGTCCTGATCCCAGGGACCCAGCTGGACTTGAGCCATAGTATGTGGGGTTGTGGCTGCCACCTGGCCATGGCACAGCTGGTCCCCGCTGCCTGCTGCTAGATGCGGCACATGCTTCTGAGTTCATGTTATACCATGTTGAGTTGTTTTTGGTATGAAAAACAGCCCAGAGTTCCTGAAGTCCTACGACGCGGCTGGTACCATCCATGACTATGTGGTTGCCATGCTGTGTGGCTTGCCAAGACCCCTGATGTCCGACCAGAATGCTGCTAGCTGGGGCTATTTCAACACGCAGAGCCAAAGCTGGAACGTGGAGATGTGAGTATCACACATCCTTACAGGCTGTTCTTCCTGCTCCAATCCGAAGGGCAACCCCAGAGCCACTGCTTCAGTGGGAGCTTTCCCATCTGGGAGTGGTGGAGGGTTCCCGGAGGCCAGGATCAGGGTCCAGTGCCCCCAGCCTGTCCCAGTCACGGGGCATGGGTGGGCCAAGTGTAAGTGCAGCCCTGAGCCCTGGGATAGGGGCTTCAGCCATGCTGTCCTCTTCCACAGCCCCCCAGACCCCGGCTGGGCTGTCCCTTCTCTGTGACCGTGGGCCCAGTCTGTAGGTTTCAGAGTACAGCTTTCACTCTTTAATACTTAAACTTAGAGGGCCAGGCACAGTGGCTCATGCCTGTAATCCCAGCACTTTGGGAGGCTGAGGCATGTGGATCACCTGAGGTCAGGAGTTCGAGACCAGCCTGGGCAACATGGTGAAACCCCATCTCTACTAAAAACACAAAAATGAACTGGGCATGGTGGCAGGTGCCTATAGTCCCAGCTCCTCCAGAGGCTGAGGCAGGAGAATCGCTTGAACCCAGGAGGCGGATGTTGCATTGAGCCGAGATTGCACCACTGCACTCCCGCCTGGGGGACAGAGCGAGACTCTGTCTCCAAAAAAAGAAAAAAGAACTAGAGATAGTAGGCTTGAAAGATGCCTTTTAAGTTCTTTTCAACAATCATTTGCCTTTTCAGGTACAGAAATCCAGTGCCCTGTAAGTTCACTTCCTTCAGGGCCCAAATTCTGAGCTCTGAAATGAAACAAAAAGCACCTGGTAGTTCAGGTAAAGGACTTTCCAGCATGTTGTGTGCAATTGACAGCCCCCCATTCACTAACGCTGAGTGACGAACGCATTTGATATTCAGGAGTCTGCTGTGTTTGACTTTGGTTTGGACTGTGCTAACCAACCGTAAAGGCGCTGAACCTCCGGCTGCCTCCCTTCGCAGAGTTTTTGAGTTCCCTTCAAACAGGGGAGGCTGGACTTGATCACGGCTGCTTATGTTGTTTGTTTTCTTTCCTGGAAGGTGAATCCTAAGCTTATGAAAGCCAGTGTACTCTACTGACAAAGCCTAAGCTCATGGTTTTAAAAAAGCCAGAGAAGCTGCCTGTGACGGCTCTGAATTCTATCCCCTCTTCGGCCACGTGTGTCCTATAACACTTTCCTGTGCAGAGTTTCCTGGAAACAAACAAACAACAACAAAAAAGAAAGCAGCTGGGTGTGGGGGAGTACGCCTGCTTGGGAGGCTGAGGCGGGAGAATTGCTTGAGCCTGGGAAGTTGAGGTTACAGTGAGCAGTGATCACACCACTCCACTCCAGCCTGGGTAACAGAGTGAGACCCTGTCTGAAAAAAAGAAAGAAGGAGCCGGGTGCAGTGGTTCACGCCTGTAATCCCAGCACTTTGGGAGGCTGAAGCGGGTGAATCATGTGAGGTCAGGAGTTCAAGACCAGCCTGGCCAACATGGCGAAACCCCTTCTCTACTAAAAATACAAAAAGTAGCCGGGCGTGGCTGTGTGCACCTGTAATCCCAGCTACTAGGGAGGCTGAGGCAGGAGAACTGCTTGAACCTGGGAGGCGGAGGTTGCAGTGCGCTGAGATGGTGCCACTGCACTCCAGTCTGGGCAACAGAGCAAGACTCTGTCGCAGAAAAATAAATAAGTAAAAAGAAAGAAAGAAGGAAAGAAAAGGAAGGAAGGAAGAAAAGAAAGGAGGGAGGGAGGGAGGAAGGAAGGAAGGGGAAAGGGAGGGGGAGGAGGGGGAGGAAGGAAGGAAGGGAGGGAAGGAAGGGAGGAAGGGACAGGGAAGGAGGGAAGGGAAGGGAGGGAGGGAAGGAATGGAGAGGAGGGAGGAAAGAAGGGAGGGAAAGAGAGAAGGAGGGAAGGGAGGAAGGGGGGGGGAGGAGGAAAGGAGTGGAGAGACGGAGGAAGGGAGAAGGAAGGGAGGGAGGGATGAAGAGGAGGGAGGGAGGGAGGAAAGGAGGGAGGAATGGAGAGAGGAAGGGAGGGAGGGAGGGGGGAAGGGAGGGAGGGAGGGATGGAAGAGGAGGGAGGGAGGGAGGAGAGAAGGGAGGGAGGGAGGGATGGAGAGAAGGGAGGGAGGGAGGGAGGGAAGGGAGGGAGGGAGGGATGGAGAGGAGGGAGGGAGGGAGGGATGGATAGAAGGGGGGAGGGAGGGATGGAGAGAAGGGAGGGAGGGAGGGAGGAATGGAGAGAAGGGAGGGAGGGAGGGGTGGAGAGAAGGGAGGGAGGGAGGGTGGAGAGAAGGGAGGGAGGGAGGAGGGAGAGAAGAAGGGAGGGAGGGAGGGAGAGAAGGAGGGGGGAGGGATGGAGAGAAGGAGGGAGGGAAGGGAGGAGGAGGGGGAGGAGAGACGGGAGGGAGGGAGGGGTGAGAGAAGGGAGGGAGGGAGGGATAGAGAGAAGGGAGGGAGGGAGGGAGGGATGGAGGAAGGGAGGGAGGGAGGGAGGGAGGGAGGGAGGGAGAGAAGGGAGGGAGGGAGGGATGGAGAGAAGGGAGGGAGGGAGGAGAGAAGGGAGGGAGGGAGGATGGAGAGAAGGGAGGGAGGGAGGGAGGGATGGAGAGAAGTGGGGAGGGAGGGAGGAATGGAGAGAAAGGAGGGAGGGAGGGATGGAGAGAAGTGAGGGAGGGAGGGAGGGAGGGAGAGAAGGGAGGGAGGGAGGGAAGGGAGGGAGGGATGGAGAGACGGGAGGGAGGAGGGGGTGGAGAGAGGGGAGGAGGGAGGGATGGAGAAGAGAAGGGAGGGAGGGAGGGGGGATGGAGAGAAGGGAGGAGGGAGGAGGGATGGAGAGAAGGGAGGGAGGGAGGGGTGGAGAGGAAGGAGGGAGGGAGGGATGGAGAGGAGGGAGGAGGGGGTGGAGAGAAGGGAGGGAGGGAGGGGGGGTGGAGAGAAGGGAGGGAGGGAGGGGGGAGGGAGGAAGGAGAGAAGAGGAATGGAGGAAGGGAGGGAGGAGAGAAGGGAGGGAGGGAGGGAGGGAAGGGAAGGGAGGGATGGAGAGAGGGAAGGGAGGGTGGGTGGGAGGGAGGGGGAAAGGAAGGAAGGAAGGATCCCTTAAACTCCAGAAACCTAAGTGTGGATCCACGTAGGCGTCCACTTTTGTTTTCCAGACTGAGGAGCTCAGGTTTTCCCGTCCACCTGCTCCCGGACATCACCGAGCCTGGCAGTGTGGCAGGCAGAACTTCCCACATGTGGTTTGAAATCCCGGAGGGGACGGAGGTGGGAGTGGCCTTGGGTGATTTACAGGCCTCTGTCTATTCCTGCATGGCCCAGAGGACAGATGCAGGTAAGTGTTTCTTTTGTCCTGTCCTCAGACTTACACTGTCGCCTGCCTCGTAAGCACCAACGCTGTGCAAGTCTGCAGGCACGCGGAGCTTAGCAGTCTCGGCATCCTGCTGGAGATCATTATTCTGTAAAGGTGAAAAGCACCTCTTCCTTGCAGGTAAAATCCTCTACGGAGGGAGCTTACAGGCCAGCAGGGCAAATTCTGTCCCTGAGCACCGGCCATCTGTGCTGACCCCCTGTGGGGTCGGGTGAGGGAAATGGCTCTTTCTAGCTGTCTGGTTTCTATGTGACTACGGGCCCAAGAAAACAGATGAGCTGATGAGGGTTTTGGTTACTGTGTGTTTGTTGATGGAAGTGATGTCAGGTCTGATTAGAAGTGTAGAATTGGCCGGGCGCGGTGGCTCACGCCTGTCATCCCAGCACTTTGGGAGGCCGAGGCGGGCGGATCACAAGGTCAGGAGTTCAAGATCAGCCTGGCCAAGATGGTGAAACCCCGTCTCTACTAAAAATACAAAAATTAGCCAGGCATGGTGGCGGGCGCCTGTAGTCCCAGCTACTCGGGAGGCTGAGGCAGAGAATTGCTGGAACCCGGGAGGCGGAGCTTGCAGTGAGCCGAGATCGCGCCACTGTACTCCAGCCTGGGCAACAGAGCGAGACTCCGTCTCAGAACAAAACGAAACAAGAAAGTGCAGAATATTTTCTGTATTCATGGTAAGGGTAGAGGCAGCCGTGTCTAGGGCAGGGATTGTCTCCTTTTCTCTAAAGGGCAGAACATATTTTCTGTAAATATTTTCGGCTTTGTGGATCATGCAGTCTGTTGTAACTGCTCAGCTCTGCTGTAGGAGTTCGAAACCAGCCCTAGACGATATGTGAATGAACGGGTGTCGCTGTGTTCCAGTAAAACATTGTTCTAGACACTGAAATAGGAATGCCATGTAATTTTCATGTGTCATGAAAAATTCTTTTAATTTCTTTTCAACCATTTAAAAACGTGGAGAACGGGGGGCGACATGGCGCTTGGCGGTGCTGTGAGGCCAGAGCCCAGGGCTGGTGGTCTTGTTGTCAGATACTCACAGGTTGAAAGCAGAGGAGAGGAACCAAGCTATGCTCAATCTGAAAGCAGCAGGATGGTAGGAATTGAGTGAGAGAGAGATGCCATCTACAAAGCATTCTCCTTCCAATCCTTCCAACTTTTTTTTTTTGTTTTGTTTTTTTGTTGAGACGGAGTCTTGCTCTGTCGCCCAGGCTGGAGTGCAGTGGCCGGATCTCGGCTCACTGCAAGCTCCACCTCCCGGGTTCAAGTGATTCTCCTGCCTTATCCTCCCGAGTAGCTGGGATTACAGGCATGTGCCACCACGCCCGGCTAATGTTTGTATTTTTAGTAGAGATGGGGTTTCACCATGTTGGCCAGGCTGGTCTCAATCTCTTCACCTTGTGATCTGCCTGCCTCAGCTTCCCAAAGTGCTGGGATTATAGATGTGAGCCATCGTGCCCAGCCTCTCCTTCCAAATTTTTAATCAGGCATTTGGCTTTAGGTCCCGAGTTGCCCTACAAGCAGAGAAGATGATGGTCAATGTATAAAACAAGGTCCAGATAACTCTCGCCTCACATGACTGTGGTGGACTGACCAAAAGAGATGTGAAGCTGGCCACATTTATTGAAAAAGCAGCTTTTTCGTGTGATTTCTTCCAAAATACATGTAAAATCTTATATTACTGCAATGTAGGCTGAAGGCAATTTACGTAAACAAATTGAGTTGTTCTTTTTTTTTTTTTCTTTTTTATTTTTTTGAGACGGAGTCTTGCTCTGTCGCCCAGGCTGGAGTGCAGTGGCCGGATCTCAGCTCACTGCAAGCTCCGCCTCTCGGGTTCACGCTATTCTCCTGCCTCAGCCTCCGGTGTAGCTGGGACTACAGGCGCCCGCCACCTCGCCCGGCTAGTTTTTTTTGTATTTTTTAGTAGAGACGGGGTTTCACTGTGTTAGCCAGGATGGTCTCGATCTCCTGACCTCGTGACCTCGTGATCCACCCATCTCGGCCTCCCAAAGTGCTGGGATTACAGGCTTGAGCCACCTTGCCCGGCGAGTTGTTCTTAAGGCATTATCTCTAGAGGAAAAAAAAAGAAAAATAACAATTTAAATTATGTAAATTTAGTTTGCCTTTATATACTATGTTTTGTAAAATCAGTGCTTAAATACAAAATGATTTAAACCTGAACAAAAGGGTGAGAACATGCTAGTGGGATTGTAAAAAGGTACAGCCTCTTTGGAAAACAGCTGGTAGTTCCTCAAATGTTAAACATGGAGTTACCACAGGACCCAGCAATTCTGCTCCTAGAAATACACCCAGGAGAACTGAAAACAAACGATGTCCACACAAAAACTCGTACACAGACGTTCACAGCAGCATTATTTATAATAGTCAAAAAGTAGAAACCACCTAAATGTCCATCAACTAATGAATAAATTGTTTTGTTTTGTTTTGTTTTTTGAGACAGAGTCTTGCTCTGTCACCTGGCTGGAGTACAGTGGCACAATCTTGGCTCGATGCAACCTCTGCATCCCGAATTCAAGTGATTCTCCTGCCTCAGTCTCCCAGGTAGCTGGGACTACAGGCGTGTGCCACCATGCCCTGCTAATTGTTATTTTAGTAGATATGGGGTTTCAACATGTTGACCAGGATGGTCTTGATCTTCGTTTTTTTTTTTTTTTTTTTTTTTTTTTTTTGAGACGGAGTCTCGCTGTGTCGCCCAGGCTGGAGTGCAGTGGTGCGATCTCGGCTCTCACTGCAAGCTCCGCCTCCCGGGTTCCTGCCATTTCTCAGCCTCAGCCTCCGAGTAGCTGGGACTACAGGCGCCCGCCCCGCGCCCGGCTAGTTTTTGTATTTTTAGTAGAGACGGGGTTTCACCGTGTTAGCCAGGAGGGTCTCGATCTCCTGACCTCGTGATCCGCCCGCCTCGGCCTCCCAAAGTGCTGGGATTACAGGCTTGAGCCACCGCGCCCGGCCGGTCTTGATCTCTTGACCTCGTGATCCACCTGCCTCAGCCCCCCAAAGTGCTGGGATTACAGGTGTGAGCACCATGCCTGGCCGTGAATGAATTTTTAAAATGTGGCATATACACATAGCTGAAAAAGGATTGAATGTTGGATAGAAGAAAAACTTAAGTACATTTAAATTTTAAAAAGCTTATTTGGCTGGTTGCAGTGGCTCACGCCTGTAATCCCAGCACTTTGGGAGACTGAGGCAGGTGGTCACGAGGTCAGGAGTTCAAGACCAGCCTGGCCAACATGGTGAAACCCCATCTCTACTAAAAATACAAAAAATTAGCCAGGATTGGTGGCGGGCACCTGTAATCCCTGCTACTTGGGAGGCTGAGGCAGAGAATTGCTTGAATCTAGGAGGCAGAGGTTGCTGTGAGCTGAGATTGTGCCAATGCACTCCAGCCTGGGCAACAGAGTGGGACTGTGTCTCAAAAACAAACAACAAACAAACAAACAAACAGTTTATTTGAAGATTCAGTGATTTGTGAATCAGGGTATCGCCAGACTGTTAGCACTCTGTCAGAGGAGGCAAGAGGGGAAATTTTCATAAAGTATTTGCAGAAGCAAGACAAAGAAAATAATTTCAATAGGGCAGACAAAGCATTTTCTATGCCAAACAGGGATACCTTTCATTTTTGCTCTGAGCTCAAGATTTTGACCAAGGCATAAGAATGCTTAAAAAGCAGAGCTGCGGGCCGGGCGCGGTGGCTCAAGCCTGTAATCCCAGCACTTTGGGAGGCCGAGATGGGCGGATCACGAGGTCAGGAGATCGAGACCATCCTGGCTAACACGGTGAAACCCCGTCTCTACTAAAAAATACAAAAAACTAGCTGGGCGTGGTGGCGGGCGCCTGTAGTCCCAGCTACTCGGGAGGCTGAGGCAGGAGAATGGCGTGAACCCGGGAGGCGGAGCTTCCAGTGAGCTGAGATCTGGCCACTGCACTCCAGGCTGGGTGACAGAGCGAGACTCCGCCTCAGGAATAAAAAAAAAAAAAAAAAAAAAAAAAAGCAGAGCTGCGGCCGGGCACGGTGGCTCAAGCCTGTAATCCCAGCACTTTGGGAGGCCAAGATGGGCGGATCACGAAGTCAGGAGATCGAGACTATCCTGGCTAACCTGGTGAAACTCTGTCTCTACTAAAAAATACAAAAAAACTAGCCGGGCGAGGTGGTGGGCGCTTGTAGTCCCAGCTACTCGGGAGGCTGAGGCAGGAGAATGGCGTAAACCCGGGAGGCGGAGCTTGCAGTGAGCTGAGATCCCGCCACTGCACTCCAGCCTGGGCAACAGGGCGAGACTCCGTCTCAAAAAAAAAAAAAAAAAAAAGTCCAAGTAACTAGATGAACTTAACACAACTTGTGGAGTTCATACGTCCAAGAGGGCTTACTGGTGACGGCCTGCAAATGTGCAGTAAGAAGCAGTGAGTGCAGAAGGTCAGTGGGTACTTATGCCCGTTTGCTTGCTGCTCCCAGAGGTCATCATGAGGTGGGTGACTTCAGATCCCACTTACGCCACCAGATCTGATTAAAGAAAAACTTGTCTGGACATGGTGGCTCATGCCTGTAATCCCAGCACTTTGGTAGGCCGAGGCAGGCAGATCACTTGAGGCAAGGAGTTCGAGACCAGACTGGCCAACATGATGAAACCTCATCTCTACCAAAAATACAAAAATTATCCGGGTGTAGTGGCGCACGCCTGTAATCCCAGATACTCAGGAGGCTGAGACAGGAGAATTGCTTGAACCTGGAAGGCAGAAGTTGCAGTGAGCTGAGATCACACCACCGCATTCCAGCCTGGGTGACAGAGTGAGACTCTGTCTCAAAAAAAAAAAAAAAAAAGGAAAAGAAAAACTTAAGTACCTTTAAATTTTAAGAAGTTTATTTGAGCATTCAGTGATCCATGAATCAGGGTCACTAGAGAGCAGGTGGCTAGTACACCACTGAGAGGGACATGAGGGAAGACTTTCATAAGGTGTTTGCAGAAGCCAGACACAGAAAATAATTCTGACTGGTGAGAGTGGACAATTCCGAGTTAGAGGTTCGTTGGTGGTTTCTGATTGGTGTAGTTTCCAGTTTCATTTTACTGTTTACACTGGGGTTTCGTTTGTTCACATAAGAATCTAATGGCCTCCTGATTAGAGTTTTTTCTTTTTCCCCTTCTTTTCTTTTCTTTTTCCCCTCCTTTCCTTTCCTTTCCTTTCCTTTTCCTTTTTCCTTTCCTTTCCTTTTCCTTTTTCCTTTCCTTTCCTTTTCCTTTTTCCTTTCCTTTCCTTTTCCTTTTTCCTTTCCTTTCTTTTCCTTTTCCTTTCCTTTCCTTTTTCCCCTTTCCTTTCCTTTCCTTTCCTTTCTTTTCTTTTTCCTTTTCCTTTTCTTTTTCCTTTCCTTTCTGTCACCCAGGCTGGAGTGCAGTGACGCGATCTCGGCTCACTGTAACCTCTGCCTCCCGGGTTCAGGCGATTCTCCTGCCTCAGCCTCCCAAGTAGCTGGGATTCCAGGTGTGCACCCACGCCCAGCTAATTTTTGTATTTTTAGTAGACATGGGGTTTCACCGTATTGGTCATGCTGGTCTTGAACTCCTGACCTCAGGCGATCCACCCACCTCGTCCTCCCAAAGTGCTGGGATGACAGGCATGAGCCACTGTGCCCAGCCGCTGGAGTTTTTTCAAACAGCGCTGATAAATGCTACAAAATATAAGTGAGAGTGAAAGAAACAAAAGTGTTGTCGCCTCCGCCCGAGAGGATGGTAGAGGGCGTGTTGCTTCCAGTTTGTAGTCACGGTGGGAAGCTTGACGTGGCAGAAAGCAGACGGTATTGGCTTCCTGAGGCTTTTTTTTTTTTGCTCTCTTTGCTTTTGACCTGCTAAGTGGGTGGGAAAATTGGATGCTGAACTCTGGCCCCTAAACAGATTGGGACGAGCAGGCTTTTTAGCTGGGTCTCATGAGAAGTGGAGAAGGCGCTGCTGGAACAGTCCCCAAGCTGTGGCCTGGAATTAGAGGAGAAAATCATCCACTCTGTGCTGGGTCCAGGGGATTTCCCCCTGCTGGTGACAGGGAAGGTGTTAAGAGAATACTTTGGGGCTAGGTGCGGTGGCTCAGGCCTGTAATCCCAGCACTTTGGGAGGCCAAGGCGGGTATATCACCTGAGGTCAGGAGTTCGAGACCAGCCTGGCCAACATGGTGAAACCCTGTCTCTACTAAAAATACAAAAAATTAGCTGGGTGTGGTGGGACGTGCCTGTAATCCCAGCGACTCGGGAGGCTGAGGCCGGAGAGTCACTTGAACCTGGGGACAGAGGTTGCAGTGAGCTGAGATTGCACCACTGCACTCCAGCCTGGGCGACAGAATGAAACTCTGTCTCAAAAACAAAAACAAAAACAAAAGCCACAACATAAAAGAGAGAATACTTTGGAAATGAGCAAGAGTGGTACTCCCTGCCAATGAATGAAACCTCTCCAGAGGATAAAGCCCTTGGTCTGAGGTCTTACCCTGTCATAGTTTTCTTTTGCTGTGTAACAAATTACCCTAATACATAGTAGCCTCAAACAACAGGCGTTTATTATTTTGGACAGTTTCTGAGGGTCAGGATTCTGAGTGGGGCGGGATGGCCTGGCTCAAAGTCTCTTGTGAAGTTGCATTCACACTGGAGCTGCAGTCTTCCAAAGGCTTGATTGAGCCTGGAGGATCTGCCCCCGAGCCCATGTGTGATGCTGTCAGCAGAAGGCCTCAGTTCCCTGGCACGTGAGGCTCTCCACAGGGCTGCTCACGACGTGGCACCTGCCTTCCCCGAGAGCAAGTGATCCACAAGACAGCGTGACCGAGACAGGAGCCGCAGTGCCTTTTATGACTTAGCCTCTGAAGTCACACACTGTCTCTTGGGCTTTATTTCGTTCACTAGAAGTGAGTCACTAAGTCCAGCCCCCTTTTCACAAGGAGGGGAATCAGGTTCTACCTCTTGAAAGGAGGAGTATCGGCCGGGCGCGGTGGCTCAAGCCTGTAATCCAGCACTTTGGGAGGCCGAGACGGGCGGATCACGAGGTTAGGAGATCAAGACCATCCTGGCTAACACGGTGAAACCCCGTCTCTACTAAAAAAAAAAAAAAAACTAGCCGGGCGAGGTGGCGGGCGCCTGTAGTCCCAGCTACTCGGGAGGCTGAGGCAGGAGAATGGCGTAAACCCGGGAGGCGGAGCTTGCAGTGAGCTGAGATCTGGCCACTGCACTCCAGCCTGGGCGACAGAGCGAGACTCCGTCTCAACAAAAAAAAAAAAAAAAAAAAAGAAAGGAGGAGTATCGCCGGGCACGGTGGCTCAAGCCTGTAATCCCAGCACTTTGGGAGGCCAAGAAGGGCGGATCACGAGGTCAGGAGATCGAGACCATCCTGGCTAACCTGGTGAAACCCCGTCTCTACTAAAAAATACAAAAAACTAGCCGGGTGAGGTGGTGGGCGCCTGTAGTCCCAGCTACTCGGGAGGCTGAGGCAGGAGAATGGCATGAACCCGAGAGGAGGAGCTTGCAGTGAGCTGAGATCATGCTACTGCACTCCAGCCTGGGCGACAGAGCAAGACTCTGTCTCAAAAAAAAAAAAGAAAAAGAAAGGAGGAATATTGGCTGGGTGCGGTGGCTCACCTGTAATCCCAGCACTTTGGGAGGCCAAGGTAAATGGATCATGAGGCCAGGAGTTCAAGACCAGTCTGGCCAAGATGGTGAAACCCCATCTCTACTAAAAATACAAAAATTAGCCAGGTGTGGTGGCTCACACCTGTAGTCCCAGCTACTCGGGAGGCTGAGGCAGAGAATTGCTTGAACCTGTGAGGCAGTGAGCCAAGATCGCACCATTGCACTCTAGCCTGGGTGACAGAGCGAGACCTTGTCTCAAAAAAAAAAAAAAAAGAAAAAGAAAAAAAAAATCCTTTGATCAACATCTCTTCAACACCTTGCCCTTCTAACTACCCTGGACATAATTTTTAAAACCCCACCCTCTCTCACTGCCGAACTGTGACCCGTGACCTCTTGAGTTATCCCGGCAGGCCTAAGTTCTGCTTTCTCTGGACCCCAGTTCTCAACATCAGCACCTCGGTTCAGCTGGCAGCCTCCATGCCTTCGGGATTCCAGCCTGGAGAGACTCCAGACCCTACGGCCCCAGTCGCCTACTTCCCATACTTTGGCAGGACCTACCTGGGGGTGGCCGCGTCACTCAATGGGGGCAATGTGCTGGCCACGTTCGTCCACATGCTGGTTCAGTGGATGGCAGATCTAGGTAAGATGTGGTCCACACGGCGCTGTGTTCTCTGCCTGTCCTTTCTACCCGGCAGGGTCTTGGAGCTTCATGTGCAGTTTCAGTGTCCACATTCAGGTCTCAGACTCCACCAGGTCCTGGCATATTTCTCCCATCCTTCGGGATCTAAGCTTGCAGCCTCTTCTTGTCCTCTGAGCTGCCATCACCTACTTTTTTTCTTTGGGTCAAGCACCCTTCCCTCAACCTTGACTGTGAACCTTCCTAACAGTCTCCCCAGCTATCCCCCACCCTCCCTGCTCCCCTTTTTCCCCTCCTGCTCCCTTCTCTTATTCCTGGGGTAGAATTTATGAGGTTTTCTCTGCTCTCCATAGACAGATGCTCTTCGACTTACAATGGTGCGTATTTCACTTACAATGCACTTATATCCTGAGAAGACTGGCCCATAGGAAGTGCGATGCAAACGTTTCTTCTTCTTCTTTTCTTCTTTTTTTTCTTTTTTTTTTTGAGACGGAGTCTCACTCTGTCACCCAGTCTGGAGTGCAATGGTGCGATCTTGGCTCACTGCAAGCTCCGCTGCCCGGGTTCAAGTGATTCTCCTGCCTCAGCCTTCCAAGTAGCTGGGATTACAGGTGCCCACCACCATGCCTGGCAAGTTTTTGTATTTTTAGTAGAGACGAGGTTTCACCATGTTGGCCAGGCTGATCACGAACTCCTGACCTCAAGTGATCCACCCGCCTCGGCCTCCCAAAGTGCTGGGATTACAGGCGTGAGCCACCGTGCCTGGCCTGATGTAGGCGTTTCTTTTTCTTTTCTTTTTTTCTTTTTTTTTTGAGATGGAGTCTTGCTGGAGGGCAGTGGTGCGATCTTGGCTCACTGCAAGCTCCACCTCCCGAGTTCACGCCATTCTCCTGCCTTAGCCTCCCAAGTAGCAGATACTGCAGGCACCTGCTGCCACATCCAGCTAATTTTTTGTATTTTTAGTAGAGATGGGGGTTTCACCGTGTTAGCCAGAATGGTCTCGATCTCCTGACCTCGTGATCCGCCCACCTCAGCCTCCCAAAGTGCTGGGATTACAGGTGTAAGCCACTGCACCCGGTCCGATGTAGACATTTCTCAGAGAAGCACGGTGCGGGGTGGAACCCAGGAGAGGGGCCTTGGTTCCCAGCTGTGTCCCTGAGTCTCGGCCTTGGCAAGTCCATTCCCCCAGCTCCAGTGTCTTGTGGTCTTAAGTCCATGGGTTAAAATTAACTCAACAGCTCATAGCAGCTTTGGCCTCCATTAGTCCTCACTAACAGATTAGGGGGAGCTGAGGAGGCAGACACTCTGCTAGAGACCAGGCCTCTCTTCCAGGCCTCCAGCTGGGATTCACCTTCCTTCAGGTACCCCAGAGCTTGGGTCATGGCCCAAGTATTTCCCAGAAAGGAAGAAGACCTTGAGTATGTTTTAACCTTCCCTTACAACCGTTTTTGGTGCTGTGCATGGTGACACGTGGCTGTAATCCCAGCTACTCAGGAGGCCAAGGTGGAAGGATTGCTTGAGCTCAGAGTTGTTCAAGTCTAGCCTGGGCAACACGGCAAGACCCTGTCTGTAAAAAAAAACAACAACCTTTTTTCCTGAACTTTTACTAAAGAAAGACAAGAACATGATTTAAAAAATAAAACAGCCAGGCGCGGTGGCTCACACCTGTAATCCCAGCACTTTGGGAGGCTGAGGCAGGCAGATCACCTGAGGTGAGGAGTTCAAGACCAGCCTGGCCAACATAGTGAAACCCTGTCTCTACTAAAAATACAGAAGTTAGCCAGGTGTGGTGGCACACACCTGTAATTCCAGCTACTTGGGAGGCTGAGGCAGGAGAGTCGCTTGAACCCGGGATGCGGAGGTTGCAGTGGGGCTGAGATTGTGCCCCTGCGCCCCTGCATTTGCAGAGGTTCAGTGTTCCCATGGTGGCTCCTTGGTGACTCTCTAGATTGGTGGGTCTCAGCAGTGACCACACCAGGGAAGTATTGTAGAGTTTAAAAATAGCATTGCGTCCTGGTCCCACACCCATAAATTCTGATTTATTGGACTGGGTGTGGGCCTTGAGCGTGATGTTTTATAAAAGTTCCTCAGGTGATTCTGAGGCCTGGAGTGTTCATAAGCACTGCTCTAGAAATTTCTCCTCAGAAAGCCTGGTCCACAGTACAGGGCCTGCAGTACAGCTTCCTCTGGGAGTTTTTAACAAATGCAGAACCTTAGGGTCAGCCCTAGGCAATCTGAGTCCAAGCTATGTGTTAAAAAGATCCCTGGCCGGGCGCAGTGGCTCACACCTGTAATCCCAACACTTTGGAAGGCCGAGGAGGGCGGATCATGAGGTCAGGAGTTCAAGACCAGCCTGGCCAATATGGTGAAACCCTGTCTCTACTAAAAATACAAAAATTAGCCTGGCATGGTAGCATGGCGCCTGTAGTCTCACCTACTCGGGAGGCTGACGCAGAAGAATCCCTTGAACCCGGAAGGCAGAGGTTGCAATGAGCCGAGATCATGCCACTGCACTCCAGCCTGGGTGACAGAGCGAGACTCCATCTCAAAAAAAAAAAAAAAACATTAAGATCCCTGAGTGAGTCATCAGTACGTTCAGGCTGGAGAAGCCCTATGTCTAGGTCGGGGGCTCCTGAGCCTGGCTGTGTATAAGAATCACCCGCAAGTGTTTACCAATTCCAGCCCTCAGCCTGCAACCCACACCAGTTGAATCAGAAAGTCTGGAGATGGGCCCACAGTGCTCTCAATAAACCCCAATGTTGGTAACTTTCTTCTTATCAAGGCGATGTTTGCTTTCCTTCAGGTAATGCTAGGTTAGAGATCAAAAGTAATTCTAAGGTCAAAGTGTATTGAAAGCAAAGGCTTTTTTTTTTTTTTGACCAAGTCTTGCACTGTCACCCAGACTAGAGTGCGGTGTCACCATCTCAGCTCACTGCAAGCTCTGCCATCTGGGTTTAAGCGATTCTTATGCCTCAGTATCCCAAGTAGCTGGGACTACAGGCACACACTGCCATACCTGGCTAATTTTTGTATTTTTAGTAGAGACGGGGTTTTACCATGTTGTCCAGGCTGGTCTGGATCTCCTGACTTCAAGTGATCTGCCTGTCTTGACCTCCCAAAGTGCTGGGATTGCAGGCGTGAGCCACCGTGCTTGGTCCTTTTTTTTTTTTTCATTTGTTTGTTTTAAGAATGCAGAGCTGGCCGGGCGTGGTGGCTCATGCCTGTAACCCCAGTACTTTGGGAGGCTGAGGCAGGTAGATCACTTGAGATCAAGAGCTTTAGTACAAACTTCATCTGTACTAAAAATACCAAAATTAGCCGGGTGTGGCGGTGTGGGCCTGTAATCCCAGCTACCTGGGAGGCTGAGGCTGGAGAATCGCTTGAACCAGGGAGGCAGAGGTTATAGTGAGCCGATAGGATACGTGCCACTGCACTCCAGCCTGGGCGACAGAGTGAGTCTCAGAAAAAAACAAAACAAAACAAAACAAAACAAAAACGAACGCAGAGCTAACATGGTGTCAGGGAGAAAAGTCTGACCGGGATTCTGGCTTGACACAGAAAAGCAAGTTGTAGGATGGTCAACTCATCCTTCCTTCTTGGCTTTCAGGTGTCCTGTGCACATAACAAGGGTGGCCCAGACAGTGATCGGTCCTGGATCCTGGGATTTCTGATGCTGCTAATGACTCTAATAACATCCATGATGATAGCTTTTTGTTTTTTTTTTTAGATGGAGTCTTGCTCTTGTTGCCCAGGCTGGGGTGCAGTGGCCCAAGCTCCACTCACTGCAACCTCTGCCTCCCAGGTTCAAGCGATTCTCCTGCCTCAGCCTCCTGAGTAGCTGGGATGACAGGTGCCTGCCACCACGCCCAGCTAATTTTTGTACTTTTAGTAGAGTCGGGGTTCCACCATGTTGGCCAGGCTGGTCTCGAACTCCTGACGTCAGGTGATCCGCCCACCTCGTCCTCCCAAAGTGCTGGGATTACAGAAGTGAGCCCCTGCGCCCGGCCAATGATAGTTATTAATCAGTATATGCGCTTGGTCCCCTTGGTTAAGAAGCCTGGGTTAGGGTTAGGGGTCACAGCAGCACTTACGAGACCTCACCCTGATGTCTGACTGGGGTCTGCACTGAGACAGCGGGCGGGGATCCAGGGCAGAGTACAGCTAGCCTGGCTGTAGAAGTCCCTGAGCCCAGAACCACCGGCTGCAGCGGAAGGAGAAGCAGCAAGTAGGGCTGTTCCCGCCCTGTGGGAATTCTGTACCATCTCAGCCTGCATCGAGGAGGCTGCATGAGCTCACACAGATCTTCTCTGTCTCTGGCAGGCCTGGAGGTTGAAGAATCCACTGTCTATTCACGCATGATCCAGGCAGCTGTGCAGCAGAGAGATACCCACCTGACCATCACCCCAACAGTGCTGGGGGAGAGGCACCTGCCAGACCAGCTGGCCTCTGTGACCGGAATCTCCTCCTCTGACCTCTCCCTGGGGCACGTGACCCGGGCTCTGTGCCGAGGCATTGTTCAGAACCTGCACTCCATGCTTCCGATTCAGCAGCTCCAGGAGTGGGGCGTGGAGCGGGTGATGGGCAGTGGGAGTGCGCTGTCCAGGAACGAGGTGCTGAAGCAGGAGGTGCAGAGGGCTTTCCCTTTGCCGGTGTCCTTTGGGCAGGATGTAGACGCAGCTGTCGGGGCAGCTCTGGTCATGCTCCGGAGACACCTCAACCAGAAGGAATCTTAAGACAGCAAACTCTTTTGCCAAAGGACTGCTGCGAATTTTACGTGGTTAACATTCCTGACACCATCTGTGGGTCATCCTTTCCCTGGACAGTTCAGTGGACAGCTTTTAAGCCGTGCTTGTGAGGTTCCATCTCAGCCAAGAACTTCCCTTCAGAACATACTCTAATAAAGCAGCCAGGAGCCGTCAGCCAGATCCCAAATGAGTGCCTTCTGGAAGAGACCCACCTGGGAGCTCTTTACAAATGTCAGTGTGGGAGAGAGAGCGTGAGAGCACAGTAACCCAGGCTCCTGGTCAGCAGACTCATCTGTGGTTCACTTGTAGACAGAGAGCAGAGCAGTGTGTACTTCAGACACCAGAAAGTCTGGTGACTGTGGCCCCAAGTAAGAAAAGATCTGCCCCATGCCCAGCTTTTGATTATTGTTTTTGGAGACCTGAAGCTCAGACCTGGGTCACATGGACTTCTGGAAAAGTTCTTCTCTCCTGGACTGAACCATGCGACCGGAGGCCCCTTTCCTAGTCTCATCCTCCCCTGGCCGCAGGTGCTTAGCTGGGCCAGGGAGTAACCCAAGCACGATGCGGCAGGCTGGCTCAGAGGACGATGCGGGGCTGCGTGCCGGCCTTCTTGCTGCATGTACTCAGCCCCAGGAGAGCTCGCTGCACCCGGGCTGCCCAGATCTTCACGGCACAACTGCCTGGAAGGCAGGTTGCAGAGAAGGAGAGGCAGATGGCACGAGCAGCAAGGAGGACCGATGCTGTGCGGCTCACACCACTCCAGAACCTGACAAGGCACCCGCAGGACCCCTTGCCAGGGGCATGTCTGTGCAGCAGTGTTTTTGCCCCTGCACATTCCAGAAGCCTTCATGGGAGGGGATGCAGCCAGGCCGATTCCTGCCAGATGGGACAGGTAGTTTGTTCAAAGGAAACTCTGTATCCCATAGGCCTAGGCTCTCCTTCCGCCTGGCCTGGGCTTCGCTGGCCCACTGTCTGCTCCTGGCGCAGCAGGAGCATCTGTTTGAGTCAGCATCCCTGCAGGGACCCCAGAGCATCGTAAGCCTGCCTGTGATTGGTAGGGATGGCTGTGGGGTGGTTTCCAGAAGGGGGCCACCATCGCTGCATCTACTCCCAGACCCCCAAAGGAGCCCAGGCTCAGGCAGGCCTGATCCAGAGGCACCCAGGCAACCACGAGTTTGGGAGGCAGTCGTCTCTCTCTCTCTCAGTATCCACGACAGGTATGAAACATATTGTCTCTTTATAAATGTCATTTTACAAATTATGCGATGATCTGGAAGCTCTGAGAGCAAATGCCTGATCATGCTGGCCAAATGTCAGATACTAAAGCCCATATTAAATGGAAAACTCCTGAAACAGTTCCCAAGTTTTCCACTGCGCGTGTTTCTGAGCAGTGTGATGATCTCTGCCGTGCCATCCGGGATCCGAACCGTCCCCGTTTCCCCATGTCCACACTGTAGACGCTCCCCTCTCCAGTCAGTCACTTGGTCATCAAATGGCCCGTCCTGGTATCACAGTGCTTGTGTTCTGGTCACTCTTACTTCATAAGGGCCCCAAAGCACCAGAGTAGTGATGTTGGCTACTCGGATATGCCAAAGAGAAACCCCAAGGTGCTTTCTTTAAGTGAAAAGATGGAACAAAACAGTCATACGCTGAATCTTCTATCTGTGAAATTGTCAAGAAAAATTCATGCTAGTTTTTTTTGCTTTTTTTTTTTTTTTTTTTGAGACACAGTCTCACACTCTGTTGCCCAGGCTGGAGTGCAGTGGCGCAATCTTGGCTCACTGAACTGCCTCCTGTGTTCAAGCGATTCCCTGGCCTCACCCTTCTGAGTAGCTAAGACAACAGGCTCCTGCCACCACTCCTGGCTAATTTTTTTGTAGTTTTAGTAGAGATGGGGTTTCACCATGTTGGCCAGGCTGGTCTCGAACTCCTGACCTCAGGTGATCCGCCCATATCGGCCTCCCAAAGCACTAGGATTTCAGGCGGGAGCCACTGACCCCGGCCTCATGCCAGTTTTGCTGTCACACCTGAAACTGCAAAAGTTACGATCACAGTGTGTGATAACTTTTATTACAGTATATTGTTAAAACTGTTCTACTTTGGCTGGGTGCGGTGGCTCATGCCTGTAATCCTAGCACGTTGGGAGGCTGAGGCAGGTGGATCACCCAACGTCAGGAGTTTGAAACCAACCTGGCCAAAGTGGTGAAACCCTGTCTCTACTGGAAATACAAAAATTAGCTGGGCGTGGTGGCGGGTGCTGTAATCCCAGCTACTCATGAGCCTGAGGCAGGAGAATCGCTTGAGCTCGGGAGGCAGAGGTTGCGGTGAGCTGAGATCGCACCACTGCATTCCAGCCTGGGTAACAGAGCGAGACTCTGTCTCAAAAAAAAAAAAAAAAAAATTGTTCTACCTTATTGTTGTAGTTAATCTCTTACTGTGCCTAATTTATAAACTGAATTACATTACAGATATGTATATATAGAAAAAACATGGCATATACAGGATCCAATACTAGCTTTGGTTTCAGGCATCCATGGGGGTTCTTGGGACATACCCCATGTGAATGACAAGGGGTTACTGTCATTTTTTTTTTTTCTTTTAGACAGAGTCTCACTCTGTCACCCAGGCTGGAGTGCAGTGGCGCGATCTCTGCTCACTGCAACCTGTGCCTCCCGGGTTCAAGCAATTCTTGTGCCTCAGCCTCCCAAGTAGCTGGGATTACAGGCATGCACCACCACACCCATCTACTTTTTCTATTTTTAGTAGAGACGGGGTTTCACCATGTTGGCCAGGCTGGTCTTGAACTCCTGACCTCAGGTGATATATCCGCCTCGGCCTCCCAAAGTGCTGGAATTACAGGCATGAGCCACCGCGCCTGGCCTGCTACTGTAATTTTTCTTTCAGCTGAATGAGTTTAAGACGTCGTCACTGGAGCCCTGAGGAAGGCCGCATGAGAGAGAAGGGTAGGCTGAGTATACCAGAGTCCTCTGTCTGTTGGGAGGAGCCAGGCCCTCTGATCTCAGGGCGGCAGCCTTTTTCACCTGCCCACCATGCAGTGGATGGAGTCTGCGAATGTAAGGTTAGCAACTGGATGGACATCTGACAGGCTCAGGCAGTCCAGCCTTGTGCTTGGCGTGGCCCCGGAACTCTCTGTCCCCTTCCCAGACTGCACGTCCACTCTGCCTCTGAGGACTGAGCCTTGGAGGGTCCCAGTTTGTCAATGAACAGGGCTGCTCCTGCTGCTTCCGTTGCCTGAGGCCTGGAGCCTCTGAGTGGGGGATGAGTGCAGCTGCCTAAAGTCACAACCACGTGCACAACCTGCCCTCCTTCCCAGGAGGTGCCAGTAAGTGGTTTGAGGCCAGCAGTCTTCTGAAGTGGTGAGCCGGCCTCCTGTGCTGGCCATCAGTCTCCCGATGCTATGAGCCCACGGCAGGGCTGCGCCTTCCCTCCTGATCCGCTTCGGCCAGTGGGACGTGCACTGGGAATGCCTGTCACTCCTGGGCAGAAGTCTTTAGGAGCTAGTGAGCTATTTCCCACACTCTCTTCTCTTTGCCATAAGCGACTGGCGGTGCCCCAGAGTGGTAGCTCTGTCAGCCTGGGTCCCTGAGTGAGGACAGCATGATGTCGAGCCCTCGCCAACCAGCAAGGGACACACAGTGGGACAGAGAAAGAAACTTTTGGCTGGGCGCGGCAGCTCACGCCTGTAAACCCAGCGCTTTGGGAGGCTGAAGCGGGTGGATCACTTGAGGTCAGGAGTTCCGAGACCGGCCTGCCTGGTCAACACGGTGAAACCCCGTCTCTACTAAAAATACAAAAAAATTAGCCGGGTGTGGTGATGGGCACCTGTAATCCCAGTTACTCGGGAGGCTGAGGCAGGGGGAATCGCTTGAGCCTGGAAGGCAGAGGTTGCAGTGAGCAGAGATCGCGCCACTGGACGCCAGCCTGGGCAACAGAGTGAGACTCTGTCTCTCAAATCAGTCAATCAATATAAATAAATAAACCTTTGATGTTTGAAGCCACTGAGATTTGGGGATTGTCACCACAGCAGAGCAGCCTCAGTAGCCTGCACCTGGGAGGTCTCCCATGCACCCAGCACAGACCCAGGCAGCTGCATTTTCTGAGCGCCCAGTAGTAGCCAGGTGTGATCTCAGGGACTGCCCCCTGTTGAATTTCCATCGTGAGGCCATGGAAAAAGACCCGCGGTGGGTTACATAAACAGACCCTAGGAAAAAACAAAGACACGCAATGACAGCACCTCTGTGCCCTGAGGGAGGAGAAATTCATTCTTGATACCAGTGACATTGAGCTAAACCTCCAAGGGTTTCCATCCATTGTTACTAACGACAGTTGACATTTTTTTGAGTACCTTCCATGTACTGGGATCTGATCTAAACTCTACTTGTTTGAATTCATTTACTCTTTTTTTTTTTTTTTTGAGATGGAGGTCTCACTCTGTCGCCCAGGCTGGAGTGCAGCGGTGCGATCTCTGCTCACTGCAACCTCCGCCTCCTGGGTTCCAGCGATTCTCGTGCCTCATCCTTCCGAGTAGCTGGGATTACAGGTGTACACCACCTCACCCAGCTAATTTTTTGTATTTTTAGTAGAGAAGGGGTTTTGCCATGTTGCCTAGGCTGGTCTTGAACTTCTGGCCTCAAGTGATCCACCCACCTCGGCCTCCCAACGTGCTGGGATTATAGGCATGAGGCAGCGCGCCGGGCCTCAGTTAATCTAGAAGGTGGATAGCATTATCCCCATTTCACAGATGGAGAAACAGATACACAAAAAAAGTTAAGTAACTTACCGGAGATCACAGTGCTAAGATGCAAACCCCAGAGTGAGCCCCACTCTCTTTAGCATCTAGGCAGAGGGGTCTGGCTGGGTAAATGTATTTACATTAAAATGATGGTCATGTCCAGGGTGTGACAAATTGGCGTAACTTGGTCATGGGGTGAATGAAAGGATGTTTATAGGAACTGAGCAGACTGGGGGGGGGGGCGGTCTTGCATGCCAGGCTGAGGACTTTGGACTGTCTCCTGTAGACAGTGGGATTCGGAGGACTGGGGTCTTTGGCGTGTAGCTGACAGTGTGGATGCCGGATTGGAGGACAGGCGTTCCAGGAGGCAGGAGGCTGTAAAACAGTCCGGAGAGATGGTGGGCCAGACCCGGTTCAGGGCAGGGGAGGGGACTCCAGCCCGCCAGCTGCTGCTTTTCCCCCGCCATACACTCCCTGCCTCTGGCCCTTGATCCTGTCCACATCATGTGTATGTGACTTTCATGTTCTCTGTTTTTCTCTTCTTTTTCTTCTCCTTTTTTTTTTTTTTTTTTTGAGACTTTTTGAGAGTCTCTCTGTTGCCCAGGCTGGAGTGCAATGGTGCGACCTCGGCTTACTGCAACCTCTGCTTCCTGGGTTCAAGCAATTCTCCTGCGTCAGCCTCCTGAATAGCTGGGATTACAGGTTTGCGCCACCACACCCAGCTAATTTTTGTATTTTTAATAGAGACGGGGTTTCTCCATGTTGGTCAGGCTGGTCTCAAACTCCTGACCTCAGGTGATCTGCCCACCTCGGCCTCCCAAAGCGCTGGGATTACAGGCGTGAGCCACCAAGCCCGGCTATTTTTCTCTTCTTCTGAAGTGGACTGAAAGCTCCTTGAGAGCAGGTGTCTAGGTGTCCTCTGCCCCGTCCTCCTGCACCTTAGCTCATGCTAAGGCCCATGTTTGGAATGTCCTTGCGGGGCAGAATCCTTCTCCTTGTCCAAGTCCCAGCCTGAATGCCATCTGCCCGCTGCATAGGGCCTCCCTGGTGACACACACGCCATTGGATTACAACTGCAGGGAGGCCAGGACCCGGCTCGGCATCTGTTGTTAGCACGGCCTGTTGGCCCCGCAGCCCCTGGCCTGTGCCTGTTACAGGGTGCCCCGCCCTGCCTAGTGTCAGAGAGCGCCTGTGCAGATCTTCCTTTCCTGTCCATCCCGGGCTCCTTGAGCGCAGAGACCACTCTGTTGACCCTACTGCTCTGCTAGGGGATTTGCATAGCACATGGCGGGCCCTCAGGAGAGAGGGTCCCACCTGGGCTGTCCCCTCAGCCACGGGTAGATGGACAGGCCACGTCTTTGAAAGTGAGATAGTCCTGATACAGAGATGCTCACTTGCGTGACTCATCAAACATGAAGCAAACCTTGTTTTTTTCATTAAAAAACAATTAGTCATTACTTCGAGCTAATGGCCGGATACAGCTCAGCAGTCCGCAGATGTGGTCCTCAGGCCAAAATGAAGATGAGAGCCATCATCTCTCAGGCCTGCCTGGAGCTTTACCAGGCTCAGAGCCCATTTACACCCACTATCCTGACTAATCCCACAAAAGCCCCGTAAAGCAGGTAGGGCAGGTATTCTTGGCTGTAATTTTGAGGAGGAAGCAGACCCAGAGGTTCAGCTACCAGCCCAAGTCCATACAGCCGGCCTGTAGCACACGTGGGTCCATACAGCCGGCATCTAGCACACGCGGGCCTCTTCCATCCCAGGTCCAGGTTCTGCCCACCTGCTGACCCTCCATTGGCCCTCATCCCTCTTGTTCCCAGTCCCTGCCCTGGGACACAGCCCTGCGGCTCCAGCATTCTGTGCTGACTGGGTGTCTGACCCCTCCCCGGCTCACACTTCAAGCTCCAGCCATTTCTGGAGGGTGCTGACCCTCTCACAGACCCCTGCCCTCCACAGGAGCTGGTCTTTTAGACTCATGTGGGCGCCCGGTGACACGAACACAGAGACCAAATGCAGAACGGAGGGTATTTTTCTTTTTGTTTCAATTTAAATTTTTATTTTTTGAGATGGAGTTTTGCTGTTGTTGCCCAGGCTGGAGTGCAATGGCATCATCCCGGCTCACCGCAACCTCTGTCTCCTGGGTTCCAGCGATTCTCCTGCCTCAGCCTCCCGAGTAGCTGGGATTCCAGGCATGTGCCACCACGCCTGGCTAATTTTGTATTTTTAGTTGAGATGGGGTTTCTCCATGTTGGCCAGGCTGGTCTCGAACGCCCGACCTCAAGTGATCCACCTGCCTCGGCCTCCCAAAGTGCTGGGATTACAGGTGTGAGCCACCGAGCCCGGCGGGGGCTCACATCTTGAGAGGAACCCAGGTGGGTGAAGAAAAGAAATGCGTTTCTGATGTGGCCCGTGTCAAGAGCTCAGCTTAAGTCAATGTGCCCCCTGGTGGTGACACTAAGAAAACTGCTGCCATTAGCGAGGTTGGCCGTGTTTAGCATCTGTCATTCCAGACTCGGCCCAGCACCTGCTGGCGTGTCCGCAGAAGCTTTCCTGAGCTGCCTTTCGCTCCCATCAAACCTGAACTTAGAAAAACACCCGCCCGAGCTTGCAGTGAGCTGAGATCCGGCCACTGCACTCCAGCCTGGGCGACAGAGCGAGACTCCGTCTCAAAAAAAAAAAAAAAGAAAAGAAAAACACCCGTCCTCCCAGAAGTCATTAAAACTTCTCTAACTCACAAGGAGTTTTAATGAGTACATCATTACATAAATGCAAGAACATCCTGTTTCAAATGATGACCCAGAAAACCACACTGATGGCAGTGATGGCCAGCCCTGAGGTCTGGTCCCCGCCACCATGTCGACAGTTTTAGTAGAACCACTCAGTGAATGTGCTGTTCAGATAAAGCCAAAAGCCACACCAACAAACATTTCCTGAGTGCTGCTTTGAGCAAGGCGCAGGCTAGGTTCAGAGAAGGGAGCGCAGGCACGAGAACCTTGTTTATCTCACCCTGGAGCCGTTTAAATCTGCAAAGCAAGACAGAAGAAAATCATGACGTTAAATGTCAATACAAGATTTAGAAAGCTCCAGATGAGACGAGTAGAGCTGTCCGTGTCCTTTGGCAAGTTTGTAGCCTGTCTGTGCTTCTTTCCGTATCAGTAAAACGGGGACAAAATGGTACTCAGCTCATGAACTCTTAGTGAGGGCCTGATGAGAGAGTGCAGATCAAGTGCTCATGCCAACACCCAGGATGTGATACGCACTCAGCACATATTCACAGCCATCACCGTTGTCGTCAGTGTGGTCACAGGTACCTACTGTGCCCATTGCCATAGGAAGCGCAGTGGTTGAAGTTTCTGTAGGCGTTTAGAAGTGAGCACTTCTGGAGACGGGTGCGGTAGCTCACGTCTATAATCCCAGCATGTTGGGAGACTGAGGTGGGGGAATCACGTGAACTCAGGAGTTTGAGACCAGCCTGGGCAAGACGGCGAGACTCTGTTGCTACGAAAAAAAAAAAAAAAAAAAAAGAAAATTAGCCAGGCACGGTGGTGCACACCTGTAGTCCCAGCTACTTGGGAGGCTGAGGCAGGAGGATCCTTTGAGTCCAGGAGGTTGAGGCTGCAGTGAGCTATGATTGTGCATCCCTGCACTCCAGCCTGGGTGACAATGCAAGATCCCACCTCTTAAAAAAATTTTTTTAAAAAGTGAAAAATGAGCTCTTCATGCTGGGGCCCGTGAGGAGGGAGGGCTTTGGGAGGAGGTGGGATTTGAGCATCCCTAGGGCTCACCGTGCACCTGAAGACGGGTTAAATGGGGTACTGGGATGGAGGAGGGTGGGGGAAAGGGTGGAGTCAGCACATTTAGTGTGGCTGGGAAGGGGTGTGCCCAGGTGATAGAAGGTGGGTCACGGTGGGAGAGGAGACTGGGTCTGCGGGCTCAGGGTGCAGGGGTGGGGCTTTACTCTGCAGCGGGGACGTCTGAGAGGCCAGGGGGCCTGATCCGGATGAGCTTCCAGGACTGTTGATCTGGAGGTGAGGGGTTGTGGGAGGCTGGACCAGGAAATGAGGCACTTCTGGCTGTTCAGGTGAGAAGGGGTTTCCAGGTAGAGGAGGGATGGACGAAAGCCACAGAAACAGCCCAGAGGGGGCCAAGAAGGGGAGGTTGGAGGTCACAAAGGGCACCGGGTTTGGTGGCCAGAAGGAAGTTGGTGGCTTTCCCAGCAGGGACTGCTGCGGGGCGTGGGGAGTGGATGTGGAAGGAAGAGGAGCCCATCATGGGATATGCCAGGGGGAGGGGCTCGTGGGCTTCACCTGCAGACTCAGGGAGGCAGGGATGGAGCTCAGGGGAGAGGGCTGGGTGGACTCTGGATGAAGCAGTCGCTGACTTGGACACATGAGACAGGTGATTGGAAGGGGTCGGGCGAAGGTCTCCAAGGACAGTGGTGGAGCGGGAGAAGATAAGGCTGCAGACAGGGTCCTGGGACCCCCGTGTGTGGGGAACAGCAAGAGGAGGAGAGCAGCCAAGGAGTCCCGGCAGGAGTGGCCAGGGCAGGAGGTGGGCTGGGACTTCCGCTGCAGGCCTCCGAGCAGGCACAGTGCCCTGTAGACTCCGGTGACACTGTTAGCACCAAGGGCTCTGTTAACAAGGGACACGTTTAGTGACGTGTGCTGTGTTCACTGGAGATGGTGCTGTCTTTTTTTTGTTTTTTTGAGATGGAGTCTTACTCTGTAGCCTAGGCTGGAGTGCAATGGTGTGATCTCAGCTCACTGCAACCTCTGCCTCTTCAGTTCAAGTGATTCTTGTGCCTCAGTCTTCTAAGTAGCTGGGACTACAGGCACCCACCACCACACCCAGCTATTTTTTTTTTGGCATTTTTAGTAGAGACAGGGTTCCACTATGTTGGCCAGGCTGGTCTCGAACTCCTGAGCTCAGGCAATCTGCCCACATCTGCCTCCCAAAGTGCTAGGATTACAGGCTTGAGCCACCACGCCTGGCTCTGTGCTGTCTTTATTGGAGCAGAAATCACTTTCGAAGCTAAGGCAATGGTTCTGGAGAAGTGCGACCCTCCCCTTTCCTGGCCATTGCTCTGTCCCACGTTGTTAGAAGGAAATGATCCCAGAGGACTAGAGAGTTGAGAGGTCACCACTGCTGAGTCTTTGATGCATGACAGATGCCACTTCTGGGTCTATATGTGCCCAAAAGAATAGAAAGCAGGCACAGGACCAGATATTTGCACCCCCATGTTTATAGCAGCACTAGTCACTATGGCCAAAGGTGGAAGCAAGCCAAGCATTCATCAGCTGGTGAATGGCTGAGCAGCATGTGGTCCATCCACCCCACACCCCAGTGGAATATTATTCAGCCTTAAAAGGGAAGGAAGGCCAGGCGGGGTGGCTCATGCCTGTAATCCGAGGACTTTGGGAGGCCTAGGCGGGTGGATCATGAGGTTAGGAGTTCAAGACCAGCCTGGCCAAGATGGTGAAACCCCATCTCTACTAAAAATACAAAAAATTAGCCAGAATTGGTGGTGGGCACCTGTAGTCCCAGCTACTCGGGAGGCTGAGGCAGAGAATTGCTTGAACCCGGGAGGCAGAGGCTGCAGTGAGCTGAGATCACGCCACTGCACTCCAGCCTGGGCAACAGAGCGAGCCTCCGTCTCCAAAAAAAAAAAAAAAGGTTAATATGAGGTGGGGCGCGGTGGCTCACGCTTGTAATCCCACAGTTTGGGAAGTCAAGGCCAGCAGATCATCTGAGGTCAGGAGTTCAAGACCAGCCTAACCAACATGGTGAAACCCCTTCGCTACTAAAAACACAAAAATTAGCCAGGCCTGGTGGCGTGCACCTGTAATCCCAGCTACTCAGGAGGCTGAGGCAGGAGGATCGCTTGAACCCAGAGGCAGAGGCTGCAGTAAGTCGAGATTGTACCACTGCACTCCAGCTTGGGTGACAGAGCAAGACTCTGTCTAAAAAAATAAAAGAAAAGAATAAAGACAGGAAGTTGAATGGCGGTCGTTAGGGGGATGGGGTCAGGCAGGGGGGTTAGTGTTTAATGGGTGCAGGGTTTCAGTTTGGGATGATGAAAAAGTTCTGTGCATGGATGATGCTGATGGGTGTACAACAATGGGAATGCACTCAATGGCACTGAACTGTACCATTAAAAATGGTTAATGTGTTGGCCGGGCGCGGTGGCTCAAGCCTGTAATCCCAGCACTTTGGGAGGCCAAGACGGGCGGATCACGAGGTCAGGAGATCGAGACCATCCTGGCGAACACTGTGAAACCCCGTCTCTACTAAAAAATACAAAAAACTAGCCGGGCGAGGTGGCGGGCGTCTGTAGTCCCAGCTACGAGTGGGAGGCTGAGGCAGGAGAATGGCATGAACCCGGGAGGCGGAGCTTGCAGTGAGCTGAGATCTGGCCACTGCACTCCAGCCTGGGCGACAGAGCAAGACTCCGTCTCAAAAAAAAAAAAAAAAAAAAATGGTTAATGTGGTAAATTTTGTGATATATAGATTTTGCCACAATTTATTTTATATATATATATTTGAGACAGAGTTTCGCTCTTGTTGCCCAGGCTGGAGTGCAATGGTGCAATCTCGGCTCATTGCAACTTCTGCCTCCCAGGTTCAAGTGATTCTCCTGCCTCAGCCTCCCGAGTAGTTGGGATTACAGGCATGCGCCACCACGCCTGGCTAATTTTGTAGTTTTAGTAGCGACGGGGTTTCTCCATGTTGGTCAGGCTGGTCTCGAACTCCCGACCTCAGGTGATCCGCCCACCTGGGCCTCCCAAAGTCCTGGGATTACAGGCATTAGCCACTGCGCCTGGTGTTTTGCCACAATTTATAAACAAGAATGAATTCTAAGGTTCATATTAATTGAAGCTAACATGACACACATAGCATAAGCAGGTGTCTAAGCGGCCGGGCATGGTGGCTCACGCCTATAATCCCAGCACTTTGGGAGGCCGAGGCAGGTGGATCACTTGAGGTCAGGAGTTCGAGACCAGCCTCACCATCATGGAGAAACCCTGTCGCTACTAAAACTACAAAATTAGGCAGGTGTGGTGGCGTATGCTTGTAATCCCAGCTACTTGGGAGGCTGAGGCAGGAGAGTCGCTTGAACCCGGGAGGCGGAGGTTGCAGTGAGCCGAGATCGCGCCACTGCACTCCAGCCTGGGAGACAGAGGGAGACTCCGTCTCAAAAAAATAAAAATAAAAAAAGGTGACTAAGCAAGGGGTATGGTGGAGTGTGGCATGTTGGGACGGGCCTGGCTTTTAGGCCTTGACCAACAGTGCGGCCTGGGCGATTATCTAATTATCAGTTGTCTGATTGCCCAGCGTCACACATTTCTCACCTGTAAAGTGGGTATGACGGTCTCTGCCCTCCCACTGCCCAGGCTTGCTGGGCGGCCTGCGAGAGCAGGTTTGGGAGAAGCTCTTTGTCATCCGTTGTGCAGAATTGGTGGGGTGGCCATGCTTCAGTGCCTTGACTCAGGGGTCAGAACTTTCAAGTGACCCCAGGCAGGGCTGCAAGGGCGTCTCTGGCAGTGGCTGCTCCTTCCAGGCTGGGCCTGCCCCATGGCTTGTTGGCGTCCCATGGGCAGCTGCTGTGACAGTTTTTGCAGGGCATTTGGGCCGCAGCCTGGATGCATACCTAGACCTCGCTGCTTTTCTCAGCCAGGGTCTGGGAGAGAATGAAACCTGTTGTTCTAGTTATCTGCTGTATGTGAGTCTCTCCTGTGCGTTTCTCTCGTGTGCGTCTTCTTTCCTGTGCATTTAGGGTGGTACGAAGTGAAGTGAGAAAATAGACATTCGTGGCCAGGTGCGGTGGCTCACGCCTGGAATCCCAGCACTTTGGGAGGCCGAGGCAGGTGGATGAGGTCAGGAGTTCAAGACCAGCCTGGCCAACATGGCGAAACCCCGTCTCTACTAAAAATACAATTAGTTGGGCGCAATGGCAGGTGCCTGTAATCCCAGCTATTTGGGAGGCTGAGGCAGGAGAATTGCTTGAACCTGGGAGGCGGAGGTTGCAGTGAGCTGAGATCCGGCCACTGCACTCCAGCCTGGGCAACAGAGCGAGACTCTGTCTCAAAAAAAAAAAAAAAGGGAACTAGACACTCATAGTTATTTGTGTTTTTGTGCTTTGTGGTTCCCCGAGGAACCCCCGTTGAGAAGAAAGGCTGGGACCTGGCTCTGGCTGATCTAGAAGCCTCTCTCGACCCCAGCCCCTACTCCAGGCTTGGGGATCCAGGAATGAGAGTCCTAAGGGAGTCGGGGACTGGTTCAAGGTTGCTTGGACTCTCAAACAAGCCAGGACTGTGTGGCAGGCGGCACGACCATCCATTCCTTCTTTATTTTGAAAGCGGAACAGTTGCAGGACGCTGGTTTTGACGTCGCTGGCTGTGAATGTGCATTTGTGGAGCCATGTCCCAGACCTCCGGGCTCAGGAGCCACCGGTTTGGGAGGCCAAGCAGCGCCCTTCTTCTCCTTCCCTGAGAGCGGAGGCTGCAGCTCTGGCTGGCTCTGTTAAGTGCTCTGCAGCCCTGGCATGGCTGGAGGAGGGGCAGCGGCTAAGTGGTTTCTGAAAAAGGGCAAAAATGATGGGAAAAGCTTTGGGATCCTCTGGGAATCAGAGCCGCAGCAAAGGCAGCTGCTTGCATCGCTGGAAGCGTTTTTTCCTTGAGTGCTGAAGGGTGCCCACAGCCCACTCCTGCCAGTGCAGGGCAGCTGCTGCCAGGGCCGGGCCCGGGACTCCCCGGAGGCAGGGAGGCCACTCTTCTCCCACACCAGCCCAGCTCTCCCTTCGAGTAGCAACCGCCTTCGAGCTCGCGAGCACCCATGGGCCTGGGGTGTGCCTGCGTCTAGCTGGTGAGTCCCTTTCTTTGTCTGATGGCCAACGCAGACGTTAGCTTTCAGGATGGCATAGTGAGTGGCCAGAAGCTGGGCCCTGCCACTTTCCAGCTGCGCCACTGTGGGCAGTTCCCCTCGCCTCTCTGTGCCCCAGTTACCTTGTCTGAAAACGGGGGATAGTGACAGTGGCTGCCTCAAAGGTGGTCGTGAGGCTGAAGTGAACGTGTGGTGCCCTCAGCCTGGCTCCTCGGAAGCACCTGGGAGGTGAGAGTGGAGGTTGTTGTTACCGGGGTTTGTTCTTTTTGCTCCTGCACCAGCCGTCCTCGGGGGAGGAGGCTGCAGCTGCTGCTGAGGTTGCTGGTGTGTGGCGAGAGGTTTTCAGCATGTCGCCCTCTCTGTGGAGTTGGACGAGCGCAGGGCTGGGAAGCAGGTGCGCTGGGTGCTTGTGTTGCTCTCCTATCTCTTTGTTCTTCACGCTGGGTTGGGAAGCCCGCAGCCTACTGCCTCTCTTTGAGAGAAGAGACTATTGAGAATAATGCGGCTGGGTCCTGGGCCAGCGTTCTCCCAGCTTCCAGAAAGTCCCCAGTGGCGAGCAGAGGTGCTCCCAAGAACTTGGATGGATGGATGGATGGATGCTTTGGGCAGAGAGGGGAGCAGGGAAGCCACACCCCAGGTTGTCTCACCTGCACTGGGGAGAGAAGGGATCCTTCCTCCAGATGGTGGGCAGTGTCCTTTCTGGCTTTGGAGTTGAGAAAGACTCAGAGATCAAACCAGGTCTCTGTGGGCAGAATCAGTTGTTTTAGGATTGTCCTTTAGTCCAGAGGGATGAGTTTGTGAATCTTGTGTAAACCAGAATCACCATCTCCATCACACAGTCAACACTCGTTGGCCTAAATCACGGTAGAAGTTCCGCCGATCACTGTAGAATGTTTTGTGGTGACAGGTGCATCACCACAGGCTCAGGTGCAGAGTAGTATACTCCAGAGCTGGCCGTGGAGGACTGTCCTGACCCTATTCCCTGGCCCAGCCCAGCGCACATGGCCCCTCGGTTCCTGTCCCGCCCCGTTCCCTGAAAGAAGCTTGGTTTTCAGTAGGGAATCAGGTGCAAAGTGTGCAGTATAGACTCAGCTGAATGATAGCACAATCCAGGCTGCTTCCTGTTGGCTGGGTTTGACTGGACTGGGACTGGTCAGAGGAAGAGACAACGCCATTAACAAAGAACGTTGCTGAAAGGTTCCGGCTAACAGGTGCTCTCTTACAAGGCTGCCTAACAAGCAGCCCCCTATTCTTCTTTTTTTTTATTATACTTTAAGTTCTAGGGTACATGTGCACGACGTACAGGCCTGTTACATATGTACACATGTGCCACGTTGGTGTGCTGCACCCATTAACTCGTCATTTACATTAGGTACATCTCCTAAAGGCTGCCCCTGTTCTTATTCTTAGCTTGTTCTTGGAGACCACAGTTATCCCTGGGACAGCCAGGCGTGGGTATGGCCTTGGTCTTATTCACACTGCATTTTGGGGTTCCTGAGCTGCCTGATTGAGTGGGAGGGTGCTTCGGGTTCAGGTCTGGCCCCTGCATTTTCTTATGCCTATGCCCCGAGGGTGAGAGGTCCCATTCTGATTGGCGCCCAGGCCCTGCGGTGGAGTCTGGGTCTGAGCTGAACAGCTGAGAAGCAGCCCCAGACCTCCGGCGTGGTGCTGGCGTACTGGAGATGCTCTGGAGCCAGCCTGCCTGGGGTCAAGCCCGGGTTCTGCCTCTGACTGGGTGACTTCGGGGATGTGCCGTAACTGCTCTGTGCCTCAGTCTCCTCATCGGCGAACCACTTCCCTCTTAGGGATGTTGTGGGAATTAAGTGGGTGAAGAAAGGCGAGTCCTGAGAACCGTGTTTGCTCTGTGCACATGCTTAGATTCTGATTCTTATTCGCTTCTGGTGCCTTTTAAGCGCTGCCAGGCTCCCCGTACTGTGAACTGTCCTTGACGGGGTGTTATCTTCAGAAAGCACAGACTAGCACCTGGCCCCCAGGCTTCCAATGCTACGCGTGGCTTCCCACCGTCCATGCAGCCATACTGGCTTTCGGTGCCTTGGAGTTAAAGCTGACGGCCATCTGGTTCTGACCCGGCCGCCTGTCTTCCCGTCCCACTGACTTCTTCTTCAGTGGCTCTAGGCTTCCCTGTCTGTCCCCCAGCCCCAGCCCACCTCTGTTCCCTTTCCAGGCTCAGCTCATCCATCACCAACTCCATGGAGCTCTCTTCAGCACCCTGCCCCCTCCTGCAGTCCCTCAGCCCAGCCAGTACCTGGTTTCTGGGTCAGCGGGGGGCTGAATCCTCTCTGCGCCCCCAGCGCAGGGCTGGAGTCTGAGGAGGAGGACTCAGTAGATGGGTATTGAGTGATCAGATGAGGGAATCAGCTTTCTGTGGCTGGGAACACTCCTGCTGCAGGGGATCTGTCTGATGCGTGAGTCAGAGATGGGCTCCGGTCTGTTGAAAGTGGATCAACAGACAGGCAGGGAGGTGGCCAGCAGCCGTCCGTCCGTCCTGTTCACAGCCTCTGGTGTGCTGAGGCTTCCTCCACGTTTTCACGGATCTGGGCTTCAGAACATAGTTGGTTTACGGCCACAGCCCAGCCGTGTGCTCTGGAGTTTCACTGCCTGAATTTTCACTTGAGGGACTTGGGAGTCTTCCTGAGCTATTCTGGCTTGGGAGATTGCCTGATTCTATATTTTAGAAAAATAAAATGCAGGACTTGAGAAGCCTCTCATTCCTTCTGTGGCTGTTTTCCAGAATGTAGCCACTGCTGGGACAGTAATCTCCCTAACTTCCTGTGGAAATGGGAAGTAGAAGGGTCTGATTGCTCTTACTTTCCCACTCGTGACCAGGTGACCAGTGCAGCTGCTGCTTTTTTTTTTTTTGAGACAGAGTTTCACTCTGTTGCCCAGGCTGGAGTGGAGTGGCATGGTCTCGGCTCGCTGCAACCTCCACCTCCCGGGTTCAAGCGATTCTCATGCCTCAGCCTCCTGAGTAGCTGGAATTATAGGTGTGTGCCACCACGCCTGGCTAATTTTTTTTTTTTTTTTTTTTTTGAGGCGGAGTCTCGCTCTGTCGCCCGGACTGGAGTGCAGTGGCCGGATCTCAGCTCACTGCAAGCTCTGCCTCCCAGGTTTACGCCATTCTCCTGCCTCAGCGTCCCGAGTAGCTGGAACTACAGGCGCCCGCCACCTCGCCCAGCTAGTTTTTGCATTTTTAGTAGAGACAGGGTTTCACCGTGTTAGCCAGGATGGTCTCGATCTCCTGACCTCGTGATCCGGCCGTCTCAGCCTCCCAAAGTGCTGGGATTACAGGCTTGAGCCACAGCGCCCGGCCTAATTTTTGTATTTTTTTAGTAGACACGGGATTTCACCATGTTGGCCAGGCTGGTCTCGAACTCCTGACCTCAGGTGATCCACTGGCCTCAGCCTCCCAAAGTGCTGGGATTACAGACGTGAGCCACCGTGCACAGCCCAGTACAGCTTCTTCGTAAGGAGACGGATCAGGCAAGGTCCCTGCACAGGAGGAGGTCATAGGGCGCGGGAGAGAGAAATCAGTGACAGATGGCAATTGCTAGACCACCTGGTGGGCTGTGTGGAATGGACAGTCAATGGGCTGGGCCACTGTGTGGAGGATGGCGGGGAGCATGACCAGGGCGGGGATCTGGGGGCTTCATGGAGGAGGCGGCGTCAGTGCTGGATCCTGAGGGGAAGTAGCATCTGAGAGGTGGTAGGATTTGTGCAAGGGTAGAAGGAGAAAAAAGCCCTTAGGTGGAGAACCGATGGGAGTGGAGGCCATGGGAGGGATGTATGGGCCAGCCCTGGGTGCCAGGGAGTGGGGATGCCCAGCCAGAGGTAGGGAAGCCTGGGGATGGGGCAGGATGGGAGTGGAAAATAGCATCAGCTCATGTGTCCAACTACACGTGCTGCTGCCAGTGGTCAGCGGATCTCTAGGTGTTTAGGCCTAGAAGACCCACCAGCTCCAAATCATTTACTGCCTAAACATTCCCCGTCTCTACTAAAAATACAAACATTAGCCAGGCGAGGTGGTGCACGCCTGTGATCCCAGCTACTCGGGAGGCTGAGGCAGGAAAATCGCTTGAACCCGGGAGGTGGAGGTTGCATTGAGCTGAGATTGTCCCATTGCACTCCAGCCTGGGTGACAGGGTGAGATACTGTCTCAAAAAAAAAAAAAAAAAAAAAAAAAAAAGCCAAAACGTTCAAGGCCGGGATGCTTGACAGATACTGATTCATAAAAATGACAAAAAGCACAAAATCCAAAATCTCGTATAAGCTCAGTGGCTGTGGCAGCAAAATTGAAGAGCAAAGGCAGGCCGGGCACCTGGCTGATGGCGTGTGGACCTGTGGCACAGCAGGGCCCCGCAGTGCAGTGTGGGTGTGCCAGTCTCTACCGCTCACCCTATTCCAGGGACAGTCTGCTTGGCTCTTCTGGGCTGAGGCATCCTCATCACAGATCCTCCCTGAATTTAGTCCATGACAGCCACCCCGGCTGTTTCCCTTATTCCGTGTGGGGAGGGAGGCAGCACGGTGGTTATCAACCTCACTCTGCAGAAGAGGCACCTGAGGCCCAGAGAAGAGGAGGGATGGGTCTAACCCAGAACCACAGGTGGCTCTGAGCCGGCGGCCTGTCCACCCTCCCAGGCCGACGTCAGTGGCAGCAGGACTGCCCGGGCGCTGCTAGGCCTGCTCACCTCTGGGGCTTCTGGGGTGAGAGGTTCAGTCCTGGAAACACTTCAGTTCTAGGGGCTGGGGGCAGCAGCCAGTTGGGGTTTTGGGGTACCCTGCTTCACAGGGCCCTTGGCGAGGAGGGCAGGTGGGGTCTAAGGACAAGCAGTCCTTACGTTGGGAGTCAACCCCGGCGTGGTGGCTGCTGCAGGCTTTACACCGGGCCGCAGAGGATCCAGCAAGGATGAAGAAATGGAGCAGCACAGACTTGGGGGCGGCTGTGGACCCAATCCAACAGGACACCTGCCCAGACCCCCTAGATGGAGACCCTAACTCCAGGCCACCTCCAGCCAAGCCCCAGCTCTCCACGGCCAAGAGCCGCACCCGGCTGTTTGGGAAGGGTGACTCGGAGGAGGCTTTCCTGGTAGATTGTCCTCACGAGGAAGGTGAGCTGGCCTCCTGCCCGACCATCACAGTCAGCCCTGTTATCACCATCCAGAGGCCAGGAGACGGCCCCACCGGTGCCAGGTAAGTCTGCGTCTGGAGACCCCCTCCCTGCTAGGAGCCCAGCTGGCCATGGAGATGCCACAGGATGGTCTGGCTTCTGGGCTAAATGTCACAAAGCCAGGAGGCTGGAGAGCCTTAGGGGCGGTCTGGTCCAGCGTCCTTCCTCATGTGACCTCGTGGGATACGCAGTCAGGGGGGCTGGTGTCTGTGCTGGGTCTGGGTGTCCACGCCTGCAGTGCCTGCCAGCCACAGACACGTGGACTTGAAGTCTAGAAGCTCAAGGGCAGGAGGCTTTCAGAGAGCACAGCATGGCTCCAGTGAGCTGCAAGGCAGGGCAGGGAGGGCCACAGGCTGGCTGACTTCTGGGGAGTGTGAGGCCAGCTTTTCCCTTAGAGGGGCCGTCTACACCCCTGCCTCCAGCTTCCTCTGTCCCCACCAGCCTCCTGCCTCCTGAGCTCCCGAGCAGGCAGAGAAGCCAGTGGTCTGGGAGTAGGTGGGTGACTTTCTAGATGGTGTCTATAGACAGGGTGGGGACAGAATGGGGACATAGGCTCCCCACTGTCCCTGTTATATTGGTTTTCTGGACAGTCACCTAGACCGAGGGGCAGCTTTTACATCATTTTTCCCCCTTTTGGTTTGCCTTGGAGTTTAGTCGTGTTCCCTTGACAAGCTCCCAAGGCCTCAGGGCCTAGGGGAGGCCAGGGTGTGAGACGAGGGTGTTTTCTGGCCTGCAGGCTGCTGTCCCAGGACTCTGTGGCCGCCAGCACCGAGAAGACCCTCAGGCTCTATGATCGCAGGAGTATCTTTGAAGCCGTTGCTCAGAATAACTGCCAGGATCTGGAGAGCCTGCTGCTCTTCCTGCAGAAGAGCAAGAAGCACCTCACGGACAACGAGTTCAAAGGTGGCCCCAGCGCTGGGCTCCGGGGAGGGCCCCAGCCCTGGCCTGCCCTGACCCTCCCTTTGTCTTGCAGACCCTGAGACAGGGAAGACCTGTCTGCTGAAAGCCATGCTCAACCTGCATGACGGGCAGAACGACACCATTCCCCTGCTCCTGGAGATCGCGCGGCAGACGGGCAGCCTAAAGGAGTTTGTCAACGCCAGCTACACGGACAGCTACTACAAGGGTGAGGAGGGCGGTGGGACCAGGCATGGCTCAGCCCGCAGCACTGGGAACCAGGAGGGCATGGTTGTCCCTGGGCCTCCTTGCTCCTCTGGGATCCTTACTCCCTGTCCCAGCCACTGCTTTGGTGGCTCCTAATCCTAGGGAGTCCCTGCCTCTCCCTTCTGCTGGCCTGATTTCTCCTGGTCCTGGGGGTCTCTGCCTCCCCCATCTGCTGGCTTGATTTCTCCTGGTCCTGGGGGTCTCTGCCTCTCCCATCTGCTGGCTTGATTTCTCCTGGTCCTGGGGGTCTCTGCCTCCCCCATCTGCTGGCTTGATTTCTCCTGGTCCTGGGGGTCTCTGCCTCTCCCATCTGCTGGCTTGATTTCTCCTGGTCCTGGGGGTCTCTGCCTCCCCCTTCTGCTGGCTTGATTTCTCCTGGTCCTGGGGGTCCCTGCCTCTCCCATCTGCTGGCTTGATTTCTCCTGGTCCTGGGGGTCTCTGCCTCTCCCATCTGCTGGCTTGATTTCTCCTGGTCCTGGGGGTCTCTGCCTCCCCCTTCTGATATCTCCTCTCTTGACCCTGGGATGTCCCCGCCTCCCGCTGCTGACTGGATGGTCCCTGTCCCTGGAAGTCACAGCCTCCGGCCTTTCTCTCTGCTACTGTTCCTTGCCCCCGGGGCAATTTCGACTCCTCTGGCTTCCAACCTGTTATTTCCTGTTCCCAGGGGTCTCCTGTCTCAGGACCTTGCTGGGACCCCTTGGGGGACCCTGGCCTGGCCTCCTGCAGTCGGGGGGTCCTCCAGGCACTTTCTGCCCAGTTCCTCCTGCAACAGCTGCTGCCTGCCCAGAGCCCTTCCCCAGCACCTGTCCGGGCAGCCCCACAGGACTGTGGTCATGAAGCTAACAGCGCACGTCCTCTGTAGGCCAGACGGCGCTGCACATCGCCATTGAGAGGCGCAACATGGCCCTGGTGACCCTCCTGGTGGAGAACGGAGCAGACGTCCAGGCGGCGGCCAATGGGGACTTCTTTAAGAAAGCCAAAGGGCGGCCTGGATTCTACTTCGGTAGGGAGACAATGTGGCTGACCCCGATCTTTTCGGCTTTGGCTAAGGGGAGGTTTGGGCAGAGACAGAGGGAGTTGGAGGCTGGTGGTTCAGGGACCAGCTGGATCTCAGTCCTGAGGCCCGCCTGGGACCTGTGTTCGTGCAGGTGAACTGCCCCTGTCCCTGGCCGCGTGCACCAACCAGCTGGGCATCGTGAAGTTCCTGCTGCAGAACTCCTGGCAGCCGGCCGACATCAGCGCCAGGGACTCGGTGGGCAACACGGTGCTGCATGCCCTGGTGGAGGTGGCCGACAACACGGCCGACAACACCAAGTTTGTGACGAGCATGTACAATGAGATTCTGATCCTGGGGGCCAAACTGCACCCCACGCTGAAGCTGGAGGAGCTCACCAACAAGAAGGGAATGACGCCGCTGGCTCTGGCCGCTGGGACCGGGAAGATCGGGGTAGGAGGGGGCTTCGGCTCAAGCTGGTGCCGTGCGGGGACAGGGGCGTCGGGGAAGACTGCCTGACTCACTGCGGGAGCCTGGCGTCACTATCTGTGTGTGCGGGACTCTGATTCTGCCACACCAGCTTGCAGGGCTGTTAGAATAAGTCTGAGAAATTGGGAGCCGCAGGGCAGAATGCTGCATGGCCAGTGTGGCCATTTTGGATTTCTAGCTCTGAGTATCATCAAGACACGGGGTGGGGTGCTGGGCCATGAGGTGGGACCGCCTAGGGTGCAACAGAAGGAAAGCTGTTGGGCCGGGCACGGTGACTCATGCTTGTAATCCCAGCACTTTGGAAGGCCAACGTGGGTGGATCACCTGAGGTTAGGAGTTCGAGACCAGCCTGACCAACCTGGTGAAACGTCATCTCTACTAAATACACAAAAATTAGCCAGGCATGGTGGCAGGTGCCTATAATCCCAGCTACTCAGGAGGCTGAAGCATGAGAATCGCTTGAACCTGGGAGGCGGAGGCTGCTGTGAACCGAGATTTCGCCACTGCACTCTAGCCTGTGTGACAGAGCAAGACTCTGTCTCAAAAAAAAGACAAAGAAGAAAACAGCTGTTGGTGTTTTTCTATGGCAGGCAGGAGCTTTAGGTGACAAGGCTGGTGGCTCCTAGTGACAGGCCTCCAGCTCCTGGCCTCAAATGATCCTCCCACCTCAGTCTCCCAAGTAGCTGGGATTACAGGCATGAGTCACCCCATCTGGCACTCATTTCTTGCATTCTTTTTATTTCTTTCTGGCTTGAAGTTATCGAGAATGGACCACCACTGTCTTTCATGGTGAGATTGTAGAGTTGGGACCTCGCTGTGAGGTGATGGTGGACCTGATATGGTACAGGTAGTACCTGAGGCAGCTGGCTGGTTGACCTTTTTTGTTTGTTTGTTTCTGAGATCGGGTTTCGCTCTTGTTGCCCAGGCTGGAGTGCAGTGGCACAATCTTGGCTCGCTGCAACCTCTGCCTCCCAGGTTCAAGTGATTCTCCTGCCTCAGCCTCCCAAGTAGCTGGAATTACAGGCACACGCCACCATACCTGGCTAATTTTTTTTGTATTTTCAGTAGAAACAGGATTTTGCCATGTTGGCCAGGCTGGTCTCGAACTCCTGACCTCAGGTGATCCACCTGCCTCAGCCTCCCAAAGTGCTGCGATTACAGGTGGCGTGAGCCACCCGCGCCTGGCCGACTGGTTAATCTTGATGGCGGTCAGGAGTGGGTGGGGACTCACCTGGGGCTTGGGTGAGGCCACTAGCTGGACTGAGAAGCAGAGCTGGTTGTTGGGGTGCTGTCTGAGGCTGAGCCTGGGGCTGGCCTCTGATGGGCTCTTGATCCCTGGTGGCAGGTCTTGGCCTATATTCTCCAGAGGGAGATCCAGGAGCCCGAGTGCAGGCACCTGTCCAGGAAGTTCACCGAGTGGGCCTACGGGCCGGTGCACTCCTCGCTGTACGACCTGTCCTGCATCGACACCTGCGAGAAGAACTCGGTGCTGGAGGTGATCGCCTATAGCAGCAGCGAGACCCCTGTGAGTGGCTGGAGCACAGCCAGGGAGGGCCTCAGGGCCTCTGCACCCCAGCCCCAATCCCAGTCCCTGGTCCAGCTCCACCTGGCTTCTCATGAGGGAAACCAGGCCCTGCAGCCTCATGTCCCCATTCATGCCCACTGAATTTTCCCTAAGCATAGCAACCATACACGCTTATCATCCTGTAAAAACAGAAACATTTCAGAGGTACATAGACAAAAGTCCCTCCTTTTATACTGTGTAAAAATATACAGTTTCTTTTTCTTTTTCTTTTTTTTTTTTGAGACAGAGTTTCACTCTTTTTGCCCAGGCTGGAGTGCAATGGCGCAATCTCAGTTTACCGCAACCTCCGCCTCCTGGGTGTTCAAGCGATTCTCCTGCCTCAGCCTCCCGAGTAGCCAGGACTATAGGCATGCGCCACCACACCTGGCTAATTTTGTATTTTTAGCAGAGATGGGGTTTCTCCATGTTGGTCAAGCTGGTCTCGAACTCCCGACCTCTGGTGATCCGCCCGCCTCGGCCTCCCAAAGTTCTGGGATTACAGGCATGAGCCACTGCGCCCAGCCTAAAATGTACAGTTTCATTTTGTTTACATAAATGGGATCAGAGTATATGCAATGTACAACAACCATTTTTTTTTCTCACTTGATGGCAGGGCTTGTAGATTTTTCTTTGTCTTTTTTTTTTTTTTTTTTTGAGACAAAGTTTCGCTCTTGTTGACCAGGCTGGAGTGCAATGGTGTCATCCCGAGTCACTGCAACCTCCGTCTCTCTGGTTCAAGCGATTCTCCTTGAATCCCAAGTAGCTGGGATTCCAGGCATGTGCCACCATGCCTGGCTAATTTTTTGTATTTAGTAGAGACAGGGTTTCTCCATGTTGGTCAGGCTGGTCTCGAACTCCTGATCTCAGGTGATCCAACCTCCCTGGCTTCCCAAAGTGCTGGGATTACCGGTGTGAACCACTGCGCCAGGCCAAGAATTGATTTTTGTGTAGGTGTGAAGTAGGCATCTCACTTAAATATTTTGGCTCCAAATGATTATCTCAGTGTTACTTTTGGGTAATCCATCCTGCCATGCTGTTTGGAAAGGCTACCTTACCGGTCCCTTCTTTCTAAGGTGATGCTCTGAGCTCCCAAGGCAGACTCGGGGGCTGGAGTCCGTGCCATCAGCAGTGAAGGGCTTCCACGATGTCTCACAGGCCAGACGTTGCATTTATAGGAGCAGAGTCTGGGGCTGGGAGAGGCCTGGTCTGCTCTGCCCCACCTGGCCTGCCATGCTGAACCTGAGCCTCCAACTCAGAGTGCTGGATACAAGTGTTCCCAGAGGAGTGGTCTAGATAGGAGGTAACCTCAAAAAGGACTGCAGTATTTGACCTGGGGGAGAGGCTCTGGGACCACCACTGACATCTTCATGTCTCTGAAGGCTTCGGGGACAAGGAGTATGGACGTGTTCTGGGGACCCTAGGGCAGAACCAGGACCACCAGTAGAAAGTAGAGAAGACCAAAGAAGAGGTATTCCCTACAGTCAGTGACTTTCCACAGGCCTCTTGAGGCAGTAAGGAGTTTCCCATCCCCAAAGGTATTCAAGAAGACACTGATCGGGAACCTCTTTGAGGGAGCTTAAGCTTGGGCTGGGGATTGTACTCGTTGGCCTGAGGGAGGCTGGGATGATCTCATTTTGACTCATCCGTCTCAGGGATACTTGAACTTATTTTTATTTTATTTTATTTTATATTTTGAGACAAAGTCTTGCTCTGTCACCCAGGCTGGAGTGCAGTGGCGTGAGCTCAGCTCACTGCAACCTCTGCCTCCTGGGGTTCAAGCAGTTTTCCCGCCTCAGCCTCCCAAGTAGCTGGGATTACAGGCACCCGCCACCACGCCCGGCTAATTCTTGTATTTTTGTAGAGAGGGGGTTTCACCATGTTGGCCAAGCTGGTCTTGAACTCCTGACCTCAGGTGATCTACCTGCCTTGGCCTCCCAAAGTGTTGGGATTATAGGCGTGAGCCACCACTCCCGGCCTATTTAAACTTTATCAAAATCTTTGGATAGGAGACATTTGCCCCGAAGCATACTTGTAAAGATGGCATGAGGCCCTGGGCCCTCCTGCTGCAGGAAGGGCCTCCCAGTTCCCTGCCTGACCCAGGGCTGGAAACGTGAGAAGTCAGGACCCAGAAGCTCTTTCCTGCCTGCCCTCAGCCCCTCGTGCCCAGGCTCTGCCTAAGCCAACTACTTCCCATTCCTGTGGGCTCTCGGGAGTGAGTTATTAGACACAATGGGCATAGACTGTTGGGCCATTAAGTGAGTTCTCAGAGCTTGTCCAGTCTCGCCCCATTCACTGCACCTTTGGGAACACCGAGGCCAAGAAGGCGGGTCCCTCCGTGAGCCGTGGCAGTGCTGGGACCAGCCCCAGGCTCTGGCTGCCGGCTGGCTCAGACCTCCCGTGAGTTTCCCCTGCTCCCTGAGCTGAGGATTGTGCGGCCATGTGGCTGTGAGGAGCGCCAGGGGCTGGTGTGGGCGTGCGAGGAGTTCTTGCTGCAGGAAGGAGCTTCACTTCTCTCTGCTCCCCCTAGAATCGCCACGACATGCTCTTGGTGGAGCCGCTGAACCGACTTCTGCAGGACAAGTGGGACAGATTCGTCAAGCGCACCTTCTACTTCAACTTCTTGGTCTACTGCTTGTACATGATCATCTTCACCATGGCTGCCTACTACAGGCCCGTGGATGGCTTGGTGCGGCCAGAGGCTCAGGCCTCGTGGGCAGGGGTGCGGCTGATGGGGAAGGGGTGTGGACATTCCGGGGAGACCTCCCCCACCCCAGGCCCAAGCTCTGCCCCGGACTCCTTCCTGGCTTGCTGGAGCGATGGATGGAGAATCTGGAGAACCTTGTATCCTTGCGCCCATCTTCCCTGCCTCAGGCTGTACGGGAGACCCACCCCCTTCCTGCTTCTTAGTCCCTCTCCTTTAGCCTTGAGGTCCTGTGGGACTGAGTGTGTGGTGACTCAGGTCCCTGATCACAGACTGGGTGTACTTGGTTAGAAAGCATGCAGGGGCCGGGCACGGTGGCTCATGCCTGTAATCCCAGCACTTTGGGAGGCTGAGGTGGGTGGATCACCTGAGGTTGGGAGTTCGAGACCAGCCTGACCAACATGGTGAAACCCTGTCTCTACTGAAAATACAAAATTAGCCGGATGTGGTGGAGCATGCCTGTAATCCCAGCTACTCAGGAGGCTGAGGCAGGAGAATTGCTTGAACCTGGGAGGCGGAGGTTGTGGTGAGCTGAGGTGGTACCACTGCAGTCCAGCCTGGTCAACAAGAGTGAAACTCTGTCTCAAAAAAAAAAAAAAGAAAGAAATCAAGCAGGAATTTGGGCTCGGGACAGGACTCACCCTTGGCCTGGGGGTCCCTAGGGATGTGGGCTAGAGTAAGCCCAGAGCCCACCGTCATCCTGCTTGCCTGCCCTCTTTTATTCACTCACTTGCTCATTATTTGTTCCCTGGATTTAGACTTTTGAGCACCTCTGTGCCAGGCCCTGGGCCATCCATCAAATCAGCCTAAGACCAGACTTTTTCCTCTGCCGAGAGCCAAGACTTCATTGAACTTCTGGACTTAGTCCTTCACGTCCGATACCCAGGGCACTGAATTTGCTGCCTTTGTTTCCAGGGCACCTTACAAATTTACTTATTTATTTAAGTTGTTTTTTTTTTTTGAAACAGAGTCTTGCTCTATCACCCAGGCTGGAATGCAGTGGCGTAATCTCAGCTCACTGCAACCTCCACCTCCTGGGTTCAAGCAATTCTCCTGCCTCAGCCTCCTGAGTAGCTGGGACCACAGGTGCCCACCAACATGCCCAGTTAATGTTTATATTTTTAGTAGAGATGGGGTTTCACCATATTGGCCAGGCTAGTCTTGAACTCCTGACCTCAAGTGATCTGCCTGCCTTGGCCTCCCAAAGTGCTGGGATTACAGGTATGAGCCACCGTGTCTGGCTGGCTGTACATTTACTTTAAAAACTCAACTTCATCATTGCATGAAACCCTATTTCTGTCCACCTATTAAGGCCACATAACGACTTCCTTTTTTTTTTTGAGACGGAGTCTCGCTCTGTTGCCCAGGCTGGAGTGCAGTGGCACCATCTCAGCTCACAGCAACCTCTGGCTCCGGGGTTCAAATGATTCTCCTGTCTCAGTCTCCCAAGTAGCTGGGATTAGAGCCATGCGCTGCCACGCCTGGCTAATTTTATATTTTTAGTAGAGATGGGGTTTCTCCATGTTGGTCAGGCTGGTCTCGAACTCCTGACCTCAGGTGATCTGCCTGCCTCAGCCTCCCAAAGTGCTGGGATTATAGGAGGGAGCCACCGCACCCAGCAGTGACTTCCTTTTAAGAGAAAGATGTACTAGTAAGGCAAGCTAATGAACTAGTGCTTAGGAAATATGGATGGTGAACCACTCCAAGAAATGGCAACTGAAACACAAGAGTGACACCCTTAAGTATGTGTGGCACAGTCTCTCACTCCATGGTCAGTAGGACTCCCTGACACTCGTGGGAGACTGGCCTTGGTCTGGGGTGACAGTGGGATGTGTATGGCTTGGGGTCCGTGAGACTGCCTCCACCTGTCCATCACCCTGCTGTCCGTCACTCGGCTCCCAGCCAGGAGGAGCTCCGGGCCTGCCAGGACATTGCCTGGGAGGCAGCACAGCATTGTAAGATGCTCCGCTTGGCACCTGCAGGCTGCCACTTTGGGGAATCAGGCCTACAGAGGGGCCTCCTTGCGGGCGCTCCCCTAATAACACACTGTCTTTGTGTGTCCTTCCCCTGATGGAGGCCGTGCCTCCTGGGCAGGGGCTATGTCTTCATCACAGGACTTGGTACCTGGTCAATGTTGGTTGAATGAATGAATGAGTAAACAGAGTTACCAACTTCTCTGCATCTCACAGCCTCCCTTTAAGATGGAAAAAACTGAAGACTATTTCCGAGTTACTGGAGAGATCCTGTCTGTGTTAGGAGGAGTCTACTTCTTTTTCCGAGGGGTAAGCATTCCTTCCCACGTTGTGAGTTTCCATTATCACCAAAACAAAAAGCCAAGCGAATCCCTCACTCATTCACTCACTCACTCACTTTTTTATTCGTCAGACACATAATGGCCCTGCTTGGGGAGCTGAGAGACGCAGAGGTGAGGCTGAGAGCCTTTGAGTCAGTCCCTGCGGGGGCAGGAGGGTGCTCAGGGCATCTCCACGGGCCCAAGGCTGGCAAGCCTGAAAATAGACACTCCAGGCACTCCACGGGATGGAATATTTAATTACAGGGGTAGAGTGGAGGCCTCTTAAGTGATAGGATCATGACTGGTAGTTGTCTAATTAATGAAACCAGTCTGTTAAAGCTCTGAGCAATGAAGGAAATCTCCATGCATACTGGAATCTTTGTTTGTTTGTTTGTTTGGTTTTTTGAGATGGAGTTTCACTTTGTTGTCCAGACTGGAGGCCAGTGGTGCGATGTTGGCTCACTGCAACCCCTGCCTCTTGAGTTCAGCTCCTGCCTCAGTCTCCCAAGTAGCTGGGATTACAGGCACCTGCCACCATGCCTGGCTAATTTTTTTGTATTTTTAGTAGAGACGGGATTTCACCATGTTGGCCAGGCTGGTCTCGAACTCCTGACCTCAGGTGATCTGCCTGTCTCAGCTTCCCAAAGTGCTGGGATTACAGGTGTGAGCCATTGCACCAGCAAGGAATTGTCTTATTTTTAACTGGAAACTCAAATATGTGCAATCCTTGGCCATTTTTTTTTTTTTTTAATGCAGGAGTAATCTTTTCTTTGAATGTGGAACTCACTGTTTCAGATTTTATGTCACCTTTCTTGGAAAAACCATATTTCTATCATCTAAGATTTTGAGTTTCAGCTTCTTTAAAGAAGAATGAGAACTTAGATGCATACAAAAAGTCTGAATGTAGAATTTCAGATGATTGTTGGGGGTTTTTTTATTTTGACCCCAAAAACTCTTGTAGTATTTTAAATTTAATTTTATAAGATGGGTCTTGCTGTGTCACCCAGGCTGGAGTGCAGTGGTGTGATCATGGCTCACTGCAACCTCTGTCTCCTGGGCTCAAGTGATCCTCCCGCCTCAGCCTCTGGAGTAGCAGGAACTACAGGAAGTCGTCACTATGCCGAGGTTCCACTGTGATTTTTTTTTTGTTTTTTGAGACGGAGTCTCGCTCTGTCGCTCAGGCTGGAGTGCAGTGGTGCAATCTTGGCTCACTGCAACCTCTGCCTCCCAGGTTCACGCCATTCTCCTGCCTCAGCCTCCCGAGTAGCTGGGACTACAGGTGCCCGCCACCACGCCCGGCTAATTTTTTGTATTTTTAGTAGAGACGGAGTTTCACCGTTTTAGCCAGAATGGTCTCGATCTCCTGACCCCGTGATCTGCTTTCCTCGGCCTCCCAAAGTGCTGGGATTGCAGGCGTGAGCCACTGTGCCCGGCCCCATTATGATTTTTTTTTTTTTTTTCTGAGATGAAGTCTCGATCTGTTGCCCAGGCTGGAGTGCAGTGGCACGATCTTGGCTCACTGCAACCTCTGCTTCCTGGGTTCAAGTGATTCTTCTGCCTCAGCCTCCCAAGCAGCTGGAACTACAGGTGTGTGCCACGGCACCCAGCTAATTTTTGTATTTTTAGTAGAGACTGGGTTTCACCATGTTAGCCAGGATGGTCTTGATCTCCTGACCTCGTGATCTGCCCGCCTTGGCCTCCCAAAGTGCTGGGATTACAGGCTTGGGCCACCGCGGCCGGCCTTCGATTGTGAGTTTTAGCACCCAGGCTTTTTTGGTGTAAGCTCTACCCAATTTTTTTTTAAGTTACACACCTTTATGGAATTGTTCTGTCATTGAACTTTGTCTTCACAGAGACAACTGTCTTTCTTTTCACACTCATGGTTTACATTACAGTAAAGTACAGTGCCACAGTAGCAAGTGTGGCTGGAGTGGCAAAAGCAAGATTGGCCTGTGGGAAGGAGCAGAAGTGTGGGGGTGTCTTGCACAGGACTCTCCGCTGACAGTGGCGGCTTGTTACAAGAATTTTTATTTTAACGCTTACTTAAAATTAAGAAAAAAGTATGTTTGGCATGTGAAAAATTAAGAAAAAAGTGGCTCATGCTTGTAATCCCAGCTAGTTGGGAGGCTGAGGCCAGGAGTTTGAGACCAGCTTGGGCAACGTAGTGAGACTCTGATCTCTTAAAAAAAAAAATTAGGAAAAAGCGCCAATTAGAAAGAAGAAAACAATTTGTCGAATTCAATACGGCAACTGATAACATTTTGATGATTTTCCTTCCTGTCTGTACTTCTGAGTATAGTTGTAAATCCACTGTGTAATTTTTTTTTTTTGAGACAGAGTCTCGCTGTCACCCAGGCTGGAGTGCAGTGGCACCAGCTTGGCTCACTGCAACCTCTGCCTCCCGGGTTCAAGCAATTTCCTGCTTCAGCCCCATGAGTAGCTGGGATTACAGGCATGTGCCACTGCACCCAGCTGATTGTTTTGTATTTTTAGTAGAGACGGGGTTTCACCATGTTGGCCAGGCTGGTCTCGAACTCCTGACATCAGGTGATCCACCCGCCTTGGCCTCCCAAAGTGCTGGGATGACAGGCATGAGCCATCGCACCTGGCTTCCACCATGTATTTTTAACAATCTCTACTGACTGGGCCACCTAGTGTTACCCCGTTGGCCTGACCCATGCTGTTCTGCTCTTTTCACAATCTCTGCTTTCACACATTCGGCCACCTCATCGTGGTGCCGTTTAGGAAGCATCTGAACGCTCACCATTTAGCCACATCGAGCATTGCCTGGGATCTTACTCTCTCTGTTTACCTGCAGATTCAGTATTTCCTGCAGAGGCGGCCATCGATGAAGACCCTGTTTGTGGACAGCTACAGTGAGATGCTTTTGTAAGTGACACTTTGACTCATTCCCAGTCCAGGCCCCAGGTGACAGCAATCAGTTCTCACTTGAGCTCTCACTCACGCCGGGCCTGGGACCACATAGTGGGACCTCAGTGAACATGCTGAGGGAGGGACGGAAGGCACTCAATACATACTTGGGGCATGAATGAATACTGAGGGCCTGCTCTGTGCCAGGGGCCAGGGATGGAGCAACCGTGCCCTGGCTTACAGTCCAAGTGACATGTGCCCTGGTTCACCTTCCCACTCATTGTCCATCCATCGGCCGTTCACGGGGTTGGCCCTGGAATACTGGATGAAACAGACATGGTGCCCGCCTTTAGGGAGTTTCCTGTCTTTAACAGGGGGTTCTGCAACCTTGGCACTGTTGCTTCTTTGGACTGGATAGTGTTTAGTTGTGGTGGGGGGTGGGACTGTCCCGTGCATTGTAGAATATTTAGCAGCATCACCGGTCTCTACTCGCAGATGCCTGGAGCTCTTCCCCAACCCCCAGTCTTGACAATCAAGAACATCTCCAGATACAGCCAAAGGCCCCTCACTTGTTTCGGGGGTGGTGCCAGAATCACTCCTGGTTGAGAACCACTGCTTTAGGAGGAGGCAGATGAGTGAAAGCACAGTTATAGAACAGTGTGGATAGCCGGGCACGGTGGCTCATGCCTGTCATCCCAGCACTTTGGGAGGCTGAGGAGGGCAGATCACTTGAGGTCAGGAGTTCAAGACCAGCCTGGCCAACATGGTGAAAGCCCGTCTCTACTAAAAATACAAAAATGAGCTGGGCGTGGTGGTACGCACCTGTAATCCCAGCTACTCAGGAGGCTGAGGTGGGAGAATTGCTTGAACTCGGGAGACAGAGGTTGCAGTGAGCCAAGATCGTGCCATTGCACTCCGGCCTAGGTAACAGAGCGAGATACCATCTCTAAATAAATTAATGGAACAGTGCGGAAGTGGCAGGGAACCTCCTTCCTTCAGAAAGTAAGCCAGAGCCTCAAGCCCCAGTATGTGCCGAGGACCTTCCGGAATGGGATCTGCGCTCACAGCCCCGTCCTGACTCTTCCTTCCTGGAAGAGCAAGGAATGATTTTGAATCTTGTGCAGCTAGCTTGTCCGTAGGACTCACAAACCCCACCCTTTCACCCCATTTTTTTTTTTTTTTTTTTTGGCAAGTAAAACTAGAATCAGCTTTATTTTACATGATCATGAAAGGTACACTTTTGTATTTTAATTTTTTTTTTTTTTTGAGACAGAGTCTAGCTCTGTCGCCCAGGCTGGAGTACAGTGGCGCGATCTTGGCTCACTGCCAGCTCCACCTCCCAGGTTCACGCCATTCTCCTGCCTCAGCCTCCCGAGTAGCTGGGACTATAGGCGCCCGCCACTGCGCCCGGCTAATTTTTTGTATTTTTTAGTAGAGACGAGGTTTCACCGTGTTAGCCAGGATGGTCTCGATCTCCTGACCTCGTGATCTGCCCGCCTTGGCCTCCCAAAGTGCTGGGATTACAGGCGTGAGCCACCGCGCCCGGCTCTTGTATTTTAATTTTTTAAAAGAATTTAGATTTGGGGGTACATGTGCAGGTTTATTAGGTAGGTATAGTGTATGATGCTGAGGTCTGGGGGTTTAATGATCTGGTCACCCAAGTAGTGAACATAGTACCTGATAGGTAGTTCTTCAACCCTGGTCCCCCTCCCGGCTGCCCCGCTTTTGGAATCCTCAGTGTTTACTGTTCCCGTCTTTGTGCCTGTGGGCACCCAGTGTTTTGCTCCACATATAAGTGAGGACACGTGGGGTTTGGTTTTCTGTTTCTGTGTTAATTTGCTTAGGATAATGGCCTCCAGCTGCATCCATGTTGCTGCAAAGGACATGATCTCATTCTTTTTTATGGCTGCATAGTATTCCATGGTATATACATACCACATTTTGATTATCCAGTCTACCATGGATGGGCACCTGGATTGATTCCATGCTTTGCTATTGTGTGAAGAGTGCTTTGATAAACATAGGAGTGCAGGCACCTTTTTGGTAGAGTGGGTTATTTTCCTGTTTTCCCCCTAATCTTGAGGTACCTATACGTTAGCCTGAAAGGCAAACTCAAGAGGCAAGGTCTGTAGGTTTAGCACACACTGATTTACCTGCAAATAGAAACAGTGTTCTACATAGTATTGTGATTCTCCTATCTCAGCGTCCCCAGTAGCTGGGATTAGAGGTGTACACCTTGCCCAGCTAATTTTTGTATTTTTAGTAGAGACGGGGTTTCACTGTGTTAGCCAGGCTGGTCTCGAATTCCTGACCTCAAGTGATCTGCCCGTCTCAACCTCTCAAAGTGCTGGGATTACAGGTGTAAGCCACCACGCCTGGCCACTATATATCCTTTTATGTCCTTCCTTCCTTCCTTCCTTCCTTCCTTCCTTCCTTCCTTCCTTCCTTCCTCCTTCCTTCCTTCCTTCCTCCCTCCCTCCTCCCTCCCTCCCTCCCTCCCTCCTCCCTCCCTCCTCCCTCCCTCCCTCCTTCCCTCCTTTATTTCTCTCTCTCTCTCTTTCTCTCTTCTTTCTTTCTTGACAGAGTCTCACTCTGTCTCCCAGGCTGGAGTGCAGTGGCACGATCTTGGCTCAGCCTCCTGAGTAGCTGGGATTACAGGCACACGCCACCATGCCTGGCTAATTTTTTTTTTTTTTTCATTTTTAGTAGAGGTGGGGTTTCACTATGTTGGTCAGGCTGGCCTCAAACTCTTGACCTCATGCTCCCCATGTCGCAGCCTCCCAAAGTGCTGGGATTACAGGCATGAGCCACTGCGCCTGGCCTTTATGTACTATATTTATATCTGTGCTTTATACATAAAAAGAGTGAGACTTTGCACAGCTCCTCACCAAGCCACTTTCTGCTCCTTGGGGATGATGCTGCTTGCATGGAGAACGACTGGGCTGAAGGAAGCAGGACAGCCCAGCCCTAGTTCCTATCATGACCTGCAGTCTGGTCCTCTGAGCAGCCTGCGGCCTTTTGTTCGGGGGGCGCCAGGCCTCCCTGGTTCCTGTAGACGGAGCTTTCTGCCCCTCCGCCCTCAGCTTTCTGCAGTCACTGTTCATGCTGGCCACCGTGGTGCTGTACTTCAGCCACCTCAAGGAGTACGTGGCCTCCATGGTGTTCTCTCTGGCCTTGGGCTGGACCAACATGCTCTACTACACACGTGGCTTCCAGCAGATGGGCATCTACGCTGTCATGATAGAGAAGGTGGGTGCCCTGGGCCCCAGTGGGTCTCCTCAGAGCCCGCTCACCTCGTGGGCGGGTGAGATGCTGTCCCAGGAACTCCGCCCATCCTCTCTGTCTTGCCTGGGAAGGGGCTGGTTTAGCTCCCAGCCCATTTTCCAAGAATCAAGCAATCTAGCCCTGACCCAGGTGTGTGTAGGGGGGATCCCCTGAAACTGGACCCCTCTGCACACCAGGCGTCCCGACCAGAACAAAGGCTTTGGGGGGAGGGTGGGTGACTCCCTCATGACCCCGGAGCTGAGAACCAGCAAAGCAAACCCTCCTGCTGTTGTCAAGATGCAGCCCCAGGCCGGTGCGGCCTGGTCCTTCCCTCAGCTCCTCGGACCTGGCCTCGGCTCTAATGAGCCTGCTGTCTCCTACAGATGATCCTGAGAGACCTGTGTCGTTTCATGTTCGTCTATGTCGTCTTCTTGTTCGGGTTTTCCACAGGTAATTAGCTTGGTCAGGGATGGGGAAGGGCAGGTGTCCTGCTTGCCTGAACCTCCTGAAGACTCTGCCAGGAGCTGAATGAGAAGGCACCTGGTAGGCAGGTGCATGTCTGCAAGTGACAGAGAGGGTGGACAGAGGACACACTGAAGTGAGCCCCAGAACTTGGCCACATGATATATAAAGTGCTTTAAGAATGTTCCAGGCTGGAAGTGCTGTGGCTGTGGCATAGCATTTTGACTCAGTTGGTTTTTCAACTTTTTTTTTTTTTTTTTTTTGAGACGGAGTCTCACTATGTCACCAAGGCTGGAGTGCAGTGGCGCAAACTCGGCTCGCTGCAACCTCTGTCTCCCAGGTTCAAGCAATTCTCCTACCTCAGCCTCCCGAGTAGCTGGGACTACAGGTGTACAATGCCATGCCTGGCTAATTTTTTGTATTTTAGTAGAGACGGGGTTTCCACCATGTTGCTGAGGCTGGTTGCGAACTCCTGACCTTGTGATCCACCCGCCTCGGCCTCCCAAAGTGCTGGGATTACAGGTGTGAGCCACCATGCCCGGCCCTTCAACTTTTAATTTTGACATTATTTCAGACTTCAGACAAGTTGCAAGAATAGAACCAATAACTTCTCTACACTCTTGACCCAGATTCCCTCCAAATTACCACATTTTATGTTACCACTTTCTCTACCCCATACACATGCTCACACACAAACATGAACACGTATGCCATGTGTGAAAAAAACTGAGAGTAAGTTGCAGGTATGATCAGCCCTTTACCGTGAAATACTTCAGTGTGTATTTCTAAAAGAACGTTATTTTACATAAACACAGTTCAATGATCACAATCAAGAAGGTAACATTGACCCACACTGTTAACTAACCCTTATTTGAATTTCACCAATTGTCCTAATAATGTCTTTATCAGAAAATGAGAATCCGAGATCATGTATTACCTTCCATTGTCATGCTTCTTTGGTCTCCTTTAATAATTAATTTATTATTATTATTATTATTTAAGACGGAGTCTCTGTTGCCGAGGCTGGAATGCAGTGGCACTGTGTTGGCTCACTGCAACCTCCGTCTCCTGGGTTCAAGCAATTCTCCTGCCTCAGCCTCCCAAGTAGCGGGGATTACAGGCGCCCACCACCATGCCTGGCTAGTTTTTATATTTTTAATAGAGACGGAGTTTTACCATATTGGCCAGGCTGGTCTCAAACTCCTGACCTCAGGTGATCCACCCACCTCGGCCTCCCAAAGTGCTGGGATTACAGGCGTGAGCCACTGCGCCTGGCCATTAATTGTTTTTTGAGACAGAGTCTCATGCTGTTGCCCAGGCTGGAGTACAGTGGCACCATCTTGGCTCACTACAACCTCCACTTCCAGGGTTCAAGTGATTCTTGTGCCTCAGCCTCCCGAGTAGCTGGGATTACAGGTGCCTGCCACCACACCTGGCTTTTTTTTTTTTTTTTTTTTTTTTGTATTTTTAGTAGAGACAGGATTTCACCATGTTGGTCTTGAGCTCCTGACCTCAAGTGATCTGCCCGCCTCGGCTCTCCAAAGTGCTAGGATGACAGACGTGAGCCACCGCACCTGGCCTTAGTCTCCTTTAGTCTGGGGCAGTTCCTGTGTCATCCCTTGTCATTTGTAACCTTAGAATTTGTAATGAGTAGAGACTAGTGGTTTTGACAATGTTTCTGATTTGGGTGTGTCTGATGTTTCCTCATGATTATAGCCAGGCATGCAATTTTGTCCAGAATATCAAGAAGCAACGTATGTCTTCTGCTGTGTGTTTCATTGGAAGTCACATGATGTCTGTCTCACTTCTGGTGACGTTAGCTTTGATGAGTTGGTTTTGGTGGATCTGCCAGACTTTTCCACTGTAAAGCTACTATATTTACCTTTGTAATGGATACTTTTCAAGGAGATGCTTTGAAACTATGTGACTAGCCTGTTTCTCATCAGACTTTCACCCAGGAGTGTCAGCATCCCTTAATGAGTCTTACCTGAATCACTTCATCCTATCGTGGTGGCCAAATGATGATTTTCTTTTTTTTTTTTTTTTTGAGAAGGAGTCTCTGTCTGTCACCCAGGCTGGCATGCAGTGGTGCCATCTTGGCTCACTACAGCCTTTGCCTCCCAGATTCAAGCAATTTTCTTGCCTCAGCCTCCCAGGTAGCTGGGATTACACTTGCCCATCACCATGCCCGGCTAATTTTTATATTTTTAATACTGATGGGGTTTCGCTATGTTGCTTGGGCTGGTCTCGAACTCCCGACCTCAGGTGATCCGCCTGCCTTGGCCTCCTGAAGTGCTGGGATGACAGGTATGAGCCACTGTGCCCGGACATGATGATCTTCTAACTCCATCATTGCTTGTGCATTTCTGACGTGGCGTTCTACTGTGGAGAAGGGCTTTCCATTCCCCACTTCTGCGTGTTTATTTGTATCAGAATGGCCTCGTGCAGTCTTTTGTTTTCAGGGATTCTCACTTTGTTAAATGGGTTATGATCCTGACTATCCTCTTTTATTTTATTTTTTTTATTTTTATTTTTTGAGACGGAGTCTCGCTCTGTCGCCCAGGCTGGAGTGCAGTGGCCGGATCTCAGCTCACTGCAAGCTCCGCCTCCCGGGTTTACGCCATTCTCCTGCCTCAGCCTCCCAAGTAGCTGGGACTACAGGTGCCCACCACCTCGCCCGGCTAGTTTTTTGTATTTTTTAGTAGAGACGGGGTTTCACCGTGTTAGCCAGGATGGTCTCGATCTCCTGACCTCATGATCCGCCCGTCTTGGCCTCCCAAAGTGCTGGGATTACAGGCTTGAGCCACCGCGCCCGGCCTCCTCTTTTATTTTATACTCAAATTGTCTGAGATTAGTCACAGGGAGTCCCTTCCAGCTGGCTCCTGTGCTCTTTTGACATGTCCACATCATTTTTTTTTTTTTGAGATGAAGTCTCGCTCTGTCACCCAGGCTGGAGTGCAGCAGTGCAATCTGCAACCTCCACCCCCTGGGTTTAGCGATTCTCCTGCCTCTGCCTCCCGAGTAGCTGGGATCACAGGCGCCCGCCACCACCCCTGGCTAATTTTTGTTTTTAGTAGAGATGGAGTTTCACCGTGTTGGCCAGGCTGATCTCAAACTCCTGACCTCAGGTGATCCACCCACCTCAGCCTCCCAAAGTGCTGGGATTACAGGCATGAGCCACCGCGCCCGGCCTCCACATCATTTTTTGAGCACTGGACTCTGCTCTGATGCTCACCCGAGTCCCACAGTTGGCTAGTTCACATGGTGCACCCTCCCTGTCCCCACCCTGTGGTTTGTGTTGGAATCTCTGGCTGGGAGGGATGGGCAGCTGTGGCTAGGAGAGACCTAATAGGTGTGGGCTCTGGCACCTGGATCTGAAGGCCTTGCATTTCAGTAGGTACAGGAAGGGACTAGGCCGGGGGGTTAGTGGATACTGATAAGCAGCAACCACAGTGCACAACTGCTGCAGAGGCCCTCAGACTCTGGGCCGGCCACACTTCCCAAAGAAGCAGGCAGAATGTGGGGAGAGGTCATTCTGCTCTGAGCTGCTCTGTGCTCATGGTTGCAAAATGGACCTCTGAGGGATGCAGGCCGACAGGGTGTGAGGGACAAAGCAGGTGTGGAGCCAGAGCTGACATGTTGTACACTGAGCAAAGTTGGCTATATTCACATTGTACATAGAGATTTACATGTTTATTTACTTTTCTAGCAGATGATGATAAAGTTCTTAAAAATATACTTTGAAAATTTTTTGTTAAAGAAGGAGTGCTTTAAAAATAACTTCTCACAAAGCTATCGGAGACTGAGCAGGAGGGTGTATGTCAGAGGACTTGGGGTGTTGACTTCTATCCAGTGGCACCCCGCCCTCCCTGTGCCCTATAGCGGTGGTGACGCTGATTGAAGACGGGAAGAACGACTCCCTGCCGTCTGAGTCCACCTCGCACAGGTGGCGGGGGCCTGGCTGCAGGACCCCCGATAGCTCCTACAACAGCCTGTACTCCACCTGCCTGGAGCTGTTCAAGTTCACCATCGGCATGGGCGACCTGGAGTTCACCGAGAACTACGACTTCAAGGCTGTCTTTATCATCCTGCTGCTGGCCTATGTCATTCTCACCTACATCCTCCTGCTCAACATGCTCATCGCCCTCATGGGCGAGACTGTCAACAAGATTGCACAGGAGAGCAAGAACATCTGGAAGCTGCAGGTGGGTGGGTGGCGTGGGGGGTGGTGAGCGGCCAGGGGGGTGTGGGCCTCTCTGTCCGCTGCTTTACCCCGCTGGGCACATGAGCCCTGCAGGATTTGAGGAGGGGGCAGAAAGCCCGGCCAGGCCCAGGGATCCAGCCTCAGCACCTCCCTCAGTGGGCTTCCAGCAAGTTCCCCCGGCCAGCACTTGCTCAGGGGCAGATGAGTGTAGCTGGTGTTTATAGACACTGTGCTTGGCTGTGATCTGGGTGGTCCTGGAGGGAAGAAGGGGGAGGGCTTAGCCCCACAGGATATCCATCCACCTCAGAGGAGCCTGGTGTAAGGTGGGCACCAGAGGCCAGACTCAGGGGAGCAGCTCTCATGAGGCAGGGCCCCGACAGCTATATTGCTGAGCCCTGTGGGCCACATCTGCATCCCCAACTACTAATAATAAGTTTCGTTCTTATGAAGAAGCACTTTCTCTATGATAGGGAGTGTAGGACTGTACTAACTGTCTGTCTTACCTGATCTCATTTAATCCTCACAACAGTCCTGTGAAGTGGATTCTATTACTGTTCCCTTTTTTTTTTTTTTTTTTTCCTGAAATGGAGTTTCGCTCTTGTTGCCTAGGCTGGAGTGCATTGGCACGATCTTGGCTCACTGCAACCTCTGCTTCCCGGGTTCAAGCGATTCTCCTGCCTCAGCCTCCCTAGTAACTGGGATTGCAGGCGCCTGCCACCACACCCAGCTAATTTTTGTATTTTTAGTCGAGATGGGGTTTCACCGTGTTGGCCAGGCTGGTTTCGAACTCCTGACCTCAGATGATCCGCTTGCCTTGGCCTCCCAAAGTGCTGAGATTACAGGCGTGAGCCACCGCGCCTGGCTATACTGTTCCATTTTTGAATGAAGGCGCTGAGGCATAGTGAAGTTAGGAATCTGTACTCAAGGCCACATGGCTAGGAAGCAGCAGAGCCAGGACCTGGCCCAGGCAGTCTCACCCTGAGGCCCTGCTCTCAGCCCCTACCCAATGTTGCCCCTTGTGAGCTCCTCAGGGCAGGGTCTGGGACACTCCGTATCACTCCTGGGGCTGCCCTGCCCAGGCCCGGCAGGCACCAGTGGCACCTGGACAGGTCTGGGCTGGCCGGGCTGTGCCCCTTGCGTAGTGCGCCCCCGCCAGGCTACCGAAACCAAGCTAGCATGGAGGGCGCTGGACAACCAGCCTGGAGGCATCTGGGCCTGGGAGAGCCCCTGAGGAGGTGGATACTGGCTGCCAGGGAGGCCCTGGGATGCACCTTCTGCCCCTCAGCTCCTCTGCCCTTGTTGTCTTCCTGCAGAGAGCCATCACCATCCTGGACACAGAGAAGAGCTTCCTCAAGTGCATGAGGAAGGCCTTCCGCTCAGGCAAGCTGCTGCAGGTGGGATACACACCTGACGGCAAGGACGACTACAGGTGGTGCTTCAGGTAATGCCCAGGCTCCACCTGAATCAGAGCTTGGGAGCCTCGGGGCTCCCCTGTGGACACAGAGCCTGCCTCAGGGCCTCCAGGGGCTGGTCATGAGCACGGGGGCTCTCCCCACACCAGCTGTGGGCATTGGGGCTGTCCTGAGCTCCGTTGTGGGCGTGCACGGGAGACCCATCTTCGATCTCAGCTGGTGGGGCCCAGACAGTAAATTCTGGAAAATTCGAGGTGTCCAGAAGGGGTCTTCTAGTGAGCAGGGTCAGAGCCTGGCATCCCATGTGTGAAGTCCGTGGGCCTCAGAGTGTGGTCAGAGATCACATCGGTGGGGATGGTGTCCAGAAATCAAGTCCTCTCTGCCCTCCCCGACCCGCCGTGTCTCCATCCTGATGGGTGCGTTTCTTGGGCTTGGCCTGTGGGCAGAGCCCTTGGCCTGGGAAGCTGGGCAGAGCTCTCAGGCTCCCTTGACCCCTTACCCTGCAGGGTGGACGAGGTGAACTGGACCACCTGGAACACCAACGTGGGCATCATCAACGAAGACCCGGGCAACTGTGAGGGCGTCAAGCGCACCCTGAGCTTCTCCCTGCGGTCAAGCAGAGGTGAGGCGTGAGGGACCGGTGCTTGGCGCCTCCTTGGCTGGTGGCCTGACATTGGGCAGGGGGAGCTTTGCAGGTTCCCCACGCCTTGCCGGGCTCCTCATCCCCCCAGGACCCGGGCACTGTAGCAGCTCCTGACGTCAGCCATGTGTGCATAGTCATGGGCTGACTTGAGTGCCTCACACATGCTGTCACCACTGACGACTCACTGGGCCTGTGCAAGCGGCTGTGCCAGCATCTCCAGCCCAGGCACCTGTCCTCAGCGCCCCAGGGGATGCAGCCCAGCCCCGCCCCGCCTCCTTGTGTGGGCTGCCCCGCCTCCTCGGCCCTGTTCCTCACTCCACACGTGTGCATGCGGCGTCATAGCTCTGTGAGGCTGTGCGGACGCAAACAGGCAGACGGGAACACACCCATGGACACAGCTGGGCAGGTGGAGAAGAGGGGAGGGTGAGAAGAGGAAAGGGATGCCTTGAGCAGAAAAACTCCAAGGAGGTCGGGCGCAGTGGCTCACGCCTGTCATCCCAGCACTTTGGGAGGCCGAGGCAGGCAGATTGCCTGAAGTCAGGAGTTCGAGACTAGCCTGGCTAACATGGTGAAACCCCACCTCTACCAAAAAAATACAAAAATTAGCCAGGCATGGTGGCGGGCACCTGTAATCCCAGCTACTCAGGAGGCTGAAGCAGAAGAATTGGTTGAACCTGGGAGGCGGAGGTTGTAGTGAGCCGAGATCGCACCACTGCACTCCAGCCTGGGCGACAGAGCGAGACTCTGTCTTAAAAAAAGAAAAAATAGAAAAACCCCGAGGAAAATTACTACCAGAAAGGAAGCTGTTTAACAGTTACTGGTAAACATTTAATAGAAAACATTAAATAAATGTCTAATTGAGGACACTTAAAAATGAAGCAGGCACGGTTTATAGTGGACAAATTTTGAGTTACAATTACAGCCCTGAACACTGTTTTTGAATTACTTTGTATTTAATTGTAAAAATCTGTGGTAAAATATTTATCTCCTAAAACTTGCCATTTAAATCATTTTTAAGTGTACAATTTAGTGTCATTAAGTACATTTACATTATTGTACAACTATCACCACTATCTATTTCCAGAATTTTTTTTTTTTTTGAGACAGAGTCTCACTCTGTCGCCCAGGCTGGAGTGCAGTGGCACAATCGCGGCTCATTGCAAGCTCCGCCTCCCGGGTTCAAGCGATTCTCCTGCCTCAGCCTCCCGAGTAGCTGGGATTACAGGTGCGTGCCACCTCGCCTGGCTAATTTTTGTATTTTTATAGTAGAAACAGGGTTTCACCATGTTGGCCAGGATAGTCTCCCAACCTCAGGTGATCCACCTGCCTTGGCCTCCCAAAGTGCTGGGATGACAGGCGTGAGCCACCATGCCCTGGTCTTTTTCCAGAACATTTTAATCATCCCAAACGGAAACTCTGTGCCCATGTAATAACTCTATGTCCCCTGCTCCCTGACCTCTTGTCCTTTGGCCCCTAACCCCTTGGCCCCATTCTGTTTTCTATCTTTATGAAAATGAGACAGACGTTAAAGGTTGAGTGGTACTGGGGGTCTGAGAGGCCCAGAGACCGTCTTAACATCCTTTAAATCCTCTGAACCCCTCTCTAATCACCCTCATGAACTAGCACAGCTCAGCTCTTAGCAAGGACTGGTGGGGAACTCACTTGCCCCAAAGACTTCTGGGCTTCCACCGCCATAAATCTTTCCTCCTCTTCTCCAGGGCTCAGATCCACAGATTCTCGCTGCTTCAGCCACCCCAGTTCTTGATTTCTTCCTCTTTCACTCAAAGACAATTCCATGCTCTGCTTGGACTGCAGCTCGCTGCGTTGTAGTTGGGGAAATGGTTCCCAGGCAGAAAGTTAGGGAGATCATAGGGCTCCCCTTGTGATTTTCACTTCTCTTAGGAATTGCAGTTATTTATTTATTTATTTATGAGATGGAGTCTTGCTCTGTTGCCCAGGCTGGTGTGCAGTGGCACGATCTTGGCTCACTGCAACCTCCGCCTTCTGGGTTCCAGTGATCCTCCCACCTCAGCCTCCCGAGTAGCTGGGGTTACAGGCACCCGCCACTACACCAGGCTAATTTTTATATTTTTAGTAGAGACAGGATTTCACCATGTTGGTCAGGCTGGTCTTGAACTCCTGACCTTAGGTGATCTGCCCACCTTGGTCTCCCAAAGTGTTGGGATGACAGGCATGAGCCACCATGCCTGGCCTTTTTTTAATTTTTAATTTTTAAAAATCTTGGCTGGGCGCGGTGGCTCAAGCCTGTCATCCCAGCACTTTGGGAGGCCGAGACAGGCGGATCACGAGGTCAGGAGATCGAGACCATCCTGGTGAACCCCGTGAAACCCTGTCTCTACTAAAAAAAAAACAAAAAACTAGCCAGGTGAGGTGGTGGGCGCCTGTAGTCCCAGCTACTCGGGAGGCTGAGGCAGGAGAATGGCGTAAACCCAGGAGGCGGAGTTTGCAGTGAGCTGAGATCCGGCCACTGTACTCCAGCCTGGGTGACAGAGCGAGACTCCGTCTCAAAAAAAAAAAAAAAAAAATCTTTAGCCGCTAAGTGGGTGTTATTTGAAGGACTGCCATTTTTCACTCTGCCTAATGTCCTATCCCTGAAAAACACTTGCTGTGTGTATGTTGCCTAGTTTTGTGATCATTGGCAGCAGGACGACTAACCCAGTACTAGATACTCTATTATAGCTGGAAGCGAAAATCTATTTTATCAAAGGCTCATTTTTAGAAAACTGCTCGAGGGCGCCATCGGTTTTTCCACAGGCCTCCTGCAATCATGTGATTTTCCTGTGAGTTGACTTAGAAGCAATCCCTGCATCCCATAATAATGCTTCTTGATGATCTCTTTGTCAATTGTTTTTTTTTTTTTTGAGACGGAGTCTCGCTCTGTAGCCCGGGCTGGAGTGCAGTGGCCGGATCTCAGCTCACTGCAAGCTCCGCCTCCCGGGTTCACGCCATTCTCCTGCCTCAGCCTCCTGAGTAGCTGGGACCACAGGCGCCGCCACTTCGCCCGGCTAGCTTTTTGTATTTTTTAGTAGAGACGGGGTTTCACCGTGTTAGCCAGGATGGTCTCGATCTCCTGACCTCGTGATCCACCCGTCTTGGCCTCCCAAAGTGCTGGGATTACAGGCTTGAGCCACTGCGCCCGGCCTGTCAATTGTTAACTGGTCTATCTTTGCCAGAGAGCTATTCAAAGATAGCTTTGCGTGTGATTTGAGTAGTTTTTCAATGCCACTCTTGTTGATTTAGTGACATCCCACATCTTTGACAAGATTTGCTGTTTCACTTGGCAGTTGATTTGTATTACCTTGCAAAGCATTGTTGGCGGTTTACAACACTGCACGTTCACTGTGATATTTAGAAAGGCTTTGACTCAGGGGCAGGGATGTACACATCCATGTTAATTGGGGCAGGGATGGGGGATGGTTGGAGGTTGCCTGATTGCACCTTTATAATTTTTTTTCTTTTTCTTTTTTTTGAGACGGAGTCTCGTTCTGTCGCCCAGGCTGAAGTGCAGTGGGCCTGGACCCCAAATCCTGCCTCTTTGGCTGGTGCTTGTCACCCAGAGCTGCCCTGGTGTTGAGCCACTCACAGGACAGGCCTCGGCGTTGCTCTGTGGAGACCTCCTCTCCCTCCCACTTGGGCAGGGAGGAGATGGAGGCCGAGAGGGGCAGGCAATAGGCTCTCCTGAGGCTGCAAGCAAGTCGTGGTGGGATGGAGGAAGAGAATTTGAGGAACAACCAGAGTGCATGGGGCTCTTTGAGCAGTTGAGGGAGGAGGACATTGCACCGATCCAGGTGCCTCAGGAAGCACTTGCATGCCTGGGCCTCCTTTTTTTTTTTTTTTTTTTTTTTTTTTTTAACAGAGTCTCCCTCTGTTGCCTAGGCTGGAGTGCAGTGGTACAATGTCAGCTCACTGCAACCTCAGCCTCCCGGGTTCAAGTGATCCTCCTGTCTCAGCCTCCCAAGTACTGGGATTACTGGCAGGCGCCACCATGCCTGGCTATTTTTTGTATTTTTAGTAGAGGTAGGATTTCACCATGTTGGTCAGGATGGTCTCAAACTCCTGGTCTTGAACTCCTGACCTCAGGTGATCCACCCGTCTCGGTCTCCCAAAGTGCTGGGATTATAGGCGTGAGCCACCGCACCCAGCCTGGGCCTCCTTTCATCTGGAGACTTGGGAGGCCAAGAAGGGAATGTTTGTTTTGCTGCCTCCAAGGTAGTAATAGTGTTTTACCCTTCAGTTTCAGCCAGACACTGGAAGAACTTTGCCCTGGTCCCCCTTTTAAGAGAGGCAAGTACTCGAGATAGGCCCTCTGCTCAGCCCGAGGAAGTGCACCTGCGACAGTTTTCAGGGTCCCTGAAGCCAGAAGACGCTGAGGTCTTCAAGAGTCCTCCTGCTTCCGGAGAGAAGTGAGGACCTCACACAGACAGCACTATTCACACTGGGCCTTAGGAGACCCCGCTGTCACGGGGGGCTGCCGAGGGAACACCCGTGCTCTGTCAGCAGCCTGGCCTGGTCTGTGCCTGCCCAGCATGTTCCCAAATCTGCACCGGACAAGCTGTGGGAAGCGTTGGAAGCATGGGGAGTGATGTGCATCCAACTGTCCCGGTCCCAAGTGCATCTCCTAACAGGCTTTCGAGGTTTTACTCACTTTCCTAAACAGTGTGGACGGTCCGTCTCTACTGGGACATGTTATAGGCCCTTGTTTTCTTTGATTTTATTTTATTTTTCTTGAGACAGAGTTTCACTCTTCTTGCCCAGGCTGGAGTGCAGAGGCACAATCTTGGCTTACTACAACCTCCGCCTCCTGGATTCCAGTGATTCTTCTGCCTCAGCCTCCTGAGTAGCTGGGATTACAGGCACGCACCACCACACCTGGCTAATTTTTTGTATTTTTTTAAGTAGAGGCGGGGTTTCACCATGTTGGCCAGGCTGGTCTCGAACTCCTGACCTCAGGTGATCTGCCTGGCTTGGCCTCCCAAAGTGCTGGGATTACAGGTGTGAGCCACCATGCCCAGCTGTTTTTTGTTTTTGTTTTTGTTTTTGTTTTGAGACAGAGTCTCACTCTTGTTGCCCAGGCTAGAGTGCAGTGGTGTGATCTTGGCTCACTGCAACCTCTGCCTGCCGGGTTCAAGCGATTCTCCTGCCTCAGCCTCCCGAGTAGCTGGAATTACAGGTGAGCACCACCACGTCCAGTTAATTTTTGTATTTTTAATAGAGACGGGGTTTTACCATGTTGTCCAGGCTGGTCTCGAACTCCTGACTTCAGGCAATCCGCCTGCCTCGGCCTCCCAAAGTGCTGGGATGACAGGCGTGAGCTGCTGCGCCCAGCCTCCTTTTATTTTACATTACTAGAAGCAAAAGTGAACGAAGCCCAGGAGAACAGCTTTGGGAACAAAAACCTTCCTTTGATGGAAAACGCAGAAGCCCTTCCTCTCTGTATTGTGCTCGCTCTCCACGCTCACCTGCCCGGGTGGTTTGGGGGTGTTGGTCTTTACTCCCCGGAGAAGGTGGGGGAGGCCGTCCCACTTCCAGTTCTGGCAGATTCAAGCTGTTGCAGGAGTGCCTTCTTCATCTTTCCTTACAATCAATCACAGTCTCCAAAATAACAGCTCGATTGCTGTTCGGGTTAAAAGTACAGAACCACATCCCAAAGGTACTTGGGAAGAATGTTTGAAAGATCTTCCATTTGTAGGGACCCCAATCCTGCCTCCCCGCAATGGCACGTGCTTCCACTCCATCCATAGTGGCATCCTCAAATAAATATATATGTATACATATATATCGTGTCAAGTGTAAAGTTTGTGCCAGGTAATGGGCTGGCATAGCTAACTGGCTCTGTGCAGGCTGCTTATGGAAGCATGTGTGCACACATGGGGGTGTGTGTGTGGGTGTGTGCATGCATGCATGTTTGTATCTGTGTGTGTGTATCTGTGTGTATGTGTATGTGTGTGTGTATGTGTGTATCTGTGTGTGTATGTGTGTGTATCTGTGTGTGTGTATCTGTGTATGTGTGTATCTGTGTGTGTGTATATCTGTGTGTGTGTGTATGTGTGTGTGTGTGTATCTGTGTGTGTATGTGTGTGTATCTGTGTGTGTGTATGTGTGTGTATCTGTGTGTGTGTGTATCTGTGTATGTGTATCTGTGTGTGTGTATATCTGTGTGTGTGTGTATGTGTATGTGTGTGTATCTGTGTGTGTATCTGTGTGTGTGTGTATCTGTGTGTGTATGTGTGTGTATGTGTGTATCTGTGTGTATGTGTGTGTGTGTGTATCTATGTATGTGTGTATCTGTATGTGTGTGTGTATGTGTATCTGTGTGTGTATGTGTGTGTATGTGTGTACCTGTGTGTATGTGTGTATGTGTGTGTATGTATCTGTGTGTGTGTGTGTATCTGTGTGTGTATATCTGTGTGTGTGTGTATGTGTATGTGTGTGTGTATGTGTGTATCTGTGTGTGTGTATGTGTGTGTGTGCGCATTCCTATGGTTGCATTCCTGCTATAATGCAGAAATGAATAGTTGTGACAGAGACCAAATAGTTTGCAAAGCGTGAAATATAAAAAGCTTACCTAAAATATAAAAAACGTACTATCTGCCCCTTTACAGAAGAGTTTGCTGACTCTTCCTTTACACAATAGAGCTTAAGAAACAGATACTCTGGAAGAGAGATCTGTTCCAGCCATGCGCAGGTTGTGTTAATATCTGCGGAGTGTAGAATGAGTGGTTTAGTTGTGGAATTATTGGGTGTTGGTCCATGAAGGGATGAACTTTGCCTGAGGCTGGGGCTTGGGCTCTACCAGGAGAGGTGTTTTGGGAGGAAATACTGGGATCCCTCCTCCCTGTTCTCTAGCATCGTGTCTGCCTCCACATAGGAGGCCCCATGGAGGAGCTGAGGGCTAGTGCCCCCAGTGCCTGCGTGTGACCATGGCAAGTGAGCCTGGAGCCTGGAGGATGAAGGCCACCAGCTGGGATGTGGAGAGTGTTTATGAAGGTGCTCCATGTGCATCTCCCTTTAAGTCTCCTAACAGCTCATGAAGAAGTTATTATTAGTTCCGTTTTATAGATGAGAAAATCAAGGTTCCAGCAGTGAGTAAGGTTGCACAGCCAGTAAACACATTGCCTGGATTTGACCCCAGGCAGTCTGACTTCAAAGCCTGGGTCTTAACTGCTGTGTCAGGCTGCCTGGCAGAGAATGTGCTGGGGCATGCCAGCCTATCCTGGGCCAGAGGGAGGGGGAAGGGCTTCTCGCTTCCTGCTGTGGACCTGGGACTCCGTGTTTTACCTGTAGGCCTTTCTTAAAAAATGTGTGGGTGTCAGACAGCTGCAAACTTCTGTAAATTGGATCAGCTTTTTGTTTTGTTTTCGAGACAGAGTCTTGCTCTGTCGCCCAGGCTGGAGTGCAGTGGCGTGATCTCAGCTCGCTGCAACCTCTGCCTCCTGGGTTCAAGGGATTCCCCTGCCTCAGCTTCCTTAGTAGCTGGGATGACAGGCGCCTGCCACCACGCCTGGCTAATTTTTGTAGTTTTAGTAGAAATGGGGTTTCACCATGTTGGCGGGGCTGGTCTTGAACTCCTGACCTCAAGTGATCCATCTGCCTTGGCTTCCCAAAGTACTGGGATTACAGGTGTGAGCCACCACGCCCGGCCTGGATCAGCTTTTTTTTTTTTTTTTCTGAGACAGAGTCTCGCTCTGTCACCCAGGCTGGAGTGCAGTGGCGCGATCTCGGCTCATGGCAAGCTCCGCCTCCTGTGTTCATGCCATTCTCCTGCCTCAGACTCCCGAGTAGCTGGGACTACAGGTGCCCGCCACCATGCCCAGCTAATTTTTTTTTTGTATTTTTAGTAGAGACGGGGTTTCACCATATTAGCCAGGATGCTCTCGATCTCCTGACCTCGTGATCCACCCGCCTCAGCCTCCCAAAGTGCTGGGATTACAGGTGTGAGCCACCGCGCCCGGCCGCCTGGATCAGCTTTTGAATTTACTTAGAGCTGGAAGGGATCCTGTGGTTGTACTTTTGCAAAACTAACGATCAAAATTTTTTGTTATTAGATTGGAGACCTGAGATTGTTTAAGGAAGGACATACCTGCAATTGGTATGTCTTCTTTCTTTTTTAAAAAAATGAATAAGCTTTATTTTATTTTAATTTTATTTTTTTGAGACAGAGGCTTGCTCGCTTGCCCAGGTGGGGGAGTGCCGTGGTACGGTCATGGCTCAATGCAGCCTCAAACTCTTGAGCTCAAGCGATCCTCCTGCCTTAGCCACCGAGTAGCTGGGTCTACAAGCGTGAGCCACCTTGCCTGGCTTTTTTTTTCCCTGCAGAGATGGGGTCTTGCTATGTTGCTCTGGCTGGTCTTGAACTCCTGGCCTCAAGCAGTCCTCCCGCCTTGGCCCCACAAAGTACTGGTATTGCAGTGCCAGCCGCAGGGCTTGGCCGGCTTTATTTATTATTTATTTATTTATTTAGAGATGGAGTCTCGCTCTGTTGCCCAGGCTGGAGTGCAGTGGCTGGATCTCGGCTCACTGCAAGCTCCGCCTCCCGGGTTCACGCCATTCTCCTGCCTCAGCCTCCCAAGTAGCTGGGACTACAGGCGCCCACCACCACGTCTGGCTAATTTTTTGTATTTTTAGTAGAGACAGGGTTTCACCGTATTCGCCAGGATGATCTCGATCTCCTGACCTCGTGATCCGCCTGCCTCGGCCTCCCAAAGTGCTGGGATTACAGGTGTGAGCCACGGCGCCCGGCCAGCCAGCTTTATTTTTTGAGCAGCTTTAGGTTCACAGCAAAATTGACACCAAAAAGATATAAGGAGTTCTCATACACCTGCTGTGCCCACCACCTCCCCAACTACTGACATCTTGCACCAGAGTGGTACGTTGTTACAATCAGTGAATCGACACTGATACATCATTATCATCCAAAGTCCAGCTCACGCCTGTAATCCCAGCACTTTGGGAGGCCAAGGCGGGTGGCTCACCTGAGGTCAGGAGTTTGAGACCAGCCTGGCTAACATGGTGAAACCCCGTCTCTACTAAAAATACAAAAATTAGCCCAGCTTGGTGACGCACGTCTGTTACCCCAGCTACTTGCGAGGCTGAGGCAGGAGAATCGCTTGAACCCAGGAGGCGGAGGTTGTGGTGAGCTGAAGTCTTGTCAGTGCACTCCAGTCTGGGCAATAGAGTGACTCCGTCTCAAAAAAAAAAGAAAAAAAAAAAAAAAGAAAAGGAACCAAAATACAAAACACAAAAACACAAAGTCCACTGGGGTCACTCTTGGGGTTACAAAACACAAAGTCCACTGGGGTCACTCTTGGGGTTACAAAACACAAAGTCCACTGGGGTCACTCTTGGGGTTACGGATTCCATGGGTTTTGACAAATGCATGACCTGCGTTTACCATTATAGTATCAGACAGAGGAATTTTATTGCCCTAAAAATCCTCCATGCTCCACCTATTCATCGGTCCCTCTCTCCAGCTCCTGGCAACCACTGACCTTTTTTTTTCTTTTTTTTTTTTTTTGAGACGGAGTTCTGCTGCTCTGTCGCCCAGGCTGGAGTGCAGTGGTGCAATCATGGCTTACTGTAGTCTCGACCTCCTGGGCTCAAGGATCCTCCCACCTCAGCCTCCTGAGTAGCTGGGACTACAGGTGAGAGCCACCATGCCTGTCTCATTTTTGTATTTTTTGTAGAGATGGGCTTTCATCATGTTGCCCAGGCCAGGTCTTAAATTCCTGGCCTCAATCAATCTGCCTGCCTTGGCCTCCTCAAATGCTGGGATTACAGACGTGAGCCACTGTGCCTGGCCAACCACTGATCTTTTACTGCCTCCATGCTTCTGCCTCTCCCAGCATGTCATGTAGTTGGCATCATCGTAGCCTTTTCAGATTGATTTATTTTACTTGGTATTATCCATTAGAGTTTCCTCCATGTCTTTTCATGGCATGAGAGCTCATTTCTTTCATTGGAGGATAACATTCCATTCTCTTGGATGTACCACTCTTTTTTTTTTTTTTTTTTTTGAGACAGAGTCTCCCTCTGTCTCCCAGGCTGGAGTGCCGTGGCACCATCTGGTATCACTTCAAGCTCCGCCTTCTGGGTTCGCTCCATTCCCCTGCCTCAGCCTCCTGAGTAGCTGGGACTACAGGCACCTGCCACCACGCCTGGCTAATTTTTTTTTTGTATTTTTAGTAGAGACAGGGTTTCACCGTGTTAGCCAGGATGGTTTCTATCTCCCGACCTCATGATCTGCCCTCCTCGGCCTCCCAAAGTGCTGGGATTACAGGCGTGAGCCACCGCGCCTGGCTGAATGTATCACTCTTTATTCATTCACCTACTGAAGGACATTTTGGTTGCTTCCAAGTTTTGGCAATTATGAATTAAGTTGCTATAAATGTCCATGGGCAATTTTTGTGTGGGCATACGTTTTCAGCTTCTTTGAGTAAACACCAAAGAGTGTGATTGCTGGATTGGATGCTAAGAGTATGTTTAGTTTTGTAAGAAACCACCAGAGAGTTTTTCAAAGTGGCAGCATCGTTTCACGTTCCCACCAGTGATGACTGAGAGTTCCTGTGGCTCCACGTCCTCATCAGCATTTGGTGCTGTTCACATTTTGGATTTGGGCCATTCTAAAAAATATGTAGTGGTCATTTTATCTTTTCTCTTTTTTCTGTTTCTCTGTTTAATTTAAAGTTAATAGCATTGACCAATACGTTGTATGCATTTACACTGTAGCATGTTATATTTTTGTTTTGATCATATTCCTTTTCACTTTTCCATTCTTTTTCTTTTTCTTTTCTTTTCTTTTTTGAGACGGAGTCTCGCTGTGTTGCCCAGGCTGTGTGGTGGCACTGTCTTGGCTCACTGCAACCTCTGCCTCCTGGGTTCAAGCAATTCTCTTGCCTCAGCCTCCTGAATAGCTGGGACTACAGGTGTGCAGCACCACACCCGGCTAATTTTGAGTTTTCAGTAGAGATGGGGTTTCACCATGTTGGCCAGGCTGGTCTTGAACTCCTAGCCTCAGGTGACCCACCCACCTCAGCCTCCCAAAGTCCTGGGATTACAGGCGTGAGCCACTGCGCCCGGCCTCTGTTCTTTTTCTTTACTAATGCTCTCATAAAACAAAATGGTAAAAATGGGAATGAAACAAAAAAAAATGCTTTACATCATGCTATGGATTTATATATTTACGCATTTTAAAGTTGATTTTTGATGGACAAATGAAATTGTATGTATTAACAACATACGACATGATGTTTTGATGCATGTATACAGTGTGGGATGGCCAAATCAAGCTCTCTCACACATACAGCGCCTCACTCTTTGGTGTGATGAGAACACTTAGAACCGACTCTCTTGGTAACTGTCAAATCTCCTGCTATCTCTGTCTGCACGTCCTTCCCGCCGTCACCTGGAAGCAGGATGAGCCACAACCCAGAATCCACTGTGGGCAGCTGCTGAGCTCTCCTGGCTCAAGAGCAGTGGTGGCTGCCAGGACCCTCTCCCGGCCATCATCCAGGTCAGCCTGCTCGGGCGGGAGGCTGGTTTTGGAGGTCTACCTGGCTCCCTCTCTCCTTCCTCACCGCACCAAGTAGGGCGTTTCCTAGAGTGTGTGAGGGGGCCGGCCCCTCCTTGCTTGCCCCTGCCCTACAGACACCCCCTTTTCCTTCTCCCCCTGTGCGGGTGGAACTTGTGGGCTTGTTGCTTGGGCTTCGTGTCTACAGGGCTTGGGAGTTTTGGGAGGCAGAGGGGGCCTGTTCAGTGATGCCTCGTGTGTCCTCTGTGGGGTGCTTTACAGAGGCAGAGGACGGCCCTGCATCATGCAGATAGATGCTGCTGGCTAAGGCTTCCACTCTGAGCTCCGTCTGGCAGGCTGGGCACCCATGGGCACCTCGGGGCTGTCTGAAAGTCAGACCTCGGGGGAGCGGAGTTGGGGCAGGAATATCCGGAGGCTGCCCTCTCCCTCTCCCCACCTGCCTCCCACCCTAGGCCCTGGCCCCATCGCCCCTGGTTGTGCCAATCGGGAAGTTTCCTTCTCGGGACTGTCGCCTCTCCAGGCTCTGTGTGTTCCACCCACTGCCAGAGAAGGATGTGTGATCACAGTGAAAGGTGGGCACAGCGTGGCTTATGGCTGCCACCAAGAGTGAGGAGTTGGACACTGTTGGGGGGCAGCTCCTTCATCCTTCCAGACTCCCAGGCATTGGGGTGGCTGGGAATGGGCCCTAAAGGTCGCTGTGAGCTGGCCAAGACAGGGCGGGCCGTGCTGGTTGGGCGGCGCCTGCAGAGTGAGACTCATGGCTGCACACTCCCGTGGCTGCTGTGTGGACCCCAAACACAGGGGCCTGAACTCTGGCAAGGCTCAGCCGGGGCTAGACAGGCAGGGGCACGGCCGTGGTGTGGGGTGCTGACTCAGCCCAGTGGATCCATTCCTTTCCGTCATATTGGTGACAGCATCCACACCACGAGCCCTCTGAGGCTGGGCCAACAGCCCTGTGGGACTAAGGAGTCAAGGCTGCCCAGCGGCCTGGAGTCACTCAGTGGGCTGCAGCCTGGCTTTGTGGCCCCGCCTCTGCTCAGCCCTCTGGGTCTGTGTGTCGCCCAAGCCTCTCACCACTCCTTGAGCATGCCGTGGTCCTGGCCTGTGAGCCTCTGTGGGCGTGACTTTCTCTTGTGGCTTCCTCCCTCCTTCCAAGTCCAGGCAGATGCGCCCTCTTTCCCAAACCCATCCCCTACACCCCGTCAGAGGGACTTCCTCCCGCCTTGGGGGTCTCAGCCCATTTTGTCCTCATGCCCCGCCTGGTGGGTCATGGTTCCTGCCTGAGCCTGTGTCCCTGTGGCCCGCACGTTCCTCGAGGGTGAACACGGCCTTCTCCAGTTCTGAATCCCTCATCGTCCACCTGCGTCCCTGCTACGGCCTCTCCCATGGGCTCTCACCAGGTGCTGGGTTAAATGGGGTTGAATACAGACCTCCTAAGGGGCCAAAGCCACTGCTTCTGTGTGTTTAGGGCGGGATTGGGATGGGCTCGGGCTTCCTAAGTAGTGACTGTGACTCCACTGGGTGACCTGGCTCCTGCTACCTCTCATAGCAGAGTGAGGGTCCCCTTCTTCCTTGCTGGACACAGGGCACACTTCTGGGTGGGAGACAGGGGCCTTTTTCACCAGCTCCCACCTGCCCTCTGCGAAAAGCTGTGAACATGAAAGCACCGACATTTGACAGCAGCCTCCTCCCCTGACGTCTGAGCCGCCAGAGGCAAGCTGGGAGGGCGCGGGGCTGGGTCGGGAGACGGCGAGTGAGCACGTGGCGGGAGGCTGTGCTGAACCCCACGTCGGGCTTTACGGGTGGAGTTTCAGGCACAGTCGTGAGATTTCAAATTGTGAGTGGGAACTTCAGGACCCCCTGACTTCCACGGCAGAAGCGGTCTCCCGCTTCGCCCACACCTGCAAGTCTGGTCTGCCCCTTACCGGCCACGGGTCCTGCTCTCCCATGGCCTAGAGGCCTCACGTGCCTCCTGCCTCCTCCCCAGGCCAGGCAGGTGGTGATGATGAAGGAGTGAGAGGTTCACAGCTGGGGATTTCCCTGCCCATCAGGCGCCAGCTCCGGCCTCACCAGCAGACACTTCCTGCTCTGTCCCAGCCGGGTCTTGTCCGCATCTCGCCCCGAGGAGCAGGTGTGCAGCTCCTGAGTGACGCGAGGCACACAGGGCCGTCCTGACCTCGCTCCACCCACTTCACAGCGGCAGCCTGGGTCAGGAGAGAGGGCAGCGATTCCTCCCACGATGCCCTGGCCTTGGAGAAAGGCAGCCCGGGCAGTTGCTGGGAGAATACATGGAGATGACAAAAGCAATCACAACTGAGAGCTGACTTTGTTTACTGAGTGCTTGCCGTGCCCTGGGCCTTGTTCTGGCCCTTTCTGCTGGCGCTTGTGGAAGCCTCACGATCGCCTTGCAAAGTGGGTTTATGAAGCATGTTTCACAGATGAGGAGGCTGAGGCTCGGAGAAATGACCTGCTAGGCTCATTCAGCCGGGAAGGGGTGAGGCTGACACTAAGGGCTATGATGTGTGACTGTTGGTGGGAAGTATTCAATGGGGGAATTTTGTCCCCGAGAGACCTGATCCCAGGAACCGACGTTTAAGAAGAAGGGCCAAGTCTTGGGGCTGGCAGCGCTGAGGTCAACCAGGCCAGGCCTGGGCTGTGCTGTTCCCTCCCAGGGGACAGAGCAGAGCACTTGGCCCTTCACTAAGCCCTCCCGCCTCTGTGCTCTCTTTGGCTCTTCACGGCAGCCTTGGAAAGTAGGAGTTAAGATTCCCATCTCCTAGTTGGGAAAACTGAGGCCTGAGATGGGAAGTCCCTGCCCAGCATGGAATACCAGAGAGGGAGGAGTTGACCCATAACTTCGACCTTGGCACCTGCAGCCTCCCCTGCCCTTTCCCTGGTAGGGGTGAGGCTGCTGTGTGGGTGTGGGGGTGATTCACACGGGCCACGTGGGCGGGCGGGCGGGCAATGCAGCTGTGGCTGGTGGGCGTGGCCTGCCTGGCGCCGAGGGCAGGTGGCCCAGCCAGTTTTGCCTCTGATGCCTCATTCCAGCCATCCCTCTGCCTGCAATGAGAGCTTTCCACCGCCTCAGCCACCGTCCCACCCAGGGGCCTTGGGCCCCAGACCTGCGGTGATCTCAGAGCAAGGGTTGCCACAACCACTCAGAACCAGGTAAGTCTTCCCTGCACAAAGCAGCTGGTCATCTCCAAGTTCCCTGGGGAGCCCAGAGCATGGCCCTCAGAGGTCCTCTGGGCCATGTCTGCCCTTGGCCAATAAGCCTTGGGAGGAGGGCTGGAAGGAGCTTGGGCCCCAGCGAGGAAAGCAAGGCCGTGCGCTCTTGACTGGAGGGACGTGTGAGAACACAGGTCCTTACAGACTCAGGAACATTGCCCTGAGGTTTGGGGATCCTGGGAAGGGACATCTCAATCTCACCACTGCTGAGGGGCAGAGGAGAGGCTCCTGCCTCCCCAGGCTGGCCCAGGGAGGCGGCTTTCTGGGGCAGGAGTGTGATGGGAGTTCAGGATGGGAGGCGGTGGCCCCACCGCGGGAGAGGGATGAGGCCCAGGCATCTCACAGGCGCTGAGTCAGCAGCTGTGGCTCCGCGGCCTGGTCTGTCGCCCAGGAAAGACCATTTCAATCAGTGTCAGGGATTGGGAGAGAGAGGGAAGGCCAGGGCAACAAGACAGTCCAGCAGGTGAGAACGTGGGGCTTATGGGGTGACTTAGGGAGCTAATGATAGCTGCTGCGGCCCTCGTCCGGAGTTCCCTGAGCCTCTCCTGCCCCAGAGGCCCACGGCAGGCCACATTCTCAGGCCCAGGGAAGGCAGAGAGCAACCAGCTCTCGGGGCCACAGAGTCCTTGGGGACCATTCAGCCCACTTCTCAGAAAGGAAAACAGAGGCCCTGGGAGGGGTGAGACGTGCCCTTCATCTGTCTCCTTCATGCTCGCTCGGTGCCTCCCAGCCTTTTAGTTCACCAAAGGCCACGTGTGGATGGGGAAAGCCAAAAAGGCTGCCCGTCCTCATCAGGCCGTGACTGGACATGGGAAGGCCGGGAACCCAGGAGTCCCTCTCGGGGGGCTGCTCCACCTGCCTGGCCTCAAGGTTCCTACGCTCCAGGCCCAAAGCTCTCCCTCACTGATACCTCACCAGTCCTGAGCCTGCTCCCTTTGAGTTGGAGGGCGGGGGACTCTCTCCAGCCTGATGACATCCGGTTCCGGAAACTTCCTCCAGGAAGCTTTCCTATTGGGGTAGGATCACCAGTGGCCCCAGCTCCACCCCACCCGGCTGGGTTCTTCTTACAGAAATCCATCTTCCTGCCCCCACCTATGTGCCTCTGGGTGAGTCCCCTGAGGGTGACTCAAGCTGAGAGTGGCACCCCCTGACTGCACAGTCACCACCTGTCCACACAACCCTTTCCCAGCCCATGTCCTCCCTCTGTGGCCAGCTGGCCTCCTTCCCCATCCCTGTGGCCCCTGCAGCAGCCTCCTCCTGGCCCCTGCCTTCTGGTTTCCCCCACCCCGCAATGCAGCACCCAACTCCCAGCTGCCCCCAAGGGTCAGCCATAGCTCTTTATGTTTAATAAAAACTTTATTTATTTTTTATTCATTTTTTTGAGATGGAGTCTCGCTCTGTTGCCCAGGCTGGAGTGCAGTGGCACAATCTCGGCTCGCTGCAACCTCCGCCTCCTGGGTTCAAGTGATTCTCCTGCCTCTGCCCAACCTCCGCCTCCTGGGTTCAAGCAATTCTCCCGCCTCAGCCTCCTGAGTATCTGGGCCTACAGGTGTGCACCACCATGCCCGGCTAATTTTTTGTGTTTTAGTAGAGACAGAGTTTCACCATGTTGCCCAGGTTGGTCCTGAGCTTCTAAGCTCAGGCAATCTGCCCACCTTGGCCTCCCAAAGTGCTGGGATTACAGGTGTGAGCCACCGTGCCCGGCTAAAGCCACAGCTCTTATGCGGTGTGCAAGGACTTCACAGGGCCCAGCCTGCCCACACGGCTTTCGTTGCCAGGGTCCCCGTGAGCTCCCCAGGTTCTCTGGCCACAGCAGCTCCCGCCACTCCTGCTACTCCTGACCCTCCCAGGCCGTGCCCTCCGCCCGGCTTGTCCTTCCTCCACACAGCAGCCTGTACAGTCTGTCTTGGTCTTGTTGGAAGATGTATCAGTCCCCCTTCCCCAATCCCTACACCCCTTGGGGCTCAGCACCGTGTCCGGCCCACTCTGAGCATCAGTAAAGCAGGTCTGGACAGGGGGTCGGCCTCCTCCGCTGGGGTAAGGGGACTCAGCTACTCCCTGCAGGTGGGAGGGGAGTCTAATGGACGGGCAGCCATAAGCAGGTTACATGCAGCTTTGGGAGGGCCTGGGAGATGATCGGTGTGTTGGCTACAGAGACCACCTGGACACTGAGGAATCCAAAACACCCGAGGAGCGTGAGGACGTGTTACTAGGAGCATAACATCTAGAGCAAAGGAGGTGATAATCTTGCTCTGCGGAGGTCAGAACTGTTTGAGAGCTGCTCATCACGAAATTGGAGAGGGGCCTCGAGAAAACAGCTGGTGCCCAGGAGTCCGCCTGGGGACTGGTCAGCTGAGATGGTGTCGTGAGAGAGGATCGGGGCATGGTGGTCTCTACTGGGACACCTTCCTGGGCTCTCCTAGGACCATATAGCATCAGGAGTGCTAGAGCAGGCAGCTGGGGAAGCTTTGGGGACAGCTTCTGTGTCCTTGAAGAAGGATTGGTGACCTGGGAAGGGAGGAGTGAGCTTCCTGTCCCAGGGAGTGTGAACGGGAGCTGGATACAGCCACACGGGGATCCTAAACTCCCTGAAGCTCCCCCCGTCCCCTCGGCCTGAGCATCTGCCCTGTGGTTGTATTCCAGCCATGAATGCCCACCCCAAGGAGACGGTGCCTCTCATGGGCAAGAGAGTTGCCGCCCCCAGTGGGAACCCTGCCGTCCTGCCAGAGAAGAGGGCGGCGGAGATCACCCCCACAAAGAAGAGGTGGGTCCGGAGGGCTCGGGACTGGGACTGCGGCACTGTGAGGGTCATGAGCGGGGGGCCTGGCAACCCCCAGGGAGCTGTTGCCTTGGGGAGACCTGAGACTCTCAGTCTCGCCTGGGTGACCCGGTGCCTGGCGAGGTATGACTGGGGGATGGTGCTGGGGGGAGCAGAGCACACTCAGGGGGCTGAGCTGCGGTGGTCAGTGTGACTGGCACAATTAGGGAAGCCTCCTTGGAGGGATCAGGGGGTGCTGAGGCAGGAGCGGTCAGGAGGACTCCTCAGGGAGGTGAGGGATGGCTGGAGCCATCCTTGAGATGAGGAGCAGAATGCTGGGTGGAAGTTCCAGGTGACCTGGACCCACTGCCGGGCACATTTTCCGCACACACCAACAGCTTTCCATCCACCGTGCGCCCAGCCGGGTTATTCAAGCTCTTGAACTCCACCTTTGGAATGGGGACACCGGCAGTGGCACCAACGATAGGATGACGGTTAATTGGGATCAAGTCAGCAACGTGTTCAGTGTGGCACCTGGCACGCGGTCAGAGCTCAGCACGTGCTGGCATTGAGAGTGTTCTGTGACCCTCACCATCATCATTGTCCCCATCCCTCTACGGGGTCCCTGGGAACTGGACCGGGCTGGAATGATCAGCTTTACTTCTTGGCTGGGGACATGGAGGAGGCCTGGAGCAGAGAAGGGGCCTCTCTAGGGTCACCCGTCCCGCCCCTCTGCTGCCTCCATTGTAGATTCTGCACCCCCAGCTGATTCGGTGCCTCTCAAGCTGTCCCCCCAGCCCACTCCATCTGTGCGTCCCTCGAACCCGGGGTGGGCCTGCCTCCTCTGCCTGTATCCCAGGCCCACTTTGGGCCAGGGTTGGGCTTGCTGCTTCCCCTCTGTTAGTTGGAGCTGTAATCACTGAGGTGTCCTGTGTACCAGCCCCAGGGTTGGGCTCAGGATAACAAGCTTGGGACATGGAGAGAAAAATGGCCACGACTGCTCACAGTCTGGTGAAAGGGGAGTCGAGGAGAGAGTGGGAAGCCACCAGAGAGAGGTGAACTAGCCCCGTGGGGCCTGAAGAGTGGCAGGTTATTCTGATCCTGTAGGCAGTCTCAGGGGACTTCCTGGAGGAGGTGGTGCTAGAGAAGATGTGGAGAGGAAGGAAAAGTACATCTGAGGCAGAGAGACATAGGAGCAGTGGCTCAGGGTGGGGGCACCGAGGTGAGGAGTCTGGTGTAGCTGAAACGCTGGGCGGTAGAGGAGTCTTTGGGGAGATGAGTCCCCTTGACTTCCTTGGCGGTCAGTCAAGGAAATTGGACAATCCTGAGGGCAGTGGGGAGCCACGGAGGGATTTTTTGTGGGAGGGAGGGCATGGTGAGATGTGCCTTTTGGAGAGGTGACTGTGGGGGATCTGCGTGGATGATGGATTGGAGGAGAGGCTGATGGCAGGGAGACCATGAGGAGGCCTTTGGGAAGCCCAGGTGATAGGTGGTGATGTGTGAGCCTGGATGGTCAGGGATAAAGAGGAGGGGACAGCGCAGAGGGCTGTCAGTATGGTAGGGTCTGCAGAACCAGGCATGGGAGGTAAGGGAGAAGGAGGAATCCCCGTGGGAGGGCCTGGAGGGATGGTGGGGCCGTCTCTGACATGGTGCACCAGAGGAGAAGATCCAGGTCAGGAGGAATGAGCCAAATTCAGTTGTGAAATGTTGGGTAAGAGGTGCCTGAGGGACACCCAGGTGGAGGCCCCATCTTGGAATGCAAGAGGGAAAACTGGTGGAAGAGGAGCCAGACAGGTGTCATGTGGGGCCAAGGGGGCAGCCTGGGTCTGGGTGGACTTGTCCAGGGAAGGGCCGAGACATCCCTGAGCTAAGCGGGCAAGGACCACCTCCCTGGCTGTCCTCTCACTTCCCCCGCCGTTCTCACTTTTCCAGGGGAGGGTTGGACCTCGGGAAAAAATTGGGGACAGTTTTGGGAGAATCCCAGGTTCTTTCCTCAGCAGGACCCGTCAAGCCACCTGCTCTGAGCCCATCCCCCCATTCATAGACTTAGCTCCAGGTTTAGTTCTGCAAAGCCTCCTCAGCCCAACCAAGGGCTGAGCTTGATGTGCCTCCTGAATTGGTGTCCACTCCTCTGTCCCAAAGGCTCTCTGAGGACCCTCATGTGAAGGTTTGGTCATCCCCCTCAGAACTGAGTAGGGGACTTGGGCCTAGAGAGAAACAGAAAATATAAGAATAGGCTGGGCACAGTGGCTCAAGCCTGTAATCCCAGCACTTTGGGAGGCCAAGATGGGTGGATCACAAGGTGAGGAGATCAAGACCATCCTGGCTAACACGGTGAAACCCTGTCTCTACTAAAAAATACAAAAAACTAGCCGGGCGAGGTGGCGGGCGCCTATAGTCCCAGTTACTTGGGAGGCTGAGGCAGGAGAATGGCATAAACCCAGGAGGCGGAGCTTGCAGTGAGCTGAGATCCGGCCACTGCACTCCAGCCTGGGCGACAGAGCGAGACTCTGTCTCAAAAAAAAAAAAAAAAAAAAAAAATAAATTAAAGCCGGGCGCGGTGGCTCACGCCTGTAATCCCAGCACTTTGGCGGCCAAGGCGGGTGGATCATGAGGTCAGGAGATGGAGACCATCCTGGTTAACACAGTGAAACCCCGTCTCTACTAAAAATACAAAAAATTAGCCAGGCATAGTGGCGGGTGCCTGTAGTCCCAGCTACTCAGGAGGCTGAGGCAGGAGAATGGTGTGAACCTGGGAGCGGGAGCTTGCAGTGAGCCGAGATCACGCCACTGCACTCCAGCCTGGGCGCAGACCAAGACTCCATCTCAAAAAAAAAAAAAAAAAAAAAGAATAAATTAAAGCCGGGCGCGGTGGCTCACGCCTGTAATCCCAGCACTTTGGGCGGCCAAGGCGGGTGGATCATGAGGTCAGGAGATGGAGACCATCCTGGTTAACACAGTGAAACCCCGTCTCTACTAAAAATACAAAAAAATTAGCCAGGCATAGTGGCGGGTGCCTGTAGTCCCAGCTACTCAGGAGGCTGAGGCAGGAGAATGGTGTGAACCTGGGAGCGGGAGCTTGCAGTGAGCCGAGATCACGCCACTGCACTCCAGCCTGGGCGCAGACCAAGACTCCATCTCAAAAAAAAAAAAAAAAAAAAAAAAATAAATTAAAAGGCTGGGCGTAGTGGCTCACGTCTGTAATCCCAGCACTTTGGGAGGCCGAGGCAGGTGGATCATTTGAGGTCAGGAGTTTGAGACCAGTCTGGCCAACATGGTAAAACCCTGTCTCTACTAAAAATACAAAAATTAGCCAGGTGTGGTGGTGGGTGCCTGTAGTACCAATTACTCGGGAGGCTGAGGCAGGAGAATCGCTTGAACCCAGGAGGTGGAGGTTGCAGTGAGCCAAGATTGTGCCACTGCACTCCAGCCTGGGCAACAGAGCAAAACTCTGTTTCAAAAAAAGAATAAAAAAAAGAAAAGAAAAGAAAGGCCAGGTACAGTGGCTCCACCTGTAATCCCAGAACTTTGGGAGGTCAAGGCAGGTGGATCACAAAGTCAGGAGTTTGAGACTAGCCTGGCCAACATGGTGAAACCCCGTTTCTACTAAAAAAAACTACAAAAGTTAGGTGGGTGTGGTGGTAGGCACCTGTAATCCCAGCTACTTGGGAGGCTGAGGCAGGAGAATTGCTTGAACTTGGGAAGCAGAGGTTGCAGTGAGCCGAGATTGTGCCACTGTACTCTAGCCTGGGCGACAGAGCAAGATTCTGTCTTAAAAAAAAAAAGGAAAAAAAAATATAAATTATAGGTGAAGAAAGAGGGCAATGCTGACCCCTAAGGAAACAGGTACTAATGGTGGAATCAAAGGCACCAGGGAGTCTGGAGATGGGAGAGACTTTTGGACCTGGGAGTGTTCCTGAACTATCGTGCCATTCCCTGACAGTAGCTGTCATCTTGGCTTCCTTCCTGGACCCTGGAAAAGTGATGCCCAGGGTCAGAGATGCAGACTGATGGAGGTTGTGGAGGTACTGGCCTTGCAGAGCCCAGAGCACTTGAGCATTTCTTGGCACAGAGCAAATGAATAGGCAGTCTCCTTCCCAGTCCTGGACTGTTCAGGGATAGTTCTTTGACTTCAAAGGAACAGAAATGCAGTAGAAATGGTATAGAACTGCTCACCTGGGTCAGCCACACCCAGCTGGTGCCCTTTGGTCCGGAGAGAAGGCAGGAAGAAACAAACATCATCTACAGCAAGTCAGGAGCCGGGGTGTCACAGGGCTAAGGCTTTCCATGTGCTTATGACGCTGGGTGGGATGTGGTGTGTAAAATGACCAGTAGGGCAGGTACAGGACAGACCCTCACAGTCTAGCAGCTGCTTTGCCCCAGGAGTTAGGTCTTTGCCCAACAGTTGGGGTCCTTCCCAGCCCGACACTTATCACTGTCTTCTCATGTCTGGTGCTCCAGCTGACAAGGGCTTCCTTCTCCAGACATAGACCTCCCCTTCTCCTGAGGCTTTCTCATGCTGTTCTGCCTTTGGGGCTTTTCCCAAACCAGAGGATGGTGTCAAGACCCAGACCACATCCCACCCCAAAAGAGCACAGAGCCCTCCCTGATCCTGTCTTCACCTGGAAGGATCTTCTCTTCTTCTGAGCTCCCGTAGCCCAACCTCTCTCTGAAGAGGTTGACATGGTCATTGGGATGATGTGTTAGCTCTGGTTGAGATCTCTGAGTGTGGGGTCCCTGGAAGGTTCATCTCTTCCCTTCTGTCTCCTTGAGTTTCTTACACAGAGGATATTAGAAGCTTTTGAGCAAGTAGATGAGTCAATAAAAGGGCAGGCAGGAGGCCGGGCGCGGTGGCTCACGCCTGTAATCCCAGCACTTTGGGAGGCCGAGGCAGGTGGATCATGAGGTCAGGAGATGGAGACCATCCTGGCTAACACGGTGAAACCCCATCTCTACTAAAAATACAAAAAATTAGCTGGGTATGGTGGCGGGCGCCTGTAGTCCCAGCTACTCGGGAGGCTGAGGCAGGAGAATGGCGTGAACCTGGGAGGCGGAGCTTGCAGTGAGCCGAGATCGCGCCACTGCACTCTAGCCTGGGCGACAGAGCGAGACTCCATCTCAAAAAAAAAAAAGAGCAGGCAGGAAAATGAGCTGGTGAGCAAGCAGCTGGGTGGCCCAGCACAGCCCTTGGCATGCATGAGGACACTATGGAGCGATGAGGAAATGCTTCTTCCTTTCCCTCGGGTTCTCAGCCTCAGGTCTGGAGTGGATACGTACTCTTGTGATATGGCTTTCTGGACCATCTTTGGGTCCCTGTGGACTCTGGGAGAAGGCCTTGAGTAGGTAGGGAGGTGGGGCAGAGACAAAGGACTGCTCCTCATCTTCTTGTGAGAGATTGGGAAGGGGATGAGGCTTAGGAGAGGTAAACGCTTTAAGCACCTGAGAGCACAGTGGAAGTCACCTGAAGGATGCAACCTCCCAACATTTTGGTTTAAGGTTATGTAGGTTTATTTGCTTATTGGTCCTGTCTACCTATCCTACCCTCCCAATTACTTATTATCCATCCATCCATCATTTATTCACCCATCCATCATCTATTCATCCATCCATCCATCCATCCGTCATTTATTCATCCATCCATCCATCCATCCATCATCCATCCACTCATCTACCCATCATCCATCCATCATCCATCCATCCATATATCATCTGTCCATCCATCCATCATCCATCCACTCATCTACCCATCCCATCATCCATCCATCCATTCATCATCCATCCACTCATCTACCCATCCCATCATCCATCCATCCATCCATCCATCCGTCATTTATTCACCCATCAATCATCTACCCATCCATCCATCCATCTGTCATCCACCCATCCCTCATTCTATCATCTCTCCATTATTCATTCATCCATTTACCTGGGCATCTATACAACCAACCATCCTTCCTTCCACTCATTTGTCTTTCACTCATTATCTATCTTCCCACTCACTCACCAATGAAGACTTCTGAGCATTAGGACCAGTGTTGGGAATCAAGGATAATTCAACTGTAGTCTCTGCCATTGAGGAATGTACAGCTGTAGGATGGTGTATTGTCCAGAGTGTGGAAAATCGTGTCCTCACTGTACTATTTCTTGGTCAGTTCTGACCAACTCACTGGAACAGCAGCTCTGGAAGGGACGGAAATTTTGTCCACTTGTTCACTACTGTATCCCCAGCTGCAGAAACGGTGCCTGGCACGTTGTAGATGCTCAATAAATATTTGTGGAGTAAATGCACCACTGAGGAATGCAGACAGGTAGGGTGATGGGGAGCAGGGGAGGGAGTGGACCAACAGTCTTGGGGAAAAAGCTGTGGGTATAGGGCTTGGAGCTCCGTCTGGAGGTAATTTGGCAAATCTCAACCAGGACGTTTTGGGGCTGAACCACCAGCAAATGTGTTTGGAGTTTCTGGGTCAGGCTGCTGTCGCAGAGTGACTACTGCAGGGTGAAAGTTCTGGGGCGCTGCAGGGCTGCAGGGAAGTGGCAATCAGACTGATTGACCTCCGATGTCCACTTCAGCTGGACATTCCGTAAGAGGACGACCCCAGAACTGCCCTGGCTCCAGGTTCCAGGCCTTAGCAATCATCTGGCCCAACCATCATCCATTCAGGTGAAGATGGCTGGCCCAGAGACGGCAAGTGACCATCTGGGGTCACACAGGAGGGAGAGGCAGAGCTGGATTAGAACCCAGGCTTTAGTTCCCAGGCAAGGGTTTAACTCCTGTGTTCATCTTTCCTTTTGGAAGAAGAGTTTGACTGGTAGCTCAGGTCAGAAGGTTCCTTTTGGTGGGCAGGAGACTGGCAGGTGAGGCAGGTGAGACTGGCAGCCAGTAGTGCCCTCCACCCCACGTAGCCCCATTTCTGGATTAGCGCTGAGCCTTTCAGGCTTGTCTGTGGCTGGAGGAAAGGGCAGGGTTTCCTCGGGCAAGCCCGGGGTCTCTCCTGCTTGCCTCATCCTAGGAAGTGGCTGTGCCAAGCAACCTCCCTTTGGGGCCAACCCCTGGAGCTAGTTTAGCTGGAAGAAGGCTCAGATTGCTAAGGTGAGAGCAAAGAAGCGCAGATTGTGGTATGGACTGTGAGCCTGGACATAGGGAAGCAGGTTCTTTGACCAACTTAGCTTTTACCCTGGGGGGTGACCATGGATGAGCTGCTTCTCCATACTGAGCCTCAGTTCTCTCGTCTGCAGAATGGGGCCACAGTCCCTTCCCTGCTACCCTCCCTCCTGAATCTGACATGGCTGAGACTGCCCTTTGGGAGCTCTTCTGTAGTCTTGTGAGGAAGGAAGGGCCATGTTGGTACTTCTGGACCTGAGAACGAAGGAGGCAGCAAAGGTGCTTCGGAGCCCCGTGTGCCTGGAGAGGCCCTGCTGGTCAGGAGGCCACAGTCCCTGGCCAGGACACAGAGGCTGTAGTTGTCCTGTAGCAGCTGCAGGGCAGGAGCGTTGCTGCCACCGAGATCGCCCTCAGCCTGATCCTCACAGTCTGGGTTGTCGTCAGCCGGAAGGCTCTTCTCTGTGCGTTTGATTATGTTTCCAAGGACATGGGTGCCTGAGTTTGTGGGTGTGTCTGAAGGTGGAACTGGGCTGTGTCTGACTGGGAGTCACATCTTGGGTGTATGTCTTACTTCTCATAGGCCAGTCTCTCTCCTTCTCTGGGGCTCAGCCAGGCCACAGGGCCCTGGGCCTCTGTCTGTCTTCTCCCAGCCCAAGGAGAAAGCTGCCTTTACCCCACCCCTCCCCTCCACTGCTCCCCTCCATTGCCTGAGATGGTTTCCTGGGTTTTCCTTCTCCACAGGGAATTCCCAGCCCTGTCCTCTGACCCCTCAAGTCCTCCCTGCTCTAGATCAGCCTTTTTTTTTTTTTTTTCTAGAGGAATCTCCCTCTGTCACCCAGCCTGGAGTGCAATGGCACGATCTTGGCTCACTGCAACCTCCACCTCCTGGGTTCAAGAGATTCTCCTGCCTCAGTCTCCCACGTCGATGGGATTACAGGCGCCTGCCACCACGCCTGGCTGCTTTTTGTATTTTTAGTAGAAATGGGGTTTCACCACATTGGCCAGGCTGGTCTCGAGCTCCGGACCTCAAGTGATCCTCCAGCCTCCGCCTCTCAAAGTGCTGGGATTACAGACTCGAGCCACTGCGCCCAGCCTAGATCAGCCATTTTCAGCCCGTTTTCTGCTGTGACAAACAGTACAAGTGCTGATCAACGGGGGCAAGTATAACTCTGGCCATCTCCCTCTCCCTCAAGAGCCAGGAAGGCCCACATAGATCTCAGAGTCTAGGGACTGCCCCTCAGAAGGGGTCTGACTTCAGACCTGAGGCCTGGGGGCGGGTAGGTGGTGACGGGAAAACCTAGCTCCCAGTACCATCTTCCCCATCCTTGAGGTGTCCTTTGTACCTGGAGGTGGCTGCAGGCAGGGCAACCTGGCTCAAGTGTTAGACCCCCCTCTGTAGAGACTCAGGTTCATCCACCCGGTATTTCTAGCAGAAGAGTCACCCAGACTCAGTTTTTTTTTTTTTTTTTTTTTTGAGAAGGAGTCCCGCTCTGTCACCCAGGCAGTAGCACGATCTTGGCTCACTGCAACCTCTGCCTCCTGGGTTCAAGCAATTCTCCTGCCTCAGCCTCCTGAGTAGCTGGGACTACAGACGCGCACCACCACACTCAGCCAATTTTTGTATGTTTAGTAGACACAGGATTTCGCCACGTTGGCCAGGCTGGTCTCAAACTCCTGACCTCAACTGATCTGCCCACTTCGACCTCCCAAAGTGCTGGGATTACAGGCATGAGCCACCACACCTGGCCCAGCCCAGCTTTGAATCTGGACTTTGCTACCTATCTGCTGTGTGACCTTCATCTACAGATAGAAGCTACATGTCTCCACGGGAGGCATTCCTCACCTTGACTTTGTAAATTAGCCGCTAATTGACACTACAGGACAAGAGACTAGAAATTGTCCTCCCTCACCCGCCCCCACTGAGACAAATGCATATCTGACTGCTTCCCCTATGCATCTATGAGTCTATGTTTTTTTTTTTTTTTTTTTTTTTTTTTTTATGAGATGGAGTCTCGCTCTGTCACCAGGCTGGAGTGGAATGGCACGATCTTGGCTCACTGCAACCTCCACCTCCCAGGTTCAAGTGATTCTCCTGCCTCAGCCTCCTGAGTAGCTGGGATTATAGGCATGCGCCACCACGCCAGGCTAATTTTTGTATTTTTAGTAGAGACGGGGTTTCTCCATATTGGTCAGGCTGGTCTCGAACTCCCGACCTCAGGTGATCTGCCCTCCTCGGCCTCCCAAAGTGCTGGGATGACAGGCGTGAGCCACCGCGCGTCTATGATTATCTTTTGTTAAGTGCAGATTTACTGAGTGCAAGATGAATCCATAATTGACTGTTTCCTCTACCCGCCCCTTTTTACATGCAACACATATGCTCAGCAAACAGAATCGAAGCCTCACAAGAACATGGCCCTACGTGCCCTGTTTCCTTCCTTCCTTCCTTCCTTCCTTCCTTCCTTCCTCCCTTCCTCCCTTCCTCCCTTCCTCCCTTCCTTCCTCCCTCCCTCCCTTCCTTCCTTCCTCCCTTCCTTCCTTCCTCCCTTCCTTCCTTCCTTCCTTCCTCCCTTCCTTCCTCCCTTCCTTCCTTCCTTCCTCCCTCCCTTCCTTCCTTCCTTCCTCCCTTCCTTCCTTCCTTCCTCCCTTCCTTCCTTCCTCCCTCCCTCCTTCCTTCCTCCCTTCCTCCCTTCCTTCCTTCCTTCCTCCTTCCTTCCTTCCTCCCTTCTTCCTTCCTCCCTTCCTTCCTTCCTCCCTTCCTTCCTTCCTCCCTTCCTCCCTTCCTTCCTTCCTTCCTCCCTCCTTCCTTCCTCCCTCCTTCCTTCCTCCCTTCCTTCCTTCCTTCCTTCCTCCCTTCCTTCCTCTTTTCCTTCCTTCCTTCCTTCCTTCCTCCCTCCCTTCTTCCTTCTTTCCTCCTTCCTTCCTTTCTTCCCTCCCTCCCTCCCTCCCTCCCTCCCTTCCTTCCTCCCTCCCTCCCTCCCTCCCTCCTTCCTTCCTCCTCCCTCCCTCCCTCCCTTCCTTCCTTCCTTGCTTCTTTCCTTTTTCTTTTTTCTTTTTTTTTGAGACAGAGTCCTGCTCTGTCACACAGGCTGGAGTGCAGTGGCGTGTTCTCGGCTCACTGCCACCTACGCCTCCTGGGTGCAAGCGATTCTCCTGTCTCAGCCTCCAGAGTAGCTGGGATTATAGGTGTGTGCCACCATACCTGGCTACTATTTTTTTTTTTTTTTTTTTTTGCATTTTAAGTAGAAACGGGGTTTCACAATGTTGGCCAGGCTGGTCTCCAACTCCTGACCACAGGTGATCTGCCCGCCTCAAGCCTCCCAAGGTGCTGGGATTATAGCCCCTGCACCCGGCCTGCTCCCTCTTTTTTTTTTTCTTCCTCCTTCCTCTCCTGCCCACTTTTTGCCTTTAAATATTGAGGCCCTCAAAATCCTGTTCAGAGGAGAAAGTGTGGGCCACAGATCCTGCTGGGGCTTGTGTGTCTTTTTCCTGGGTGTGTCCTCAACCTTGGCAAAATAAACCTCTACATCAACCCGGATCGCCTCAGTCCTTTTCTTCGGTTGTTCACACTTGACTGGCAGCTCCCTGAAGACCATCTGTGAAATGTAGGTGATAATGACAGTGACCGTCTCCGAGGGCTCCCAGGAGGGCTGGGCAAGGCCATTTGGGCTCAGAGCTGGCCAGGGTGTGTGCTCAGCATGGGGGCACCCTCTGTGGCCGGGAGGCAGGACACAGGCAGACAGGCTCTGCCTGGCTCGGCCCTGACGAACTTCCTCCATGTTCCCTCAGTGCACACTTCTTCCTGGAGATAGAAGGGTTTGAGCCCAACCCTACGGTTGCCAAGACCTCTCCCCCTGTTTTCTCCAAGCCCATGGATTCCAACATCCGGCAGTGGTGAGTATGGGCCCCAGCCCAACCCCCTGCCCTGGGCCCAGCCCTCAGCTCCAGAATGTGGCCAGTGACTTACCCTGGGTCATGGGGCCAGGCCTCGCTGTGGCATGCTCCCACTGTCTATTATAAAACTTTATTATTATTGTTATTTATTTATTTGAGACAGAATGTCATTCTGTTGCCCACACTGGAGTGCAGTCGCCTAATCTCAGCTCACTGCAGCCTCCACCTCCCGGGTTTAAGTGATTCTCCTGCCTCAGTCTCCCAAGTAGCTGGGATTACAGGCACATGCCACCACGCCTGGCTAGTTTTTGTATTTTAGTAGAGATGATTTAGTAGAGACAGTTTAGGTTCACCATGTTGGCCAGGTTGGTCTTGAACTCGCGACCTCAAGTAATCCACCTGCCTCGGCCTCCCAAAGTGCTGGGATTACATGCATGAGGTACCTCATCTGGCCCATTTTAAAACTTTAAAACCCTCTCTGTTCCCTCCGCCAACACCTCCAGCATCTCTGGCAACTGTGATGACATGGACTCCCCCCAGTCTCCTCAGGATGATGTGACAGAGACCCCATCCAATCCCAACAGCCCCAGGTAAGTCTGCCCCTCTCCCTCCTCCCACTGTGCCCACTCAGGCTGGGGGTGCCAGAGAGGCAGGATCCGGGGCCCTGCAGGAAAGAGAAAGAATCCACCATTCCTGGGGGTTGGGACAAGTGGAGTCATGGGTCCATGGCAGGTAGGACGTTCTGGGGGAAGGAGTAGAATATTGAATTTTATAAAACCCATTCATTATGAAACATTCAAACAGCAGGACGCAGTGGAACAAGAACTGTAGCACGATACTGTTTATGTGAACTAAAAATACATGGCCGGGTGTGGTGGCTCACGCCTGTCATCCCAGCACTTTGGGAGGCCGAGGCGGGCAGATCATGAGGTCAGGAGTTCAAGACCAGCCTGACCAACATGGTGAAACCCCGTCTCTACTAAAAATACAAAAATTAGCCAGGCGTGGTGGCACATGCCTGTAATCCCAGCTACTCAGGAGGCTGAGGCAGGAGAATTGCTTGCACCCTGGAGGTGGAGGTTGCAGTGAGCTGAGATTGTGCCACTGTACTCCAGCCTGGGTGACAGAGCAAGACTCTGTCTCAAAAAAAAAAAAAAAAAGAAACAAAATACATGTGGCCAATATCCATATGCATTTTGCAAGAACACGTGGAAACAAAAGGAGATCATCCTGGCTAACCTGGTGAAACCCCGTCTCTACTAAAAATACAAAAAATTAACCGGGCGTGGTGGCGGGTGCCTGTAGTCCCAGCTACTCAGGAGGCTGAGGCAGGAGAATGGCATCATGAACCCGGGAGGCAGAGCTTGCGGTGGGCCAAGATGGCACTACTGCACTCCAGCCTGGGCGACAGAGCAAGACTCTGTCTCAAAAAAGAAAAAAAAAAAATTGAGACCATCCTGGCCAACATGGTGAAACCCTGTTTCCACTAAAAATACAAAAATTAGCTGGGCATGGTGGCGGGCGCCTGTAGTCCCAGCTACTCGGGAGGCTGAGGCAGGAGAATGGCGGGAACCCGGGAGGTGGAGCTTGCAGTGAGCCGAGATGGCGCCACCGCACTCCAGCCTGGGCGACAGAGCAAGACTCTGTCTGAAATAAAAAAAAAAACAAAAACAAAAGGAGACATCAGTGGTTACCACGGTTACTTATCTGGAGTGGGAGGACAGGGAGGGATAGATTTAAAAAGTTCAAACAACATAAAATATGAAATCTCATATTGTCAAGGTAATGTCTATTAATAGGCATAGATCCTTCCTGACCATTACTGCATGCAGCCAAATATAGGTATTTTGACAGAATGTGATTGCATGTGGATTACAAGGGGAGCCTGATTTGGCCACACAGCCCAGGGGTTTGCAGGCATTGTGACAGGCATGGGAGATGTTGGCGGCAGGTGCAGCGCCCTGTGGGCAGCTCTGGCGGGGAAAAGGAGAGATTGAGCTTGAGAGGACGTGTGTGGTGAGTTGGAAACATTTTCTGGCTCAGTGCACACCTGGCCAAGGAAGAGCACAGGAGGAAAAAGAGGCGGCTGAAGAAGCGCATCTTTGCAGCCGTGTCTGAGGGCTGCGTGGAGGAGCTGGTGGAGCTGCTGGTGGAGCTGCAGGAGCTTTGCAGGCGGCGCCGTGACGAGGATGTGCCTGGTGAGCGTCTGAGCCTGGCGGAGGGTACGGCGCTGGGGGCCCTGCTTGGTGTCCATCTTCCCCTCCCCTCACCAACCCGTGGGGCTGGAGTGTGAGGGGCCTTGAATTCTGGCGAGGGACTTTGAACTTGACTCCGAGGAGAATGGGGAACCACAGAAGGGTTTGGGCAGGTGAGAGTCGGGTGAGAGATGGGGGGTGAAGCTGGAGAAGGCCACTGTTCAGGCAGGGCTGGGACCCTGAAGCAGGGCGTGAGAAGGGGAACGGTTCTGGGCAGCTCCTCAGCCAGTAGCATGGGCAGGACTTGAGGACCTGGGGAGTGAGGGACAGGGGGGTCCAGCATGGTGCCATTTAGACTTGGGTAGCCTGGTGGCTGGTGGAGCCCTGAGTGTGCAGGGACCAGTGCAGTATCAGGTTGATGGGGAGGCCATGAGCTGAGCTTTATTTGCAGGCCAGGAGGAGGGGGCAGGCTGGAGACAGAGGTTCTGGGGTGGACAGTGGGAAGCCATACAGTGGGGAAAGAGTAAAAGGCCTCAGATAAGGCTCCCATGGGCCATAGAGAGCAAGGAGCCAGCAAAGGAGATGGAGGAGGAACAGCTGGAGAGGGAGGAGGAGAGCGGCCAAGTGTGAGACCTGGGAGCAGGGCTGTAGAGCACGGGCTTGAGGTCTGCGGCTGCAGCTCCCACACCCTCTGAGCTGGTCGGGCCAAGGGCAGCTGGGCCCCGCCTGTAGCTCCGTCCCATGGCCCTGCCTGCAGACTTCCTCATGCACAAGCTGACGGCCTCCGACACGGGGAAGACCTGCCTGATGAAGGCCTTGTTAAACATCAACCCCAACACCAAGGAGATCGTGCGGGTCCTGCTTGCCTTTGCTGACGAGAACGATATCTTGGGCAGGTTCATCAATGCCGAGTACACGGAGGAGGCCTACGAAGGTATCCCGCCCACAGGGGGCCCATGCAGACAGGAGTCTCTGAGGGTGGGGTGCAGGGCCGTGGGGCCGCGGGGCCACTGCTGGCCAGGCCACGTGGAGGCACGGCTGCCACTGAGGAGCCCCAAGCATGTAGCATGGTGCCCGGGAAGCTTCAGGTACCCCTCTCTTTCTTCCTTCATTCTGCAAATAATTTTGAGCACTGGTTCCATGCCAGGCGTTGTTTTTGGCATGGGCATGCATTGGTGAACAACACAGGTTAGTCACTGCTCTAAGGCTGGGCACGGTGGCTCATGCCTGGAATCCCAGCACTTTGGGAGGCAGAGGCGGGTGGTTCATCTGAGGTCAGGAGTTCAAGACCAGCCTGACCAATATGGTGAAACCCCGTCTCTACTAAAAATACAAAAATTAGCCGGGCGTGGTGGCAGGTGCCTGTAATCCCAGCTACTTGGGAGGTTGAGGCAGGAGAATCACCAGAACCCAGGAGGAGGAGGTTGCAGTGAGCCAAGATTGCCATCGCACTCCAGCCTGGGCAACAGCAGAACTCCATCTCAAAATAAATAAATAAGTAAAGAAAGAAAGAAAAAAGAAAAGAAACAAGGAAGGAAGGAAGGAAGGAAGGAAGGAAGGAAGGATCACTGCTCTAAATAAGGTAATTTTAGATTAAAAATATTATGAAAATAAATGAAGATAGTGTGACAGAAAGTGACTAGGGGAGAGCAACTTTAGCGTGGACAGTCAGAGGGGTCCCCTTTGGCCTGAGGCTGACATGATGAGAAGGATCAGGGCAAAAGCCTCAAGATGGGACTGAGCTTGGCACATGGTTGAGCCATGAAAAGAAGGCTGGAAGTGAGGCAAGACAGCTGGGCAGGGGCCACCAAAAGTCAACAGTTAGCATCATCATCATCATCATTATCAGCTGTCCCCAACTGGGTCTCAATTTTGTGGATTTCTTTGTAAGTGGGCCAGAGAGGGTGCTGGGAGAGCAAATCTGGGAGAGTGGCTCCCTCCCAGGAAATCCACTGGGGAAAATCAGTGAGATGTGTCTTTATTTGAGTTTTGGAGTCAGTCAACAGCGCTTTAGGGTCTTATGAGGTGCTTGTGGCAAAAATGATTGGCTTAATTATAATTGGATGCCGTCTTGCTGATATGCTGGGGGCACTAGATGTTTGAGCTTTTTGTTTTGTTTTTGTTTTTTGAGACAGAGTCTCGCTCTGTTGCCTAGGCTGGAGTGCAATGGCGCGATCTTGGTTCACTGCAACCTCTGCCTCTCAGGTTCAAGCAATTCTCCTGCGTCAGCTTCCCAAGTAATTGGACTTACAGGCGCCCGCCACCACACCTGGCTAATTTTTTTGTATTTTTAGTAGAGACGGGGTTTCACCAATTTGGCCAGGCCGGTCTCAAATTCCTGGCCTCAGGTGATCCACCTGCCTTGGCCTCCCAAAGTGTTGGAATTACAGGCGTGAGTCACCATGCCCTGCCACATTTTAGCTTTTTCCAGGTGGGAGTTTAGCTTTGGCCCTTAACCCTTCTTATGGGAGAAAGTAACTGTGATTTATTATTTGAACTCTGCAGACTTTCAAAAGCATTTTTTGTTATATTATAAGAAAAAGTAAAGGATTGTGACAAACTAGAAGGTATGGAGTGGAGGAGAGGAAACCTAGGGAAGACTGCTGCAGCTGAGTGCTAAACTGTACACTGAGCTCCCTGGTAGCCAATGCAAAGAGAGAAACCGGATGAACCATATTACATTCTCAGCCTGTCTCTAGGGAGTTGACAGTAGTCTTGTAGACAGGGAGGTTCAGGCCAGTGCCTCAGGCTTGCTTGTCCTAATTCTTCTCCCTTTTCAGTCCCCTTTGTCTCCTCCTTTCTTCTCAGTATTGCAGGACTGACGAGCTACCCTTTACTAGCAACGTGTTTCCTTTGAGGGCAGGGATGAAGTCTGTTGCCTATAGTTGATTTCCTGGTGTCTTAGGGTCTCACATAAGAGATACTTAGTATGTATTTTTTGAATGAGTGAATAAAAGAAGGTTGTTGGTGTTTCTATGAAGGCTTTGCTGTCCCAGTCACAAATCCTTACCTCTCCCTGTTCTCAACCTCCCCTTTCCCTCTCCTTTCATGAATCTGCCTCTTGCTGGGGCGAGGAGGTCTAGCGGGCTGTGGGCACCTCCCCTCTCTCTGAATGGTAGAAGGAGCCATTTATTCTTGTCTCCCTGGAAACCAACCCCACCACCATTCTGACCCGTCTGCTGGTGCCTTCCTTCCTCTCAGCATTTCCTCCACCTGGAGCAGAGGGGCTCCAGGACCAGCAGAGTAGCATTCTTCCACACTGAGAGCAGGACCCAAGGTGACCACTCTGGCTGTCCACTCTAAAGACACTCTTCCCCAGGCGTGTTCTGTCACACTATCTTCATTTATTTTCATAGCATTTTTTAATCTAAAATTACCTTATTTAGAGCAGTGACTTTATTTATTTATTCATTTATTATTATTTATTTATTTATTTATTTATTTATTTATTTTTTGAGATGGAGTCTTGCTCTGTCACCCAGGCTGGAGTGCAGTGGCGCAATCTCAGCTTACTGCAACCTCTGCCTCCCGAGTTCAGGTGATTCTCCTGCTTCAGCCTCCCAAGTAGCCGGGACTATAGGCAACTGCCTTGCCTCTCTGAGTCTCAATTTCCCCACTGGGCAAGGGCGAATATTTCCTCCCCATGCTGCTAAGAGGAACCAATCACAACTTTATTAATATCATTTTAAAGCATTTTATCAGAGGCCTTCAGAGTTTTACTTTTTTAAGCAATTCTTCAATTAAGACATTTTTATTACAAAAAATTAAACATAAAGTTAAGATATTAGCATAATAAACCTCTACACATCCATCATCAGATTCAATATAACATTATTTTTATTATTTTACTTTATTTATTTATTTAGAGACAGGGTCTCGCTCTGTTGGGCAGGCTGGAGTGCAGTGGCACGATCACGGCTCACTGCAGCCTTGACCTCCCTGGGCTCAGGTAATTTTCCCACCTCAGCCTCCCAAGTAGCTGGGACTATAGTTGATTTCCTGGTGCCCTTAGGGTCTCACATAAGAGATACTTAGTGGCCGGGCGCGGTGGCTCAAGCCTGTAATCCCAGCACTTTGGGAGGCTGAGACGGGCGGATCACGAGGTCAGGAGATTGAGACCATCCTGGCTAACATGGTGAAACCCCGTCTCTACTAAAAATACAAACTAGCCGGGCGCCTGTAGTCCCAGCTACTCGGGAGTCTGAGGCAGGAGAATGGCGTAAACCCGGGAGGCGGAGCTTGCAGTGAGCCGAGATCCGGCCACTGCACTCTAGCCTAGGCGACAGAGCGAGACTCTGTCTCCAAATAAATAAATAAATAAATAAAAAATAAAGATACTTAGTATGTATTTTTTGAATGAGTGAATAAAAGAAGGTTGTTAGTGTTTCTATGAAGGCTAATTTTTCTATTTGTTGCGGAGATAGGGTTTTACCATGTTGCCCAGGCTGGTCTGTAACTCCTGGGCTCAAGCAATCCTCCCGCCTCTGCCTCTCAGTGGTAGGGTCATATGCATGAGCCACCACACCCGGCCTAACAATTTATTTTTAATTACATCCATATCACATGAATAGAGTTTTTTTGTTTGTTTGTTTTTGTTTTTTTGAGACAGAGTTTCACTCTTGTTGCCCAGGCTGGAGTGCAATGGCACGATCTCAGCTCACCGCAACCTCTGCCTCCTGGGTTCAAGCGATTCTCCTGCCTCAGCCTCCTGAGTAGTTGGGATTACAGGCATGCACCACCATGCCTGGCTAATTTTGTATTTTTAGTAGAGACAGGGTTTCTCCATGTTGGTCAGGCTGGTCTTGAACTCCCAACCTCAGGTGATCCACCTGCCTCGGCCTCCCAAAGTGCTGGGATTACAGGATGAGCCACCATGCCCGGCCTAGAGTTTCACTGTAAAGCAGCCCAGCATTTTACATAAGTTTTTTTTTTTTTTTTTTTTAAGTCCTTTACCCATATATAGAAAATTCCTTAAAAGGAGTTTTCGGCCGGGCGCGGTGGCTCAAGCCTGTAATCCCAGCACTTTGGGAGGCCGAGACGGGTGGATCACGAGGTCAGGAGATCGAGACCATCCTGGCTAACACGGTGAAACCCCGTCTCTACCAAAAAAATACAAAAAAAAAAAACTAGCCGGGCGAGGTGGCGGGCGCCTGTAGTCCCAGCTACTCGGGAGGCTGAGGCAGGAGAATGGCGTAAACCCAGGAGGCGGAGCTTGCAGTGAGCTGAGATCCGGCCACTGCACTTCAGCCTGGGCGGCAGAGCGAGACTCCGTCTCAAAAAAAAAAAAAAAAAAAAAAAAAAAAAGGAGTTTTCTAGGCCTTTGACATATGTGTGTGTATATGTGCACACAGAAAAAGTTTTACTGATTTAACATAAAATAGTATCATACTCTCTATATTCTACAAGTTGTTTTTTTTGATTAACTATATGTCTTAGAGCGCTTCTTATGCCAAAATATGAAAGTCTAGCTTCTTTTCACCGCTTGGTCTGCAGTTGCGGCTGCACCCTGGCTAATTTCACCACTCCCCCATTGACAGACACTCAGGTGTTTCCAACTGTGTTGTTGTGACATCTCACAGTGCACGATCTTGTCTATGACCCTGTGCACAGGTGCACGTTTGTTTTAAAAAATACTTTGAATTGGGATATTTGGGTTCAAGCGCATGCACATTTGAAGTTATAATAGTGGCCAGGCACGGTGGCTCATGCCTGTAGTCCCAGCACTTTGGGAGGCCAAGGTGGGTGGATCACCTGAGGTCAGGAGTTCGAGACCAGCCTGACCAACATGGTGAAAACCCGTCTCTACTAAAAATACAAAAACTAGTCGGGCGTGGTGGGGCACCCTTGTAATCCCAGCTACTTGGGAGGCTGGGGCAGGAGGATCACTTGAACCTGGGAGGCGGGAGTTGCAGGGAGCCGAAATCATGCCACTGCACTTCAGCCTGGGCAACAGAGCAAGACTCCGTCTCAAAAAAAATTAAAAAAAATAAAATAAAAGTTATAATAGTTATTGCCAAACTTGTCTCTGAAAGATACTAATTTACTCTCTCCCCACAACAGAGTATGGAAATACTCATTTCCTACTCATCACTAATACTGCAAATTATCCTTCCTTTTTTTTTTTGGTCTTTTCCAGTCTGGGGGTGGAAAGGGTTAACTCTTTAGGTTCTGATTTTCCTTTTCCTGATCACCACTGATTCCAAACATCTTTCACTTTATTAACTGTGTATCTTTTCCTCTGTGAGGTGCTTGTTGATCATCTTAGTTTTCTTTTAGGTTGTTTGTCTTTCTATTGATTCGTAGGTGCTTTTATTATATTACAGACTTTTAAAAACACATTGCCTCTTTTTTTGAGATGGAGTCTCGCTCTGTCGCCCAGGCTCGAGTGCAGCGGTGCGATCTTGGCTCACTGCAAGCTCCGCCTCCCGGGTTCACACCATTCTCTTGCCTTAGCCTCCCGAGTAACTGGGACTACAGGCGCCCGCCGCCACGCCCAGCTGATTTTTTGTATTTTTTAGTAGAGACGGGGTTTCACCGTGTTAGCCAGGATGGTCTCGATCTCCTAACCTCATGATCTGCCCACCTCAGCCTCCCAAAGTGCAGGGATTACAGGTGTGAGCCACCGCACCCAGCCGCCTTTTTTTTTTTAAGACAGAGTCTCGCTCTCTAGCCCAAGCTGGAGTGCAGTGGCGCGATCTCCACCTCCTGAGTTCAAGTGATTCTCCTCCTTCAACCTCCCAAGTAGCTGGGACTACAGGCGTGTGCCACCACACTCGGCTAATTATTTTGTGTTTTCGGTAGAGATGGGGTTTTGCCATGTGGGCCAGGCTGGTCTCGAACTCCTGGCCTCAAGTGATCCACCCGCCTCAGCCTCCCAAAGTGCTGGGATTACATGTGTGAGCCACCGTGCCCGGTCCAAAAACACATTGCCTTTTTATATATCTCAAATATTTTCCCCAGCCTATCACTTGTCTTTAACTTTCATTAGGATGCGTTCAGGAATACAGAAATCTCTGAGGTAGGGGGATTACTTGAGCCCAGGAATTCAAGACCAGCCTGGGCAACACGGCAAGATCCTGTCTCTATAAAAAATTTAAAAAATAAGCCAGCAGTGGTGGTGCAGGCCTGTAGTCCACACATGTGTGTGTATACATGTACACAGAAATAGTTTTATTTATTTAATTATTTAACATAAAATAGTACCATCATGTCTGTGGTCTACAAGTTGCTTTTTTTTTGATTAACTGTATGTCTTAGAGCATTTCTTATGCAAACTATGAAAGTCTAGCTTTTGGGAGGTTGAGGCAGGAGGATCGCTTGAGCCCAGGAGTTCAAGGATGCAGTGAGCTATGCTCACACCACTGCACTCTAGCCTGGGTGACAGCAAGATCCCGTGTCAAACAAACAAACAAACAGACAAACAAACAAAAAAGCAAAAACCCCCAAAACCAAAAACCTTTATGTAAGCAAATATGTCAGCCTTTTCTTTACCGTTTCTGCCTTTTGCATCTTGCTTAAGAAGGTCTTCCCGACCACAAGGTTAGCTATAAACCAACTCTCTAATTTGTTTTAAAGCTTAGTTATTTAATCCACCAACACTATTTTTGTTTATGGCATGGTGGCAGCTCTTTGGAAAATCCTGTTTCTGTTGGTACATTTTGAGACTCTCTCCAGCTCCAGCCTTCTGGTCCCTTCCATCTGGAAGTTCTCTGGTCTCCAGCAGGCTTAGTGTCTCTCCCTCCACCCTTCTTTCCTCTTGCTGTGTCACCAGCATATCATGCACCCACCACCAGGGCCGGATACCTAGATCTTACCTGAGACCCCTTCTCCCCAGCTGGGCATCCTGAAGGCTCTTTCTCCTGAGGGTCTTTGGGCTTCCACCTTTCTCCACCCTTCTTGTGCCCTCCACCTCCCCTTAGTCCAGGCCTCATCATTTTTTTTTTTTGAGATGGAGTTTCACTCTTCTTGCTCAGGCTAGAGTGCAGTGGTGAGATCTCGGCTCACTGCAACCTCTGCCTCCCAGCTTCAAGTGATTCTCCTGCCTCAGCCTCCCGAGTAGCTGGGATTACAGGCATCGCCCCCACGCCCGGCTAATTTTGTATTTTTAGTAGAGACGGGGTTTCACCATGTTGGTCAGGCTGGTCTCGAACTCCTAGCCTCAGGTGATCCACCTGCTTTGGCCTCCCAATGTGCTGGGATTACAGGCCTCATCATTTCTTTCACTGGTGTGGGCTGCTTCTAACGTATCCTCCAATTATGCAGCCAGAGGGGTCTGAAAACACCCATGCACCATACCCCAAAGTCTCATCATGCCAGTTTCCTAATTCAAGGCCTTCTGTGACTCTGGCCCTTAGCATAAGCTCTGCCCTCTCACCCTGGCTGTGAGCTGGCCCCACCCAGCCTCGCTAAACTTCTGAGGTCCCAGGTAAGAGAGCTCTGGGAAGCCCCCTGGCGCTCTCTGGCTGTGAAGGGCCCTCTGGGTACCGCAGCTCCGGTACCCCTCTGAATCCTAGCACCTCGTTCTCAGTGACACTGTGGGCTTCTTGAGGAAAACAATCGAAGTTGCATCTTGTGCACCCCTGACCCCCCAGCACCTGGGGCCGGAGCCCGGAGCAGGCGCTCCACAAACATTCCTCGGGTCCGCGCAGGCAGGAAGGAAGCAAAGAATGAAGCTGGGATTCCTGGTAGCCGGCGACACAGACCAGAACTCTGATGTCCCTGTGGGTTCGGGGAGGGTATGGAGGCCAGAGAGGGTGGGCAAGAGGCCCCAGTTCCCGGCGCTGAGGCTCCCGCGCTTCCCGGCCCGGTCTGCAGGACAGACGGCGCTGAACATCGCCATCGAGCGGCGCCAAGGGGACATCGCGGCCGTGCTCATCGCCGCCGGCGCCGACGTCAACGCCCACGCCAAGGGGGCCTTCTTCAACCCCAAGTACCAACACGAAGGCTTCTACTTCGGTGGGTGCCGCCCCCGCCTGGCGCGGAGTCTGGGAGGAGGGAGGAGGGCGAGGAAGTGAGCGAGGAGGGAGGAAGGAAAGAGGGAGGAGGGGGAAGGAAGAGGAAAGGACGAAGGAGGAAGGAAGGGAGGAGGGAGAGGAAGGAAGGGAGGAGGGGGAGGAAGGAAGAGGGAAGCAGGAAGGAGGAAGGGAGGAGGGACAGGGAGGAGGGACAGGGAGGAAGGAGGGAGGAAGGAAGAGGGAAAGAGTAAGGAAGGAGGAAGGGAGGGGGAGGGAGAGGGAGGAGGGAGAGGGAGGAGGGAGAGGGAGGAAGAAAGAAGGAAGAGGGAAGGAGGAAGGGAGGGAGGAGGGAGAGGGAGGAGGAAGAGGGAGAAAGGAAGAGGGAAGCAGGAAGGAGGAGGAAGAGAGGAGGGGAAGGGAAAGGGAGGAGTGAGAGGGAGGGAGGAGGGAGGAAGGAAGAGGGAAGGAGGAAGGGAGGAAGGGAGGAGGAGGGAGGAGGGAGAGGGAGGAAGGAGGGAGGAAGGAAGAGGGAAAGACTAAGGAGGGAGGAAGGGAGGATGGAGAGGGAGAGGGAGGAGGGACTGGGAGGAGGGAGAGGGAGGAAGGAAGAGAGAAGGAGGAAGGGAGGAGGGGGAGGCAGGAAGGAGGGAGGAGGAAGGCGGGAGAGGGAGGAAGGGAGAGGGGAAAAGGAGAGGGGAGAGGGAGAAAGGGAGGAGGAAGGAAGGAGGAGGGAGAGAAAGGAAGGAAGGATGGAGGAAGGGAGGGGCCACCTCGCTCTGACCTCTACCCTCACTGCCCCTGCCTTAAGAGGCTCTGGTGCCCCAGAGGACAGAGCTGGGAGGGGAGGAGGCTGGGCATGTCCATCTGAGCAGGACACCAGGGTGGAACAGAGAAGGAGGGGCTGGGAGGAGGTGTTGGGGGAGGAGTCCATGTTCCGGGGGTGTCACCTGGTGGTCTTAGAAGCATTGTCCTGGGCAGCCCTCTGAGGGAACAGAGACCTGGGAGGGAGGCTGAGGAGGGAGCCCCATTTTACAGGCAAGGAGAAGGCTCTGCGAAGGGAAAGGACTTGCCCCGGGGTAGCAGGGCATCGACTTAGATGTTCTGGCCTCCAGCTCTGACCTCTGTGCCCAGGCCCAGTGCATCTCAGGACTGCAGAGAGGTAGTCAAGAGTGAGAGGGCAGAGTTCCCCTGCCTGACAAGTCACCGAGTCCAGGAGCGACTGGGGTTAGGATGCTCTAGGAAAAAAAAAAAAATGAAATGTGTAATTTAGATATAGTGAAAGTCACCCGTTTTAGAGGGCAGTTCTGTTCATTCTCACAATGTGTCCTCGAGTTGGTTAACCACCACTGCAATCAGGACAGGGAACAAATGACTGTCACACTCAAAAATTTCTCTGTGCAACTTTGTTGCAGAGGAGACCCCTCCTCCCACCCAGGCTTGCCTGACTGATGATCACCCGTCTGTTCTGTCTTCTGGGTGGTTTTTTTTTTGAGATGGGGTCTCACTCTGTTGCCCAGGCTGCTGGAGTGCAGTGGCGCCATCTTGGCTTACTGCAACCTCCGCCTCCTGGGTTCAAGCGATTCTCATGCCTCAGCCTCCTGAGTAGCTGGGACTATCTTCTGGGTGGTTTTTTGATCATCAGGACTAGCTAGTCTGTGCTCTGGGCGGCCCTGGGTGTCCAGGTGTGGGTGTCCTGGAAAACAGGGTCTTGTCCAGTTCATAGTGGGTCCCCATTGTCCCGCATAGGACCTGGTTGGAGCTGGTGTTGGGAAGCATTTGTTGGGTGGGGTGAGGAGAAGGGAGGCAGCTGAAGACCTGGTGTCCAGGACTGGTCATGTCCCAGGCTTGCTGTGTGACCTCATGTGAGTCACTTGCCTTATTTGTTCTTAACAAGCATTTATTGAGCACTTACTGTCTACATCAGGTACTGTTCTGGGTACTTGAAATATATCAGTGAACAAAACAGAAATTCTTGCCCTCATGGAGCTTACATTCTAGACAGGGAGAGACCATTGGTAACAAGCATTATAAATAAGCATTTTATATACTATGATACAAAATGATAAGTGCTCTTAAAAAACACAAAGTGGACCGGGTGCGGTGACTCACACCTGTAATCCCAGCGCTTTGGGAGGCCGAGGCAGGTAGATCACGAGGTCAGGAGTTCAAGACCATCCTGGCCAACATGGGGAAACCCCATCTCTACTAAAAATACAAAAAGTAGCCGGGCATGGTGGTGCATGCCTGTAGTCCCAGCTACTCGGGAGGTTGAGGCAGGAGAATTGCTTGAACCCAGGAGGCGGAGGTTGCAGTGAGGCGAGATCACACCACTGCACTCCAGCCTGGCGATAGAGTAGGACTCTGTCTCAAAAAAAAAAATGTAAAGCAGAGGACTAGGAATGAGGAGTTCTGTCTGGGGCAAGAGGAAGGTGGATTTTAATTTTAAACAGAGTGTTTAGGATGGCTTATTGAAAGGCGATGTTTGAGTAAGGACTTGAAGGAGGTGAGGGAGTGAGTGACTTGACTATCTACAGGCAGAGGGGATAGACGAGCGAAGGCCCTGGGGCCGCCTGTTAGAGGAGGTGGAAGAAGGTCATTGTGGCCCGAGGGAGTGAATGACGGGGAGAGGAGGTTAGAGGATGCAGGGCTTTGTGGGCTGCTGTTGGAACCTGAGCTTTCATTCTGGGAGAGGCACTAGCAGGTTGATCTGGCTGCTGTGCTGAGCAGAGTATTAAAAGGCCAGGGTGGAGGCAGGGAGGCCAGTTAGGAGGCTACTGTAGTGATCTAGCTTCACTCTTCCCCATAGAAGGGAAGATGGGGAGAGGGCCAGGGTACTTGAGTTGTCAATCCTGCTGAGAGAGGATATGGGCCCCAGTCCTGGGTCTTGGGGGACGCTGCTTCTGGCCCATGAGAGAACCAAGCTTCGATGTGCTCATCTGCCAGGTGAGACGCCCCTGGCCCTGGCAGCCTGCACCAACCAGCCCGAGATTGTGCAGCTGCTGATGGACCACGAGCAGATGGACATCACCTCGCAGGACTCACGGGGCAACAACATCCTCCACGCCCTGGTGACGGTGGCCGAGGACTTCAAGACGCAGAACGACTTTGTGAAGCGCATGTACGACATGATCCTGCTGCGGAGTGGCAACTGGGAGCTGGAGACCACTCGCAACAACGATGGCCTCACGCCGCTGCAGCTGGCCGCCAAGATGGGCAAGGCTGAGGTGGGGCCGTGGGGCGTGGGGAGGCGGGAGGTCGGGAGGTCAGGAGGCACAGCTGCCACTCTCTCAGCCCCGGGGGCCTATCGGGGATTCACAGACCACAGCCTCAGCCTTGAGAAGGTCCCAGCCTTAGGTCCAGAAATGCAGTGGCGTGGCGGCCCGAGGCGCGTTTGTTCTGAGGGGCCATGCAGAGCTGGTGAGATGCGGCCCGCTCTCTAGACTTCAGTCCCTGATACGCCGCGTTTCCATCTCTTGTCCTGGAAAGGTTAGGCTGGGGGAGTCTGAGGCTGAGGTGACACAGAAGCCCCAGCAGGGCTGAGTGGGTGGCCCTTGGGGCCTTCTGCCTCTCTTGGGGACGGGAGTTCCAGAATGGCTGCTCTGGGCGCAGAGCTAATATGCTGCCATCTCCCAGTTACGGAGAGACTCCAGCCTGTTTGTCCGGTTGGAACTCTGTGCCATGTCCCCAGCCAAGCATGTGGCTGCTTTGGGCCCTTCTTGCCTTGTGTGATGTGGCTGAGATAATCGAGGCTTAGCTGGGAGCCTTGGTGTAGACTTGAGCAGGGCTGGGCTCGGAACTCTTTCAGGGGCCAGTGTCACAGCTTGGTCTGAGACGTTCTTCTCAGGGGACGGATTCTGGGGCCCAAGTGTGTTCTTCCGCCTCACTGTCTCTGCGCGCTGCGAGGAGGCTGTGGCTCCTGGGACGCCACCAGAGGACACTGGGGGGTGGTGGCTGTTGAGTAATTGCAGCTGTGCCAGCCTCAGGGTACCCGCCTCCCTGGTTAGCTGCCCCGAGGGCCTTGGTCCTGTCCCAAGTGGTCAGGCCTGGGGCCCACAAGGGGCCTTTTGATTCTCCTGTGGGGGAGGAGGAGATGGAGAACTGCTTTAACAGAGGAGGAATTGTGTCTGCCTCCCCGCAGCTCCTGCCTCCCCTCAGGGTCACAGCTTGCTGGGGCTTTGAAGAGTCAGCTTGTGGTTGCAGAAGGAGCCTTCTCCAAGGCCATCTTCCCTGTGTGCCACTGTGGCGGGTGCTGTCCCTGCCACCCCAGCCCAGGGAGGAGGCTTCCTGCACGGAGCATGGCCCCAGGACCCCCTTGTTTTCTAGGGGACAATGTGCCCACTGTGACCGGCCTGGAGGAGGCACCTGTACCCCGCTTCCCTCCTCTATTCCGTGTCCTCCAGAAAACTTTTCTGGATGCTACCCAGGTTGGCCACCATCCTGGGGCTTTTATAGGCTGGGGTGCGGGACGGAGAGACCTGGCCTTATCCCTGGAAGCTCTCTGCCTGGGCCCTCATGACACATGGGATGGGAACCCACGGGGTCTTGTGAGGCCGGGTCTGTGACACCGTCCTTCCCAACCGTCCCTTCCTCTTGGGTCTTGAGTTGGTACCCTAGGGAGCCCATGTCTCATCCTGGGGTAACCCAGGGCTCAGCTTTTTGGAACTAGGGAGCCACAAACAGTGGCTCTGCATCCAGCCTGCACTTTGGAGCTAGCCAGGAAGCTTCTCCTGGGTCCCACCCTGGAGATTTTGATTTCATTAGATGCTGTGGGAATTTTGTTTTGTTTTGTTTTTGAGACTAGAGTCTCACTTCATCGCCCAGGCTGGAGTGCAGTGGCGCAGTCTTGGCTCACGGCAACCTCCGCCTCCCAGGTTCAAGTGACTCTCCTGTCTCAGCCTCCTGAGTAACTGGGATGACAGGCGTACACCCCCACGCCCGGCTAATTTTTGTATTTTTAGTAGAGATAGGGTTTCACCATGTTGCCCAGGCTGGTCTCGAATTCCTGACCTCAAATGACCTGCCCCACCCTTGGCCTCCCAAAGTGCTGGGATTATAGGCGTGAGCCACAGCACCTGGCCCGTGCTGTGGGAATTTCTAAGTTTCCCCAACATGCAGCAGAGTTTGAGGATCACTGACCTACCGACGTCCCGCGGGCCTCCCTGTAGGGCATGGCGTTTCTCATCACCACCTGCCTGGCCAGAGTGGTGAGCCACAGCTGGAGGGTCTTGGCTTATGGTGGGCTGGGGACACTGAGAACACTTCTGGCTTCTTCTCAAGTCCAGAGCAAATGGAAACTGTTTCTAAAAAATCATCAGTGCCTGGATTTTTCACTGAACTGGGGCCCCAGCTGGCGTGAGGCGTTTCAAGCTGATTGTGCAGCTTGCTGCAGCCTGTGAAGAACCTTCACACCTCTTGTCCCTGGTGTTCACATCCCCCAGTGAGATGGGCAGAACAGCAAGCTGTGTGCGCATTCCGCAGATAAAGACGGGGCCCAGGGGCCATGGCGCCAGGCGCAGAGGCAGGTCTCCACCCATCCGGGGCGGGAGTATCTCCTGGGCCCAGCCCGCCTGTGGCTGGTCCAGCCCTGTTGGCCTCAAGTCCCTGTTCTGCAGCTGACAGTTGTCCCTCGTCCTGTCCCAGATCCTGAAGTACATCCTCAGTCGTGAGATTAAGGAGAAGCGGCTCCGGAGCCTGTCCAGGAAGTTCACTGACTGGGCATACGGACCCGTGTCGTCCTCCCTCTACGACCTCACCAACGTGGACACTACCACGGACAACTCCGTGCTGGAAATCACCGTCTACAACACCAACATCGACGTGGGTCTCCTGCGCAGGCAGGGAAGGGCAGGGAACAGAGGGCTGGACCTCAGGCCAGGGGCTCAGAGGGCGCTGGGAAGACCCAGTGCTGCCAGCTCCACCCGTCCGTGTCTGCATCCCCCACTCTGTTGCCTCAGTGGGCAGAGTCAGGCACAGAAAGGGCGAGGCCTGGGACAGATGCTGGGCCCGCCTCTTCCTGGTTGACCTTGGACTGTAGACCTGAGTGGTGGTGGGGGGAAGGCAGGTGGGGGTCTTCTGGACCCGGTATCCAGGGCTGTTTGGGTGTGGGTGTGGGTGACAGGGTGGTTGAGGTTGATCCTTTCCATATTGTTTCTCTCCCACCCCCCTGTTGGTGTATATGGCCAGGCTTAGAATTCTTTCTTCCCTAAAACCTGGTCCCAAATGAGGGTCAGAGGGTGCGCTGAGGAGCAATCAGGGAGGCCTTCCTGGAGGAGGCTAGAGGGGAGGGTTTGGTGCAACTGGAGGTGAAGAGAGAGCAGCTATGAGAGGTGTTCAGCTCTCGGGGGAAGTGAGGCAGCAGGCTGGGTCTTCCTCCTTCCTCCTTTACCAAGAGTCATGCTTCCCAGAGTCTCCTTGCCTTGGGTCTTCCCAGACCCTCACAGCAGCCTGGTTGGTAGGACAGGGATTGTTAGCAGTTTTATAGGTGAGGAGTCTGAGGCCCAGAGAGGGTCGGGGCTGTCCTAAGGTCACACAGCAAAGGAGGGGCAAACTGGGGCTGGAACCCCTGTCACCACTTCCTGCCCGCTTCTATCCTTCACTTTCTGCTGTGCATCAAGTCCTCCTGCTGCAAGCCCAGGCTCCTGCGGCCTCCAACTACTGCCCGAGTACCGTGGGGAGGAGCCTCAGGAGCTGGAAATCGCCCTCCCAGCATTTCCAGCCAAACCAGTCCACTGGGCATAATGATGGACCCCTTCTGCTGGGGCGGCACTGCCTCAGAGCTCCCACAGGCCTTTAGCAAACGGTCCCTTCTTCTCTCCCTCATCTCCATGGTGACTGGTGGCATTCTACCCCTAGAACCGGCATGAGATGCTGACCCTGGAGCCGCTGCACACGCTGCTGCGGATGAAGTGGAAGAAATTTGCCAAGTACATGTTCTTTCTGTCCTTCTGCTTTTATTTCTTCTACAACATCACCCTGACCCTCGTCTCGTACTACCGCCCCCGGGAGGAGGAGGTACGTGGGCCCCTTGGAGGGGAAAAATGGGGCGGTAAGAGCTGGAGGGGCTTGGAGTTGCCGCACTTGCAGATGGGAAAACTGAGGCCCAGGGAGGCCAGGAGATTTGGGTGGAGAATTCAGAGACTCAGGCCCTGCCCAGGGTCTCTGTCAAAATACGGAACTGGCTGGGTGTTTCTGCTGTGAGGGCTGCAGGAAATGGGAGGAGGATAAGCTCTCCCTGCCTGCCGGGCCTCGGCTTCCCATGCATCACGTGGGGCACAGAGCCTCGGCTTTATTGAATGGTGCGGTGAGGCCGTGTTGGGTGTCTGGATAGGGATGGGTTCTGGAAAGGCTATTGCAGTGGAGTGTGAGGGTTGTTAGCACCGACTGGCTGATACTCGTCGTTGTAGAGTTACGGGTTTCCATCAAGGGTGGGGAGGGTGGGGTCAGGGAGCTGCTCTTCCTTCTCTCACTCTGTACAGAGATTGGGTTTCATGCTGGCCTCCGGCCGGGCTTGAGTGTTTTACCTGTGTTTTGGTCCCTGTAGAGTTGGTGCCAGTCCGGTCCACCTTACTCCCTATTCCGACCACCCCTCTGCTATCCCCCCAGACCCTCCCGCACCCCTTGGCCCTGACGCACAAGATGGGGTGGCTGCAGCTCCTCGGGAGGATGTTCGTACTCATCTGGGCCACGTGCATCTCTGTGAAAGAGGTGAGTGGGTCACTCGGCCCCTCCAGACTGCCCCGCGAGGCAGGCGGGTGACAGCAGGCCTGGCCTCCATCCCTCTCTGCTCTGTCGTTACTGCTGGGGGGCCTCAGGGAGGCGTTTCCTTCCCAAGCCTTACTTTTCTGAGTTATAACTTGGTAAAAAATGGATAAGACTGGCCTATCCTACCTACTTCATCCATCTGCTTCCCTATCCATCTGCCCGGCTATCCACCATGTATCTACCTTCCCAGCCACTCCGTGTCCCTTGTCCTCTTCCACCCCCATCCACCCATCCGATCACCTGCCTTCTTTCATGGACTCAGCCAGTCATTCATCCATTCGCATGCCTGCTTATCCTTACCAACCATCCTTCTATCCTTTATCCAACCATCTTTCCATCTCTCCATCCATCCATCCATCTGTCCATCCATCCATCCATCCATCCATCCTTCCATCTGTCCATCTGTCCATCCATCCATCCATCCATCCATCCATCCATTCATCCATTCATTCATCTATCCATGCATCCATCCATCCATCCATCCATCCATCCATCTTTCCATCCATCCATCCATCCATCCATCCATCCATCCTTCCATCTATGCATCTATTCATCCATCCATTCATCCTTCCATCCATCCATCCATCCATGCATCCTTCCATCTATCCATCCATCCATCCATCCATCCATCCATCCTTCCTTCCATCCATCCATCCATCCATCCATCCATCCATCCATCCTTCCATCCATCCTTCCATCCTTCCATCCTTCCATCCATCCATTCATCCTTCCATCTATCCATCCATCCATCCATCCTTCCATCCATCCATCCATCCATCCATCCATCCATCCATCCTTCCATCTATCCATCCATCCATCCACCCACCCATCCATCCATCCATCCGTGCATCTTTCCATCTATCCATCCATACATCCATCCATCCATCCATCCACCCACCCACCCACCCATCCTTCCTTCCATCCATCCATCCAATGAATCAACACATATAATCTGAGCACCTTCTATGTATGTGTAGCCCTGGAGGAGGTGATAGGGATGGGACGAGTTTGCCGTTTTTGAGTTCACAGCCTGGTGGGGGACATAGTATGGGCATAAACATCAAGACTTTATGATAGACCAAAAAAGACCCTAAGCTGGGTTCAGATCAGTGTTCAGAGGAAGGGGGTGACTTTTATCTGGGGACAGGGAATGGTAGAGATGCTTGAAGGCAGAGATGGCACTTACTCTGGTGGGGTAGGATTGGGCACGAGGACAATGAAGACAAAGTCATTACAGGGTGGGTATGGGGAACAGCATGAGCAAAGGCTCAGAGGCTGGATGCTAGGCTGGATTTGGGGAGTGGAAGGTGGCCGTAGTGATAGTACTGCTTTGCAGGTTCTGGGGTGAGGATGGGGTAAGGAGTGAGGGAGGTGAGAAGATTGGAGGGAGTGTTCACCTTCACCGTGGAGGTGCCTACGCCCCCCAGGCCCAGGTCCCCTTTCAGATCCGCCACCTGGACTCTAGCCCGGCCTTTGTGCATTCAGCCCTCACTGAGTCTTGGTCCTGGGGAAGCACCCCCTGCTCAGCTCCCCGGGTGAGGGTCATGAAGAGGGTGCAGTTTTTCTTTCCTTCCTGGCCTTAGGGCATTGCCATCTTCCTGCTGAGACCCTCGGATCTGCAGTCTATCCTCTCGGATGCCTGGTTTCACTTTGTCTTGTAAGTAGGTCTGGCCCCTTGGTTACTGCCCCACAGGCATGGTTGACGTCCTGTATGGCAGCTGCCGCGTCCCCCTTGAACAACCAGCCTACCGTGCCACTGTGTCCCAGTCACTCTGCGGTGGTTACACGCCAGGGGTCTCCTGTCTTCCTCCCAGCAGGAGACACGTAGATGCCCATGGAGAGGGTCAGAAAACTTCAGGGCTGCCGGGTGCAGTGGCTCATGCCTGTAATTCCAGCACTCTGGGAGGCCGAGGTAGTGATGATGGCCGACTCCACCCGTCACAGAGCCACAGGTAGAAGGCAGCATGGAGTGGAGAAGGCAGGAACAGGCTTAGCAGTCCTATTTACCGATTTTTTTTTTTTTTTAATTGAGATGGAGTTTCACTTTTGTTGCCCAGGCTGGAGTGCAATGGTGTGACCTCAGCTCACTGCAACCTCCACCTCCCGGGTTCAAGCGATTCTCCTACCTCAGCCTCCTGAGTAGCTGGGATTACAGATGTGCACCACCACACCTGGCTACTTTTTATATTTTTAGTAGCGACGGGGTTTCGCCATGTTGGTCAGGCTGGTCTTGAACTCCTGACCTCAAGTGATCTGCCCACCCCGGCCTCCCAGAGTGCTGGGATTCCAGGCATGAGCCACCGCGCCGGCCTCTTCTGCTTCTTATTTGTTTTGTTAGTGTGGAGGGAGACATTCTTCCTCATTTCAGTCTAAAATGCAGATGATGAATCCGACGGTTTCTCTTACAACCGTGCCTGTGTTGTGACTTTGGTTAGCTATTTTATAATTTTGGAAACTGCCTGATGTTATAAGACAGTGTTTTTATCCAGATGTCTGCATATGACTGTGTAGGAGTAGATTTTGATTTTGTATGTTTGTGATATATTGTACTTACAAACATTTTAACCGTGGGCCAGACACGATAGCTCATGCTTGTAATCCCAGCACTTTGGGAGGCCAAGGTGGGCGGATCATCTGAGGTCAGGAGCTTGAAACCAGCCTGGTGAAACCCCTCTCTCTCTACAAAAAGTACAAAAATTAGCCGGGTGTGGTGGCATGTATCTGTAATCCCAGCTACTCGGGAGGCTGAGGCAGGAGAATTGTTTGAACCCGGGAGGTGGAGGCTGCAGGGAGCCGAGATCGTGCCACTGCACTCCAGCCTGGGCGATAGAGCGACACCATGTCTCAAAAAAAACACAAAAAACAAAAAACAAACAAACAAAACTTAATTGTGGTAGAATACACGTAACATAAAAGTTAGCGTTATAACCGTTTTTTAAGCATACAAATTAATACTTTGAAGTACATTCACGTTGTTGGGCAGTCTTCAGACCTGTTTTCGTCCTGCAAAACCGAAACTCCGTACCCATTAAACAACAGCCCCTATTCCTCTCCTTTCCTGGCCCCCTGTAACCACCATTCTTCCTTCTTTCCCTGTGAATTGGACTGTTTCACGTACCTCATATGTGGAGTCATATAGTGGAATCATCTAGCTTATTTCACTTAGCATATATCAGACTTTAAAAAGATTTAATGCCAGGCGCGGTGGCTCACGCCTGTAATCCCAGCACTTTGGGAGGCTGAGGTGGGCGGATCACCTGAGGTCAGAAGTTCGAGACCAGCCTGGCCAACATGGTGAAACCCGTCTCTACTAAAAATACAAAAATGAGCCGGGTGTGGTGGCGGGCGCCTGTAATCCCAGCTACTAGGGAGGCTGAGGCAGGAGAATCGCTTGAGCCTGGGAGGCAGAGGTTGCAGTGAGCCGAGATCATGCCACTGTACTCCAGCCTGGGTGACACAGCAAGACTCTGTCTCTGCCTGCAGCCCCCTCACCCAAAAAAAAAACACCACGATTTAAAAAGTAGGGTTTGGGGGACTTTTGTTATAATTGGCTTATAAGTATAGATATTGGCAGTTTTTGTCATTTTGGTTAAAAATGCAATCTTTACCACATCTTTGGTCTACTCCAGTAGTTCTCAAATCAACATGGGAATCAGAAGTTTTGTGGGTGATTTAGATTATTTTTCTATTTTTTTTTTTTTTGTATAGACAAGGTCTCACTATGTTACTCAGGCTGGTCCTGAACTCCTGGCCTGAAGCGCTTCTCCTACCTCGGCCTCCCAAAGTGTTGGAATTACAGGCGTGAGCCACTACACCAGGCCCGTGTGGGTAATTTAAAAAATATATGGCCTCTGGGGCAGTACCCTAGAATCTTCTGCGGCCCTGTGGATGTGTGTTTTTTTTTTTTTTAAGTCCTCACCAGTTGCAATCAGCTTGCCACAGGCTGTGACTGGCATCTGGCCCTGTCTCTACAGGCTGAATTCTTTTTTTTTTTTTTTTTTTTTTGAGACGGAGTCTCGCTCTGTCGCCCAGGCTGGAGTGCAGTGGCCGGATCTCAGCTCACTGCAAGCTCCGCCTCCCGGTTCACGCCATTCTCCTGCCTCAGCTCCCCAGTAGCTGGGACTACAGGCGCCCGCCACCTCGCCCGGCTAGTTTTTGTATTTTTTAGTAGAGACGGGGTTTCACCATGTTAGCCAGGATGGTCTCGATCTCCTGACCTCGTGATCCGCCCGTCTGGCCTCCCAAAGTGCTGGGATTACAGGCTTGAGCCACCGCGCCCGGCCTACAGGCTGAATTCTATGGTAGCCAAATGGATCTGAGGCAGCCTGATTCCGGTCTCTTCAGCATCCGTCACCGGGGTGACTGCTTGGGGGGTTTAAGGGAGGTTTGGGGGATTTGCATATCTTTGGCCTGATGCTGAGAAGTAAGTAAGGCCCGTGTTTCCTGTGTCTCCTGAACAGTTTTATCCAAGCTGTGCTTGTGATACTGTCTGTCTTCTTGTACTTGTTTGCCTACAAAGAGTACCTCGCCTGCCTCGTGCTGGCCATGGCCCTGGGCTGGGCGAACATGCTTTACTACACGAGAGGGTTCCAGTCCATGGGCATGTACAGCGTCATGATCCAGAAGGTGCGTTGGGAGCTCTGCCGGCGGGAGGGCCCTTTTTTAGATGGGGAAACTGAGATCTGGAGAGGAAGAGGGGTTTACCAAGGGGCAGGTCACTGCGCTTTCTCCCGAATGCCATGCGCTCCCTTGGCTTTCGGTCAGGCTTTCCGTGTCCAGACCTTAAATCCCCCAGGCTTGTGGGGCGCTGGGGAGGGGTACACTTTGTGGAGGAATGTTCTCACCCCTGGGCAGTGGCGTGCTGGTAAACATTTAACAACCGCTCTGTGTGTGTGTGTGTGTTGTGTGTGTATGTGTGTGTGTGTGGGTGGAATATGTATGTATATACATGTATGTACGTATACACATACATATAAAATAATTATATATTTATAAATATATATATTTTATAATATATAATAAAAATAATATATTTTATATATATATAAAATATATAAAAATTATATATTTTCCTAAATAAAGGATGTGTATCACGCAATTTGCATATAATGAAAATATACAATACAGTTTATTGTAAATTCCACATAGCCAAGTCTTAGAATAATTTGTTGCTTTTTTTTTTTTTTTTGAGACTGAGTCTTGCTCTGCTGCCCAGGCTGGAGTGCAGTAGTGCGATCTTGGCTCACTGCAACCTCTTCCTCCTGGGTTCAAGCAATTCTCCCGCCTCAGCCTCCAGAGTAGCTGGGATCACAGGCACGCACCACCATGCCTGGATAATTTTTGTGTTTTTAGTGGAGATGGGGTTTCACCATGTTGGCCAGGATTGTCTTGAACTCCTGACCTCAGGTGATCCACCCGCCTCGGCCTCCCAAAGTGTTAGGATTACAGGTGTGAACCACCACGCCAGGCCTATTTGTTGCTTTTTATTGAATTCTAGTTTTTGTTGTCAACTTTTGGTTGCAATTGACAGAAGAGTGCTGTTCAGATATGAATGTTGGTTGAGATTTTTCTTTATAAGCAGTGATTAAAGTAAAACAAGATTTATGTTGAACTTTACTTGTTTATCAATGATGTGAGCAACTTCTTTGCTGAATGGATACTAGTTTGCAAATATCAGAAGAATATTCTGTTGATATTTTTGTGCTATACACAATGTAAAGGCTGCGGACAGAACACATTTTTTTTTTTTTTTTTGAGACGGAGTCTCGCTCTGTCGCCCAGGCTGGAGTGCAATAGTGCGATCTCGGCTCACTGCAACCTCTGCCTCCTGGGCTCAAGCAATTCTCCTGCCCCAGCCTCCTGAGTAGCTGGGACTACAGGTATGCGCCACGAGGCCCAGCTAATTTTTGTATTTTTAGTAGAGACGGGGTTTCACCATGTTGGCCAGGCTGGTCTCCAACTCCCACCTCGGCCTTCCAAAGTGCTGGGGGTGGGTGGGGGGAAGCAGCAAATTATTTTTTATTTTTTTATTTTATCGTATTTTTTTTTTTTTGAGACGGAGTCTTGCTCTGTCGCCCAGGCTGGAGTGCAGTGGCCGGATCTCAGCTCACTGTAAGCTCCGCCTCTTGGGTTTACGCCATTCTCCTGCCTCAGCCTCCCGAGTAGCTGGGACTACAGGCACCTGCCACCTTGCCCGGCTAGTTTTTTGTATTTTTTAGTAGAGATGGGGTTTCACCGTGTTAGCCAGGATGGTCTCGATCTCCTGACCTTGTGATCCGCCCGTCTCGGCCTCCCAAAGTGCTGGGATTACAGGCTTGAGCCACTGCGCCCGGCCCAGCAATAAATTATTTTAAGACTCAACTGGCTATGTGGAATTTATAAAATGTGTTTTATAAATTAGGCACAGAGATATTAATGGCAATAACTAACAGAACAATGGTAACAATACACTGTAATAAAAGTAGGTGAGTATTGTCTCTCTCTTTCAGAATATTGTATTGTGTGTAAGATTTCTGGGTCTTAGTTGACCACAGGCAACCAAAACTGCAGAAAGTGAAATAGAAGAGAAGGGCAGACTACTGTTCTCCTCCCAGGGCCAGTTTCCAGCTACCAACATTATGTTACTGGACATGGAGTTAGGGGGAAACATGCAGATCCATGCCACTCTAGAATTCCCGCGACATGGCTATGGTAGAGATAAGTAACCTCAAAAGCACACACAATTGTAAATCCTCCTGAAATAACTGGACAGGGATGAGTTTTGAACATTTATTGTCTTTGTTTTATTCAATTAAATAAATAAATTAATTTTTTGAGATGGAGTCTTGCTCTGCCTCCCAGGCTGGAGTGCAGTGGCACGATCTAGGCTCCCTGCAACCTCTTCCTCCTGGGTTCAAGCAATTCTCCTGCCTCAGCCTCTAGGGTAGCTGGGATCCAAGGTGAGTGCCACCTTTGTATTTTTCTTTTTTCTTTTTTTTTTTTGTATTTTTGTATTTTTAGTAGAGACGGGGTTTTGCCATGTTGGCCAGGCTGGCCTCCAACTCCTGACCTCAGGTGACCCACCCACCTAGGCCTCTCAAAGTGTTGGGATTACAGGCGTGAATCACTGTGCCCGGCTTGTCTCAGTTTTAAATATAACTTACTTTATTTAATTGTAAGTGTATATGGTTTAATTTTTTGGCAATACAAATAATAATTTATCCTCAACTTCTTTTTCTTTTTCTTTTTTTTTTTTGAGATGGAGTCTCGCTCTGTCGCCCAGGCTGGAGTGCAGTGGCGCGATCTCAGCTCACAGCAAGCTCCGCCTCCCGGGTTCACGCCATTCTCCTGCCTCAGCCTTCCAAGTGGCTGGGACTACAGGCGCCCACCACCACACCCGGCTAATTTTTTGTATTTTTAGTAGAGACAGAATTTCACTGTGTTAGCCAGGATGGTCTTGATCTCCTGACCTCATGATCCATCCACCTCGGCCTCCCAAAGTACTGGAATTACAGGCATGAGCCTCTGTGCCCGGCCTTATCCCCGACTTTGTTGAGGTATAGTTGACATATGTAATTGTATAAATTTAAGATGTACAATGTGACGATTTGATATAGGTGTATATTGTGAAATGATTCCCAATTTCAAATTAGTTAACACACCCATCACCTCACATAGTTGCCGTTTCTTTGTGTGGTGAGAACGTTTATGATCTATTCTCTTAGCAAATTTCTGGTCCACAACACAGTATTGTTAACTACAGCCATCATGCTGTCCATTAGATCCCCAGAACTTATTCATCTTATAACTGAAAGTTTGATTTAGTTCTGAGTAATGGCTGTGTTTAACAACCAGCTCACAAGCTTCATGGGAATTTAACAGCTCTTGCGAGCTGTTCTGAGCTGGCTCCAGCATGCCACTGTCCCCAGGAAGTGTGAGGATTCCAGAAGTGAGACCCTGTGATGAAAGGTACAGGGCGAATCACAGGGAGAAGAGAACCTGGGGCTAGAGCAGAAACAGAAGGCTTCCTGGAGGAGGTGGGATTCAGAGCTGAGTGTTGGAGCATCAGGAGGATTTGGCTGGGGGAAGGGAGAGTGGCCCACGTGAGTGAGGAGATGGTTGGAGGGGAGGTGGGAGAAGGTGGGAAGCAGGAGGATCGGGGGACCGTGAATATGTGCTTGTATCTGACTCTTGAATTATGTTTATTTCTTTGTAGGTCATTTTGCATGATGTTTTGAAGTTCTTGTTCGTATATATCGTTTTTTTGCTTGGATTTGGAGTAGGTAATTGATTTATAAATGATGGTAACTCCCACATTTATAAACACTTTATTCAGATGTCAAAATGACAAAGCACATGGTGGACTCAGCAGCAATTAGACCAGCTACCAGTGGGGCACCTGCCAAGCTTGGCATTTTCCAAGCATTACCTTTTTACTTCTCTCAACAAGTTGATCAAGTGGGAGTCATCGCCCCGATCATAAGATAGCTGAGGCTTAGAGACTCCAGGATTTGAACCAGGCCAGCCACTCATAAACCAGCTTCACCGTGTGGTATATACCTCTGGTTTCCCATTCATTGCTTATGTGGCCCTCACGACCTAAGACAGATCCTGCAAGTGTTTTCAGCCCGATTTTACAGATGGGGAAACTAAAGTCCACAGAAACTCGACTGATGGTCTTTGCAAAGTAGGAGCAAAGTAATGCCCTGAGGCAACTTCCTTTGGGTTTCACATCATGGTACTCTCACAGTATGCTTTAGATATAACTGTGAGAGCCTCTCTGGTCTGCTGGGGCCAGGAAGGGGCCCTCTCTTAAAATCTCTCCATTTACAACAGAGGGAACAGCACCATCCAGTTGCATTTCTAACCTCTGCATAGAGAGATCGTTTTCCCCCACATACCAGTTGCTTTTTTTTCTTTTCTTCAGTGACCATTGACATTTGAAATGAGATAGCTGTGTCCATCTGTCTGGTACCTTTTCTGGGTCACAATTTGCTTATTTATTTGCTCCTTCACCTGCTTGTTTATTAATCCATCGATTTACTCTCTCATTTAATTTGCTCATCCACCTATCTAGTCATCCATCCATCCATCCATCCATCCATCCAATCATCCATCCATTCATCGATCTAATCATCCATCCATTGATCCATCCATCCATCCATCCATCCATCCATCCATCCATCTATTGATCCATCCAATCATCCATCCATCCATTCATCCATCCTTCTAATCATCCATCCATCAACCCATCCATCCATCTAGTCATCCATCCATCCATCCCTCCATCCATCCGATCATCTATCCATCCATCTAATCATCCATCCATCCATCCATCTCATAATCTATCCAAGCATCTATCCATCTAATCATCCATCCATCTAATCATCCATCCATCCATCCATCCATCCATCCAATCATCCATCCATCCATCCATCCATCCCTCCCTCCCTCCATCTATCCATCCAATCATCTATCTATCCATCCATCTAATCCCTCATCCATCCATCCGTCCATCCATTCATTCATCCATCCAATCATCCATCTAATCATCCATCCATCCATCCATCCATCCATCCATCCAGCAGTGAACCTCTACTGTGGTGTGTTAGAAAGAAGGAAAGTGTGAGCCTGGTCTTGCTCGTGGGGAACTCACAACAGAGCATTAGAAGGAGACTCAGGATCTTACAACCTTGAGGGAGATGACTCAGGCTAGAGGAAGTCAGGAGCTCAAAGACTAGCTGGGGAGTCAGGGACACACACATGGATTATAATTAGCAACTCTGCAAGGCTGGAAGTGATCAAGGGCCGACTGTGGGGTAGAGGAAGGAGAGAAGACTCTGGGCTTTGTTAGGTGGAAGGGCTTTCTGCAGGAGGCCAGGGCAGAGAAGTCAGCCTGATGAGGCTTTGGGAGGACCTGAAGCTTGAGATGGGATTTAATGGCCAGAGAGAAGGAGACAGCAGGCTTGTCGTGTGGGCAAATACATGCAAGCTTGTAGAATAATTCACCAGGTGGAGAGCACCCTGTTATGTTCCCCTAGCCCTGGCCTCACTGATCGAGAAGTGTCCCAAAGACAATAAGGACTGCAGCTCCTATGGCAGCTTCAGCGACGCGGTGCTGGAACTCTTCAAGCTCACCATCGGCCTGGGTGACCTGAACATCCAGCAGAACTCCAAGTATCCCATTCTCTTTCTGTTCCTGCTCATCACCTACGTCATCCTCACCTTTGTTCTGCTCCTCAACATGCTCATTGCCCTGATGGGCGAGACTGTGGAGAACGTCTCCAAGGAGAGTGAGCGTATCTGGCGCCTGCAGGTGAGTCTAGGTGGAGACCCCAGTGTGGGGACCTCTATGGAATTCATTTCAGCACATGGTCATTGACTACTGTCAGCACCAGTGGGTCTGTGGTGGGGCCTGAGAATCTGCACAAGCTCCTCAGTGTGTGGCCAGGTTTGAAGAAGCCTTAGCCTAGGTTCTTTGAGTGTAGGGTCTAGGAAGTGCGGCTGTGCAACAGCATGTGTAGAAAAACTCAGGCTTATGGGGGTGCTGTGCTCAGGGTTGACAGTGTGATGGGTGGATGTTGAAGTATGACCTTAGGTTGTATTAAGAGGAGTACAGTGCCTAGGACAATGGAGGTGACAGTTCTGCTCTATTCCATCCTGGCCTGAACACTTCTTATGTGCTGAGGAAACCAATGCATAGGATGGGTCCTGAGGTGGTAACCAGGTTTGGGAGAGGACTGGAGACTGCCTCTTAAGAAATAGTTGTTGGCGGCCGGGCATGGTGGCTCACCCCTGTAATCTTAGTACTTTGGAAGGCCGAGGCGGGTGGATCACCTGAGGTCAAGAGTTTGAGACCGGCTTGGCCAACCTGGTGAAACCTCATCTCTACTAAAAACACAAAAACTTGCCGGCTGTGGTAGTGGGTGCCTGTAATCCCAGCTACTCGGGAGGCTGAGGCAGGAGAATTGCTTGAACCCAGGAGGTGGAGGTTGCAGTGAGTCGAGATCACGCCATTGCACTCCAGCCTGGGTGACAGAGCAAAAACCCTGTCTCAAAAGAAGAAAAAAAGAAATGCTTATTGATAAAGGTGAGAGTGCCTTCAGATATCTGCAGAGCAACCTGTGAAAGAGGGAGCAGACCCCTTCTGTGGTCCCAGAAGGCAGAGGTACATGGGGGTACTACAGGGAGAAAAACTTTGATGTGACACATGGAAGTTTCTCATAATTATTAGAAAAAGGCCCTCCTTTTTTTTTTTTTTTTTTTTTTGAGACAGGGTCTTGCTCTGTCACCCAGGCTGGAGTGCAGTGGCATGATATCAGCTCACTGCAACCTCTGCCTCCCGGGCTCAAGCGATTCTCCCACCTCAGCCTCCCAAATAGCTAGGATTACAGGCACGTGCCACCATACCTGGGTCAGTTTTGTATTTTTTGTAAAGATGGGGTTTCACCATGTTGCCCAGGCTGGCCTCATACTCCTGAGCTCAAAGCGGTTCACCTGCCTCAGCCTCCCAGAGTGCTGGGATTACAGGTGTGAGCCACTGTCCTTGGCCAAGGCCCTCTTAATTGGTTTGTTGATACTGCTCAAGAGAGACTGGAAAAATTATGGCCAGGAAATAGCAGAGAGGTTCCAAGCCTGGGAGCGGGTGGGACTAAATGATGTTTGAATGGTCCTCTGCCATGGGATCCCAGGACCCCAGCACTGTCAGATAGGAAGCTCCTGCGCTTTCAGAAATATTATTTATATCATGGAGTTTTGCTCTGTCACCCAGGCTGGAGTGCAGTGGAGGGATCTTGGCTCACTGCAGCCTTCAACCCCTGGGTTCAAGTGATTCTCCTGCCTCAGCCTCCTGAGTTGCTGGGATTATAGACGTCTGATGCAGGCCCAGCTAATTTTTGTGTTTACAGTACAGACAGGGTTTCACCATGTTGGCCAGGCTGGCCTCGAACTCCTAACCTCAGGTGATCCACCCGCCTTGGCCTCCCAAAGTGTTAGGATTACAGGCTTGAGCCACTGCGCCTGGCCTGCTTTTTTGTCTTTGAATTCTGTAGATCAGCCAGAGCCTTCCGATCCGTTAAGCGTGGGGCAAGGGGGGACTGGGCTCGCTGACGGTGTGTGTGCACTTGTGTGTGCTTGTGAGTGCGAGTGCCTACTCCTTAGACTTGCTTATGTCCCCAGAGAGCCAGGACCATCTTGGAGTTTGAGAAAATGTTACCAGAATGGCTGAGGAGCAGATTCCGGATGGGAGAGCTGTGCAGAGTGGCCGAGGAAGATTTCCGACTGTGTTTGCGGTAACAAAGGAGGAAGGGCCCTGGGGCGGTGGGCTTTGGGGTGGGTAGAGAGGGGCCGGTCAGTGACAAGATGTTAGAGAAACAGTGCCGCTACTTGCTCACCATAACCACAGCTGCTGTCTCTTCCAGTGGCTTCCTCGGAAGAAGGAATTTGCTTATGGGGTTGTAGGGCCCTGGGATGGGGGTTCCTGAGCTCCCGAAGAGAAAGAGAAGGAGACTGCCAACAGTGGCTCCCCTCTCTGCCTTTTTTTTTTTCCTTTTTTTTTCTGTTTTTGAGACAGAGTTTTGCTCTTGTTGCCCGGGCTGGAGTACAATGGCACGATCTTGGCTCACTGCAACCTCTGCCTCCTGGATTCAAGCAATTCTCCTGCCTCAGCCTCCTGAGTAGCTGGGATTACTGGCATGTGCCACTCCACCCAGCTAATTTTGTATTTTTAGTAGAGGCAGAGGTTCATCACATTGGTCAGGCTGGTCTCGAACTCCTGACCTCAGGTCATCCACCCACCTTGGCCTCCCAAAGTGCTGGGATTACAGGCGTGAGCTACCATGCCCAGCCCCTCTCTCTGCCTTTTTGAAAGTGCCTCCATGGTCTCTCTCTGTTTGCTATCTGGTTTAGGGAAGATCTGCCTGCTTGGTCCTCCTTTTCCTGCTGTTTACCTGTGTGAGTTCCTGTGACCTCAGGTGACTTGAGTCCCATTTTGCCCCTGGCAGATGGAAAGTAACACGGCTACTTTGACAGATCTCTGGCTTATTTATTTATTTATTTATTTATTTATTTTTTAAAAGTCCTTACTTATTCCATGACCACCTTTTCTTTTTCTTTTCCTTTCTTTCCTTTCTCTTTCCTTTCTTTCTTTTCTTTCTTCTTTTCTTTCTTTTTTTTTTTAAATGGAGTTCCAGGCTGGAGTGCAGTGGTACAATCTCTGCTCACTGCAACCTCGGCCTCCCCAGTTCAAGCGATTCTTATGCCTCAGCCTCCCCAGTAGCTGGGACTACAGGCACACGCCACCACACCTGGATAATTTTTGTATTTTTAGTAGAGACAGGGTTTCATCATGTTGTACAGGCTGGTCTTGAACTCCTGGCCTCAAGTGATCCACCTGCCTTGGCCTCCCAAAGTACTGGGATTACAGGCATAAGCCACCGTGCCCGGTTCCATGACCACCTTTTCTGATAAGCCCACCTCCTCCTACCCTGACCCAGCTGCCTGAGCCTATGGACCACCTTCTTTGAGTATGGCCTTAACCCACTTCTCTAAAACCCCACCCCCTGGAAAGCTTCATTTCTGACTGCAATGATTACCCTAACGAACATTTCTGATGTTGCCACCTTCACTCTAGAGACCTTCTCTGGATGTGAATTTAAGTCACATCAATGCCTGCGGTTGTATTCGAACACCTCAGATGCCACCCACTCTTGTTACGGCATAGACCCTAACCACAGGCTCTTCGTGCCTCCTCAACCCCAGCTACACTTGGAGTTTAATCTTCACACCCTCGCGGCCCGGGCCCTCCTTCTGTCTGTCCCCGCTTCTCCTTGAGCGGTCACCAGTCAGGCACAGCTGCTGTTGTCTGAAGTTGGACCCTTTATACCTGTCTAAGTAACTTACAGGATTTCTGAGTTCCCTACAATGGAAGGAGAACTGATTCTCTGAGGCCTGGGGACATGGAGATGGGGATAGAGTTCAAATTCCAACAACGCTGGTGTGACCACTGGGGTCGGGGTGCTCCTGATCTCTAGGACAGACAGAAGGGGAGCTGTGTAGACACCAGGACGTCCCAAACCAGGGTTATTTGTTTGCACTCAGTGAGGCACTGGTGAAAGAGTAAGAATGATGATGCCACTTGCAGGATCAATGAGGTGAAGTGGACTGAATGGAAGACGCACGTCTCCTTCCTTAACGAAGACCCGGGGCCTGTAAGACGAACAGGTACTGTTGCTGTGAGGTGACATGGTGTCCACTCCTGTCTCAGACCTCATAACCTTGGGCAGATCAAATCTCAGGGTCCTGACTTTCCTCATCTGTCAAATGGGAGGGTTGAATGGAAATGTTTCTTAGGTCTCTTCCAGCTCTGACTTTTAGAACTCTAGTTGGCACGACTTTTAAAATGGTGTAGCCCTAAGCCGTAGAAACACACCACACAGGCCGGGTGCAGTGGCTCACGCCTGTAATCCCAGCACTTTGGGAGGCCGAGTTGGGTGACTCACCTGAGATCAGGAGTTTGAGACCAGCCTGGCCAACATGGCAAAACCCCGTCTCCACTAAATATACAAAAATTAGCTGAACCTGGTGGTGGGTGCCTATAATCCCAGCTACTCGGGAGGCAGAGTCAGGAGAATTGCTTGAACCTGGGAGGTGGAGGTTGCAGTGAGCCGAGATCGCACCACTGCACTCCAGCCTGGGTGACAAGAGTGAAACTCCATCTCAAAAAAAAAAAAAAAAAAAAAAGACAAGGAAAAAAAGGACAAAGAAACACATCATGCAGAGTGATATATTTCTAAAATATATATTTTTAAAAAAGCAGATTTCAACAAAATCCAAGATTCTTCCAGGAACAACAGCAAAACCACTCTCAATGCATTTGAAGAAATAGAGGATTTCCCGGAAACGTCGGTGTAGAAGCGGATCCGGAGCTGGTGTGCGCGTGCGCTGTCTGGCGCTGCAGGCGGAGTCACGGCCTCTGCCGAGAGGCTTTGAGGGATGCTGGAGTTCGGCTCTGCTGGTCTCGAAGCAGAGTGCACCCTCATGCTCAGTGCTCAGTGGGTGTCTGAACTGAGGGGTAGTTGTCAGTTTGTCTGAGTGGGAAACATCCTGGATTTTGTTACTTGGCAAAGAGTTGGTGTAAACCTACAGCCAGCAGCAGTCTGGAGCCTGGGAGCCTCCTGAAGTCCTGGGTGAAGCTTCTGGTTTTACCAATTGCAGGTCGGCTTGGCTGGGAGAGATGGGTGGCGGGGAAGGGGCAGGAGCCTTGAGGAGCAGGGAGAGGCGTCTTTCCTCCTGCCAGCTTCCCCCTGTCAGCTCCAACCCCAGCCCACACATTGTACCGTCTCTCCTGCTGTGACTGGGTTGCCTGAATTTGGGGAGACCCTTGATCCCATCCCAGAGTGTGCGGGGGACGGAGGTAAGCCGGATATCCTGGGGGAGGAAGGGAGTGAGCTCTGGAAACATCCTTCCGGAACCCTTCAGGGAAAAGGAGACCATCCTTGGAGTGAACCTCCCTTGACGCCCCAAGGTTCACACTGTCTCAAGCTGAGAGAAGTTTTTAGTAGCATGAGTAACACAGGGTTTTAATTTTCAGCATGGAAAAGACATTTCAGTTAAGAATGAAAATTACTACAATGAAGTACGTGATTTTAAAAGTGGAGACAGATTGGGAGCTTTGGGGCTGGATGTAAGTATTATATATTTGGCCTCAGGGTGCCCAGAGCCAGACAAAAAGCTTTTCTTCCCACACACAAAAGTCTGCATGAGACAATGCCGGGCAAGTCCTGCTGGGCCGCCGCGATCTGGGTGAAAGGGCCTGGCTGTCTTCCTTGTCCTGGCCTCGCAGTAGTGCCTGCCTCTGCGCTGGGATCTTGGCTTCAGCTGAAGCAGAAATAGCAGCTGCTCGATCGATGCCATCTTAGAACTCAGCAGTTAGTCGCATACCTCAGTATGTCTCAGTGGGGGAATTTAACAAAATGCCTCAACTGCTTTGGTACCAAGTATTTTTTTTTTTAACTGTGAATTTTGAAGCTGAAGGGGAAGCTAGTGAGAGAGAAGCCTTTGGGCTTATTTTTAGGTCCTCATGCTCTGACGTTCTCCTTCTCAAATGACACGGAGTCAGTCTGGGGGCAGAGGTGAAGTGAAGATGGAAGGATTTCCCAGGTGACTGGGGCCGAAACCACCAGAAAATCCACTCTGCCACCGTTAGCTGGTGGAAGGATTCATGTAAAAATGTTCCAGGTGGAATTATAAAAATAGTAACCATGAATGTTAATCTTAAATGGCAGAAATAGAAATTTGACCTTCAGATAACATGGTGATTGATTAGCTCATCTGGCTTGAGGCAAACTGAGGAGTGTGGACCTGGCAGTGCACTCTGGGCCAGTTGCTCTGCTCTGGGCCACTCCGTGTGCCAGACTAGCTGGGCAGATAGAGACTCTGTGCCCCTGATGAGGCTGGTTGGGGAGAGGTGGGCTGGGTTGTGTGTGAGGTTTCACAATCCACAGCAGCCCCTGCCCTCCCAGCTGACCCAGGGAGTAATTGCATACTCTGAGCCACCGTGGTGGGGGCAGGGCATGGGCCTCTGGAGAAGATTTGAGGCGGACTGTCCTAGAGGCAGGAGGAGCAGATGTGTTCCAGAATGGACAGAACTAGGAAATTGAGAAAGATTTTGGATCAATCCAATCCAGCAACTGCTCCACATGTTGGAGATGTTTAAGCAAACGCTGGTCGAGCACTTAGTGAGGGATGTTGTTGAAAATGGTCATTGGAAGAAGTTTAAGGTCCCTTTTAGCCTGGAGATTCTACAGATGTACATCCCACATCTGGAGTTAGCTACCCGCATGAAGCCTGAACAGACATCTTGGTCTGAAAGGAAGTGGTTAGGATTCATGACGCCACGCTCTACACTGTGGAGCTGGGAATTCCAGAATTGCTTTGACTCAGATATTAATGGAGAAAGTCCTATCCATTAATGGAGAAAGCCGTATCTGTTATGGATAAAGCCATATCCAGAATTGCTTTGACTCAGATATTAATGGAGAAAGCCAATGATCGATTTCTATTTGCCTAACCTGCCAGCTTTTGTGCAAGTGCGGAATGGAGAGCCATGTGGATGTTTGTCATCTCACACGTGATGGAGAGCTAGCTGCTCTCTGTGGGTCTGGATGGAATTTGTTGGCAAGACCATTTTCTGTATTGGCTCTTCTTCCCAACAGTGTCCACCCCAAAAGGCTTTCAGCCAAAAGGTCTGAGCCTGGGTAGGTTTACCAAGGGAAGCCATGAGTCAAGAAGCATCAGAGTGAAAAGGACCACTTCCTTCATTTTACCCCCGGAGGCTAATGCTCCAAGAGGAATATGTACTTGGGCAGAGTCATGCAGGAAGGTCATATCAGAGCTGTGGAGGCTGGAGTGTCCTGATTCTTGGACCACAGATGTCTCCCTGAGCCATTATTTGTTTAGTTTTAAAAAGCACAGTTATTCCATCATTTTGAGTCTTTCTTTGTACTTGGCTTATGTTGGGGGGGCAGGACTGTTTTCTCAGGTGTCTCATTTGGCAGTCAACATTGTCCCCTATGTTCCCTGTGACTAGTTGAAAATTCAAGTGTGCCCACAGGGTGCACAAAAGCACACCCACACTCACCCACACACACCCACACACACCCACCCCCCCACACACCCACACCCACACCCCACTGAACCCATGGGTCTATCAGGACATCTTAAAACTCCATGATTGACATTTCAGTAATTTCAGGGGAAGGCGTTTTCCAGGGATGGGATCTCCCAGGCTCAGATAGTGCCTTGGCTGTAAATGCTCCTTTAGCTAAACTTTTCCTCAGAAGAATTCATTATTCTAGACATTATGTGATATATCTGTTTGGAATAAAAGGTGCTTCACCTTCCTCCCTGGGATGTGGGAGAAGGTGCTGGAGGTTGTACTGTGAAGTCATTAAGCTCTTAGAAGGCTCCAGCCTGAGAGAGTGCAGTATTATTGACATTCCTTTCCTTCCTCAAGGCCTGGTGACCTGTGTCCTTTTGCTCTGGGCAGGGCCCAGGTAGATGGGCCGTCATCCGGGCCTGTAAGCCGTACTTGATTTCTGCATTGATTTACATATTTTTTACTGTGATCTTGGTTCCAAACACAGAATTGTCATCCCATTATCCTTGAATGTGCCGGATCCTTGTAAATTCTCATTTACCTGCTTGTTCTTAGTGTTGTGTGTGTGTGTGTGTGAAACTCTATGTTCAAGGAAGAAATCGTACAAAGAGTAAGAACATGTTTGTGCCATTGAAGACACGGTTTTTTGATTTCTAATAAATATTTATTTTGCCTTGTTATGGCCACGTTTTATCCATGCCTAGGTGTGCCAATGTGCAGACTGACTGGAAACCCTAGAGTGTTGGTAACAGGAGTGGGTAAAGGGAAGGCCAGCTTTTGGACATGAAGTATTATCATTGGTTCCGGCTTAGGAACAGAGCCAGCAAGCCATGAGACATGTCACCTTTATACGTATTTGCATCTCAAACAAAGCACATTCACATCAGGTAGCCAATTGGAACCATTCAGCAGCTTTGGAAGCAGTTTGAGTGAAAGGAGACTCAGGGGGTTGAAGCGACGTGCCCTAGGATGCACAGCCAGATAATGTCAGACTGTTCAGGCCATGAAACCTCTCCAAGAGTGCTGTGTCCGCTTCTGCACAGCAAAACAAACTACCACCAGAGTGAACAGGCAACCTACAGAATAGGAGAAAATTTTTGCAATCTACCCATCTGACAAAAGTCTAATATCCAGAATTTACAAGTCACTTAAACATATTTACAAGAAAAAAACAACCCCATCAAAAAGTGGGCAAAGGATATGGACAGACACTTCTCAAAAGAAGACATTTACGTGGCCAACCAACATATGAAAAAAAGCTCATCGTCACTGATCATTAGAGAAATGCAAATCAAAACCACAGAGAGATACCATCTCACACCAGTCAGAATGGCGATTATTAAAAAGTCAGGAAACAATAGATGCTGGAGAGGATGTGGAGAAATAGGAACACTTTTACACTGTTGGTGGGAATGCAAATTAGTTCAACCATTGTGGAAAAGAATATGGTGATTCCTCAAAGATCCAGAACCAGAAATACCATTTGACCCATCAATCCCATTACTGAGTATACACCCAAAGGAATGTAAATCATTCTACTATAAAGACACATGCACACGTATGTTTATTGCAGCACTATTCACAATAGCAAAGACATGGAACCAACCCAAATGTCCATCAATGAGAGACTGGATAGAGAAAATGTGGTACGTGTACACCATGGAATACTATGCAGCCATAAAAAGGAATGAGTTCATGTCCTTTGCAGGAACATGGATGAAGCTAGAAGCCATCATCCTCAGCAAACTCACACAGGAACAGAAAACCAGACACCACTTGTTCTCACTCGTAAGTAGAGCTGCACATTGAGAACATATAGACACAGAGAGGGGAACAACACATGCCAGGGCCTGTTGGGGGTTGGGGGGTGAGGGGAGGGAACTTAGAGGATGGATCAATAGGTGCAGCAAAGCACCATGGCACACATAGACCTGGGTAACAAACCTGCCTGTTCTGCACCTGTATCCTTTTGTTTTGTTTTTAGGAGAAATAAAAAAATAAATAAGAGGGCTCTATCCATCATGCCTATTGGCTGTCAAATTATTTTGAGTGAATAGAAACCCATGGTTCCACCTGGAGAACAGAAGGTATAAATCCCTCCTGTCCACCATACAGGATTTTCATGAGGAAGCAATGAGAGAATGGATAGGAAAGAGCTGGCGTTGTTACTATCATTATGGCCGACCAGCCTGATTCATAGGTATATGCAGTTCTTCATTCCTTTGAGTTATTTCATTTTTTTTTTTTTTTTTGAGACGGAGTCTCGCTCTGCCACCCAGGCTGGAGTGCAGTGGCCGGATCTCAGCTCACTGCAAGCTCCGCCTCCCGGGTTCACGCCATTCTCCTGCCTCAGCCTCCCAAGTAGCTGGGACTACAGGCGCCCGCCACCTCGCCCGGCTAGTTTTTTGTATTTTTAAGTAGAGACGGGGTTTCACCGTATTAGCCAGGATGGTCTCGATCTCCTGACCTCGTGATCCGCCCGTCTCGGCCTCCCAAAGTGCTGGGATTACAGGCTTGAGCCACCGCACCCGGCCGAGTTATTTCATAAGGATGGCAGTTCTCAACTTGAACGCCAAGTCTTGAATGCTGCTCTTGATGGGTTGTGGAACTTGCGACTAATTTGTTAATAAGTGAAATATTGCATTTGGTGAATTACTTAATTCAGATGAGTCCCAGAATGACTTCCTTCACTGGGCTGTATCTTGTTGAGTGGCAACAAAACAGGGATCGTACGTGATTCACATCCTAGCTTAATAGGCGTGAGTCCAAAACCTAGGAATGTGCCGTCTGTGGGGATGTTTTGGATGGACGGACAGGCAAAGGGTGGAAACTTGTCGTAGGATGTATTTCTGGGAAGGAGATGCCTAGGTCAATAGGTTTCAACTTTTTTATGGTTCTTGATACTGTGAAAAATTACCTCCCCAAAGGATTCCATCAATGTGTTCAGCCTTTGAGATTGTATATTACGCTGTTTACAAAGCTCTTTCGGTCATGTTGGTTATTGTTTTGTAGGTTTGGCGAGTGTCGTATCCCAGTTTAATAGGTAGGGAAATCGAGACTCGGAGACAGACGGAATGACATGCGAAGTTCACAATCCTTTTTACTGGCTGGAGGATCCAGGTTCTCTGAAGTTTAGTCTGTCTAGTATCAAGAGCTACCATTTTTCTCAGTGCACCCGCCACCCCTCTGACAGAAATAGCCAAGTTCTGCCGAAAGGATTCAGTCCAACTCAAAAAATGTGTCTCACCTACTATGTGTGAAGATTTAGAACCAATTCAACAAAAATTGAACATGAAGTATGGGCAATGATAGATGATGCAAATATAAGTAAGACAGTTTCTTCCATTTAAGATGGTGGTAGGAGGGGAGAAGGACATGAATATTTATAAAGTGCCATGCACTTTACATACATGTCTCATTTAATGTTCATAGCAACCCCTGTTACTGTCCAGCTGTTCTATTTCTTTCATCGGTTTTCTGTTTGATATTTTAAAACCATCATATTTTGTTATTTTATTTTATTTTATTTTTTGAGACGGAGTCTTGCTATGCCGCCCAGGCTGGAGTGCAGTGGCCGGATCTCAGCTCACTGCAAGCTCTGCCTCCCGGGTTTACGCCATTCTCCTGCCTCAGCCTCCCGAGTAGCTGGGACTACAGGTGCCGCCACCTCGCCTGGCTAGTTTTTTGTATTTTTTAGTAGAGACGGGGTTTCACCGTGTGAGCCAGGATGGTCTCGATCTCCTGACCTCGTGATCCACCCGTCTCGGCCTCCCAAAGTGCTGGGATTACAGGCTTGAGCCACCGTGCCCAGCCCATATTTTGTTATTTCAAAACCATCATACTTCTTAAACCTGTGACCCCACAGCTTCTGTATCCATAGCTGTAGTTGGTTTTATTCCCTATTTTACAGTGAAAATGGAAGCCGTAAGTTGGAAACACCTTCAACTTCTGACCACCAAACCTGTGAAGTTATTTGCACCCACATTCCTAAGCTTTGGTTGCCTTCCCCTCCTCTCCCCTCCCCTCCCCTCCTCCCTCCCTCCCTCCCTCCCTTCCTTCCTTCCTCTCTCTCTCTCTCTCTCTCTGTCTTTCTGATAGAATCTTGCCCTGTCGCCCAGGCTGGAGTGCAATGGCATGATCTCAGCTCGCTGCAACCTCCACCTCCCGGCTTCAAGCAATTCTCCTGCCTCAGCTTCACAAGTAGCTAGGACTACAGGCACCTGCCACCACGTCCGGCTAATTTTTTGTATTTTTAGTAGAGATGGGGTTTCACCATGTTGGTCAGGCTGGTCTCAAACTCCTGACCTCAGGTGATCCACCTGCCTCGGCCTCCCAAAGTGCTGGGATTACAGGCGTGAGTCCCTGCGCGTGGCCCTGCCTTTCACTCAGAGCAAGAAAACTCCTGTCTTGGGACCTCTCTCTATGCTCTTGAGCTTTCTTATGTTTCAAGACTGTGAAAATTATTCCTTCCCTTAATATGTAGTTTCTGAAAATGAACTTTTTCTGTTAAGCATTTAATTTATCTGTAGCTAATGGGGCTCTAGTATTTTTTTTCCCTTTAATTATACTACATTAATCCCCTACAGACCTCAGTTTTTTGGTTGACTTTGTTTTCTCGTCAAGTTCCTGTTCTTTTTCTTGGCAGAATGGAGGAAACTTGAGTGCTGTTTTTGCTTTGATGGGATGTAAGCTTCTGGGCTGTGCCATTGACTTTGATTTTCTGGAGTATGCAGGGACCTCCCTGGAGTCTTACATTGAGCAACCCACCAAGCCTGATGGGGCAGCCCTGGGCGAAGTCCTCTCTGAGTGAGCCTCTCAATCATTGGCTTGGTAGGTGTTCAGGAACTAGTGTCTGCCAAGTACTAGACTAGGGTTTTTGGTGTGTCTGCTTTGGGAACAGGCATACAAAGGTCTCTACAGGTAGATCACAAGCCTCTTGAAGGCGGTACGTGTGGGAAGTATAGAGATATTAAAAAAGCAGCTGGGCATGGCGGCTCACGCCTGTCATCCCAGCGCTTTGGGAGGCCGAGGTGGGTGGATCACCTGAGGTCAGGTGTTCGAGACCAGCCTGGCCAACATGGCGGAACCCCGTCTCTACTAAAAATACAAAAATTAGCCAGGCTTGGTGGTGCATGCCTGTAATCCCAGCTACCCGGGAGGCTGAGGCAGGAGAAGAGCTGGAACCTGGGAGGTGGAGGCTGCGGTGAGGCGAGACTGTGCCACTGCACTGCAGCCTGGGGGACAGAGCGAGACCCCGTCTCAAACAAACACCCCAAGCAGCTGTTTCCCTTCAGACTCTGTTTTTGCTGGATATGCAAATACAGGCCTTTCAGACGCTCCCTGTTCCTGCTGCCCTGGAACATGCCTGACCTGTGTAGCCCTCTCTCCCAGCATCATGGCCCTGGTCACCTCCATGGGACTCTCAGGCTTCAGGGTTTCCCCAGCTGCTACTTTTCATTTGCTCCTCCTATTGGAGCACTGAGTGTACGTGGTTCACCATTCCCACCCTCTGTGGTCTCCAGTGGCTATCTTGGGGTCACCCTTGTGAGGGAAGTGACACCCCACTCTTCTGAATAAGCCCTTCCAGATAGCTTTACACTCAGCAGATCGACTCTCATGTATCCAGCAAAATGTACTGAGCTCCTTCTATGCATTAAGTGCTGTGGGTATGACAAAGAATAAGACAAATGCTATCACTGCTCTCTTGGAGCTTTTGCAGTTTAATCAAAGAGGCCCACAGTAACTTTCCTGCTCTAGTGTCATAAAGCATTATGGGTGCAGTTTGGGTGAGGGCCAGTCTAGTACTGTCAATGAGCTTGTAACAGAGTGGCCTCACCTAGCCTGAGTCATAAAGAGTAAGCGTCATGTAGCTAATGGGAGTGTGGAGATGGGGAAGGGTTTCAATAAGTGGGAAAAATGTGGGCAAAGACCCAAAGGCAGTAGGGAACTTCGTGCATCTGAGGACTGGAAAAGTCTTATGTGGCCAGATTGCTGGGAGCAAGGGTCCAAGTGACATGAAATAAGGCTACGGGGTGGGCAGAGGCCAGTGCATGTAGGACTTGGACAGTCGTGGTGAGGCTTTGAGATCTCATAACAAGGGTAAGAAGCCACCACAGGATTTTAAACAGGGGAATTGTTGAGTGTGAACATTTCCTTGTTTTGGCCTGGCGTGGTGGCTCACGCCTGTCATCCCAGCACTCTCGGAGGCCGAGGCGGGCAGATCATCTGAGGTCAGGGGTTCGAGACCAGCCTGACCAACATGAAGAAACCCTGTCTCTACTGAAAAAATACAAAATTAGCTGGGTGTGGTGGCGCATGCCTATAATCCCAGCTACTCGAGAGGCTGAGGCAGGAGACTCGCTTGAACCCAGAAGGCGGAGGTTGCGGTGAGCCAAGATCATGCCATTGCACTTCAGCCTGGGCAACAAGAGTGAAACTCCATCTCAAAAAAAGACTTGATAGGAATAATCAATCCTGAAACTGACTGCAATCACGGTGATATAAATTGTATGTTGTAAATTTTACAAATAACTAAAATTTGAGGGAAGAATAAAGTATGCTTGCCAAAATTTACATCTGGAAAAAGCTGACCTAGAAAAATTGGACTCAGAAATAAAACACAATGGAACATTCACAGCGGGAGAAGGAAGCTTGGTAAAACTTAGGTACAAAAGCTGATAAATCACATTTTTACTACAGAATTCAGAAGGAAGAGAGTTTATTCCAATACAAATAATTTCGGTAAAGTACAAAGATAGAAAAAAAGTTGAAAAATTTAGAAACAATATGTGCTTTCCAGAACACTGAATGTGGAGTAAAATTGGCTTAGTGGGGTTCACTTTGGAAGAATGAAAACATATAAATATATAATATTTATTTATTCATTCATTCATTCCAGATAATGTTAGTATTTTTGGGAAATACATTTGAAACTATGATTATGGACTCATTAGGGGTACAGATCATGGAATAAAAACGCTCTTTATTGGCTGCTGTGGACTAAGAGGATGGCGGGGAGGGCCCTTGCGGAGCTGGAGAGGGACGGGGCAGCGTCCGGTAGAAGGTCCTTTGAGGAGAAGAATCATGGGAGGCAAGGGATTTGGGTATTTAGGACGTGGCAGGATTTCTTGAAAGACTGTATTTGCAAACCAGAGCTGTGGGTCACATTTCTATGCGTGTCCACTGCCCTGTTACTGACTTTCACCACCTCTGCTGGCAACAGCTGGAGCCCAAAGACCTCCTCACACCTTGCTTGGAATAAGGTGGGCATATTCTTTCAAAATGAGAAGTGACAGCTGTGAAGAATAGGCCTCTTAGAAATTTTTCATGTTGGGAAGAAACATTAGCTCCTCAGGGGGCGCGTGAGGTGTCTGAAGGAGGCTCTCTGCTCCATGAGGTCAGTGCAGAGCCGGGGGCATGCCGCAGTAGCAATGCTGTGTGGGTTACTGTCTGTTTGTGGACAAAGGGCCATTCAGTTTCTTAATATAGTCATATGTCATGTTTACCATTAAGCCCTCGTTTCTCTTTCATATTCTATCTACAAAACAGCACTTGAAACTCTCCTCTGGATTTCGCAACGAATGCTGAAGTTTATAGGCTGGACACTTAGTATATTACTATTAGCCCAAATATAAAAATTGAAACAATAGCAAGCCTGCACGACTTGTTTCTACTGGCACTTACACATTACAGGCGCGCCTCAGAGATACTTCAGCCTTGGCTCCAGATCACCACAATAAAACAAATATTATGGCCGGGCGCGGGGGCTCAAGCCTGTCATCCCACACTTTGGGAGGCCGAGGCGGGCGGATCACGAGGTCAGGAGATCGAGACCATCCTGGCTAATACGGTGAAACCCCGTCTCTACTAAAAAAAAATACAAAAACTAGCCGGGCGAGGTGGCGGGCGCCTGTAGTCCCAGCTACACGGGAGGCTGAGGCAGGAGAATGGCGGAAACCCGGGAGGCGGAGTTTGCAGTGAGCTGAGATCCGGCCACTGCACTCCAGCTTGGGCGACAGAGCGAGACTCCGCCTCAAAAAAAAAAAAAAAAACAAATATTATAACAGATGAGCCACACACATTTTTTTGATTTTCCAGTACATGTAAAAGTTATGCTCACACTATACGTAGTATGTTAAATATGTAATAGCATTATGTCTAAAACATGTACATTCCGTCATTAAAAATACTTTATTGCTAAAAAGGCTAACGATCTTTTGAGCTTTCAGCAATTCATGATCTTTTTGTTGGTGGAGGGCCTTGCCTTGATGACAGCTCCCTGATCAGGGCGGTGGGCACTGAGGGTTGGGATGGCTGTGACAATTTCTTAAAATAAAACAACAGTGGAGTTTGCTGCATTGACTGACTCTTCTGCCGAGACGGGCGGATCACGAGGTCAGGAGATCGAGACCATCCTGGCTAATACGGTGAAACCCCGTCTCTACTAAAAAAAAATACAAAAACTAGCCGGGCGAGGTGGCGGGCGCCTGTAGTCCCAGCTACACGGGAGGCTGAGGCAGGAGAATGGCGGAAACCCGGGAGGCGGAGTTTGCAGTGAGCTGAGATCCGGCCACTGCACTCCAGCTGGGCGACAGAGCGAGACTCCGCCTCAAAAAAAAAAAAAAAAAAACAAATATTATAACAGATGAGCCACACACATTTTTTTGATTTTCCAGTACATGTAAAAGTTATGCTCACACTATACGTAGTATGTTAAATATGTAATAGCATTATGTCTAAAACATGTACATTCCGTCATTAAAAATACTTTATTGCTAAAAAGGCTAACGATCTTTTGAGCTTTCAGCAATTCATGATCTTTTTGTTGGTGGAGGGCCTTGCCTTGATGACAGCTCCCTGATCAGGGCGGTGGGCACTGAGGGTTGGGATGGCTGTGACAATTTCTTAAAATAAAACAACAGTGGAGTTTGCTGCATTGACTGACTCTTCTGCCGAGACGGGCGGATCACGAGGTCAGGAGATCGAGACCATCCTGGCTAACACGGTGAAACCCCGTCTCTACTAAAAAAAAATACAAAAAATTAGCCGGGCGAGATGGCGGGCGCCTGTAGTCCCAGCTACACGGAGGCTGAGGCAGGAGAATGGCGTAAACCGGGAGGCGGAGCTTGCAGTGAGCTGAGATCCGGCCACTGCACTCCAGCCTGGGCGACAGAGCGAGACTCCGTCTCAAAAAAAAAAAAAAAAAAAAAAAAAAAAAAGATTTCCCTGTAGCATGAAATGCTGTTTAATAACATTTTACTCACAGTATAACTCCTTTCTTTCTTTTTTCTTTTTTTTTTTTTTTTTTGAGATGGAAGCTCGCTCTGTCCACCAGGCTGGAGTGCAGTGACGCAGTCTTGGCTCACTGCAACCTCTGCCTCCTGGGTTCAAGTGATTCTCCTGCCTCAGCCTCCCACGTAGCTGGAACTATAGGCATGCGCCACCACACCTGGCTAATATTTTTGTATTTTTAGTAGAGAGGGGGTTTCACCATGTTGGACAGATTGGTCTTGAACTCCTGACCTCAGGTGATCTGTCTGCCTTGGCCTCCCAAAGTGCTGGGATGACAGGCGTGAGCCACTTTGCCCGGCTGAACTCATTTCAAATTAGGAGGAGTCAGTCTTCTCAAACCCTGCTGTTGCTTTATCAACTACGTTTATGTGATATTCTCAATCCTTTGTCATTTCAGCAGTGTTTACAGCATCTGCAACAAGAGTAGATTCCATCTCAAGAAACCATGTTTTTTCTCCTTTGTAAAAAGCAAACCCTCATCCATTCAAGTGCCGATCATGAGATTGCAGCAGTTCAGTTACATCTTCAGGCTCCACTTCTCATTCTCTTGCCGTCACATCTGCATGGCTTCCTTCACTGAAGTCTTGAACTCCTCAGAGTCATCCAAGAGGGTTGGAATTCACTTTTTCCAAGCTCCTGTTAATGTTGATATTTTGATCTCCTCCCACGGATCCTGAATGTTCTTAACGGCATCTAGAATGCTGAATCCTTTCCAGAAGGTTTTCTGTTTACTTTGCCCGGCTCCCTCAGAGGGATCACTGTCTGTGGCAGCTGTAGCTTTATGAAATGTTTTTTTTTCTTCCTCTCTTTTTCTTCTTTTTTCTCCCCTCCCCCAGCCTGAAATGGATATCTTAAATAGTTAGATTTGAAAGTCACAGTGACACCTTGATCCATGGGCTTCGGCCGATGTCGTGTTAGCAGGCATGAAAACAACGCTAATCTCTTTGCACGTCTCGGGCAGAGCTCTTGGGCAACCTGGTATATTGTCCATCAGCAGTAATATTGTGAAAGGAATCTTTTTTTTTTCTTTTTCCAAGCAGTAGGTCTCAACAATGGGCTTAAAATATACAGTAAACCATGCCACAAACAGATGTGCTGCCAGTGAGGCTTTGTTCTTCCATTTATAGAGCTCAGGCAGAGCAGTTTAGCATGAGTCTTCAGAGTCCTAGGATTTTTGGGCCGGGTGCGGTGGCTCACGCCTGTAATCCCAGCACTTTGGGGAGGCCGAGGCAAGCGGATCACAAGGTCAGGAGATGGAGACCATCCTGGTTAACACGGTGAAACCCTGTCTCTACTAAAAGAATACAAAAAATTATCTGGGCATGGTGGCAGGTGCCTGTAGTCCCAGCTACTCGGGAGGCTGAGGCAGGAGAGTGGTGTGAACCCAGGAGGCAGAGCTTGCAGTGAGCCGAGATGGCGCCACTGCACTCCAGCCTGGGCAACAGAGCGAGACACTGTCTCAAAAAAACAAAACAAAAACAAAAACAAAACAGAGTTCTAGGATTTTTGAAACAGTTAATGAGCATTGGCTTTAACTGGAAGTCACCAGCTGTATTAGCTCTTAAGTCAGCCTGTCCTTTGAAGCTTTGAAGCCAGGCATTCATTTCTCTTTTCTAGCTAGGAAAGTCCTAGATAGCCTCTTCTTCCGATAGAAGGCTGTTTGAACTACACTGAAGATCTGTTTAGTGTGGCCACCTTTGTCAATGATTTTAGCTACGTCTTCTGGATAACTTACTTCCACATCAGCAACTTGCTGGTTCACTTTCCACTTGTAGGTTTTGGAGCTGGCTTCTTTCCTTAAACCTGGTGAACCAACCTCGGCCAGCTTCCTGCAGCTTCCTCACCTCTCTCAGCCTTCACAGAATTAAAGAGAGTTAGGGCCTTGCTCTGGGTCATGCTTTGGTTTAAAGTTGTGGCTGGTGTGATCTTCTATCCAGGCCGCTAAAACTGTTTCCACATCAGCAATAAAGTTGTTTTGCTTTCTTATCATTTGTGTGTGTGCAGTGGAGTAGAATTTTTAATTTTCTTCAAGATCTTTTTCTCTGAATTCACAACTTGGCTAACTGGCGCAAGAGGCCTAGCTTTCCGCCTGTCTTAGCTTTTGACATGCCTTCCTCACTAAGCTTAATTTCTACAAGCATGACCCTTTCTTTCACTGGAACACATAGAGCCTGTTGTAGAGTTATTGATTATTGTGTCTCAAGGAACAGGGAGGCCGGAGGACGGGGAGAGAGACAAGGAAGTGGCCGGTCAATAGAGCAGTTAGAACATACACAACCTTCACTAAGTTCACAGTCTCACACGGGCACGATTCATGGTGCCTCCAAAACACTTAACAACAGTAACATCAAAGGCCACCGATTGCAGATCACCATAGCGGATGTAAGAAGTCATAAAAAAAGCTTGAAATATCATCAAGCTGTTATCAAGGAGACAAGGAGTGAGTACATGCTGTTGGAAACATGGCACTGTTAGACTTTCTAGACACAGGGTTGCCCAAAACCTTCCATTTGTAAAAAAAAGACAGTTATCTGTGAAGTGCAATAAAGCAAAGCACAATAAAATAACTTTATTTCAATTTTATATTCTGAATACAAAGGCTGTTGATTAAGAATGTTGAGCTACCCAAGTATAATGTATAATAAACTATACAGAAATAGGAAACACTTCTGTGAATAAGCTACATACATAAAATATGGTACCTTTAAGATATATGAGTTAATTTAAGAAATTTGCTTGGATGCCTACCGAATAAGGCACTGTGCTAGGAGCTATGAATGCAGCGGAATAAGGCACAATCTGCTCTTGAGGAGCTTACAAACTAGCAGAATTTGTAAGACACTGTGTAAGATGTGAGCTAGAAGTGATTTCTAACGTACAGAGCAGCGAATACCTTTTGCATTGAGCGTTAGTTTAGTTGTCTTTGCAAAAGCTTCTTTCTTTTCGTAATACGCGGCCTCGTTCACAAACACGGGGTACACGGTACGGTCTCCGCCCAATGGCATCGTCTTCCCATCGAGAGTTAAAAACATGGGATCCCCAGGATGCAGTGGTTTCCAGTCTTGATCCTCTCAGGAAACAATCAAAATACACATGTTTTATTTGGTTTTTCTCCTCTAAAAATGTATGTCAGACTCTAGACAACTAACAAATTAATTATTCTGTTGTTTTAAAAGAGGTACTTGAGCGAGGCATCGAGATGCCGGCAAGGGATCTGACTGCGCTGAAATTGGGTCATGAATTTTGGCAGTAGTTTTAAGAGTTCCCCTTTGAATTTGTATAATTGACACATGTAATTAACATTTGCTTCAGCCAGGTGCAGTGGCTCTCGGCTGTAATCCCAGCACTTGGGGAGGCCGATGTGGGCGGATCGCTTGAGCCTAGGAGTTCAAGACCAGCCTGGGCAACATAGAGATCCTATCTCTAGAAAAAATACAAAAAAGTAACTGTGTGTGGTGATGCATGCCTGTAGTCCCAGATACTCAGGAGGCTGAGGTGGGAGGAATGCTCAAGCCCCCAGAGGTCGAGGCTGCAGTGAGCTGTGTTCACACCACTGCACTCCAGCCTGGGTGACAGAGCGAGACCCTGCGTCTAAAAAAAATAAAAAGTAGTTTGCTTCAATACCAGGTTTACCTTGAATGTAGCCGAAGAGATTTATAATATTAAAAGGCAAAACTAAATGCGTGTGTACCTAAGTGCATAGTCTGCCTGTTGCCAGCTCAATTTAAATTCTGTTCAGCAAAATTTAGGAAATATCCATTAAGAGTCTTCTGTGTGCAAGATGTTCTACTGTTGGGAAATGTAAAAATGAGCCATGTCGTACCTGCATGCAAGGAGATTCTATTCTGATAGGGATTGGTGAGAGAAGGTGGTGCTGGGCTGGGGAGAGTCTGAGACAAGGTGGGTGTATTCCAAATGTGTCCTGTATTAGGGTCACGTCTGAGTTCCCTCAACGGTCCTGCACCAGGTATTTGGACCTCTGCGCCCTCAAGCACCGTGGCTGTCACACCACAGGAACCCCAGAACAGTTCTTCTCAAACTTTGAGGTGCTTGCAAATCATCTTGGGGATTGTGTTAAGATGAAGATTCTGATTCTGTAGGTCGAGGGGAGGCCTGGGATTCTGCATTTCCAACATTTCCCAGCAGCATCCGCATCACCCAGGAGCTTGTTAGAAAAGCAGGATTTCGTTAGGCGCGGCGGACCTGCCCAATCGAAATCTTCAGGTTAACAGGTCCCCGACATTCGCGTGTACAACATTCACGTTGGAGAAGTGCCGCACCACAGCAGTGTTCTCCATCCTGGTGGCACGTTATCATCGCCTGGGGTGTTAAATACACATATACAGGGAGAGGCCGGCCCGTTTCAGATCAATCAAATCAGAATCTCTGAGGAGGGCCTAGGCAGCATTCTTTTTAAATTTTCTTTTAAAATTTACATACAGTGAAATTCACTCATTCTTGTGTACAGATCTGTGAGTTTGGACATAATGCAGAGCATGCAGTCATACAACCTGCAACCATGCCATCAGGATACGGACTTCTATTTTTTTTTTTTTTTTTGAGACGGAGTCTTGCTCTGTCGCCCGGGCTCGAGTGCAGTGGCCGGATCTCAGCTCACTGCAAGCTCCGCCTCCCGGGTTTATGCCATTCTCCTGCCTCAGCCTCCCAAGTAGCTGGGACTACAGGCGCCCACCACCTCGCCCGGCTAGTTTTTTGTATTTTTTAGTAGAGACGGGGTTTCACCGTATTAGCCAGGATGGTCTCGATCTCCTGACCTCGTGATCCGCCCGTCTCGGCCTCCCAAAGTGCTGGGATTACAGGCTTGAGCCACCGCGCCCGGCCAGATACGGACTTCTTTCACCCACCTCCTCGAATCCCTCATGCTACCCATTCATAGTTCACTGTTTTCTGTGTTTATTGTATTTGGGCCCCAGATGATTTACAGGGTGGCTCGGCTGAGACCTGTTTCTCTGAACCGGTGGTTTTCAGGCAGAGAGACTTGCCCCAGAGTCACTAAAGGAACCTCTTCAGCACACGTCTGGCTAGCCCCACCTGCGGAGATCCTGATGTTGTGCAGTGCTACCCAGACCTGAGCCACATGAAAATCATCTGGTGAACTCAACTGATTCCCTGTCTACACCCTGATGAATTAGATCAGAGCCTCTGGGAATAGGACTCAGGAATCAGCATTTTTTTTTTTTTTTTTCAGACGTAGTCTCAACTCTGTCCAGGCTGGAGTGCAGTGGCACAATCTCGGCTCACTGCAACTTTCGCCTCTCGAGTTCAAGCAATTCTCCTGCCTCAGGCTCCTGAGTAGCTGGGACTACAGGCGCCCGCCACCACGCCCGGTTTATTTTTTATATTTTTAGTAGAGACGGGGTTTCACTGTGTTAGCCAGGATGGTCTCGATCTCCTAACCTCATGATCTGCCCACCTTGGCCTCCAAAAGCACTGGGATTACAGGCACGAGCCACTGCTCCTGGCCAGGAATCAGCATTTTAAAAAAGCTCCCCAGGAAAAAAAAAAAAAAAAAAAAAGCTCCCCAGGTAATTGTCATGTGGCTCGAGTTTGAGAAGTGCTACGTTAGTAGTTTGTGGTGGGTTCTAGGCATTGGGAGGGGGTCCCCTACGTGATTCCGATGAGCATCCCTTAGTAAGAACTATCACTCTTAGGACAAAATCTAGACTCATAACCGGGTCTCAGACTGTGTATTTTCTCCAGGCTCTGCCGTCCTCTGCTCACTCCTACTCTCCAGGGACATGGGTCTTCTTGCTGTTCCTGAAATGCTCCAAGTTTGTTCCAGCCTCAGGCCCTTTCACTAGCCTTCCACATGGCTGGCTTCTCATCTTCTAGGTTCCAACTTCAGTGCCACCATCTCTGAGATGGCACTTTGTGACCACTCCACTGGAACCCTTTGTTATACCCTCTGCTATATTATTCTTTTATATTATTTCTTTTATAGCACTTATTACAGTTTGAAATGATTTGGTTTACATACTGTTTACTTATTCATGGTCAGTTTTCCTCACCCATTGGGATGGAAGCTCCATGAGGAACCTTCCCTATCTTGAATCTCAGGGCGCAGAATGAGCTTAGTTGTCATTCAAAAATGTTTCTTGGAAGAATTAACCAGTCAATCCCTCCTGTAGAGTACCCAGCCATTCCTTATTGTCTGTCAAATCAAAACCATTCTTCCTAACTTTCAAGACCTACCACTAGCCCAGTTTGCTACTGATCTCATTCATCTCACTTCTCCACCTGCCTGGGATTATTTTTGTACTCCTCAAGAGTATCCTAAAACCTGAAAAATCCTGTTTTAGCCTGCCATGACATCATCACCCTGGCCTCTGCTTCTTGTACTTGATATTTTTGTCACCAGTAGTGCTTTCTTCCTTTCTCTTCCCCAGTCTTTACCTTTCCTTTAAAACATTGCCTAAGGGTGGGCGCAGTGGCTGACGCCTGTAATCCCAGGACTTTGGGAGGCCAAGGCGGGAGGATCACGAGGTCAGGTTCGAGACCATCCTGGCCAAAATGGTGAAACCCCTTCTCTACTAAAAATACAAAACTTAGCCAGGCATGGTGACATGAGCCTGTAATCCCAGCTACTCGGGAGGCTGAGGCAGGAGAATCACTTGAACCCAGGAGGCAGAGCTTGCAGTGAGCCGAGATGGCGCTACTGTACTCCAGCCTGGGTGACAGAGTGAGACTCTGTCTCAAAAAACAAAAGCAAACGCTGCCTAGGCTCCTTCTTCAGGTTTCTACCTGGGTCCCATTAAGCCACAAAGCAGGATTTGCTTCACTCGTCTGTATTACTGGGCAGAGGCCACTCCATTCAGTTGCAAGTCTGGATGACTATTGGAGTCACTAAACAGGGATAGGAACTGGATCAATAAGTGCTTTTCAACCCTGATTATCCAAGCCAGAAAGATCAGAATATCTCAGAGTGGAGTCCTGCCATTGCTATTATTATGTTTTTTAAATGCTCTCTACGTAAAGGTTAGTCAGGGTTGAAAGCCCCAGACTGGATAATCCACCAGGTTCTCCTCCATCTCTGAGGTCTGAGAGTGTGCAGGGCACTCGCACTGGGGAATGGATACTTCGGCTTTGGAAATCTGTTCTTCTCTCCTTTTCCCTTTGCCTTTTCTGGATTTAAACCTCCTACGTTCTCTCAAGAGCCTTTTTTTTTTCCTTCTTCACTATGTCATTATTGATAAAACTAGGCAAGGAGTAGATTCTGGGGTTCTGAGGAGAGTCGGGGAATGGTGGCAGCAGAAAGAGGTTACAGTTGTTTTTCTCTAACTTATTCTGTCACAGGGAGGTAGCATGCAATGTGGCTAACTGCAAAGAGCACTAACTCGGGATCTGTCATTGATAGCTACATGGCTATGGGAAGGGTCTCACTTCCGGCCCTGTATTTCCTTATATTAAAATAGACATCATAATTCCTACCCATTGAATGTGGGTAGGAATTTCACTTTCTCTAAGCAGCCTTGTCTGAGCAATCCTCTTCCACCTCGTTATTCTGTCATTGCATCTGGCTATCTTCATTTCTAGACTGCAACTTAGACTTTCGTGTACCTACACTAGAAATTCCATTGCGAGTGTAGACCATACCTACACTGATGTGTCCACACAGCCAGCACAGGTTACACTTCATCAGTGTTTATGGAGCGACTGTCCGAACATCTTCCCTGCCTACTACGCTCAGTGTCTTTTGAGAGCATCAAATCGGTGAATGTGCGCCAAGTGCTGTGTGAGCTGTAAACTTCCATTCAAAATTGCAGCATTGTTACTTTCAACACTTTAAAGAAAGAACAAATGTTACCTGCAGATTGGGATGGATGACAGCAGCAATCTCTCCATTTGCATCCCTGGGATAATCAACTTTCTCTATAATTTTGTAGACCTCAATGGCACAGGGAGGAAATTCTTTTCCTATGACAAAAACAATATGTATCAATGCCAACTAAAAAAAAAATCTCTGGGCTGGCCGCGGTGGCTCATGCCTGTAATCCCAGCACGTTGGGGGACCAAGGCGGGTGGATCACCTGAGGTCGGGAGTTCGAGACCAGCCTGACCAACATGGTGAAACCTCGTTTTTACTAAAAATACCCGGGTTGGGATTATCCTAACTACTCGGGAGGCTGAGGCAGGAGAATGTCTTGAACCTGGGAGGTGGAGGTTGCAGTGAGCCATTGCACTCCAACCTGGGCAACAAGAGCAAAACTCTGTCTCAAAAAAAAAAAAAAATTCTGGAGAAAGGGAAGTTGATAATGTAAGGAAGAAACAATAATAACAACAACAACAGTAACAAAATGAAGACAGCGATGGGGAGAACAGATAACGTTTAGTTAAGGATGTTCATAAATGGTACCAGGTCAAAAGATGTCCTTGAATGATTCCTGGCAGCACCCTGTCCACAAACACGCTGAAGACAGAGGCAGAAAACAGAACTGAAAAAGCCAGTTGGGGAGAAAAAGAATCTGGGTCTGGTGGTCAGGAGACCTGGGCTCTAATCCCCTGGCTATGTGGCCTTGAACAAGATGCTTCACTTCTTGAGGCTCCCTTTCTTGACCTATCAAATGAAGGTCTTGGATCAGTTTATCTTGGAGGACTCTTCCAGCTATGATGTTTTTTATGACTGCATATTTTCAGGAGGAGTTCCAGCAGCTTAGGTGCTTCAGCCTCGTGCTCTTTTTCTTTCTTTTCTTTTTCATCTTTTTTTTTTTTTTTTGAGAGGGAATCTCGCTCTGTCGCCCAGGCTGGAGTACAGTGGCGTGATCTCAGCTCACTGCAACCTCCACCTCCTGGGTTCAAGCGATTCTCCCACCTCAGCCTCCTGAGTAGCTGGGACTACAGGCGCCCGCCACCACACCTGGCTGATTTTTGTATTTTTAGTAGAGATGGGGTTTCACCATGTTGGCCAGGATGGTCTCGATTTCTTGACCTTGTGATCTTCCCGCCTCAGCCTCCCAAAGTGGTGGGATTACAGGTGTGAGCCACCGCGCCTGACCTCTTTTTCTTAACTAAGTACATTAAACACTTGGACAGCTCCTGAGTAATGAGATCTTGTGATGCAGGACACTAACTTCCAAAGATGCAGCAACATCAAACAACCCAATTCCTAGAAACCTGGAAAAGGAGTAGTTTACGTATATACCAGGCTGTCTCTGAGCAAACAGGATGAACTTTTGGTCCAATGTAGGGCCCATAGCATGTTATGGTCACAACTCAAAGGAAAGCCTTCCTTTGCCTTTAGAGCAGAGTTAGAATGGAGATACCCAGTGATCACTTCTGTATCAGTTAGCTTCTGCTGCGTAACATACTACCCCAGAATTTAGTGGCTTCAAACAACTACCTCTTAATTTAGTTCATGATTCTGTGGGTTGGTTGGAAAGTTTCTTCCGTCTACACTGCCTTTGTGGATTTTTGATTATTTTGCTTCTGCCTTTGTGGTAAGCTGACAGCCCACCTGGAGGCTGGATCCTATGGGATGGCCTCACTCTTATGTCTGTCAGCTGGAGTTGCATGACTGTCTGTTAGGGTGCCTGAGTTTTCCACCTCAAAGGCTTTCACTATCCAGCAGGCCAGTGTGGGCTGTGGCACATAATGGTACATGTACAGGGTTTCCAAGAGCAGGAAGAAAGCAAGCTCCAACGTGCAAGTGCTTTTCAAGCCTCTTCTATGGCACAAAACAAGTCATGTGGGCAAGCCAGCTATTCCAGGAGTGGAAAAATAGACTCTCTGTCTGAACAGAAGGATATGAAACATCACACTGTCAGGATGTGGATGCAGGAAAGGGAAGAATTAAAATCTACCACACCTTCCGAGATGAAGATGGGAACTTACCAGATCTCATTTCTTTAATTCAGAAAGTTCGACAGGAAGAAAGTAAAAACTGAGAGAACACAAAGGAGTATGTTTTTGCTACTTACAGTTGGAAGGAGTCTTGAAAACCTAACTTCCATCTATGCTTGAGTATTCTCCGTATCATTCTGGCCATCTTACAGACGCAGAAGTAAGATGACTTCTTACAGCCTCACAAAGTGTGGCCCGTTTCATTGCTGCTCAGCTTTGTTAGTAAGAAATTTCTGTTTCGCCGGGCGCAGGCCTGTAACCCCAGTGCTTTGGGAAGCGGAGGCAGGCAGATTGCTTGAGCTCAGGAGTTTGAGACCAGCCTGGGCAACATGGCAAAACCCCATCTCTACAAAAACCACAAAAACTAGCTGGGTGTGGTGGCGCACGCCTGTAGTCCCAGCAACTCAGGAGGCTGGGTGGGAGGATTGCTTGAGCCCAGGGACTTGAGGCTCCAGTGAGCCATCATTGCACTACTGCACTCCAGTCTGGGCAACAGAGTGAGACCCTGTCTCAAAAAAAAAAAAAAAAAAAAAAAAATTCTGTCTCTAGGTAACTTTATCTCATTGATTCCCTTCTGCCCTCTGGATCACAGAAAATATGTCGAATTTCTTTCCAATGCAGACTTCTTTCTTTTCTTTCCTTTTTTTTTTTTTTTTTTTTGAGACAGTCTCACTTTGTCACCAAGGCTGGAGTGCAGTGATGTGATCTTGGCTCACTGCACCCTCTGCCTCCTGGGTTCAAGCGATTCTCATGCCTCAGCCTTCGGAGTAGCCGGAATTATAGGTGCATGCCACCACATCCAGCTAATTTTTACATTTTTAGTAGAGACGAGGTTTCCACATGTTGCCCAGACTGGTCTCGAATTCCTGACCTCAGGTGATCCACCCGCCTTGGCCTCCCAAAGTGCAGAGATGACAGGCCTGAACCACTGCGCCTGGCCAGGAATTATTCTCAATATGGTTTTCAAGCTCTTCGACATTCTCAATGCTCTCCTTGGCTAAGTTCCTCTTTATAGATGTTTCTCCTGGATTATGGATTCAGAATTTATGTACGGTTCTCAAGTGTTGTTTATTCAAGGCAGAAAAAAAGACCATTACCTCCCTTATTCTGGGATTTTTTTTAAACATAAGAACAAAACTTTGTCCCTGATGTTGTTAACCTTAAATACTTGGTTTAAACAATTGTTAAAGATTGTCAGGACTTCTTGGGTCTGCCTTCTCAACCAGGATGTTTTCCTGCTATCTTCCTGCGACCTGTCACTTAGGTAAGCATGTCACATATGTCTTTATCCAAGTCACTAACTACAATTCTGAGTAGCACAGAGTCAAGAATGAAGCCCTTCTACACACTTCTTGAGACTTTTCACATGGTGGCAATGATTCATTTGTCAGCATTCTTTGGATACGAGTGTGCAGTTGAAAATCCACCAAGCTGGATAGTCTAAGTTAATCATGGTTGACAATTTCTGAGTTGCAGAATCCTTTGCTTACATGAAATGTTACACAGAAGAGCTCTAACATACAGAAGAGCTCTGGTTGAAGCAGAGATAAGGGGTAGGGTGTTCTAGGAACTGCTTTTCTCCACCCTTGTGATAGGGTTCTACGGACCATGATCTGAAAACTGTGTTTTCACCCAGATTTGTGGCCTTCTATCTGAACGTATCACTTCTTAACATATTGTAGTCCTACACTTACTATTCAAAGGGTTTATTGTAAATACGTTGTGATCTTTTCAAAACCAGTTCCATTAGACAGTATAGAACCTGACCTCAGACAAAGAGGGTAAAAAGCAAACTTTCAGTTTTCATGATTTTGGACTCAAAGGATTCCCAAGCACAAAAGGAATGTCTGTGATCGCAGTAGGATGTACAATCTGAGGTTAAGGAATTTACTCCCCACAGACACCGGAGTGCACACCAGCTCTGTTACTATAATTGCCCATTCCTCAACAACAATTTCAACTCAGTCTGTTGGAATAACTGTTTACATAGAATGCCTCTTTGATTTTAAGCACTTATTTTCCATTTTAAGTAAACTTATTTTTTATAAATTAATAGACTTTTTAGTGCAGTTTTAGATTTATCAAATAAATGAGCAGATAGTACATAGAGCTCCACATACCCACCTCGTCCACCAGTCCCCATTTAATTAATTTTTAATTACAGAAATAATACATAAATACATTGTTCTTATTGAATATAATTAAGACAAAATTAGCCTGGGTTTTCCCTCCCCTCCCCGGTAACCACTGTTATCAGTTTGGTGTGTTTTCTTCTAGGACTTTTCCTGTGATATGTTAACATACATATGTATCCTAGAAGGTGATGATGATTATTATTTTAAAGCCAGTTGGTGTACTGAATGTCTTAGTCTGCAGTGTGCTTTCTGCTAATTACCAGTGTGTTTAGAAGATTCTTCCATGTGAGTTTATTTAACTGTCCACCAATAGGTGGACATTCGTGCTGTTTCCATTCTTTTGCTGTTATCAGTGATGCACGATAACAATCTTTGTAAACAACATGTTGCTTGTGCTTGTGTTTCTTTGAGATGTGGAATTGCTGGGTAATAAGATTGGTGTGTTTTAAGAAGTGGATGCTGTAAAATTATCCTCTAAAATGTCTTTACCAACTTCTATGTTCACTTATATGTTCACCAGCAGGTAATGAGAGTATCCCCTTTTCCTACACATTTACCAATGCTTGATATTGGCAGACTTTAATATTTTCCCAACCTAATGGGGGAAATGATTTCTTATTTTAATTTGCATTTCTCTAATTACGAGTGATGTTGAACATCTTTTCATATGTTTATTGGGCATTTGTATTTTCTCATCTTTCTTTTCTTTTTAAAATGGAGATGAACAGGAAATAAGGATTTAAAGTGGAGTCTTTATTTGGCAGCTGCTTTTCTTGAATGTGTCTATTCTGGCCATTGAGGAATAGCTGAAGTGAATACAAATTTTAAAAAGCAGTTCATATCATTAGCATGGCAAATTTGACCCAGGCTCCAACTGTTATTTAAATGTTTGGTGGTTAAGTTTGATGACGATACCTTCATTACTTACTTACCTTCATTGAAATGATGTATAAAATCGAGAGCATGTTTAATCATTTTTCTCATTTGATCCAAGATATCAGCTCTCAGAACCCCTTGAGGCTGAGGACCAACTTCTATACCTAGGTACAGAAGGAGAGATAGTCCCATTTATATAAGTATTAAAATATAAAACTAAGCATTTTAATGTATCAAAACTTAGAATTATGTTATTAAAATTATTAAAAAGGCAAACCATGTAGCATTATGGAAAATATTTGAGACATAATATTTGAGGCAAAATGTAAAGCTGAACATCTACATGTTCAAGTTAGATGTACAGTGAATAAAGACTGGGAAAGAACATGGAAAAAATCAGTGATGTTAGAAATAGGAAACTCTTTTGGTCTTTTTTCTTTAAATTTCCTTCAGTATTGCTAAAATATTTAAAAGTCATAACATAGTAAAAGAGGTGAACAAGTTTATGCTGACAAAATAATAGGTGGACCTGAAGAGAAACTGTTAAGATCTAACATTTAGCTGTGACGGGAGGAAGGACATCTATTTTTATAGATTTCACAGAAATCCAGACTAGATGAATCATGGATTTCAGTCAATATGACAATCTATGTGACCCTTGAGCAACTATTTTGCCCTTAACATAACAATCCATCCTAACACAATAGTGCAATGGTTTTAATTTTTCTTTTTCTTTTTTTGAGACTCTGTTACCCAGGCTGGAGTGCAGTGGTGTAATTTCTGCTCACCACAACCTCTGCCCCCCAGGTTCAAGCGATTCTCCTGCCTCAGCCTCGTGAGTAGCTGGGACTACAGGCGCCCACCACCTCGCCCGGCTAGTTTTTTGTATTTTTTAGTAGAGACGGGGTTTCACCATGTTCGCCAGGATGGTCTCGATCTCCTGACCTCGTGATCCGCCCGTCTCGGCCTCCCAAAGTGCTGGGATTACAGGCCTGAGCCACCGCGCCCGGCAGTTTTAATTTTATGCAGAAAAAACTTGTGTTCATTTCTTCTAACTCATATGAAATGATGCCTGTACTATTCGGTCTACTTTGTATGGCTGTTAAGCATTCATCCTTATACCTACAAAACACTCTTTCTTTAAACTACTTTTATAGACCCTTCCTTCCTGTTCAAGTCTCCCACAAAGTCATCTCCCCAGTCACCACCTTCTCCATTTGTCAAACCATTTACCAACTGCACTACCCTCATTCTCTTCCACCCATTAACATACTGCTTTCTTTTACACTCATCTTGTTTTCACCCGCTTCTGTTATTTGCTGCTACACAAAATCTTATATTCTCTTGCATCATTTTTTATTTGTTGTGCTTAGGTTTCTTGCAGATATGTATGAACATATATTTAAGTATACGGTGTCGTAAATGTGGCTAAGGTATGCATCTGGAAATAAATGACGTATACAAATGTGAAAAAGTGTGTTTGTAGATATGTCTGTAGGAATACTATAGAATATATTGTTGTTTGCCTACCCCAAATCCATTTCACCTTCCTCCTTTTTCTAATAGAATCCTGATTTTAGTTGGGCTTCCAGTCTTCCAGGTAGGTAAATTTTTCTCCAGTTCAGGAGTAAATGTTGAATAGTTTAAGTCAATCATAGTAATCCCCTAGTCAATGATTTAAGAATAAAGGAATCTTTATTATGCACAAAAGTATCAATACTTGAAGTAAGGAATTGGAGTAAGCTAAATATCCAAATATAGGCTATTAGCTGAAACGAATCAAAGGCTTAGCAATAAGAGATACAGATCCTGTTTCTCTGTGACACCAAATAAAAGCTTAAGATTTCCAAATTTTCAAATATCAATCTTGGGCTATGATATTTGTAGGCAATGCTACTCTTAGCCAGAACAAACATCTGCTCGCATGTTTGGCCCTTACAGGTTAAGCCAACTCTTTAAAATATTTCAAGAGGAGGGAATCTTAAGCTCATTGTAAATAATTAGAAATGTGATATGTTCTCCTTCCAACTTTGCTGTTTTATTGGGAATATTTTTATGTCATGCACTCATTGGAAAAAAGCATGTTTAACATTAGACAATCTTTCTGAGTCAACATTTTATAATACACTAAGAATATTACTGCGTACAAATTTTGCTTTAACTTCTAGTAGGCACCTACAAGGACCACCTTTGTACTCTGTTACCAAGGCAGAAGACATATGACAGGATCATTCTAGGTAAACCTTATTCTGGAAAGAAGTAGTTTGCTGCAGCCACTCTTATGATCATCCACACACACACACACACACACACACACACACACACACACAAAAATACGAGAGAGTGACTGGACACAGCTTTCTCCTAACTTTCTCAGATTAACCGTGGTCTCATTTGAGACTTAGAAAAGTTATTTGTATAATTATTGTTCATTCAGTTCCACCCTGACTGCCGTAGCCACGTCTTACAATCTAAATATGCTGCTGTGATAGGAGATCTTGTATCGAAAAGGTAATTTTTGGTTCGGACTGTAGGACCACCGAAGATGGCCGTATAAAGTTCCCTTTATGATGCACAAAGTATCAATACTTGAACATCTAAACTAAGTTTAGATTTTTATCTGTTTATATTGTTTGCCAACCTGCTTTTCAATTAAATTACTCTTGGCTAAACCATCTGAGATTTAACAAAACATATTTTCCGTGGTAATTTTAATTGTAGCGTAGTCGGCCGATAATTATGCTAATGGGACGCTCAGGAAAGAGAATGGAATAGAGAAGAAAGAGAGTGTATGAGAGGGTGTATGAGAGGGTGTATGAGAGTGTGGGGCTGCATGCTGGAAGTTACCAGAAGGTAAAGATGAAGTCACAGCCTAGTAACTGGCAGGATAAACAAGTGAATAGATGGCGAACAGCTAGTGAAACGTCTATTGCAAAGCAGGTGGTAAGAGGGATGTGGAGAGAGGATTCTTCATGGATCTTCTGCATTTCTGCAAGTCTCGTGAGCAAGACATGGACTCTTTTTGTTCCAGATGATCTTTTCAAGGATGTCTGTATAGTGAACAGCCTTGGAAGTTAGGGATGGGGTCTTCCTTGGGGCAAAGGACACTCGTGCCTACTGCCCATTATAAAAATGAAGGTTCGCAGCTGGATGTGGTGGCTCACGCCTGTAATCCCAGCACTTTGGGAGGCCGAGGCGGGTAGATCACTTGAGGTCAGAAGTTCGAGACCAGCCTGGCCAACATGGTGAAACCCTGTCTCTACTAAAAATGCAAAAAATTTGCTGGGTTTGGTGGTGGGCACCTGTAATCCCAGCTACTCGGGATGCTGAGTCAGAAGAATCACTTAAACCCAGGAGGCAGAGGTTGCAGTGAGCCGAGATCACGCCACTGCACTCCAGCCTGGGCAACAAGAGCGAAACTCTGTCTAAAAAAAAAAAAATGAAGGTTCCCTCAGCTCAGCGTTTCTCTCCTAGAATGCAACCACTGGCATGGATAGCTGCCATCTGGCTCTCTACATGTCACCCTGTGGGAACTGGAGCTTGGGGAATGGTGCAGAAATGCTGACACTCTGCTCTTACTACTGTCAATAATCTATTCTGTCTCTGTTTTAGGAGTCTTGTGTCTTCTGCTGGCATCCACTCAGAGGTGCTAGGCTAATGGTTAGCTTGTAAGTCGGGTAAAATTCTCAGATCTTTGACAGGTCTTGATAAGGAGAGGGTCAGAAAACAACCTGGAGTAGGTCACTGGTAGCACAAGTGCTTTGGAGAAACAGATCCCTTGCCTTTCTGATCCAGTCAAATCTGACCACTCCGGACAAGCTCATGAATGTATGTATTACCAGTGTTGGATGGCTAGTATTTTTTTTGTTTTTGTTTTTTTTGAGATGGAGTTTCACTTTTGTTGCCCCAGCTGGAGTGCAACGGCACGATCTCGGCTCACTGCAGCCTCCACCTCCGGGGTTCGAGCCATTCTCTGGTTGGCTAGTATTTTATACATGGTTACAGTTATAGAACCTGTGTGGGAAGGAATGGATAAGTTTGTATGAGTCTGTGTGGGATATGTGTGATTAAAACTGTGAATGAGGTACAGGCGTGATGGCTCATGCTTGTAATCCCAGCACTTTGGGAGGCCAAGGTGGGAGGATCGCTTGAGTCAGGAGTTTGAGACCAGCCTGGGCATCATACCGAGATCCTATCTCTACAAAAAATAAAAAATTAGCTGAATGTGGTGGCACGTGCCTGTAGTTTGAGCTACTCGGGAGGCTGAGATGGGAGGACTGCCTGAGCCCGGGAGGTCAAGGCTGCAATGAACTGTGATCATGCCACTGCACTCAGCCTGGGCAACGGATTGAGAACCTTTCCCAGAAAAAACAACAACAACAACAACTGTGAATGATTGTGTGTGTGTGTGTATGTGTAATTGTGTACTTACTGGTAATTTGAGCTAATATTTAATAAACATATATTATTAGCCCACAGAAGCGGATAGGGAACAGAGAGTGCTAAGATAAATGGAGAACACAGTGTATCAAGCACGGCATGTCATCAGTTAGGGGTTTCAGGCCTTTGTATATGATATTCTGTTTTCCTTAAAGTGTTGTCTGAGGACCAGGACTGGTCCACCAATTGTCGGCTACTAGTCCCAGGCAAGATAAGTACAGATGTTAAAGTAAGTGTTTAGAAACTTTTATAGCAATTTGACATTGCTGCAACATTCAAGTATGTGATCGTTTTTCTAGAAATTCATTTTTAAATTATATTTTACAAAAGTATTGCTCTATAGCAGATTGGAAATAAACAATGGCCTTTCATCACAGATAATTTCAAGACACTTGTCTAGAATCCTGTTGCCTGCTCTCAATTTTTTTTCCTTTCCTCCCCCAAACACAGATACACACACAACCTCAAAATGGATCCCACTTCTTCGGGCCTTCTGTGATCCATCAAGACTGGGTCAGGTCTTTCCTGCTCTTCCAGTCTTCTGTAATTGCCCCTGTTTAGCATTTATCACTCTGTGCAGTGATTATTTACCTGTCTGTCTCCTCATCAGATACGAAGCTCTTTGAGGGGAGACTGTGTGTCTTGCTCATTGTTCTGTCCCCCGAACCTAGCACAGGGTTGGTCTCTGGTAGGCACACTATAAATATTAGTCAAATGTACACATTTCTGGAGTAATGAATGCTGTAGAGTGGGGTCAGGGAAAGGTCTATAGGAGGTGACAGGTGAACTGAATCTGGAGAATGAGAAGAATTGTGCCAGACTAAATAGAAGGGCCAAGCATTACAGCAAAGGGAACATGAGCAAAAGCAGAAAGCTGCTCAGTGAAACTGGGGAAATTCGGTACAGTTAGAGCCTGCCTGGAGCTAAACTCTTGTTACTTGACAATTATAAGCCTAAGGATATGGAAGGTAGCTGTAAATGTTTGTTTAAAAATAATTTTCTCGGCCGGACACAGTGGCTCACACCTGTAATCCCAGCACTTTGGGAGGCTGAGGCGGGTGGATCACCTGAGGTCAGGAGTTTGAGGCCAGCCCTGGCCAACATGGTGAAACCCCATTTCTACTAAAAATACAAAAATGAGCCTGGTGTGGTGGCCGGCACCTGTAATCCCAGCTACTAGGGAGCTTGAGGCAGGAGAATCACTTGAACCGGGGAGGTGGAGGTTGCAGTGAGCTGAGATCATGCCATTGGACTCCAGCCTGGGTGACAGAGCAAGACTCTGTCTCAAAAAAAAAAAAAAAAAAAAAAAAAATTTCTCTGAGTTTCAGCTAGGACATATTTTATTGAGTTATGACAATGGGAACTATGACTTACCCACAGGATACTTGGCTATAGAACGGGTGGTCGCATATTTGAGGGAAGGATGCTCAATAAGGTAAACATAGCAGGGGAGTGGAGCCAAAGAAGTCTGAAAAAAATGGAAAACGTCTTTCTTATTATGTAAAAACCGTGTGTTTTGTTCTCTTTGCTTCAACGGGGTCAATAATACCTTCAGTACGTTTTACTTCATCAACTAAGATTGGTAAAACAGCTTTGTGAAACCCTTTAAAACCCAACGTTGTTATAGCTTTGAAAAGATACAAATAAATTATACAATATAAAATTCATATAAAATTGAATTATCCAATGTCTTTCCAGGTAAAATGTACATTAAATAGTTCTCCAGAACCATGATCAAAACGCATGAAATAAATGTTCTTTCTGAATGGATGTGGGGATTTTTGTTTCATCACGGGTTACACTAACTATTCAGCTTCGTATTTGTTTCTTAAAACAATCGTGTTTCGGCCGGGCGCGGTGGCTCAAGCCTGTAATCCCAGCACTTTGGGAGGCTGAGACGGGCAGATCACGAGGTCAGGAGATCGAGACCATCCTGGCTAACACGGTGAAACCCCGTCTCTACTAAAAAATACAAAAAAAACTAGCCGGGCGACGTGGCGGGCGCCTGTCGTCCCAGCTACTTGGGAGGCTGAGGCAGGAGAATGGCGTGAACCCGGGAGGTGGAGCTTGCAGTGAGCTGAGATCCGGCCACTGCACTCCAGCCTGGGCAACAGAGCGAGACTCCGTCTCAAAAACAAAAAAACAAAAAAACAAAAAAAAATCCTGTTTCTCTTCCTGTGGTCTGGCTCTCTGCAGATGTTGGGTGATTCCTGTCCTCCTGCTCATCTGCATGAAAACGGAAGACAGGCCTCTTTGTTTGGATACGAAAGTGTCAGCGGTACTGCTTCCATGTCTGGCAACCAAAGCATTCAGCTCTCTCTTCAACAGGCAACGAAGAATAGCTGCATTATGATCTACCAGGACCACTACCCAGTTATTGTCCAAAACTTAAGGGAAACAAAACTAACAATCTTTACTATAGGCTAGGTATCAGGCTAAATGCTTTAAATACTTTGTCATTGAAGGCTTTGAGTACCCTTATGGGTAAGTGTTGTCATGACACCAATTTTATAAAATGAAGGCGGCAAGGTTTTGGGAATGGTGCGTTTTGTCTAAGTAAGGGAGGAGACCACCTCCCATATCATCTTATGCCCAATTTCTGCCTCCAAAGAACGAAGAAGTAAAAACTAAAAGGCAGAAATGAAATCCACGGGCAGACAGCCCGGTGCCGTGCCGCGCCCTGGGCCTAACCCCTGACCTAACTGGTTCTGTTATCTATAGATTACAGGCATTGTATAGGAATGCACTGTGAAAATCCCTATCTTGTTTTGTTTCCATCTAATTACCGGTGCATGCAGCCCCCAGTCACGTACCCCCTGCTTGCCCAGTCAATCATGACCCTCTCACACGCACCCCCTTAGAGTTGGGAGCCCTTAAATTGCTCACTCGGGGAGCTCGGCTCTTGAGACAGAAGTCTTGCCGATGCCTCCGGCCGAATAAACCCCTTCCTTCTGTAAGTCGGTGTCTGAGGAGTTTTGTCGGCCACTGGTCCTGCTACATAAGGTTAGTGAAGGAGAAAGTGAGGATCTGAGCACAGGCCACACTCTTTCCTCTCCATCATCCTCACTCTCAGGAAGGAAGGCTAGTACACAGAAATAAGCATACAGTTCCTTATGTGTGTTTCTGGTTGGTTGCTATTTTCTAGCACATTTTCTCTGAGATTTCTGAGCCTTAAAATGATCGACTATATGAAGCACTGAAAGATTAGATGTGTTCTGGGGTGTCTAAATCAAATGGGGACGAGGGCAGGACTGATGGGAGGCAATCTTTTTATCACTGGGCTTTAATCGACATTGAAGGGCTATTTCTTACGTTTCCTAAAACCTTGTAATTGAGATGCCACACCATTTAAAGTTTTAATGTTAATTTTACTTGGTTTTGACAAATTGACCATACCATTTACATTTTTAATACGAATTTTACTTGGTTTTAACTAATAGCCCAAGATCTGATGGCTGTCTGGATAAAATGTGTAATTTTATAGACCCAAGAATCCACAAGTGTTTTAGTACTTTGTTAATTGTGTTTATTATTTTATTTATTTCCTCTCTTTTTCTCCTTCCTCTCGCCACTGCCTCTGTGTTCTGGCAGCACCCTTTCCCCCAACCACAAGCCTGGCTGTGGAATAAATCCCATTTCTCTTGCACCTTCCCTTGTAACTGTTTTCTGATTGTTTCACATCCATAGTTGACGTAAAAGTACGAGTCCTTGGCTAACTTGTAAATTAATAACATTAACCTTACCTTAATATAATGAAACATCTGAATTAAAAAGTTATTCCTGGAATCTTCAAGAATAAGAGTGCACCCCATGTTAGAAGTGGTGTTGTGAAGGTCAAAAATAATGTCATAGGAATCTTCACCATCTTTGGGACCAAATAAATGATATATTTCTTGAGCCCTTCTCACTTCATATGGCAAATCTTCTGACATTTTTTTGCTGTTATAAGCAGAAAGGAAAAGATTACCAACATCTGTGCCTGAGATAATATAAACATATAATAAGAACACAGTGTAAAAAGAACCCGTTGCCAAATCTTTAATATGAAAAATCTGTGTGGGAAGTAAAAACTTACCAGAAATGTTTATATATGAAAAATTACATTCTTTTTCTTCATTTGATTCCATGTAACTAATGCATGCTTGCAAAGTAATATGTTCATTTATGCGGTTGGTCATGAATAGGACATATCAAACAATTTATCATTTGATTTCAATCTTGAACACGACATATCCATTAATTTAATGAACAGTTTCTTAGTAGTTATGGTACACTGGGTTATTTATTATGGGACTAGACCATCAAATGCATCTTTTTTCACCCCACTTTAGCTAATTCTAGTGCACAAATGCAGTCACTTAGGGGCTCACATAATCTAAGTAGAGATCCTTTCAACTTTTTGAGACAGAATCTTGCTCTGTTGCCCATGCTGGAGTGCAGTGGCCCAATCATGGCTCACTGTACCCTCAAACTCCTGGGCTCAAGCAATCCTTCTATCTCAGCCTCCCGAGTAGCTGAAACTACAGGTGTGCGCCACCATGCCCCGCTAATCTTATCTTTTGTGGAGATGGAGTCTTGCTATGTTGCCCAGGCTGGTCTTGAACTAAAACAGCCTTTGCAGTTATACTTTTTTTTATAACTGAGACAGTTATTACAGTGAAAGAGATCTAATCTGACTCCATCTTGCTTCTCATCTCCAAGCTATCCTTGTTCATGCCTGGGTGTAAACTGAACTAACTTTGGGAGGAACTTATAGTTTAACTTTGAAACAAAGACGATGACAGCCGTTTCCCAAAACAAACCCCCTTCCTTCCTGGGGACTAGACTGCCTTTGCAGGACTAACAGATTAGCCACAAGATTAGAAATTATGGCTTAGGAGTCATGCAGCTGGAGGCCGCAAGATTCTGAACCTTCTGAAATTGCTCCTGGGGATAACACCACTATTGTAAAACCTAAGATCAGGGCTTGAGATATTTTGTAAACCCTGAATTGATAGATCAGCTAGCACCACCCAGATGGATAAACGGGCTTATCTGGTTTTGTGGTCCCCACCCAGGAACTGATTCAGCGTAAGAGGAGAGCTCCAACTCCCTATGATTTTACTCTAATCTGAGCAATCAGCACTCCCGACTCACTGGCCCCTACCCACTAAATTATCCCTAAAAATTCCAATCTCTGAATTTTCAGGGAGACTGATTTGAGTAATAATAAAACTTTGGCCTTCTGTACAGCCGGCTCTGCGTGAATTAAACTCTTTATTGCAATTCCCTTGTCTTGATAGATCAGCTCTGTCTGGTCAGCGGACAAGGAGAACTTGCTGGGTGGTTACAGAAGTGTTGGCCTCAGGCAATCCCCCTTTCTTGGCCTCTCAAAGTGCTGGAATTACAAGCCTGAGCAGCCACACCTGGCCTAATTAGAGATTCTTAATTGAGGTCCAGGAACCACTAGAAGTCCAGGGACAGAATTTTCAGAGTCCGTAACCTCTCCACAAGGGCCACAAGTTTGCAGGTACAGATACATGTATTTTTTCTGGCACAAGGGCCAGTAGTTTTTCTTCCATTCTCAAATGGGCCTCTATCCTCTCCCCCACTTCCCACAATGGTTAGGATACATTTTTTTCCTAGATATAATGTTTTAAATGGACTTTTCCTCATTAAACCATTCGACCACATTTTCTTAAAATTGCATCTATTTGTATTCCTTGGTTATTTTTGCTCGTATCTTCAGGGGACCTACTGTGTACAACGGAGTAATTCCTGCCCGGAATGCGATCAGGAAGGTGGAGTAGTTATTTTCTGACTTTGAAGCAAAAACCATGAGGACAAAGCTGGCACGTTGAGACAGTGCAGTGGGAAGGTAGAGGGAGCCTTTGGCATTGATGATATCATGTGACTGCTGCGCGAACCCTGGACTGCCTAGCTCTGGATTTATTATTTGTGAACAAGAACCCTTATTTGTTTAAACCACTGTTCTCAGGTTCTTATTATATGCAAACCAAGCCTAATGGATTTTTATACATTTTAAAAGTTAATTCATGAAATAACCCCCTGAGGTTGCCCCCAACGATTTTGGTTCTTTATCATTCTTTCCCATTTGAGTACCTGGTGCTAGTATCTACCCAGTTGCTCAGAGTCAAGTCTGGGAAGCTTTGAAAAATGATGGACACTTCTCATGCCTGCAGTTGAGCTCCCATGGGAAGAGTCCCAAAGGCTGAAGAACAGGGAAGAGTGAGATTCTGAAGGGCATTAGCCGTACTAAGTTGATGAAATCTATTCTGGATAAACTTTAAATAATCCTCAGCAGGGAGAGACATGATCAGATTTGCATATTAGGATGAGTCCTAGAGGTATCAGATGGAAAATAGATGGCAGGAAGACTGCAGCAAGTCTGGATGCAGAGAGACCCTTTAGGAGGCTCTTCTGACTATCTACAGAGGAAATCAACTAAGGTAGTAAAACTGGAGAGGAAGGCTGGATTTGTGAAGTACTTGCAAGGAATAATTGGGAGGACTTAGTGACCCGCTAGACGTGGGAGATGAAGCACTGGGAAGGTTCTAGGGTGATTTTCGTAGGGGACTTGGTGGAGAATGATGCTACCACTGAGATGAGGAATACAGGAAAATGAATAAATTTGGGAGAGGTAGATGGAAGAAGTTAATGAGTTTATCTATTTTATAATTTTTTAACCACCCTGGGGACAGTCTAGTCTCTGAACAGTGTTAACAGTAAGGAGTAGAAAGTGAATTTAACTGAGAAGACTGTGCTCGCTGAAATGCATACTACTGGGTGCTCATAAACTCACCCCAGTCCATTCCACAGCTATTTGGGAAGTTAATATGGCGACTAAAAGTTATTCTTCAACAAATTCTTACTTGTAATATAAAAGTTAGTTAACAGCTATCTTAGGTCAATAGAGAAGCATGAATTGTATTGATATAACCTCAGTCATGAAGATAAAGCATTTCTCCAATTAAAATTTATGCTAGCAAAAATATGATTTGATACAAACAGGATGGCTGCTGTATAAGTGCCCTGAAAAACATCTGTTCCATAAAGCGAGGCATGTTTCTCCTAAGAGTAGTGTCCATCTTTTGATCTGTGGTGAGACTAAACCTAAGGAATGATCTAACTCAAATTAGAGTTGATCAGAAAACAAGCACATAGAACAGAGTGGCTAGTTGTGCCTGTGCGTATCTTATATCTTAGCTAGTAGTCTACCAACTCCTTGAGGGGTAGAAACCATGTTGTACAGATCTGTGCACTCCCCCAGTACCTGGCACAGTGTCCTGAGAAAAACAGATGTTTCATGATATTTTTTAGTAAAAGAAAGAAAGCGGCCGGGCGCAGTAGCTCACGCCTATAATCCCAGCACTTTGGGAGGCTGAGGCAGGCACATCACCTGAGGCCAGGAGTTTGAGACCAGCCTGGCCAACACGGCGAAACCCTGTCTCTACTAAAAATACAAAAAATCACCCGGACGTGGTGGCAGGTGCCTGCAATCCCAGCTACTCGGGAGGCTGAGGCAGGAGAATCACTTGAACCTGGAGGTGGAGGCTGCAGTGAGCCGAGATTGCGCCATTGTACTCCAGCCTGGGCGACAAGAGGGAAACTCCATCTCAAAAAGAGAAAAAAAAGAAAGAAGTGGTAAAAAGCAAATATGTGGAGGCATATTAATTATATCTACAGTGGCAGCTATGATGATGTAAACAAAGGCAAAAACAATTAATAAGGACCTAACCTAGCATGTTATGACTGCATACGTTGTGTGCAACATATTATAAATCAGCAAAATTTAAACACTGAAAATTCGGGTGAAGTGTCTTGAGTTCTTATCTCTGGCATCCCATCTACGACAATCCATCGCAGAAGTTAAGTATGTCTGCTGGTGCGGATCACAGGGTAGTCTGATGTCTTCCGGCAAAAGATATTTAATCACTCTTTCTTTCAACAAATATTACTAGAAACATTACATGTTTTGAACTAGAACTTTATGTATTACCGTAAACATAGTTGCTTGAAAACATAGTAATGAATTTCCTAAAAAGCTAACAATTATGTATGCAAGCATAGCAGCCAAACGCTAACTCAGTGCAAAGGATTATTAAATCTGTTTCTTTCAGAGTATGATTTAAAAACAAAACCCTTTTCTATGTATTGTCTCACTCTGTATACATTTGAAAAGAAAACTTAATAATCCGATGCTTAAGAAAGTTTATAAAAGAGCAAGTGAATGCCTAGTTCAGATAATTGTGTAATTCACAATGCAGTATAATTAAAAGTGAAAGTGATCTTATTCAACATAGCGATTGCACGTATGGACATGAATTATCATCTGCATATACATATATGTGTTCTCTTTCACACACCCACCACTTTTCACACAACAGACATACATGTACAATACAAAACAGTCTTACCCAAGATTTTCAAGGTCAAAAATGCGATTCAGGTCACAGTCAGTATATCTGGTACACTTCTTCACTGCGCTGGGGTTAGTAATAAATGGTTTTACCTCCAGCCCTGGTCTCTGAATCTCAGCGCCATTCTCTAGCCAGTGCTTCACCAGAAATACTCCAGTTAGCTCATTCCCATGGGTTCCTCCAAAGATAGCAACCTTTTTTATAGGAGCTTCAGCAAGGTGACAAGAAGTCATTTCACCAAGTAGTTTTTTATCTGATTTCTGCAATTCAGAAGAGAGATCAAAGGAAATGTGATTTTCTTAAGAAAGGTTTAGAAATTTACATCAAAATGAGACTTTACCCAAAGGGCAAAGTACAGAATTCCCTTGAGTGGAGTATATTTTAATTTTCTGTTACAAGTTCTGAGCCCTGTTTATGGACACTGCCTTCTTTAGCCCTGCCCTTTACCATATTTGGATTAAAATATGCAAAGATCAACTAGAGATACAGCGGTTTACTTTAACTTCTAACTCCCTCAGATGGTCAGTAGATCTAAATACAGTAATAAATTCGCATTTCATACTAATGCAAAAATTCTGTTCTTTTCCTCAGCTAGGATGTTGTCCAGTGAGGCTTTCACAATTATCTTGTCATAATAGAAATAGTTTATACATTTCTAATCTCAAAAAATAAAAAAAGTGGCCCACTCAGTATTTCCACAGGCATTTCAAAACCTTTCTTCTCTGAAATGAGTTCAAGCACATTTCATGATCTGAGGGCATTTGAATCTCACCACTATGAACAGCCAAAGGCTGACCCTCAGAGACCTCCTCTTGAACCGGCACCTGTTCTTTCAGAATGCTTTTTCACAATCAGAAACAGAGGGGCCAAATCAGTGATCACTTGGGACTTGAAAAACTACCCTGAAACATCCCTTCATTTCTTTCTCATGAAATTTTTGGTAACTCTGTGTTAACTTACTTATGATTCTTCCTCATTTTTTTTGCCTAAATACCAAAGGAAAGACAGCTGTTAGTCATTTTCAAGTCTTTGTGATGCCTGCAAATGTCTTGGGACATACTGCGTGTGCTAGCCGCATCATGCGAGCTCATATAGACACAGCCTAATTCGCTGTCAGCAGGGACTCTCCACTGGACTGTGTTACTCGAAAGGGGGTCTTATTAGGGGAAATTATCCAGAATACTAAGATGATTACATCCCTTTGGAGAAATGACTCTGAGCCAAATCTGATTTGATTTTATGCTCCATCACCCAGAAAGTCAAATATGTTCAAGTACTGGAAATACCATGTACTAGTAATGCCAGGTTGTGTGATAGAGGGTACAATAAGAGTAATTGGTTACAATTGCACAGTAGTTTAATTTATAATGTTCTTCCACTCCGTTTATTCATACATTAATTTTATACGATAGGGTGGGTTCGGTGTTGACATCCCCGCTGCAGGGGTAAATGAAAGAGAGGTTAAGTAACACAGTGAAGGTTCTGCAGGGATGTAGGAGAAACTAGGCCTGAGACCCATGGGTCTCATGCCAAGTCTAGTGTTTTTCTACAGGACAATAGGATGCCTCTCTGTTATTTTTGGTCTTCTTCACAGTTCTAGTTTTGCTCTTTCAGAATTCACATAAACAGCCATTACAGTGTGTTCAGAAAACAAACATGCATACAAACAAAATACATGGTGGAAAAATAAAATACGAATGCTTCCTAATATTTAATAAACCCAATTGAATATTCTTCCTTTAAGAGCTTAAAATGCAGAGATAGAGAAAGCAAAATAACCAAATCAAATCTACACATTAAAATGACTGTTCTAATAGAAAAAAAAAAAAGCTCCTGTAGCCTTTGACTGTCTGTCCACATCCATGTACACTGAACACTTCAGACGGTGTAGAGATGATGAAAATACACGTGAAAGTAAACAGATGACAGTTGTTTAGTTGCTTTGGTATTAAGAGCAGTAACTGTGGTGAATTATTAACACTCTACTATGCTTGGTTTCTTTTCTGCTGATTTGCAGTTTGTTCTGTCCTTTGCCCTAGTCTCTCTGGAAATGCTGCTTCAGTTTACTCGTAGCTGGCACAAATTACTTGCATTTTGAAGCTTGTTTTATGGAATTTTAACAGATCAGCACTTCGAAGCACATTTCACATTCATAAATAAAGTTTCTCTTACATGTCAAAATGAATCACTTTTTTGAGAGTTAATGAATTGCAGCAATTATTTCCCATACTTACCTTGTTTATTGTGTACAGAGTTTGTCTTCGGTGGAAAGCTTTATTAGGAAAAAGGAGCGCATTTCCTCAGAACTAGAGCAACAGAGGCTTTTCATACTCTTATACCAAGTTAACTTCCGAAAGATTTTTAACTCCCTGTTTCCCAAAGTGTACTTGATTTTCGGGATGACCCATAAAAGCCACACTTTTTTATTAGTTCTCAGCGAACTGATGGTGTACGAAGTGAAACCCTTTCGAGTTGTCACTATCGCATTATAAAGTTGAATATCTATGCTGAAGTACTTAAAAGAGTAAGCATAACTTCCAGCATTACAAATTTTTGTGGGTTAGAGTTGCCTGATGTATTAATAAAATAATATAGTTTAAAACAAAAGGAGGCCGGACGTGGTCTCACGCTTGTAATCCCAGCACTTTGGGAGGCCGAGGCGGGCGGATCACCTGAGGTCAGGAGTTCGAGACCATCCTGGCCAACATGGTGAAATCCCGTTCCTACTAAAAATACAAAATTACCTGGGCGTGGTGGCAGGTGCATGTAATCCTGGCTACTCAGGAGGCTGAGGCAGGAGAATCCCTTGAACCTGGAAGGCGGAGGTTGCAGTGAGCCGAGATTGTGCCATTGCACTCCAACCTGGGGAACAAGAGCGAAACTCCGTCTCAAAAACAAAACAAAAGGAGAGCAAAGTTTTACTTCACAGTCATGGCTGTCCAGTAGATCACTGCCAGAAATTTTGTAGGAGACAAATTTAAGGTGGGTTGTTTCCTAATAGTATGATTGGGGGATAAGAAGGGTTTTTTGTTAAATATTATACTTAAGATGTCTCATACATAATATGATGTTCAATAGGTATGTAATCAAACTACTTTTACTACTTCTCCTTCCCTGTGGCCCATCCTGACGAACTTTCCAGGTGGAAATAAATGATAACCAGAACAAGACAAGTATAAAATAGATTAAGTTTATAAACTGCTGGCAAAGATTGTATATTGCTCACTTCTGCAGTTCTTACAGAAGTAACTGGCTTAAGGTTTTTTTTTTTTTTTTTTTTAATGAAAAATCTACTTTGGGGGTGGGTAGGGGAATGTTGTAAATGTATGCACATATGTATGTAGATATCAAGTCAAGATCTGCTTCTCTGAAGCTTCTATTCATGTTTTGGGTAACTCCTCTCTGGAACCATAATAAATAACAAGTTTTATTTTTATTGTTTCAAGTCTTCTTCCCAAAACATGACCCTATTCCTTGAAAGCTATTCCTTGAAAGCTATTCCTTAATCTGGCATTCAAGGTCTGCTATTATCTGGTCTCGGTCTACTTCTTTTATTATTTTCTAACACTCTCCTTTTTTTTTTTAATTTTTTTTAAAAATTTTTTGAGAGAGAGTCTCGCTCTGTTGCCCAGGCTGGAGTGCAGTGGCGTGATCTTGGCTCACTGTAAGCTCCGCCTGCCCGGTTCACGCCATTCTCCTGCCTCAGCTTCCTGAGTAGCTGGGACTACGGGCGCCCACCACCACGCCAGGCTAATTTTTTTTTTTTTGTATTTTTTGTTAGTAGAGATGGGGTTTCACCGTGTTGGCCAGGATGGTCTCGATCTCCTGACCTCATGATCTGCCCGCCTCGGCCTCCCAAAGTGCTGGGATTATAGGCGTGAGCCACCGTGCCCGGCCTATTTTGTAACACTCTTCTTTAGTTTTCAAAGCAACTACTAAAATATCCATGGTCTTACAGGCCTAGGCCTTTCCTAACAAATCTTCCTTTCATCTCCGAGCCCTTCCCTATCCCAGTCTTCAAATGGTTAGAAGATACGGTAACAGCAAAACATGGTCTTTGAACTCAGAACTACAATCTACTACCTGGCCCATAGTAAATTCCGGATAAATGACAGCTACTGTTATTCGTATTACATAAGGGCTAACATTTACTGGGCATTTACTGTGTGCCAGGATTGTCTATTTCCTCTTTTAGTATTTTTAGGGTGATTGTTGTTATTGTATTTTTACTGGTAGGTCCTGAGGGTGTTCAGTAAGGAACTTGCCCAAGGTCACAGGGCCAGGAATCCACAGTCTTCTTTGCCAGGAAGCCTGGAGCTCAACGCCCAAGGTGGCACACCACGCGGCTCCCCCTGCAGAGCGTCTCTGCGGCTCACCGGCGCTTCCCTTCCGCAAGCTCCCGCAGCCCCGGCCCTGCCTCGCTGACTGCTCTCTGCCTTCCATGGCCGCCATCTGAACCCGGGCTTCAGCTCTGTCCCCAGCCTCCTGGGGACTCAGAGCCCCTGACCCTGATCCGAACCAGAAACGGAGACAGACCCCTCGGGTGGCCTTCGAGGCAATCTCTGGGCACACTCTGGGTGGCCACCAGCATCTAACAAACGGATGTCTGGACCTTCAGAAAGGGCCAGGGGGTGCGGGGAAGCGGGGCACACTTTTTGGACGATGCTGGGGCTGAGGCCGGTTGGGCAGGATCGGCCCGTCTCTCCAGTCACGGGACAGTCTCCTTTCCTCTCTGGGCCAAACTGTAAGGAGTTGGAGCCATCCCTGCGTCCACAGCGTGAGAACGCCAAGGAAGCGCGTTAACGTCATCGCCCCCGGCCAAACGCAGCCAGGGAGGCCGCGACGACGCCATCGCACCCAGGAGGCGGCCACTGCGCCTGCGCGGTCCGCGGCGCCTGCGCGCAGCCTGATGCTCGCGGTTTCTGCGCAGGCGGGAAGAACTGGCCGTTGCTGACGGGGCTTCCTGGACGACGGTTGACGAAGGCGAGGGAAACTGAGGGCGAAAGTTGTGCGTCGTGTTGGCAGGAGGGCCTAGAGGAGAAAGGCTGTGTTGATACCAAACCGCCCCCACTCCGTGGGCGGGTCAGGAGAGACCTTTGGAAGAGCGTCTGAACTTGACTAGAGCCTCTTCTCTCGCGCCCCCGTCAGGAGCCAAAACAGGCCGCCATTTGAGGCCATGGCTGTTGTGGCTGTTGTGGGTGGTGTGGGTGGTGGTGGTGTGCGTGTGTGCAGATGGAGCACACTTTTTGCACACGAATACCACCAGCCCCATTACTGACGCCACTTAGGTCCATTCGGAAGCTGGGGTTGCGGGTAGATGAAGGTCCCCGCCTTCAGGATAAATGGTCCCGCGGGGAGAATGTGACACTTAAAAACTTTTTTGTTGTTGTGCATTCAGTTTGCTTGATCCTAAGAAACATAATAGCCCTCATAAGCCTCTAAATATAGGATGTGAGTTGGCACTGGAAGAGAAAGTGGCAGAATCTCTGTTGTGGCTCCTAGGCTGGCACCAAGAATATTTTCCTTTCCTTCCCCTTCCGTTCCCTCCCTCCCTCCATTTTTTTCCTAGACGGAGTCTTGCTCTGTGCCCCAGGCTGGAGTGCAGTGGCGTGATCGCGGCTCCCTGCAAGCTCCGCCTCCCGGGTTCACGCCATTCTCCTGCCTCAGCCTCCCGAGTAGCTGGGACTACAGGCGCCGCCACCGCGCCCGGCTCATTTTTTTGTATTTTTTAGTAAAGACGGGGTTTCACTGTGTTAGCCAGGATGGTCTCGATCTTCCTGGGAATAAATAAAACTTGGGAAACCGCGCCCGGCCTGTTTCCCAAGTTTTATTTTTACCAACGATATTTGAAAATTAGCACCTTGGCCGGGCGCGGTGGCTCAAGCCTGTCATCCCAGCACTTTGGGAGGCCGAGACGGGCGGATCACGAGGTCAGGAGATCGAGACCATCCTGGCTAACACGGTGAAACCCCGTCTCTACTAAAAATACAAAAAAAACCTAGCCGGACGAGGTGGCGGGCGCCTGTAGACCCAGCTACTCGGGAGGCTGAGGCAGGAGAATGGCGGGAACCCGGGAGGCGGAGCTTGCAGTGAGCTGAGATCCGGCCACTGCACTCCAGTCCGGGCGACAGAGCAAGACTCCGTCTCAAAAAAAAAAAAAAAAGAAAATTAGCACCTTGGCCTGACTTGCATTATTGCTTAGTTGTGTATGTGTCCGTCTCTCTGTCTCACTGGGTCGTGAATTTAGAACAGAAGTTACCTGGTTTGGGTTTGTATCTTACCTCTTCACGCAGTGGGCAAGTGTTTGTTGAATTAGATTGGGGTTGAAATGTGTGAGGGGCTAAACATGCAAAATTACAGGAGAAATTCTGTTGTAAAAGAAGAAAACTAAGGAAAACCTTGTTTCACTTGTTGAAGTTGTGGAAATGGAGTGGAAACTTGTCATTACACTTATTCTGGATATGAAGGGAGGGTTTAGTCTTTCTTTTTTTGTTTTTTTTTTTGAAATGGAGTCTAGCTCTTGTTGCCCAGGCTGGAGTGCAGTGGCACAATCTTGGCTCACTGCAACTTCGGCCTCTAGGGCTCAAGCGATTCTCCTGCCTCAGCCTCCCGAGTAGCTGGGATTACAGGCACCTGCCACCACTCCCGGCTAATTTTGTATATTTAGTAGAGATGGGCTTTCTGCATGTTGGCCAGGCTGGTCTTCAACTCCTGACCTCAGGAAGACTTAGTCTTTGGTATTATGTAATCCAGGAGTTTCAAACTGATGCAAAGGCAGATGACCTGCACAATGCCTTGAAGTAGGGCATGGAGGAAGTTCCCAGTGGCTAAATACTGTGTTTCCTCCCTGGCGTTGGAAGCATGTATGTTTGTCAACGCTGTGGTCCATTTTCTTCTTAATAGATCTGGTTCAGAATTCTCTTTGTGGGTGCTGGATTCTGAAATAAATTACATATACTGTGTGAAAAACTGCACGTATGTTTAGGAAGCAAGGTTACAGTTGCCCTAGTCATAACTTAATTGGAACAGAGTTGGAAAAGTGGATTATGTTGTAAACTCTTAGAAAGCAAAGGACTCCCTAAAGTGTTTACATGATCAGGTTTGAAAGTAGTTTAAAACCATAATTTCAGTAATCACTGGGCTGAAGATTTGGTTTTGTAGTTGAGACAATATGAGTTATAAGTTTCTTTCTTTGTAGGTCTGGTGGGACAATGTCATATTATAAATTTGGAATACTGAAGAGAAAATTATAGATATTGATATTGAAGGAAATGAAGCGAAGCCTGAATGAAAATTCAGCTCGAAGTACAGCAGGTATTGAACAACTTTTTATTTTTAAATTTTCTATATTTTCTGTATAGCATGTAAAGCTTGTATAGTTTATAGATATAACATTGGAAATAAATTTAAAATAGATTGAACAGTTAATCTAGCCTCTTTGTAGGTCCAAGGAAGTAAAACAACTTAAGACAAAACATTTAGTGGTAGAGGTGGAGTAAGATCAAACTTTCTTAGATTTATTTTGATGTTCTTTCTACAAATTCGATGTGCTTGAGTTATTCTGTGCTTTACAACTGAAAACAGAGAAATAGATCTGTTTTTGTTTGTGTTTGTGACTTGTTAAAAAATATTTCCAGAAGCACTTCTGTCTTTCTTATAGCTTGTCCTATCATTTTTGCTTTCCCAATTTATTAGTATAAAGACAGAGGGCAAGGATGATGAGAACCAGGGGAATGATGATGAATAATGAAGATAATAGTAACTATTATTTATGGTGGATTAACTGTATTCAAGACATTAATTATATATATTAATTTATTTAATCTTTACACCAATACTCTGAGATAGGTTATTATAATCATTTCTGTTCTTCAGATGAGAAAACCAAGGCTAAAAGAGGTTAAAAAAGCAATCCATGAAGTAGCAGAATCAGAATTTGAACCTAGGAATCTGGCCTTTAGTCCCTGCTCTTAATCATTATGCTATCAGTGTATGTCATATTGGCACAAAGAGTTTAGGGAAATTGCTCAAGATCATACTCTGAAATTGTAATTCAAACCTACTTCGAAGTCATAATTCAGACCCAGGCGGTCTGATTCCAGAGCCCACATAATTCTCCCAGCCTTTAATCAGAGAGTTTTCACAGAGTCTGTGTTTGCCTGTAGAACATTAATGATGACCAGTTAGAGAATGGTACAGTGGCAAGAGATCTGAACTGATATTTAGGAATCTTGGGTCCTATCTAGATTCTTCCACTGACTTACTCTATAGCAATGCACAAGCTATTTGAACTTCTTTTCCCTTCGAGTTCCCTAAGTTTTAAAGTTTATATTTTGTGACTTTTGGCCTGAATTGAGATCCTAGATCCACCATCTGGAGGAATTGGTAGTAGTATTTATTCTCATTTGGACTGGATATTATTACTCTCTAAGGCATTCTCAAAATGAGCCACAAAATACATAATTACAGACACCTGGGGTGCTTATTAAAATTGCAGAGTTTTGAATTCCAGGCTAAATCTATTGAAATAAAGTCTATGAGAGTGAAGTCTAGGAACCTACACATTAAGTAGCATTCCAGATAAATCTTAGTCCAGTGAAACTTTGAGAACCAAGGCCCAAAAGGGTGTGCTACTATTGTCCAAAGAATGGTTCAGAGTTTGGTTCTTCCTCACCTCTGTTGTACTCCAAAGGTCCCCCGCAGTTGATACAGTAACAGGCAAGCACAGGAGGGGGATAAGGAAAAAAAAAAAGTGGATTTGGGCCGGGCGCAGTGGCTCAGGCCTGTAATCCCAGCACTTTGGGAGGCCGAGACGGGCGGATCACGAGGTCAGGAGATCCAGACCATCCTGGCTAACACTGTGAAACCCCGTCTCTACTAAAAAATACAAAAAACTAGCCGGGCGAGGTGGCGGGCGCCTGTAGTCCCAGCTACTCGGGAGGCTGAGGCAGGAGAATGGCGTGAACCCGGGAGGCGGAGCTTGTAGTGAGCTGAGATCCGGCCACTGCACTCCAGCCCCGGCGACAGAGTGAGACTCCGTCTCAAAAAAAAAAAAAAAAAAAAAAAGTGGATTTGGAAAGACTGAGGGATGAGGGAGGAGATGGGAATTACTTCCATACGAGAGGAATTAAAACTGTTAGGGTAGAATAAGAAAAGGCTTTTGAAGAAACAAATTAGGCTATTGAGGATCTTAAAAAGAATAGAAAAATCGATCCAAGGTTATAGAAATCTATATTAGCATATAGAAGCAGATATATTTAAAGTGTGTATTATTATATACTAGTAATTATTTTACTACTAGATCTGCTTATTTGTCTATTATGTACTAACTTATTAGTAATTCAATTTAGGCTGTTTGCCTGTTCCATTGTTCAATCAGAAAAAGAGGAACAGACAGCCATTAACTTCTAATCCACTTAAAGACGATCCAGGTATCAGTACCCCTTCTGACAATTATGATTTTCCTCCTCTACCTACAGGTAAGAAAATTAATAAGGTAAAATTTTTCAGGAAATACAAACTAGGATTATAGAAAATTGTAATTTATAATGAAAATAGAAAATTTATTTTTTCTTCTTTCCGTTATCCACATACAGAAATTACATGGCACTTTCTGAACATTCCAGGTCAGGAGTTTGAGTTTCCTTACCTACAAGGGTGGCTTAGCATTTAAATGGAGTATCTTAGATTTGGAGCCTTTGTTCTAATAAAGTAGTAACATATATTGGGAAAAATATTTTTCCTTTCTCAAAATACATGTGGATATTGTATTATAGCCTATACATTTGGTGGTGAAGAATGGAAACACTTGAATTGCATCAGGAGTGGGGATAAGTGTGCATGGGAACACAGGAAAAATGGAAAAAAAGATTTTAGGAAGTGCAGATGCCTGGAAATATCTGGTGCCTGGCTGTAGTCTTTTTCTCTTTTTATGGCATTTTTTGCCTTCATTCATTTGTTAGCTGTTTATGGTCCAAATGTGACCCCCCCCCCAATTTATATGTTGAAACTTAATTGCTGATGTGATAGTATTAAGATGTGGGGCCTTTCGGAGGTAATTAAGTCATGAAGGCAGAGCCCTTGTGAATGAGATTAGTGACATTATAAAAGGTGTGAGGGAGCTTTTCCATCCTGTCGTGTGAGGACACAGTAAGAAGCCTTAACTTCCCAGCCTCCAAAACTGAGAAATACATTTATCATATTTATAAATAACCCATTCTAAAGTATTTTGTTATAGTAGTCCAAACGGACTAAAACACACCTTCATCCAGTTGCTTTATAGCTTCAACTGGCACGTGAACTAAGTAGCCCTTGCTGGGAGTTTGCATAACCTTTTAGTTCTAGTTCTCAGAGGTCATCATCGGTAGACTGCTCTCTGTGTCTCTTGATTCAAATCCTAGAGACAGCTTGTGAGTCAGTTCATCTTTTTTATTTTTTTATTTTTTTGAGACGGAGTCTCGCTCTGTGGCCCAGGCTGGAGTGCAGTGGCCGGATCTCAGCTCACTGCAAGTTCCGCCTCCCGGGTTCACGCCATTCTCCTGCCTCAGCCTCACGAGCAGCTGGGACCACAGGCGCCGGCCACCTCGCCCGGCTAGCTTTTTGTATTTTTTTTGGTAGAGACGGGGTTTCACCGTGTTAGCCAGGATGGTCTCGATCTCCTGACCTCGTGATCCGCCCGTCTCGGCCTCCCAAAGTGCTGGGATTACAGGCTTGAGCCACCGCGCCCAGCCAATTCAGTTCATCTTTTAAGTAAGGCCACTGAAATCCTGGCTTAGGTTTAGGTTAGGCCTCTTACCTCTGAACCAGTTAGCTGAGGATTAGTGGGTGCTGGGAAGTCTTAATGGTTGTTGTTGACTTTTTACTTTCCTCTAGAAGAGGAATGGGCAGGCAGACATTCTGAAATATACGTGGTACATGCTGGTTATATACATTTACATTTTGGGGGCACATTTAAAAAATCATTAATAGGATCTTATACAGCTAGAATTTAAAAATATCTCTTACATGGCAATACTTGTACTGTTAATTTCATCCAGTGTGCTCCCATAGACTTTAATATACTTCTAAATCTGTAATTATTTTGTTTAAAGAAAACAAAATATATAAAAGATATATTTGAAGAATTTTAGGTGTGAAGTTCATATGTTTCCAATTTTTGTGTATAAAAATGATAAATTCACATGGATATGCACAACTGGGCATTTATCTGGTCATATTCCGCCATTTAAAAAATATTCCATAATTTAAAATATTTTTATAAGTAGCATGAATGTTGACCTTGAAAAACTGAGCTACTCCGTAAGGAAATGTGTGTCCTCCTGAAGTACTTCAAGCTCTAACCAGGGTTACTATTTGTCAGAAATAGTAATTTTCCTGTATTGTGTAAGAGATAGGATCTTATCAGTGTTTTTTTTAGAAAATTTTTGTCTTGATTCATTAGTCGGTCTGGGATATACTCGATCTTTGAAAAAAGAAATAGAAGAGAATAAAGTAGAGTAGAATAGAAAATAACAGCCATGCCCTGCATAACAATGTTTTGGTCAGTCACACCACCTGTGTGATGGTGGTGCCACTACAAATATAATGGAGCTGAAACATTTCTATTTCCTAGTGACATAAGGTAGTAGCTGTCATAATGTCATAGCACGGTTTTTTTTTAATAAATATAATTTATAAAATTGGCTACAGTAGGCTACAATATAATATATATATAATAGCCTAAATGTATGGTTTGTTTAGTCTACAGTAGTGTACGGTAATGTCCTAGGCCTTCATATTCACTCACCACTTAATCACTAACTCACCCAGAGCAACTTTCAGTCCTGCAATCTCCATTTATGGTATGTGCCCTCTTGGGTGTATTGGTTTTTATCTTTTATATTTTTACTGTACCTTTTCTATGTTTAGATATGTTTAGATACACAAATACTATTATGTTACAATTGCCTATGGTATTGAGTACAGTAACATGTTGCACAAGTTTGTAGCCTAGGAGCAATAGGCTGTAACATGTAGCCTAGGTGTGTAGCAAGCTGTACTCTCCAGCTTTGTGTAAGTACACTCTATGATGTTTGCAAAACAAAATCACCTCACAACACATTTCTTAGAATGTATTCCTGTCATTAAGTGACACATGCCTGTGTCAGAGTGTATCACAGATATTAAGGATAAGATTTGATGGTGAAGTTTTATATTCTTTTTCCTCCTTTCTCTGTCTCTCTGTTTGTATCTCACACATATGTCATGCATATACATGTTCTGAGTTACGATGTATTTCTTTCTGTGGGTGGGATTTAAAAAGTTCAATAAACATTGGATTAGATGAAATTTATGTTACAAAGTTAAAGATACTATACTAGAAGTGATTGTAGAAAAGGTACAGATTAAATTATCTTTGCTTAAAATACAATGAATAAGAAAGACATCTATAAAAATTAATAAAGCAGGCTGTGACAGGTTTTCCAACAAAGTATTGTCGAAGAAGTCCATATATTCAAGTTTTTTCTTCTTCAAGTTTTTAAACCCCCAAAATTAAATAAGTATGAAGTTATCATTTTGAAAAATACTACGTATCTTACTTTTATCTATGTTACTTATATCTTTTGAGATTGGGCCTGGGAAGCTATGAATGCAGAGTTGGCTCCTGTAATGAAAACAATGGACACTGGGTATGTGAAGAAATATAAACCATTGGATGTGTGTCTGTTACTGACTGATGTTATTCTTCTATGTATATCTTAATTTCTCAATTTGAAAGCAAACTGTTAATATTTAACAAGACATATTCCCTTGAAAGGCAAATACCACATTCAGTTTCTCGTCCTCTGAGAAGTCAAGATTCTATCTTTAACTCTATTCAATCAAATACTGAAAGAAGTCACGGTGGTTGGAGGTGAGTCTACTTGAAATTTCTTTCTTCTGTTCCTTCTCATTTTCCTGTCTTCTTCATCCTTCCCTCCTCCTTCACTTCTTTGTTTCTCAGACAGAATTATATTTAGGAAATTTCTATAAATAATAACTATGGCAGTATTATGTTTTATGAAAGAACTTAAGAGAACACGCATGTAAAACTTAAAAATATGCAAATTTCACAGTGATTATGCTTCAAAAGATTCTTAATGTGATAATGAAATTTCTGATAATATTCATTGCTATGAATTTATGATTTTGCTTATGGGTTATTAATGATTTAATTGACAATAGATAGACAGGAATCATATCTTAGTATTGGTCATATTTAGGAATTGAGAACCAATTAGAGTGCTCAGTCATATCCTGTAAGACAGTTAGCTTCAAAGTACACAGAATGGAAGGAGAAGGGAACGTGGCGGCTGAGATGCACATGCATCTGTAATAATAGGGGCTCAAGAAATGAAGGAGATAGTCAGAAAGATGTGAGGGTTCTTGCCATAAGTACCAAAGTTTAATGTTTAAATAGTATGAAAAAATTGATAGAAAAAGAACATGGATTTTTCTTGGTTGGATTTTAGTAGCCTTGGATAAATGGCAATATTGAAGGAAATAATTTTGGAAATAAAGTGCTGGGAAAACAACACTAAATCAGTCACTGTTAAGGGCTTTGATATGTTATTTCAATAATCCTTACAACAACCATATGAAGTTAATACTATTCTCATTTTTATTATATAAAGATAACATTTTTTTAAAAAGGGGAAGCTTTTTTATAGTTGTTAATAAATACATTGAAATAATGTCTTGATTTAAAAATTAGTTTTGATTTTATTATTCATGCTAGTTTCCCCAGGACCAGTCCATTAGTTTCTTCATAACAAGGCCTTAAAACTAGGCCTGTTCAGTTGTTTGGGATGGTTCTTGGAGACATGGTTCCAACTGCAGGTGCTAGAAGAAAATCCATTCTGACAAGCATTAGAGAATTAGGTAACAGATTGTAATCTGGACAGACAGTCAGTATTGGATATTACGATTTGAATTAATACATGATCTGTCAGACTGTTGGAATGCAACAGGAAATCCAGGAGTAGAGAACATTTAAAAATTCATAAAGGCAGTTGGTAATCTGCTGAAGATTTTTTGAACCAGTTAAAGGACTAAGCTCAGGTTTAGAGTCCAGGTAGAGTTGCCAGATTTAGCAAATAAAAATAAAGGATGCCCAGTTAAATTTGAATTTCAGGTAATCAGGAATTTTTTTAGTATGTGTCACAGCCAATATTTGGGACATACTTATACCAAAAATTTGTTACTTATTTGAAATTCAGGTTTAAGTGGCCATCCTATGTTGTTTCTGGCAGCCTAGTCTAGACTTTCTTGGGACATGGAGTTTTCAAGAGCAAAGTACACTCCTATTCTTATCGATACTGTGTTATTAGATACATTATCAGTATATATTTCATTCACCAGAATTAGGATATGGACAATTAGTAAGATTAGTAAGGATGAGTTTCTTTGCCAAAGCTCCTGCAATTGGCTTTAGACTCCAAGGAGACATTGAGCTTGTACTTACTTAGTAGTTAAGACATCTCAGTTGAGGAGCTGAGGTGATACGAGGACTTTTAACATTTTAAATCTTTTTTTTTTTGAGACTGGATCTTGCCATGTTGCCTAGGCTGGAGTGCAGTGGCATGATCATAGCTCATTGCAACTTTGAACTCCTGGGCTTAAACAATCCTCCCACCTCAGCCTCCTGAGTAGCTGGGGCTGACTATTGGTTTGCACCACCATGCCTGGCTAATTTTTAAATTTTTAGTAGAGATTAGGTCTTGCTATGTTGCCTAGGCTGGTCTTGAACTCCTGGGCTCAAGTGATTCCCTCACCTCAGCCTTCCAAAGTGCTGGGATTACAGGCATACGCTATTGTGCTTGGTGAGATGAAGGCTTTACAAACTGAGAACTGAACACAACCTGGCAAACAGGTTCAGGTAAATGCATAAATTTTAAGGGAAGATAAGGATTTTTTTTTCTAAAATAACTTACTATTCTCATTATGAAAATAATAGAATAATTCTAGAAAAAAAGGAAAAAGAAAATTATTCATAGTTACACTGATCCAGAGTTAACCATTAATATATTTTTGAACAGAAAAAAACAAACCATTTCATCTTTTTTGAGTCTTATGTCTTTATCCATGGGAAAAAAGTTGAACTAGATGATATCTGAGGTTCCTTCAGTACTCAATATATATTGTGCATAAAACATACAGTTCTGATGTATTTATGTAACTTTGTGCTGACTTGTCTATCACTACCACGAAAACCCTTAATTAAGGATTTTACAAATATATGAATTTATCTAACGTGCTTGTGTGTGGAATACTTAGAATGCCTATTGCTCTGATACAACTAGAATTGTTTTATTACACATCATGTCTTTCAACCATTCTTGTTACACAGACCTATTGTAAAAGTTTAATAATCTAAAATAGTATATAACTTAAGTCAGTAATTCATAAAAGGAGGTGGCAGGCCCCCAGTATCCATATAACTAAATTTTAAAACTTTTAGATCTCCTTCAACTTGCTCAGGATGGCCAAAGATATGAGGAATATTTTCTTTTGGACTCTGTTTGCATCTGGAACACTCTCTTGACAATCTCATCCTTGTTACAGTTCTGACTGCAGTTGAATATTGTATTTCTATTGTTATCTTAAAAAAGTTTTAATTAGAGCCGGATGCGGTGGCTCACACTTGTAATCCCAGCAATTTGGGAGTCAGAGGTGGACGGATCACTTGAGGTCGGGAGTTTGAGACCAGCCTGGCCAACGTGGTGAAACCCCGTCTCTACCAAAAAGATGCAAAAATTAGCCAGGTGTGGTGGCACATGCCTGTAATCCCAGCTACTTGGGAGGCTGAGGCAGGAGAATCACTGGAACCTGGGAGGCAGAGGTTGCAGTGAGCTGAGATCCTGCCACTGCACTCCAGCCTGGGTGACAAAGTGAGACCGTGTTTCAAAAAAAGTGTTTTGTGTTTTTTTAAAATTAAAATTATATATATTTAAGGGATACAACCTGATATTTTAATATGCATATACATAGTGACCTGATTTCAGTCAGGCTAATTAACATATCCATCTCTTCGCATAATTACCATTTTTTTCTTGTAGTGAGAACACTTAAGATCTACCTTCTAAGCAATTTTCATCTGTATAACACAGTATTATTAACTATAGTCCTCGTGCTCTACATTAGATCTCTAGAATTTACTCATTCTACGTAACTGAAACTTTGTACCCTTTGACTGACATCACCTTATTTCTCCCGCCTCTTCACCCCTGGTAACCACTGTTCTACTCTCTGCTTCTATGAGTTTGATTTGTAAAGATCCCACATATAAGTAAGCACATATAGTATTTTTCTTTCTGTGTCTGACTTATTTCACTTAGCATAACATCCTCTCGGTTCATCCATGTTGTCACAAATGGCAGGATTTACTTCTTTTTAATGTCTGAATAGTGTTCCGTTATCTCTTCGTGATACATTTTTTAGTCCATTTATCTGTCACTTACGTTGTTACATATCTTGGAAATTTTTTTTTTTTTTTTTTTTTTTTTGGGCGAAGTTTCCCTCTTGTTGCCCAGGCAATGGCAACAGGACAATGTGAGTGCAATGGTGTGGTCTCAGCTCACTGAAACCTCCGCCTCCTGGGATCAAGTGATTCTTCTGCCTCAGCCTCTTGAGTAGCTGGGATTATAGGCATGTGCCACTATGCCTGGCTAATTTTGTATTTTAGTAGAAACGGGTTTTCACCATGTTGGCCAGGCTGGTCTCGAACTCCTGACCTCAGGTGATCCACCTGCCTCAGCCTCCCAAAGTGCTGGGATTACAGGTGTAAGCCACCGTGCCTAGCCCTCTTGGCTATTGTGAATAATACTGCAGTGAATCTGGAAATGGAGATACCTCTTTGAGATACTAATTTCATTTCCTTTGGATATATATCCAGAAGTGGGATTGTTAGATTATATAGTAGTTCTGTTTTTAATTTTTTTGAGGAACTTCCATGCTGTTTTTCATAATGGCTCTACCAAGTTACATTTCCACCAAGAGTATACAAGAATTGCCTTTTTTCTGCACCCTTGCCAACGTTTGTTATCTTTTGAATTTTTGATGACAGCTGTCCTAACAAGTGTGAGTTGATAATATATCCTTGTAGTTTTGATTTGCATTTTCCTGATGATTAGTGATGTTGTGCACCTTTTTATATACCCATTGGCCATCTGTGTGTCTTCTTTAGAAAAATGTCTATTTAGGTTCTTTGCCCATCTTTAAATTGTGTTGTTTTTTGTTATGAGTTCTCTCCTTAAATATTTTGGATGTTAACTACTTATCAGTTATATAGTTTACCAACATTTCCTCCCATGCTATAGATTGCTTTTTCACTCTGTTGATTATTTCCTTTACTGTGCAGAAGCTTTTTAGTTTGATGTAGTTCTCAAATATTTATTTTTGCTTTTGTTGACTGTGCTTTTGGTGTCATGTTGAAAGAAGTCATTTGCAAGACCAATGTCAAGGAATTTGTTCCCTACGTTTTTTTCCGAAGAGTTTTATGGTTTCAGGTCCTACTTGGTTTAAGTCTTTAATCCATGTTGAGTTGATTTTTGTATATGGTGTAAGGTAAGGGTCCAGTTCCATTCTTCTGCATCTGGATATCCAGTTTTTCCAATACTATTTATGGCAGAGACTTTTTTCCCATTGTGTGTTCTTCTCACTTTTGTTGAAAATCAATTAAATGTAAATGTATGGGTTTATTTCTGGGCTCTCTACTCTGTTCTGTTGGTCTGTGTGCCTGTTTTAATACCAGTACCATACTGTTTTGATTACTATAGCTTTTCAGTATAACTTGAAATCAGGAAGTGTGATGGATGCAGCTTTGTTCTTTCTCAAGATTGTTTTAGCTATTCTGAGTCTTTTGTGGGTCCATATGAATTTTAGGATTGTTTTTTCTATTTCTGTGAAAAATATCGTTGAAATGTTGATAGGGATTGTATTGAGTCTGTAGATCACTTTGGGTAGTTTGGACATTTAACAGTATCAAATCTTCAAATCCATGACACAGGATTTTTCATTTATTTTGTCTTCAGTGTTTTTTTTTTTTTTTTTTTTTTTTTTAATCAGTGTTTTATACTTTTTAGTGTATAGACCTTTTTCCACCTTGGTTATTTATTCCTAAGTATTTTATTCTTTTTGGTGTTATTGTAAATGGGATCGTTCGCTTGGTTTCCTTTTGGGATATCTATTATTGGTGTAAAGAAATGCTCCTGATTTTTGTATGTTGGTTTTGTATCCTGCAACTTTACTGAATTCATTTTTTAGTTCTAACAGTTTTTTAATGGAGTTTTTAGGGTTGTCTACATACAGGATCATGTCATCTGCAAACAGAGACATTTACTTCGTCCTTTCCAATTTGCACTCCTTTTGTTTCCTTTTCTTGACTAATTGATTGGTGAGGACTTCCAAGACTAGTTGAGTACTCCTTATCTGAAATATTTGGGATCAGAAATGTTTCAGATTTTTTTGGGGTTCGGAGTATTTGCAGAATACCTACCAGTTGAGTATCCTAAATCTGAAAATTCAAAATCTGAAATGCTTTAATGATCATTTCCATTGGGCATCATGTTGTTGCTTAAAAAGTTTCAAATTTTGGAGCATTTTGAGTTTTGGATTTTCACATTTAGAATGCCCAGCCTGTAACTATGTTTGAATAGAAGTGGTAAGAGTGGGCATCCTTGCCTTGTACTGGATCTTTGAAAAAAACCTTTTGGTTTTCCCCCATTGTGATGTTAGCTGTGGGAATTTTGCAGATGACCTTTATTGTGTTGGAGTATATTCCTTCTATACTTATGTTTTTTAGAGTAAACTGAATGGATGTTGAACTTTGTCAGATGCTTTTTCTGCATCTATTTTTATCTTTAATTCTGCTACTGTGGTGTATAACATTGATTGATTTGTGTATGTTAAAGCAACCTTGCATCCCAGAAATAAGTCCCAGTTGATCATGGTGTATAATTTTTTTTAAAAAAAGATTTCAACTTTCACTTTAAATATAGGGGTTACATGTGCAGATTTGTTACATGGGAATATTGTGTGATGCTAAGGTTTGAAGTATGGATCCTATCACCTCACCCATGTAGTGAGCAGAGTTCTTGATAGGTGATTTTTTGATGTGCTGTTGAATTTGCCTTGGTAGTATTTTATTGAGGATTTTTGCATCTGTGTTCTTTAGTGATACTGGCCTGTAGTTTTCTAGCAGTGTCTTTGTTTGATTTTGATATGAGTGATGCTAGTCTCACAAAATGAATTTGGAAGTATTCCCTCTTGTTTTTTTTTTTTTTTTTTGAGACGGAGTCTCGCTCTGTCACCCAGGCTGGAGTGCAGTGGCCGGATCTCAGCTCACTGCAAGGTCTGCCTCCCGGGTTTACGCCATTCTCCTGCCTCAGCCTCCCGAGCAGCTGGGACTACAGGCGCCCGCCACCTCGCCCAGCTAGTTTTTTTTGTATTTTTTAGTAGAGACGAGGTTTCACCGTATTAGCCAGGATGGTCTCGATCTCCTGACCTCGTGATCCGCCCGTCTCGGCCTCCCAAAGTGCTGGGATTACAGGCTTGAGCCACCGCGCCCGGCCCCCTCTTGTTTTATGAAAGAATTTAAGAAGATTGGTATTAATTTCTCTTTGAATGTTTGATAGAATTCACTGTGAAGTCATCTGGTCCTGGGCTTTTCTTTGTTGAGAGGTTTTTGATTACTTCTTTAATTTCCTTATTATTGGTCTGTTTAGGCTTTCTACCTCTTCTTGATTCAATCTTGGTAAGTTGCTTATTTCTAGGTATTTATCCATTTCTTCTGTTATCCAATTTGTTGTCATATAATGTTCATAATAGTCCCTTACTATTTTTGAGAAATCCATTTTGTGTCTCCTCTTTCATTTATTTAAATTTTTTCTTTTTTTAGTCTATGTAAGGGGCTATCGACTTTATCTTTTCAAAAAAATAAGCTCTTAGTTTTTCTTTTTTTTTCTTTTTCTTTCTTTCTTTTTTTCTTTTTGAGATGGAGTCTCACTCTGTTGCCAGGCTGGAGTGCAGTGGCAGGATCTCGGCTCACTGCAACCTCCGCCTCCCGGGTTCAGGCAATTCTCCTGTCTCAGCCTCCTGAGTAGCTAGGACTACAGGCCTGTGCCACCATGCCCAGCTAATTTTTATATTTTTAGTAGAGATGGGGTTTCACCATGTTGGCCAGGATGGTCTCGATCTCTTGGACTTGTGATCCGCCCGCCTCAGCCTCCCAAAGTGCTGGGATTACAGGCGTAAGCCACCTCTCCTGGTCCCAGTTTTGCTTTTTTTTTTTTTATTCTCTACTTTATTTATTTCTACTGTAGTCTTATTATTTCCTTTATGTGCTTATTTTGGGCTTAGTTTGTTATTCTTTTTCCAATTCCTTTAAGTGTGAAGTTAGGATGCTTATTTGAGATCTTTTTATTTCCACTTACACATTTATTGCTATAAGCTGCCCTTAGTACTGCTTTTGCTTTCCCATAAGTTTTGGTATGTTATGCTTTGTTTCTGTCTCAAGATAATTTTAAAATTTCCTTTTTAAATTTCCTCTTTGATCAATGGTTGTTCAAGAGCGTGTTGTTGTACTTGTGAATTTTTCCATTTTCTTTTCTTTTCTTTTTAAATTGAAATGGAGTCTCACTCTGTTGCCCAGGCTGGAGTTCAGTGACGTGATCTCGGCTCACTTGCGATCTCTGCCTCCTGGGTTCAAGTGATTCTCCTGCCTCAGTCTCCCAAGTAGCTAGGACTACAGGTGCGTGCCTCCACACCCAGCTAATTTTTGTATTTTTAGTAGAGACAGGATTTCACTGTGTTAGCCAGGACGGTCTCATTCTCTTGGCCTTGTGATCTGCCTGCCTTGGCCTCCCAAAGTGCTGGGATTACAGGCGTAAGCCACCATGCCCGGCCAGTTTTTCCATTTTCTAGCTGTTATTGATTTCTAGTTTTATACCATTATGGTCAGAAAAGATACTCGGTATGATTTTGATCTTCTTAAATGTGTTAAGTCTGATTTTGTGACCTAACATGTGAGTTATCCTTGAGAACGTTCCATCTGTGCTTGAGAAGAATGTGTGGTCTTCTGTTGTTGGTTGGCAAATTCTATATATGTCTTTTGGGTCCATTTGATCCATAGTATTGTTCAAGTTCAGTGTTTGTTGATTTTTCTGTCTGGATGATTTATCTATTATAAAAAGTGGAATATTGAGCTTTCTTTTTATTATGTTGCTGTCAATTTTTCCTTTTAGATTTGTCAGTATTTATATATTTAGGTGCTCTGATGTTGGATGTATATATATTCACAATTTTTATATCTTGCTATTGAATTTACTCATTTAACATTATATAGTGACCTTCTTTGTTTTTAGAGACAACTTTTAACTTAAAGTGTATTTTGTCTGACATCAACCTAGCCAGCCCTGTTTTCTTGTGGTTGCCGTTTGCATGGAGTATGTTTTTCCATCCCTTTATTCTCAGCTTTTATGTGTCTTTGAATGTAAACTGTGTTCATTGTAGACAGCATATAGTTGGATCTTTAATCCACTCAGCCACTCTTCATACAGGCATACCTCATATATTGCACTTTGCTTTATTGCTTTTCACAGATACTGCATTCTTTACAAGTCGAAGGTTTGTGGTAACCCTGCATTGAGCAAGTCGATTGGTGCCATTTTTCCAACAGCATGTGCTCGCTTCATGTTTCTATGTCACATTTTGGTATTTCTTGCAATATTTCAGACTTTTTCATTATTATTATATCTGTTATGGTGATCTGTGATCAGTGATCTTTGGCGTTATTACAAATGTGCTGTTACCAATAGAGAGTTGTAAAGCTGAAATAGATTTTTCTAGACTATGAATAATAAAAGTAATTTCTATAACCATGAGAGAGAGGAAAGACAAAATTGTGTTTCTGTTCTCTTTATTGAAAATAAAATTACAAAATTGTTGTGTATGATGATACATACCTGTAGTGCCAACTACTTTGGAGGTTGAGGCAGAAGAATCACTTGTGCCCATGGGTTTGAGACTGGCCTGAGTCCAAAAAAAATTACAAAATTATTGTTGTATGAAGAAGTGTTCAGTGTAGGAAAAAATTTCTATAAAGGAGTATCAGGCAGTTAATAATTCTCATTTTTTTTTCTGGGTATTGTGATGTTTGTGGTGTTTGTAATTTAAATTGTTGTAATTGTGCTTGCTTTTCTCATTATTTTATACTAACTTTGTACCCAATTAACAGTGTTTCCCAAATTATACAAGCTTCAGGCCTCATAAAACTTGGATTTGTTCCTGGTCAGTAGTGCACCCAGACCTCTTTTTGGATTATTTACCTAAAAAAGGGATAGGTTTTATTGGTTACCCTCTTGTGATACTTGTGGTATTTCCAGGAAAATTCCTGAGAATTAAGAATTTGTGGGCTGAGAATGGTGGCTTACGCCTCTAGTCCCAGCACTTTGGGAGGCCAAGGAGGTGGATCACTTGAGCTCACGAGTTTGTGGCCAGCTTGGACAACATGGTGAAACCCTGTCTGTACAAAAAATAACAAAAATTAGCTGGGCATAGTGGCACTCACCTGTAGTTCCAGCTACTCAGGAGGCTGAGGTGGGAGGATCGCTTGAGCTTGGGAGGTTGATGCTAGAGTGAGCTGTGTTCTCGCCATTACACTCCAGCCTGGGTGACAGAGCGAGACCCTGTTTCCAAGAAAAAAGAAAAATAAAAAAAGAATTTGTGATTTGTGATTTGGGCTAGTTTTGTTTCCTGTGGAACTCCTAACTAGGCTGCTCAGAAATTATGCTTTTGATTTTGGCCTCATTAGCATCTAGCATAATGTTCTGGTCAACTGATATAACACACCTAATGTTGCTGGCAAATGTTGTACCAGATTCATTGTAGTAGGGCTTTTAAGGTATGCATTAAAACCACAGAATTTCTAATCAAATATTAATAGCTATCTATCCTGCTTTTATGTATTCTCCTTGTGATTTAAAATCAATTCCAAGCCACAGTTTAACTTCTTAAAATTTTACTTTGTAGAAAATTTTTAAATTGAATATATAAAGAAGCATGCAAATGCCTTCAAAATCTTACCACTTGGATACAACTACTATCATATGAAGGATGCTATCATTTAAAAATATACTTTGTAGTACTAGACTCTGAGTTGGGAGATCTTGTATTTCCTGGGTTCTAGACTTGTGGGTAATTTCCTGTATGACTTTGGACAAGTTAATTCCTCATTAAGGATCAGTCTTCTCATCTGGAAAGAGGGTAATAATACATTGTAGGGTTGTTGTGATGTATTTGGAATTTCTAAGTAGTTAGTAATGAAGTGCTTTCTAAATCATAAATTGCTATATAAATGAATTTTTCATTATCAATTTTTCTTGTAATTAAGAAACCATATAGAAACAAATGCTTTTTTTTTTTTTTGGCACTATTACAGCTACAGAGATGACAACAAAAATACCAGCTTGAAAACTTGGAATAAAAGTGATTTTAAGCCTCAATGTAAACGAACAAACTTAGTGGCAAATGATGGAAAAAATTCTTGTCCAATGAGTTCGGGAGCTCAACAACAAAAACAATTGGGAATACCCGAACCTCCTAACTTACCTCGCAACAAAGAAACTGAGCTACTCAGACAAACACCTTCATCAAAAATATCTGGCTCCACAATGAGAGGGGTAGACAAAAACAGTGCATTGCAGACATTTAAGCCCAATTTTCAACAAAATCAATATAAGAAACAAATGTTGGATGATATTCCAGAAGACAACACTCTGAAGGTAAATGTTTAAATATCAATTAATGACTTATTTACGTTTTAAAATATATGAGGTAAATATTTAGAAAATTACAGAGATAAGAGCACGTGAAATAAATTCCATGACATACATTACTTGATTAGCATAAATATTAAGTTCCATTGAAGTGGATGAAGGTTAGTTTCCGAAATATTTTCTTACAGGGTGTGAATGGCTGCTCCTTTTCCTTTAAAACTTTAGAGTTTTCTACTCAATTCTGACTTTCACTTTACACTCATTTTAAGGATAATGAGTTTATCCATTGTTTGTGAAGTTACCCAGGCTCTTCATATGTCATTCTAAGTATTTTTCAACAGAGGTCAGCAAGTATTTTCTATAAAGGGCCAGATAGTATTTTTGGCTTTATGGGTCATACTGTCTCTGTTACAGCTACTCAACAATACTACTCAACTCTGCCACTGTAGCTTGGAAGCAGCCATAAACAATACATAAATGAATGGGCACGGCTGTCCTCCAACAAACGTTTACACAGATGGCAGGTTAGATTTGCACTGCAGGCCATAGTTTTCTTTATGATCAACTTATCATGACCTTTGCTTTATGATCTTATCCTCTTTTACCTTTGTAGCCTCATATTTCATAGTCTACTAATTGTCCAATGCTCTAGACACTTCAGACTCGTCACAGTTCTCTAAACATAGCATACACTCTGTGCTTTGATTTATATTCTTCCCTATACCTGTATCTCAGCTGTAGTTCCTCTCCATGCTCAGTGCTCTAATTGTTCTTTGTAAATATTATTTATAGATTATGTGTGCTGGTTATTCCTCATCTCTGCTCCCTGGCCCCTCGCCCACTTGACTCTTCGCCTGCCCCTCTCTGTGTTCTGGAAGGCTGAATTGTCCTATGTAGTGCACCATCCTGAGATTGTTTACTTCCTGGCTTTTGCTAGAGGTCAGCCAGTAGGAGTCACTGGTACGACATCACAGGGTGGGAGGAAAAGTTGGGTTTTCTCGCTTTCTCCTGTCTTAAATGTTACATCACCAGCAGTGGCTGTGTCACTGCATGATGTAGCCCCTTCACGAGTATAGCTTTCCTGGGCTTGATACTTTTATTTTCTCCTCTTGTCCTTCCAGCCTAGGAATGATAACAACTTCTTACAGTTATTCGTTTTTGTTCTGCCCATATGTCTGAAAAAGCAATCTTTTCAGTAAGCCATCGGGGTAAAATTTGTTTTTCCAAGTTTTGTTTTTTGTTGGAAATAAGATTAATAAAGCATGTTTCACAGTGGTCCTCAATCTTATGTTTCCTTGTACTCAAAATTATACGACAGAATCACCTTAGTAACCGTGGTTTACTGTGGCCATAATCATCAACAGGAGGCATGTTAGAATCTTGGTTAGGAGGGGGAGGAGGGAAGAAACTACTTGTATTTTGAAAAAAATCCCATCATTTGCTCTTCACAACCCTCACCCTCACAAAGGAAAGTGTTCCCCTGCCTTTGAAAATTAGTATTTTGACACACTGTATTCTTAGTTGATCTTCAAAAATGCTAAGAACATTTCCAGCTCAGGGCTTTTATACTTGCTGTTCCCACTGTCCTCATTCAACAACTCACTTAAAATAATAACCCCCATCTCTCTTTCTTTCCATTTACCTTGTGTGTTTTTTCCTTAAAAAAAGTACATTTCCTGACATTCTGTTATAGGTTTATTTATAAAGAGCAGGTATCTTGACTGTTATGTACATGAATGTTTCCTTAATAGCTATGTTTGGCATGTAGTAGGTGCCCAGTAAACACTTTTGAAACAAATGAATGAATGAATATGTCTGGCTCCTTCCCTAGAGGCCCCTAGAGTGTGAATGCATTAGGGAAAGAAATGGCCTTACCTATATTTGTCACAGGATCTGGCATATGATGCTTTAAAATATTCAGTGAATGAATGAGTGAATGAATACCTATATAAATAATTCTCCTCTTGATTGTCTCTAAGTGCACCCTGGTTTCTCTCCATCGGTAATATAGTAATGATGGCCTTATTTAAGGGAAGTAGCTATAGGAAAATTTTCAGTAGTTCTTTTTACACACTTGTCCGTTGTAAGGACTTAGAATTTTTACATAGAAGGTAAATGAGTATGATGAAAAAAATTTTTTCTAATGCCATGTTTCTTATTTTTTCAAAAGGAAACCTCATTGTTTCAGTTACAGTTTAAGGAAAAAGCTAATTCTTTAAGAATTATTTCTGCAGTTATTGAAAGCATGAAGTATTGGCGTGAACATGCACAGAAAACTGTACTTCTTTTTGAAGTATTAGGTAGGTAAAATACTTCAGAAATGCTTGAGTAATACTCTTTGGACAACAGGTTTTAATGTCTGATTAGTCCTTTTCCTTCCAAATAAAAGTCTGATTTTTGCTACTCCCTAAAGTGTATTCAAAGAACTGAAATTTAATAATAGTCCCTGTGGTAGATAGAATAATGCTCCCTAAAAATGTCTACATTCTAATTACCAAAACCTGTGAATGCTGCCTTATAGGGCAAAAGAGACTTTGCAGATGTAATTAAGTTAGTGATCTTGAAATGGGAAGATTATCTTGTATTATTTGGGTGGGTTCAATGTAATCACAAGGGTCCCTTATACAAGGAAAGCATTGAAAGATGCTACCTTGCTGACTTTGAAGATGGAGGAAGGGGCCATGAGCCAAATAATGCAGGTGTCTTCGAGAAGCTGGAAAAGTTAAGGAAGTAGATTCTATTCTAGAGCCTCCAAGAGGAACACAGCTTTGATGACTCATTATAGACTTCTGACCTCCATAACTATTAAGATAATGCTTTTGTGTTGTTTTAAGCCAACCACTAAGTTTGTGGTAATTTGTAAGCAGCAATAGGAAACTGATACAGCCTCTTCCTTTTCCTTTTGTCCTGTTACATATATATATATATGAATAGAAATAAATGTAAATATAAATATGTGTATATATAGATGTAGATTTCCATCAGTGCACTCATTTCACATGTTTAACTTTCACCTAAAAATGATTCCAGTTTCTCTCGTTACCATTAAGGAAGAAACTTTATTATATAAAGTGACATTGGATTCAGTAGAGACTCAGACCTTTTGAGTAAAGCGCACTGTATTCATTTTCTTTTTTTTTTTTTTCTTGTTTTTTTTGAGACGGAGTCTTGCTCTGTCGCCCGGGCTGGAGTGCAGTGGCCGGATCTCAGCTCACTGCAAGCTCCGCCTCCCAGGTTCACGCCATTCTCCTGCCTCAGCCTCCCGAGTAGCTGGGACTACAGGCGCCCGCCACCTCGCCTGGCTAATCTTTTGTATTTTCTAGTAGAGACGGGGTTTCACCATGTTAGCCAGGATGGTCTCAAACTCCTGACCTCGTGATCCGCCCGTCTCGGCCTCCCAAAGTGCTGGGATTACAGGCTTGAGCCACCGCGCCCGGCCACATTTTCAATTGCTGCGTAACAAAGTAAGGGAAACTTAGCAGCTAAAAACCACACCCACTTCTTAAGTTTTGTAGATCAGAAGTCCATGTGGACTTGACTGCATTCTATACTCGGTATCACAGTGCTAAAATCAAGGTGTTGGCTGGGCTGGTTTTGTTCAGTTTTCATTTTTGGCTTTTCGGAGGTTTCCATGCCTCTGGCCTCTGGAACCCCCATGAGGGGTTCCAGTAGGACTTGATGCAGAATCCCATATACTTCAGGGATTCTTCATCAAGTCCTACTCAGGTTGCTTGAAGCATATCTCTTAGCTGGTTGGCATGGCTGTTACTACTCTATGTTGAAGCTTGACTTAGCTCTTATTTTGTTCAGTTCTTACCAGTAGCCATGTAACTGCAATAGCAGATGGTATTCTATTTCATGTCAGTTTTCTGTCAGAGCTAGAATACTGTCAGAGGTAGAACATCTTATTTCAAAGATCTTAAACGCTGTTGGACTTCCCACTAAATTGCTTTTTCCTGTGTGAAGGATGCCTTTGGCTCTCACCTCATTTACAGAATATAAATATTAAAAATAACCTGTGCCTACTAAAAGGCACAGGTTATGCTAATTCCATTCATTTCCCCAGGTTCTCTTTGGTGAATTGTTCAGGTTCACTCCAGAATATCCTTTTAAGAATATCACAATACTCAGTATAAACGCCAATAGACATTCTTGTCAAGAAATGAAGGGGGTCCATGCTTTTATATGTGATGGTGAGCTTTCATAGTGCTATGATAATCCTGAGCTCCTAGGCTAGACTCTAAACTTATCAAAGGCAGATACTTCATTTTACTGCACTTTAGTGTCTAGCACACTGCACGGTATATAGGAAGTCCCTTTCAGTTGCAACCACCCCCCCCCCGCAAAAAAAAAAAAAAAAAACTTTAGTGGATTTTTAAATACTAATAGAGAATTATTGACACAGCTGAAAAGTGGCTAGGTTTCTGACTTCAGGCAAAGCTTGATCTGATCTAGCTGCTCAAGAGATGACACAGTGATTTCTCTCCATCCTGGCCTGTCATAGTGTTGGCTTCATCTTAAGGCTCCACACTATAGTCTCTTCAGAAGCTTCTGACTCCCCCCTTATGGTAGCAAGTTGATTATTAAATTTCTGTAGACTCTACATTCTTATACCACACTGTCATATTCTTAGATTTTTCTTCTGATTGCTCTTTCCTAAAAATTAACAAATGAGTCTTTGCGTATAACCATTTCTGACTGGGTGACATGCCCATTGCAGAAATCCTGAACTATGTAGTTGAGCAATAAAATATGCTGATTGGATTAAGTCAGTTACAGTTCACTTCTGGATCTGGGGATGGGGACAAATCCTATCCATATAATATGGCTAAAAATGGAATTTTCCTAAAGGATAATCTGGGTCTTTTTAGCAGAAATGGAGGCCAGCCTCAAAATAACAAATGTCCACTACCAGTACTCAGTAGTTATTAAATAAATGAATAATGCTGTCACTTGATAATAGTTTCTTGAGATAAACATGAATTACAATTTGCGCTTTATAGGTGAAGAAACAGATTTGAAAGTGGTTAAACAATTTACTCGAGGGAATAGGGAGATGTAGGTCAAAGGGTACAAACTTGCAATTATGGAGGATGAATAAGTCTAGAGACTTAATGCACAGAGGAGGTCTGTAGTTAAAATTATTGTATATTAAAAGTTTGCTAAGAGTAGATTGTAGGTACTCTTGTCACACACAAAAAGGATAATTATGGAAGGTGATGGGTATGTTAACTTGCTCGCTGTAGAAATGATTTCACTATATGTATATGAAAATATGTTGTATATATATGAAAATATGCTGTATACCTTAAACGTATATAATAAAAAATAAAAACCCAGTTTGCTGAAAGTCACAAAATATTTGTAAGTTGAAGTACCTGGGACTTGAATGCATGACTCCTGATTCTAATTCAATGTTTCTTTTTTCATTAAATTATAATGCTTATTTGTTACACATGTGCAGTTTATTATTGTAATGTTGTAGACTGTTCTGGGGATTTAACCACTCTATACTACACATTCTAAGGAAAGAGTTTCAGGTGGTCATTTATTGTCAATTATATGAGCTTGACATATAATCTGTTCCTAAGTTGGAGAGAGTCAGAAGTTTTGTTTTCCTGCCTGTAAAACTGCTTGAGAAATATCTTCTCTTCTTAAAATGTCTTCTTTATTACTGTATAAATAGAACTATGAGAGGTTGATATGAATAGTTATTTAAACATCATCTTCTCTTTGTTAAATTTTATTTGCAGTTTACCAACATTTGTTTTTTCTCCCATTTCAATATTGCTTAGCTGTTCTTGATTCAGCTGTTACACCTGGCCCATATTATTCGAAGACTTTTCTTATGAGGGATGGGAAAAATACTCTGCCTTGTGTCTTTTATGAAATCGTGAGTATTTTTAAAGTATTCTTCGCAAAGCGTACGTCAACAGAATATAAACATACAGGCTGTAATTCAGTTGAACTAGGAATTCTGTTAACAATTTAGTACTTTTAACACTTTGTTTGGTTTTAGTTCTGATATGAAAGTTGTTTATTTGTATAATATGAAGAGCCTACTATGTGCCAGGTGTGAGGGATATAAAGTGGAATATAAACGGTAAATGGCTCTTTCTCTCAAAGAGTTTGTAATCCCAAGTAGAATGGTACAGAAATGTTACGCTGTGGTATGGTGAACAGCATGGTGGAGCTGGGTATGTGCAGGGTGCTAGAGAAGTAGGTAAGAAGGAAGGGGCAGATCAGGGAAGGATTTTCAGAGAAGTTGGTAACTTATCCTAGATCTTTAAGGGCCAATAAGAAGCAACTAAGCCAAAATATGTTGGCGAGGGAAAGAAGGATATGGTTTAAGGTGAGGGAGCAGCATATGCATAGACTTGAAGCTAAGAGAGAGCTTCACTTGTTCAGGGAACTGAAAGTAGTTATAAATTACCAAAGTGAAGAGTTAGGAACTGATGGGGGTAAGGGTAGTGGTTCTGAAATTGGGGGAAAGCATAGTGGGCTGGGATATAAGGAAGAGGCTTGGTGACAAAGAAGTCTGGAGTTTGCAAAGGAGGCTATAGACCTACACACATTGAGGCTGTATAAGAGCTACATAAACTTTATAAAGTTTGACCTTAATTCTGACATTGGCCTCAATTCTGAAATCAGACTTGGATTCCAGCATTTACTCCAACATTTTCTAGTTTTATGACTTAAGTAAGCTGCTTAAATTACTTGAACTTCAGATTTTTTTTTTTTTTTTTTTTTTTTTGAGACGGAGTCTCGCTCTGTCGCCCAGGCTGGAGTGCAGTGGCCGGATCTCAGCTCACTGCAAGCTCCGCCTCCCGGGTTTATGCCATTCTCTCGCCTCAGCCTCCCGAGTAGCTGGGACTACAGGCGCCCGCCACATCGCCCGGCTAATTTTTTTTTTATATTTTTTTAGTAGAGACGGGGTTTCACCGTGTTAGCCAGGATGGTCTCGATCTCCTGACCTCGTGATCCACCCGTCTCGGCCTCCCAAAGTGCTGGGATTACAGACTTGAGCCACCGCGCCCGGCCTGAACTTCAGATTTTTAAAAAAATCTATAAAATGGGGAGACAAATTCCTACTTTGAAAGGTTGTTAAGGAGATTAAATGAAGAAACATGAATATACAGTGCATGACACATAGTAGGTGATCAAGAAAATTGTCAATTCCTGTAATATGTTGAATGTGTATTATTTTTATCTAGTCTGATTTTTTAAAAAAAACTTTGTTATTGTCATGTACAGAAAAGTGTAAAGTCATAACCGTACAGTTTGATGAAGTATCACAAAGTGAATGCCACCTAGGTTAAGAAATAGAACATTGCCATCACCCCCCAAATACCTTTGTGCTTCTTCCCATTCACTGCCTCTTGTCTTCTAATTGCAAGTAACCACTAACCAGACTTTCAATGTCATCAATTAATTCTGCCTGTTTTTGAACTTTATAAAAACAGCATCACACAGTATGTCTTTTTAAATATGTGATTTCCTTTATTTGACAAAATGTTTGTAAGATTCATCTATATTGTTGTGTGTAGCTGTAGCTCACTCATTTATATTGCTTTGTATAACATTGTGTTGCATGAATATACCACAGTTTTCTATTTCACTGTTGTTGGGCATTTGGGTTTCTGGATTTTTGGCTGTTATGCATAATGTTCTATGAACATTCTTATCTATGTCTCTTATGCATTTGCATGTATTTCTGTTTGATATATACCCAGAAGTAAAATTGCTGGGTCATAGAGCACGTGTATATTCAAATACATTAGTTATTGCCAAATAATTTTTCAAAGGATTGTGTCAATTTAAGTACTCACAGGCAGTGTAGGAGAGTTGTGGTTGCTCTGCATTCTTACCAACACTTAGTATTGTCCATCTTTTTTATTATAACCATTCTGATGAGTCAGTTTAGTGTTATGTCATTTCTTTACAATTCCCTGGTGAGTAATGAGGTTGAGTACCTTTTCATATGCTATTTAGATATCTTTTTTGTAAAGTCTGTTCAGGCATCTTGCTGTTTTCTTCTTGAGTTATTTGTCTTTTTCTTACTGATTCTAGGAATTAAAAAAACTATTCTGGGAATCAGTTTTCTGTCCATTATGTGCATTGCAAATATTTTCTCATATCGATGGTTTGCTTTTTCCCACTTAATAATGATGGCTTTTGATAAAGAGAAGTTTTTCATTTTCATATAATCCTTTTATCAATAATTAGTCTTTCCCCTTATAATTAGTGCTTTTTGTGACTATTTAGTGAAAGCAATTTCAGAATGCTTTAATTTTATTCATAATTGAGAAGATTTGGAGATTGCTGATCTTTTTCTGATTTGTCTCTAAAGGCATCGCACTTTTGGGTCTCAACTTAAGCTTCAGGTCAGAGTGGGGATGATTACTAGAATCTCTTTTCCTTGGGGGCCTAAGATTCCATTTTTTTGTTTCCCAACTATACAAGTCTGTGAAAGCTCTGCTCAGTTTCTTTGACTCTGAATTGCCTTTCTGTAATTTGCAGACATCTCAGGGAGAAAGTACCCCCTAAATCAGGTTTCATCTGAGACTCCCATACTATCCTAGATGAGGGCTGGGGGTTCTCTGTAATTCCTCACTGTCTTGATATCTCTCTGATGCTTACGAGGAGATTTTTTTTTATTATTATTATACTTTAAGTTCTAGGATACATGTGCATAACGTGCAGGTTTGTTACGTATGTATACTTGTGCCATGTTGGTGTGCTGCACCCATCAACTCGTCACAAAACATTTCATCCAGCTATCCTAATTGTCATCTGATGAGCTGTTTTGAATCACCCAGTCTGCTGCCTACTGAAAGTAGAACCCTGGGAATCTGATAAAAGAGTGGGTAATTTCATGTGTCATTCAGTCTTTGAAGGAGCAACAACTTGCTAGCTTGTAAGAGCCCTACCAACTGAGGGTCTTTCATCTGTTTCAGGGCACCAGGTGAATAACTATCATTGTCTTGTTAGCAGTGGGGCCCTGACTCACATGAAGGAATTTTTACAGCATTTTGAGATGACACGTGTTTAGTTGATAATATAAATATTTAAAAAATTGAAATTCAGATGAAGTAATAACTAATTTTTTGATATTTATTTTTTGAAAAACAGGATCGTGAACTTCCAAGACTGATTAGAGGCCGAGTTCATAGATGTGTTGGCAACTATGACCAGAAAAATAACATTTTCAAATGTGTTTCTGTCAGACCGGCATCTGTTTCTGAACAAAAATCATTCCAGGCATTTGTCAAAATTGCAGATGTTGAGATGCGGTATTATATTAATGTGATGAATGAAACTTAAAGTGATAAAAGGAAGTTTAAATAGCATAAATTATAGCAGTTTTCTGTTATTACTTAATTTACCATCTCCATAGTTTTATAGCTACTGTTTTCTTGTATTTCACTTGTTGAATTAAAGTATTTGAATTCTTTTAAACGTGGAGTTTTTGCAGTGTAATTTTAATGTTTTTATTAAAATGATATATTTGCTAAAATTCACAACCATCCTAGATAAAAATACTCACTATAACAGGAATAGATGATGCTTATTTAATATGGGATAATAATACATCTGAATTAGCTCAAAAACCGACATTGGGCTTAAGGGGGAAATATTAGAGGTATTTTAGAGGTGTTTGCATTATCAGGAAAAAGACAAGTGTGCCCACTGTCAATATTATTATTAAGCATTGTTCTGGAACTGCTAGTCTGTGGGATTCATTTAATTACTTCAAATATTTAATGAAAATCTGCTTTGTGCCAGGCATTGTTGCAAATGATAGAGACAAAGTAGCTCACAAAGTAACAAAAATTAGGGGTACCAGAAATGTTGGTGTGCTTTGAACCAGGAACCCATATATCATCATGTTTCTCCCATAACCATGATTCACGAGTCTGGAAATCAAGGAGTGGTAGCAGGGCTGACTTCCTCATTATTAGAGCAACTAATGTACCCACGGAACTTTTTCTCCCTACCCCCACAGTTTTGGGCTCTGTTGATTAACGGTTCTTACTTTCGAAAAAGTCTTATTTGTAAGTAGTTTATTTGAGAATTTTACCTCATGCGAAGAAGTAAGGAATAGAGGGGGTGTTAAATAGGGAAGAGGGGATACCAGTTACTAGGATGGCTTATTGAGTTGGCAACCACTAGGAGGGACTAAGGCATATATGCATAAGCTCCCAGCACCTGTATTTAAGGGTTGACCAACACGGCAACAATGGCCTTGTACTTTCTGGTTGTGTATGTATGTGTAAGCATTGGCCTGTTTTTCCATGATTTTCTACTCCATGGAATCAGAGGAACCTTATGGCAGGGCACAAGAAGCAGATGGAATAGGCCTGAGGTAATACTGTCAGACTGAATCTATGTGAAGCTGGTCAAAGTATGCGCAGAATTGGTTATTGCCACCGTGGCTGGAATAAGAGAAGACGGCTGAGAGGATTTGAAGTGGTAGACAAGAAGTGTCTGATACAATTCTTAAGGAAGGAATGTTTTACCTGAAGTGCTTCCATTCTACTGAAAGTTAAGACTGCCATTTGGCAATTTTGGTTCTTTATGTTTCTGAATCAGTAGGCAAAAAAGGAGTTGACTGTACTGCCTGGGATACTTCAATCCCAGTTAACAATGGAAAATTGCGTTTCTCTGCATAATGAGGAGAGGGAAGACCATATCTGATATGCAGGGGATTCTTTTGGCTGTCACTTAGTAAAAGTTAATGGAACACTATTATAGCAACCCAAGAAAAACAGTAACACTGAGGATTCAGACTCACAAGGAATGTGGGTTGAATCTAGCTGAAGTTATGTAAAAGGGTACATGGAATAGTTGTGGAAGAAGGAGTTGTAAATGTCAGTTGTGGTCTTGTGATCAGTTGTAGGGTAAGGAAAAGCTAATACGAGGAGGTAATATGACATATGAAGAGTGGTTGAGATAATGATGGTGTCTGGTTATTAAGGTCTTCCTAGAGAGGTAAGGAGCTAGAAGTACCTCAAAGGGCTGCAAATGTGGATTTACTTTTCCATATTTGCCTGAGGAAGAATTGAATGTGCTCCAGGAGAGTTCATCTTTTCTCTTACTCCTGTCCTTTTGCTATATCTGTATATGGTTGGGTCATGGAAGTCTGATCCTTGTTGGTTACCATTTTTGTCTCTACTAGGGCCTATTTACAGGGAGTTGGGTTATAGTGAGAGATTCTGCCACCTGGAAATATTTCCAAAGCATACATCTTTCCATAGTGGTCCTCTATTCGAAGACCACTGGTGGCTTGTTGTTATCTACAGGATAAAACCTAAACTCTTACACCCTTAAGATATTTTAGGACATTTACGGCCTGGTCCCTGCTTGCTTCTGTGACTTCTCCAACCATTTTTCGTCACTTCTCAAGATGTAGGCCCAAACCTCACAGGCATGCTCTCCATTCCCTAAGCAGGCAGTGATTAAGCACCCATCCCTGAGCTTCTCTCCATTCTCGTGATCCCCCAAAGGGATCAGCAGCTGTAATCAGTCACTGTAAGGTGTAAGATGTGATCAGCAGCTGTAATCAGTCACTGTAAGGTGTAAGGTGTGATCAGCAGCTGTAATCAGTCACTGTAAGGTGTACGGTGTGATCAGCAGCTGTAATCAGTCACTGTTGCAGGACTCTACGATGATTTGTTCTAGAGGTCCTGTGTAATTACTTTGTTTTTAATGAGGTCCTCCAGGATCTAGGCTCCTCTGGGATGTACAGTCCCCTAGGGCCAGAGGTGGGTAGAAAAGGAGATGTCAGAAGGGTGGGTACAGACATAGGTGACGACTACAAAGGCTGTTGCAACCAATAAAGGGGAGGAGGATTTTGGATCAGGGCCCTGGAGTTAACCTCAAACACAGTAAGTTGGGCAGGAGGGTGAATAAGCTGGTACCTTAGTATCCCTACAGCCTGAGGGTCTTGATTTCCCCAGTTGTATGATGTTCTATGGGATAGTTTTTCAGACATAACTTTCCTTTTCTCCACCTCTCTGCCTTTCAAGAGTTTTCTACATTCCAGAAATATTTTGATTTAATGTTCACAACTTAGTATCTTTTTATTAATGACAGTGTCCATTAATACTATGCAATGTCCTCGCTCATGGTTGTAGATTTCAACATAATGACATATGAGATAGGCATTTAATACAGAGATTTCAAGCCCTCGGCCATATATTTGAATTACTTAAGGAGCTTACTTAAGGCCCCCTCCAGAGATTCTAATTACATTTATTGGGGGATGGTGCCATAATCTGTATTTTAAAAATGTATTATATGTCCTTACTACTCAGTGTGGTCCACAGAACAGCAGAATTGGCATCACCAAATGTAAAATTTTAACTTTCGAAATGTAGACTATTATAATGGCCCTACACCAGACCTATTGAATCAAAATCAGCATTTAACAGGACCACCAGGTGGTTTGTATGTCAAAGTTTTAGAAGCAGTGACCTTTGTGATTCTTATTTTCAGTCCAGACTGAGAAGTATAGATTTACCAGGTGAAGAAGATGAGAGGCATTATTGAGGGAGCAGCTGAAATGTATATTCCCGATCCGTGGCAGCATTCACAAGTGATGTCTCTCTGGTTTGGAATTTCTAATAAGACCCTTGACACCAGAGCTTGGTCCCACTCATTTCCCAAGGAGGCAGACCTCTGAGAAAACAGGCGTGTGAAACTTCGCTTGATGCCATTTCCCTCCAGTACTAGCGCAGTATGTCCAAATGTGAAAACCTGTTAATGTGGCTAGATTACACAGCAGCAGCAGGGTGAAAATCCCAGCAGTTAGACTCAGCTACATCCCTCTAGGAAGGGAACTTCTCATATCCCCTAATACCCTTCAGCTTTCTTAGCTCAGAGGCGTTTAGAGGTATGGATATCTGGAGAGGAAGTACAGCGTGGTCTCAAGGGTGGGTATCTTCCTTCCCTTTCTCCCCAAACTATACAAACTTTCAGATACATTTTTTCATGTCAGTGTAACTGAACCATGTAGACAACACCAAAACCAAAATAACAGTGTCAACATGCATAATGGGCTGTCTTTTTAAAATAAAGAGTAGGGTGGTTGGATGGTCTAACATTTTCCATAGGTCTGAAGTTTATCTCAGAATTTTGTAATAGTGTCAAAACTAGCACTACATGGTTAAGGCCAGTGAATTCTTAATTCTGGGAGTATTTAATAGGAGTAGTTATTCTAACTACAATGGGATTTGACTGCTTTAAAGTTGGAGGGGCCAGGTGCGGTGGCTCACGCCTGTAATCCCAGCACTTTGGGAGGCCGAGGCAGGTGGATCACCTGAGGTCGGGAGTCCGAGACCAGCCCGACCAACGTAGAGAAACCCAGGCTCTACTAAAACTACAAAAATTAGCTGGGCATGGTGGCGCATGCCTGTGATCCCAGCTACTCAGGAGGCTGAGACAGGAGAATTGCTTGAACCTGGGAGGTGGAGGTTGCAGTGAGCTGAGATTGTGCCATTGCGCTCCAGCCTGGGCAGCAAGAGCAAAACTCTGTTTCAAATAAAATAAAATAAAAAATAAAAAATAAAGTTGGAGGAATGTATGTCTCAGCCTGAAGGACAGCCAACAAATACTAATGAAACACTGGCCATATCCAGTCACCATCCCAGGTGCTGGCCTTGCTGCAGTCACAAAGGCAGTTATGGCCTTACCTGTATGGAGTTTACAATTTGGTAGGCAACTCAGCTATAAACAAGCAATCAAGGTCATTGAATGCTGCTGGATGAGTACAGGATGCTGTGGAAACATAGAAGCAGGTCTTACCTGGTCTGGGCAGACAAGGAAGATTGAGCTGAGTCAGTGACATGTAATAAACCTGAAGGAGAAGCAGGGGTATGCCAAGTAAAAGGCAGAGAGAAGAAGATGTTACACAGAAGGAACAGCAAGTGTGAACGTCTGGAGGCAAGAAATTATGACTTCTAAGTCCAGAATTGCTGAAGAATGCTGATGCAAGAGTCACTGTGGGACCAGATGAGGCTGCGAAGGTAGGCATGGGTTAGACAGTGAAATATCGTTTGCATCCTTGAAAGGAATTTTGCCTGTATCTTAAGAATGATGAGAATCCATAAGGACTCTGAGCAGGAGAATAATGATCAGATTTTTATCTTAGAATGCCACAGTGTGAATGGATTGAAGGCTAGTGAGCATAGCAGCAGGGAGATGAAGTAAGAGACTATTCCAATAGTCCAGACAAGAAAAGACATCAGCCTGTTGCAGATTGTGGCAATTGGGATAAGCAGCGGTTGAATTAGAAATAGAATGAAGTACAGAATCTATATGACTTGCTAGGATTAGATGTTGATCTTGAGAGAAATAAAGGAATGAAAGAAAACTCCCAGGTTTCTGACTTGAGCGTGGATTCCTTTTACTGCGATGTGAGCGACTGGAGGAGCGGATTGGGAGAGTGGCAGGGTGAGATGAGTTTCACGTGGGATCTGTTAAGCTGCTTATGGTCGTGATCCATGGGGAGATAATCAGGAAGCAACTGGTAATACAGTACTAATGATGAAAGGTTTACTCATGAAGTTTAGATGGTTATCAGTGTCACAGGGACAGGTGAACTCTTTCAGGGCTTGATCTGTAGAATTAGAACAGAATTTAGGAAAAATTCCCAGAAAACACCAATGTGTAAGATACTGTTAGAGAATAAACCATTAACAGTTGTTAAGGAATGGCCAGTATGTGTCAGGAAACCAGTGTGATTGCACGGAAGCTAATAGATAAGAGTGTTTTAGAAAGAAAGCAGGAGTCAATCTTGTTACATGTTATCAAAAGTGAGATCGTGTGAAAAGTACTGTGGATTTTGTGATGTGGCACATTTCTGATTATAGAGATAATTATAGAAATCTCTGAATATATAGATTGTTGTTAGGGAAAATGATGGTGAAATCAATGACTGAAGAACACCTATTGACAATGTATCATAGGAATATATTTATTTTTATTGATGGTTTTAAGGGATCCTATTATATTCTCTTAAAGATACTGGAGACAGAGCATGATGGGACGAAATCAAACCAGCATCTCAGAGTTCCTGCTCCTGGGCCTGCCCATCCAGCCAGAGCAGCAAAACCTGTTCTATGCCCTGTTCTTGGCCATGTATCTTACCACCCTCCTGGGGAACTTCCTCATCATTGTCCTCACTCAACTGGACTCCCATCTCCACACGCCTATGTATTTGTTTCTCAGCAACTTGTCCTTCTCAGACCTCTGCTTTTCCTCGGTCACAATGCCCAAATTGCTGCAGAACATGCAGAACCACGAACCATCATCCATCCCCTATGCAGACTGCCTGACCCAAATGTACTTCTTCTTGTATTTTTCAGATCTAGAAAGCTTCCTCCTTGTGGCCATGGCCTATGACCGCTATGTGGCCATCTGCTTCCCCCTGCACTACACCGCCATCATGAGCCCCATGCTGTGTCTCTCCCTGGTGGCGCTGTCCTGGGTACTGACCACCTTCCATGCCATGTTACACACTTTACTCATGGCCAGGTTGTGTTTTTGTGCAGACAATGTGATCCCCCACTTTTTCTGTGATATGTCTGCTCTGCTGAAGCTGGCCTGCTCTGACACTCGAGTTAATGAATTGGTGATATTTATCATGGGAGGGCTGATTCTTGTCATCCCATTCCTACTCATCCTTGGGTCCTATGCACGGATTGTCTCCTCCATCCTCAAGGTCCCTTCGTCTAAGGGTATCTGCAAGGCCTTCTCTACTTGTGGCTCCCACCTCTCTGTGGTGTCACTGTTCTATGGGACCGTTATTGGTCTCTACTTATGCCCATCAGCGAATAGTTCTACTCTAAAGGAGACTGTCATGGCTATGATGTACACTGTGGTGACCCCCATGCTGAACCCCTTCATCTACAGCCTGAGGAACAGAGACATGAAGGGAGCCCTGGAAAGGGTCATTTGTAAAAGGCAAAATCCCTTCCTTCTATGATGGTGATACTTGGGAGTCTTATATGATTTTATTCAATAGATACATGGACATTAATATTTCAGTATTATTGCAGATCTCTTTTTTTCTCCACATGGAACTTTTTGTTTAAATGTAATATTACATAATTTCTGAGTAAGTAAAACAAATGTGGGGGGATATGTAGTTGAACTAAGAAGGTGTTCTCAGTAACCTGCTAGGAAGATTTTCCTTTATGTTAATCCCAGGTGAAGAAAATCTTTAAAGATTGAAAATCTTTAAATTGAAAATTCTGTCTTCATTGTTAAACCACCAGTTTATCATGTGTATTTAAAAAAACCCTGCAGGTCTGCATTAAATGATAGTCTGTCCTCTCATGTCAATAATAAAACCCAAACATCTCAGTCCCCTTCTTTGATAAACAAAACTTCAAAGTTTGAAAAAAATATTTTTACTCATTTTCCTGAGCAAGTGTTCACATCAGCCTGTCTTCTAACCTTGTTTTCTTCTTAATTTTTATGTCTGCATGTCTTTTTACCTGACCCAAACCTAAAATGAACTTTCTATTTGCTTAGATACCATAGTTTAGTTTATCTATATCTGAGAACTAAGTCATACCTGAGGCCCTAAAGGGACTTCTCAAGCATGGGGAAGGGAACCAAAGTCTGCTTAAGAACCCCACTCATTTGTTCACTCATTCACTTATATTAGTTATTTTAAAATTGTTTTAAACATCGACACATAACTGTACATATTTATTGGGTACAGTGTGATATTTTGATACATGTATCCAACGTACAATGATCACATCAGGAAAATTAGCACTTCTATCAAAATTTATCATTTCTTAGTATTGAGAACATTCAACATTCTCTCTTCTAGTTATTGGAAAAATGCAAAAAATTGTTTACCAGAGTCGTCCTACAGTGCTATAGAACACTAGAACTTATTCCTCCTATCCTGTAATTTTTAATCCATTAACCTCTATAACCCCACTTCTTCCCCTTCTCAGCCTCTAGTGGCCAATATTCTACTGTATACTTCTATACTGCCAACTTTTAAAGCTTCCACACGTGAGTGAGAATATGTGGTATTTATTTTTCTGTGCCTGACTTATTTAACAAATATCCTTCAGGCTCATCCATGTTGCCATGAATGATAAGATTTTATACTTTTTAATGACTGACTAGTATTCCATTGTGTATATATACACCATATTTTCATTATCTGTTGATGGCCACTTAGGTTGATTCCATATGTTGGCTGACATAAATAGTGCCTAGGAGTGAAGATGTCTTTTGGACATACTTATTTTCTTTCTTTTGCATACACACCCAGTAGTGGGATTGCTGGATCTTTTGGTAGTTCTATTTTTAGCTTTTTTTGAGAACTTCCATACCGTGTTCCACAATGGCTGTACTAATTTACATTCCCACCACTAACAGTATATAAGAATTACCCTTCTCCACATCTTTGCCAACATTTGTTATTTTTAGTCTTCTTGATAAGACTCACATTAATTGGTGTGAGATGAGGTCTCATTTTGGATTTGATTTGAATTTCCCTGATAATTAGTGATGTTGGGCATTTTTTCATGCACTTATTGGCCATTTGTATGTCTTTTTTTTTGAGAAATATTTATTCAGATCCTTTGCCCATTTTTTACTTAGATTATTATTATTATTTTTTGCTGTTGAGTTGAATTCCTTGTACACTTTAGATATTAAAACCTTACCAAATGAATAGCTTGCAAAGATTTTTCTCCCATTCTGCAGGTTTTCTGTTCATTCTGTTGATGGTTTTCTTTGCTGTGCAGAAGCTTTTTAGTTTGACATAATCCAATTTGTCTGTTTTTTCTTTCGTTGGCTGTGCTTTTGAGGTCTTATCTATAAAATCTTTGCCAAGAGTAAGGTGCTGAAACATTTTCCCTATGTTGTCTTCTAGTAGTTGCATAGTGTTGGGTCTTACATTTAAGTCTTTAATCAATTTTGAGTTAATATTTGTATATGGTGAGAGATAGGGGCCTAGTTTTATTCTTCTGCATGTAGATATTCAGTTTTCACAAAACCATTTATTGAAGAGACTGACTTTCTCAGTGTATGTTCTTGGTGCTTTTGTCGAAAATCAGTTGGCTGTAAATACATGGATTTATTTCTGGATTCTCTATTGTGTTCCATTGGTCTATCTGTCTGTTATTATAGCTGTACCATGCTGTTTTGGTTACTATAGTTGTGTAGTGTAGTTTGAAGTCAGGTAGTGTGATGCAGTGAGTTTTGTTCTTTTTGCTCAGGATTGGTTTGGCTGTTTGGGGTGGTTTGTGGTTCCACATAAATTTTAGGATTTTTTTTTCTATTTCATGAAAGAATATCATTTCTATTTGATAAGAATTACATGGAATTGGCAGACTGCTTTGGGTAGTATGGTATTATTAACGATATTATTTCTTCCAATCCATGAACATAGAATAGAATGTTTTTCCTTTTTTTTTTTTTTTTGCATCCTCTTCATTTTCTTTCATATAATTTTCTTTATAGAGACCTTTCACCTCACTGGTTAAATTTTTTTCCTAGGTAGTTGGATTGCTGTCTTGATTTGTTTTTGGCTACTTTGTTTTTGGTATATAGGAATGCTACTGATTTTTGTATGTTGATTTTGTATTCTGCAACTTTACTGAATTCACTTACTTTAATTTAAATCTAAGACATTTTGGTGGGATTCTTAGGTTTTTTTTTTTTTTTTTTTTTTTCTTTGAGACGGAGTCTTGCTCTGTTGCCCAGGCTGGAGTGCAGTGGCCGGATCTCAGCTCACTGCAAGCTCCGCCTCCCGGGTTCCCGCCATTCTCCTGCCTCAGCCTCCCAAGTAGCTGGGACTACAGGTGCCTGCCACCTCGCCCGGCTGGTTTTTTGTATTTTTAGTAGAGACGGGGTTTCACTGTGTTCGCCAGGATGGTCTCGATCTCCTGACCTTGTGATCCGCCCGTCTCGGCCTCCCATAGTGCTGGGATTACAGGCTTGAGCCACCGCGCCTGGCCGATTCTTAGGTTTTTCTATAGATAGGATTATGTCATCTGCAAAGGACAATTTGACTTCCTTCTTTTTGGCTTGGATGTCTATTTTTTCTCTTGTCTAATTGCTCTTGATAGGATTCCAATTAGCATATTTAATAAGATTGGCAAGAGTATACATCCTTTTCTTATTCTAGTTCTTAGAGAAAAAGCTTTCAGCTTTTCTCCATTCAACATGATGGTAGCTGTGGATTTGCCATATTTGGTCTTTATTGTGTTTAGATACATTTCTTCTATACCTAATTTATTGAGAATTTTTTTCATAAAGTGGTCTTGAATTTTAGCAAATGCTTTTTCTGTGTCTATTGAGATGATCATATGGGTTTTGTCCTTCATTCTGTTAATGTGATGTATCTCATATGTTGATTTCCATATGTTGAGCCATCTTTGCATTCTTGAGATAAATCCACTTGATCGTAGTGCATAATCTTTTTGATGTGCTGTTGGATTTTGTTTGCTAGTATTTTGTGAAGAATTTTTGCATCTATGTTCATCAGGTATATTGGCGTGTAGTTTTCTATTTTTGTTTTGTTGTCTTGTTTTCGCATCAGGGTAATGCTATCCTTGTAGAATGTGTTTGGAAGAGTTTCCTCCTCTTCAGTTTTTTGAAACAGCTTGAAAATAAATGGTATTGGGTTTTTTTTTTCTCTAAAGTTTTGAACAATTCAGCAGTGAAACCATTTGATCCTGGACTTTTTTGTTGTTGGCAGACGTTTACTTACAGATTCAATCTTATTACTCATTATTGGTCTGTTCAGGTTTGTTTTTTTCTTCTGGGTTCAATCTTTTTTTATTATTTTTTATCTATTTTTTATTTATTTTTATTTTTTTAAGATGAAGTCTCACTCTATTGTCCAGGCTGGAGTGCAGTGGTGGGATCTCAGCTCACTGCAACCTCTGCCTCCTGGGTTCCTGCCATTCTCCTGCTTTAGCCTCCCAGCCCAAGTAGCTGGGACTACAGGCACCTGCCACCACGTCCAGCTAATTTTTTGTATTTTTAGTAGAGATGGGGTTTCACTGTGTTAGCCAGGATGGTCTCGATCTCCTGACCTCGTGATCTGCCCACCTTGGCCCCCCACAGTGCTGGGATTACAGGCTTGAGCCACCGCGCCCGGCCTCTTCTTGGTTCAATCTTTATAGGCTGTTTGTTTTCAGGAATTTATCTATTTCCTCTAGGTTTTCTAATTTGTTGGTGTATGGTTGTTCATAATATTTTCTAATGATCCTTTGTATTTCTGTGGTATCACTTATAATGTCTCCTTTTTCATTTCTGATTTTATTTATTTGGGTTTTCTCTCTTCTTAATTAATTTAGCTAATGGTTTGCCAATTTTGTTAAACTTTTCCTAAAAGTCAACTTTTCATTTTATTAATATTTTGCATTTTTAGTCTCAATTTTATTTATTTCTGCTTTGATCTTTATTATTATTTCTTTCCTTGTACTACTTTTGGGTTTGATTTGTTCTCACTTTTCTAGTTCCTCGAGGTGTATTGCTAGTTTGCTTATTTGAAATCTTTCTTTTTTTTTGATGTAGGAGTTTGTTAACTATAAATTTCCCTCTTAATACTGCTTTTGCTGTATTCTATAGGTTTTGGAATGTTGTGTTTCTATTTTTATTTTAAGTTCCAGGGCAAATGTGCAGGATGTACAGGTTTGTTACATAGGTTGATGTGTACCATGGTGATTTGCTGCACCTATCAACCCATCACCTAGGTATTAAGCCCAGCATACATTAAGCTATTTTTCCTGATGCTCTCCCTCCTACTGCCCCCGACCCAACAGGCTCCAGTTATATCCCTCTCTGTGTCTATGTGTTCACATTGTTCAGCTCTCACTTATAAGTGAGAACATTTGGCATTTGGTTTTCTATTCCTGCATTAGTTTGCTGAGGATAATGGCTTCTGGCCCCATCCATGTCCCTGCAAAGGACATGATCACCAGTGGCTCACGCCTGTAATCCCAGCACTTTGGGAGGCCAAAGTGGGCAGATCACCTGAGGTCAGGAGTTCGAGACCAGCCTGGGCAACATGGTGAAACCCCATCTCTACAAAACTACAAAAATTAGCCAGGCATGATGGCGGGTGCCTGTAATCCCAGCTACCGGGGAGGCTGAGGTGGGAGAATCACTTGAACCCAGGAGGTGGAGGTTGCAGTGAGCTGAGATTGTGCTATTGCACTGCAGCCTGGGTGACAGAGTGAGACTCTGTCTTGAAAAAAAAAAAAAAAATCTCATTCCTTTTTATGGCTGCATAGTGTTCCATGGTGTATATGTATCATATTTTTTAAATCCAGTCTATCATTGATGGGCATTTGGGTTGATTCCGTGTCTTTGCTATTGTGAATAGTGTTGCAGTGGACATATGTGTGCCTATACCTTTATAACAGAATGATTTATATTCTTTTGGGTATATACCCAGTAGTGGGATTGCTGAGACAAATGGTATTTCTGGTTCTAGGTCTTTGAGGAATTGCCACACTGTCTTCCACAATGATTGAACTAATTTACATTCCCACCAACAGTGTAAAAGTGTTCCTATTTCTCTGCAGCTTCGCCAGCATCATTGTTTCTTGACTTTTTAATAATCACCATTGTGACTGGCATAAGATAGTATCTTATTGTGGTTTTGATTTGTGTTTCTGTAATGATCGGTGATGTTGAGTTTTTTTTCGTATGTTTGCTGGCTGCATATGTGGAGATTGAGGACAATAACCCTGCACTGCCCAAGGCAACAGCAATGGCCTTCTCCGAGGCAGTTGCCAGGCAATGTTTATTCCCCTCAGGACCCACTCTCAACACCCCTGTTTGCTTCTAGACCTATAACTAGACTAAAGTCCTAGTAGGCCCCCAGATGTGAGGTTCAGAATGTGACCCGTGAAGAAGTGTGCTATACTCTAAAAGAACTGCTTGAGTTTTCTAATTTAAATGAGCAGAAATCTAAAGAACAGGCATGGGAATGGATATTAAACATATAGGATAATGGTGAAAGTTGCATAAAGTTGTATCTGGCTGAATTTATTGCTTTGGGCCCCCTAAGCAGGAATTCTGCATTTATTGTAGCTTGGGGAGTTAAAAAGGTTCTACTAGCTTATTTGCTTGGTTAGCTGAAATATGGATTAGAAGATAGCCCACTGTGAGTGAGCTGCAAATGCCTGATCTCCCTTGGTTTAATGTAGAGGAAGGAATCCAAAGGCTTAGGGAGATTGGGATGCTGGAGTGGATTAGTCATTTTAGACCCACTCATCCCAGCTGGGAGGGTCCAGAAGATACACCCTTTATCAATACTTTGTGAAATAGATTTGTGAGGGCAGCACCTGCATCCGTGAAGAGCTCTGTAATTGCTCCTCTCTGTATGTCAGATCTTACAGTGGGAACTGCAGTCACTCAACTATAAAATTTAAATGCAATGGGAATAATTGGGTCCTGAGGTGGCAGGGGCCAAGTGGCAGCACTCAACCATCAAAGACAAGGTGGCTGTAGCCACCATAATGGACAGCAGAGGCAAAGCAGAAATCAGAATAGTCTGACTTATGTAGAGCTCTGGCTTTCGCTAATTAATCATGGTGTTCCTAGAAGTGAAATTGACAGGAAGCCTACTGCATTCTTACTTGATTTATATAAGCAAAAAACTTCCAGGTCCAGTGGACAAAATACTAATTTGATATATAAAAACAGAGAATCATGGCCCCTCAATCAATATCCAGACTTGAGCCAGTTTACAGACCCAGAACCCTTTGAATGAAGGGGAGGTGGGGTCCCCTTGAGGAAGGACTCCACTAGACTACTGACAACTTATGCTGTTCATCTTTCTCCCATTCTTCCCCAAGGAGACCTCTATCCTTTTACCAGGGTAACTGTGCACTGGGGAAAGGGGAATAATCAGATCTTTCAGGGACTATTAGACACTGGTTCTGAGCTGACATTGATTCCAGGGACCCAAAACGTCATTGTGGTGCTCCAGTTAAAGTAGGGGCTTATGGAGGTCAGGTAATTAACGGAGTTTTAGCTCAGGTCCAACTTACAGTGGGTCCCCGTCCTCATCCTGTGGTCATTTCCCCAGTGCCAGAATGCATAATTGGCATAGACATACGTAGTAGTTGTCAGGATCCTCACATTGGCTCCTTGACTGATAGGGTGAGGGCTATTATGGTGGGAAAGGCCAAATGGAAGCCATTACAGCTGCCTCTACCTAGAAAAATAGTAAATACAAAACAATATCACATCCCTGAAGGGATTGTGGAGATTAGTGCAATGATCAAGGATTTGAAGAATGCAGGAATGATGATTCCCACCGCTTCCCCATTCAGCTCTCCTATTTGGCCTTGCAGAAGACAGATGGATCTTGGAAGAATGACAGTAGATTATCATAAGCTTAACCAAGTGGGGACTCCAGTTGCAGCTGTTGTACCAGATATGGTTTCATTGCTTGAGCAAATTAACATACCTGGTATGTAGTCATTGATTTGGCAAATGCTTTTTTTCCCATTCCTGTCCATAAAGCCCACCAGAAGCAATTTGTCTTCAGTTGGCAAGGTCAGCAATATACCTTTACTGTCCTACCTCAGGGGTATGTCAACCCTCCAGCTTTGCATCATAATCTTGTTTGGAGAGATCGCGATTACTTTTCCCTTCCACAAGATATCACAATGGTCCATTACATTGATGACATTATGCTGATTTGATTGAATCCAGTGAGCAAGAAGTTGCAAACACACTGGACTTGTTGGTGAGTGAGTTGTTGGGAAATAAATCTGATTAACATTCAGGGACCTTCTACCTCTGTAAAATTTCTAGGGGTCCAGTGGTGTGGGGCCTGTCGAGATATTATTTCTAAGGTGAAGGATAAGTTGCTGCATTTTGTCCCTCCTACAACCAAGAAAGAGGCACAATGCCTAGTGGGCCTATTTGGATTTTGGAGGCAACACATTTCTCATTTGGGTGTGTTACTCTGACCCATTTATTGAGTGACCTGAAAGGCTGCCAGTTTTAAGTGTGGTCCAGAACAGGAGAAGGCTCTGCAACAGGTCCAGGCTGCTGTCCAAGCTGCTCTGCCACTTGGGCCATATGACCCAGCAGATCCAATGAGGTGTCAGTGGCAGATAGGGATACTGTTTGGAGCCTTCGGCAGGCACCTGTAGGTGAATCACAGTGGAGGCCTCTAGAATTTTGGAGCAATGCCCTGCTATCTTCTACAGATAACTACTCTCCTTTTGAAAAATAGCCCTTGGCCTGTTACTGGGCTTTGATAGAAACTAAACGTTTGACTATGGATCATCACGTCACCATGTGACCTGAACTGCTTATCATGAACTGGGTGCTTTCTGACCCATCCAGCCATAACATGGGGCATGCAGAGCAACATTCCATCATCAAATGGAAGTGGTATATACGTGATAGGGCTCAAGCAGGTCCTGAAGGCACAAGTAAGTTACGTGAGGAAGTGGCTCAAATGCCTACAGTCCCCACTCCTGCCATCTGCCTTCTCTGCCCAAGACTGCACCAATAGCCTCATGGGGAATTTTCTATGATCAGTTGACAGAGGAAGAGAAGACAAGGGCCTGGTTTACAGATGGTTCTGTACAATATGCAGGCACCACCCAAAAGTGGACAACTGCAGCACTATAGCTCCTTTCTGGGACATCCCTGAAGAACAGTGGTGAAGGGAAATCTTCCCAGTGGGCAGAACTTTGAGCAGTACATCTTGTTGTGCACTTTGCTTAGAAGGAGAAATGGCCAGATGTGCAATTATATACTGATTCATGGGCTGTAGCTAATGGTTTGACTGGATGGTCAGGGACTTGGAAGAAACATGATTGGAAAATTGGTGACAAAGAAATTTGGGGAAGAGGTATGTGGATGGACCTCTCTGAGCGGTCAAAAGCTGTAAAGATATTTATATCTCATGTGAGTGCTTACCCAATGGTGACCTCAGCAGAGGAGGATTTTAATAATCAAGTGAATAGGATGACTCATTCTGTGGACATTACTCAGCCTTTTTCCCCAGCCACCCCTGTCATCTCCCAGTGGGCCCATGAACAAAGTGGCCATGGTGGCAGGGATGGAGGTTAAACATGGGCTCGGCAACATGGACTTCACTCACCAAGGCTGACCTGGCTACGGCCACTGCTGAGTGCCCAGTTTGCCACCAGCAGAGACCAACACTGAACCCTTGATATGGAACCATTCCTTGGGGTGATCGGCCAGCTAGTTGGTGGCAAGTTAATTATATTGGACCTCTTCCATTATGGAAAGGGCAGCAGTTTGTCCTCACCAGAATAGACACTTATTCCAGATATGGGTTTGACTATCTTGCACACAATGCTTTTGCCAAGACTGCCATTCTTGGACTCACAGAATGCTTTGTCTACCATCATGGTATTGCATACAGCATTGCTTCTGACCAAGGCACTCACTTTTCAGCTGAAGAAGTGTGGCACTGGACTTGTGCTAATGGGATTCACTGGTCTTACCATGTTTCCTATCATCTTGAAGCAGCTGGATTGATAGAATGGTGGAATGGCCTTTTGACGTCACAGTTACAATGCCAACTGAGTGACGGGGGATTACAACGGAAAGGACATCAATGTCCAGACCCTATTCAAGAAGAAATCTCTAGGAAAACTCAAAGATAACAGGGGAAATAAATACAAAGACATCTGAGGAAATTTAACTTCTGATGGCTCCAGCTACAGCAAACAGTAAACACAGTCTGACTCCTAACCAGATAAGCACAATATCTCACACTGAAGGGCTATTTACCTTGGTCCTTTTTACCCCACGCATCGTGTTCAGCACTTAACAAAAAATTATAAGGCATTCTAAAAGAGAAAATACGTAGTCTGAAGAGACAAAACAAGCACCAAAATCAGTCTCAGATATGGCAGAGATTTTGAGAATTATTAGACTTGGAATTTAAAATGACTATGATTAATAAGCTAAGGGCTCTAATGGGAAAAAGTGGACAACATGGAGGAATAGATGAGTACTGTACAAAGAGAGATAAAAACTCTAAGAGATAACCAAAAGAAAATGTTAGAAATAGAAAACACTAACAGAAATAAAGAATGCCTTAGATGGACTCATCAGTAGATGGGACAAAGAAACTATAACCTTGAAGATATGAAAATAGAAACTTCCCAAACTGAAAGGCAAAGAGAAAACGGAATTTAAAAACTGGAACAGAATATTTGAGAACCTGGGGGGCAATTACAAAAGGTGTAATGTGTGTGGCAATACCAAAAGGAGAAGAAAGAGAAAAAGGTCAATAGAAGAAATAGTTGAAGTAATAATAACTGAGAATTTTCTAAAATTGATGACAGACACCAAACCAAACATCTTGGAAGCTCAGAGAACACCAAATAAGATAAACAGCAAATAATCTACATATAAGAATAATATATTCAACTTGCAGAAAATGGAATACCAAGGGAGAATCTTGAACGAATCCTGGGATGGGGAACTCAACTTACTTATAAAGGAAAAATGATAAGAACAACATTAGTTTTCTTACAAGAACCATGCAAGGAAGATAAGAGTGGAATAAAATATTTCAAGTATTGAAAAAAAAACCAAGCTAAAATTCTGTCTCCTATAATTTGAAAGAGAAAGAGAAACAGACAACAGACTTTCTCAGACAAACAAAAATTGAAGGAATTTGTTGCCAGTAGACTCGCCTTGCAAGAAATGTTAAAAGATGTTCTTCAGAGAGTAGGAAAATGGTGTAGTTCAGAAACTTGGATTTACATAAGGAAAGAAAGAGTATTTGAGAAAGAATAAGTGAAGGTAAAATAAAAATGTTTTTATTTTTCTTATACTTAATGGATCTAATCGATACCAATTCATTCAAAATAATAGTAGCAACAATATAGTGGTGGTGATACCAATTCCAGATTGCCAAGATTGGTGTGAGCATGGCCAGTGACACAAAGAGGAAATCTCTTGGGCTTCTGAGTATGTCGAAGTCAAAATAAAAATGTAGGGATGAATATCTAAATTTAACATTTTATTTGAAAACTAAAAATTGCAATTTGGGGCAAAAATAAAGAGTAGGTGGTCTCTAGTATGCCCGAAGAGTGAAGAGAAGAGTGGAGGTTTTTTACAAAGGAGAGATGTTATATATTGTTTTGGAAGACAGTTCATTGGCACTAGTAAGTTGTTGGGAGCTAGCAAGCTCTGATTGGTGGGTAATAGCAGTGGGTAAAACTAGCCTTAGAGTCACAGCAGGTTGTTTCAGTAGCTGTTAGATAAAACCGGTTTCAGGTTACAATGGGCAGTTTCAAGCAGCTGGGCTTGTGGAAAATTTAATTCTTGGACAAGGTGCTGTGTGCCCCTCCTGTTTCTGGACAAGTGAGAGTCAGGCTGCTTATTCTCGTGGCCCAACAATGAGATGTAGATGCGCTGGGAAAGAAGAGAGTTTTTATTTCTGTGGCCAGTTACAGGGAGAAGGCCTGGAAATTATCACCAGACCAACTCAAAATTACAAAGTTTTACAGAGCTCTATATCTTCTAAGCTGCCTACATGTAAGTGTCCATTCATCTAAAGACATACGTGATTAATTTCTTCTAATCTACAACTGAGATCTGAGTCCTGAAGACCTTCCTCTGGAGTCTCAGTAAATGTACTTAATCTAAATGGGTCCAGGTGCTGGGGTGATTCCCCTTATCTTGTTTCCTGCTAAATCATGGCGGTTTGGGGAGTTCCTTCAGACCCCCAATAAACTTGTTTGTGGAGGTCTGGGGGGGTTCTTTGGACTCCCAATAAACCTCGTTTATTCCTAAACAGGTCCTGTTAAGAATTTCTTCGTTATCTTGTCATGCTTCAAGTCCCAGGAAAGGCCTGGGAAAAACTCTTTGGAGGCTTCTGTTACATTTCAGCCTTTGTATAAGAGCACTGGCTTTATCAGCTTCATATTTAACGTGACCACTCTGTTAGTGCTGAGACAGTTGTTACAGAGACCTGCGTTAGTGAGACCTGGCCTGCCATCCTAGAGCTTTCCCACCCCAAGTCCCTTGACCCCGATTTAGCCGGGTATGACAAGGATGACTTAATTTGTATGTCAAATCAACTTTTCACAACCAATAAAAAGTAAAACATGAGAGGAAGCATACCTCTTCTTCGCTGGTCTTTGAAGCGTCTGCATGTGATTCCTGGAGCTGCTAGAGCCATAAAGAAGGTATCACTGAAGCACTGGGGAATCGGCAGAATTGCTTGCCTGCTGTGTGAGGATATGTCCCCACACATCTGGTGTCAGAAGTTTGTTGAGTGGTGTATGAGAGTGGGAAAAACACTTGGGGTTATTTCCCTTTATCTTCAGACTATGGTAAACTCCTGAGACTTTAGAAGCTGTTTTAATGCAATATAACCTAGTTTATCTTGCCTGACATGGAGAGAAAAAATCATATGCATTCAAGGTGAAACAGAAAATCAAGAAGCATTATGAGAAAAGACAAACAGATTTGATTACATAAAAATGCAATACATTTATTTGGCAAAAAACATCAAATTGAAAGACAAATGGCAAGTTGGAGAAAATGCAAGTGACGTGACAAAAGGCTGATATCGGTAATATGTTAACATTTCCTAACACTTGTTAATGAACAAATAATCCAATGGAAAAGAAGGCAAAGATGTCAAAATTCAGATAAAAAATTCACCAAAGATTGCCAAGTAGATGCAACCAGGTAGAACAGCTGCCATGGAGGGATGGAGATGACTGGAGTACTCCTAACAGATCTCCAGAGTGGATGGAGGGAAGACACAGAAGCTAGGCTGAAGGAGAAGAAAGCTGGGAACCCTGTAAGGGGCTACTGTGTACCTGGACTCATTCTTGGCCCCCAGTGGCTCCAGGGGAACAGGTGAGTTGTACCAGCAAGGAGCAACTTGCTCTTGACATGGGCCTCTGGAACCCCAGCAGGAGGAGACCCTGTGACCACCATGGAACTTAAGCTGGCAGGGAGAGCTGCTTGGAGAAGTAGTAGGGGCAGCAAGCCAGCTGATGTGAAGCCTAGAGAGTTTGGTGCGGGAGTGTCTGTAATAGAGTATGGCCGGGGATGGCCATCCCCCAAGGCTCGACTTGCTCTCATGGGGGACTTTCACCCTAGGGGAACTGTTGATCCTGAACTCTGCAGGGTAGGGTGGTCTTGCCCATTAGATGGGGCAGGTACAACCTGAGCACCCTTTGGTCTGCTGGCCTCTCCTGGGGCCCCAGTCTGACCATGCCTGCTTGCAGGGCAGGCTCCAGTGGCCTGGGGACCTATATCATAACTTCTGCACTGGAGGACTCTGCCTGACCAATGGGGCAGCCCACACAGCCACACATCAGCCTGCATGTTCCCTCTCCACACTGTAGCTTCCCTCGGGCTCATGGCAGCTCCACATATTGCTTTGCTGGTGTGTGTCTCTGCAGGTGGGTTTTGCTTTCTTTGCCTGTCAGCACACTAGTGTGTGTGCACCTCACACTGCCAATGCTGTGGCGGGAGTGCAGTCCATCCCCCTTCCCCTTGCCATCTGCCATTGCAGACAGAACCTTATCACGCACAGAACCAGCCACCTCTGCCCTTGCTGGCACCGTGCCCTTGCGCTAGCACTGCCATGGGAGTGAAACTAGGTGCAGAGACAGTAGATCCTCCCCTGCCCTGAGCAACCACTTCTACTTGTGGGGCACAGAGAAGGCACAGAGACCTGCACCTGCCAGTACCCCACCCTGAGGCCAATACCAACACCAGCACCACCACACACACAGTTGCCAGCAGGGCTCCCTCCCCACCCCTCAGCTGCATTGCCTCTGCCCCTGTGGTGAACCCCCATAGGGGGGCAGGCACCCCAGCATCCACTAACACCCTGCCATAGCTAACAAGCATGCACTCCACCATGCTGTCACTACCGCTGCTGCTGGCACATGAGAAAGAAGATGGATCCTGCTGTCACCGCACTAAAAAATGCTTTAGATGACACCATCCATTGAAGTGTAGTGACCAGAGATCTGGGAACACCTTGGTCCACCCAGTGCAGTAGATTCCTAACCTCAATACCCAGAGAAAAAAGTCAGGCTCATTACAAAGTCCTCCAGAGTTAGAGCATGCAGTTCAGGAGTTAGGAGTGAGCCCTGGCCCCCTAAAATCTTCCAGAAACAAAGCCAGTTGGCTGAATCCACCTTATCCCACAATCAAACCCTCAAGGTCATCAAATAAGATTAAAGGAAAAAAAAAAAGCCCATCCAAAGGTCAGCAACCTCAAAGACTGAACATGGATAAGCCCACAAAGATGAGAAAGAACAAGTGCAAGAACCCTGACAACTCAAAAAGCCAGAGTGTCTTCTTTCCTCTAAAAGACCACACCATCTCTCCAGCAAGGTTCTGAACCAGGCTGAAATGACAGAAATAGAATTCAGAATGTAGATAGGAATAAAGATCACTGAGCTACAGGATTACATTGAAATCCAATCCAAAGAAGCTAAGAATCATGATAAAACAATGCAGGAGCCGAAAGACAAAATAGCCAGTATAGAAAAGAATGTAACCAACCTGATAGAGCTGAAAAACACACTACAAGAATTTCATAATGGAATCACAAGTATTAATATCAGAATAGACCTAGCAGACAAAAGAATCTCAGAGCTTCAAGACTGACTTTCTGAAATAAGACAACCAGACAAGAATAGAGAAAAAAGAATGAAAAGGAACAAGCAAAACCTCTGAGAAACATGAGATTATGTAAAGAGACCAAAACTGTGACCATGGGTATCCCTGAAGGAGACAAGGAGAATGGAACCAACTTGGACAACATATTTCAGGATATTATGCATGAGAACTTCCCCAACTTAGCTAGAGAGGCCAACATTAAAATTCAGGAAATGCAGAGAACCCCAGTAAGATACGTCACAAGAAGACCATTCCCAGGACACAGAATCATCAGATTCTCCAAGGTGGAAATAAAAGAAAAAATGTTGAAGACAGCTGGAGAGAAAGGTCAGTTCACCTACAAAGGGAAGCCCATCAGACTGACAGCAGACCTCTCAGCAGAAATCCTACAAACAAGAAAAGATTGGGGGCCAATATTCAACATTCTTAAAAGAAATTCCAACCCAGAATTTCGTATCTGGGCAAACTAAGCTTCATAAGCAAAGGAAAATTAAGATCATTTTCAGACAAGCAAATGCTAAGGGAATTCATCACCACCAGGCCTGCCTTGCAAGAGCTCCTGAAGAAAGCACTAAATATGGAAAGGAAAAATCATTACTAGCCACTACAAAAACAAACTGAAATACACAGACCAGTAACACTATAAAGCAATCACACTAACAAGTCTGCAAATTAATCAGCCAACATTATGATGACAGAACCAAATCCATACATATCAATACTAACTTTGAGTGTAAATGGGCTAAATGCCCCAACTAAAAGGCACAGAGTGGCAAACTAGATAAACAACCAAGACCCATGGGTATGCTACCTTCAAGAGACCGATCTGACATGCAATAACACCCATAGGCTCAAAAGAAACAGATGGAGAATAATCAACCAAGGAAATGGAAAACAGAAAAAAGCAGAGGTTGCAATCCTAGTTTTAGACAAAACAGACTTTAAATCAACAAAGATTAAGAAAGACAAAGAAGGACATTACATAATGGTAAAGGGTTCAATTCAACAAAAGGACCTAACAATTCTAAATATATATGCAACCAACACAGGAGCACCTCAATTCTGAAAACAGTTCTTAGTTACCTTCAAAGAGATGTGGACTCCCACACAATAATAGTGGGAGACTTTAACACCCCACTGACAATATTAGACAGATCATCGAGACAGAAAATTAGCAAAGATATTCAGGACCTGAACTCAGTACTGGATCAAACAAACCTGATAGATATCTGCAGAACTCTCCACTGAAATAACAGTAGAATACACATTCTTCTCACTGCCACATGACACATACTGTAAAATTGTTCACATAATCAGAAATAAAATATTCCTCAGCAAATGTAAAAGAACTTGAAATCATAACAAACAATCTCTCGGACCATGGCACAATCAAATTAGAAATCATGGCACAATCAAATTAGAAATCAAGACAAGGAAATTCACTGAAAACTATACAATTACATGGAAATGGAATAACCTGCTCCTGAATGACTTTTGAGTAAATAATGAAATTAAGGCAAAAATCGTGAAGTTCTTTGAAGTGAATGAGAACAAAGATACAACACATCAGAATCTCTGGAATACTGCTAAGGCAGTGCTAAGAGGGAAATTTATAGCAGTAAATGCCCATATCAGGGAGTTAGAAAAATCTCATTTGAACAACCTAATATTACAACTGAAAGAACGAGAGAAGCAAGAACACATCTGGCCGGGCGCAGTGACTCACGCCTGTAATCCCAGCACTTTGGGAGGCCGAGACGGGCGGATCACGAGGTCAGGAGATCGAGACCATCCTAGCTAACATGGTGAAACCCCGTCTCTACTAAAAATACAGAAAATTAGCTGGGCATGGTGGCAGGTGCCTGTAGTCCTAGCTACTTGGGAGGCTGAGGCAGGAGAATGGCGTGAACCTGGGAGGCAGAGCTTGCGGTGAGCCGAGATGCACCACTGCACTCCAGTCTTGCTCTGTCTCAAGAAAAGAACACATCAACCCCAGAGCTAACAGAAGACAAGAAATAACCAAAACCAGAGCTGAACTGAAGGAGATTCAAACACACACACACACACACAAAAAACATTAAAAAAATCAGTTAATCCAGGAGCTGGATTTTGAAAAAAGTTAATAAAGACTGCTCGCTAGACAAAGAAGAAAAGAGAGGAGATCCAAAAGAACACAATCAGAAACAACAAGGGGGATATTGCCATTGACCCCACAGAAATACAAACAACTATCAGAGAATATTTTGAACACCTCTATGCACATAAATGAGAAGATCTAGAAGAAATGAATAAATTCCTGAAACATATATACCCTCCCAAGACTGAATCAGGAAGAAATTGAATCCCTGAACAGACCAACAACAAGCTCTGAAATTAAGTGAGTAATAAATAGGCTCCTAACCAAAAAAAGCCCAGGACCAGATGAATTCACAGCTGAATTCTCTACATTCTCAGGTGTACAAAGAAGAGCTGGTATCACTCCTGCTAAAACTATTCCAAAAAATTGAGGAAGAGGGACTCCTCCCTAACTCATTATATGAAGCCAGCATCATCCTCATACCAAAACCTGGCAGAGACACAACAAAAAAAGAAAAAGTCAGGCCAATAACCTTGAACATCAATGCAAAAATCCTCAACAAAACACTGGCAAATCAAATCCAGAAGTACATCAAAAAGCTTATCCAGTATGATCAAGTAGACTTTATCCCTGGAATGCAAGGTTGGTTCAGCATACTCAAATCCATGAATGTGATTCATCTCATAAACAGAACTGAAGACAAAAACTGCATGATTATCTCAATAGATGCAGAAAAAGCTTTGGATAAAATTCAACATTCCTTCATGTTAAAAACTCTCAATAAACTAGGTATTGAAGGAACATATCTTAAAATAATAAGAGCCATCTATGACAGACCCACAGCCAACATCATATTGAATAGTCAAAAGCTGAAAGCATTTGTCTTGAAAACTGACACAAGACAAGGATGCCATCTCTCACCACGACTATTCAACATACTATTGGAAGTACTGGCCAGAGCAATCAGGAAAGAGAAAGAAATAAAATGCATCCAAATAAGAAGAAAGGAAGTCAAACTATCCCTTTTTGCAGATGACATGATTCTATATCTAGAAAACCTCATAGTCTCAGCCCAAAAGCTTCTTCAGTTGATAAACAACTTCAGCAAAGTCTCAGGATATGAAATCAATGTGCAAAAATCATTAGCACTTTGATACACTAACAGTAGTCAAACTGAAAGCAAAATCAGGAATGCAATCCCGTTTACAATTGCCACACACACAGAAATATCTAGGAATAGAGCTAACCAGGGAGGTGAAAGATCTCTATAAGGATAACTATAAAACACTGCTCAGAGAAATCAGAGATGACACAAACAAATGGAAAAACATTCCATACTTATAAATAGGAAGAATAAATATCATTAAAATGGCCATACTGCTCAAAGCAATTTATAGACTCAATGCTATTCCTATTAAGCTACCAATGACATTTTTCACAGAACTAGAAAAAACTATTTTATAATTCATGTGGAACCAAACAAGAGCCCCAATAGCCAAAAGGTCTAATCCTAAGCAAAAAGAACAAAGCTGGAGGCATCATGCTACCTGATTTCAAACTAAATTACAGGGCTATAGTAACCAAAACAGCATGGTACTGGATCAAGAACAGAAACATATATCAATGGAACAGAATAGAGAACTCAGAAATAAGGCTGCACACCTACAACTATCAGATCTTCTACAGAGCTGACAAAAAAAAAAGCAATGGGGAAAGGCTTTCCTATTCAATAAATGGTGCTGGGATAACTGGCTAGCCATATGCAGAAGATTGAAACTGGACCCATTCCTTATGCCGTATGCAAAAATCGACTCAAAATGAATTAAAGACTTAAATATAAAATCTGAGACCATAAAAACCCTGGAAAACAACCTAGACAAAACCATTCTAGACATAGGAATGGGAAAATATTTCATCATGAAGACACCAAAAGCAATTGCAATGAAAGCAAAAGTTGACAAATGGGATCTAATTAAACTAAAGAGCTTCTGCACAGCAAAAGGAACTATCAATGTAATGAAGAGAGAACCTACAAAATGGGAGAACTTTTTGTGAACTCTACATCTGACAAAGATCTAATATCCAGAATCCATAAGGAACTTAAGTAGATTTACAAGTATAAAACAAACAACCCTATTAAAAAATGGGCAAAGAACACGAATGGACACTTTGCAAAAAAAAAAAAAGACATACGTGCAGCCAACAGGCATATGAAGAAAAGCTTATATCACTGATCATTAGAGAAATGCAAATCAAAACCACAATGAGATACTCTCACTCCAGTCAGAATGGCTATCATTAAAAAGTCAAAAAATAACAGATGCTGGTGAGGTTGTAGAGTAAAAGGAATGCTTATACCCTCTTGGTGGGAGCATAAATTAGTTCAACCATTGTGAAAGAGAGCGTGGCAATTCCTTAAAGGCCTAAAAACAGAAATATTCAACTTAGCGGGCCCATTACAGGGTATATACCCAATGTAATATAAGTAGTTCTATCATAAAGACACATGCACCCTTATGTTCATTGCAACACTATTCACAAAAGCAAAGACATGCTATGAACCTAAATGCTCAACAATGGTAGAATGGATAAAGAAAATAGGGTACATATACACCATGGAATACTAGCAGCCATAAAAAGAATGAGATCATATCCTTCTCAGGAGCATGGATGGAGCTTGGAGGCCATTATCCTTAGCAAACTAACTCAGGAACAGAAAACCAAATACTGCATGTTCTCACTTATAAGTGGGAGCTAAATGATGAGAACACAAGGACACATAGAGGGGAACAACGTGCACTGGAGCCTGTCAGAGGGTGAAGGTTGGGAGGAGGGGGAGGATCAAGAAAAATAACTAATGGGTACTGGGCTTAATACCTGAGTGACAAAATAATCTGTACAACAAACCACCATGATACAAATTTACCTACATAACAAACCTGCACATGTACTCCTGAGCTTAAAATAAAAGTTAAAAAAAAGAGAATGCCCTGTAAGGTAAATGAAATACCAAATATTGAACATGTTGATTATCATTTGTTAATCAGTGCTGATGAGCAATTATTGAGATATTTGGTTGATATAAAATGAGAATATGGATTCATTTTTATCCCTCAATTTGTCTGTAAAATAGTGATGATAGCTCAAAGAATGACTTTAAGGATTAAATGAATTGTCTTATGTAATGTGGATAGAGCACTTACTAGCACCTTTTAAGTACTCAATAAATGGCACCTACTTAAATAAATAAAAGTAAAAGTAATGAAAAAAGAAATTAAAAATTCAAATTAAAATACTGCAATTTCTCAACCTTCAGGTTATAAAAATCGAGAAAAAAATTCTAATAACAACCATTGATGGGAGGGATGTGGGTAAACAAACACTATCGTAACATAGCAAATCTATAAATTGGCCCAAAAGTTTTAAAAATTAAGATGTGTATATGTTTGTGCATGTGTATCTTAAAATTTATATTTGTTTGCGTTTCCTTTAATTTGATAAAGTTATTCGTGGGAATTAATCCTGGGAAAATAATTACATAAATTTGGAAAAATACCCCTGTAAGGATCTTCATCACAATATTATTTGTTATTGCAAAACAATTAGAAACAACCCAAGTGATATCGGTGGAGTTTTTATTAAATAAATTATAGTTTATATGTTTAATGATAGACTGTGTCATCATTAAAAGAGATAAAGCAAAATTTTAGTATTTGTCATATAAAAGATTATACTGTATAACATTTAGGAAAAACATAAAGCAGACCACAGAACAGTATGTTTCTACTGATGTGAAATAGGCATATCATATATACAGGAAATCTGTGGGGGCATAAACACCAAATTCTTTTTTTCTTTCTTTATTTTAATTTAATTTTATTTATTTCTTTATTTTTGAGATGGAGTTTCACTCTTGTCTCCCAGGCTAGAGTGCAGTGGTGCCATCTCAACTCACTGCAGCCTCCGCCTCCTAGGTTCAAGTGATCCTCCTGCCTCAGCCTCCTGAGTAGCTGGGATTACAGGCGCCTACCACTGCGCCTGGCTAATTTTTGTATTTTTAGTAGAGACAGGGTTTCACTATGTTGGCCAGGCTGGTCTCGAACTCCTGACCTCAAGTGATCTGCCCGCCTCAGCCTCCCAAAGTGCTGGGATTACAGGCATGAGCCACCGCGCCCGCTCACTAAATTCTTAAGAGGAGTTAACTCTGATGAGGTTTTTGGTGAGGTTTATTTCCCACTTGACAGTATAATACTGTCTGAATGTTTCCACTGTCAGGTATAATATTTCTGAAGCATTTTAAAATAAGTATATTTACATTCAAGAGCACAATGACAGAAATTCCCAAGGGAAATACACCTTTCTCACTTGTTCAGGAAACCCTTAGTGTTGGAGGACAGGTGGAATGCAGGGAAGGATGAATGTCCAGCAGGAGGTGCCAGGACCTGGGATCTTTGGGGGTCAGAGACAAATGTGAGATGCTCACGGGGTAGATGGAGGGGTGGAAATGGTGGTGGTGATGCTCTCAAAATGTTTTGTGATGTGTTCAGACCCAGGGAGAAGTTCATTCAGACTGTTATGATCAGAGATCGTTAAATGTGAAGAACTGTGGATAGAAAGCCTTGCCCAGTCCTTTACGGTACAGGTGGACACCAGCCCAACCATGGTAAGGAACTTTCTAAGATGACAGAGCAGTGGATGAGTAGGAATGATGTGATTACAACCTGTGTCCCTGATTTTCATTCACAAGAACTTTGCCCTTAAGGGAAGCTCAAGTTCTTTAACCTTAAAATATCTTGACAACCAAGAGCATCAGGAAAGAGACACACTTCTCTCTTCCCATTCTCTCATTGCGCCATCTCCTTCATTACTTCCATCCTTCCTTCTCACCACTTTTGCTCATCATCCTGTCCCATCCCTCTCAATATACTCATTTCATTTTCATTGCTCCGCTCCAATCCTTTCCCACCTCCCACTCTCATATATTTTCTTCACATCTTATCTCAGCCCATCCTTCCAGTCAGCCCCAAGAGGAAATAACAGAGAAGCCAAGGTTCAGGTGCACCCATGTACAGTTTTAGGGATGACACAGCAAAAGGACAGTAGAGTTGCTAGGACATGGATAACAGTCTTCCCAGGAAGGCTGGAGAGAATCAGGAATGAGTGGGCTGAAGCCTGGATAGACATCAAGATGAGGAAGTGCTCTGGGTTGCAGTGCTATTGATGTGTTAATAATATAAAGTTAGAAAGAGGTATCACTCCCAGGGACTGCATTTGTGGATGTGTATTTTCAGGCTAGAAGGTTTGGGATAGAAAAGTAAGACTTTGGAGGAGAATGTTGTATTGGGTATTCTACAACAAAATTCCAAGGGCCTGGTTAGAACATAAATGCTTCCTCTTTCAAAAAGTATCATACGTGTGAGGAAGATGACTCATCAGATAAGAGAGAAAGATACCGCAGGGGATGGAAATAGAACATTCCTTTTTTGATCTTAAGGTCTGTCATGTACGTATGAACCTAGTTTTAGTAGCTCTTTCCTTCTCTAGACCCTTAGTAGCTCTTTCCTTCTCTAGACCCCACCTGTTGCCTGATCATCCTATGGGATTCTCGTGTGGTACTAAAGAGAGGGAACTGATTTTATGGGAGGCAAAAGGTGAACAGCTGAATGAAATGATTCCTGGCACTGGGCCCATGGTTCAAAATACCTTTCCACACTCTGATCTGGAGGGAGTCGCACATCCCTCTGGAAGGAAATTTTGCAGTGATATTCTTGGTTACCTAGGCTGGGGTTAAGTGGCCCTTTCCTGTAGGATATTGCTGCCCAGGCACAAAGTGCTGCCAAGGTTTCAACTCTACTGAGAAAGTGGGCACAGCCCAAAACAAGTTAGCAACTTGCCCAAGAGTCTTGGTTGGCAGAAGCTAACTTCACATCTTCCTGTCTTACTAGCTTTTTTCTATAGAGTGTATCACCATGTGGTATACTATATATGATGCTTATTTATTTATTTAGCCTACCTTTATAGCATGTGATTTGCTTGAGTGCAGAGACTTTTGTCCATTTTGCTCCCCAGTGCCCTAGAAGATTGTCTGGATCATAGAAGTAATTTAATAAATATTTGTCAAATGAATAAATGAATGAATTATATAGGGTTTCCTTGTAGGCCAAACACATAACACCACTCCTCAGGCATCAAGAGATAGAAATAATGGTTATAAACAAGGTTCGTTGGTTACTGTCTTCTTGGGAAATTTTCCTCAGTCCAGAAAAGGCAGGAAGGGAGGTCATCTCTCAGGTCAGTGATCGCTTCCCCACAAGTAGCTGACACAGAGCACCCTGAACATCAGTATTTCTGAGGCTGTAGATAAGTGGGTTCAGCATGGGGTTGATCACAGTCATGAAAACTCCAAACCCCTTATCCTTGTCTGAAGATTCCACTGAACCCAGCCTCATGTAGCTGAAGACACCTGTCCCATAGAAGATGCCCACCACAGTGAGGTGGGAGCCACAGGTGGAGAAGGCCTTCTTTCTGCTCTCAGCAGAGCGGATTTGCAGCACAGCAGCTACCACATGGGCATAGGACACGCTGATGAGGACCAAGGGCACCACAGCCATGAAGGCTGCTGCTACAAAGAGCAGCAGCTCATTGAGTTGGGTGCTGGAGCAGGAGAGCTGGAAGAGCTGTGGAAGGTCACAGTAGAAGTGATTGATGACACTGGGGCCACAGAAGTTGAGGGTAGTTAAGGCAATAGTGTGGGTCAGTGCGTTGGTGAAGGCACAAGTCCAGGACACAGCCACCAGCATCCTCTGGACTGTCTGACTCATGCAGGTGCTGTAGGTGAGGGGCCGGCAGATGGCCAGGAATCGGTCATAGGCCATGGCTGTCAGCAGGAAGCACTCCACCCCAGCCAGAAGGTGGAAGAAGAAGAGCTGGGAGAGGCAGGCATCATAGGAAATTGTGCACTTGCGGGACAAGAGACGACCCAACACTGCAGGAACAGTGACAGTGATACATCCGACATCCAGCACTGATAGGTTCCCCAGGAAGAAGTACATGGGGGTGTGGAGTTTGGGCTCCACCAAGACAGCTGCCAGGATGCTGAGGTTGCCCCCAATTGTGACCAGATAGGCAAAGAGGAAGAGCACAAAGACCACAGACTGCATCTCTTCTGTCTGCACCAGGCCCGGCAGAATGAACTCAGCAACAGCGGTCCTGTTGGTCCCAGCTTCTGGCTCCATGAGTTCCTGTAAGGACATGTCCCAGCAGGGGAGGTATCAGTTCACTCAGTTCCCTCAGTTCACATTAACATTTTAAACCATTGATGTTCAAAGCCCCATGGCGAGTCCCCACGCCGTGCCTCACTCGTTGACCTCCTCCATCACCTCAATGCCTTCACCTGGCTGGTGGTTGCGATGCCCAGGGCCACCACCACCTTGTCCCGCTCATCCTCTGCTAGCTGAAAAGCTCAGAATATGTGGGAAAATAAACTAAGATAAAAGATCTAATTTACAACATGAGGATTATAGTTAATAAAGTGTATTGTATTCAAGATTTTTGTTAAATGAGTAGATTATAGCTGCTTTTGCCAGAGAGGGGAAAATGGGGAACTGTGTGAGATGATGGATACGTGGATTTGTTTCACTATACTAATCGTTTTACTGTCTACACGTATCTCATAACTTCATGTGGTGAACCTTAAATATACGCAATAAATTTTTTTTTTTTTTTAAAGGCAAGAGACTTCCTTTTTGAATATAGTGAGATTGAGATAGAATTTTCGCCAGGCGCGGTGGCTCATGCCTGTAATCCCAGCACTTTGGGAGGCCGAGGTGGGCGGATCACGAGGTCAGGAGATTGAGACCATCCTGGCTAACACAGTGAAACCCCGTCTCTACTAAAAATACAAAAAAATTAGCCAGGCATGGTGGCGGGCGCCTGTAGTCCTAGTTACTCGGGAGGCTGAGGCAGGAGAATGGCGTGAACTTGGGAGGCAGAGCTTGCAGTGAGCCAAGATCGCACCACTGCACTCCAGCCTGGGTGACAGAGAGAGACTCCGTCTCAAAAAAAAAAAGAAGAAAAAAAGAATTTTCCCATTTTTCTCTGAGGGTTCAACCCAAACTAATAAGCAGATTACATTTTAATAATTTATTTTTAATTGATGAATAATAATTGTGTATATTTATGGGGTACAGTGTGATATTGATCGGTATATACTTTGTAAAACGATTAAATCAAGGTAATTAACATAGCCATCCCATCACCAACTCATTTTTGTGGTGAGAATGTTAAAATATATCCTTTCATACAAACTGGATGACATTATGCTAAGTGAAATAAACTAGACACAGAAAGACAAATACTTTACAATTTTACTTATATGTGGAATCTAAAAAATCAGTGTCATAGAATCAGAGACCAATAAGCAGACTTCAAAATAGAAAAATTTATGAGATTTTCAGAGAAACTAGAAAATATTGAAACTGTTGCCTAGGTTTCAAGGCTTCTGGAAATAACGATGATTAAGTGAAGGTCTGGCAAGAATCAGAGAGAAGAGGCCGGGTGCGGTGCCTCAAGCCTGTAATCCCAGCACTTTGGGAGGCCGAGACGGGCGGATCACGAGGTCAGGAGATCGAGACCATCCTGGCTAACACAGTGAAACCCCGTCTCCACTAAAAAATGCAAAAAACTAGCCGGGCGAGGTGGCAGGCGCCTGTAGTCCCAGCTACTTGGGAGGCTGAGGCAGGAGGATGGCATGAACCCGGGAGGCAGAGCTTGCAGTGAGCTGAGATCTGGCCACTGCACTCCAGCTCGGGCGACAGAACGAGACTCTGTCTCAAAAAAAAAAAAAAAGAAAAGAAAAGAATCAGAGAGAAGATACCCATGATTCTGGATGTCGGAAAGATCAGCCGAGCACGTTTCTTCACAGAGAGGGACCACACTATGAAGTGTCAATTCAACACTCCTTGTTCAACAAATTGCTAATGTTATTATTGTTACTTAAATCCTTACACTGGACTTTGACTAACAATTTAAAATTATTTTTTCTGTGTACATTGTCTGCTACTCCCCTCTAAAACCAAAGTTGTAATCATAGCTTGTGGGTTGGTTCCTGCCAGGTGCAGTCAGGGTTCTACATTGCACAGACACTGGTCTTCTACTTGTCCTTCCTTCAGTCATGGTAGATTGACCAATGACTCTAAGGCTATGTCTTCAAATGAAGAAGGCATGTACTTGGAAAGCCATATTGAATTATGTCAAACTGTGGATCAAACAAATAGCAGTGTCTTTATTGACCAGAGACAAGTAGGGCTAGAGTTTCCTTAAGAGCAATGTCATACCCTTGTATCTGAAATCAGAAGATGGGAAGGGGTTGGAGTCTGATAACTCTAACAGAAAGGGAAGCATGACGATTGCCTGAACTGGGGCAGTGAAATTCAGGGCCAAGAGTGGTTAAGAAAATCAGATCTCAGAAATCAGAGTGCTGTAGTAGTATGGTTGATGTGACTTCTTTGGGGGATGGTCACCAAAATATTCTTAAAAATCCCTTGTTTATAAAAGTGGAAATGGTTGGTGGCATGGTCTTCTTTGGTCTCAGTTTGGATCTGAGAAGCAGAAGAGGCAGGACTGAATGAGAAGCCACCCAGGCAAGCTGATTGTGTAGTGTTTAAGTGAGACTGTAAAAGCAAGAAAACTGCCTTGTCAGCAGTTCCTCAGCTGTGTGTCAGCATTGACATTAGAGAAGTCAAGGCAAAAGATACTCAAAATCAACCGTGAATCAAGACATGCACCTGTCCCCAACGAAAAACTCTCATGAAAAACTGGCTCAGACACCTTTCAATTCATTTAGACTTCAAAAGGGAACCAGCACAAGATTTAGTTAAAGATACTCAAGAAAAAATGGGGAGGGGAGAGGAGAGAAACCAGGACAAACAAATGCTAGATTACAAACACTCAGAAGAAAAATGGTGGCATAGAGCTGCTGAATAACTGAAAGACAAAAAACAAGTGTGAACTTAAAACATGTTAAAAACCATTCACCTCTATGTAACAAGAACACAAGACAGAGATACAAGACCTCAGGGAAGGGTTTCAAGATACCAGATGGAGATGAAATGTGCGATAACAGAACTTAGGCAAAAAATGAGCACGGAGGAACAAACAATTAGACAAAATAAAACTTTCCAGAAATAACTGAAGACTGGCTTCTAGAGACTGAAAAGTCACAACATGTACCAGGAGACAGAAACAGGTCCCATTCTGAGATAGTCCTAGTAAGGTTATTGTAATTAAAAAATAATGAATCCTTTGGGTATATTGGCAGAAATCAAGTCACAATGGAACAAGAAGATGCTTATCTCAAATTTCTCTACAGAAGTATTCAAGACTAGAAAAGAATAGAAAACTTCCTATAAAATCTTCATAAAAGGAAAATGTAACCAGAGAATTTTTTGTTGAGACAAACTGTAACTCAAATATACAAGTAACAGCCTAAAGTTTTTGGACACTAAAAACTCAAGAATAGTTCTATGAGCCCAACAGAATAAATTTCTAGAGGATAAACTTCAACCAACAAAGAGAAGAGGAAGGAAAAAGAAAACAAAAGAACTGGTAATAAGCACTGAATATTTTTTACTGTAAGACATATATGGGGATTGTGGTTTCAGAATAAAATATAAATGTATGAACAATGACATTGTAGAAATGACACATCTAATAAAGTTAAGAAGAGAAGAAAGAACATGTAGAGATGGTGTAGGTATGCTGACTTCCTCAGTAGTCTTACAACTGTAAGTCAAAAGATATGTTCATGTTAATCAGCAAAAAATTGAAATGAAAAGGCTTAACCTACTCATGAATTTAGAATAAGAAAACAAAAGAAATTTAAGAAAATCTAAAGGAATTACATAGTACTAAATTAGAAAATAGACAAACAAAAGAACGAATACAAATTGAGAACAGGTTATTTGTGGTAAAATGAAATTGACAAACCTTAACTAAGGGATCAATCATGAGTAAAAGCAAAAAAGTATAAGCTTGCAAAATAATAATTGACAGGGAGAAAATAAACATAGCCCAATAGAAAATTGAAAACTTCTGGTAGAGAATAGAATGGTAGTGATTGGAGGCTGGGAAGGGTGAGGGGAAAGAGTGATAAAGAGAAATTGGTTAATGGGTACAAAAATACAGTTAAATAAAAGGAACAAGTTCTAGAATTTGATAGCAGAGTATGGAGACTGTAGTTAACAATAATTTATTGTGTATTCCATAATAGCCAGAAGAATTGGAATGTTCTCAACACAAAGATAAATGTTTGAGGTGATAGATATCCCAATTACCCTGATTTGATCCTTACACATTGCTTTATAGATATATACACACATCACAGTGTACTCCCGAAATATGTACAACTATTATATTTCAATAAAAATTATAAAATTCTATTTTTCTGAACTCCAAGTTATAAGTTTTCTATGAAGTTATGATTTATTAAAATAATTCTAGAACAGTTAGAAAATCTAAATAGACTACTATAGAAAGAGTAGAGGAAGAGCCTAGTTTCCAACTGCCACTAATAAAAAGCAACATCTCTATAAAGTGCCACAGGGAAGTTTGTAATGACAATCAAACTATTTAAGAATATAAAAGAAGAAAGCTTCTTTTTTTTTTTTTTTTTTGCAAAGTTTGCGTAACTAGCTCAAAAGAAAAGAAAAATTTTAGATTAAAGAAAAGAAAATGTAAAATCATAAAAGATTAACACATTTATTTCAGTAATTTTACCAAAATAATTAACCATAAGTATTTGGGATTTGGTCAGGAACGCCAGGTTAGTTCAAAATTAGGAAAGGTATTCATATGTTTTATGATATGAATAGATGTAAAGAGAGATTATGTGATCCTTTCTATAGATGCTAAAAAGGCATTTGATTATATTAAACATTCATTATGGTTTTTGAAATCTTATAATAACATAGGAATAGTTAGCTATTTACCTAACATGTTAAAATAAAACTAAGTAGGGCCGGGTGCGGTGGCTCATGTCTGTAATCCCTGCACTTTGGGAGGCTGAGGCAGGTGGATCACTTGAGGTCAGGAGTTTGACAACAGCCTGGTCAACATGGTGAAACCACATCTCTATCAAAAATACAAAAATTAGCCAGGTGTGATGGTGTGCGCCTGTAATCCCAGCTACTTGGTATGAGGCTGAAGCATGAGAATTGCTTGAACCTAGGAGGTGGAGGTCGTAGAGAGCCAAGATTGTGCCCCTCCACTCCAGCCTGGGTGACAGGGTGAGACTGTCTCAAATAATAATAATTTAAAAATAAGTAAATAAAAAATAAAATAAAACGAACTAAATTCCAAAGCCAGCATCATGTTTAATGGAAAAACATTAAAAGCATTCTCAGTCAAGTCACTAATGAGACAAGTATATTCGTTATCCATGATTATTTAACATTACTCTGGAAGCTTTAGCCAATGCAAGAAATTAAAAGACCATATATTAGAAAGCAATAAAAAAGTTGTTGTTGTTTTTTTTTTTTTTTGAGTTGGTTTCACTTTTGTCACCCAGGCTGGAGTGCAGTGGCACGATCTTGGCTCACCGCAACCTCCACCTCCCAGGTTCAAGCAATTCTCCTGACTCAGCCTCCCGAGTAGCTGGGACTACAGGCACCCACCACCACGTCCGGCTAATTCTTGTATTTTTAGTAGAGACAGGGTTTCGCCATGTTGGACAGCCTGGTCTCGAACTGCTGACCTCAGGTGATCTGCCTGCCTTGGCCTCCCAAAGTGCTGGGATTGCAGGTGTGAGCCACTGAGCCCAGCTGGAAAACTCTTAAAAATATGAAAGTATAGGAAAATTTCAAGATAAAACGTAAATATAAAAATAATATACAAAAATATGTAGTTTTCTTATATATACCATAATAAACTAGAAAAAATTTTAAAAAGTTCATATTAACAAAAATGACTTTAAAATCAGGCAAATTCTTGTGGTAACATATTCAATCAGTAAAAGGAAAGGCAAAACTCTACACTTAAAATTTGATCTCACTGTTATTATGTACACATATAATAAACAGAAGGAAACTGAGCTATTGCAGTGGTTTTCAAAGAGTGGTAGTAATAGAATGGCTTTTTAGCTTTTTTTCATTGGAGAGTTTAAATTTTAATGTATTACCTATATTGTTCTTATAATGATTATTAATATACATTTTTATGAATGATCGAACCATTCCCACCTTCCCAATGGCTATGACTTGTAAATTTCAAAGTCCCCTGCCTTGCACGCTGCGGTAGTTGCTATCCACAGAAGAGCCTTGGGTGGGTTCTGGGTGTAGACAGCAGCTCTCCCAGGCTGTTTTACTCCCTGTCAACCAAATTCCATTTCTGCTGATGAGCTATCTGCTGGCTCACCGGTAAATGCCTTTTCTCTGACATCCTGAGGTGATTTGAGTCTTTTCTCCAGTTACCAAGAATGTGTCCAGTAGTCTCTGATCCCATTGCTGCCCCAGTTGTCAAAGCACAGTCAGATGGGTTTTGTGACTCTTAAAATCCTGAGGGCGTTTCTGAGAATCCACACTACCTTCCTGCCTCGTGTTTTTCTTTCTTTGTAAAGACGATAGGAAATCCACCTGACATTCATTCCTCTCTGATGCTCTATGAAAGTGACTGCAGTGACTCTCCCCTTGGCTGCACAGTAGAAATACGTGGAGCTTTAAAAAATCCTTATGCCCAGACGATACCCCCAGGCCAATTAAATCAGAATCTCTGAAGGTAAGACCCAGGCATCTGGATTTTTTTAAAGCACCCACCGGATCACTGCTGTTTCAGAATGTACCTGGACAGATACTTCCAGTTATTAGCTCTTTCTTGTCACTCCCTCAAATTAAGACACAATCCTTGCTTATGTTATAATTACCTGAAGGGAGAAGAGTCAATATTTTAAAAGTTGATACCAAGAAAAGTTACGGAAATTTAAGGTATCTTGCAAAGGTTTGCTGGTCAGTATTTCCAACCACATTTCCTGACTTTCTGTTACATTAGATTCTCAGTCCCCAAGATTACTGGAATCACCTGGGACACTTTAGGAAGAAAATACTGATGCCAAGGCCTTTCATCAAGAACTCCATTTTAATTGGTTTAGGTGTTGGCACCTGGGTATGGGGATGTGTCATTAAAGCTTCCCAGCTGTTTCCAATGTCTAGCCAGGACAGAGAACTCTGACAGATTTGCAGCCTGGGAGGCATGATGATGGCTTCTTGTTTCTCCCTTCATTGCTTTTCTCCTTACAGAACATAAAAGTCACCAGCGCTTTCAGGTCACACAGCCACTTCCACAAAGATTCCTCCACCTAGGCTTACAGTCAAGGCAGTGACTACAGACTGACCTGCAGTTTCATGTGGATAGCATGCATCTCATTGGAGCCTCTACAGCAAGGGCATGTCTCCAGTGTGAGGCTATCTCAATGACCAACCTTCCAAATGAGGTCTCCACTGTGCTCAGGCCATGGGGAAGTTGCAGAGGGGATGCCACATGGATGAGAATGTGGATACAGGGATCTCCAAGAGGTCCTTAAAGTTATTTTCTTTTTCTTTCTTTCTTTCTTTTTTTTTTTTGAGATGGAGTCTTGCTCTGTCGCCAGGCTGGAGTGCAGTGGCATGATTTTGATGATCTCGGCTCACTGCAACCTCCGCCTCCGGGGTTCAAGTGATTCTCCTGCCTTAACCTCCCGAGCAGCTGGGACTACAGGCACCTGCCACCACGCCTGGCTAATTTTTGTATTTTTAGTAGAGACGGGGTTTCACCATTTTGGCCAGGCTGGTCTCGAACTCCTGACCTCATGATCCACCCACCTTGGCCTCCCAAAGTGCTGGGATTACAGGCGTGAGCCATGGCGCCCGGCCAGGTCCTTAAAATTCTAAGATCACATGACTTGGGAGTGGGAAGAAATCATCTTCTGGTATGATTTATCTTGATGAAATTAGTAATTTGTAAATGCTTTGCAAACTGGCAAATCAGTGGGTAGGTAACAGCTCTGTGCCTATGTTCTATTGAAGAAGAGTTAGCTCCTCCCCCATTTATCCCCATTTTAACACAAGCATTCGATTGCAGCCCTGCAGTTTTCCAGCCGCTTGCTCATACTGTTTTTTCTGCCTGCGATCGTTTTCCTCCAAGTCCACTGCCCAAATAGTTCAAGACTTGACACCAGATGCTGCCTGCTGAACTAATCTTTCCGTGAAACATTCCCATCTCGTCTCTCACTCCTGCCTGTCTCTCTCTGTGTTTCTCTCTTTCCCTGTCTTTCCTCCCTCCTGCTGCTGCTCTCCTAAACTCCCACATATGTTCTTTCATGCAACTTACTATGCTTTACCTTCTAGTTCAGTCACTGCTCTATGGAACATATCTTTCTTACATCTCTATAAGTAATTCAAGGATAAAACATGTTTGATTCAGTCTTTTCAATAGCAATAACCATCACAATACTTTAATAGTTGTGAAATGAATGATCAATTGTTCTAATATTCATATAATTTCAGAGAAAGAGAGCATCAGTATAAGCTAGAGTTGTCATGGAAGACTTTCCAGACACGTTAATATTTGGGCTAGACTTTCCTGGCCTAGTATGCTTTAGGGGAGGTACAGGTTAAGTGCAGGGCGCAAGGTTGTGGCAGGGACTCCTTTGTATTAATGGGACAAGCAGGTCATGGACCAATCCACCTGCTTCTTTTTACTTAAACCTCCCAAAACAATACGGCCCTTAGGAGGGGCTACACCTTCCAGACAAGTTAGTCATGGTCGGGGTAGAAGAACCACTAAACAGCTGCTGCCAACCCTCAGACAGCTGCAGATGCAATTGCTTAAAACCAGGGGGATTCTGGGATGACTTCAGGTCACCCTGAGACACCCTGAGGGTCTGACAGGGTCCCCACGAGGCCCACTGGGGAGCCCTCCTGCACGACCACCCTCCAGGCTCCCCTTACGAGCTGTGACAGCCCCTGCTCTGGAACTCCAGCCCATCCCTCATGCGCCCAACATGACAAGGCTCAAGGCCTTCGCTGGAGTGAGGGTTCCCGGCTGCCTGAAGCAGTGGGTGCGGGCAGGGAACTGGTCTGAGCGTCTCCCCACACTCAGGCTAACAGGCTTCATCTGAGAGAGGAGAGCATGGGGAAAAAGCACAGAAGAACCCAGGACCTCCAGACTGTAGTCCCAGCTCCTCCCCGAAATGGCTTTCCCTTTCAGGGGCGCCCATCGCACCAGGTTCATTCAGCTGATGGCAACAGAAGCCCCTTCTCTAGTCTGCAGGAGCGGAGGAAGGACTCATGCGAATACTCACCCTGGAATGGGCACAGAAGCCACTGAGGTTTCCTCAGGAAACAAGGGGAGGAGCTGCGCAGACCCAGTTATCCTCCCGGAGAGCGAGCCAGGGGCTATGTCTGAGACATGAGAGGACTCGAGCTGCTGTCCTCCCTGTACAGGGCTGTCTTCACTACAGCGCTGTCCTCTGGGGCACTCAGAAACTGGCCCTCCTAGGAGAGAGAAGGATGGGGAGACAGGCATGGAAAAGGAGACACCTCAGGCCCTTCATACTCATGGCAACGATGCCTCACACCTTCGGGTATTTAGACTTTCTCACAAGGAAGGCTTTGCCTCGAGCCCCGGCTTTGTGGGCAGGATGTTAAGGCAGATGATGTCCGCTCTGCTTCATGGTGGGTCACTGAGGCCTACAGGACTTGCCCATGTCCTCAAAGTCCCCCAGGAAGGGAGAGGTGCAGCTGGGGACTCTCTATGGGTTTTCTAAGGAGACATTTTCTTTCCCAGATGTCAACCGGGGCATGTGAGCAGAGACAAGCCCCAAGCAGGCCCCAGAAGGGAGGTAAGAGGGGAAAGCTTTCTCCAAAGCCGGCTTCCCGGTGAGCCCTCAGGAGCGTGGGGCTTTCTCTCTTGGGGCCTTGTTAGTGGGGGCCACTGGGACTGTGTCTTGGGGATCCTATAATGATTCTGGAGGTGGTGGGAGACGAGCCCTACGATACTAGCAGGACTCCTGGGAGGCTGCCTACCAATGTGACTTTCTAAGCCAGGCCCTGAGTAATTGAGAGGCCTGGTGAAGGTCGCAGGTTAACGAACAGAAGCTGTGGGAAGGCGTAGGCGTGTGTTCCTCTGACTCCCCTTCCCACTGACACATGCTCAGCCAACATTCCCCCGCCTAAGAGAGAGGGCTCTTCTCCCACCAGGGAATGCTGGTGCAGTAGAAAAAGCAGAATAGACAAACCTGTTCTTCTGATTATTAGTGGTTTGACTCTGCACAAGCTGCAAAGTCAGTTTTTGAGCCTCAGTTTCCTCATCTGTAAAATGAGCATATTCTCCCCTACAGAGCACTGCTGTCTGAACATTATACGAAGTAGGATTCATTAAGCTGCTAAGAGAAGTTCAACAATTCATCTACATACAGACTGAGAACATTTGTGAGTGTTTGTTATTTACATGGTAATTTACTAAGAACTGTACAAGCCTGGAGTGTCTATCAGTCTTCCCAACACTTCTACAAAGTAGATTGTAGCAGACGGATCAGATGTTCTGCTTCACATCTGGAGAACAAAGGAGACAAGATACTTGTCTTCCGATTTCAGCCATGGTTGGAGGGGATAGTTCCCTATAGGCTTTCACTGCAAGCTGACAGTGTAGCCTCTTCCCTGGGATCCCCTGATGCCACGAACAATGGGGAAGCTTACTCTGTCTCAGCACATGTGGAGCTCAGAAATGCAGAGGGCAACTTGATAATGGGGAATGGGGACAGTAGATAAATATCCCAGGAACCAGGCACGGTGGCTCATGCCTGTAATCCCAGCACTTTGGGAGGCCTAGGTGAGTGGATCACAAGGTCAGGAGTTCGAGACCAGCTTGGCCAACATGAAACCCCCATCTCTACTAAAAATTCAAAAAAGTTGCCAGGCATGGTGGTGCGCACCTATATTCCCAGCTACTCAGGAGGCTGAGGCAGGAGAATCACTTGAACCCAGGAGGCAGAGATTGCTGTGAGCCGAGATCGTGCCACTGCACTCCAGGGTGGGCGATAGAGCAAGACTCAGTCTCAAAAAAAAAAAAAAAAAAGATAAAGTATACCAGAATCTCTGGGACACAGCTAAGACAGTGCTAAGAGGAAAATTCATAGCACTACATGCCCACATCTAAAAGTTAGAAAGATCTCAAATTAACAACCTACCATCACAAATGAAAGAATTAGAGAAGCAAGAATGAATCAACCCCCAAACTGGGAGAAGACAAGAAATTACCAAAATCCGAGTTGAACTGAAGGAAATTGAAACACAAAGACCATTCAAAAGATCAATAAAAACAGGAGTTGATTTTTTAAAAAATGAATAAGATAGGCCACTAGCTGGCCTAATAAAGAAGAAAAGAGAGAAGATCCAAATAAACACAATTAGAAATGATAAAGGGAATATTACCACTGACCCCACAGAAATAAAAATAACCATCAGAAATTTCTTCAAATACCTCTGTGCAAACAAACTAGAAAACTTAGAAGAGATTGATAGATTCCTGGACAAACTGTCCAAGACAAACAGGAAGAAATTGATGCCCTGAACAGACCAATAATGAGCTCTGAAATTGAGTCAGTAGTAAATAGCCTACCAACCAAAAAAAAAAAAAAAGGCCTTGGACCTGATGGATTCATAGCTGAATTCTACCAGAGGTACAAAGAAGAACTGGTATCATTCCTACTGACACTGTTCCAAAAACTGAGGATGAGAGAATCCTTCCTAACTTGTTTTATGAGGCTAACATCATCCCGATACCAAAACTTGGCAGAGATACAACAGAAAAAGAAAATTTCAGGCCAATATCCTTGATGAACATTGATGCAAAAATCCTCAACAAAATTCTGGCAAACTGAATCTGGCAGCACATCAAAAAGCTTATCCACCATGATTAAGTATGCTTCATCCCTGGGATGCAGGGTTGGCTCAACAAACATAAATCAATAAATGTAATTAATCACATAAACAGAACTAAAGACAAAAACTACATGATTATCTCAATAGATGCAGAAAAGACTTTTGAAAAAATTTAACATCGCTTCATGTTAAAAACTCTCAATAAACTAGGTATTGAAGGAACATACCTGAAAATAGTAAGAACCATCTATCACAAACCCATAGCCAACATCGTACTGAATAGGCAAAAGCTGGAAGCATTCCCTTTGAAAACTGGCACAAGACCAGGATGCTGTCTCTCACCACTGCTATTCAACATAGTATTGGAAGTTCTGTACAGGGCAATTAGGCAAGAGAAAGAAGTAAAGGGCATTCAAATAAGAATAGAGGAAGTTAAATCATTCCTGTTTTCAGATTACATGATCCTATATCTAGAAAACTCCATAGTCTTGGCCCACAAGCATCTTAATCTGAAAAACAACTTCAGTAATGTCTCAGGATACAAAATTAATGTGCAAAAATCACTAGCATTCCTATACACCAACAAGTCAAACTGACAGCCAAATCAGGAATGCATGCCCATTCACAATTGCCACAAAAATAACAATATACCTAGGAATACCGCTAACTAGGGAGGTGAAAGATCTCTACAAGGATAACTACGATACACTCCTCAAAGAAATGAGAGACAACTCAAATGGAAAAACATTCCATGCTAATGGATAAGAAGAATCAATATCATTAAAATGCCCTTACTGCCCAAAGCAATGTATAGATTCAGTGTTATTCCTATTAAACTACCATTGACATTCTTCATAGAATTAAAGAAAACTATTTTAAAATTCATAGAGTCAAAAAACAGCCTGAATAGCCAAGGTAATCCTAAGCAAAAAGAACAAAGCTGAAGACGTCGTGCTACCTGACTTCAAACTATATTCAAACTATACTACAGGGCTATAGTAACTAAAACAGCATGGCACTGGTACAAAAACAGACACAAAGACCAATGGAACAGAATAAAGAACCCAGAAATAAAACCACATACCTACAACTATCTGATCTTTGATAGATAGAAACCTGACAAAAACAAGCAATGGGGAAAGGATTCCCTATTCAATAAATTGTGCTGGGATAACTAGAGAGCCATATGCAGAAGACTGAAACTGGACTCCTTCCTTATATCAAATACAAAAATGAACTCACTACTCTTTTTAAACATTGTACTAGGCAGTGAGAAAGGGCAATAAAAAGAACTAAAATGTATACATATTGGAAAGTAAGAAATTAAACCATCTCTATTCATGTTTATACAGAATCCCCAAAATTATCTAAAAAAGGGTTCTAGAACTAGTAATCAAGTTTAGTAAATCCATAGGGTATAAGGTCAACATATTAAAACATTTTAATTCTATATATAAATATATACATGATATTAATATATTAAAATTATATAATATCAAATAACAGTGAACATGTGGAAGTTGAAAAAAGTACTCTTTACATAGCACCATATTATTAAATAAGTATAACTCTTACAAAATATGTGTAAGATCTATGACATGAAAACTGCAACACTGGTTGTGGAAATCAGACTTAAGAAATGGGTACATACCCAACCTCAAACTATACTACAAGCCTGCAACAACCAAAACAGCATGGTACTGGTACAAAAACAGACACACAGACTGATAGAACGGAATAGAGAACTCAGAAATAAGACTGCACACCTACAACCATCTGATTTTCAAAAATTTTGGCAAAAACAAGCAATGGGGAAAGGATTCCTTATTTAATAAATGATGTTGGGAGAACTGGCCAGCCATATTCAGAAAATTGAAACTGGATCCCTTCCTTACACCTTATACAAAAACTAACTCAAGATGTCTTAAACCCAAAACTATAAAAACCCTAGAAGAAAATCTAAGACATATGCACAGGCAAGGTTTCATGATGAAAATGTCAAAAGCAATTGCAACAAAAGCAAAAAATGGCAAATGGGATCTAATTAAACTAAAAAGCTTTTGCACAGCAAAAGAAACTGTCATCAGAGCAAACACACAACCTATAGAATGGGAGAAAACTTTTGCAATGTCTCCTTCTGACAAAAGTCTAATATCTAGAGTCTACAAGGAACGTAAACAAATTTACAAGAAAAAAACCCCATTAAAAAGTGGGCGAAGGACATGAACAGACACTTCTCAAAAGAAGACATACATGTGGTCAACAAACATATGAAAAAAAGTTCAACATCGCTGATCATTAGAGAAAGCAAATTAAAACCACAATGAGATACCATCTCATACCAGTCAGAATGGCAATTATTAAAAAGTCATGAAACAACAGATACTGGCGAGGCTGCAGAGTGAAAGGAATGCTTTTACACTGTTGGTGGGAATGAATTAGTTCAAGCATTGTGGAAGACAGTGTGGCAATTCCTCAAAGACCTAAAAACAGAAATACCATTTAACCCAGCAATCCCGTTACTGGGTATATACCCAAAGGAATATAAATCATTCTATTATAAAGATACACGAATGCGAGTATGTTCATTGCATCACTATTCACAACAGCACAGACATGGAATCAACCCAAATGCTCATCAATTATAGACTGAATAAAGAAAATGTGGTATGTATACACCATGGAATACTATGCAGCCATAAAAAGAAATGAGATCACGTCATTTGCAGGCACATGGATGGAGCTGGAGGCCATTATCCTCAGCAAACTGACGCAGGAACAGAAAACCAAACACTGCATGTTCTAACTTGTAAGTGGTAGCTGAATAATGAAAACATGTGGACACAGGGAGGGGAACAACATACATTGGGGCCTATTGGGGGTGAGCTGAGGGGAGGGAGAGCATCGGGAAAAATAGCTTACGCATGCTGGGCTTAATACCTAGGTGATGGGTTGATATGTGCAGCAAACCACCATGGCACACATTTACCTGTGTAACAAACTTGCATATCCTGTACACGTACCCCAGAACTTAAATAAAAAGAAATGGGTAGATACAATATCTTTACAGATTGGAAGACTTAACACTCTTAAGATGTTGACTCTTCAGCAACTGATCTAGAGCGTTAACAAACTTCTAATAAAAATTCTAACAGAAAATTTTGTGCATGATTTGACAATCTGATTATAAAATTTGTATGTAAAGACAAATACACCCAAAATCAATTCTGAAAGAGGAGAACAACGTAGAAGCACTAACATTGTCTCGTTTCCAAATTAACTATTAAGTTACAATAATGAGGAAAGTGTAGTATTAGACAAAGGATAGAAATATAGATCAGTATTAAGGGTATATAATACCATAAGGAGTCCAGAAATAGATCTACTCATGTATCATTCACTGATTTTTGACAAAGTCACAGAGGCAATTCAGTGAAGATGAGTCTTCAACAAATGGTGCTGGAAAAGTTGGGTTTCCATATACAAAAGGAATAAAATGGAACCTCGATTTACATCTAACACTCTACAACAATGAGTTCAAAGTGGATCACAGGCCTTCATATTTGTGTGAGTGCTAAAGATTCACCATGACATCTGTGGGGTCGTACAAGTCCCAGAGAAGGAGGCAAGGAGGATATGTAGCAGCAAGGAGGTGAGGTGCTTTCAGTTGCATCCACTAAAGCTAGCTGAAGCCATCGCAGAACTGGTTCCTTCAGCTGTGGCTGAAACACCAGATGAGGCTGAGAGAACCTAAAATAGCGCATCATTTAAGTGTCTCCTATAGATCTCAAGGGATACGTTCTTCTACCAAGGCTTCGCTGAATTGGAGGTTAAGCCTATCACCCAGTCATTTTTTGGTACTCATGTAAGCCAATATACAAAGAGTAGGGTTGTCATTCTGCCTAGTGTGATTGATATTGATTGCCAGGGCAAAACTTGGTTGTTCTATACAAGTGGAAAAGAGAGAGCCATGTCTAAAATCCTGGAGAATTATTTGGTTGCCACTTAGTATTACCATGCCCATCAATAAAGGTTAATAAAAACTATAACAACTTGGTTTATGGGATGCAGATTTCCTAGGGATGAAAGCTTGCACTGTTACCACTGTGTAACCCAGCTGATAATGGCCAAAAGACAGGGGAACATAGAATGGGTAGTGGAAGACAAAAATATAAATGTCCACTGTGGCCTTGTGAGCAATTGTAGGGATGAGAAGAACATGGCATTAGGAGGTAATCTGACATAGACGGAGAGCAGTTAGCATGATGGTGGTGATGAGTGCTGTCAAGTTTTCCTAGAGAGATAAGGAGATAAAAGTAACTGAACGGGTGGGAATCTGGTTTTCTTTTTCTATTTTGGCCTGAGGAAGAATTGAGCATGACCTGAGAGAACTCATTTTTTCTGTTTTTTGTCTCCTTTCTATATATCTGCTTATGTTTGTGTCACAGAAGTCTGATCTTGGAGTGTTTTTATGGGAAGTTGAGTTTTAGTGAGAGACTACCACCTGGATATCTTTACAAAGCATGTATCTTTCATAGAGGTTATTCTGCTTAAAGACCATTGTCTGCATAGTATTCCATGGTGTATATGTGCCACATTTTCTTAATCCAGTCTGTCAATGATGGACATTTGGGTTGATTCCAAGTCTTTGCTATTGTGAATAGTGCCGCAATAAACATACATGTGCATGTCTTTATGGCAGCATGATTTATAATCCTTTGGGTATATACCCAGTGATGGGATTGCTGGGTCAAATGGTATTTCTAGTTCTAGATCCTTGAGGAATCGCCACACTGTCTTCCACAATTCACTTCCTTTGTAGGGACATGGATGCATCTGGAAACCATCATTCTCAGCAAACTATCACAAGAATAGAAAACCAAACATCGCATGTTCTCACTCATAGGTAGGAACTGAACAATGAGATCACTTGGACACAGGGTGTGGAACATCACACACCACGGCCTGTCGTGGGGTGGTGGGGGTGGAGGGATAGCATTAGAAGATATACCTAGTGTAAATGACGACTTAATGGGTGCAGCACACCAACATGGCACATGTATACATATGTAACAAACCTGCACGTTGTGCACATGTACCCTAGAACTTAAAGTATAATAAAAAATAAAATAAATAAATAAATATAGAAGGTAACAGTATAGCACTTATTATCACCTGAGATATACACCCAGAACATCTAAATCTCCAATCAAATGAAGTTATTGCTTTCTTCATCAAAAAAAAAAAAAAAACATTGTATTTTTGTGTCAGCTTATTGTGTAAATGTTGTATATCTAAGATATTTGAGGCCATTCACAGTCTTTTATGGCCATTCTTTTTCACGTCCCAAAATGTAGGCTGCGGCCACACAGGACTACTATCCATTTCCTAAGCAGGTAGTGATTAAGCATCCATCCATGAGCTCCGTCCTCATGATATCCCTAAATAGAGTCAAGTGCAATCAGTGACTGAATACAGTGACAGATGACATGTAGAGTAATTAGTCACTGATGCAGGGATCTGAGCAAATTTATTCTAGCGAGGTCCAGGGTAATTACTTTGTCTTTAATGAGTTACCCTGGAATCTAGATTCCTCTGGGATGCAGGGTCCCTGAGGCTCAGGGATGGGTAGAAGGGGAGATGTGAGAAGGAGTGGTCCAGACACAGGGGACAACTACAGAGACTGTTACTTTATGTGTCGTAATGGATAAAAGGGAGCAAGATCTCGGGTCAGGATGCTGGAGTTACCGTCAGATGTTGGGTGAGTTGGGCAGAAGGGTGAAGGAGCTGATTCTTGGTGTCCTTCCAGCCTGCGGGTCTTGATTTCCCAGGTGTGTGATGTTCTGCAGGATATTTTTTCAGTCATAATAACTTTTCTCTTTTCCATGTCTTTGCCTCCCACGACTTTCCAACATTCTAGAAGTATTTTAACTAATGTTTTCCAGTTACAGTCGTTGGTAATGATAGCACTTACACATATTCCTTATTGTGTAATATATCCTCACAAGATCCTATCATTTTGGTATAATGACAGCTCTGTGCAGTATGCTTTAATGCAGTCATTCTCAAGCCTTGCTTTGTTTTAAAATTATATGTGAAGCTTTACAGATAATTTTATGGTTCTCCAGAAGTCAGAACCATAAGCATAGTCTATCTATCTATCTATCTATCTATCTATCTATCTATCTATCTATCTATCTATATCATCTATCCATCTGGCATCTATCATCATCTATCTATCTATATCTACCTCTCTCTCTCTCTCTAATCTCTCTCTCTATATCTCTCTACCTGTATCTATCTATTATCTATCTATCTATCTATCTATCTATCTATCTATCTATCCATGTATTATCTATCTACCTATCTATATCTATCAAGACACACACACACACACACACACACACACACACACACAGAGAGAGAGAGAGAGAGAAAGAGAGATTCTTTTAAGAAATTGGCTCACAAGATTGTGGGCATGGGTAAGTCTGAAATCCACAAGGCAGGTAAGTAGGCTGGAGACCCAGGGAAGAGTTGAAGTTGCAGTCTTGAGTCTGAGCAGTCTGAAGGCATAATTCTTTCTTCTTCAGGATACTGTGGTCTTTTCTCTTAAGGCCTTCAACTAATTCTATGAGGCTTATCACGTAATAGGGGGAGTCTGCTTTACTCAAAGTCTACTGATTTACAGGTCAGTCATATTACAGAATACCTTTACTACAACATCTAGAACTGGCATTTGACCAAAACTTGGTACCAGAGCCTAGCCAAGTGATAGACTGGATAAAGAAAGTGTGGCACGGTGGCTCAAGCCTATAATCCCAGCACTCTGGGAGGCCGAGACGGGCAGATCACGAGGTCAGGAGATCGAGACCATCCTGGCTAACACGGTGAAACCCTGTCTCTACTAAAAAATACAAAAAACTAGCCGGGCGAGGTGGCAGGTGCCTGTAGTCCCAGCTACTCGGGAGGCTGAGGCAGGAGAATGGTGTGAACCTGGGAGGCGGAGCTTGCAGTGAGCTGAGATCCGGCCACTGCACTCCAGCCTGGGCGACAGAATGAGACTCCGTCTCAAAAAAACAAAAGAAAAAAAAAAAAAAGAAAGTGTGGCACATATACACCATGGAATATACTATGCAGCCATAAAAAAGAATGAGTTAATGTCCTTTGCAGGGACATGGGTGAAGCTGGAAACCATCATTCTCAGCAAACTAACACAGGAACACAAAACCAAACAACCTCATGTTCTCACTCATAAGTGGGAGTTGAACAGTGAGAACACAAAGACACAGGGAGGGGAACATCACATACCAGGGCCTGTCGGGGGGTGGAGGCCAAAGGGAGGGAGACCATTAGGACAAATACCTAATCCACGTGGGGCTTAAAACCTAGATGTCTGGTTGATGGGTGCAGCAAACCACCATGGCCCATGTATACCTATCTAACAAATCTACAAGTTCTGCACATGTATCCCAGAACTTAAAGTAAAATAAAATAAAAAAAATTAACCATCACATGGGATATGGATACCTGAAGACAAACTCAAAGGAGGGCTTGACGTTAGAAATTATCCTTCTTCTTTCTGTTTGTCCCCAAATTTATAAAATTATTATCATATTTGTTTTTCCCACACCAATTTCAATGACATGAAGTAGATTTGAGCAGCAGAATGTTTGGTTTGGGTCATTTGTATTTGTGAAAAGAGTAGTATATCTGAGATACCCTAATATTTTCCCCAGGCACAAAATTACATTGGTGACGTCAGCAATAGTGTGTCAAAATGTAGTGTTAAATTGGTAAAGGTAATGAGTTCTTATTCCAGGAGGATTTAGTAGAAGTAGTTATTAGTTATTCAATGGGCATTTGCTACCTTTTAAGTTGGAGGAATGCACATTCCAGCCTGAGAAACAGCCAACAACTATTTAGAAAACATCTGCATTATCCAGGCACCATGCCAAGTGCCATGACTGCCCTGCCACGGTTATGACATGGCCTTTCATGCATAGCGTTTACAGTCTGGTAAGGAAGTCAGCTATCAACAGGTGATCAAAGGCATGGAGTGCTACCGGATGAGTATGAGATGCTGTGGAAACGTAGAAGCAGGTCTCACCTGGCTTACAGAGACATAGGGAAGGTTTAGCTGAGCAACTTACATGTAATAGACCTGAAGGATAAGTGAAAATGAGCCGGATGAAGATGGGGCATGGGGGGGATAGGTACTAGGTAGGAGGAACAGCAAGTATGAAAGGCTGGAGGCAGGAAATTATGACTTATAAGTCCAGCATTGCTGAAAAGAGGATGCAAGAGTCATTGTGGGGCCAGATGAGGCTGTGGAGGCAGGTGTGGGTCAGGTAATGAAACATCCTTTGTGCTCTTGAAAGGAATTTTGCCTTTATCTTAAGAACAATGATAATCCATTAATATTTAATCAGGAGAGAGGGATGATCAGATTTTCATCTCAGAATGCCACAATGTAAATGAAGATTGTTGGAAAAGAAGGTTGTTGAAGCACAGGGGCAGGAAGATGAATTGAGAAGCAGTTTCAACAGTCCAGGTAAGATTTCCACCTGGTCTAGGGCAGTGGGAGTTGGGAGAAGGAGTGGATGAATTAGAAAGAGGATGAAGTGCAGGATCTATAGGACTTGCTAGATTGGATATTGACTGTGAGAGAAAAGAATTTAATGAAATCAAACCTCAGGCCTCTGACTTGAGCCTGGATTCCATTCACTAAACATGAGAGAGTGGAGGAGGATGGAGTTAGAAGAGGAGCAGGGTGAGATCAGAATGTCATTTAGGATCTGTTAAGCCGAAGATGCCTGTCATCCATACAAGAGATGATAATCATTGAGACTCAGGATATCAAGTTCTGTATACTAGAGAATGCTACACCTGAACACCTGAGTTTTTTGTTTGTTGTTTTTTTTTTTTGAGAGTCTTACTCTGTCACCCAGGTTGGAGTGCAACAGCACGAACTTAGCTCACTGCAACCTCCACCTCCCAGGTTCAAGCAATTCTCCTGCCTCAGCCTCCTGAGTAGCTGAATTACAAGTGCCCGCCACCACACCAGGCTAATTTTTGTATTTTTAGTAGAGACAAAGTTTCACCATGTTGGCCAGGCTGGTCTTGAACTCCTGGCCTCAGGTGATTCACGTGCCTCGGCCTCCCAAAGTGCTGGGATTACAGGTGTGAGCTACTGCGTCCAGTCTATACCTGAGTTTTAAATGGCAATTAAAGCCATTGGAGTAGATATGTTTTTATTGGGCATTATGCAGAATTATAAAAAAAATGAAGTTTGGAAAACTCCCTGAGGAATATCAACATGTAAGATACTGACAGAGGAAGAGCCAACTGCAGTTACCGGCCAGGCAGGTAAGAGAGAAACCAATACATTTTATGTTTCAGAAGTAAATAGATGAGTGTTTTAGAAAGGATGGAATATTGTTACATGTTAAAGATAAATGAAGAGAAAAAAGATAAAGTTAAATAAGTCATTTCTGATTATAGCAATTCTTATTATAGATATTCATGTTATAGAGATAATTACTGTAATGTCAGTTAAATAAAGAATTTTTGCAAAACACCGAACAGACCAAGTGTCACACAAGTATCTCCATTTTAAAATTCACATTTTTAAAGGACAGTATTGTTTTCCCTTAAAGATACTGGAGACAGAGCATGATGGGACGAAATCAAACCAGCATCTCAGAGTTCCTGCTCCTGGGCCTGCCCATCCAGCCAGAGCAGCAAAACCTGTTCTATGCCCTGTTCTTGGCCATGTATCTTACCACCCTCCTGGGGAACCTCCTCATCATTGTCCTCATTCAACTGGACTCCCATCTCCACACGCCTATGTATTTGTTTCTCAGCAACTTGTCCTTCTCTGACCTCTGCTTCTCTTCCGTGACCATTCCCAAGTTGTTACAGAACATGCAGAACCAAGACCCATCCATCCCCTATGCGGACTGCCTGACTCAAATGTACTTCTTCCTGTTTTTTGGAGACCTGGAGAGCTTCCTTCTTGTGGCCATGGCCTATGACCGCTATGTGGCCATCTGCTTCCCCCTGCACTACACCACCATCATGAACCCCATGCTGTGTCTCTCCCTGGTGGCGCTGTCCTGGGTACTGACCACCTTCCATGCCACGTTACACACTTTACTCATGGCCAGGTTGTGTTTTTGTGCAGACAATGTGATCCCTCACTTTTTCTGTGATATGTCTGCTCTGCTGAAGCTGGCCTGCTCTGACACTCGAGTTAATGAATTGGTGATATTTATCATGGGAGGGCTGATTCTTGTCATCCCATTCCTACTCATCCTTGGGTCCTATGCACGGATTGTCTCCTCCATCCTCAAGGTCCCTTCGTCTAAGGGTATCTGCAAGGCCTTCTCTACTTGTGGCTCCCACCTCTCTGTGGTGTCACTGTTCTATGGGACTGTTATTGGCCTCTACTTAGGCCCATCAGCGAATAGTTCTACTCTAAAGGAGACTGTCATGGCTATGATGTACACTGTGGTGACCCCCATGCTGAACCCCTTCATCTACAGCCTGAGGAACAGAGACATGAAGGGAGCCCTGGGCAGAATCATTCATCAAAAGAAAACTTTCTTATTTCTCTGATGATAACACTTGGAGCTATTACATAGTTTATCCAGTAAAATATTGACATTATTGGGATATTCTAGATTATTTCCTCACCATAAATACTTTTGTTGAAATGGCATCTTACATAATTTTTCAACATATAGTGGAGATGAAGTATAGCTGAGTAGTTGAACTAGGGAAGGGGGTCTTGGTGACCTGGCTAAGACTTCCTGTTTGTCTTCCCAACATGATCCTGGAAAAACATAGTTTAAGAATGATTGTTTTAGATGGTCTTCGTGCCCCACATTCTTAAATTATCACAGGATTTTGTTATGTTACTCCAAGTTTTGCTTTGACTGTAGAATCATTTTAATTTATTTTTTTTAATTTAAAAATTTTTATTTATTTTTATTTTGTATTTCAGACAGGGTCTCACTCTGTTGCCCAGGCTGGAGTGCAGTGGCACAATCATGGCTCACTGTAGCCTCCACCTTCTGGACTCAAGGGATTCTCCTGCTTCAGCCTCCCAAGTAGCGAGGACTACAGGCATGCACCACTATACCCAGCTAATTTTTAAGATTTTTTTTTTTGTGTGTGTGGAGATGAGGTCTCCCTATGTTTCTCAGGCTGGTCTTGAATTCCTGGCTTCAAGTGATCCTCCCGCCTTGGCCGTTCAAAGTGCTGGGATTACAGGCATGAGGCACCATGCCTGGCTTGTGGAATTATTTATTTGTTTATTATTTATGAGACTGAGTCTTGCTCTGTCACCCAGGCTAGACTACAATGGCATGATCTTGGCTCACTGCAACCTCCACCTCCTGGGTTCAAGTGATCCTCCTGCCTCAGCCTCCCAAGTAGCTGGGATTACAGGCATATGCCACCACGTCTGGCTAATTTTTGTGTTTTTAGTAGAGACGGGGTTCCACCATGTTGGCCAGGCTGGTCTCGAACTCCTGACCACAAGTGATCCGCCCATCTCAACCTCCCAAAGTGCTAGGATTACAGGTGTGAATCACCGCGCCCAGGCTTTTTCAAGTTTTTTTCCTGGTTAACACTAAAGCTGAACATCTTCTTATATTGTTTATTCTTTATGAATGTTCTGTAAATATTCTTTGTACACTTTTACTCAGGTGTGTTTTATTTTTATTAGATTATAGGAGCTCTTTGTATATTTTAAATTTCAATCTTGTGTTTATGAGACATGTTATAGCCTGTTACTTCTTTTTCAAATTTCCGTTATCTTTTGTCCCAAAAAACTTTCCTATTTCTATCTGGTCAAATATGTCAACCTTTTTATAGCGCTTCTCCATTTTGCATAAATTATAAATATTATTTTATATTAGAGTATTTTATAGATTGTAATTTAAGTTTAGCTTTTTAAACCATCTGAAATATAATTTTACTTGTACTGCAAAATTTTCATTTAATATTTTCCCATGTCAATTTCCCCGGTAGTATATCCTTTCTCCCATTGATTTTCTTAATCACAAAACAAATCCTCACATACACAGGACTATTTTTAATGTTCTTTTCACTCAATTGATCTTTTTTGTCAATTCCTGTTCCTGAATAAATAGATACTGTTTTAATTATTGGGTTTTTTCAAGTATATATTGATACTTGGTAGACAAACAACCAATTTATGGTTCCTATTTTTCAAATATTTCTTATACATTTTACCTATTTTGTCTTTTTTTTTTTTTTTTTTTTTGAGACGGAGTCTTGCTCTTTCGCCCGGGCTGGAGTGCAGTGGCCGGATCTCAGCTCACTGCAAGCTCCGCCTCCCGGGTTTACGCCATTCTCCTGCCTCAGCCTCCCGAGTAGCTGGGACTACAGGCGCCCGCTACCTCGCCCGGCTAGTTTTTTGTATTTTTAGTAGAGACGGGGTTTCACCGTGTTAGCCAGGATGGTCTCGATCTCCTGACCTCGTGATCCGCCCGTCTCGGCCTCCCAAAGTGCTGGGATTACAGGCTTGAGCCACCGCGCCCGGCCACATTTTACCTATTTTGTCTTTCAAGAGAACTTGAGAATAAACTTGTCCATCTCCACAAAAATAATTCCATTGGGCATTTTGTTTGGATTGCATTGAATGTATTTGAGTAGATATTACTCAAATTACACTCATAATTATGTTGTGTTGTATTCATATAAGTGGGGCGATTCCTCAAGGATCTAGAACCAGAAATACCATTTGACCCAGCAATCCCATTATTGGGTATATACCCAAAGGATTATAAATCTTTTTAAAACTCTTATCTCTACTTGTGGTGTGAGTAAGTTTCCAACATTGGTCAATTTGTATTCCTTTTTATTATTATTTTTAAAAATGAGTCTCGCTCTGTCACCCAGGCTGGAGTGCAATGGCATCATCTCGGCTCACTGCAACCTCCGCCTCCCGGGCTCAACATATAAAATATGTTATGACATATGTTACAAGGCAAGGGTATTATGCATTGCCTTACCCTAAAACAATCTTTTTATCTCCTTTATTTTTTTATTTTTATTTTTATTTTTTGAGACAGAGTCTCGCTCTGTCACCCAGGCTGGAGTGCAGTAGTGTGATCTCAGCTCACTGCAACCTCTGCCTCCTGGGTTCAAGTGATTCTCCTGCCTCAGCCTCCCGAGTAGCTGGGACCCCCCCTCCCCGCCTGGCTAATTTTTTGTATTTTTAGTAGAGACGGGGATTTCACTGTATTAGCCAGGATGGTCTCCATCTCCTGACCTCGTGATCCGCCCGCCTTGGCCTCCCGGAGTGCTGGGATTACAGGCGTGAGCCACTGCGCCCAGCGTATCTCCTTTATTATAGCAGTGAATTTTGGTCTCTGTAATGCCATTTGCCTTAAATTCAACTTTGTTATTAAAAGATAAAGCATGCTATCTGCATTTATTACCATAAGACATATTTTTCTTTATTATTGTTAAATAAAATTTTACATACCATTTTTAATATTATGACTTTTAAATTTTGAGTTTTTAATTTTGACTAATTCCTTGGTTGGTTAGAGTGCATCAAGTTTACTAACTTTCTACAAGTTAATGTTAAGGCTGAGGCAGGAGAATCGCTTGAACCCAGGAGGCAGAGATTGCAGTGAGCCGAGATTGCACCATTGCACCCCAGCCTGGGAACAGAGCAAAAGCCTGTCTCCAAAAAAACCAAAAACCAAAAAAACTTTTACTGCAACATAAGAATGAAGTAAACAGTAATTAGACACCTACCAATTTTCCTCCAAAACAAAACAAAAAAATAATGTAAACAGAAAAAGAACTCTGCCTATACTCATACAGTTTCTCAAATCATGTTAGAAGGATCTCACATTCAATGATCAAGAAATTCATGTTGGAAGGATCTCACATTCAATGATCAAGAAATTTTAAAATAGCAGTCATTATTTTTATTTTAAGAAAAGGTTCCCTTTCTCCCCTCCCACCCCAAGTAGTTAACATGGAAGAATAGTCTTCCTTACACATTAACTTTATACTCATTTTTGAAGTGGCAACAATTAACTATCAATAATTTGGCATTTCTGTTCAGAGTTGCTACAATTTTTTTTTTTTAATTTCACAAAGCCATTATTCAGTGTTACCATGAAACAGAAGCTGTAAATTCCAGATAGCTAAGATTCTTTCTGAAACCAATGTTAAGTCAAAGAAATATAAAGCAGGGCATTACACTACGTTTCTGGGTCTGGTACTAAAAAGACTGAAACCTAGGAAAAATTACCTGCTGTTTTATGGAAGAAATAAAGATCTGCAAAAACGGATATTTGGTTGTATAATATTTTACACCCTGCATGGAGTTGCGACATCTGCTAACTGAAGAGACATGCAGTGTATTTATCCCTGCCCGATATCCTACATCCGTCCTTCCCCACTCTCAACAATCTGCCTCCTTATACCAAGTATTGTGGATATGAGCCCAACTCATCCCAGACAATCCAGTGGACAAGTGAGTGTAACAGACTGGTGTGAAGTATGAGATACAGAAAAGTCCCTTTCAGTCTTCATCGAAGTTCTACTGTACAGGAAAACTGGCCGCCAAACTCTCATTCTTCTCACAAGCAAAATATGCTTGTATCACAAATCCTTCAGGAAATCCTAACGCCCTTAACCTTTCTCTAGCTTCTTTTTCCTGAGGCATTACCTGAATGTAGTTCACGTGACTCCGGCAGGTTCTGCAATTTCTCAGCTGCCACTGCCACCACTTCCTCCTGGAACATTGACTTCTTTGTTTTTAATGAAAGGAATTTTATTTTTTAAATTTTTTATTATTTTAATTTTTCCATAAGGTATTGGGGTACAGGTGGTACTTGGTTACATGAGTAAGTTCTTCAGTGGTGATTTGTGAGATTTTGGTGCACTCATCACCCAAGCAGTATACACTGCACCTTATTTGTAGTCTTTTATCCCTCATTCCCCCCCAACCTCCCCCTGAGTCCCCAAATTCCATAGTATCATTCTTATGCCTTTGCATCCTTATAGGTTAGCTCCTACTTATGAGTGAGAACATACGATGTTTGGTTTTCCATTCCTGAGTTATTTCCCTTAGAATAATAGTCTCCAATCTCATCCAGGTCACTGCAAATACTAATTCATTCCTTTTTACGGCTGTGCAAAATTCCACGATTTTGCAATTGTGAATTGTGCTGCTATAAACACGCACGTGCAAGTATCTTTTTCGAATAATGACTTCTTTTCCTCTGGGTAAGATACCCAGGAGTGGGACTGCTGGATCAAATGGTAGATCTACTTTTAGTTGTTCAAGGAATCTCCATACTGTTTTCCATAGCAGCTGTACTAGTTTACATTCCCACCAGCAGTGGAGAAGTGAACACCAGCTTCTTGGACTGGTTCATTTAACATCTGAATACAGTGCTCCTGCTGTTGGCTAATTTTTGTATTTTTTTTTAGTAGAGACGGGGTTTCACCATGTTGGCCAGGCTGGTCTCGAACTCCTGACCTCAAGTGATCTGCCGGCCTCAGCCTCCCAAAGTGCTGAACACCAGCTTCTTGAACTGGTTCGTTTAACATTTGAATACAATGCTCCTGGTGTTGGCTAATTTTTGTATTTTTTTTAGTAGAGACGGGGTTTCACCATGTTGGCCAGGCTGGTCTCGAACTCCTGACCTCAAGTGATCTGCCGGCCTCAGCCTCCCAAAGTGCTGAACACCAGCTTTTCGAACTGGTTCCTTTAACATCTGAATACAATGCTCCTGCTGTTGGCTATTTTACTGCAGTAACTGAGGATTTTCTAGACTTATCTGTTGTAGTCATGCTGGAGGCAGGGAAGGATTCTGTTGAATAATTTGTCTCATCTGTTGAAACTGAGGCTGATTCTGTAAAAATTCCAGGGGGGTGTAGTCCTAGCTGTCATAGTTGCTGCAACTGCAGTCACTGATGAAGACTAAGGAGTCCCAGTACTAGGTGCTTGAGGGGGGTCAACCATAGTCTGACTTTTTCCATCTTCAGGGATTCTCCACTGCTGTCAGGGTTGTTGAAGCTGGCTCTCAGGGCTGCAATTACTTGCTCTCCTTCATAGCCCATTGACATGATTGCAGTTACCATACTCCTAAGACTGACCTATCACAGGTGCACATGTCACATCTTCAAAAGGGTTTGATGAGAAGAATCTTCCGAAGTCCCATCAGTGGATGTTGGGCTAGCGGCCACTGGCCTCTCTGCTGGCTTTTCTGCAGCTTTCCCTTGTTTAGTTGCTTTAGTAGGTGCAGGTTTAGAAGACGCTGTCGCTGATGCTGGAGTGAGGGACGCAGGTGTGGAACTGGGAACCAAAGCAGGGACAGGGTGGAACCTGAGCCACAGTTGTTGCTGTGGAGGAGGTAATGCACAGTGGAGAAATAATGCACAGCCGAGGAATTGGTGCACAGCGCAGGAAGCGGTGCACAGTAAAGGGAGTGGTGCATGGTGGGGCAAGTACTGCATGGCGGAGGAAGTAGTGCACAGTGCAGGAGTAATGCACAGCGGGGAAGTTGTGCACAGCACAGCGGCGGAAGTAGTGCATGGCAGAGGAATAATGCACAGCGCTGGAAGTAGTCCACAGCAGGGGAAGTAGTGCACGGCAGGGGAAGTACTGCACTGCGGAGGAAGTAGTGCACAGTGCAGGAATAATGCACGGCGGAGGAAGTTGTGCACACCACAGCGGCGGAAGTAGTGCCTGGCGGAGGAATAATGCACAGCGCTGGAAGTAGTCCACGGCAGGGGAAGTAGTGCACGGCAGGGGAAGTAGTCCACGGCAGGGGAAGTAGTGCACGGCAGGGGAAGTAGTGCACGGCGGAGAGAGTAGTGCACAGCAGGGGAAGTAGTCCACGGCAGGGGAAGTAGTGCACGGCAGGGGAAGTAGTGCACGGCAGGGGAAGTAGTGCACGGCGGAGAGAGTAGTGCACAGCAGGGAAAGTACTGCACAGCGAAGGAACTGGTGCACAGCGTAGGAAGTAGCGCACAGCAGGGGAAGTAATGCTCAGCAGGAAAAGTAGTGCACAGTGGAGGAAGTAGTGCACAGCGGGAGAAGTAAGTAATGCATAGCGGTGGCACGTGTAGATTGCTGAGTTTTAGCTGGTGCTGGTGTTGACACCGCTTTGGGTTTTGTCACCATAACCACCACAAAGTTTTTCGGATCAATTTTATATTCTCTGAGAGCAGTATCATCACTGAGCATTTTGCCTGCCTAAATTAATTTTGACCTGCTACAGGAAAGGCATCTTTCCCTTTTTCAGATCCAGTCTTCTCTTTCAGTGCTTTCACCGTCTCCTCCGGGTCGATGACTATCCAGAAGGTTCATTGCTGGAGGGTCTTCAGGGTGACCTGCCTAGTGCTGCTGCCAGCTTGGCTGCGGGGCTGCTGGGTGGGGTCTGGGGCCTGGCGGGGCCTCGGGGTCACCCACACTTCTCGTGTTCTTAGGAGGAAGGCAGTGGGGGTGGGGGCTTGTCACATTCACTCAGCCCAGTGGCCTCTTCTCCAGCCAGGGCCCAGGCCACACCATCTATTTTTGTTTTCTGGATTGGAGGGTATTCGAGCACTTCTGGGGAAAATGGGCCATTTGTTTTCTAGGCCTCTCCTTTGCTTGTGTTGTGTGAGAGCCAATTACCCTGATTAACTTTTCCTCAATCTGATTCACATTGGCTTCATATGATCCAGAAATTTCTCAAAACTTGGCATGCTAATGGCACTAGTTTCTTTTCTATTCTTTTTTAGACGAAAAAGTCTGTTTTTCCTGCTCTGTTGCCCAGGCTGCAGTGCAATGGCACAATCTTGGCTCACTGCAACCTCCACCTCCTGGGTTCAAATGATTCTCATGCCTCAGCCTCCCCAGTAGCTGGGATTACAGACACCCACCACCATGCCCAGCTAATTTTTGTATTTTTAGTAGAGATAGAGTTTTGCCATGTTGGCTAAGCTGGTCTTGAACTCCTGACCTCAGGTGACCTGCCCACCTTGGCCTCCCAAAGTGCTGGGAGCCACCACTACGGGCATGAGCCACCAGCCCACTAGTTTCCATTTTTCAGCCCTGCTACTCCCTTTAAAATGTCTACATTTCATTTTAACTGGATACAGAATAGTCCATGGAGAAGTTGTGCCTTAGATCTGCTGGACATCTGTGCTGGGTAACACAGTAGCCACATGCAGCTGTTGAGCACTTGAAAGAGGCTAGTTCAAACGGAGATATGCTGTGAGTATAAAAACATACTGGATATTGAAGACAGCAAGAAAAACAGAGGTACACTATAGCATTAATAATTTTAAACATTGGTTATTTGTTGAAATATATATTGGCTTAAAAATGTTATTTTTTAAAAAAATTATTATTTTAGCCAGGCGCGGTGGCTCAAGCCTGTAATCCCAGCACTTTGGGAGGCCGAGACGGGTGGATCACAAGGTCAGGAGATCCAGACCATCCTGGCTCACATGGTGAAACCCCGTCTCTACTAAAAAATACAAAAAACTAGCCAGGCAAGGTGGCAGGCACCTGTAGTCCCAGCTACTCGGGAGGCTGAGGCAGGAGAATGGCGTAAACCTGGGAGGCGGAGCTTGCAGTGAGCTGAGATCCGGCCACTGCACTCCAACCTGGGTGACAGAGAGAGACTCCGTCTCAAAAAAAAAAAAAAAAAATTATTATTTTAAATTTCAATAGTTTTTGAGATATAGGTGTTTTTTGGTTATGTGGATAGGTTCTTTAGTGATTTCTGAGATTTTGGTGCACCTGTCACCCAAGCAGTGTACGCGGTACCCAATATGTAGTTTTTTTATCCCTCGCCCTGTTGGAAATGAAAGCTTGGAGTCGTAAAGAACATGAGCACGTGAACAAAGGATTTCTCAGCAAGGCAATTTTACTTCTGCAGAAGGGTGCTGGTTGCAAGCCAGATTGCCATGAGAGCACACCAAACAAAGGAAAGCAGGGATTCTTATACCTGATGCACTGGGTCCCTACTGCTATGTCCTATCTGGAGGACATTGGCTGGAGCTGGACTGCACAATCTAGACTGATCCTGATTGGCTAAAAACGCAAGACTTTCCTAAATAGGTAAAGGTGCACAATGGGGAACAAGAAAGGAAGGCGGGTTGCTTATGGAAAGCTAGGATGACAATAACATTTCCAAATAAGGAAGAGGCATAGGCTGCAAGCTGGAACATGTCTGGGCATGTCCGGGCAATGTCTAGGCAGACTGGTGACTAGAACAAACAATTTAGGTCCTGGTTAAAGTACAAGGACATAGGATATACTCATTTCCTTACTATTTTCAACAGCTATCTGGGGTATAACAAAAAGTCATTAGTAAAATAAAAGATTCATTGGTATGTAACATAAAAAGCAAGCAAGGAAAACTTGAAGGGAGTTTTAAGAGGAACTACTATTTTTAACACTTATTGTTCTTTACAAAGATAAATTTTGAAGTGGAACTAGGAACTTTTCATTGCTAACAACCCCCATCCCATCCTTTGTCCTGGAGTCCCCAGAGTCCATTATTAATTTTATGCCTTTGCATCCTCATGGCTTAGCTCCCACTTATAAGTGAGAACATACAATATTTGTTTTTCCATTCCTGAGTTCAGTGGCTATTCACACATCTGATCATCGCGCACTATGGCTTTGAACTCTTGGGCTCAAGCAATCGTCTCCCCTCAGTCATCTGAGCAGCTGGGACTACAGGTGTGTGCCTGGCTATTTCTACCTTTTAAAATGTGTTTATTGAAAATTTAAAATTACTTATGTGACTCACATTTGTGACTTACATTTTATTACTAGTGGACAATGCTGCTTTTGATTAACGTCTTCCATTTTGATTACTTCCAAAATTATTTTTTCTGATGCATTTATTTTATGTTTTTCAAATTGAGAGATAAAATTGTATGTATTGATCATGCACAACATGATACTTTAAAGTATGTATACGCTGCAGAATGACCAAATCTAGCGAATTAACATATACATTACCTCACATAGTTATCTTTTTTTGTGGTGAGAGCACATCTACTCTCTTAGTATTTTTCAAGAATACAATATATTGTTAACTACAGTCACCATGTTGTGATAAATCTTTTAAATTTATTCCTCCTAGATAGGAGGAATACTATCTGAAATTTTGCACCCTTTGACCAACATCTCACCAACTCCACCCCCACCAAAATTTTTTCATAGTTTAAAATTTTCACTATTACGTGCGATGTTGACTCTTTATAATTTTTAAATTATATATTTTGGGAAATTCTCAGAAAAATGCCCTTCTTAGGGCCTGAGACATCCAATTTTAGCATTGTGGTTTAGTCAGAATGGACCCACTATCGTGCTGAAGCAAGGATACCATTGTCTCTAAAGCTCTTCCAAGAAATAGGCTTCATATTTATGAGGTAGAAGACTGTGAAGTAATTGCAAATCCCTGTTCAAAGTCTCTTTGGTTTAGAAATAATGCTTGGCCAGACGCAGTGGCTCACGCCTGTAATCCCAGCACTTTGGGTGGCCGAGGCAGGTGGATCACGAGGTCAAGAGATCGAGACCATCCTGACCAACATGGTGAAACCCCATCTCTACTAAAAATACAAAAATTAGCTGGGTGTGGTGGCGCATGCCTGTAATCCCAGCTACTCAGCAGGCTGAGGCAGGAGAATCGCTTAAATCTGGGAAGCAGAGGTTGCAGTGAGCCGAGATCATGCCATTGCACACCAGCCTGGGCAACAGAGTGAGACTCCATCTCAAAAAAATAAAAAAAAATAAAAAAAAAAAGAAAGAAAAAAAAGAATTAATATTTCCTGCTGATTCATCCTATCAGTGTCCTAATCAAGATAAAAGGAAAGGCTGTTTAGATGTCCCTATGACCTGTCCTGAGTGAAGCTGTTAAAAATAGAACAGGCCAGGTGTGGTGGCTCATGCCTGTAATTCCAGCAATTTGGGAGGCCAAGGCAGGTGGATCACCTGAGGCCAGGAGTTCGAGACCAGCCTGGCCAACATGGTGAAACCCTGTCTCTACTAAATATATAAAAATTAGCCTAATGTGGTGGTACATGCCTGTAGTTCCAGCTACTCATGAGGCTGAGACAGAAGAATCGCTCAAACCTGAGAGGCGGAGGTTGCGGTGAGCTGAGATTGCGTCATTGCACTCCAGCCTGGGCGACAGAACAAGACCCTGTCTCTAAATAAATAAATAAATAAATAGGAGAACAACCTGTTCCATTGCCAGCAGTCATTCAGTGCTGCTAGCAGAGACTTAGATGGTAGATCCAGGGCAAGTAACCCACTGCTGAGTTCAGAGGCACTGGAGCTGTTTGATGCGTTGAAGAATCCTGGCTGGGAGCAGTGTACATTATACCTGGTATTATAGTTGATAAAGAATAAAGGGAGAGCAAAATCTTTTAATAGGATTGTCTAGGGGTCCTATAATTTCCATTTTATTGCCATTTAGAGAATTAAAGACTGTTCTCATCCAGAGAGAGGATAAGGTACAGCCTTGGCTGACTCTAACACAGTTTGTTAAGGAAGTCGCTTTTTATTTTATTCTGAGCTTTGATCAGGACCTGGTATTGATTTTTTAAGAAGCCGTTTTGCCTCTGATGAGGTAATCCTAAATTTTTAAATTGAACATATTAGCGTGACTTCAAATATGAAAAGATGGGATTATTATTAGTGTTTCAGACATCATTTTGATATCCATTTTCACAGCAGAACTGGTCTATAATTTTGTTCGTGTCTTGTATTTTTCTTCTTCAGTAAATTAGGTAGCTATTTTAATTTTACTTAATTTTAGGTTCTGGAATGCATTACATAGAGCCTGGGGGTTATTCCTTGAGAGTCTGAAAAGGGGAGTATTTGGTCCTTGAAATTTTGAAAAACCCAGAAAGCCTCCTCACCCGAGAATTTTTCATTGTAATATAATTTAAATATAGTGCACAAATCTTAAGTGTACAGCCTGCTGAATTTGACACCCGTGTGACCACTGTACAGATCAAGATAGAGAGGATTTATGTCACTTCAGAAATTTTCCTTGTGCCCCCCCTTGTCAGTCCCCACCCACATCCAGAGGGTAATGACTATGGTGGTTTCTGCCACCGGAGATGAATTTGCCGGCTCATGAACTTTGAATAGATGGAATCATACTATATATATATATATTTTTTTTTTTAGATTCTTCTACTCATCATGTTTTAAAGATGTATCCATGTCGTGTGAATCATCAGAGTTCAATCTTTTTCACTGCTGCATTGTATACCATTGAAATGATTATGCCACAGTTGACTTATTCCTTCTGCTGATGAGCATTTGGGTTGTTCAGTTTTAGCTACTATGACTGAAGCCTCTTTGAAAATTCTTATATACATCTTTTGCTGGACATTTGTTTTCACTTATTTTGGGTACTTCAGAAGCAAAATTTCTGTGCTGTAGACTGGGTAAATACTAAAACGTTGGGAACTGCCAACAGTTTGCAAAGCAGTTTTATTCTTTTACAGTCTTACTAGCAATATATGAGGGTGTTAATTGCTCCACATCCTTGCTAACCTTTGATATTCTCAATCTGTTGTTTCTAACATTTGATATTCTGTTGGGTATGTAGTAGTATCTTATTATGATTTTAATTTGCATTTCCCTGATGAATAATAATGTTGAATATGTTTTCATATGCTTATTGTCGGCCTCAAGACTTTCATTAGAGATGTTTTTTTGGTTTATATTGTCTTCATTTTCCCTTCTCAAATATTTATTTTAATGGTCTATTCAGACATTGTATATATAATTGAGCTAGCTTTTGCAGTTTGTCTTTGGTTAGAAAAGTCTTATTCTGATTTTTAAATTTACTTGAGAAGTTCTAGAAAGATTTAAAATATCATCCTTTGTGATTATATTCTTTTTAAAAGTGTCTGCCATGTAACAGTTTCTCACTAAATGTTAGCTTTTAAATTTTAATTATTTTTTTTTGAGACAGACTCTCACTCTGTCGCCCAGGCTGGAGTGCACTGGTGCAATCTCGCTTCACTGCAACCTCCACCACCTCCTGGGTTGAAGCGATTTTCCTGCCTCAGCCTCCCCAGTAGCTGGGATTACAGGCGTCCTTCACCACACTCAGCTAATTTTTGTATTTTTAGTAGAGACAGGGTTTCACCATGTTGGCGAGGCTGCTCTTGAACTTCTGACCTCAGGTGATCCACCTGCCTCGGCCTCCCAAAGTGCTGGGATTACAGGCGTGAGCCACCACGCCCGCCCAGCTTTTATTATTTTTATTGCAAGAATTTTCATTACAACCTTGCAATAGTGAAAAATTAGAAAAACAAATATTTATCAATAAGGGACTGATTAAACTGTGGAAGAGCCACAGTCTAGGATTGTATAGCATGAAGTGAAGAATGAAGACATTCTACTGGTGGAAGACGAGGTCCTCTAGATGTATTGTTTCATAAAAAAAGGAAACTGCAGAATTATATAAATAGAATGACACTATGTTTCAAAATCAGAGCGAGAGAGCAAAAGTGAAGGAAAGAGCGGGAGATTCAACTGATAATTGGGATGGCAGTGGAGGCTGATTTGGGTGGTAGTCAAGGAGAACTTTATCTTTAACTCTGAATTTTTACAATAAAAATGGTTGACATAGTATCTAGGAAAAGAATTTAAATTTTTTTTTTTTTTTTTTGAGACGGAGTCTCGCCCTGTCACCCAGGCTGGAGTGCAGTGGCCGGATCTCAGCTCACTGCAAGCTCCGCCTCCCGGGTTCACGCCATTCTCCTGCCTCAGCCTCCAGAGTAGCTGGGACTACAGGCGCCCGCCACCTCGCCCGGCTAGTTTTTTGTATTTTTTTTAGTAGAGACAGGGTTTCACCGTGTTAGCCAGGATGGTCTTGATCTCCTGACCTCGTGATCCGCCCGTCTCGGCCTCCCAAAGTGCTGGGATTACAGGCTTGAGCCACCACGCCCGGCCAGAATTTAAATTTTTAAAAGCCACTTAAAAAATAACTGGATCTTGAAGTTTCTTCAGGAGGAGTCTGCAGGGGCATCCAACAACAGCTCTTTAAGATCCTCCCCTGGGCTGGGTGCGGAGGCTCACGCCTGTAATCCCAGCACTTTGGAAAGCCCAGGCAGGGGTATCACTTGAGGCCAGGAGTTCGAGACCAGCCTGGTCAACATAGTGAAACCCCGGCTCTAGTAAAGAAAGTACAAAACATTAGCCGGGTGTGGTGGCAGGCGCCTGTAATCCTGGCTATTTGGGAGACTGAGGCGGGAGAATCGCTTGAATCCAGGAGGCAGAGGGTGTAGTGAGCTGAGATCGCGCCACTGCACTCCAGCGTGGGCACCAGAGCCAGACATTATCTCAAAAAATAAAAAAATAAAAATAAAATAAAATAAAGCATCCATTGCTTCTCAAGCTTCCCGTCCAATCACTGGGTTCCTGCTAGTCACACTCTTCCTTCTCCCTCTTCACAAACTATTTCCCTACCTTCATTTGCCGTCTTTTCATTTACCCAAAATTTAAAAGTAGAATCTATCTCACACATTCAGACAACACAGAAATGAATTTAACCTCCTATGTATCCATCACTACAGTAAACACGTTGTCATATTTACTTCAGGTCTAATTTCTTATTTAACAACAAATACGCCAGAGTACATCGAAATTAATAGTGCTTTGGAAAGCCAAAATACTAATAAGGTTTTTTCTGTAACTGTTATTATGAAAATGCCATTGAGTAAGATTCGCCCTCAGGCCTCTTGGGGTGCAGCCCTCCGAGCACCCTTTTCAGAGCGCTCTTGACCTCTCTGTTGCGAAGGCTGTAGATGAAAGGGTTCAAGGTCGGCGTGATGACCGCGTAGACTACACCAGCCAGGCGGTCGTAGCGGGCCGAGTAGGCAGAAGACGGCCGGAAATACACGGAGAGGACGGAGCCGAAGAAAAGCGCCACCGCCACCAGGTGGGCCCCTCAGGTGGAGAAGACGCGGCGCCGGCCGCCGGCCGAGCGCAAGCGGCGCACCGCGCGTAGGAGAGGAACACAAGGAGCAGCGGGGCCAACACCACGGCCAGGCCCTCGGAAAAGATGGCCGTCTCCGCGGCGGACGTGTCCGAGGTCGCCAAGCTCAGCATTACCGCCATGTCGCAAAAGAAGTGGCGCACGGGGGCGGCGCGCGGGTAGGAAAGCGCGGAGAGGAGCAGCGTGTGCAGCAGCGAGTGCAGGTGCGCCACGGCCCACGACGCACGTACCAGCGTGGCGCAGCGTCATGGCGTCACCAGCGCGCCGTAGCGCAGGGGCCGGCACACCGCCGTCTCGCGGTGGTAGGACATGGGCTCCAGGAGGTAGCTCTCGGTGATGCCCGGAGCCACGAAGAAGTACATCTGGGCGAAGCACGCCTGGAAGGATATGGTCTGGCCCGGGTGGAGCAGGCCGGCCAGCAGCCCGGGGACCGTGACGGTGGTAAAGCAGACGTCCACGAGGCTCAGGTGACCCAAGAAGTAATACATGGGGGAGCAGAGGGCCCCGTCGCACCTCACCAGCACCACCATGCTCAGGTTGCTCAGGGCGTTGAGCAGATAGATGCCAAGGAACAGCAGCGGGTGGGCGTCTGTTCCTTCCACCAGGCCGAGGAGGAGGAACACGGGGGCAGATGGGAGGTTGGTCGGAGCCATGGAGAGGACTGACAGGTGGAAATGCCGAGGGGAGGGAGGAGGCAGCCGGCCGAAATTCTAGAACTCCGGATGGACTTCTTGCATGTTGAAGTTCCAGATATACATTTTAATATATATGTTTATAAATATATACATTTCTGCTTGCTAAATGGATTGAAAATCACTTTGATCATCCAATAATCTTAATTTTATGAAGAAACGGATTCTCAAGAGTGTTCTAGCATAGTGGGTAAGTCTCAAACTTTGGTGTAGGTCAGACCTGCTTTGAATCCTGGCTCTACCAAAAGGTGTTGCGACCTCCCTGAGCCTCATTTTCTTCTTCTTTAATGAGGAAAATACTAGTAGCTATCCACGGAATTGGTTGTTGGATACAGTGAATAAGTTTATAATACTTGGCTCAGTGCCTGGCATAGAATAAGCCCTCAAAACTCCTCTATCATCTATCTATCCAAACTCCTCTATCTATCTATCTAAACTCTTCTATCCATCTATCCCTACTATCTATGTGATCTATGTATCATCTGTGTAATCTATCTAACATCTGTCTGCTTAATCATCATTATTTAAACAATTAGGAGCAGAATTCGGACCCAGGCCATTTGAATACCAGTCAAAATTTTATCATAAAGCACCTTACTACATTCAGCATTCATTTGTTGACCGCACATTGTATGGTTGTTCAGGAATTGACAAGTTTTTTTTTTTTTGGGTAAAGAATCGTATAGTTAATACTTTAGGCTTGTGGTCCATATAGTCTTGTTGCAACAACTCAGCTCTGAAGTTGCAGTGCAAAAGCATCCATCAACAAAAAGTAAACAAATGGCCACAGTACTGTTCCAATAAAACTTTATTAACAAAACAGTTGGTGGTCTGGATTTGGACAATTTGCTGACCCTTGTACTAGATACATACTGTAGAGAGCAGGAAGATGAATGAGTCTTAGCTTCTGCCCCCGAACACTTTGACCTGCATAGCTTGCAGCATGTTTAATACTTTATTAATTTTATGAACCAAGTGGAAGTAAATTATTCTTCCTAGAGAAATTTGGGAAGAATTCCAAGAATAGGTGAGACTTGAACTGGGTCTTGGAGATTGAATCAGGTTCACCAAATAGACATGATGTTATGTGGGACAGGGAGGGCGTTCCAGACTGAATGAAGAGATTGTGTGGGGTTGTTGGCAGAGGAGGTATGGAGTGGAGAGAGTAAAACATCCACACATGACACTGGGAAAGGCTTGTCCTTGCTTTCCTCAGTGCACAAAATCAGCTGGACAAAACGCTTCTAAATTTCTCAGTTAACCAAGTGACTTCAGTTACCTCAGAAACAATGCACTCATTTTGTCCCCCATTTAATCTCTTCCTTAAAACACCACATCCTTTTCTCCCATTGCTCCAAGGTTTCTAGCAGTGTTCAACCAATCTAGCACACCTACCCTTTGCCAGGAAAGCTCCAGGCTTTGGTGAAATCCTGGAGGATGGACTAAGTCAGGTCTTAGCAGGGAAGCTCCTTGCAGGAACGAGCTGCATCTCACTGTCTTGTCCAGTGATCTGTACGCAATATTTATTCAATAAATATTTGTTGAGTGAAGCTTTTGGAAGAGCAATGAGTGAAAACAGAGGTGAAGGGAGCATGAAGGAAAGAGGGTGATGGACAAACTCCAGAGCAAACTGGAGTTTGTCAGCTTCCTAGGGTAACCAGATATATAACATTTTTTATATTTTGCTGCTTCTGTATCATTGTCACCCGGTCGGTGTCCCAGGGAAATCATCTGCTATGCCCCTTCCAACCCCGCCACTTGCCCCAGTATAGAGTAGTAGTAGCATCAGAGAGCCAGGACCTTGGCACCCCTCTGATCCATTCTCTTCAGATACAGGATTCTTCTCAGCTGACTCCTAACCCTTACTCCCCAACTCCTCTTAGGCAGGTCGTATGATGCAGTGAAAAGAGCACTAGCTTTAGAGCCACCTGGATTTTCATCCTGATTGGCTGTGGAAACGTGGACCCACTTCATGTCCTCTTCAGTCTCCTCATCTATAATGGGGATATTGAGTCCTCTCTTACATGGTTGATGTCAAGATTAAAGAGGCAACACACGTACAGGCACGTAGCAGAGAACGGATGCTAATAGATGTTAGTTCCTTCTTCCTCAGCTTCTAATGGCTTCTGTCTCTTCCATGATGGCTTCTTGAGATAGGCCAGTCCAGCGCTGGAGGACTGTAGTTAAATTAAGTCTTTTTCTGAATCTCAACTGAAGTCCACTTTCCTGTAACTTCTACAAATGATTCCAGTTTTGGCCCGAGAGCTACACATGTCAAGCCTGCTTCCTCTGTGGCTTTTCACATAGTGGCCAAAGGCATCTATTCTATTGTTCTTTTCTTCAACCCAAACACCCCTGGTACCTTAGATCTTTTCTTATAGAACCATATTTTTAGGTCCTTTTCCATTCTGGTCACTCTCTGCTTTGTCCACGTTAACAGGGGTTGGACACAATGCTCTAGCCATGTGACAGCTCAGCCGTACAATTCGTGCCCCTTTATTGAGTGTCTGCTCTGAGTCCAGCATTGTGTTGGGCCCTGGGGCTCTAGAGAAAGGTCAGTCATTGTCCTTAACCTTCATCTAGGCACAATGTAAAAAGCACTACACTAACTGCATGAACAAAGTGGGGGTGGTTTCCTCTGCTAGACGATTTGGAGAAGATTTCAAAGAATAAGTGGAATTCGAGCTGCGTTTGGGAGAATGAGTAGGAGATCACCAGTTATACAGATGCTTGGAAGTGGAAAGGGCATTTCAGGCAGGGGAAAGAGAATGTGAAGGTATAGGAAGATGTTTTGTGGGTTGGTTAGAGCTAAAATGTGGCCTCTTCTTCCCTAGTGCTGTAAGGCAGAGTAGATGGACGTGGGGTCAGGGAGGAAAATAGGACGTGAGGAAAAGAAGATAGCAGAGAAATGTTGGGTTCTCTCACCTGAAGGACAGCATGCCAGAACTCGGTACTGTCTGCAGAAATTGTTGACTGGTCTCCCTCCCAGCCAGAGGTACCCAGTCTTTTTTTTTTTTTTGAGACGGAGTCTCGCTCTGTCGCCCAGGCTGGAGTGCAGTGGCCGGATCTCAGCTCACTGCAAGCTCCGCCTCCTGGGTTTACGCCATTCTCCTGCCTCAGCCTCCCGAGTAGCTGAGACTACAGGCGCCCGCCATCTCGCCCGGCTAATTTTTTGTATTTTTTTAGTAGAGACGGGGGTTTCACCGTGTTAGCCAGGATGGTCTCGATCTCCTGACCTCGTGATCCGCCCGTCTCGGCCTCCCAAAGTGCTGGGATGACAGGCTTGAGCCACCGCGCCCGGCCTACCCAGTCTTGAAGGCAAATGCGTTGTCATCCATCTCGGCCCAGAGACTTCCGTGGGTTTCCTGTGGGCTGAGACAGCAGCTGTATATAGAGAATGCCATAGCTATAAGGGCTCTGGGAACTCCTGAGCCATGCTTTTCCCACTCAACTTTACTTTCCTGCTAGTTTCCCTCTTGCCTACTGGATGCAGGGCTGAGCCGTTTGCACTCATACGAATATCCCATTGCCCGTTAGATGGAGTGCCCGTGGCTCAGCCACCCACCTGAAGCTTTGCAGTACAGCCCCCACCTTCTCACCTGCCTTCCCTGTATGCTCCTCCCTACCTGAAATATTCTTCCTACCCTATCCCAGTACCCAGCCCCGCTCCACTTCCTCCAAGAAACCCCACCTCCTTTCTTGACTCCCCAGCCCACACGAACACTTCACTCCTGTTTCTTGTACCTCTCATTGGGAACTTGGCTCTCATTTGCTGGTCTAAAGTGAGGATTTCTTTTTTTGTTTTTTGTTTTTGTTTTTGTTTTTTCTGTAATGCTCATCTTCCCTACCAGATGATAAGCCTTCTGAAGACAAATGTTTGTCTTTCCTCATCTGACCTCAGGCTCTGCACAGGGTTTTGTCCTCACTTTCCTGGCAAAGGCAGGGAAGGCTCCACAGAAGAGGTGGCATTTGAGCAGGGCGAGCTTGAAGGACAAGGCATTCAGTGGGCAGGTAGGAGTCGGGGGGAATTCTAGAAAGAATTCCTTTCCACGTACAAAGGAAATACAAGAGAAACTCCAGGAAGCTTCTTAACCTCTTTGAGCTTCATTTTTTTTCTCTCTCCAAAAGTAGGATAAAAATACCATCCTCACAGTTTGCTTATAAACACTTTGCAAATAGTAGGTGCTTCATAAATGTCAGTTTCCTTCCCCATCTCCTGATGACTTCAGGTGAAAGGGAGATCTGTTGACTGAGTTTGTGTCAGCTCCTGTTGAAACATGTGGCACAGGGCTGGGCTCCCTGGATGCTGAGCTGCTGTTGTGGACACATAGCCCTTTCCTGAGGCCCAGGTAAGGCAGGTGTCTGCTTTGAATTGAGCAGGAAGGATTGATTATTTAAGATCACAAAATGAGGCAGGGATGCTTAGGATCGAGAGTTAAAAAAAAAAACCCCTGTGTTTGAGGCAGCTCACTGCCTTCAACTCCATGCTGAAATGGTCACTTTTGGAGCACACCTTCAGATGCCCCAAGACACGGAAGTGCACAGGGATACATGCTTGCACACAGACACGCAGGGATGTATCCCGATATATCCAGACACACAGACGTGCCAGAGACACACGCACACCCACCGGGACAGGAGTATATGAACATGGGCACACACACTCAGTCCCTTACAGACACAGACACCTACACAGATCCATGCACTAGAGGAAAACATGAGTCATGTATGTCACATACACACGCAGCACCCAGCAAAGATGCCCTGCCCCCAAACAAATGCCAGAGACATAGAAACCTCAACAGATAGCCCCAGACACACTGAGGCACACACGTGAGTCTAAATGCAAACATCCACATACTGGTTCCCTCCTTCCTCTTGCTCTCTTGCCTGAAGTCTACCTGCCTCAACAGAGTGGAGAGTGGACAGTGGTAAACAGGGAAACCATCACTGGCCCCCACGCGCTCAGGCCTGGGGGTTTCTATCCAATTCCTTAAATCCAGTCTCTTCTTGGCCAGCCCAGATTCTTCTCTTGATGGTGTGCCCAGTAACTTTCTCTTCAACCACAGTCAGTCCTGGATGAGCCCTTTCTATTCCAAGGACCTCTTCTCCTCCTCTACTTAACTCTGCCAACTTCCTACTCATTTGTTTTCAATAATGTATTCAAAAATCTTAACTGTTGTATCTACTCCGTGCCAGGCAGGTACTTGAGCACTGGTGGGGGAGGCACTCAAAGATGAGTAAGACAAAGTCAAAGAGCTCACCATTCTATCTTGGTATCAGGCAGCTGGCAATGATTCCTAGATATCATTCCACCCAACACCCATGTCATAGACAGGAAAAGCAGCACCCAGAGAATGGTGTCTGCAGTCACTCAGTGATCGGGGATGAGCCAGAGTCCAGATCCTGTGCTCCGAACCCATCTATGGTTCATTCACTTCCTGGTGCTGCCACGTGTTGGAAGGTCATTCTCGTGTACTGCTGTCCCTCAGACACTTGATTTACTCCCCTTCCCTTTCTGCCACGATTCTTCTGCTTCCTCCCAGCAAGTCTGCAAGCATGAACGAGCTCTGCCTCCACAGCTCACCCACAGAGGCTGATCTGCTTCAGGCAGAGGGGGAGTTACAGCAAGTGCGCCCTGGAGAGGAAGATTGGCCTCAGCAGCCAAAGGCAGGAGGAGTGGCCTGTAGTCTGGGAGGAGAGGGGCCACCCACTAATTGATTAGCTTGGAAATTCCGTGGAGAGCTATGGTGGCCTCTGCAACCGCTGGCCCCTTGAGGACTCCTCAGTCCTCAGCTAGCGCAGCCTCCCCTGCCCTCTTGTGCTAGAAAACTGAGTAGGAGAGGGGGCATCGAGGTGTGTGGGAACCCGGAACTGAGGTAGATGCCTCTCAGTGTGGTGACTGCCCGTGCTGGTCTACTGTGCTCAGAGGATGATGCCATCCCTCCCCTGCCCCCTTCTAAGCAGGATGGCATGTGAGGGATTGGGTGTGTTAGTGACCCTGGCCTCTTCTCCCTGGTTTTCCCCACCCTGAGCTACAACCATCACCCCTGCAGCTGCGACCTCACCATGTGATTCCTCTGCTCGGGGAAGAGCTCGTCCTCCTAGTTCCACTGTGCGCAGTGAAGTGGAGCTGGGGGTGCCCTTCCCTGAGCTCCTGGCCTGCCTCAGCCCTGAGGTCCCACCTCATCCAGAAGCTGGGGGAGGAGAGGAAGGGCTGGAATTGCCAGCAGATTTGTTCCAGGACAGTAGGTTCAGGGATCACGGCAGCTGAGCCTCACACCCCATGTGGAGCTGCTCTTGATGGGCTTCAGGGTTGGTGCTCTCTGTCACTCCGTTGCTCAGGTTGGAGTTACGGGGATCTCAGCCTTGTCCAGCTGGTGCCAGAGCAAAACGACTTCTGTTCCTTGTTCTGAAGCCTTTTGACTGTCCTGTCCTTTTTGGCCTCAGCAAAGCAGCCCTCCTGGATCTGGAGGGGCCGACCTAACTTCCCAGGCTGGACCAATTTCTGTCCTGAAGACAATCTCGTTCTTTCATGTTTCCTTTCTCCACATGGGCATGCCTTTTCGTTCTTGTGGAACTGATAGTCGCTTCCCATGGAATGAACTTCTCCAGCTTGACTGTTCATTCACTTGAAAACATTTACTCAGAATATGGGGTCCCAGCCTTGTTGATCTCCAGGGGGTGTCAGAGAAGTGGAATGAGTGAGATATTCAAGTCCCCACTGGCTTTTGACCCTAGGTGAGGCATTTCTCCCCTGTGAATCTCAGCTTTCTCCCTGGTAAATTGAGAGGAGTAAACTGATGACCCTTTCATGTTTGAGGGTATAAAGTTTGAGGATGGACATTTCATAGTTAACAGACTGGGGAGAGAAGACTTGGGCATAGTGAGTTACAGTGTGTGGCCATAAGTGCCCTAGGAGTTGAAACAAAACTGCACCTGTGGCCTGAGTGTTCAGGGAGAACTTCCGGGGAGAAGTGGTATTTAAACCAAGAAGAAAAGTGGGAGGGTTTGGGCGTGTGGGAAGCACGTGGGAACCACAGTTTATGCAGAAGTGATAGTGGTGGCCCGCCTGGAGCAGCCGCTGCGGGGATGCCAGCTGCAGCAGGGGAGGCGCAGCCAGGGCTGTGTGCTCTGTGGAGCTGGCGGGGGGCCGGGAGGCCAACACAGAGAAAGGCAGTTGTAAGAGATGGAGCAAAAGTGAGTCCTAGAGACTGTTTGATCCTCCAAACTGATAGGCAAGGTGGCTGCTACTGCTCTTCCCATTATAGCCTCTTGGGAAACGGAACATTCCCTCCAGATGGCTCAGCATGAGGTCTAGGCTTCACTCTGGTTGGGTCGACTTGGGTCAGATTCCTTTTTCTAAAACTGTAACTGGAGGATTTGGTATACTGCTGAGCCAGATCTGGTGTGCAGCCCCACCCAAAGCTCATAAACTGAAGGAGGATTGAAGACATAGTGCCTCAAAGTGATCTCGGAGTGTGGTTATGTAGGGGGTTTGAGGGATTTGGGGAATGGTCAAGGAAAAGGAAATGACTATAAGTGACAGTCCTGCATACAAACTTTATTAAGGGAAGTGGTCAGGTTTGCAGGCAAAGAAATCCTTTTCCTGGAGGAGGGCAAGAGAACTCCCAGAAGAGAAGGGAATTAGAGAGGGACTTTTGTGTCTAGATGATATTGTCTAGCTATATGGTGGGGAATCTCTGGGTCAGAGGCTCCAAGGGACAGTAGTGGCCTGGAGTCTTACAACCACAAGGCTGTCTTATCTGTGGTTGGCAGATGCTGAGTGAGTTTTTACAGGACACGCAAAGCAGGAAGGCCCTAAATTGCTGAAAATCATCTTCAGGGTATTTTTATTTAAAAATAATTAGATGAAAAAAATTAGAATTTGGTGCCCACAGGCTTTTCAGCTCACAAGTCTCAGCCTGCAGTGAAGAAATAGGCCACTTAGAGGTCAATACACAGATATCATCTTTGGCTCATTTATATACATGCTGCATAAAGGAGGGCAGTGCCATGCAGCCGAATATCCTGCTGCAAATGCATTGATGTGGCAATACGGTACTCCTGTATATCACTGAGTGGAAAAATAAAAACAAGGCAAATGACACTAAGATGTATTGCAAGTCATGGATTAAAATGAGAAAAATTCCTAGACAAAGTCAAATCACAAACCCCTCCTTCTGCTTCTTTGATGACATAGGTTGCCCAGGGTGATGGGACAGCGTTTCAAGTGTTGGATGGCTTGAGTCTAGGTTACTTGAACAAATAATGAGGCAAAGGGGCTGGGGGAGATGGAGTTACCTTCTGCCAAAGCATGTGGGCTATGTCAGGGAGGTGTGGAGGCTTGATGAAAACTAGACTACTGTTAAAAATGGGAATAGGGCAATATGACACTAAGCAAGCTTTCATCTAATGAACACTCCTGTCCAATACAGTGCTGATCACTCCTGGGTGTACTCCCTCCAAACTTGTTCTTTTCCCCACTTCCCACCCAGAACATGAATTATTCAATTTGTGGCTTAGTTTTCTTCATGAAATGCCTTTGAAAGTTGGAAAGAAGTCATGGTTTCTAGTTTCTTTCTGTTTCCCAAAATGGATGCATGGCAGTAAGTGAAAGCAAGATGCAGCACATTAAAACCTCGGCATTCTCCAAAATGAGTTATTGGATGGGGCATACTGAGTTTATGTTGGCCAATGAGTCAATTTCTTATTGTATTTGCATTAGAATTTCATATAAGTAGGTCCGTTCCAAGATGGCCGAATAGGAACAGCTCCGGTCTGCAACTTCCAGTATGATCGATGCAGAAGATGGGTGATTTCTGCATTTCCAACTGAGGTACCTGGTTCATCTCACTGGGACTGATTGGACAGTGGGTGCAGCCCACGGAGGATGCGCCAAAGCAGGGTGGGGCATCGCCTCACCCAGGAGTGCAAGGGATCAGGGGATTTCCCTTTCCTAACCAAGGGAAGCCATGACAGACTGTACCGGGAAAATCAGGACACTGCCACCTAAATACTGCACTTTTCCAATGGTCTTAGCAAACAGCACACCAGGAGATTATATCCTGTGCATGGCTCAGTGCGTCCCATGCCCACGCCACTTGCTCACTGCTAGTGCAGCAGTCTGAGATCGAACTGCAAGGTGGCAGTCCTGGCTGGGGGAGGGACATCCACCACTGCTGAGGCTACAATAAGTAAACAAAGCGGCCTGGAAGCTCTAACTGGGTGGAACCCACCACAGCTCAATGAGGCCCACCTGCCTCTGTAGATTCCACCTCTTGGGGCAGGGCATAGCTGAACAAAAGGCAGCAGAAACTTCTGCAGATTTAAACGTCCCTGTCTGACAGCTCTGAAGAGAGCAGTGGTTCTCCCAGCATGGTGTTTGAGCTCTGAGAACGGACGGGCTGCTTCCTCAAGTGGGTCCCTGACCCCCACGTAGCCTAACTTGGAGACACCTTCCAGTAGGGACCGACTGACACCTCATACAGCCAGGTGCCCCTCTGAGATGAAGCTTCCAGAGGAAGGATCAGGCAGCAATATTTGTTGTTCTGCAATATTTGCTGTTCTGCAGCCTCCACTGGTGATACCCAGGCAAACAGGGTCTAGAGTGGACCTCCAACAAACTCCAATAGACCTGCAGCTGAGGGACCTGACTGTTAAAAGGAAAACTAACAAACAGAAAGGAATAACATCAACATCAACAAAAAGGACATCCACACCAAAAACCCATCTGTAGGTCACCGTCATCAAAGACCAGAGGTAAGTAAAACCACAAAGATGGGGAGAAATCAGAGCAGAAAAGCTGAAAATTCTGAAAACCAGAGTGCCCCTTCTCTTCCAAAGGATTGCAGCTCCTCACCAGCAGCAGAACATAGCTAGATGGAGAATGACTTTGACAAGTTGACAGAAGTAGGCTTCAGAAAGTTGGTAATAACAAACTTCTCTGAGTTAAATGAGGGTGTTTGTACCTATTGCAAGGAAGCTAAAAACCTTGAAAAAAGATCAGACAAATGGCTAACTAGAATAAACAATGTAGAGAAGACCTTAAATGACCTGATGGAGCTGAAAACCATGACACGAGAACTACGTGACGCATGCACAAGCCTTAGTAGATGATTTGATCAAGAGGAAGAAAGGGTATCAGTGATTGAAGATCAAATGAATGAAATGAAGTAAGAAGAGAAGTTTAGAGAAAAAAGAGTAAAACGAAATGAACAAAGCCTCCGAGAAATATGGGACTATGTGAAAAGACCAAATCTACATTTGATTGATGTACCTGAAAGTGACGAGGAGAATGGAACCAAGCTGGAAAACACTCTTCAGAGTAGTATCCAGGAGAACTTCCCCAAACTAGCAGGGCAGACCAACATTCAAATTCAGGAAATACAGAGAACACCACAAAGATACTCCTCAAGAAGAGCAACCCCAAGACACATAATTGTCAGATTCACGAAAGTTGAAATGAAGGAAAAAATGTTAAGGGCAGCCAGAGAGAAAGGTCGGGTTATCCACAAAGGGAAGCCCATCAGACTAACAGCGGATCTCTTGGCAGAAGCTATACAAGCCAGAAGAGAGTGGGGGCCGATATTCAACATTCTTTTTTTTTTTTTTTCTTTTGAGATGGAGTCTCGCTCTGTCACCCAGGCTGGAGTGCAGTGGCGCGATCTTGGCTCACTGCAAGCTCTGCCTCCTGGGTTCCCACCATTCTGCACCAGCCTCCCGAGTAGCTGGGACTACAGGTGCTTGCCACCACACTTGGCTAATTTTTTTTGTATTTTTAGTAGAGATGAAGTTTCACCGTGTTAGCCAGGATGGTCTTAATCTCCTGACCTCTTGATCTGCCCTCCTTGCCTCCCAAAGTGCTGGGATTACAGGCGTGAGCCACCATGCCTGGCCTCAAGATTCTTAAAAGAACTTTCAACTCAGAATTTCATATCTAGACAAACTAAGCTTCATAAGTGAAGGAGAAATAAAATCCTTTCCAGACAAGCGAATGCTGATAGATTTTGTCACCACCAGGTCTGCCCTACAAGACCTCCTGAAGGAAGCACTAAACATGGAAAGGAACAACCGGTACCAGCCACTGCAAAAACATGCCAAATTGTAAAGACCATTGATGCTAGGAAGAAACTGCATCAACTAATGGGCAAAATAACCAACTAACATCATAATGACAGGATCAAATTCACACATAACATTATTAACTTTAAATGTAAATGGGATAGATGTGTCAATTAAAAGCCATAGACTGGCAAATTGGATAAAGAGTCAAGACCCATCAGTGTGTTGTATTCACGAGACCCATCTCACTTGCAGAGACACACACAGGTTCAAAATAAAGGGATGGAAGAAGATCTACCAAGCAAATGAAAAGAAAAAAACAAAAAAGCAGGGGTTGCAATCCTAGTCTCTGATAAAACAGACTTTAAACCAACAAAGATCAAAAGAGACAAAGAAGGCCATTACATAATGGTAAAGAGGTCAGTTCAACAAGAAGAGCTAGCTATCCTAAATATATATGCACCTAATACAGGAGCACCCAGATTCATACAGCAAGTCCTGAGAGACATGCAAAGAGACTTAGACTCCCACACAATAATAATGGGAGACTTTAACACTCCACTGTCAACATTAGACAGAAGGTTAGCAAGGATATCCAGGACTTGAACTCAGCCCTGCACCAAGCAGACCTAATAGACATCTACAGAATTCTCCGCTCCAAATCAACAGAATATACATTCTTCTCAGCACCACATTGCACTTATTCCAAAATTGACCACATAGTTGGAAGTAAAGCACTCCTCAGCAAATGTAGAAGAACAGAAACCACAACAAACTGTCTCTCAGACCACAGTGCAATCAAATTAGAACTCAGGATTGAGAAACTGATTCAAAACCACACAACTACATGGAAACTGAACAACCTGCTCCTGAATGACTACTGGGTAAATCATGAAATTAAGGCAGAAATAAAGATGTTCTTTGAAACCAATGAGAACAAAGACAATGTATCAGAATCTCTGGGACACATTTAAAGCAGTGTGTAGAGGGAAATTTATAGTACTAAATGCCCACAAGAGAAAGCAAGAAAGATCTAAAATCTACACTCTGACATCACAATTGAAAGAACTAGAGAAGCAAGAGCAAACAAATTCAAAAACCAGCAAAAGGCAAGAAACAACTAAGATCAGAGCAGAACTGAAGGAGATAGACACACAAAAAACCCTTCAAAAATCAATGAATCCAGGAGCTGCTTTTTGAAAAGATCAACAAAATTGACAGACTGCTAGCAAGGCTAATAAAGAAGAGGACAGAAGAATCACATAGATGCAATAAAAAAACGATAATGGGGATATCACCACCAATCCCACAGAAATACTACCATCAGAGAATACTATAAACACCTCTGTGCAAATAAACTAGAAAATCTAGAAGAAATGGGTAAATTCCTGGACACATGCACCTTCCCAAGACTAAACCAGGAAGACGTTGAATCTCTGAATAGACCAATAACAGGCTCTGAAATTAAGGCAGTGATTAATAGCCTACCAACCAAAAAAAGTTTCCAGTTTTTGCCCAGTTTCCAGTCCTCCCTAACAGGACCAGACGGATTCACAGCCAAATTCTACCAGAGGTACAAAGAGGAACTGGTACCATTCCTTCTGAAACTATTCCAATAAATAGAAAAAGAGGGAATCCTCCCTAACTCATTTTATGAGGCCAGCATCATCCTGATACCAAAGCCTGGCAGAGACACAAAAAAAGAGAATTTTAGACCAATATCCCTGATGAACAGCAATGCAAAAATCCTCAATAAAATACTGGCAAACTGAATCCAGCAGCACATCAAAAAGCTTATCCACCATGATCAAGTGGGCTTCATCCCTGGGATGCAAGGCTGGTTCAACATACACAAATCAATAAACGTAATCCATCACATAAACAGAACCAAAAACAGAAACAACATAATTATCTCAATAGATGCAGAAAAGTCCTTTGACAAAATTCAACAGCCCTTCATGCTAAAAACTCTCAATAAACTAGTTATTGATGGAACGTACCTCAAAATAATAAGAGCTATTTATGACAAACTCACAGCCAGTATCATTCTGAATGGGCAAAAACTGGAAGCATTCCCTTTGAAAACTGGCACAAGACAGGGATGCCCTCTCTCACCACTCCTATTGAACAGAGTGTTAGAAGTTTTTGCCAGGGCAATTAGCCAAGAGAAAGAAATCAAGGGTATTCAGTTAGGAAAAGAGGAAGTCAAATTGTCCCTGTTTGCAGGTGACATGATTGTATATTTAGAAAACCCCTTCATCTCAGCCCAGAAGCTCCTTAAGCTGATAAGCAACTTCAGCAAAGTCTCAGGATACAAAATCAGTGTGCAAAAATCACAAGCATTCTTATACACCAATAACAGACAAACAGAAAGCCAAATCATGAGTGAACTCCCATTCACAATTGCTACAAAGAGAATAAAATATATAGGAATCCAACTTACAAGAGATGTGAAAGGCCTCTTCAAGGAGAACTACAAACTAGTGCTCAACGAAATAAAAGAGGACACAAACAAATGGAAGAACATTCCATGCTCATGGATAAGAAGAATCAATATTGTGAAAATGGCCATACTGCCCAAGGTAATTTATAGATTCAATGCCATCCCCGTCAAGCTACCAATGACTTTCTTCACAGAATTAGAAAAAACTACTTTAAAGTTCATGTGGAACCAAAAAGGAGCCTGCATTGCCATGACAGTCCTAAGCAAAAGGAACAAAGCAGGAAGCATCACGCTACCTGACTTCAAACTATACTGCAAGGCTACAGTAACCAAAACAGCATGGTACTGGTACCAAAACAGAGATGTAGACCAATGGAACAGAACAGAGGCCCAGAAATCACACCTCAACAACCATCTGATCTTTGATAAACCTGACAAAAACAAGAAATGGGGAAAGGATTCCCTATTTAATAAATGGTGCTGGGAAAACTGGCTAGCCATATGTAGAAAGCTGAAACTGGATCCCTTCCTTACACCTTATACAAAAATTAATTCAAGATGGATTAAAGACTTAAATGTTAGACCTAAAACCATAAAAGCCCTAGAAGAAAACCTAGACAGTACCATTCAGGACATAGGCATGGGCAAGCACTTCATGACTAAAACACCAAAAGCCATGGCAACAAAAGCCAAAATAGACAAATGGGATCTAATTAAACTCAAGAGCTTCTGTACAGCAAAAGAAACTACCATCAGAGTGAACAGGCAACCTACAGAATGGGAGAAAATTTTTGCCATCTACCCATCTGACAAAGAGCTAATACCCAGAATCTACAAAGAACTTAAACAAATTTACAACAAAAAAATCAACCCCATCAAAAAGTGGGCAAAGCATATGAACAGACACTTTTCAAAAGAAGACATTTATGCAGCCAACAGACAGATGAAAAAATGCTCATCATCACTGGCCATCAGAGAAATGCAAATCAAAACCACAGTGAGATACCATCTCACACCAGTTAGAATGGCAATCATTAAAAAGTCAGGAAACAACAGGTGCTGGAGAGGATGGGGAGAAATAGGAACACTTTTACACTGTTGGTGGGAGTGTAAACTGGTTCAACCATTGTGGAAGATAGTATGGTGATTCCTCAGGGATCTAGAACTAGAAATACCATTTGACCCAGCAATCGCATCACTGGGTATATACCCAAAGGATTATAAATCATGCTATTATAAAGATACATGCAGGCTGGGCGCGGTGGCTCAAGCCTGTAATCCCAGCACTTTGGGAGGCCAAGGCGGGCGGATCACGAGGTCAGGAGATCGAGACCCTCTTGGCTAACAGGGTGAAACCCCGTCTCTACTAAAAAAATACAAAAAACTAGCCGGGCGCGGTGGCGGGCGCCTGTAGTCCCAGCTACTCGGAGGCTGAGGCGGGAGAATGGCGGGAACCCGGGAGGCGGAGCTTGCAGTGAGCCGAGATCGCGCCACTGCACTCCAGCCCGGGCGACACAGCGAGACTCTGTCTCAAAAAAAAAAAAGATACATGCACACGTATGTTTATTGCGGCACTATTCACAATAGCAAAGACTTGGAACCAACACAAATGTCCATCAATGACAGACTGGATTAAGAAAATGTGGCACATATACACCATGGAATACTATGCAGCCATAAAAAAGGATGAGTTCATGTCCTTTGTAGGGACATGGATGCAGCTGGAAACTATCATTCTCAGCAAACTATCGCAAGAACAGAAAACCAAACACTGCATGTTCTCACTGATAGGTAGGAATTGAATAATGAGAACACTTGGACACAGGAAGGGGAACATCACACACTGGGGCCTGTTTTGGGGTAGGGGGAGGGGGGAGGGATAGTATTAGGAGATATACCTAATGTAAATGACGAGTTAATGTGTGCAGCACACCAACACCAACATGGCACATGTATACATATGTAACCTGCATGTTGTGCACATGTACCCTAGAACATAAAGTATAATAATAATAATAGAAAATGTGGCACATATACACCATGAAATACTATGCAACCGTAAAAAAAAGATGAGTTCATATCCTTTGTAGGGACATGGATGAAGCTGGAAGCCATCATTCTGAGCAAACTATTGCAAGGACAGAAAACCAAACACTGCATGTTCTCACTCGTGTGGGAATTGAACAATGAGAACACATGGACACAGGGTGGGGAACATCACACACCGGGGTCTGTCGTAGTGTGGGGGGATGGGGGAGGGATAGCATTAGGAGAAACACCTAATGTAAACGACGGGTTCATGGGTGCAGCAAACCAACACGGCACATGTATACATATGTCACAAACCTGCACATTGTGCACATGTACCCTAGAACGTAAGTAGAAAAAAAAAAAGTGCAGATGAAAAAGTTCCGGAGAAGGATAGCGGTGAGGTTGCACAAAAAAGTGAATGTACTTAATGGTACTGAACTGTACACTTAAAATGGTTAAATGATACATTTTACGTTATGCATATTTTACTAAAATAAAAAAATGAAATTAAAAAAAAATTTCATGTAAGGAAGTGTGGGCCTTGCTTCCTGGGACCTAAATGTCCATTTGGGGTTTGAAGCAGAAAGAGGTGTGAAATTAGACACAGCTATCGGAACCCATGTGCACAGGTCACCTAGGGTGAATCTTTTGTTGTCTGTATAATTATCTTCCATAAGATGGAGAACACAGTCAAAGGGGTGGAGGAACTGCTCTTTCTGAAGAGGAGGTGAATTGAGGTTAGGTAGGAGTGAGAAGGGATGCAGCGTTTGTTTACTCAGAAAACATTAATGGTGATCTTGTGTGCTGGGTTCTGGGGAAGTTTTTTAAAAAAATGATACCCAATTTCTTGATTTTGTGGAGAAGTTTGTCTAGTCTAGAGGGGAAAGACTTAAGAGGACATCTCAAGTATGAGTGTAGCTAAATTATGGTGTCTGGCATCCCGACAGTGTAAGATTTGGATACATCTTCGAATTGATATTCTTTGTACATTTATTCAAATATTTATTGTAGAGCATGAAGTAGATTTTCCATTAATAATAATTGCACATCTCTCTTGGTTGGCTACCATTAATGGATTTAGTAGGTACACTGAACATAACATCTAAGTTTATTTGAAATTCTTTTATTTAATGTTTTTTCCACTATTGTATCTATCATTAGTTACACTTCTTATGGATAGAGGAAGTTTATATGAATATAGTTATAAAATTTTGTCAAAATATGTATGAAAATTATTGTTTTCTTGGCATTCACATCAGCAAAACACTTTCCATTTATCCTCTCTTCAGTTTTCTTTTGTGATTTTTCAAACCGGATAACTTTTCAAGGTACAGATTAAAATGTTTAAAATGTAGACAATATGGAAAAAATGAATTGTTATCACTAAAAAGCACTATACTGTGAATTGTTCAGTTTTAGAATTTTAGCCTACATCACCTTTTGTTTTTGGATGACTAATGAATGCTTGGCTGATGTCAGGGCTGGTAGCCTGTCATTTCCACAGGCATGCCACAAAACATGGAATGAAGATAGCCAGCATTGGCAAGGAGAGTTTCTGAAACTTCCACTGGAGGGCTCTGTGTGTTCCGGCAGGAATGGTCCGTGAGTTTGCTTTTGCCTGTTGTGAAAGTAGTTGCATGAGTCAATCAGAGTGGAAATGATGCAGTGACATTTTAGCACTTGTTGTGTGTTGGCGTCTTGTCAGCTGTTTGGCTGATCTGACCCTGAATCCAGATTAGGAGATGGTAGGAGGTTTGCATGGGCACTAAGTAAGAAAAATTGGGATTGAGAGAAGCCAGGTGATATACTCTTAAACAAACTGGGAAAAAAATGAAGACAAAGCTGGAATATGTTCTCTGTCAGAATTTTTCTTCCTGGGGCTTTTTTCATCTATAAAATGAAAATTCTAACATTTGCCTCATGGGACTTTTGTTCTAAGAGTTAAATGAGATAATGTATGTAAAGTGTAGACTCTTGCTGGTCTCTAAATGACTGGAAATATGTTTGGGTGATTGTTATTGTGTAACAGTATGAGCCATACTGATTTAGGAATAGAAAATTGATGGAATGGAAGATGCAGACCAGAAACACATTTTTGAACTTATAATAATTTAATATATGCGGCTGGGCGCGGTGGCTCAAGCCTGTAATCCCAGCACTTTGGGAGGCCGAGACGGGCGGATCACGAGGTCAGGAGATCGAGACCATCCTGGCTAACACGGTGAAACCCCGTCTCTACTAAAAAATACAAAAACTAGCCGGGCGAGGTGGCGAGCGCCTGTAGTCCCAGCTACTCGGGAGGCTGAGGCAGGAGAATGGCGTAAACCCGGGAGGCGGAGCTTGCAGTGAGCTGAGATCCGGCCACTGCACTCCAGTCCGGGCGACAGAGCGAGACTCTGCCTCAAAAAAAAAAAAAAAAAAAAAACTTATGGAAAAGTTACCCAAGTTAAAAGGCAAAAAAACAAGCTTGGAGAAATATTTGCAGAAAATATGAAAAGGTTATATTTTTACCACGTAAAGATCTAAAAACTGCATATGAAAACACTGAGATATTGGTGGATAAATAAGCCAAGAACATAAAGGCAATTTACAAAGAGATAAATGAAAACATATTTAACAGATAAGAGAAAACAGCTTCACTCATAAGCAGAAAAGGCAAAGTAAAGTTATACTTTTACCTCTCAAATTAGCAATGAATAAAACTAATTAATACTTGTGAGGTTACAGTGAGATGGACACAAGTCATTTCTAATGGAGACAAACTCTCACCTTCCTATTAGTAGAGAGTTTAGCAATATGTATAAGAGCCCTAAAATATTCATTTCATATGAAAATGTTCACTTTAGTTAAAAAAGTGTTACATATGCAGAAATAAACTTATTAAAAAGGCAGAAACTGGCCAGGCGCGGTGGCTCAAGCCTGTAATCCCAGCACTTTGGGAGGCCGAGGCGGGCGGATCATGAGGTCAGGAGATCGAGACCATCCTGGCTAACACGGTGAAACCCCGTCTCTACTAAAAACTACAAAAAACTAGCCGGGCGAGGTGGCGGCGCCTGTAGTCCCAGCTACTCGGGAGGCTGAGGCAGGAGAATGGCGTGAACCCGGGAGGCGGAGCTTGCAGTGAGCTGAGATCCGGCCACAGCACTCCAGCCTGGGTGACAGAGCGAGACTCCGTCTCAAAAAAAAAAAAAAAAAAAGGCAGAAACTCTAATTTTTAAAAGCCTATGACACTCTTCTCTAGAAATAACACTTGAATAAATGGATAGATGATTGTATGCCTCTATATGGAAAGATCTAATATTGTAAAGCTGTCAGTTCTCCTGAAATCAATCTATAAATTTAACCCAGTTCTGCTTAAAATCCCAATGTTAGAAAATCTCAGTCAGCAAAAATAATTCTATAGTCAGTCTGGAAGAGAAAACATGTGAGAGCAGTCAAAAACATTTGGGAGGAAAGAGAATAATGAGGGCACTTTCCAGAATGAGACGTGAATATGTATTGTAAATCTACAGTGCAATATTATTCAGCCATGTAGAAGAACGAAATTCTGTCATTTGCAGCAACATGGATGGAACTGGGGGTCATTATGTTAGGGGAAATTAGCCAAGCAAAGAAAGACAAATGTTGCATGTTCTCACTCATATGTGGAAGCTAATAATAGTGTCTTTCATGACGATAGTAGAATGGTGGTTACCAGAGGCCAGGGAGGGTAGGTAGAAGAGAGGGGATGAAGAGAAAACAAAAGAATATCAGTGTTACCACTGAATTGTACACTTAACAATAGTAAAGATGGTATTTCTGCTTCTAGATCTGTGAGGAATCGCCACACTGTCTTCCACAATGGTTGAATTAATTTACACTCCCACTAACAGTGTAAACACATTCCTTTTTCTCTGCAACCTCGCCAGCATCTGTTGTTTCTTGACTTTTTAGTAATCACCATTCTGACTGGCATAAGATGATATCTCATTGTGGATTTGATTTACATTTCTCTAATGATCAGTGATGTTGAGCTTTTTTTCTTATGTTTTTAGTGGCATGAATTCTTATTTTGTTAAGTGTCTCTGTTCATGTCCTTTGCCCACTTTTGAGTGGGGTTGTTTTTTGTTTGTTTGTTTGTGTTTTTTGTAGATTTTTTAAGTTCCTTGTAGACTCTGGATATTAGACCTTTTTCAGATGGATACACTGCAAAATTTTTTCCCATTCTGTAGGTTGTCTATTCACTCTGATGATAGTTTGTCTTGCTATACAGAAGCTCTTTAGTTTAATTGTCTCCCATTTGTCAATTTTTTCTTTTGTTGCAATTGCTTTTGGCATTTTTGTCATAAAATCTTTTATCGGGGGAACCCACCCCCAGTATTTCAATGCAGGTTCTATTTTCCCTAAGTGTTGGCCAGTCTGAGAAATAAAGAGAAAGAGTACAAAGAGAGGAATTTTACAGCTGGGCCTCTGGGGATGACATCACATATCAGTAGGTCTGTGATGTCCACCTGAGCCGCAAAACCAGCAAGTTTTTATTAAGAATTTCACAAGGGGAGGAGGTGTATGAACAGGGAGTATGTCACAAAGATCACATGCTTCTGAGGCCAATAAAGATCACAAGGCAAAGGGCAAAGCAAAGATCACAAAGCAAAGGCAAAATTAGAATTACTGGTGAGAGTCTATGTTCAGCTGTGCACATATTGTTTTGATAAACATCTTAACAGAAAACAGGGTTCGAGAGCAGAGAACCAGTCTGACCAAAATTTACCAGGCTGGAATTTCCCAATCCTAGTAAGCCTGAGGGTACTGCAGGAGACCAGGGTGTATTTCAGTCCTTATCTCAACTGCATAAGACAGACACTCCCAGAGGAGCCGTTTATAGACCTCCCCCCAGGAATGCAATTCTTTTCCTAGGGTCTTAATATTTAATATTCCTTGCTAGGAGAAGAATTTAGCGATATCTCTCTTACTTGCACGTCCATTTATAGGCTCTCTGCAAGAAGAAAAATATGGCCGTATTCTGCCCAACCTTGCAGGCAGTCAGACCTTATGGTTGTCTTCCCTTGTTCCCTAAAATCGCTGTTATTCTGTTCTTTTCAAGGTGCACTGATTTCTTATTGTTCAAACACACATATTTTACTATCAATTTGTACAATAGTGATCCTGATGTGATGTACATTCTCAGCTTATGAAGATAACAGAATTAATAGATTAAAGTAAAGACAAGCATAAGAAATTATAAGAGTATTATTTGGGAACTGATGAATGTCCATGAAATCTTCACAACTTATGTTTGGAGATTGCAGTAAAGACAGGCGTAAGAAATTATAAAAGTATTAATTTTGGGAACTGATAAATGTCCATATTTAAATTAAATCTTTACAATTTATGTTCCTCTGCCACAGCTCCAGGCGGTCCCTCCATTTGGGGTTCTTGACTTTCTGCAACAATCTTTGCCGATGCCTGTGTTCTGAATGGTATTGCCTAGATTTTCTTCTATGGGTTTATAGTTTTGGGTTTTACATTTGACCCAGCAATCCCATTACTGGGTATATACCCAAATGAATATAAATCATTCTATTATAAAGATACATGCACACATATGTTCATTGCAGCACTATTCATAATAGCAAAGACATGGAATCAACCCAGATGCCCATCAATGCAGACTGGATAAAGAAAATGTGGTACATATGCACCATGATATACTATGCAGGCATAAAAGGAATGAGATCCTGTCCTTTGCAGGAACATGGATGGAGCTGGAAGCCACTATCCTTAGCAAACTAATGCAGGCGCAGAAAACCAAACACCTCATGTTCTCACTTGTAAGCGGGAGATGAACTATGAGAGCACCTGGACACCTTGGGGGAATTCCCAGCACACACCAGAGCCTTCAGGGGGAGTAGGGGAAGGGAGAGCATCAGGAAGAACAGCTAGTGGATGCTGGGCTTAGTACCTAGGTGCTGGGTTGATCTGTGCAGCAAACCACCATGGCACACATCTACCTATGTAATAAACCTGCACATCCTGCACATGTATCCCAGAACTTAAAGTGAAAATTGAAGAGAAAAAAAGTAGTAAAAATGGTAAGTTTTACATGTGTATCTTACCTCAATTTTTACACTTGATCTTAGCCAAAAGGCTGAGATGTGATACCTCAATTTTTAAAAAGAGGCTTGATCAGAAAAAATAAATAAAGCTACAATTATTGAAACATTGTGGTATACTAACACAGACTGCTGTAATAGAATATAAAGTTCAAAAGAAAATACAAGTGTGTGTGTGTGTGTGTGTGTGTGTATCTATATAAATTTGATAAAAAGAGATACTTAAAACATTTAGAAGGGGTGGCGTGGGGTGGCTCACTCCTGCAATCCCAGCACTTTGGGAGGCCCAGGTGGGTGGATCACCTGAGGTCAGGAGTTCGAGACCAGCCTGGCCAACATGGTGAAACCCCATCGCTACTAAAAATATAAAAATTAGCCAGGTGTGATGGTACGCGCCTGTAATCCCAGCTACTTGGGAGGCTGAGGCAGGAGAATTGCTTGAACGTGGGAGGTGGAGGTTACAGTGAGCCGAGATTGCACCACTGCACTCCAGCCTGGGTGACAGAGCAAGACTGTGTCTCAAAAAAATTGGAAGGATCTTTGGACACAAGTTGTAGAGTTAAAATAAAGTTGTATCCCTTTATCACAACATGTACTAAAATGAATTTTGAATATGAAGGTATAAAACATAAGATATAAAAATGAAATCATAGAAATAGTAAAAAAATATAGATGACAATATAAACTTGAGATGGGGAAATAGTTTCAAGTGTAACAGCAAAGACAGAAGTCATAAAGTAAAATGTTCATATGTTTGACTGCGTAAAAGTCTGTACCTCAAAAACATCATTAGCATGAGTAAGACAAATTTAATAAGGAAAATATTTGCAGCATCTATGACAAATACTTAATATGTACATTCACATAAGAAGAAAATCTCAACCTCACGATAAAAATAATGCAAAGTGAAACAACAATAGGAAATAGAGATTCACTGATCACATTGTAAGGATGTTTAAAAATGGCAGTAGTTAGGGTTGGTTAGGGTTAGGAAAGTGGCCCTCTCGCACTGAATTGGTAGTACAATCTGTCTAGTTGATAGTTTGTCAATATTCATAAAAGTGTTGAAAATATACATGTGGTCCATTTAGGGAAATAGCTGTGGAAAGAACACAGCAAATTATGGTTCTTAATAGTGAAAAACTGGAAACAACGGGTGAAGGGTGAAGATAGAGGGTTGATAATGCAGTTGTCAAATGATGTAGCCTTTGCAAACAATGAAACAGATGCATTTATTCACATGGAACTAAAAAGTAAGCAGGCCATGCTGGGTAGGAAGAAGAGTGGAAGAAAAAGAAAGTTCTGGGGTGTGAAGGAGGCTGGAGGAATGCAGTATCGATAAGCAGACAACAAGCAAATAAAGGGGAGGCTAGCATTTGCAGGGAGGCTGACTCATGCCCAGGCATTCTCGTTTTGAACTCATCTTCCTACTAGTCACAACTTGGCTAATGAGTCTTGCTGATGAAAGTACTGAACTCCCCCATCACTAATTGACCTCCTTCACTCTCTAAGGTCCCAGTTTCTTTCAGACTAAGGACCAAAAAGAAAATAAATCTCTTTCTGTGCATCCCTTCCCTCTGGCCTTATTAGCAGAGACACAGAAGACAATCAGGAGATTCCCAGTCTTCCCTCAGGGCCTAGGCTGCATTATCCTGAACTGTCATTTGGGAGCTAATTAGGGAATTATGTTTGTGGAACTTGTAAGCACTTAACTCTCCAATCGTAGCTCTGGCTGTCTCTGTGGGAACCTTTCTTTGAAGACTTGCTGGATAGATGTCTCCCGAGGCACTGTTGAACTGGGGAAGTTAGCAAAGTTTATCAATGAGTTGCTGCTTAACTAAAATGCCAAAATAAACTGAAGTGGTGTGGATCCTAGGAGATTAATCATGCTCTCTCCCAGTGTGGAGAGAGCAGGGGGACAGTGCGGCTTCTACAGGCCTGAATTCTTCACTGGTTCATTCATGGAAAGTGAGGACTAGTGTGGTACAAAGGGCATAGCACTGGCCAGGAGGGGTAGAGTTTTGGGCCTGGGGAGATAAAGTCCTACTCTGGCTTTTATTAGAGAGAGGGCAGAACTCTAGAAATAGGATAACTCCTTCAACTCAAAACCCAGTGAAATTTTAACATGTTCTACAATATACTTGTTGACTCAGTAAATCTGTACCTCAATCCGTTTAGTCCCCAAAATAATCACTTGAAGTTCATGGTATGATTCCCATTCCTATTTTATGGATGGGAAAACTGGGACCCACAGAGAGGAAATGATCTACCCTGTCACACAGCTAGCAAGGAGCAGTGTTAGCCTAGAACCCAGGCCTCCCAACTTCTCACTCCAGTGCTGTGTTCCCTTGACCAAAGTTGACTTAATGCAACAAGGTGCATGAGCTTCCCAGCTTGCTGCCTGCCATGCAGAAAATGCTGGATTTGTGTTTATTTGTCCTTATATTCTGGCCTGGACAACTACCTGTGAATACCAAATAAAGGCAACCCTTTCAGATCCCTGATATCTTTACCCTCCAAGATTTTACAAACATACTCTAAAAAAGAGGTTAAATGTTTTCTGGCTGATGTTCCAAGACTCTTTCCAAATCTCACTTCCTTTTGTTTCACTTATTGCCACTTCTCAGGCCTTCATTTCTCTTCCTGGCTGTTAACACCTCCAATTCTGGCATCTCTCCAGTTGCTGAAGCCCAAGAATGAGCTTCTGCCCATCAGATCCACTGTGCATAAATAGTTTCTGGGTTTATGCACCTGTACTCAACCTTATTGCCTGTCCGTTTAATAGCTCATAGTCTCTTAATCCCTGCAGTCTTTGGCATCCTCTATGGGCTTGAGTATTTATTATGCAGTAGGTGAATGAAAAAAGCCTGAGATACTTGGAACTGACTGATTTTGCAGATAAAGAATCAAGACTTGAACAGATCTGTAGGCTAAAAATAGCAGAGACTGAATTAAAACTTTGATCTTCCTTCAACTGTACTGCCTTTTGCATTTCAGAGACCCATTGCACCCACAGTTGTGATCACTCTGTTTGGTTTTGAATTCTTTGGTGATTAACTGGATGCAGGGAGGGAGGCGAAGTTACTGGGCCTAACTCTGTGGCCTCTAGCAAGTCACCTAACCTGTCATCTGTGAAGTGAGGATAATAAAAGCTGGCCTTCCTATTTTCTGATCCTGGCCCTGGTTGTCACTGTGGGTTACATTCAACTGTGCTACCGAAAAATTCAAATGACAACATAGATTTTAAAGTTGCTTTGCAAATATGTGCTAATAAAATAATAAGATAAAATATACTACTGTTAAAATTCTGCTGAGTCCTAGTAGAGCTTTTCTCTGGGCTGGACACAGATAGTAGGATGGATACGGGAGAAGGAGGTATTGTTGGGATGTGTGTGAGATCATCTCCAAGTAGACATATGTAGATGCCCATAGTGTGTAAAATGACATCTCCTGAGCTTGACAGATGGATCGTGGATGTACTCAATAGTTCACAGATGCGTTGAGAACTCACAATGTCTGAAACATGTTTCTTTGAATATGAGCTATCAGTTAGGATGGCTGGGCAAAAATATTGCTAGAAGTTTCTTTTAGTGTCAGGAATCCATGGACTTACATCTGCATAGATCACACATTCATCCCAACCAAGATTAGTCACCACCTTTGACTGGAATTCCATATAAAGATTCAAAAGTATGCAACAGGGAAGTGGGTGCTGGGGGGACAGGTTGTTGGGTTGTTGATGGTGGTGCAGGATGAGGGTTGGTGTGGAGTGGAGGGTGAAATGTCAGTCTGCAGGGACAGGAGATGGAAAGAGGTAAGAAGGTCCACCAGGGCTATTCTCTTAAGAATAGGAGCTGTTTGGTTTGATTTTTCACATAGATGAGGAGAGATGGACAAGATGACTGCCTCTGGATCTTGGTCAAGTGAACAGGCTGGGCTTGTGTTGAATAGATGGGCCAACTCACTAGTTTCCTCAAAGGTAAGGATGACAGGGGACACTCTGAAGGCTGGAGAGAAAACACTGTAGTGGACTCACCTTACTACCACCCCCTTACATTTTCACCATTAGCACTTTAAAGGTTTTATTTAGTTAGTTATTGACAAGTGGGACCTAATTAAAGAGCTGCATAGCAAAAGAAACCATCAGCAGAATAAATAGACAACTTATGGACTGGGAGAAAATATTCACAAACTGTGCATCTGACAAAGGCCTAATATCCAGAACCTATAGGGAATGTCAACACATCAACAAGCAAACATCAAATAATCTCATTGAAAAATGGGCAAAGGACATGAACAGACACTTCTCAAAAGAAGACATACAAGTGGCCAACAAACCCATGAAAAAGTGCTCAGCATCACTAATCATCAGAGGAATGCAAATCAAAATTCCAATGAGACACCACTTCACACCAGTCAGAATGGCTACTATTAAAAAGTCGACAAGCAACAGATACTGGTAAGGCTGCAGAGAAAAGAGAACGCTTCTACGTTGTTGGTGGGAATGTAACTTTGTGCAGCCACTGTGGAAAGCAGTCTGGAGATTTCTCAAAGAACTTAAAACAGAGCTATTATTTGACCCAGCAGTCCCATTACTGGGTACATACCCGAAGGAAAATAAGTCATTCCACCACAAAGACCGAAGCACTTATATATTCACTACTGAGCTATTCACAATAGCAAAGACATGGAATCAACCCAGGTACCCATCAATGGTGAATTGGATAAGGAAAATATGGCACATATATACCATGGAATACTATGCAGCCATAAAAAGGAATGAAATAATGTCCTCTGCCACAACATGGATGCAGCTGGAGGTCATTATCCTCAGCAAATTAATGCAGAAACAGAAAATAAAATACCACATGTTCTAATTGTAACAGCTAAACGTTGAGTACACATGGACATAAATATGGGAACAAGAGACGCTGTGCACTACTAAAGAGAGGAGGGAGGAGGTGTGGATTAAAAAACTGCCTATTAGGTACTATGCTCATGAGCAAGGTGATGGAATCTGGACTCCAGACATCAGCATCGTGCAGTATTACCAAGTAACAAATCTGCACATACATCTCCTGTATCTAAAGTAAAAGTGGAAATTTTAAAAATACGTTTTTTAAGATTACAGAACTCAGTAAAAACTTTGAATAATACCAGAGTAAATGGAGTAAAAACTGGAAGTCATTCCCCATTTTCCACTGCCCTGCCCAGTCCCATTCCCCTCCACAGAGGGAATCACCATGTGCCGCTTACGGGTTTTCCTCCTGGATTTTCAGCCTACATGCATGTTTACATCAACATCACTTTCTACATTGAGGAATATGTGGTATACGACTTCTCTTGTCAATACCTTCATTCTTCTTTTTAAACAAATCTATGATTTTTACTTAAATTATTTACATAGAACATGAATTACTTATATTTGCATAGCAGAGTTAAAAACTCTTCACTTTGGGAGATGAATTAAGGCGAGACAAACACTTTGACACACCTTGTGATCACTCATTTATTATTACACTTCTCTCTGTAATGCTCTTCCAAGTCTTTAGATATTATAGGATTTCCCAACCTGTAGTGTTATGCTCAGATTTTGCTAATTAAATGCTCTATTTCTAATTTTTTTGCAAGAAGGAGTTACTTCTTTGGTTTTAGTTTTGGGTTTGTTTTGTTTTGTTTTGTTTTTTGTTTGTTTGTTTTTGAGACAGAGTCTCGCTCTGTCACCCAGGCTGGAGTGCAGTGGCGTGATCTCGGCTCACTGCAAGCTCCGCCTCCCAGGTTCACGCCATTCTCCTGCCTCAGCCTCCGGAGTACCTGGCACTACAGGTGCCCACCACCATGCCCGGCTAATTTTTTGTATTTTTAGTAGAGACGGGGTTTCACCATGTTAACCAGGATGGTCTCAATCTCCTGACCTCATGATCCGCCTTGGCCTCTCAATGTGCTGGGATTACAGGTGTGAGCCACTGCGTCCGGCCTTTTTTTGAATTTTTTTTTTTTTGAGGAGAAATGGTATTGCAGTTCATGCACAAAGTCAGGAAAGCTTTTCCCTGTTATGTGAAATTCAGTGGTTGTCTTTATTTCATCAGAAGAAAATTTCTCTTTAAAAAATTTGTCTTTTGCTGTGCAGAAGCTCTTTAGTTTAATTAGATCCCAATTGTCAATTTTGGCTTTTGTTGCCGTTGCTTTTGGTGTTTTACATATGAAGTCCTTGACCATGCCTATGTCCTGAATGGTATTACCTAGGTTTTCTTCTAGGGTTTTTATGGTTTTAGGTCTAACATTTAAGTCTCTAATCCATCTCGAATTAATTTTCATATAAGGAGTAAGGAAAGGATCCAGTTTCAGCTTTCTACTTATGGCTAGCCAATTTTCCCAGCACCATTTATTAAATAGGGAATCCTTTCCCCATTTCTTGTTTTTGTCAGGTTTGTCAAAGATCAGATGGCTGTAGATGTGTGGTATTATTTCTGAGGGCTCTGTTCTGTTCCATTGGTCTATATCTCTGTTTGGTACCAATACCATACTGTTTTGGTTACTGTAGCCTTGTAGTATAGTTTGAAGTCAGGTAGTGTGATGCCTCCAGCTTTGTTCTTTTGTCTTAGGATTGTCTTGGCAATGCGGGTCTTTTTTGGTTCCATATGAACTTTAATGCAGTGTTTTCCAATTCTGTGAAGAAAGTCATTGGTAGCTTAATGGGGATGGCATTGAATCTATAAATTAACTTGGGCAGTATGGCCATTTTCACGATATTGATTCTTCCTATCCATGAGCATGGAATGTTCTTCCATTTGTTTGTGTCCTCTTTTATTTCACTGAGCAGTGGTTTGTAGTTCTCCTTGAAGAGGTCCTTTAGATCCCTTGTAAGTTGGATTCCTAAGTATTTTATTCTCTTTGAAGCTATTGTGAATGGGAGTCCATTCACGATTTGGCTCTCTGTTTGTCTGTTACTGGTGTATAAGAATGCTTGTGATTTTTGCACATTGATTTTGTATCCTGAGACTTTGCTGAAGTTGTTTATCAGCTTAAGGAGATTTTGGGCTGAGACAATGGGGTTTTCTAAATATACAATCATGTCATCTGCAAACAGGGACAATTTGACTTCTTTTCCTAACTGAATACCCTTTATTTCCTTCTCTTGCCTGATTGCCCTAGCCAGAACTTCCAACACTGTGTTGAATAGGAGTGGTGAGAGAGGGCATCCCTGTCTTGTGCCAGTTTTCAAAGGAAATGCTTCCAGTTTTTGCCCATTCAGTATGATATTGGCTGTGGGTTTGTCATAAATAGTTCTTATTATTTTGAGATACATTCCATCAATACTGAATTTATTGAGAGTTTTTAGCATGAAGGGCTGTTGAATTTTGTCAAAAGCCTTTTCTGCATCTATTGAGATAATCATGTGGTTTTTGTCTTTGGTTCTGCTTATATGCTGGATTATGTTTATTGATTTGTGTATGTTGAACCAGCCTTGCATCCCAGGGATGAAGCCCACTTGATCATGGTGGATAACCTTTTTGATGTGCTGCTGGATTCGGTTTGCCAGTATTTTATTGAGGATTTTTGCATCGATGTTCATCAGGGATATTGGTCTAAAGTTCTCTTTTTTTGTTGTATCTCTGTCAGGCTTTGGTATCAGGATGATGTTGGCCTTGTAAAATGAGTTAGGGAGGATTCCCTGTTTTTCTATTGATTGGAATAGTTTCAGAAGGAATGGTACCAACTCCTCCTTGTACCTCTGGTAGAATTCAGCTGTGAATCCGTCTGGTCCTGAACTTTTTTTGGTTGATAGACTATTAATTATTGCCTCGATTTCAGAGCTGCTATTGGTCTATTTAGGGATTCAACTTCTTCCTGGTTTAATCTTAGGAGAGTGTAAGTGTCCAGGAAATTATCCATTTCTTTTAGGTTTTCTATTTTATTTGCATAGAGATGTTTATAGTATTCTCTGATGGTAGTTTGTATTTCTGTGGTGTCAGTGGTGATATCCTCTTTATCTTTTTTTATTACATCTATTTGATTCTTCTCTCTTTTCTTCTTTATTAGTCTTGCTAGCAGTGTATCAATTTTGTTGATCTTTTCAAAAAACCAGCTCCTGGATTCATTGATTTTTTGGAGGGTTTTTTTGTGTCTCCTTTTTGAGATGGAGTCTCGCTCTGTCACCCAGGCTTGAGTGCAGTGGCGCAATCTCAGCTCACTGCAAGCTCCACCTCCCGGGTTCACACCATTGTGCTACCTCAGCCTCCCAAGTAGCTGGGACTGCAGGCTCTTGCCACTATGTCTGGCTAATATTTGTATTTTTTGTAGAGATCAGGTCTCCCTATGTTGTCCAGATCCAAGGCAGGTTTCATCCTCCTCTTCAGGTTTAGGAGTTGGCCTGTCTCTGCACCCAGGTCCTGTTTGGGGATCACTTGATCTCAGGAGATTGAGGTTGTAGTAAGCCATGATGGCACCACTGCATTCCAGCCTGGGTGACAGAGGGAGACCATGTCTCAAAAAAAAAAAAATAAAAGGCCATAATACCCAAAGCAATTTACAGATTCAACCCTCCTCTATCAAATTTTCCATGCCATTCTTCACAGAATTAGAAAAAAATTCTAAAATTCGTAGAGAAACAAAAAAAAAAGTGTGAATAGCCAAAGCAATCCTCACATCTGGGAGAGAAAAAACCCTCCTTATGGAGACCCGTATTCAGTCCTAGCCCCACCTCTAGTTCCCTGGTAACTCTGGGAAAGCGGGCAGCTCCTCTATGTCCCTGTCTGTTAAATGGAGGTGTTATAATATCTCCCCTAGCGATCCCCGTAGATTAATATGGGGAATGGAGATGACCACATTGGAGAAATTCTAAATCACCACGGAGGTGTGAAGCCCCACCGCTTCATCCCTGCAGGGCTTATTAGGCATGTATTATTTTCCTGTCCTTGGCTCTCCCCACATTCTCCTCTCCTTTCTTGGGACTCATTTTGGGATCCCCAAAGGATAATACTGTGGTGGAAGATCACCATGGCAGAGATGGTCTCAGCCTCTCTTTATCTTATTTCCTTTATATATGGCTCCTTATTTGCTTTTGGAGGCACTGACTGAGTTTATGTGGCCTCTTTTCCCCTCCACATCTCTTTCCAGAAAACCTGGCTGGCCTCTGTGCTGTAACAAGGTGAGTTCTGTCATAACCCTCCTTCTGAACCCTGGTAACAGGGAAGAGACTTTAGCTCTTACTCAGTGGGCCAAACCTCCTGGTTTTACAGATGTGGTCATCAGAGTCTCAAAAGCTGAAATAAGAGACTTGCTTTGGATGACATGTCAAGTGAGTGGAAGAGCTGAGACTATAACCCAGGAGTTGAGGCTTCTTTTCTTTTGTTTTGTTTGTTTTTTTGATGCAGAGTCTTGCTGTCTCTCCCAGGCTGGAGTGCAGTGGTGCAATCTTAGCTTACTGCAACCTGTGCCTCCCGGGTTCAAGTGATTCTCCTGCCTCAACCTCCCAAGTAGCTGAGACTACAGGCTGTTTTCAGATTCTATTAGGGATGAGTAGAAGGAGATTCAGTGTTCAACTTCTTCACCCAGAACCCAATCCTTACAGGACAGCCTGATCAGACCCTCAAGATCAGCCCTGGTGCGTGAAGAACACGTTGGAGCTTCGGAGCAGGAAGGGGTCACAGCATAGTGAAGGAAGTCTGGGAGTCATACGGGCCCAAGAGTGGTAATCTAGAAGGGCCTCCTCATCAGCGATCACTGTTGTGATCCCATCAGCCGCAGACATCCTAGACAGATAGTATGGTGGACAACCCCGGATTTGGGAGATCTTACATAAGCTTTCTCTCTTGCTGGTTGAGGTCTAGACGGTAGCTACTAGGGAGCATACCATTCTGGCCATGACTTACTTGTTTGTAAGGAATATTTCTTCTGATTGTAAAAAAGTTTGTGAAGTTTATATAAAAAGATGTATGTCAGTGTGTGGATTGCTGCAAGAACTGCGTACCCCATCTAGACAAAAAGAGGAATCATTCCTACAGCAGTAACCTTGTGCTTTTCCCTCGACTTTTTAACATCTTCCGAATTTTATCAGTCCTTCAAAGTCTAGTGCAAATTCCAACTTGTCCAGAAATCCTTTCCTCATTGCTGTTGGCCACAACGATGCCAATAGTGATGGCATCAGAAATCCTATTTGTCAACTGGAGCAATCATGCGTTTATTTATGAAACAGTGCATACATAAAATGGATTTATGCCTATGGTTCCTAAAGATGAATCAGACACGAATCTTGTCCTTAAATTGGACTGGGGGAACTAGGCTACACAGCTACATGATTGTGCTAGGAAGTACAGTGGTAAGTGCCATGTAGAATGTAATTAAAGGGCATTGGGAAAGCCGATGACATAAATATCACTTTAATACGGGCATAGATCAGGAAAGTATTTCTGGGGAAGGTAGCATTAGACCGGAGTCTTAAAGGCTTTAACCATGTGACACTGGAAGGACACTCTATATAGAGAAAACAGCACAAGCAAAAGTGGAGATGTAGGAAATCATAGCGTTTGCAATCATGAGTTTAAAAGAGGGTGATCAGGGCAGCTGGTGACTGTGGCCATGGCCCACCCAAGGCACTGGCTTGGACTTGAGCTACTGCAGGCTGCCAAGCAAGACTTTGGGATCTACAGGAGCACAGCTGTAGAGACTGTGGGAGTGGGTTTTTGAGTCTTAGGAGTGGTCACAAATAGATTCAGAGGGAATTGAAGGAGAAGAGCATGGCTTTATGATTCTTGAGATGCCTTGGGTTACCTAGGGTGGTATTATGTGTGGTGGTTAAGGGCAGAGGCTCTGGAGTCTGACTCCCTGGGTTAAAATCCTGCCTGTAACATGTGCTTTATGTAACTCATGTTCTTTCTGTACGTCTTATGAGATGAATACCTCAGTATTAATTATAGACAATTTGGAAAGTAGAGAGGAGTAGAAGGAAGAAAATAAAAACCACCTGTATTACTATTCAAACTACTAATAAATGCTTGGCATTTCCTTCTAGTCTTTGTGTGTGTGTGTGTGTGTGCATGTGCGTGCATTTGTTAATATAAAATTATAGTGTATAATTCTGCATCCTGCTTTAATCATATAACCTTATATCGTAAGAATTTCACTTTAAAAGTGTGTTTTTGGGCTGGGCGCGGTGGCTCTTGCCTGTAGTCCCAGCACTTTGGGAGGCCAAGGTGGGTGGATCACTTGGTCAAGAGATCAAGACCATCCTAGTGAACATGGTGAAACTCCGTCTCTACTAAAAATACAAAAATTAGCTGGGGGTGGTGGCACACATCTGTAGTCCCAGCTACTCAGGAGGCTGAGGCGGGAGAACTGCTTGAACCCAGGAGGCGGAGGTTGCAGTGAGCCGAGATTGCGCCACTGCACTCTAGCTTACCAACAGAGAAACTCCATCTCAAAAAAAAAAGTGTTTTTGAAGTACTTTTTATTGTGTTTTCATCATTATATACTGATGATATATAAAGAAATATTTGTATATTTGTTTTTCATCTTGCCACTTTTATTTTAATAGCTCTTTTCTTACAGATGAATAGCCCTTTTCTCTTTCTTTCCAACATGCAAACTTTATTTTTCTACTCCTTGACATTAATTTTGCTAGTGATTCTAGGACAGGTATAAAAAATAGACATATTGGTGAGAATCCCTCTCTTGTGCCTGACTTTCATAAGATAATCTGCTATTCGCCATTTGGAAGGATATCATAGTATCCTTCTATTCCTAGATAACTACAACTGTGAGGTTTTTTTTAAAGAATGGATTGTGACCTATAAAATGTATGTTTTAATTGATTTGATGTGTTATATAAATGCAGTGATGTATTAAATTATCCCTAATTTCTTACAAGAGCTATAAGTTAATAACGGTGGGTTATTTTTTAAAAATATTCTAATTGTTAACATTTTCTGTAGTTACATGAGCATTTTGTTTTCGTAGTCATAACTAGTGTTGTTCTCTAGTGATATTTTTTCTTCCTAAAATTTTTAGATTTTAGCATCAGATATATGTTGACTTCATAAAAAGTATTGGGATTTTTATATCTTTCTCAAGCTATAGGAAATTTTATATAGCATGAGAACATTCTACTCATTAAAGTGTAAACAAAGTTTTTCTCAACAGCTTTATGAGCTGGAGATTGTTACTAGTATAATTATTCATTTCATTTTATTTTTAATTGAAAATAATTTTATTTATGGAGTACATTGTGATTTTTTATGTATGTTTATACTGTGGAATGATCAAATCAAGCTAACTAACAAATCCATTATTATCACATACTTTTTTGTGGGAAAACATTTAAAACATATTATTTTAGCAATTTTGAAATATATAGTGCATTAATATTTATTACAGTCACCATTCTGTACACTTGATCACTAAAGCTTACTCCTCTTGTCTGAAACTTTGTACCATTTGACACCTCCCTTTCCCCATCTATCCTCCTTCTCTGGCCTCTGATCACCACTATTCTACTCTCTGTTTCTATGAGTTTGACTTTTGTACATTCCACATATACATGAGGTCATGTGGTATTTGTCTTTCTGTGCCTGACTTATTTCACTTACTATAATGTCCTCCAGGTTTATCCGTGCTGTCCAAATGACAGAATTTCCTGCTTTTTTAAGGCTGAACAGTATTCCATTGTATATCTATATGTCACATTTTCTTTATCCATTCATCTGATGATGGAAACCTCGGTTGCTTCTGTATCTTAATTTTTATGAATAATGCTGTAATGGACATGGAAGTGCAGTGTCTGTCCAGCTTACTGACCTCAATCCCTTGGATATATACCCAGAGATTAGATTGCTGGATCATGTATATACATGTATGTGTGTGCGTGTATTTCGCTCCTTTCTAATGCACATCAAAGCATACGATATTCATTCTATAGGTTGTATTTTACTTTTAATAATGTAGCTTTGAGGTCTTTCAAATCAGCATAGACAAAGCTACCTTTCTTTTTTCTATAGCTGCATTGTATTCCTTTTTAAGGATGTACCATAAATAATTTAACCAGACTTCTGACTGATGAATAGTTAGGTTATTTATGATTATTTGTTATTACAAACAATTCTGCAACAAATAACCTTAAGGGAGGAGACCACCCCTCATATTGTCTTATGCCCAATTTCTGCCTCCAAAGAAAGAAAAAGTAAAAACTAAAAGGCAGAAATGAAATCCACGGGCAGACAGCCCAGCGCTGCGCCCTGGGCCTGGTAGTTAAAGATCGACCCCTGACCTAATCGGTTATGTTATCTATAGATTACAGACATTGTGTAGAAATGCACTGTGAAAGTCCCTATCCTGTTCTGTTCTTTTCTAATTACCGGTGCATGCAGCCCCCAGTCACGTACCCCCTGCTTGCTCAGTCAATCACGACCCTCTCACACGCACCCCCTTAGAGTTGTGAGCCCTTAAAGGGACAGGAATTGCTCACTCGGGGAGCTCGGCTCTTGAGACAGGAGTCTTGCCGATGCCCCCGGCCGAATAAACCCCTTTCATCTTTAACTCAGTGTCTGAGGAATTTTGTCTGCGGCTCATCCTGCCACAACCTCATAATATGTAATTTCTTATATGTGATCATTTATCTATTGAATAAATCCCTACAAGTGGAATTACCAGGTAAAAGGAAAAACACATTTGTAATTTATCATATATTGCCAAATATATGATAAAGTTAGAGCAACTTATATTCCACTGATGATCTCTGAGGGGGCATGTTTTCCCACATCTCGTCAAATAAGAGAGAATGGTTGGATGATATGTTCGCCAAACATGTTGGGACAGCATTTATTGAGAGAAAACTTACGGGGACAGGAGTGGTATCAAGAATGCAGGTCCTCCATGCCCATCACATTCTGGGACATCACCCCACTGTCTTTGGGCTGCATGACTGGGGAAATATCTTTAACACCAGCCCCTACCCGGCATAATCAGGGGGCTGCATCTAAGCCCGGAGCTGCAGCTCTGCAACATGGCAGAACCTATGGCCTGAGCCCTACTTTAACAGTGGATCAGGATCAGTCACTTAAGACCTCTGGTATAGACAATTTCTATAGCACCTTGCAGAAGGCCAGCCTACAGAGTTAAACCTTACTTATCAGAAAGCATTTGGTCTTTTTCAATCTGATAGGAGAAGAATGGTATTGTGTTGTAGTTTGATTTGCATTCCTCTAGTGAATTTAATCTTCTTTTCTTGTTTTAAGAGATATTTGTATATTTTATCTGTGAAATGTTAAATCATTCTGCCACTTTTCTATTGAGTTGTTGGTCTTTATATATATGAGAGGTAGCTGTTTATATATTAGGAATATGGGTCCATTGTCTCTGGTGTCAGTTGCAACTACTTTTTTCCGAGTTTGTTGTCTTTTGATTATGCTTATATCAATTAAGTATATTAATTGGAATTCAATCCAAGAAAAGGCAACACAACATTTTGAAATTTACTGTAGGAATTAAACTTTAAACTACTTTTGAAGCAAAAGGAGTTGGGAAAATAACAATCTGAAAAGCAGCAGAGAAAAATCCCTAACCAGCTCTGGTGTGGGTGCAGGAGGTAGAGCTCCCAGGAAGGCAGGTAAGTCCAGCTGGTGGAATGGCGAAGGCGGCAGATGTGGAAAGCTGAAGGTTAGTTATTGGCTCTTCATGGCTACCATTTCTGTGAGTTTACAGCAAAGCATCCAGTTGCTGTTGTTGAGCAGCATGGCAGTCAGGAAGGGGAGCTCTAAACAGAGCAAGAAAAAGCAGGGATAAACTGGAACCCTGCAGAGAGCGTAACAACTTCACTTATTCCTTACAGCTATCATGCAGATTCCCTCAGTGGCCAAGCCTAACCTGGAACTTTATAGGGAATGGGATTTGGGGAATATAGTTCCAGCTTAGATTAATTGCTAGAATTTTAAATTAATCAATTTTGATGTTTTATTTGTATTTGCTATAGTCATTCTTACATTATTAAAATTCTTCATTTCTTTCCTAATAACTTTATGCTTTAATTTTTACATTTAAATCTTTGATCTATTTAGAATTTATTTTTGCAGAGTATATGAGGCATGAGTCAACTTACCTTTTCCAGATAGCGATATTACCCCAATAGTGTTTATTGAATAATACATCTCCCATTCATGTAAGGTGCTACTTATATGATGTACTAGGCTCCTGTTTTATTTTAGGCCTGTTCCTGGACTTTTCATTCATTCCATTGTTCTGGCTTGCTGGTCTTGAGCCAGTATCAAAGTGTTTACATTGCTGGGGCTTTATAATATATTTTAAAAGTTGGGGCTGGGCACAGTGGCTCATGCCTGTAATCCCAGCACTTTGGGAGGCTGAGGCAGCCGGGTCACCGAAGTCAGGAGTTCGAGACCAGCCTGACCAACATGATGAAACCCCGTCTCTACTAAAATACAAAATTAGCCAGGTGTGGTGGTGCATGCCTATAATCCCAGCTACTTGGGAGGCTGAGACAGGAGAATCACTTGAACTCGGGAGGTGGAGGCTGCAGTGAGTTGAGATGACACCACTGCACCCCAGCCTGGGTGACAGAGCAAGACTCTGTCTCAAAAAAAAAAAAAAGGCTGGAAGACATAGTCCATCTTCACTAATTTTCCCACAACTCTTGGTTGTTTTTCTGTACAGAATTTAGAACCAGCAAAATATTTATTTTCAAAATATTCTATTGGCATTTTTTATTGGCAATTGCTATAATTTGTTGATTCTTTAGGGATAAATGACATCCTACTGTTACAGAATCTTCCAGTCTAAGAATATGACATGTTTTTTTCCACCTGCTCAAATCTTATTTTGTATCTTTTGGCATATATTAAAGTTTTCTTTATGAAGTTGTTTTACATTCTTTGTTGAGCTTAATCTCTGGGAAGTTTATCTCTTTGTTATTATTGTAAGCATTTTTTATTCCATTATATCTTCTGATTTTTTAAAGCATTCTTGTTTTTATGTACATAAGCTATTAACATCTGTACATTAATTTTTAATACAGCAGCCTTGCTGAGGTGTTTTACTGATTGTAATAGTTTTTCTCATCTGATTCTTGGTTTTCCAAGTATACAATCATACTATTTGGAAATAATTATAATTTGCGTCTTCCTTTCCAATTTTTATATCCCAGATTTCCTTTTATTGTATAATTGCCTTGGCCAATATTTCCTGAAATTGTTAAATAACAGAAGTAATTAGATTTTCTTTCCCTTGTCACTAACAGGAATACTTCTTATATTTTCCAAAAGTTATTACGGTGCCTTTGAAGTTGAGGTAGCTCTATAGCTCTGTGATTCATGTTAAGTACGTCTCCATTCATTTCTATTTTTAAATAAGTTAAAATATAAATAATGGATAAATGTTTTATCTAACACCTTTTCAAATCTACAGAGAGAATAATGTTTTTTCTTTTCATCTATTAATGTAATTAAATGTACTAATATTTTAAATAATTTTAAGATGTCTTTGCATTCCTAGAATAAACCTAGCTGGTGATGGTGAATGATTTTTGTCTCATATTTCCAGCTACTGTGCGCTAATATTTCATTCAGTGTTTTGCATTCATATTAATAAATAAGATTGACCAATATTATTCTTTATTTTCTCTTGTTCCTTTTGTTTTTGAGCCAGAGCCTCGCACTGTCTCTGGGCTGGAGTGTAGTGGCATGATCTCAGCTCGCTGCAACCTCTGCCTCCCGAGTTCAAGCGATTCTGCTGCCTCAGCCTCCCAAGTAGCTGGGAACACAGGCGCCCGCAACCATGCCCAGCTAATTTTTGTAGTTTTAGTAGAGATGGGGTTTCACTATGTTGCCCAGGCTGGTTTCGAACTCCTGACCTCATTATCCGCCGGCCTCAGCCTCCCTGAGTGCTGGGATTACGGGCGTGAGCCCCTGCGCCCGGCCTTTTTATTCCTTTTTTAGGGGTACTGTTTTTGTTGATTTGGGGAATAGATGGTATGCCCCTTCTATAAACGTAATTTGAAAAGATTTCCTTCTTCAGTATCCCAGTACAGTCAAGTAACATTGGAAAAACTGATTCCTTGAAATTTTAACACAATTTTTCCATTTTTTGGTAGGGATGAGGGAATGTTGGTGGTCGTGTAATAGAATGGAGTCCCTTTTTGAACAACTTTATCTATCTTTTTCCCATAGTAATTAGCTTGTTTCAGTTTTTTCAGCTTGAGCAAGTTTTCACACGACTTTTTAATCATATTTTACCAATTATGTCCAATTTTTCAAAAAATATATATTGGGGTAAAGTGACTTTGTAAGTAATTTTTAATCTTTTAATGTAACTGTGATTATTTTCCTTTATAAATTAGTTTTGTATAGTTGTATTTTCTTTCTTTTTATTGATTGAATTAATACAAAATTTAACAAGTTTATATACCCCTTTTCCTACCCATAAAAGATTTATTGAAATTGATTAGCTCTGTATTTCTACTCAAATTTTGCTTTTATCATTACTTTTCTTATGGTTCCTTTTCTAATGTCTTGATTGGATCCTTTAATTTTTTTTCTGTTGTTGGTATACTCATTTAAGGCTGTGAATTCTTTTCTGAACACTGATTTAATCCATTTTTTAAAATGTGCTGCTTTCATTATCTCCTTTTTCTTTTGCAGATATTCTTTAGTTTTTGTTGTTTTCATTCTCTGTTTGGTCCAACTGTTTAAGTATTTCTTTAAATATTGGATTTTATTTTATTTATTTATTTTTAAATTTATTATACTTTATGTTCTGGGGTACATATGCACAGCGTGCAGGTTTGTTCCATATGTATACATGTGCCATGTTGGTGTGCTGCACCCATTAACTCATCATTTCCATTAGGTAAATCTCCTAATGCTATCCCTCCCCCCTCCCCCCACCCACAACAGGCCCCGGTGTGTGATGTTCCCCTTTCTGTGTCCAAGTGATCTCATTGTTCATTTCCCACCTATGAGTGAGAAAATGCAATGTTTGGTTTTCTGTTCTTGCGATAGTTTGCTGAGAATGATGGTTTCCAGCTGCATCCATGTCCCTACAAAGGACATGAACTCATCCTTTTTTATGGCTGCATAGTATTCCATGGTGTATATGTGCCACATTTTCTTAATCAAACATTACAAGAAAAAAACAACCCCACCAAAAAGTGGGCAAAGGATATAAGCGGACACTTCTCACAAGAAGACATTTGTGCAGCCAACAGACACATGAAAAAATGCTCATCATCACTAGCCATCAGAGAAATGCAAATCAAAACCACAATGAGATACCATCTCACACCAGTTAGAATGGCGGTCATTAAAAAGTCAGGAAACAACAGGTGCTAGAGAGGATGTGGAGAAACAGGAACAGTTTTACACTGTTCGTGTAAAAGTGTTCCTGTTTCTAGTTCAACCATTGTGGAAGACAGTGTGGCGATTCCTCAAGGATCTAGAGCTAGAAATACCATTTGACCCAGCGATACCATTACTGGGTATATACCCAAAGGATTATAATTCATGCTGCTATAAAGACACATGCACACATATGTTTATTGTGGCCCTATTCACAATAGCAAAGACTTGGAACCAACCCAAATGTCCATCAAGGACAGACTGGATTTTATTTTTAAAATCATGTTTCTTTCAGTTGGGCTCTGATCATATATTATTGTTTATATTATTTGTTCTTTTGAAGTTTGCTGAATTTCTGGTTTTATATATGCTCTTTCTGGGCAGTGACTGTTTCATGGGCACTTAAGGAAGGTGTGCAATGTCAATTGGTTCTACCTCTTGAAAAATATTGAGGTTTTTTATCGCCTTACTTTATTCTGCCAACTTAAATTTATATGGACTGGAAAGTCACTGAAATCCACTGTTAACCTGTTTCTGACTATTTCTCTTTGAACATCCTGTGCTTTTTGCTTTACCTATCAATGCTATATACTTGGGACATTCGTTTTCGTACCTATTACATCTTCTTGCACCCCTTATAAAATGGTCTTCTTTTCCTCATTTACTGACATTTTTTAATTCAAACACATTTTATATTAAGATTATGATCCCTGCTTTATTTTTGTTTACGTCTGGCTGGTATTCCTTTACCTTTCACCCTTTCTAATTAACTTTGTTTTGGTTATATATTTTGGCATCAGCGTACAGTTGTATTTTTTTAGATCCAACCTGAAATTATTTTCTTTTACTAGATGAGCTTGGCCCACTCGACTTTATCATTATAAGTGTGTTTGGTATTAATTTTATTCTATTATTTTATGTTATACAGTTTGCTTTTATTGTTTTGAAATACCCCTTCACTGTAAGAGCCACATTTGTCTTTGTTTTGTGTGCATGCTTCCTCTCATGTTTTAGAAGATTTTTTTCTAGGGTTACTTTTATAACTGTAACTTTGTGTAGAGTTCTAACACTCTGTTTCTAGTCAGTGTCTACTAATTCCCTGGTGTAAGCACAATGAAATGAGCATATTCCCGTTTCTTTTCCCTTTTCTCTTTTTCCTATACCATGTAACTTATTTGATTACGTTATACTAATCGTTCTTTTATACTGGTTTGTGTACTTATACATTTGTTATGTAATTTATCAGGTTTAAATAATATCTTTTAACATTCAGCTATAGAAGATGAGGAAGTCAACACATACTTCCTTCTATCTCCTTTTTTGCTAATTATAAACATTTTACCTTTTGAGATTTCAAAACCATTTACATTTTATTTCATACTTATAATTTCCACAAATGTTTTAGTCTTAGACCTATAGTTAAATACATTTAAGATTAACCATCAGTTTATAGACTGCAGAGTTCCCATTTTTCTTTTTGTTGACTGAAGTCTGTTTCTTAAAAAAGCTTCTGTTAAAAAACGAAACAAAACTCTGGAGTCTGCTTTTTTCAACAATGGCTAATGTTTGTAACTTTCCTTGAATTCTCAGATTGCCAGTTTGACTTTATATATGAATATTATATTTGAATAATGATCTAGATAGTTTTAACAATTTTGGATCATATTTTCTTTCCCCAGAGGCTGCAGGCATGTTTTTCATTACATTCCAGCTTTGACTGCTACTTTGGAGAAATGATATACTATCTTAATTTATTTCCTTTAGAATTGACTGGATTTTGTTTGTTTTTGACTAGGCTATCCATTTTTTAAATCATTGATATTCAGTGATATTCCAGTGGTATGTAACAATGCTGGCATTCTGTATGAATGTTTCCTGGGACAAGGTGTGCACTTTTGAATTGTAAATTCAAGTGTTTCTGTAATTTTTTAATTAAAATTGAGTTTTAAATAATTGTTCTTTTTCACTTTTTTGATTTCCTCCTTTGGTAATTCTATTGTACATAGATTGGATCTCCTTTGTCTCTTCTCATATCTGTCATTTTCTCTCTTTTCTCATTTAATCTTGTCATCTTTTACAATACTGTTCCTGCATCTGTCTACTTTTTTTTCATTGTATTGTTTCTAATTTTTTTTTTTTTGGTGTAGTGATTTTACATTTCTTTAACATCTTTTCTTTCTTCTTCCAGCTCATATTTCTTAATTTTCTTGAAATCTCTTTCCTCAGCTCTTATATTTTTACTCTGTTTTCTTATTTTATATCGGAAAAATGCCTCCTTAAGTTTTTTTTTTTTTTTTTAATTTTTGGAGAGGCTGAAATGTTTGGTAACAATTTTCTTTTTCATTATTATTTCATTTTTTTAAGTTCCAGGGTACGTGTGCAGGACACGCAGCTTTGTTACATAGTTACCTATGTGCCATGAACATGTGCCATGGTGGTTTGCTGCACCTATCAACCCATCACCTAAGTATTAAGCCCAGAATGCATTAGCTTTTTTCCCTAATGCTCTCCCCCCGGCCACCCTCCTGTGACAGGCCCCAGTATGTGTGGTTTCCCTCCCTGTGTCCATGTGTTCTCATTGTTCAGCTCCCACTTATAAGAGAACATGCAGTGTTTGGTTTCCTGTTCCTGCATTGGTTTGCTGAGAATAATGGCTTCCAGCTTCATCCATGTCCCTGCAAAAGACATGATCTCATTCTTTTTCATGGTTTCATAGTATTCCATGGTCTACATGTACCACATTTTCTTTATCCAGTCTGTCATTGATGGGCATTTGGGTTGATTCCATGTCTTTGCTAGGTAACAATTTTCATATGTTCAATGGCAACATTCTTTGATGGAGTGAATTTTATCATCCATTTGTCTTTCTTGTTTCTTTACCTCTTTTTTCTGGTAAAATCCTTGTTTATATGCTATGCAGGTTTGTTTTAATCCTTAAATGAAATGAGTTTTTGCCAAACTATCTATCACAAGATACTTGTATCTTGCAAGGCTAAGACATGATTCAGACTAGCAGTAACCTACCTTGTGATTCAGAATTGGAGGTAAATTATTTTAGCTTTTACTTGTATGTAATGAATACAGACAGGTAACTACAACTGTGAGAACTGATGTATTTTTTTCTATCTTTTGCCTCCAGTATTATGCTTTGTCTATAGCCTGTGTACCTAAGTCTTCATTTAGCCTTTTCTCTGCTTCCTGAGTTCAGTTCAGGATCACAGAGGATTGTGGTGCCATACTTTACACCGTATACCCATTATTGCAAACAAGAGCTTTGGTTTTGTTTTTTATTGATTGCCTCCCTCTACCCAACTTTTTTTTTTTAAAGAGAATTATACTCATGTAACTCTTCTATAGTCATGGATTTCCTCTCTCTGCTTCTTGTCACTCTCCTAGTTGATCTTTACTGTTCTTGAATCCATCCAATCTAGTTTATGGATTGGGGTTGTGGACATTTACTAGTTTCTTTGAAGATAGAATCTGTATGTTTCTTTTTCTGCTTGTTTTGGAAAGAGAGAAATTCCGAGAAGAGAACGTTTTGGATTTACTCGGCCGTGTTCAAACCAGAAGTATACTTTTTGCTTATTTTTCCCAAGGGTATGTCTTGCATAATCTTTACAAATAGGTTCTTGCAGCTGGGGGGTCGGTTGGAGGAGGGAGATCCAGAGTGGTAATGTTACCTGTGCGTACACCTGCAAATAAAGGTAAATGTAGTGAAAGAGTAAACAAGTGTAGTGTGGCCTGAGGAGCACAAAATTCCTTACTTGTACAGAGTGAATGTAGCAGAGGGCTGGGCAAGTAGAAGGAGATCTGTTTCTTTTTTCTGAATAAATAAATTATTGGGAGGAGTGATTATTTTCCTCCTTGGATGTTTCTTTGCAGGAACTCATGCAGCCAGAATCTGGGGCCAATGGAACAGCCGTTGCTGAGTTCATCCTGCTGGGCTTGGTGGAGGTGCCAGGGCTGCAGCCAGTTGTCTTTGTGCTCTTCCTCTTTGCCTACCTGGTCACGGTCGGGGGCAACCTCAGCATCCTGGCAGCCATCTTGGTGGAGCCCAAACTCCACACCCCCATGTACTTCTTCCTGGGGAACCTATCAGTGCTGGATGTTGGGTGCATCAGCGTCACTGTTCCCTCAGTATTGAGTCATCTCCTGTCCCACAAGCGTGCAGTTCCCTACGGGGCCTGCCTTACCCAACTCTTCTTCTTCCATCTGTTCGTTGGAGTGGACTGCTTCTTGCTGACCGCCATGGCCTATGACCGATTCCTGGCCATCTGCCAGCCCCTCACCTACAGCACCCGCATGAGTCAGATAGTCCAGAGGATGTTGGTGGCTGCATCCTGGGCTTGTGCCTTCACCAATGCACTGACCCACACTGTGGCCATGTCTGTGCTCAACTTCTGTGGCCCTAATGTGATCAATCACTTCTACTGTGACCTCCCACAGCTCTTCCAGCTCTCTTGCTCCAGCACCCAACTCAATGAGCTGCTGCTTTTTGCTGTGGGTTTTATAATGGCAGGCACCCCCATGGCTCTCATTGTCATCTCCTATATCCACGTGGCCGCTGCAGTCCTGCGAATTCGCTCTGCAGAGGGCAGGAAGAAAGCCTTCTCCACATGTGGCTCCCATCTCACTGTGGTGGCCCTGTTCTATGGTTCAGGTATCTTTAACTATATGCGACTCGGTTCAACCAAGCTTTCAGACAAGGATAAAGCTGTTGGAATTTTCAACACTGTCATCAATCCCATGCTGAACCCCATCATCTACAGCCTCAGAAACCCTGATGTGCAGAGTGCTCTCTGGAGGATGCTCACGGGGAGGCGGTTACTGGCTTGAGGAGGTCTCAATTGACCTTTTCTCCTTGCATCTTTTGTACTAACGGAAAAATCTTCTAGAGCCAGAAACTAGAGGAAAAAATGGTTCAGACTTGTTTCTGTTTCCATGGGCATAAGAAGGACTTTTTGTAGGGAATAATAGTTTTCATTTCTTAAAGCAGCCCTGCCCAATTATAGGTAATGAGTGTATAGGATCTGCCAAACCAGCCCCTTAGACATGTTCAACCTCAGGCACCGTGTTCTCTCCTTTCTGGCTAGAGGTGAAACCTAGGAAGCTGTGAATGCTCGCGGTTCATGTCCCAGAGGGAACGACTGTTTGGTTGGTTACAGCCCGTGTTGCCAGAAGTACCCCAGAAAACTCCCCCCGAGAAGTCATATTTTTCCCTCAGGTTCAGGTATGCTTGGTCTGTTTATAAAACATAGGTCTAGAGATGAGGATTGTTTGATTTCTCCCATCAGAACTCTATAAGCAAAAATAAAATAAAAAGAAACAGAAACCAAAAAGTAGCTCTTTCTCTTCCCTTTAAACAAGGACCCTATAGCATAGACAGGGGACAGAGGGGAAGCTGTATGGTTACTTATTCTCTAGTAATTCTGGAGCACCTGATGCCTGTGTGCAACTCACAGACTTGTTTCTAAACGCTAAAACTCCATTAATACGTATTGTATATCTTATGATACAAAAATGAATTTTGCTCATCTTTTTTCCCCATGTGTTTCAAATTTTTCGAGAGGATAAGAATTTATAATCTAGAAAAGATAAGAATTTATAATCTAAGCATTATTTACGTATTTTAAAAAACCCAAGACCCCTCAATATGAAAATGTCTCCAAAACTCTCACTCTTAATCTCCAAACCTCCTTGCTGAGATAATCCATGACTATAAATGCAAGTCGTATGGTGAGGAGTCGCCCTGAATGTCCCTTCTCAGTAGGGGAGTGTGGCTCTGACCCAGAGCATTCTCTCAACGTACTTGATGTTAGACCAGCCATGATCTCGCTGTATCTTTTCAGCCTCCCATTTAGGACTCATTGCCCACTCCTGGCAACTCTGCTGTGCTACTGCTGGTTCCCAATGCATCTCCCTAAAACTTTCCTTTGACTGGCACCTGTGACTTGGCTTCTCCATAATATTTTATGGGGGTGAGGGATTGAACAGACGCGGTAAGATAGAGATAAACAGAACAGACACAAAAGAGGGAAGCAAAACAAGATTGGAGGAGGAGAGTTGGTGGGAAAACGAAATGGAAAGATGAGGAGTAGGGAGAATTGCAAGTGGTGGGGGTTGAAAGGGAAGCATGGCCATATTAGAGAGGAGCAGATGGGGTACACAGAATGGAGAATGTGAAAGAATGGAGGAATTGGGTAAGATGCTTTGAGACTGTTCAAAGATCAGAGGAAGAAAGTAGGGGAATAAAATAAGTGGGTCACATATGAGATATGTGGGCATCCCATTCTGTGTTGTCCAGCAACAACCAATTCCAGTAGCCCTGATGCCATCATTGTAGTCCATCTTCTCTACTAAGAAGGAAGTGATTGATATTTTAAGTTATGCTAAATATACAAAAAAAGTGCACCGAGGACTCGTTTTCTCTCTCTCTAAACAGAGGTGCTCCTAGGATGTCAGGAAGAAGGTTTACTAGATGAGAAAACACAGAAGAAAAGAGTGCTGGGTATTTTCTCCAGCTGCATATCTAAAATGTCATCAAAATTTATGACAAACTGCCCAAATTAGACTCCCTACCTTTTGAGTCATGCTGGCTGATAGTGTCAGTAGACAAAAGAAAAAGATGTCTTTTTCTGATTCTTACTGCATCATCAGACAAACTTCAGGGACACAGTCAGTCTCCTTCAAAGGTCAAGAAGACTGTTGGGGAAGACCTGGGATATGGTTCCCATCTCATCTCTTCTCTCATTCACGATGTGCTTGACCTTGAATAAGTTGATTAGTTCCTCTGGGTCTGTTCTTGACCGAAAGCACTAGGTTATATTAAGGTTCTTCCACTGCGAATGTTCTGTGATTCTCTTAGTTTGAATGAATAGAAAGACTGGATCTGTTTACCCTGAGAGAGCTACCACACCTTCCACCATCACTTCTTTTGCTACATGTAACACCTGCAGCAAAACTGAGCCTGTTGTTTATCTCCAAAGATCTGGCGCCTCTGGCATTTCGTCCAGCTGGCTATTTACTTCCAGCCTCAAGGAAAGACTTCTGTCTTGGCCTTGTTACTAGGGTAGACTGGAGCAAGTGGGTCCAACATCATGGAGAATGGCCAAGGACATGATTCCCTGGTCCCTGTTCACCCTCCAGGATCATACAGCTTCTTTATCAATTTGGGAGATTTCATTTCTTTTGGAATTTTTCTCCCCTTTTATATTCCAAACTGGAAATCTCCTTGCTACTTAAAAATTCTGTTATACAGGTAATGCATCATGTTGTAAATGTCCAAACAGTACAGAACATCACCACCCTTCTGCACCATCCCCACATTAATCTCATCTTTAAAAGTAACTACTGTCAGTAGTTTCATGTTTAGCTTTCCAGACAAATGAACACACACACACACACACATACAAAAAAAAAAAAACACACACACATTCAAAACCATACTGTGTTGTAATCTTACTTTTCTCTGTCTATATTACATAGTATAATTTTACATGTCAGCCTAAACATCTGTCTTATCCATTTTAAAGGCTGCATAATATTTCATTTATATAAAATTATAATCTGTTTAACCACACCCCTATTGATGTAATTTAGTTCCCGTTTTTGCAACTGCCAATAATACTGAGATTAGTGTTTATATATCTATCTGAATATCTGAAATTATTTCCAGTGGCTAAGTTCTTGAACGTGGTTTATGTGTTTGTATATAAGAACATGTTCACTATGGGAAATAGAAATGCAAAGTTAAAGTTTAATAAGTATTCTGCCTTTGCATTTGCCAAAAAATGTACAGCATTTTACATCCAGATTGGCAAGTGTATGTGAACGCTCCTCACTTCACATCTTTGACCTCACTGGATGTTTTATATATACATCTTTTTATATTTGAAAATTAGATGAAATATTGTATTATTTTTCATTTGAATTTCTTTGATTATGGGTGTGGCTGAATACATTTTTATGTACAGTCATGTGTCACTTAACGACGGGGATACATTCTGAGAAATGCGTTGTTAGGTGATTGTGGTGTGCGAGCGTCGCTTCCAGCTGTGGAAGAGTGTACTTGCACACACCTCGGCGGTATGGCCTAGTAAAGACCTGGGCTATATGAAATAGCCTGTGAATAGCCTATTGCTCTGACCACTGCCATATATGCAGGCTTTATTGACCAAAACATCATTATACTGCACATAACTGTATTTATTTGTGATTTGTATTTCTTCTTTGCAAATTTCTTTTTCTTTTTTTTTTTGTCTTTTTTTTTTTTTGCCCTTTTGGTGATAGTTTATCTTTTTGTAAATGATTGGTAGAAACACTTTCTGTTTTAAAACGGTAATTCTTTGCCATATATGTTGCTAACATGTTTCCTAATTTCCCATTTGTCTTTAACTTTGTTTAGGGTAACTGCTGCCCAAATTAATTTTATATTTTATGAACTTTATCTTTTGTTTTATGTCATGCTTAGGAAAAAGAGCTTTTCCATCTAAATGCTGTATAAATATGTGTCTGATGTTTTTCTAGTATTTTTACGTTTTTTTAAGTCAAATATTTAATATATTTAGAGCTTATTGTTGTGTGTGTTCTAATTTTTTCTCGTAGATAATTGTCTCAGCACAATAAAATATAAGTTCGATTACATATACAGTATATTGATATTATATATATAATAGAAAAACATAAATTCAGCAAAAGTAAAAATACTTTAACTGAGACAAATGCTGCCACCCATGAAGCAAGTTTGCAGTTCAAGCCTCGCCAGGAGAATTACCTATCAAACCTGGGAAATGACACATGATAAATAATCTAATCGAGAATCTCCAGCAGAACAGAGTATTCGTAATAGCCAGGATACAGTCCAGAATTAAAATATGAAGAATCAAAAAAATGCAACACATTCTCTAGAGAAAAGAAAATCCAGCAAGTCCAACTCTGAAATGAACTAGATGTTGACACTAACAGGCAGAAATTTTAAATGGCTGTTATAATTACCCCAAATTAGGTAAAAAATCAAAACAAACATGGTTTCAAGGAATGAAAATCTCAGCAGAGAAATAGACACAATTCTGTGTACACATGGATGCAGAGGGGAAGGATAGACAATGGAAAATCAGAAATGGGAGTGGGTGGGAGGGGGTGGATGATGAGAATAAATTACTTAATGGGTACAATGTGCATTATTTGAGTGATGGGAAGCCTAAATGGCCTGACTTGACCGCTCTGCACTCTATGCATGTATCAGAAATGTGAGGGGGTGGGTAGTGGGAGGGGGGTGGATGATGAGAAATTACTTAATGAGTACAATGTACATTATGTGAGTGATGTCCCCATCCTAAGATCTCAAACTTTAAAGTCTCCTTTACCATATAAAGTAGATTCCAGGGTTTAGGTGGGATATCTTTGGGGCCCATTCTTCTACCTACCACAAGATGGATTAAAGACTTAAATGTAAGACCTAAAATCATGAAAATCCTAGAAGAAAACCTAGGCAATACCATCCAAGACATAGGCCTGGGCAAAGACTTCATGCCTAAAACACCAAAAGCAATGGCAACAAAAGCCAAAATTGACAAATGGGATCTAATTAAAGAGCTTCTGCACAGCAAAAGAAACTATCATCAGAGTGAAGAGGCAACCTACAGAATGGGAGAAAAGTTTTGCAGTCTATCCATCTGACAAAGAGCTAATATCCAAAATCTACAAATAACTTAAACAAATTTACAAGAAAAAAACCAACCCCATCAAAAAGTGGGCCAAGGATATGAACAGACACTTCTCAAAAGAAGACATTTGTGTGGCCAACAAACATGAAAAACAAAAAGCTCATCATCACTGGTCATTAGAGAAATGCAAATCAAAACCACAAGGAGATACCATCTCATGCTAGTTAGAATGGTGATCATTAGAAAGTCAGGAAACAACAGATGCTGGAGAAGATGTGGAGAAACAGGAACACTTTTACACTGTTGGTGGGAGTGTAAATTAGTTCAGCCATTGTGGAAGACAGTGTGGTGATTCCTCAAGGATCTAGAACCAGAAATACCATTTGACCCAGCAATCCCATTACTGGGTATATACCCAAAGGATTATAAATCATTCTACTATAAAGACACATGCACACATATGTTTACTGCAGTACTATTCACAATAGCAAAGACTTGGAACCAACCCAAATGCCCATCAGTGATAGACTGGATAAAGAAAATGTGGCACACACACACAATGGAATACTATGCAGCCATAAAAAAGGATGAGTTCCTTTCCTTTGCAGGGACATGGATGAAGTTAGAAACCATCATTCTCAGCAACTAACACAAGGACAGAAAACCAAACACTGCATGTTCTCACTCATAAGTGGGAGTTGAACAATGAGAACATGTGGACACAGGGAGGGGAAGATCACACACCGGGGCCTGTTGGGGGATGGTGGGCTAGGGGAGAGATAGCATTAAGAGAAATACCTAATGTAGATGACGGGTTGATAAGTGCAGCAAACTACCATGGCACGTGTATACCTATGTAACAAACCTGCATGTTCTGCACGTGTACCCCAGAACTTAAAGTATATTAAAAAAAAAAAAACAACTACTTTATAGAATTGTGAAGACTGATAGACTCCAGGCTTGTTAAGTTCTCAGCACGTTACCATGTACATGACACTCATAAATGGTTTCTGTGTGTCTGTTTTTGTTTTGTTGTTTTTTATAAAATGGATTCTCACTCTATAGCCCAGGCTGCAGTGCAGTGGTGCGATCACGGCTCACTGCAGCCTCCACCTCCTAGGCTCAAGCGGTCCTTTCATTTCAGCCTCCAGAGTAGCTGGGAGTGCAGGCACACACCACTGTGCCTGACGAATTTTTGTATTTTTTGTAGAGATGGGGTTTTGTCATGTTACCCAGGCTGGTTTTGAACTGGGCTCAAGCGATCCCCACCTCAGTCTCCCAGTGCTAAGATTACAAGTTTGAGTCACCACACCCAGCCACAGATACTGATAAATGTTATCGATTCATATGTGTATAAATTGTTGAACCTCTATTAGCAACTTAATGTATGTAATGTTCACAGCAGTGCTCTGTGAGGAAGGAGATCTCATTTTACAGATGAGGAAACTGAGGCCCCAAAACGGACTTCGCAGCTTATACAAAGTCAAACCACTAATAATCAGAAGAACAGGTTTGTCTATTCTGCTTTTTCTACTGCACCAGCATTCCCTGGTGGGAGAAGAGCCCTCTCTCTTAGGCGGGGGAATGTTGGCTGAGCATGTGTCAGTGGGAAGGGGAGTCAGAGGAACACACGCCTACGCCTTCCCACAGCTTCTGTTCGTTAACCTGCGACCTTCACCAGGCCTCTCAATTACTCAGGGCCTGGCTTAGAAAGTCACATTGGTAGGCAGCCTCCCAGGAGTCCTGCTAGTATCGTAGGGCTCGTCTCCCACCACCTCCAGAATCATTATAGGATCCCCAAGACACAGTCCCAGTGGCCCCCACTAACAAGGCCCCAAGAGAGAAAGCCCCACGCTCCTGAGGGCTCACCGGGAAGCCGGCTTTGGAGAAAGCTTTCCCCTCTTACCTCCCTTCTGGGGCCTGCTTGGGGCTTGTCTCTGCTCACATGCCCCGGTTGACATCTGGGAAAGAAAATGTCTCCTTAGAAAACCATAGAGAGTCCCCAGCTGCACCTCTCCCTTCCTGGGGGACTTTGAGGACATGGGCAAGTCCTGTAGGCCTCAGTGACCCACCATGAAGCAGAGCGGACATCATCTGCCTTAACATCCTGCCCACAAAGCCGGGGCTCGAGGCAAAGCCTTCCTTGTGAGAAAGTCTAAATACCGAAGGTGTGAGGCATCGTTGCCATGAGTATGAAGGGCCTGAGGTGTCTCCTTTTCCATGCCTGTCTCCCCATCCTTCTCTCTCCTAGGAGGGCCAGTTTCTGAGTGCCCCAGAGGACAGCGCTGTAGTGAAGACAGCCCTGTACAGGGAGGACAGCAGCTCGAGTCCTCTCATGTCTCAGACATAGCCCCTCGCTCGCTCTCCGGGAGGATAACTGGGTCTGCGCAGCTCCTCCCCTTCTTTCCTGAGGAAACCTCAGTGGCTTCTGTGCCCATTCCAGGGTGAGTATTCGCATGAGTCCTTCCTCCGCTCCTGCAGACTAGAGAAGGGGCTTCTGTTGCCATCAGCTGAATGAACCTGGTGCGATGGGCGCCCCTGAAAGGGAAAGCCATTTCGGGGAGGAGCTGGGACTACAGTCTGGAGGTCCTGGGTTCTTCTGTGCTTTTTCCCCATGCTCTCCTCTCTCAGATGAAGCCTGTTAGCCTGAGTGTGGGGAGACGCTCAGACCAGTTCCCTGCCCGCACCCACTGCTTCAGGCAGCCGGGAACCCTCACTCCAGCGAAGGCCTTGGGCCTTGTCATGTTGGGCGCATGAGGGATGGGCTGCAGTTCCAGAGCAGGGGCTGTCACAGCTCCTAAGGGGAGCCTGGAGGGTGGTCGTGCAGGAGGGCTCCCCAGTGGGCCTCGTGGGGACCCTGTCAGACCCTCGGGGTGTCTCAGGGTGACCTGAGGTCCTCCCAGAATCCCCCCGGTTTTAAGCAGTTGCATCTGCAGCTGTCTGAGGGTTGCCAACAGCTGTTTAGTGGTTCTTCTACCCCGACCATGACTGACTTGTCTGGAAGGTGTGGCCCCTCCTAAGGGCCGTATTGTTTTGGGAGGTTTAAGTAAAAAGAAGCAGGTGGATTGGTCCATGACCTGCTTGTCCTATTAACATAATGGAGTCCCTACCACAACCTTGCACCCTGCACTTAACCTGTACCTCCCCTAAAGCATACTAGGCCAGGACAAATTCCAGTGTGTCCAGAAAGTCTTCCTTAACAACTCTAGCTCATACTGATGAAAGCGTACACATTTTAACCATCCATTTATTTATTTAAGAAATATTGGGTACCGGCCAGGCACAGTGACTTACGCCTGTAATCCCAGCACTTTGGGAGGCCGAGGCGGGTGGATCACCTGAGGTCAGGAGTTTGAGACCAGCCTGACCATCATGAAGAAACCCCGTCTCTACTAGAAATACAAAATTAGCTGGGTGTGGTGGTGCATGCCTGTAATCCCAGCTACTCAGGAGATGGAGGCAGGAGAATCGTTTCAACCTAGGAGGCAGAGGTTGCAGTGAGCCGAGGTCACACCATTGCACTCCAGTCTGGGCAAAAAGAGCAAAACTCTGTCTCAAAGAAATATGAAATATTGGATGACTATGTGTAAAGTGTTATGATGATCATTGCTATTGAAAATGAATCAAACATGTATTCTGTCCTTAAGTCATTTATAGAGACAGACTCTATAAAGAAGTGACTCACCTAAAATGTAAACAGTCATAAATTCCAAGAAATGGTGTATATTGATAGTTTGGGGGTTGAGGAAAGGGGAGGGGAGTGGAGTTTGTTTTTGGAGACGGAGTCTCGCTCTGCTGCCCAGGCTGGAGGTACAGTGGCGTGATCTCTGCTCACTGCAAGCTCCGCCTCCCGGGTTCACGCCATGTCCTGCCTCAGCCTCCCCAGTAGCTGGGACTACAGGCGCTCACCAGCTCGCCGGGCTAATTTTTTTTTTTTTTTGTATTTTTTGGTAGAGATGGGGTTTCACCATGTTAGCCAGGATAGTCTCCATCTCCTGACCTCATGATCCGCCCGCCTCGGCCTCCTAAAATGCTGGAATTACAGGCGTGAGCCACCACGCCCAGTCGAGAGATTCTTTTTAGATGGGGAAGTTCCAAGGAAGAATTCATTCATCAGTCAGCATTTGAGTCAAGTTGTGAAATATCTGGGCAGGTGCTGCTGGAGGGAAACCATTGCAGGTGGGGAAAACAGCATGAGCAAGGAGCTGGAAAATCACAGGGTTGCAATCCAATGCTTGTGTTAAAATGGACCTGACAAGAAAAAGGAAGGTAGTCAACTATCCTTTAATATAATATGAAGAGCTATCACCCTTTGATTTGTTGATTTGCAAAGCATTATCATTTACCAACTCTGTCAATGATAATCAGGCCAGAGGATGATTTCTGCCCTCCTCCAAGTCATGTGATCTTAGAACTTTAAGGAACTCTTGGAGATTACCGCATCCACATTTTCATCCATGTGGCATCCCCTCTGCAGCTTCCCCATGGCCTGAGCGCGCACAGTGGAGACCTCATTTGGAAGGTTGGTCATTGAGATAGCCTCACATTGGAGACATCCCCTTGCTGTAGAGGCTCCAATGAGATTCATGTTATCCACATGAAACTGCGGGTCAGTCTTTAGAGACTACCTTGACCTTTTTTTTTTTTTGAGACAGAGTCTCAGATAGAGTCGCCCAGGCTGGAGTGCAGTGGCACAATCTCAACTCACTGGAACCTCTGCCTCCCAGATTCAAGTGATTCTCCTGCCTCAGCCTCCCAAGTAGCTGGGACTACAGGTGCCCGCCACCTCGCCCGGCTAATTTTTTGTCTTTTTAGTAGAGATGGGGTTTCACTGTGTTAGCCAGGATGGTCTCAATCTCCTGACCTCGTGATCCACCCACCTCAGCCTCCCAAAGTGCTGGGATTACAGGCGTGAGCCTCCGCACCCGGCTGAGGTTACCTTGACTCAGCCTAGGTGGAGGAGTGTTTGTGGAAGCGGCTGTGTGACCTGAAAGGGCTGGTGGCCTTCATGTCCTGTAAGGAGAAAAACAGTGAAGAGGGAAGCAAGAAGCCATCGTCATGCCTCCCAGGCTGCAAATCTGGCAGAGTTCTCTGTCCTGGCTGGGAATTAGAACCACCTGGGAGGCGCTAAGGCCCACCCATCCCCAGCTACCACCAATTAAACCAACTAAATCAAAATTATTGGTGAAAGGCCTGAGCATCGTTATTTTCTTCTTAAAGCATTCCAGGTGATTCCAGTAAGCATGGGGACTGAGTATCTCATTTAACAGTCGGGAATGAAGGCTGGAGATACCACCAAACCTTTGCAAGATATCTTACATTTTTGTAACTTTTCTATGTGTCATCTTTTAAAGTATTTCCTCCTCTCCCTTCTGGGTTATCAGTGAAAGTAAAATGAGAGAAAACAAAACAAAACAAAACTCTTAATTTGAGGGAGTGGCAAGAAAGAGCTAGTCGTTAGAAGTATCCACTCGGTTAAATGCTAAGACAGCAGTTATCGGGTGGGTGTTTAAAAAAATCCTGATGCTGCTGGGCGCGGTGGCTCACGCCTGTAATCCCGGCACTTTGGGAGGCTGAGATGGATGGATCACAAGGTCAAGAGATCGAGACCATCCTGGCCAACACGGTGAAACCCTGTCTCTACTAAAAATATAAAAAAATTAGCTAGGCGTGGCGGTGCTTGCCTATAGTCCCAGCTACTGAGGAGGCTGAGGCAGGAGAATCTCTCAAACCCAGGGGGCAGAGGTTGCAGTCAGCCAAGATTGTGCCACTGCACTCCAGCCTGGTGACGGAGCGAGACTCTATCTCAAAAAAAAAAATTCCTGATGCCTGGGTATTATCTTGAGAGATTCTGATTTAATTGGCCTGTGGGTAAATTCTGGATAACAGGAGTTTTTAGAGCTCCCACGTAAATCTAATGTGCAGCCAAGGTTGAGACTGGCTGTAAGACACTTGTTCCATGATTGTGAGTACATTTTCCCTTGACGTCCCTAGTCAACGCTTACCAGCGGCTGAGGAACTGCTGATAATGCCGGCTTCTTGCTTTTAAAGTCTCACCTAAACACTGCACAGTCAGCCTGCACAGATGGCTTCTCATTCAGTCCTGCCTCCTCTGCTTTTCAGATCTTGGTTGAGACCAGTTAAGACCATGCCACCAACCTGTGCACTCAGTTCCCACTTTTATGAACAAAGGATTTAAAAATCATTTTGGTGACCATACATACCCCCAGGCAGTCATATCAGTCATACTGCTGCTACAGTGTATTTGATTTCTGCAACCTCCCTCATCATTCACTGCCCCAGCTCAGGCAATCGTCACTGTTCCAGCTGCTTCCCGTCCTCTGATTCCGGACTATTCTATGCAAGGGAGTAACATTGCTTTTGAAGAACCTCTGGCCTGGCTTATTCCATGTACAATAGAGACATAGATGTTTTTTGATCTGGAGTTGGATATAAAATCTGAAAGATGACTTCAACATGGTTTTCCAAGTACATGCCTTCTTTATTTCAGGACGTATCATTAGAGCCCTTGGTCAATCTACCATGCGTAAGTCAAGGACAAGTGGAAGAACAGTGGCTGTGCAATGCAGAATCTAATTGCACCTGGCAGCAGCCAACCCACAGGCTGTGATCACAGCTTTGGTTTTAGACAGGAGCAGCAGAGGATACACATAGAAAAGCATTATTTCACAGTAAGTCCTTAGTCAAAGTCCAGTGTAGGGGCTTAAGTAACAATAACTGTAACAATGTATTGAACAAGGAATGTTGAATTGATACTTCAGAGTGTGGTCCCTCACCTTGGAGAAATGTACTCGACTGGTCTTTCTGACATCCACAATCATGGATACCTTCTCGCTGATTCTTGCCACAGCTTTGCTTGACCTTTATTATGTCTAGAAGCCTTTAAACCTATGTGTTTTTGTTTCGTTTTATTTTTTTGAGATGGAGCTTTGCTCTGTCACCCAGGCTGGAGTGCGATGGTGCAATCTCGGCTCACTGCAGCCTCCACCTCCCGAGTTCAAGCGATTCTCCTGCCCCAGCCTCCTGAGTAGCTGGAATTACAGGCGCCCGCCACCACACCCAGCTAATTTTTGTAGTAGAGACGTGGTTTCACTATGTTGGACAGGCTGGTCTCAAGCTCCTGATCTCAGATGATACACCCGCCATGGCCTCCCAAACGACTGGGATTACAGGCGTGAGCCACCGCCCCCGGCCTAGGTTATGTTTTAAATGCATTCTAGTTTCTCGGGATTTCTATTTTGGAACCTGCTTCTTAGTTTGGGACAATCCCTCAGAGAGCAATAGGAAAGTTTCATCTAAATCTAACTGTATTCATAGAGGAAGCCTTGTGTGTTTTCTAAAGCAAAGTTTTTGTTTATATTTAAGGTATGGAACATGATGTTATGAGAATGGTTACTGTAGTGAAACAAATTAATACATTCTCACAGTTCCCCCTTTCCCCCCGTGCATATTCTCGCAGTTCCCCATTTCCCCCCTGTGCATATTCTCACAGTTCCCCCTTTCCCCCCTCTGCATATTCTCACAGTTCCCCCTTCCCCCCTTTGCATATTCTCACAGTTCCCCCTTTCCCCCCTCTGCATATTCTCACAGTTCCCCCTTTCCCCCCTGTGCATATTCTCACAGTTCCCCCTTCCCCCCTGTGCATATTCTCGCAGTTCCCCCTTTCCCCCCTGTGCACATTCTCACAGTTCCCCCTTTCCCCCCTGTGCATATTCTCACAGTTCCCCCTTCCCCCCTCTGCATATTCTCACAGTTCCCCCTTTCCCCCCTGTGCATATTCTCACAGTTCCCCCTTCCCCCCTCTGCATATTCTCACAGTTCCCCCTTCCCCCCTCTGCATATTCGCACAGTTCCCCATTTCCCCCCTGTGCATATTCTCACAGTTCCCCATTTCCCCCCTGTGCATATTCTCACAGTTCCCCCTTTCCCCCCTCTGCATATTCTCGCAGTTCCCCCTTTCCCCCCCCCTGCATATTCTCACAGTTCCCCCTTCCCCCCTCTGCATATTCTCACAGTTCCCCCTTCCCCCCTGTGCATATTCTCACAGTTCCCCCTTCCCCCCTCTGCATATTCTCACAGTTCCCCCTTCCCCCCTCTGCATATTCTCACAGTTCCCCATTTCCCCCCTCTGCATATCTCACAGTTCCCCCTTTCACCCTGTGCATATTCTCGCAGTTCCCCCTTTCCCCCCTCTGCATATTCTCACAGTTCCCCCTTCCCCCCTCTGCATATTCTCACAGTTCCCCATTTCCCCCCTCTGCATATTCTCACAGTTCCCCATTTCCCCCCTGTGCATTCTCACAGTTCCCCATTTCCCCCCGTGCATATTCTCGCAGTTCCCCCTTTCCCCCCTCTGCATATTCTCGCAGTTCCCCCTTTCCCCCCTCTGCATATTCTCACAGTTCCCCCTTCCCCCCTGTGCATATTCTCACAGTTCCCCCTTCCCCCCTCTGCATATTCACAGTTCCCCCTTCCCCCCTCTGCATATTCTCGCAGTTCCCCCTTTCCCCCCTCTGCATATTCTCGCAGTTCCCCCTTCCCCCCTCTGCATATTCTCACAGTTCCCCCTTTCCCCCCTGTGCATATTCTCACAGTTCCCCCTTCCCCCCTCTGCATATTGTCGCAGTTCCCCTTTCCCCCCTCTGCATATTCTCGCAGTTCCCCCTTTCCCCCTCTGCATATTCTCGCAGTTCCCCCTTCCCCCCTCTGCATATTCTCACAGTTCCCCCTTTCCCCCTGTGCATATTCTCACAGTTCCCCTTTCCCCCTCTGCATATTGTCGCAGTTCCCCTTTCCCCCTCTGCTATTCTCACAGTTCCCCCTTCCCCCCTTGCATATTCTCACAGTTCCCCCTTTCCCCCTGTGCATATTCTCACAGTTCCCCCTTTCCCCCGCTGCATATTCTCACAGTTCCCCCTTCCCCCCTCTGCATATTCTCACAGTTCCCCCTTTCCCCCTTGCATATTCTCACAGTTCCCCCTTCCCCCCTCTGCATATTCTCACAGTTCCCCATTTCCCCCCTCTGCATATTCTCACAGTTCCCCATTTCCCCCTGTGCATATTCTCACAGTTCCCCATTTCCCCCCTCTGCATATTCTCACAGTTCCCCCTTTCCCCCTGTGCATATTCTCACAGTTCCCCCTTCCCCCCTCTGCATATTCTCGCAGTTCCCCCTTTCCCCCCTGTGCATATTCTCACAGTTCCCCATTTCCCCCCTCTGCATATTCTCGCAGTTCCCCCTTCCCCCTCTGCATATTCTCACAGTTCCCCTTTCCCCCTTTGCATATTCTCACAGTTCCCCTTTCCCCCTGTGCATATTCTCACAGTTCCCCCTTCCCCCCTGTGCATATTCTCACAGTTCCCCCTTTCCCCCTCTGCATATTCTCACAGTTCCCCCTTTCCCCCTGTGCATATTCTCACAGTCCCCCTTCCCCCCTGTGCATATTCTCACAGTTCCCCCTTTCCCCCTGTGCATATTCTCACAGTTCCCCCTTTCCCCCCTGTGGTGAGGACAGCTGTAATCTACTCAGCAGCAATCCCGAATGCAATATACTTTATTAACTATAGTTCTCATGTTGTTCCAAGTATTCTGAGCTTTTCAGCTAGCAGAGGATGAGAGGGACAAGGTGGTGGTGGCCCTGGGCATCTCAACCACCAGCCAGGTGAAGGCATTGAGGTGATGGAGGAGGTCAACGAGTGAGGCACGGCGTGGGGACTCGCCATGGGGCTTTGAACTCAATGGTTTAAAATGTTAATGTGAACTGAGGGAACTGAGTGAACTGATACCTCCCCTGCTGGGACATGTCCTTACAGGAACTCATGGAGCCAGAAGCTGGGACCAACAGGACCGCTGTTGCTGAGTTCATTCTGCCGGGCCTGGTGCAGACAGAAGAGATACAGTCTGTGGTCTTTGTGCTCTTCTGTTTGCCTATCTGGTCACAATTGGGGGCAACCTCAGCATCCTGGCAGCTGTCTTGGTGGAGCCCAAACTCCACAACCCATGTACTCTTCCTGGGGAACCTATCAGTGCTGGATGTCGATGTATCACTGTCGCTGTTCCTGCAGTGTTGGGTCGTCTCTTGTCCCACAAGTGCACAATTTCCTATGATGCCTGCCTCTCCCAGCTCTTCTTCTTCCACCTTCTGGCTGGGGTGGACTGCTTCCTGCTGACCGCCATGGCCTATGACCGATTCCTGGCCATCTGCCGGCCTCTCACCTACAGCACCCGCATGAATCAGACAGTCGAGAGGATGTTGGTGGCTGCATCCTGGGCTTGTGCTTTCACCAACGCACTGATCCACACTATTGCCTTAACTACCCTCAACTTCTGTGGCCCCAATGTGATCAGTCGCTTCTACTGTGACCTCCCCCAGCTTTTCCGGCTCTCCCGCTCCAGCACGCAATTCAATGAGCTGCTGCTCTTTGCTGTGGGTTTCATCATGGCAGGTGCACCTTTGGTTCTCATCATCACCTCCTACAGCCACTTGGCAGCTGTAGTTCTAGGAATCCATTCAGTGGAGGGCCGGAAGAAGGCCTTCTCCACCTGTGGCTCCCACCTCACTGTGGTTTGGAACAGGTATCTTCAACTACATGAGACTGGATTCAGAGGAGGCTTCGAACAAGGATAAAGGGGTTGGAGTTTTCAACACTGTTATCAACCCTACGCTGAACCCTCTTATCTATAGCCTCAGAAACTCTGATGTTCAGGGTGCTCTGTGGCGAATATTTTTGGGGAGGAGATCACTGACCTGAGAGGTGATGGGGTCCTTCCTTTCCTGCCTTTTCTGGACTGAGAAAAATTTCCCATGAAGACAGTAACCAGGAAAAATTCAGCCAGAACTATTTTTCCTATCTCCTGATGCTTGAAGATCGGTGTTACCTATCTGTCCTACTAGGAAACGCTACATCATTTATTCATTCAACAAATACTTACTAGATTACCTCTATGATCTGGACAGTCTTCCAAGGCATTGGAGAACAAAATGGACAGAAGTTTCTGCATTTGTGCAGCTCACATGCTATAAAAGTAGACAAAATAAGTAAGCATCATATATACCGCATGATGATAATTTCTATAGAGATGAACAAAGATGTTAATATGAAGTCAGGTTCTACCAGACAAGCCCTGTGGGCAAGTTTTACCCTGTTTTTGGCTGTGCCTACTTTCTGGGTAGAGTTAAACCTTGTAGTTCTGTGTGCCTGGAAAGTGACAAACGTCCTACAAAGAATGTGCAGTCGGTCAGTCACAGCCTAAGTGACCAAGAGTATTTCTGCAATATTTCCTTCTGGTTAGGATGTGAGATTCCCTGCAGTTCAGAATAGGGGAAGTTTTTTTGTTTGTTTCTTTGTTTTGTTTTGTTTTATTGTTGTTTTGTTAAAAACTTGTTAAAAAGTATTTTAGAAAACCAAAACCATGGGCCTAGTGCGATGGATTATTTCATTCGTTTGTCTTTCACCTTCATTTTTTTCTCTCCACTGCCACATAAGAATCCTGCTGGATGTTGACTGGGTGCGGTGGCTCAAGCCTGTAATCCCAGCACTTTGGGAGGCTGAGGCGGGCGGATCACGAGGTCAGGAGATCGAGACCACACTGGCTAACACGATGAAACCCTGACTCTGTTAAAAATACAAAAATAGCCAGGCATGGTGGCGGCGCCTGTAGTCCCAGCTACTCGGGAGGCTGAGGCAAGAGAATGGCGTGAACCCGGGAGGCGGAGCTTGCAGTGAGCTGAGATCGTGCCACTGCACTCCAGCCTGGGTGACAGAGCGAGATTCTGTCTCAAAAAAAAAAAGAATCCTGCTGGATGTTTAGGGAACAGGAAAGGTCTAGAGAGGAAAAGAACCCCCTAAATTAAAACTGCATTCATACATAGATGATATATCTTAAGGTCATAAAAGGAATGTTTCCTCTCCATTCCCTGTGATGCCTTTTTCTCTCATTGAATGTCATCTTCCTCACACATATGATAAAGTTTTTGAAAGAGTAAATGTTTAAATTACAATCAGGTCCTTAGATTTTTCAGTGTAGAATAGCCAATATAAACTTCTCCTCCAAAGTCTTACTTAGCTCTCTCAAAGCTCCTTGCTCAGAAAATACATGCCCATAAATGTAGTTCCCGGAAAGGAGGGATGCCTGCATGCCTGTCTTCCTTCCTTCCCAGTGTAAATTTATGTATTTTAAAAATTATTCAGAATGTTATATACCTAATAGTGGAAACATTCAGATGATATTATTTTGTCAAGTAGGAAATAAAAATCCAAATGTTCCTTCACTGAATCAAAAATCACACTGTTAACGCCTTTTAAAATTGTTGTGTTTTTTCCTCTAGCGATTTCCCGTATATGTGATATGCCCATTTCGTATCAGTAGAACCATACTGTTCTGTGATCTGCTTGTTTTTCATACGTATTATGCAATACAACCTTTTACATGATGAAGACTAACATCCTGCTTTATCTGTTTTAATGGTGGCACAGTATACCGTTAAACATATAAGCCACAATTTATTTCATCAAACCTCTATTTATATAATTTGGGTTATTTTCAATGGTTTTGCAACAACAGGGTTGTGATGAATATTCTTACGGTGCTGTCTTTCCAAATCTCTAGAAGTGTTTCCCTGCGATTAATTCTTATGAATAACTTTATCAGATTAAAGGATGTGCAAATACACATTTTGAGATATGCATACACACATCTCTCTTAATTTTTGAAACTTTTGCACCAGCTTACAAATTCACTGGATTATGATAGTGTCTGTTTACCCACATCCCTACCATGAAGGGCTATGATAAATAGCATCTTCAATTTTTACAATCTGAAAGTTGTACAATTATAGTATTTTCATTGAATTTTTTCTAGGTTTATTGAAGTATGATTAATAAATAAAAAATTGTATCTATGCTGTAAGGCATGGTTTAATAAATGTATATGTTGTGAAATGATTACCACAGTCAAGCTGATTGGCATGTTCATCACCTCATAGTTATGGTTCTGTGTATATGTGTGGTGAGAACATTTAAAAATCTATTCTTAGCAGATTTCAAGGACATCATACGTTATTATTAACTGTAGTTGTCATGCTGTACAGTAGAACCCCAGAGCTCATTCCTTCGGCCTAACTGAAACTTTGTGCCCTTTGACCAGCATCCAAGATGATCCTTGTTTGCCTCTGTAGGTAAAGTTGGTTTTTCGTCCCCTGCCTTCTTTCAAGTTTTTCTTTCTTTTCTTTCATTTTCTGAAGTTTAAATATGATATTTCTACATGTACATTATTTGATATTTATCCTATTCGGTTGTTCTCTGAGTTTCCTAGAGCTATGATTTGGTGTCTGTTATTAATGTTGGAAAATTCTCAGACGCTGTTACTTCAAATATTTATTCTGTCCCTCTTTCTCTGTCTTCTCCTTCTGGTGCTACCATTATGTATAAGTTACATCTTTCATAATTGTCCCACAGTTTTTGGATATTCTCTTTTAGTTTTTTCATTTTTTTTTCTATTTCCCTTTTCAGTTTGAGAAGTTTCTGTTGACATATCTTCAAGCTCTACTGACATATCTTCAAGTTCACACATTTTTTTTTTTTTTCCTCAGGCACCTCTAGTCTACTGATGAGGCCATTGTCTTAGTCTACTCGGGCTGCTATAACAGAATACATAGACTGGGTGGCTTACAAACAAGAGAAATTTATTTCTCACAGTTCTGGAGGCTGGAAAGTCCAATATCAAGGTGCTGCCAATAGACCTGGTATCTAACGAGAGCCACTTCCTGAGTCATAGGTGGCTGTTTTCTCATTGCATCTGTACATGGTGCCAAGGACAAAGGAGCTCTCTGGGGCTCATTTTGTAAAGCACTAATCCCTTCCATGAGGGCTCTGCTCTCATGACCTAATCGTTTCCCCAAGGCCTCACCCCCAGATACCACCACATTACAGAATAGATTTCAACACATGAATTTTGACTAGGCACAAACATTCACTCTGCACACATCAAAGGCATTCTTCATTTTTGTTATGGTGTTTTGGATTTCTAGCATTTCCTTTTGATTCTTAAAGTTTCCATCTGTCTGCTTACATTAACCATCTTACATATTGTACACTTTTTTCCATTAGATCCCTTTGCATATTAATCACAGTTATTTTAAATTCCCAAGCGGATAATTCCAAAATCTCTGTCATATCTGGTTCTGGTTCTCATACTTGCCTTGGCTCTTCAGACTGTGTGTTTTGCCTTTTAGCATGTCTTGTAATTTTTGTTGAATGCTAGACATCATGAATAGGTAAAGGGAACTATGATAAATAGGCCTTTAGTGGGAAGTATTGTGTTTATATGGCCAGAAGTTAGGCTGTGTTTACTGTTTGCTGCAGCCATAGATATCAGTGAGTAAAATCTTCTCTGGTGTCCTTTTTATCTCCCTATTGTCTTTGGGTTTCTCTAGATATTCCTTTTTAAATAGGGTTAGAGCCTTGCAGTTCTTTCCATTGTAATCCTGTTATTACATAGGAGCCCTGCTGATGTGGTGGTGAGATGCAAGGGCAAGGAAAGCATTCTGTAATCCTGTGATTAGGTCAGGTCTCACGATGAGTTGGTGCCCCTGCACTGTTACTTTCACAAGTGCTACTCAGCTTCCTCCTCTCCCCTAAATAAGGCAGGACGTTTAGAGTTGGGTATTTCCCTTCCTCCGTGTTGAAGGTTAGAGGGAGCTGGGTATTTTTCTTCCCCCACTTTGTCAATTAGGCTCTGGTAAAACCTATCGTGGGGTTTTACCTGTAATCCCAGCACTTTTGGGGTCCAAGGCAGGTGGATCACTTGAGGTCAGGAGTTCAAGACCAGCCTGGCCAACATGATGAAACCCCATCTCTCTTGTACTAATAATACAAAAAATTAGCCGGGCGTGGTGGCGCATGCCTGTCATCCCAGCTACTCCAGACGCTGAGGCAGGAGAATCGCTTGAACCCGGGAGGTGGAGGTTGCAGTGAGCTGAGATTGCGCCATTGCACTCCATCCTAGATGACAAGAGCAAAACTGTTTCCAAAAACAAAACCCAAACCTACAGTGGGTTAGGCTCTGGTAAGATCATCTCCCTTGAGAGCCAGCCATTATTAAGGAAATATACTCTGAGCATATTTCAGAATTCCTGTTGGGGGTCTGACAGGGGTTGCTTTTCTCCGCCCCCTGTCAGAAGCATAAAAGGATTCTTCTACAATCTTCACAGTAAGAATCTGGTGGTGTTCCTGGAGGTAAAACTCAGAAAACTGTGAGGGTCCTCTTGAGACTCCCCACACCTCAACCCAGAGTTTCTAATTCCCAAGCGAGTTCACACTGATTCTCCAGCTTGTCAGTCCCAGTCTCGGTGTGTGTAGCTGTGCTGGCCCCAGCAGTGGGCCTCTGCGAGTTCACACTGATTCTCCAGCTTGTCAGTCACAGTCTCGGTGTGTGTAGCTGTGCTGGCCCCAGCAGTGGGCCTCTGTGAGTTCACACCGATTCTCCAGCTTGTCAATCGCAGTCTCGGTGTGTGTAACTGTACTGGCCCCAGCAGTGGGCCTCTGCGAGTTCACACCGATTCTCCAGCTTGTCAGTCACAGTCTCGGTGTGTGTACCTGTACTGGCCCCAGCAGTGGGCTTCTGCTCCGGGGCTTCTATTCGTTAAGCCGGGATCCACCTCTCTCCCGTTTTCGGAGCAGCAGTTTGCCCTGTGACTTGAGTTCTCTGAGGAATCTAAGAAGAGTTGTTGCTTTTGAATTTGTTCTGCTTTTTCTTGTGGGAATGGAACTGATGCCTTCTAAGCTCTTTATATGTTGGAGTGTAAACCGGGACTACATTTTATCTTATTGATAATGCTGGTGGTGAGCATTCATGGTCTGTCCGACTTCTGTTTCTCCCTTTCTAACAGCTGCCAGTTTCCGTTTGGCATCCAGGTGGCTCCGGGGAGTGCGGTTCCAGCCAAGGCTCCAGAGTGGGGGTGTCAGAACATCTACTGGCCTGGCCACAGTGTGATGGTTCTGTGTGGGCGTGTGACCTAAGTTACCTTAACAAGATCTTGACACTCGCATTTCTCAACTCAGTTTCCATGAGATAAGCCCTACACAAATGACTTGACTATTTTCTAAACTTCCCCCAAGGATACATAGCTGGCAACATTCTAGATGCATAGGACAGAAGTGCGTACGTGACAGAGTGTATGTTTTAGGACGTTCAGTTAATTCCCGCAGGGAACTCTGGTTCAAAAGGACCACTCTAGACTGTTACTCTTCATCAAGCAAAGAAATGACCTTGCTACCAAAAGTCTGACAGACGAAAAAGAGCTACCAAGTCTGACTTGGGCCAAAACCCAGAAGAGAAAGGAATCCCCAAAACAGACTGCTAATGATTGAACTGCTTCCCCTCAAAAGGCATTTGCTGACTCCAGCACAGGGACTGAGATAGCAGAGAGTGTAGCTGAGAGGCTAAGAAGTGAGCAGAGTTTTAGCGGCTTATGGGGCTGGAGAGAGAAAACTTGCAGGTAAGGTCCTGCCAAAGGGAAAAGTACAGTAAACACTCTCAGCTTTGAACTGGGACTTTGAGCGTGCTGTACATTCTAGGAGTAAGGCATCATCGGAAATAGGCCAAGCCTCGCAAAGAATGAAACTCGGCTTTAAGCAACTAACTCCATCATGGGTTGGATAAAAGAGATTTACTCCTATCCTTTCTGCCTGCCAGACTCAAAAACAAGTCGTTTCGGGAAGAAGAAGCTATCATCCAGAGCAGTGCTATCCGATAGAAATTTCATATGAATCACATATGTGATTTAAATTTTTTCAAGAACCACTTTAATAAAAGTAAAAAGAAGCAGGTGAAATTAGTTTTTTGTTTTTTGTTTTTTTTGAGACGGAGTCTCGCTCTGTCGCCCAGGCTGGAGTGCAGTGGCGGGATCTCAGCTCACTGCAAGCTCCGCCTCCCGGGTTTACGCCATTCTTCCGAGTAGCTGGGACTACAGGCACCCGCCACTGCACCCGGCTAGTTTTTTGTATTTTTTAGTAGAGACGGGGTTTCACAGTGTTAGCCAGGATGGTCTCGATCTCCTGACCTCGTGATCCGCCCGTCTCGGCCTCCCAAAGTTACATTTTTATATTTCATAGTCTTTGAACTCTGGTATGTGTATTTTAAATTTATAGCACATCTCAATTAGGATGACAAATTTGCCTCAGAGATACTGGGTCTGGGTTTTCTCGTGAGGCTGCCTTAATAGTATCGGCCAGTGGTGCAGCCGTCTCAAGGCTTGACCAGGGTAGGATAAGCTTCCCTGCTCATTCACATGGTCACTGGTAAGTTTCAACATTTTGCTGGTTGTTGGACTGCGGGCCTCAGTGCCTCACTGGCTGTTGGCTGGAGGCCGCCTTCAGTTCCTTGCTGCTAAGGCCTCTCAAAACTCATCTGCTTCCTTCCACAGAGCAGTCAAGAGCAGAGAGCCAGAAAGAGAGAAGATGGAAATCATGTCTTTTATAACTTAATCTCAGAAGTCATCAGTTTTACTGTGTTCTATTTGTTAGAAGCAAGTCCCTAGATTTCAGCCACACTCAAGACAGGGGACTCTACACAGACACGAATACCAGGAGGCAGCAATCACTGGGAGACATTTTAGAGACTGCCTGCCCCACAACCCAAATGTCCATCTGTAGATGAATGGACACTGATATGGTTTGGCTTTGTGACCCTACCCAAATCTCATGCTGAATTGTACTCCCCAGTGTTGGAGTGAAGGAAGAAAGTGACAAACACAGAATTCAGGGTCATGGTTACTTCTGAAGGAGAGACATACCTAGAGATTCCATGGTACTGGAAACCGAACAATTCACAACCAAAAAAAAGAAAAAACGCATGAGAGTGATTAACCGAAGAAGGCAAATTGTTAACAAGTACCCGGAAAAAGATCAACTTATTACCTCAGAGCTATTCAAATGAAAATAATAATGACAGACAATTGTTCCCATAGGATAAAGAAGAATGTATTAAAACAATGACAACATCGTGTTAGGGAAATGAAGTTAGTGAAAGCAGTAAGAGTGGAGCTGCTTCTCCTGAAGTTGAGAATCTAGGAGGCAAAACCAGAGGCAGGTATTAAATTATTAAATGCTCACATCTGTAATCCCAGTGTGTTCAGAGTTGGTTCCTTCCAGTGGGTCTGTGGTCTCACTGACTTCAAGAATGGAGCTGCAGACCTTCACAGTGAGTGTTACGGCTCTTAAAGATGGCACGGACCCAAGGAGTGAGCAGCAGCAAGATTGACTGTGAAGAGTGAAAGGTCAAAGCTCCCACAGCATGCAAGGAGACCCGAGCAGGTTGTTGCTGCTGCCTGGGGGAGTGGCCAGCTTTTTTTCCCTTATTTGTCCCCAGCCATGTTCCATTTCTGTCCTATCAGAATGCCCTTTTTTCAATCCTCCCTGTGATTGGCTACTTCTAGGATCCTGCTGATTGGCGCATTTTACAGAGCACTGATTGGTGCATTTTACAGAGTGCTAATTGGTGCATTTTAAAATCTCTTTGCTAGCTACAAATCGCTGATTGGTGCATTTTACAATCCCCTTGCTAGCTACAGAGTGCTGATTGGTGCATTTTACAGTCCTCTTGCTAGACAGAAAAGTTTTCAGAGTCCCCACTGGACCCAGGAAATCCAGCTGGCTTCACCTCTCACCAGCACTTTGGGAGGCTGAGGCAGGTGGATCACCTGAGTTCAGGAGTTCGAGACTGGCCTGGCCAACATGGTGAAACCCTGTCTCTACTAAAAGTACAAAAATTATGACTGGGCCTTGTGGCTCATGTCTGCAATCCCAGTACTCTGGGAGGCCAAGGCGGGCAGATCATGAGATCAGGAGATAGAGACTGTCCTGGTCAACATGGTGAAACCCCATCTCTACTAAAATACAAAATAATTAGCTGGGCATGGTGGCAGATGCCTGTAGTCCCAGCTACGCGGGAGGCTGAGGCAGGAGAATTGCTTGAGCCCAGGAGGAGGAGGTTGTAGTGAGCTGAGATTGTGCCACTGCACTCCAGCCTGGGCAACAGAGTCAGATTCTGTCTCAAAAAAAAAAAAAAAAGGAAAGAAAGAAAAAAGCTTCAGTCCCAGCACTTAGTTTCTCCTGTGGTTTCAAGCTTGGTTCATCCAAGCATGCTCAGGTTACATGACCTAAGGACCCATGGCCACTGAAAAACAACTCACAACCTTGTTACATAAAAGTTGAAACAGATGGGTCTGGGGCAGCTGCAACTGGGTTCGACAGAGGTGTCTTTGCTCCACCACAAAGCCGTAAACTCATTCTGAGCTGGACCTATGTTCTAATCACTCCCATATCCCCGACAGGCCTTCCTCACAGTGGAGGAAGTTTTCCGTCTCCACTTCAAGGCCCAAAATTACCCCTCATGTCAACTTCCAGAAGGCTTTTCCTTGGAGAAGTCTTCCCAGAGCCCCATGCATGTCCTTGTTCCTCAGGCTGTAGATGAAGGGGTTCATCATGGGTGTCACCACCGCATACATCACTGTGGCTACTGAGTCCTTCATGGAGTAGGTTTGGAGGGGCTGCAGGTATACCATACACAGTGTCCCATAGAAAAGGGAGACCACAGCCAAATGGGAGGCACAGGTGGAGAAGGCTTTGTACTTCCCAGTGGCTGAGGGTATTCGGAGGATGGCTCTGACAATGCGGGCGTAGGACGTGATCATGAAACCTAAGGGGATGAGGAAGATGAAGCAGCCCGTGGCAACCAATACGGTGTGGTTGATGTGGATGTTGGAACATGCCAGCCTCAGCAGGACATACATCTCACAGAAGAGGTAGTGGATCTTTCGGGACGCACAGAAGGTCACCCTGGTCATGAGGAGGGTATGGATGAGGCCATAGAGGACAGAGAACTCCCAACACAAGGAGAGGAGCAAGATACAGAGTCCAGGGCTCATGGCTGTGACATAGTGGAGGGGGTGGCAGATGGCCACATAGCGGTCATACGCCATCACGGCCAGGATGAGGTTGTCCAGGGTCACCAAGGAGACCAGGAAGTAGAGCTGTGTCAGACACCCTGCATAGGTGATGGCTTTGTTCTGGGACTGGAGGTTCACCAGCAGCTTGGGGATTGTGTTGGTGACAAAGAAGAGGTCAGTGAAGGAGAGGTTGGCCAGGAAGAAGTACATGGGGGTGTGCAGGCGGGAATCAGAGCTGATGGCCAGGATGATGAGCACATTTCCCACCACCGTGACCAGGTACATGGACAGGAACATCCAAAACAGGATCTGCTGCTGCTCAGGATTCTCTGACATCCCCAGGAGAAGGAACTCTGAACTTTTACTCTGGTTGCCTCCATCCATTTCCCCAACTCTCTGCAACATTAACACCAACAAATGTTTACAAGTTGCCTTCAATTGTAGAATGACATGAAGGTAAGCAAAATGAACTATTTTCTTAGCATTAAAAATATCTTAGACTAAATTTTATAACCTGTTTAGATAGGCAACAAAGTCATAACAGGCATAAAAACAGAACGTGGAAAATCTCTGTGCAACTTATTTATTCCAGCAACTTCTAATCTGGCATACTCAATATTACAGGAATAATATTTATGACTTATTTTAAGTCCTATCATCTTACTATACTCTTGAAATGTTTAAAGATGAGTATGTTATGTTATAACATTGTATAGGTTTTAAGTGATTTTAAAACAGATGTATACATTATAAGTAATAGATATTGTACAACTAGACAAAGGGGAACATATTGGAAAGGAGAGGGAAAAATTATTGTTTGCTTATATGGTAGTCTATCTGGGAACCCTCAATCCATGAAATGTCACTAGAAATAAAAAGAGATGTCAGTAAAGTTACCGAACACAAAATGAATAGACCGCAAAGTAATGGTGCTCCCAGTAAGCCATATAGTGTAGCCATAAAGCCTGTGCCCTCAGAATACAAATCCGAGTACTACTGCCGACTAGCTGTGAAACCTCAGACGGGTTACTTGAGCTCTTCAAGAACTGGGATCCTTCGTGTGCAACCTGGAGGTGGTAAGGATAAACTTAAGCAATAAAGTATTCAAATATTGCCTATTATTCCATATATTACATCTATGTAAACAATTAGGTTAAAATACAATACAAAGCAATCCCATTTCCATTATCTAAGTATTACGACATTAACAAGAATTGGGCAGGACCTGCAGATTCTCCAGAGAGACATAAGATATATATTTAATGAATGGATAAAATTACCAAAAGTAGGCATACTCACTTGCATTAACCTGAAGCTTAACCTCTCAAAGTCAAGATCGTGGGATTTGGGGGAAACAAAAGCTAACCTAAATTTTACCTAAAAGTAAGCATGAAAATAAGCTGGGGAAAGATTGAAACAGAGTAATGAAGGAAACCTGCTCTGCCAAATATCCAGACTCTTAAAAAGCCTGCTACTGATGCTAGAGTGAGCAGATGAGTAGAACTGGATGGAACTTCAGAAACAGCCAGTATACGTGGATTTAGTATACTGTTATGGTAGTACTTTTATTTTATATTTTACTTTATTTTATTTTATTTATGACCAAGTTTCGCTCTTGTCATCAGGCTGGAGTGCAGTGGCATGATCTCAGCTCACTGCAACCTCTGCCTCCTAGGTTCAAGCGATTCTCCTGCCTCAGCCTCCCAAGTAACTGGGATTAGAGGTGCGTGCCACCACAGCCGGCTAATTTTTATATTTTTAGTAGAGATGGGGTTTCACCTTGTTGGTCAGGCTGGTCTCAAACTCCTGACCTCATGATCCGCCTGCCTTGGGCTCCCAAAGTGCTGGGATTACAGGCGTGAGCCACCGCGCCCAGCCTAAAATTTTATTTCAAATGCAATAAAGAGCCTTAAAGGACTTTAAGCAGAAGAGGGCATGTATATTTAGCAACTCTCCTTCTGCTTGCATTTTACCAGTAGTATTTTTTGTTGTTGTTGTTGTTGTTTTTTGAGACGAAGTCTTGCTCTGTCGCCCAGGCTGGAGTGCAGTGGCCGGATCTCAGCTCACTGCAAGGTCCGCCTCCCAGGTTCACACCATTCTCCTGCCTCAGCCTCCCGAGTAGCTGGGATTACAGGCGCCCGCCACCTCGCCTGGCTAGTTTTTTGTATTTTTTTAGTAGAGACGGGGTTTTACCATGTTAGCCAGGATGGTCTCGATCTCCTGACCTCATGATCCGCCTGTCTCGGCCTCCCAAAGTGCTGGGATTACACTAGTAGTATTTTAATAATCAAGTAGGGCTGCTGCATCTTTAAGGAGATGCTTTTTAAGTGTTTATCACAGTTAACAGCGTTCCCAACACGGAGCCATACTTGTGTTCCTGGTATAAACTATTAAAATTGACTCCGTAATGTTTTATTTGGTTTTTGTAGTAATATTTATAAATAAGATTGGTCCACAGCCTCTTTGTGTGTATGGGGGGGCAATGTTACTCACTTTGCGTTATCACACCTGCATTTATTTTGCAAAAGAAAATGCAATAGTATGGCAAAAAATACTGCAAGGAAATAGACTTTTTGGAGCTAAATCACAATGACTGGAAAAAATATCTCTCAAAGAAGCAAGGGCAGTAGTTATAAGTTATACTGACAATTACTGAAGATACTTGAGATCGCACACTTTTTGCTTTTATGCGGGGAATCATTATCACAGTGCTGGACACTGAAGCAGGTAGCAGACTCCTTGAGTCTGGTCTTCTAGTCTTTCATAAATTTAATTTTGTATTTCTTGAAGATCATAACAATATGCTCAAAAACTCATTTTCACACAGGCACACACACTGTTATCATTGACAACTATTTTTTTCAGCATCAGTTACTAAGTGTTTTTCCACAAAAAAGGAGAAAAACGTACACTCAACAATGTCATTTTGTGACTTGGGAAACTAACAAAAAAGGACACGCTTTTGTTTCAGCGTATTCCAATTCTAGAAATTTATTTTAATATAATCAGACAGAGTGTAAAAATGTAGGTATTAGATGTTTCTCAGAACCTGTTAATAATAGAAAAAAAGTGTAGAAATAACATAAACATTCAACATTCGAGATTTTCTTTGAAAGATTACAGAATAAGCAAATCCATAGAGATAGAAGGTAGACTAGTGGTTACCAGGAGCTGGGGAGAGGGAGACACAAGGAGCGACTGAGAAAGGGTACAAGATTCTTTCGAGAGTGATGAAAATGCTCCAGAATTAGACTGTGGTGATAGTTGCAAAAGTGCATGAGTATATTAAAACCATTCCGGCCAGGTGCGGTGGCTCATGCCTGTAATCCCAGCACTTTGGGAAGCGAAGGCAGATGGATCACCTGAGGTCAGGAGTTTGAGACCAGCCTGGCCAACATGGTGAAACCCCATCTCTACTAAAAATACAAAACATTAGCCTGGCGTGGTGGGGGGCACCTGTAGTCCCAGCTACTCGGGAGGCTGAGGCAGGAGAATCACCTGAACCTGGGAGGCGGAGGTTGCAGTGAGCCGAGACCGCACCGCTGCACTCCAGCCTGGGCAACAAGAGTGAAACTTGGTCTCAAACAACAATAACAAAAAACAAACAAAAAATAATTATGTTGTACACTTTAAATGGCTGAATTTTATGGCATTACTTATATCTCAGTAAGTCTGTTTTAAAATTACACGATCCATCGAATTAATGGAACACTCTGAAATGATCATAAATAATGACGCTAATATTTTTTATTTATATATGGAAAGATGTTCATAGTAATTATTAAATTAAAAATCCAGTTTATTATTCTTCTATAATAATATGAAAAACATGCAGGTCACCCACACTGGATGCTAGTGCTGTGGACTCTTCAGTATCACTGTGAGGATGAAGGCAAGAACATAAAGGGCTCAGCACCTGTGCTGCGTCGGGTGTGCTTTCGAAATTACAAAGCAGATCACGGATCTTCCCCGTAGGAGCTGAGCTGTCCCGCGTCCTCCAGAGCAGCCCAACTTTGTGGCCGGTTGGTCAGTGCTCCAGGCTGCTTTATCCCCAGTGACCTCTCCTACTCCCTGGCCTTGCACTTCTGGAATAGAAGAAACACTTTTCCTTCCATCCTTAGCCTCCCTCTTCTTTTTCACCAAATGCACTTTCTCCACTCTGGTCTTCCATTGTCAGCCTGGAAAAACCCATTATTGCTCCCAGCCAAGCACCTCCTCCCACCCGAGGTCACAATGGCAGGTTCTGCGTTACGTCTTGGTCTTTACATTCTTTTATCCATCTCATGTTTTTCCTAAATGTCTGTTTTCGCACGACAGTGTGAGCGCCTCCACAGCAGGGAAAACATCATTTTCATTACTGCATCCTCTGGACCTCAGCCAGTACCAGTCGTCGTGCAGGCGTCCATACATAAGGGCTGAACTGAACTGCATAGACTATTCGACTCTCCGTGCAGTTGAGAACGATAAGGAATCGTCATGAGCCCAAGAGCCTAAGAAAATAGGAGACGGTACAGAGAGAAATGCAGTTGTTTGAAAAACCAGCCAGTGTGCCAGGAAAGTGTAGAGCCTGTTCTGCAAATTCAATCGGGAACATTATTAATTTGAAGTAACCAAAGAATAAATAAATGTAGATGTGGGAACTGTGAGTAACCCAGAAGTAATTTGGAGCTCCAGGTGAAGGGTAGAGGATGAGGCAGGCCCTGCGTTTAGGAAATGAGTGGATACGTTACTCCAGTTCACCAAATCCAGTTCTCAGATATTCAGTGCCACTGGTATATCAGGAAATTTTGAGTCAGAAGTTTGGGTTTGAACCCAAGTTTAACACATACAACTGTTTTTTGAGCAAACCACCACCTTTTACTCAGCATTTGGCCAGACATGTGTTAAATACTTTACATAAAGATCTTTTGTGGCCGGCGCGGTGGCTCAAGCCTGTAATCCCAGCACTTTGGGAGGCCGAGACGGGCGGATCACGAGGTCAGGAGATGGAGACCATCCTGGCTAATACGGTGAAACCCCGTCTCTACTAAAAAATACAAAAAATTAGCCGGGCGACGAGGCGGGCAAGTGTAGTCCCAGCTACTCGGGAGGCTGAGGCAGGAGAATGGCGTAAACCCGGGAGGCGGAGCTTGCAGTGAGCTGAGATCCGGCCAGTGCACTCCAGCCTGGGCGACAGAGCGAGACTCCGTCTCAATCTTTTGTTCACACAACAACCCTACTTGGTCCTATTGTCCCATTTTATAGATGAGGAACTGAGGCTTGGAAAGTAAGTAAGTTTCCTGAAATTGCTTGACTAGTAAGTGATGGAGCCCAGATTTGACTCCCCTATTCTATCGCTCAAGTCCGCTCCCTACCAGGCCTGGTGCCTGGAGTTCAGGGCCCTCTGGGACTCTTCCCTGACAGGTGACAGGGAAAGCCAGAGAGCCCCAGAGGAATCAGTGCCACTGCTTTCTAGCCCTCAAGGCAAAGGTCTCCTGACCCTGTGCATCAGAATCACCTGTGATGCCTGAAAACAAAAAGTCAGTTTTCTGGCCCTCTATTTTGAATTCTGTTCTGAGAACCAAGTCTTTTTAGGAAGCACCCAGTGATCTGGATCCTACACTTTGGGAAACACTGCTCTGAGCCTTTAAGAGTCAGTGGTTCTGAACACTTGTGTGGTCAGATGGCCTTAGAGAGACAAACGCCCTTGCAGCGTGGCTGGGGAGAGAGGGGAGAGAACGTGGGGCGCCGTATGGAAAAGGACTCCATGCTTGGTGTCAGGACACTGCGCTTGGTACCTCCTCTGTCGTTTCCTGACTGACTGTGTGACCTCGGGCAGGGCATGCAACATCCCTGAGCCTCCTCCTCGCACCCACAAAGAACTTTCTTGCAGGTCGCAAGAATCACATGCAACAGAGTGTGTGACAGCACTTTGCAAACGAGCCTTAAAATAATTGCAGGGATTCTTCGATTCCCTTTCAACACTAAGAGGTTAGATTAAACGAAGAGTTTTTAAAGTATGCAAGGGTGTTTGTGGGAGGGAAAACGGAGAAGGGGAGGGGAGGGAAGGGTAGGGCAGGGAAGGGAAAGGAAGGGAAGGGAGGGAGAGAGAGAGAAAGGAAAGAAGGAAGGAAGAAGGGAAGGGAGGAAGGAAGGAAAGAGAGAAAGAATGAGAAAGAAAAAAGAAGGCCTGAGAGAAAGAAAGAGAGAAGGAAGGAAGGAAGGAAAGAAGGAAGGAAGGAAGGAAGGAGAAAAGAAAAAAGGAAAAGAAAAGAGAAACGGAAAGGAAAAGAAAAGAAGGCCTGAGCCTGAGCATCTAGACCTTACCAGTGTCCGTGCTGCTCTCAGAATTCACAGGTTCTGTGGCCTCCACTTTTTCCTCCATCCAGTGAACGTTCACAGTCAGGACATACAGGGCCCTAAGTCTGGTTGTGGGACTCAAGGCTGGAGCAGGGTACACGTGAAAAGCAGGGGAACTGGCGCCTGGACCTTTGGTCCCCAGAAGAAAGGAGACACAATGTAAGACAGGGTGCCCCAGCGAGGCTGGCGGACCTGCGAGCTGATGCCTGAGCCTCAGGTCAGGAAGGAAAGGGCTGAGTCAGAACTGTGTCGGGATTATTTATCAGCTTGGGGGAGGCCTCAGGGAGACAATCCCAAGATGGTTTCTTCAGATAAACATGAGTAATTGCCTCAATCTCAATATCTATGAGCAAAGGCCTCTGCATATTTGCACTGTTTTTGCAGGCAAGCTGATTAGAAAGCCACTTAAAAAAACGTGTCAATGACCACTTAATAATAATATGGGTTAAGTAGGATGGGGTTTGAATTTTTTTTCAGTCAGATGGCATCTTAGGTACCACTGCTGGGGGGCGGTCCTCAAAATATGCACTTCTAGTCATTCTCTTAAGAGCTGAGATCTGGATTCTGTGTGTGTGTGTGGCACACGCGTGTGCAAGAGAGAGAGAGAAAGAGAGAGAGAGTCTTAGGCTAAGAAGATGGTTTTGGCCCATAGCTACGAGGGTTGCATGCCTGATGGTGAAGGAGTTGCAGGCCAGGCAGTGTGTCCTACGGCCTTGGAATGAATGAGAAAGGCCCGGGCTCCACTGAAAATGACAAGTTATCTCACTCCACGGGCTCTGCTGAACCAGAGGGTGCGCGTGCCTTCTTTCTTCAGCTGCTGTCAAAGCAAAGCTAGGCTGTGCGGCTGCAGTAGCCCTTTCCTTGTATTGCATTTCACCTTGGGTGTTTGTGTGAGTGTATACCCTACAGTTTGATATGGTTTCTGAAGGCTTACAGTCGGGAAGTAGCAGCCACATCTCGTGTCAGTTGACGGTGGCCTGAGTCCTCTTATCCATCTGTTCATTCAACAAGTATTTATCAAGCATTTACTATGTATGAAACATTGACCCAGATTCTGGGAAAACTGGTGAACGGAACCAGAATGTCTAATCAGGTGCCTGCTGGCTGGGAAGCCACGAGGGTAGATGCTGAGAGGTTCTGCGTTTGAATGTTTCATACTTTGATTTCCCTTCCAAAAGCACAGTCTCGGCTTGCCTCCCTGCAAGTTTTACCTCCTAAATTCCTCTCTGATCCTTCCCCCTCCTTTATGCTTCTGTTACTGCCTCTTCAGGCCCTTCTCCTCACTTGGGCCAATCTGGCAGCCTCCAAACTGATGTCCCTGACTCCCCCCGCTTCAGCCCTGTTTCACATCCCTTGTTGAGAATGCCACTTAACACAAAGCTGAGTGTGTCATTTCCATGCCTGAGACTTTTCATGGCTCTCTATTGTCTATTGCATAAAATCCAAGCTCCTTAACTAGCCATAGGAGACGCTCAATGACATTGCTCACACGTGTCTGTGGACACATGGAGACGATCTTCAAGAACAGTTCTCCCTTCAAGGGCCGACTTGCTGTCCAGCTGTGAGGAGCGTGGTCAGCAGACAGCCTTCAGCTGTCAGCTCCTTTAGGGTTTACCGTAGCTACAGCGAGCCTCCTTCCCCAAGGCAGTCCCTTTTCCTGGATAGCCCACACCTGGCGATTGAGGCAGGGGTATAAAGACTCTCCATTTTAACCTGATATGTGTCCATTCCAAAAGTCATGCATTGAAACTTCATAGCCAGTGCGATAGTATGATGAGGTGGGGCCTTTAAGAGGCGATTGGGCCACGAGGCTCCTCCCACGTGAATGGGATTAAGATCCTTTATAAAAGAGGCTTCAGGTGGGGTTTGGCTTTCTTGCTCTTTCACCTTCCCCGTGTGAAGCTGTGGTGTTCTTGCCCCTCGAGAGGATGCGGCCACAGGGTGCCGTCTCGGAAGCAGAGAGACCAGGTCCTCACTAGCTGGCAGCTTGGTTTGGATTTCCCAGCCTCCAGAACTGTGAGAAATAATTTTCTGTGTTTAATATATTACCAGTTTCAGGCATTTTGTTATAGAAGCAGAAAATGTGCTGAGACAATCGGCTTTCTGGGAGGCCAGCCTGCAATTTGACTTCCCCCTGTGCCCAGTCAAGCTTCCTCCCTTGTTCCTTCACAGGTGTTGTTCCCTAGTGAACACCTGTTACTCCAAACTCCTTCTCATACTTGCTTCTGGAGCCCCAGCCCGTGACACTGCCTGGATAGCGTCATTGCCACCTCTCTCTTTATACCAGACTCCCTGTCAGTCCCCGCACACACCCTGTTCTAAATCCCTGTGCTTTCATGTGTGCTATTCCCCTAGCCTCAACTTTTCTTCTCAATTTTTTTTCTGGTCAACAAAACTTCTCTGTTTCCTGTCCTTTCAGACCCAGCTCAGGGAATATCTCCTGCCTGGCTCCTTGTTGCTGGGCTTGGCTGGGTTCTTTGTTCTGTCCCACCTCCCTTTGCTTACGGAGTACCACTGTAGTCGGTGGGTGCAGTGTTGGACACAGAAGTGACAGATTCTGGAGCAGAAAGGGACCTGGGACTACCTGACATGGTGGTTAATTGTGGTTCTGTAGCAGGAGCTGCGATGAACACGGGAGAACAGATACGCCTTCAACACACCGACTTCATTTCCTTCGGGTGCATACCTAGAACTGGGATTACTGAAACATACGGTAGCTTCATTTCAAAAAGTAATTAATTTTTTTAGAGGCAAGATCTCACTCTTTTGCCCAGGCTGGAGTGCAGTGGCACAGTCACAGCTCACTGCAGCCTTGCCCTCCTGGGCTCAAGAGATCCTCTTGGGGCCTTAACCTCCCCAGTAGCTAGGACTACAGGTGTGTGCCACTATGCCTGGCTAGCTTTCTAAATTTTGTGTTTGTAGAGACGGGGTATTGCCATGTTGTCCAGGCTGATGTCAAACTCCTGGCTGTAAGTGATCCTCCTGCCTCAGCCTCTCAAAGTGTTGGGATTACAGGCACGAGTGATTGTGCCCAGCAGTGGTTCTATTTTTAGTTTTTAAAGAACCTCCATACCATCTTCCATAATTGCCATACTAATTTACATTCCCACCAACAATGCCTAAAAGTTACCTTTTCTCCACATCCTCCAATACTCATCATTCATCTTTATGGTGAACGCTATTCTAACAAGCATGAGATGATATCTCATGGTGATTTTGATGTACACTTTTCTAATGATTAGTGATGCTGAGCTATTGGCCATTTGTATGTCATCTAAAGAAACACCGGTTCATAGATCTATAAAGAACGCCACTGGTATTTTGATATGTATTTTTTTGCATTTATAGATTGCTTTGAGTAACATGGACATTTTCGTAATGGTAATTCTTTCAATCCATGAACAGGGAATATTTCCGCATTTACTATTCTCTTTTCAATTTTTTCTTCCATGTTTTATAGTTTTTATTTTAGAGATCTTTCATCTCTTTGGTTAAGTATACTCCAAGGGACCTTTTGGTTTTGGTAGCTGTTGTGAATGGTATGGTTTCTCCATTTTTTTTTTCAGATAGTTCACTATTCGTGTATAGATGAGATGTTTCTGTTTTTATGCCAGTAGCATAGTATTTTGATTAAACTTGTTTTATAATATGTTAATATGTTTTGAAATCAGAGTGTGATGCCTTCAGCTCTATTCTTTTTGCTGAAGTTTATTTTTGGCTATTGGGGTCTTTTGTGGTTTTACACGAATTTGTTTTTGTTTATTAAAAGTTTTATTTTAAAATTTTTTCAATATGGGGGGGTACATGTGCAGGTTTGTTTAATGTATATATTGCACCCAGCCAGAGAGCATAGTACCAAATAGGTAGTTTTTCAACCCATGCCTCCCTCCCCTCCTCCCCGCCATTAGTCTGCAGTTTCTTTTGTTCTCGGGTTTATGTCCACATGTGTTCAATGTGTAGTTCCCACTTATAAGTGAAAACACGTATTTGGTTTTCTGTTTCAGAGTTAGTTTGCTTAGGATTACGGCCTCCAGCTCCATCCATGTTGTTGGAAAAGACATGGCTTCATTCTTTTTTATGACTGCACAATACTCCATGGTGTATTTTCTTTATCCAGTCAACCACTGATGGGCACCAAAGTTGAATCCATGTCTTTGCTATTGTGAATAGCACTGTGATGGACATATGCATACGTACGTCATTATGGTAGAATGATTTATATACCCAGTAATGGAAATACTGGGTCGAATGGTAGTTCTAAGTTCTTTGAGAAATCTCCAAACTGCTCTTCACAGTTGCTGAACTAATTTACATTCCCACCATCAGCACATAAGCCTTCCCTCCCTTTTCTCCACAGCCTTGCCAGCATCTCCTTTTTTTGGACTTTTTATGAATAGCTATGTTGACTGGTGTGAGATGGTATCTCACAAAATGGTGGTTTTGATTTGTATTTCTCTGATGGGTGATGTTTAGCATTTTGTAATATGTTTGTTGGCCAGTTGTATGCCTTCCTTTGAGAAGTGTCATTTCCTTTCCCCATTTTTAAATGGGGTTATATTTTGGTTGTTAAGTTCCTTACAAATACTGGATATTAGACATTTGTCAGATGCACAGTTTGCAAATATTTTCTCCCGTTCTGCAGGTCGTCTGTTTACTCCTTTGATAGTTTCTTTTGCTGTGCAGATGCTCTTTAGTTAATCAGGTCCCACTTTTCAATAGTTTGACTTATTTTTTCCTATTTGGAGGCCTTTTATTTCTCTTGCCTGATTGCTCTGGCTAGGCCTTCCAGTACTATGTTGAGTAGGAGTGGTGAGACTGGGCCTCCTTGTTTTGTTCCAGTTCTCAAGGGGAATGGCTGCAGCTTTTGCCCATTCAGTATGATGTTGGCTGTGGGCTTGTCATAGATGGTTCTTACTGTTTGGAGGTATGTTCCTTGGATGCCTACTCTGTCGAGGATTTTTATCATGAAGGGATGGTGGACTTTACCAAAACCTTTTTCTGTTTCTATTGAGATGATCATATAGTTTTTGCTTTTAATTCTGTTTATGTGATAAATCACATTGATCGCTTTGTGTATGTTGAACCAGGCTTGAATCCCAGGAATTAAGGTTGGGCAAGTCCAGATGGTCATTTTACAGGTACTTGCTGACATGCAGTTGACTCTCAACCTGGGGAAGACTAATGAAAGCAACTGGCTTGTATGGGGAACGTGGCTCAGGATTTGAGCCTGAAAGGCGAATGGACAGTGTTTCCTGCAGCATGATGTTGACTAGTTTTTTTCTGGTGTGGCATCTCTATTGGCCAGAATACTGAGCAATTCCCAAGATCCCTGTGCTGGCTACTGTAAGTCCTGCTTCATTCTTTGTTTCTAACTGACCCCAGGTGGTCTAACTCTGCTGGCACTCTGTTTCCCTTGAGATGAGACAAGAATGAGCTTGTCTCCTCCTACAAAGGATCCCAGAATGGTGGGGAAACTGAGTATTGGCCTCTAATTCACTTTTCTTATTGTAGAAACTGTGGGTCTAGGGACATTCTCTGTGTGTGGTGCGGTGCTGACTTTGGGGAGGCTGAAATGGTCAGAGAACCATTTCTGTTACTCTTTGGTCATGGCTTTTCTCAACTGTGTGGCCCAGGGTGGTGTCTCAGCCTCAATCCCAATTCCTGGAATATTCAAGATTTTTTTTTTTTTTTTCAAATTTTAAGTTCCAGGAGACATGTGCAGGATGTGCAGGTTTGTTACCTAGGTAAACGTGTGCCATGTGTTTTGCTGCACCTGTCGACCCATCACGGAGGTACTAAGCCCTGCATGCATTAGCTATTTCTCCCGATTCTCTCCCTCCACTGCCCCCACCCCCACAACAGGCCCCAGTGTGTGTTGTTCCCCTCCCTGTGTGCTTGTGTTAGGATGCTCTTCCTGAGTGTGGGGGCTTCTAGTTGGATTTCTGTGTAGGGGAGTGAAATGGGGAACTCCTATTCTGCCATCCTGCTTATGTCACTCTCGTTGACTGTTGTTTAAATGAAGACTCTATGATTCAGATATTCTATGTGTTTGGAGGGGAAGGAAGTATTGTCATGGACTGAATGTTATGTCCCTGCCACATCCAAATGTTGAAGCTCGAATCCCCCATGTGATAGGACCTTTGGGAGGTGACTGGGTTTAGAGGAGCTCATGATGGTGAGCCCCATAGTGGGATTCGTGCTCTTATAGGAAGAGGAGGCCAGTGCTTTTCCTTTCTCTCCCTGTGTACACAAAGGAGAGGTCATGAGAGCACACAGCCAGATGGTGGCTGCCTACAGGCTAGGAAGAAGTCTTAGCAGAATCCAACCATGGTGGCATCCTGATAGTGACTCCTAGCTTCCACAACTGTGAGGAAATAAATCTGTTGTCTGAGCCACCCAGTGTATGGTATTTTGTTATAGCAGCCCTAATTGACTAAGACAGATGTGTTTTCCACGTCTAATCATTCATCCAATTTTAAACCCAATGGCAGACCAAACGTTCAGATCCTTTAAAAACTAAAAAACTAATTATGAATAATTTCAAACATACAATAAGAAAATAATTTTAGAGAGATATATACCATCCACAAAATTAAAAATATTAATTTGTTACCTGATCATATCACTTCTTTCTCCAAAAAAGATTTAAAATATTATAGATAACACTAAAGCATTATCCCCATTCCTTTCCCTCATTTTATTCTCCTTTTCAAAGGAACTGGTTTCCTGCATTTGGGAACAATTTTCAAGTATGTTTGTACTTTAGGAGAATAGTTCTTAAACTTTTGGTTTCAGGACGCATTTACCTGCTTAAAATTTTCAGGACCAAAAGAGCTATGAGCTGTGTTTATGTGGGTTATATCTATCAATATTCTCATATTAGACATTTAAAATATTTACTAATTCACTCATAAAACAGTAATACCATGACATGTTTTTATAGTAGGATTTTAAATAGAAATAACTATATTAAAAAAATTATTGAAGAATAGCATGGTTTTACATTTTTTCAAATCTTTTTAATGTCTGGCTTAATGGAAGAGATCTAGATTCTTGTATCAGCTTCTGCATTTATTTGTAGTGATACGTTATTTTGGTTGACATGTAGGAAGAAAATCCAGCCTTATACAGTTATGTAATTGCAAAAGGGAGGATTATGTTAATGACCTTTTCAATTAATATTATTTGATACTACATCAAAACGTGGTACGTAGTCATTTCTTAAAGGTTGGTAGCAATGCAGAATCTGAGAACACATCAGTAGATATTTTATCCCCTATGTCATTAAAATCCATTGGCTTCTTTTACGTTTTAAATTGGTCTTTTATTTATGTGTAACTTTTTCACATAATGCATTGGTCATTTGAAAAATACTGGCTCTCTGAGTTATGCAGATCTTCCAAATGTTGACACATTTCATGTATATATGAAATATATATCCATCACCATAATGGATGAATTTCCCAAAGGGATGATATTTGCTGGATAGACCAAATATTTATTACTGGCAACAAATATTGTCAATTTTTCTTACAGTGACAGACTCACTTCATTTATTTTGTGGCAACATCTGCCAAATACCAATTCTGAATAACTATAGTTTATCAGTCATTCTAACAAATAAAAATAATGTTCCCTGAAATGGCTGGTTGAGCCCAAATTCAAACAATCATTCAAGTACTTTCTCGTAAGACAACCATTGTAATTTGAGATGCAGAAGTGCTCTATGGTACTAGCCATTATAGTATACAAAATATTAAAAAGATATACATGAAAAGATGTGATTTAATAAAATCTAGTGCTTTATCAAGGACAACATTTGTTTAGAATTTTCTTTCTCTGCATCTATTGACATGTTGATTTTTTCTTTTAATTTGTCAATATAGTAAACACTTATGGATTAAAAAGTATCAAATTATCTTTACATATCTTTGATATATCCTAATGGGTCCTTATGCAGTATTATTATTTTAAATTCTCTGTTGGATTCAATTTACTAGTATTTTCTTTGGGATACCTGTATTTATATTTTTAAGTGAAATTAGCTCCTGCACTTTTCTTTCTTGTACTCTTTTTATGCTTTAATATCAGGTGATAATTATGACATAAAGCTACTTGAGAAGTTGTTTTTTTCTATTCTCTGCAAATTTTTTTTTAAAAAAACTAGATGATCCATAACTTCTGAAAAGTTGCTTATAAATGGATTTATATTTGTGATATGTGTGCATATTCATATATATGTGAATATTTAAAATGATTGTTTAAATTCTAGTTATAGGACTATTTTTTCCATTTCTTCTTGAGTCAGCTTTGACAAGTCAGATGTTTTTCAAGGATTTATTTATTTTGTCAATGTTCAAAATTATTGGCATGTAGATGTTGATGATATTCCCTCTTCATCATCCTAATCTTGATGTTGTCTTTAGTTTTTACCCCCATTCTACCCACTGTAGTCTTTACTTGTGTCTTTTCTTTCCTTGCTCAATATCCCAGAGGTTTATTCACTTCATTTTATTTTAAAAGAACCAATCTTTGGCTTTTAAAATCCTCTTCGTTGTATTTTTGTTTTATATTTTATTGAGTTGGATTCCTAATTTATTTATTAAGATATCTCCTTTCCTCTGTGTTCTCTGGGATCACTAAATTGTTCATTTGTTCCAGAATCCTCCCCTCCTACTGACCCTACTACCACTGCTATTTATGAATATGCATTGATGTTTGAGAGTTTTGTTTTGAGGGATGGATGGAACTCTTTTTTTTTTTTTTTTTTTTTTTTGTTGAGACGGAGTCTCGCTGTGTCGCCCAGGCTGGAGTGCAGTGGCCGGATCTCAGCTCACTGCAAGCTCCGCCTCCCGGGTTTACGCCATTCTCCTGCCTCAGCCTCCCGAGTAGCTGGGACTACAGGCGCCCGCCATCTCGCCCGGCTAATTTTTTGTATTTTTTTAGTAGAGACGGGGTTTCACCGTGTTAGCCAGGATGGTCTCGATCTCCTGACCTCGTGATCCGCCCGTCTCGGCCTCCCAAAGTGCTGGGATGACAGGCTTGAGCCACCGCGCCCGGCCTGGATGGAACTCTTGCATGAAGAGAAGGAAGGTGAGGAACTACAGAAATAAAAGCTAGGATGGTCTTTCCAAGGGCAAGGCCTGACTTCCTACAGAGAAAAGGAATGCAGGAAAAGGCAAGAGAGTGTTGCTCTGAGGCCCCAAAGATAACATCAACCCGGACCACAACAGGAATTTTGTTGGCATTTCTGCAGGAACCATATGGGGTGTGTCCAGAGTGACTCTATGTCAACATGGAAGTGGCACATGTTGTACCTGTTAGAGCGTCAAGAAAGGGGAAGCCTCACCCAGGACATCTGTGGTAGGGGTAGTGCAAAGTGTCTTCTCCAAAGAGCTTGAAGGTAGCAGGCTCCTTAGAGAAGCCAGACCTCTGGGTCATAAGTGAATGGGTGCTAGAGAACATGAGAGACTGCCCGAGGCTATAACTGGGTATATATAGATAAGCCTAGGACTGTGGGCCTATGATCAAGCATGTTTAAATATTTGACTCTGTGAAATCCTGGTAGTAGTGTTAGCATGACATTATTTATTGCCAAGGCTGGTGAGGTCTGGGAGGCACTGGGATACATACACATTATGTCTTTTCTTCACCACAGGCAGATATGCTCATTCTGAGCTGCAGCTGTACCCTAATGACTGTTGCATATCCCCCAGCATAATGCCTTACGTGGGTGAAGGAGATTTCCGGTCTCCACTTCAATCCCCTTTCCAAAATTACCTTCATTTAAGCCTCTGAAAGGGTCTCCCTAGGAGTCTTCCCAGAGCCCCATGCATGTCTTTGTTCCTCAGGCTGTAGATGAAAGGGTTCATCATAGGTGTCACCATAGCATACATCACTGTGGCTACTGAGTCCTTCATGGAGTAGCTGTGGAGGGGCTGCAGGTATACCACAGCAAGTGTTCCATAAAAGAGGGAGACCACACCCAAATGCGAGGCACAGGTAGAGAAGGTTTTGTATTTCTTAGAGGCTGAGGGTATCTGAAGGATGGTTCTGACAATACGTACATAGGATGTGGTCGTGAACCCTAAGGGGGTGAGGAAGATGAAGCAGCCAGTAGCAACCAGCACTGTGTGAATGATGTGGGTGTTGGAACATGCCAGCCTCAGCAGGACGTACATCTCACAGAAGAGGTAGTGGATCTTTTGGGACCCACAGAAGGTCACCCTGGTCATGAGGAGGGTGAGGAGGAGGCCATAGAGAACAGACAGCCCCCAACACAAGCAGAGGAGCAAAACACAGAGTCCAGGACTCATGGCTGTGACATAGTGGAGGGGGTGGCAGATGGCCACATAGCGGTCATACGCCATCACGGTCAGGATGAGGTTGTCCAGGGTCACCAAGGAGACCAGGAAGTAGAGCTGTGTCAGACACCCTGCATAGGAGATGGCTTTGTTCTGGGACTGGAGGTTCACCAGCATCTTGGGGATTGTGTTGGTGACAAAGAAGAGGTCAGTGAAGGAGAGGTTGGCCAGGAAGAAGTACATGGGGGTGTGCAGGCGGGAATCAGAGCTGATGGCCAGGATGATGAGCACATTTCCCACCACCGTGACCAGGTACATGGACAGGAACATCCAAAACAGGATCTGCTGCTGCTCAGGACTCTCTGACATCCCCAGGAGAAGGAACTGTGAGTTCTCACTCTGGTTATCTCCATCCATTCCCCCAACCTTCTGCAACATTAACACCAACAAATGTTTATTAAGTGCCCTCATTTGAATAAGGACACGAAGAGAAGCAAAATCAACTCTTTTCTTAGCGTTAAAATATCTTGGACTAAACTTTAAAAATAATAAAAGCAACAGGTCATTATAGGCACAAAAACAGAATATGGAAAGTATGCAACTTATTATTCCAGCAACCTCTACCCTTACATGCTGAATATTATAAAAACAATGTCTAAGCCTTATTTTTAATCCTGCCATCTTCCAGTAGTCTTGAAGTGTTTAAAGTTTAGTTTATGATTTTATATAGGGTTTTAAGTGGTATTTAATACCCGTATACACATTACAAGAAATGATTATTGTCCAATTGGAGGAAGTAGAGAAATAAAATATTGGAAAGGAGAAAGAAGAACTATTATTACTTGCTGATATAATCTGTCTGGGAAATCTAAGAAAATCAGTCGAAACATCATTAGAAAAAGAAGATGTTTGTGATTAGTCAGTGAAGTGACCCATCACAAAATGAACAGGCCCTCAGCTTTCATGGTCCCCGTAAGCCGTGCAGTATAGCGCTAAAGACCGTCCTGTGGAAACTCTTAAATTCAAGTCCAAGCACTGCCTCTTCCTGGCTGTAATGCCTCAGGCAGGTCACTTGCGTTCTTTAAGACTCAAGTTTTTTTATGTGAAAAATGGGTTGGGGTGAGGAGGAAAATAAGGAATAAAGTGCTTAACACAAAGAGCTGACATGCAGAGAGCACTGAATAAATAGTACCTGTTATTATTATATATGAATGATAAGAATACTAAGATTAAAGTATAATATGAAACACACTATCAGCAAACAATCTATGCATTAAGATATTAATAAGAATCAGGTATGGTCTTCAAATTCTCTATGGAGGCATCAAGTAAAAATTTGTTAAATGGACAGATAAAACCAAGATTCTAGATAAAAAGATGAGATGTTCCTGAAGCTATTATGGGGAGGTGGGAGAGGGGAGGGATAGCATTAGGAGATATACCTAATGTAAATGACGAGTTAATGGGTGCAGCACACCACCATGGCACATGTATACATATATAACAAACCTGCACATTGTGCACATGTACCCTAGAACTTAAAGTATAATAATAAAAAAATTGCTGATTCTTTTTGTGTTTCTGAGTCAAGAAAACTTTTCCTTTGAGCTATTTACAGCTTTTAACAATTGAGTAAAGTATATTCCTGTGAACAAAATTTGGAGCATATTTGTTTCTTTCTACCTGATTTCTCCAGAATTTGAAGATTGTAAGTATTCTTAGTTTATGTTAATATAGTTATTTGCAGAAGTGCAATAAACATCTATTTTCATTTGTAACAGGAAAAAAAAAAAAGATGTTGCAAAGGTGCATATTCTGAGTTATTCTAAAATTTAACCTATTTGAAAGCCAAAATTCTAACAGGGTTTTAAAGAAACAAAAGCTAGTTTAAATTTCTTCTAAAAATAGGAATGAAAATAAGCTAGGAAAATGTTGAAGACAAGGAGACACTTGCTCTGTGAAATATGAAGCACTCTGCAATAGTAAGGGTGCTGGTGCTGGAATGAACAGACAAGTAGAATTGCCTAGAAACATAAGAAACAGCCAGGTTCATGTGGAATGTGGCGAACTGTTATGGTAACACTTTAATTCAGCAGGCAGAGGTTGCATTAGGCAATACATGGTATTAGGATAACTGTCTACTTAGGTTTTTGGGAAAAGTTACATCAGTGTTTTGTCTTTTATCAAACATACTAAAACCAAACATACTAGTATATTTTATCAAAATATACTAAAGATTAATTTTTTTTTCCTTTTGAAAACCGAATGTGGTCGGGCGCGGTGGCTCAAGCCTGTAATCCCAGCACTTTGGGAGGCCGAGACGGGCGGATCACGAGGCCAGGAGATCGAGACCATCCTGGCTAACACGGTGAAACCCCGTCTCTACTAAAGAATACAAAAAACTAGCCGGGCGAGGTGGCGGGCGCCTGTAGTCCCAGCTACTCGGGAGGCTGAGGCAGGAGAATGGTGTAAACCCAGAAGGCGGAGCTTGCAGTGAGCTGAGATCCGGCCACTGCACTCCAGCCTGGGCGACAGAGCGAGACTCTGTCTCAAAAAAAAAAAAAAGAAAGAAAGAAAGAAAACCGAATGTATATGGAATAAAACATTCAACATGTGAAAACTTATAAAGGAGATAGTATAAATTGTATCAAATTCCAGCATGTCGAGTTAGACAACCGTGGCTAACGTCTTCTTAGTCAAGACATAAAGGACCACAAAAAGCCAGTCTTGTAACACGTTGAGCCTTGCGAAAAGCAGCTGCCCTGAGCAGAGGGCCTGAGCAGGGAAAGGTTGTTCTCATGTTTAAGGAAGTAAATACAGACCAGCATGTCTGGGGGCAAAGAGGATATTGGTGAGATAAGATGTTGTGCCATGGCCAGTAATGAACTGTACAGCAGAAGTGGCTGTGTATATTTAGCAACTATTGTTTTTCTTTGTATTTTATCAACCGTATTTTAAAAATCAGGTATGGCTGTTGCATTTTTAATCAAATGGTTTTTCAGTGACATTCAAGATATATCTTGTGGATAGCCTTCTTGATACGGAAGCATACTTTTTTTTTTTTTTTTTTGAGACGGAGTCTCGCTCTGTGGCCCAGGCTGGAGTGCAGTGGCTGGATGTCAGCTCACTACAAGCTCCGCCTGCCGGGTTTACGCCATTCTCCTGCCTCAGCCTCCCGAGTAGCTGGGACTACAGGCGCCCGCCACCTCGCCCGGCTAGTTTTTTTTTTTTTTGTATTTTTTAGTAGAGACGGGGTTTCACCGTGTTAGCCAGGATGGTCTCGATCTCCTGACCTCGTGATCTGCCCCTCTCGGCCTCCCAAAGTGCTGGGATTACAGGCTTGAGCCACCGCGCCCGGCACGGAAGCATACTTGTATACCCAGTATGAACCACTGAATCAATTTGCTAATATTTGATTTAGACTTTTGTAGTCACAATTATTAATGAGGTCTGTCTATGGTCTTTTTTGGTATGTGCTACCCTTCTTACCTTTTTAGTACGATTTGGCTAGCATCAGAGTCCATACTAAACTTGTATTCACTGATTTCAAAACTAACATTTGAAATTTCTTGCAGTTTCTTTAATAACTTAAAAGATAAATTTAAAAAATATTTTATATATTCTTTTTGTATACATGTATTTATTTAGAGACTGGGTCTCACTCTGTTGCCCAGTCTGGAGTACAACAGTGCCATCACAGCTCACTGTAGCCTTGAACTCCTGGGCTCAAGCCATCCTCCTACCTCAGCCTCCTGAGTAGCTGGGACTACAGGCTTGTGTCACCATGGCTGGCTAATTGAATTTTTTTTTTTTTTTTTAGAAACAGGGTCTCGCTATGTTGCCCAGGCTGGTCTCCACCTCCTGGCCTCCAGTGATTCTTCTGCCTTGGCTTCCCAAAGTGGTTTGATTACAGTCATGAGCCACTGTGCCTGGCCTTGGAATTCTTTTTCTAAATAAAAATAGCTTCAGCAGGGTGCCGTGGCCCATGCCTGTAATCCCAGTACTTTGTGAGGCCGAGGTGGGCATATTGTTTGGACCCAGGAGTTCCAGACCGGGCCTGGGCAACATGGCGAAACCGCATCTCTACTAAAAACAGAAAAGTAACTGGGTATGGCGGCAGATGCCTGGGGTCCCAGCTACTCAGAAGGCTGAGGTGGGAGGATCACCTGAACCCAGGAGGTCGAGGCCGCGGTGAGCCATGACAGTGCCAGTGCCCTCTAGCCTGGGCAACAGAGCAAGACCCTGTCTCAAAAAAAATGGCTTTAAAAAACTATATTGTAATCTATTGATTATAAACAAAAAATTTCCAACACGAACAATTAAAGCAATACCAAAAAATTTATACAGAAAGTAAAAGTCATCCCACATTCTGTCAGGGCAACCACTGTTTACACTTTGGTGAAGATACTTTCCGCTTGTTTCATTCAATCATCTTTATTCATTCAGCAATGTGATGGGAAACTTCCTCCAAGTCAATATTGTCATTTATTAGCTATGTTTGTTGTTGTTGTTCAGGGACCTTATTTTTCAGCATGCATGATAGTTGGGTTTTTTTGAGACGGAGTCCCTTGCTGTAGCCCAGGCCAGACTGCAGTGGCACAATCTCAGCTCATTGCAACCTGTGCCTCCCAGGTTTAAGTGATTCTCCAGCCTCAGCCTCTTGAGTAGCTGGGACTATAAGTGCCCACCACCATGCCCCACTAATTTTTGTACTTTTAGTAGAGAAGGGGTTTCACCATGTTGGCCAGGATGGTCTTGAACTCCTGACCTCAAGTGATCCGGCTGCCTCGACCTCCCAAAGTGTTGGGATTACAAGTGTGAGCTGCATGATAGTTTTTAAATCTTCATATTTTCTAAAAAACACAACCCAGCTACAGGCGTACCTTGGAGATATTGTGAGTTTGATTCCAGACCGCCTCAATACAGCAAATATTGCAATAAAGTGCATCACACAATGTGTTGGTTTCCCAGTGCATATATGTTATGTTTACAGTATACTGTAGTCTATTAAGTGTGCAGGAGCATTATGTCTAAAAATGTACATTCCTTAATTTAAAATACCTTATTGCTAAGAAATGATAGCAATCGCCTGACCCTTCAGCAAGTCATCATCCTTCTGCTGGAGGAAGGTCTCGCCTTGATGCTGACGGCTGCGGACTTACCAGCATGGTGGTTGCTGAAGTGTGGTGTGGCTTTGGCAATTTCTTCAATAAGAACAATAAAGTTGGACACATCAGTTGACTCTTCCCTTTAGGAAACATTTCTCCGTAGCATGTGATGCTGTCTGACAACATTTTACCGACAGTAGCGCTTCTTTCAAAATTGGAGGCCATCCTCTCAAACTCTGCCACCGCCTTATCAAATAAGTTCGTGTCATATGCTGCATTCTTTGCTGTGATTTCAACCATGTTGGCAGCATCTTCACCAGGAGTAGCGTTCATCTCGAGAAACTGCTTTCTTTGCTCATCCATAAGAAGCAACTACTCTTCTGTCCAAGTTTCATTGTGAGCTTTGTAGCTTTTCAGTCACACCTTCAGGCCCCACTTCTAATTCTGTTCCTCTCCTCTTTCCACCACACCTACAGCTACGGAACTCTTCCTCCCAGCGAAGTCTCGAACTCCTCAAATTCATCCATGAGCACTGGCATCAACTTCTTCCCAGCTCCTATTAATGTTGATATTTTGACCTCCTCCCATGAATCATGAATTTCTTCATGATGTCTAGAATGGTAAATCCTTTCCAAGTTTTCCCTTCACTTTGCCCAGATCCATCAGAGGAATCACTATGGCAGCTGTAGCCTTACAAAATGTGTTTCTTATATAATAATAAGTCTTGAAAGTAAAAATGACTCCTTGATCCCTGGGCTGCAGAATGGATACTGTGCTAGAGGCATGAAAACAACATCAACCTTCTTGCACGTCTCCATCAGAGAGCTTGGGTGACCACGAGCAGTCATATTTTGAAAGGAATATAATTTTCTGAGTAGTGGGTCTCAACAGTGGCTTAAGATATTCAGTAAACCGTGTTATAAACAGATGTGCTGTCATTCAGCCTTCGTTGTTGCATTTATAGAGCACAAGCAGAATAGATTGAGCCAAATTCTTAAGGGTCCTAAGAGTTTTGAAATGGTCAACGAGTGTTGGCTTCCACTTAGTCACCGGCTGTATTCGCCCATGACGGGAGAATCAGCCTGTCTTTGAAACTTTGAAGCCAGGCATTGACTTCTCCTCTCTAGCTATGAAAGTCCTAGATGACATCTTTTTCCAGTAGAAAGCGGATTTGTTTACATTGAAAATCGGTTGTCAAGTGTACTCAACATCATCAGTTATCTCATCGAGATCTTCTGGATAACTCGCAGCTTCTACGTCATCACTTTCTGCTTCATCTTGCACTTTTATGTTATGGAGAGGGCTGCTTTTCTTTAACCTTATGAACCAACTTTTGCTAGCTTCAGATTTTCTGCTGCTGCTTTCTTGCTTGTCTCAGCCTCTGCAGAATTGAAGAGAATTAGGTACTGACTCTGTATTAGTCCTTGGCCTAAGGGAATGTTGTTGCAGGTTTGATCTTCTATCCAGACCACTAAAACTTGCTCCATATCAGCTAGAAGGCTGTTTCACTCTCTTGTCGTTTGAGTGTTCAGTGGGGTAGTAGTGTTTCATTTCCTTCAAGAACTTTTCCTTTGCATTGACAGTTTGGCGAACTGTTTTGTGCAAGAGGTCTAGCTGTTGGCCTAGCTCTGCTTTTGCTTGTCTTTCTCAATCAGCGTAATCATTTCTGGCTTTTGATTTAAAGTGAGAGACGTGTGACTCTCCTTTCACATGTAGACCTAGAGGCCTTTGTAGGGTTACTAACTGGCCTAATTTCAATATTGATATGTTTGAGAATAAGGAGGCCTGAGGAAAGGGAGAGAGACGGAGGAATGGCTGATGAGCAGAGCAGTCAGGACACACATGTCATTTATTGACTCCATTCAACTTATGTGGGTGTGGTTCATGGCACCCCCAAATAATGACAATGGTTATATCAAAGATCACTGGCCACAGATGAGCATAACAGATGTAATCATAATGACAAAGTTGAACTGTTGTGAGAATTACCCAAAAGTGACACAGAGATGTGAAATGAGTACATGCTGTTGGAAAAATGGCACCAACAGGCTCGCTTCATGCAGGGTTGTCAGAAACATTAAAAACAAAGCAACCAAACAAAGAAAAACAACAACAACAACAAAAACGCAGGACCTGCGAAGAAAAAGTGCAGTAAAGGCAAGTGCGACATAACGTAGTATGCCTGCACGTGCTGTCTACAGGAGACACACTTTTTTCTTTTTCTTGAGACATTGTCTCACTCTGTTGCCCAGGCTGGAGTGCAATGGTGTGATCTCGGCTCACTGTAACCTCTGCTTCCTGAGTTCAGATGTTTCTCCTGCCCCAGCATCCCAAGTAGCCGGGATTACAAGTGTGCGCCAAGATGCCTGGCCAATTTTTGTATTTTTAGTAGAGATAGGGTTTCACCATGTTGGCCAGGCTGGTCTCAAACTCCTGACCTCAGGTGATCCACCTGCCTCGGCCTCCCAAAGTGCTGGGATTACAGGCGTGAGTCACCATGCCCGGCCCAGGAGACAAACTTTAGATTCAAAAGTACAAATAGGTTGACCTTAAAAAATGGGAATATATAGATCATGCAAACATCTACCACTAGAAGGTGGAGTGGTTATACATTAGCCTTAAAAAAAAAAAAAAGGAAAAATAGACTTTAAATAAACAAGTTACTAGAGATAAAAAGATCCATTCCATAATAAGAGATTTAGTTCATCAGAAATGTATAATAATTATAGACAGATACCAAAATGCTTGAAGCAAAAGCTGACAGAAACGAGGGAGACGTAGATAATTCAACAATAGTAGTTGAATAACCAAATATCCCGCTTTCAATAATGAACAGAAAAACTAAGTAAAAGATCAACAAGGAAATAGAGGACTTGAACATTGCAAATGAAGTATCCCTAACAGATAATCTCTAGAAAACTCCACCCCAAAATAGAACAAGATTCTTTTCAGCCATCCTTGGAGCATCCCCCCAGATAGACCATATGCAAGGCCATAAAACAAACCTCAATGATACTCAACAGATAGAAATAACACAAAGTATGTACTTCAATTACAAAGGAATGAAATTTGCAATGGAAAGAAGAAAAAAATGGAGAAAACTCACATACTTGTGGTAATCAAACACCATCCTCCAAAATAACCAATGAATCAAAGAAGCAACAGAAACAAGATAGATAAATGAAAGTGAAGATACAACTTTTTCCAAAACTATGGGATGTGGGGAGTGTAGGGAAAATGGTGGATAGGAGGCAGGAGTAACTTGCAGCTCCCACTTGGGCAAACAGAGCAGGCTGTGGAGACTCATACCGTGAGCTTTTGCTCTAAGAACTACCGCAGGAACATACCAGGAAAGCCAAGGTAAAGCACTTACCTCTGCCTGAGCATGAAGTGTGCTTCTGACAAATTTATCATGTATTTTCCATACAGTAGCTGAAGTTCCCCATTTCCCCCAGAATAGCTCAAGTTTATGGCCAGGCAGTCAAGGCCCAGGATGCTTCAGCCCCAGTACACTCTCCTGCTTATCTGACCTCCACTCTCTACTCTTGCAGTGCCTTTGCAGTTTGTATGGTTCTAGAATACACAAAATATTTTGTCTTTGTCCTTCACACTGATTGTTCCTTTTCACCCAATATGCTTTCTTCATTCTGCTCTTCCAGCCTGAATTTTTTTCCTTCAGTTCCTGTCAGCCTGGTAAGACCTACTCTAGTACCTACTTAAGCATCTTCTCCTGGTGACATCTTCTGCCACCCCAGAGGTAACCACTCTAGTTTCTGCACTATTTTTGGTCTTTGCATTCTTTTAGGATTGACCCTTTCCACATTTTGCTTAACTATCCATTCTCTGCAAGACTGTGAGAGCCTCTAGAGTAGGGACCGTACTCTATATTCCTGCATCCTCAGGATCTTGCACACTGCCAGGCATAATGTAGAGACCAGTAAAAGAGGGTTGAACTAAACTGTATAGAATAGTAGACATTTCATGCATTTGAGATGAATGAACGGGCAAGAGCCATGAGCCCAGGAGCCCACGTATCGATGAAAATGTGGTTGCTTAGAGAACTAGCTGATGCCAGGGGAATTTGGAGCACGTTCTGCAAATTCAATCTTGAACATGATAAATTTGAAGTAGCAGCTGGGTAAGCAAATGTGGATGTAGAAACTGTGAGCAACCTAGAAGGTTAAAGTAAGTTGGAGCTGCCAGCTTTGGTGGAGGTAGGATGGGGCAGGCAAGCATTTAGCAAAAAAAAAAAATTTTTTTCTTTTTTTTCTTTTTTTTCTGAGATGGAGTCTCACTCTGTCACCCAGGCTGGAGTTCAGTGGCTTGATCTTGGCTCACTGCAACCTCCGCCTCCCAGGTTCAAGCAATTCACCTGCCTCAGCCTCCCGAGTAGCTGGGACTACAGGTGCACACCACCACGCCCGGCTAATTTTTGTATTCTTTTTTTTTTTTTTTTTTTTTTTGAGGCAGAGTCTCGCTCTGTCGCCCAGACTGGAGTGCAGTGGCCGGATCTCAGCTCACTGCAAGCTCTGCCTCCCAGGTTTACGCCATTCTCCTGCCTCAGCCTCCCGAGTAGCTGGGACTACAGGCGCCCGCCACCTCGCCCGGCTAGTTTTTGTATTTTTTAGTAGAGACGGGGTTTCACCGTGTTAGCCAGGATGGTCTCGATCTCCTGACCTCGTGATCCGCCCGTCTCGGCCTCCCAAAGTGCTGGGATTACAGGCACAGCCATGGCTGTGCCCAGCCATGAATGGATTTTTAAATGTCAATTTACAGAGTTGAATTAGCAGATATCTAGGGTCAGTGGTATACTGAAAGAAAAGTTTGAGTCAGAAGTGTGGATTCAAATCATAGATTAACACATACATCGTTTTCTTCCCCCCAGCAAATAACTCCTCATTTCTGAGCACTTGGACAGGTAATGTGCTTACGTGCCTTATCTACATTAAGGTCTTTTATTTAGTCCCCACACAGCACTATTTGGCTCTGTGAGAGATGATTCCACTGAGAATTAGAAAATCAAGACTCTTTTTACAGTTGCTCAGCTTGTAAAGGAATGGAGTCAGTATCTAACCCTCTTTACTGACTCAAAGCTGATGCCCCAACTACTCGACCGTGTGTTAAAGGAGAGAAACTATGTCTACCTGATGCAGCGTTAAGAGCTGAAATCCTGAATGTGGAAGGAGTTCTCTAGCTTTAAAGCTGATTTTAAATGGGAGGTGCTGTTATGGGGATGGCAAAGGGAGTCCTATTTAACCATTTCCTCAAGCTTCTATCTCCCACCCCTCTCCAGCAGGAAACTCTTCTCCACCCTGGACCTGGTTCTGCCCCCACTCAGGCACCCTGGGATCCCTCAGTTCACCCTGGGTTCTCCAGGGAGTGGTCCGGGATGTCAGGGTCGGGACTTATTCGTGTCCGGCCACTTGGTGCAACTGCACGGGGGAGAGATGAGGGGCATGTTATAATGGGCTTCCCATACGAAAGGATATGCACTGCCTTGGTCAAAAACCAGGGGGCAAAGAGAGAGAGAGAAATAGGAGCCAGGCTGTCACCCAGATGACTTAAGTGCTGGGCCAGTGAAGGGCACTGGGAAGGAGGTGAACTCCCCATCACAGAAGGGATTAGAACAGGCTGCACGATGCCGTGGGAGTAGTCATTTCAGAGTCAATTCAAGCATTTAGTGGAAGTAAGTGCTGGTTAAAGCCTCTTTTAGCAATGAGGATCCAAATGACAGATTAATGATGGAGTGGCCCTCTGGCATTTAAGCGAAACTGGGAGGAACCCTGAGCACATGCTCCGGAGACTTTTTGTATCTACAGCTTCCCACATCTCTTGTCTGTTAGTTGTCTTGTGGATCTAACCACAAACGATCCCGTTTATTTCCCACACTACAGTACTTACGTGCAGCCTTGATCTGAAGAGATCTGCCCAAAGTCAGAGTGATTTGACGGCAGAGATGAGCCCATGACCAAAGCTCTGCTTGCCTCTTAGAAAAACGGTTAAAATGAGAAAGAGGGAGCTGATGGGCTCATCCCTGAGATCACCCCAAGACCCCCTACATGACCTGAGCATGAAAAGAAGCACCGCGGTGATTCCCCGCAGGGACCCCAATCCTGAGCACACTCGCCCACCACCTCTGTTTTTGCCATGGAGAGAAATGGCTTCCACTTTCTTAGACCCGGAAGAAACTTCTTCCTTCCGGGCTTCTGGGTAGAACATCTTCCCGACAGGAGAGAAGATAGGAGGGAGGTGATGGGACCTCAGAAAGCCAAGCTGCCCAGAGGAATGGACACCTCTGCTCGCTTGCCCTAAAGCTATCATCTCCCACGCCGCAGTGAGCATTAGGATCACCTGCGATGCTTCAAGATGCAAAGCTGATTTTCCTGCCCCTTCTCTGAAGTACTGGTTCCGTTCTGAGGACCAAGTTCCTTTTAGCGAGCACCGAGTTATTGTGATCCTATACTTTGAAAACATTGCTCTCAGCCTGTAAGAGTCAGCGGGTTCTGAACGCTTGTGTGGTCAGAAGGCCATAGAGACACAAACTCCTATGTAGTGTGGCTGGGGGGAGAGGACAGTGAATGTGGGTGTGATAGAAAAATGCTGCAAGCTTGCTATTGGAGCACTGGCCTTTGTGCCGCCTCTGTTGCTCCCCAGCTGTTTCGACTTTGAGTCGGGCACTCAATCTCCTCGAGCCACGTCATGTCACCCATGTGGGCGTTCTTGTAGGTTGTGAGAATCACAGCAGAAGGGCGTGTGCCAGTGAGCCCTTGAAAACTGCAGAGTGCCAAAAAGATTGGAGGAATTGTTACCTTACCTTAAACCCTTAGTGGTTAGATTATGAAGATGTCCCAAAGTATGTGAGTATGTTTGCTTTTTGCATCCTTTAATAGAAATCTTTGCTAAATCTTTGTCAATGTCCTTTTTTATATTTTCTGCTAAAAGATTTATTGTTTTACTCTTCACATTTAGATTTACTATCAATCTAAAACTGATTTTTGTATCAGGTCAGGTACAGGTCAAGATATATTTTTATCCCATAAATATGAGAGAGAAAATGGAGGAGAAGATAAGAGAGAAGAGGGAGAAAGAGCATGAGCCTGAGGCGTATGGGCCTTACCCTCTGCTCTGTGCTGCTCTCAGAGTTCACTGGTTTGGCTGCCTCCACGTTCCTGCTCTACAGGCTGAAAATTCAGTAAGGACATAAGAGACTATAATGCATTATTTCCTGAATAGAACTTGGTGACCTGTCCTATCTGCTAAATGTAGAGAGCAGAGAACTTGTTGCCTGCATCTTCAGTCTCTGTAAAAGAGGAGACAGAATTTGAGATTCTTTATGCCCTGATGAGCCTGGGGGATTTGAGAACTGATGATTGGATCCCAGGTTCATGATGGAAAGGACTAAACAGGGACTATATCAGACCTACTTATCAGTTTTGGAGAGGCCCTGGGGATACGCTCCCACGGTGGCCTCTTGAGATGAACATGGATAATTGCTCCAGTGTTAATATCTAGAGGCAAGGACCTTGGGAGATGAGTCTTGTTTACAAGAAGTAAACCAACTCCTTACTGCACAGCAATCCTAAAACACAGACTAGGAGTCAGCCAGAGATGAAGCAGCCCTCATACGCATTGCAGCCTGGCTTTGACTTATCAGAGGTCCGGAAAATCTGAAGTACCAAACTTCGATTAGGATGATCTAGACTTCTAGGGACCCCAAGTTCTAAGCAAACGCAATTGAGAAAAGAATCCTATTTGGAGGAACAATGCCACCGTAGAGCTCCAATTATTTCTCTTAATACTTTTTCAAGCACAATATCCACCATACATCTGAAGATAAGACACACAGGGATGGAAGATTTCAATAGCAAGAACCAACAGTTGGGAGGCATATAGGGGCTCCAGATAATATAATTGTTAGACACAGATTAAAAAAACAGTCATGCTTATGGTGTTTTAGAAAATAAAATGAAGCCTGAAAATGTTGTCAGTGACTTTTACAAATGGAACAGTCATAATGAGTAACCAGCACTCAGATGAAAACACATTACGGGCCCTCCAGAAGTCACCTCATTTTCCTCTGTAGTCACTGTTCCTGCGCGGGTAATCAGTATCCTGACTCCTAATAGCATAAATTAGTTTTATTCATTTTTGTACTTTGTTTATATTAAATCATACAGTTTGTGCTCTTTCATATTTGCTTCTTTAACTCAACATTATATTGTGTGATTCAGCCTCACTGTTGTATGTGGTTGTATATTACCGCTCGTATTTGTTGCTGTATAACATTGTATTGTGTGAATGTGCCATTTAATAAATCCATTTAACCACTGATAGACATTAGTAGCCAGTTGAGCTTGTTCTGAATAGGGTAGGTGCACATTTCTGTTGGAAATACATATCTGGCTTTGAATTTCTGTAACCTGGGACAGACTTAGGTGTATTCAATAGGGCTAAACAGTTTTCCAAACACGTCTCAATTTTAATTTCCCCGAGCAGTGTATGAGGGTTCTGGGTGCTGTAAGTTTTAACATAAGTTGGTATCTGAAGATATTTTGGTGTGTGTTTAGTGGTATTGTTTATGGTTATAATTTCCATTTTCATGTTGAGTAATACAGTTAAGTAGTTTTTATATGGCTCTTTATCTGTCATCTATCTCTGTCTTCTATCTATCTACCATGTATCTTCTTGTGTAAAGTACCCATTCAACCATTTTGCTTATTTTCTATTAGGTTATCTTTTTATGCTGGTTTGTAGTTCTTTACATGTTTTGTGAGTCTTTGCAAATGCTTGTATTAGGTTAGGGCAAAAGCAATTGTGGTTTTTTGCCGCTGATTTTAATGGTTTTTTGCCATTGATTTTAATGGTTTTGCCATTGCTTTTAATGGCAAAAACCGTAATTGCTTTTGCCCCAACCTAATAGTAAGACTATCTGTGTCAAGTTTGTGGGTTGGCTTTTATGCAATTAATGGTGGCTTTTGAGAAACAGAGATTTTAATTTTAATGTAGTCCAGTTTATCAATTCTCATTTCAAAATTACTAGGTTTTGCATCCTTTAAAATAAATCTTTGCTAAATCTTTGCCAATGTTCTTTTTTATATTTTCCTCTAAAAGATTTATTGTTTTACCATTCACATTTAGATTTACTGTTTATCTAAAACGGGTTTTTATATCAGGTGAGGTGTAGGTCAAGATATATTTTTATCCCGCAAACTGACTCAATGCCATTTATTGAAAAGACCATCTTTTTCCTACTGTGTTGCTGTGTAAATAGTTTTTTCACATCTTTATGGAGGTATAACTAACAAATAAAAATTATTTAAGGTTTATATAGTGCTGTTTTGATATATGTAGCATGTATCTATTGTAAATGATCACAATCAAGCTAATTAGCATATCCATCATTTCACATAGTTATTTGGGTGTGAGAATACACTAGATCTCTTCTCTTTGCAAAGTTTGAGAATGTAACATAGTATTACTGGCTATAGACTGGGTGCGGTGGCTCAGGCCTGTAATTTTAGCACTTTAGGAGGCTGACGTGGGAGGATTACTTGAGGCCAGCAGTTCGAGACCAGCCTAGGCAACATAGTGAGACCCCATCTCTAGAGAAATTAATAAAGAATTAGTTAGGCCTGGTGGTGTGTGCCTGTAGTCTTAGCTACTTGGGAGGCTGAGGTGGGAGAATTGCTTTAACCCAGGAGTTGGGGGCTACAGTGAACTATGATCATGCCACTGCACTCCAGCTTGGGTGACCTTGCCTCTAAAACACCACCACCAACAACAACAAACTATAGTTACCATGCTATATATTAGCTCTCCAGAACTTGCTTGCTCATAACTGAAAGTCTGTAACCTTTCACCAATGCTTCCTCAATTGCTCCATCTCCTGACCTCTGGTAACCACTCTAGTCTGCTTCTGTGAGCTATCCTTTAAAAAAAATCTTTAATTTTTAATTTTTGTGAGTTCATCGTAGGTGTATATATTTATGGGGTACATAAGAAGTTTTGATACAGGCATGCAATGTATCCTAATCATACCATGGAAGATGGGGTATCTGTCCCCTCAAATATTTATCCTTTGTGTTACAGACAATCCAATTATACCTTTTTTTTTTAGATGTTTCATGTTTATTAAAAATGTTTGTGCATTTAATGTAGGATAATGGGAAATTGAAATGTCACCAAATATAGTTGGAGTTTTCAAGCTCTTGAACTTGACAGAAGCTGAGGTGGGAATGGTTCTGTAATAGAGAGGTGTCTTCTCATTCTGCCCACAGGGTGGCCACTTTGACCTGGCTGACCGGATGTTTCACAGTGTGCGCAAGGCCTGGTATTCAGCATCAAAGCACAACATGGCAGATGTAAAAGAACTTATTCCAGAGTTCTTTTATTTACCAGAATTCCTATTCAATTCCAACAACTTCGATCTAGGTACGTAGAGCTATGGCACTGTCTTAGGAATGTTAGCCAGGACCGCCAGGCGCGGTGGCTCAAGCCTGTAATCCCAGCACTTTGGGAGGCCAAGACGGGCGGATCACGAGGCAGGAGATCGAGACCATCCTGGCTAACACGGTGAAACCCCGTCTCTACTAAAAAAATACAAAAAATTAGCCGGGCGAGATGGCGGGCGCCTGTAGTCCCAGCTACTCGGGAGGCTGAGGCGAGAGAATGGCGTAAACCCGGGAGGCGGAGCTTGCAGTGAGCTGAGATCTGGCCACTGCACTCCAGCCTGGGCGACAGAGCGAGACTCCATCTCAACAACAACAACAAAAAAAGGAATGTTAGCCAGGAAAAGCCCAGTAGAAATAAGTCACTTCTCTGAAGATTGTCAGTTATTTAAACAACCTCATCCACCAAAGCGAGTGAGAAGTCGACTCAATGGAGACAATGCAGGAATTTCTGTCCTACCAGGATCTACAAGTGACAAGATCTTTTTTCATCATCTAGACAACTTGAGGCCTTCTCTAGCACCATTTATTGAGCACCTCTATTTCAGGGGACTGTGTTGAGTATTCTACAAATACAAAACTCTAGTCCACACAATTGTACAAGGTAGTTATTAGCCCCATCTTACCCCTTCTTATGTGTTGATGCTGCTTTGCAGCTTCCAGTTCTCCTCTGTTTTTGCTGACCATCTTCAGACTTACGTAGGTTCTTATGTATCTCCTGAGGGTACTGAATTTCACCAGGTCTTTTCTTTTTCTTTTTTTTTTTTTTTATTATACTTTAAGTTCTAGGGTACATGTGCATAATGTGCAGGTTTGTTACATATGTATACTTGTGCCATGTTGGTGTGCTGCACCCATCAATTCGTCAGCACCCATCAATTCATCATTTATACCAGGTATAACTCCCAATGCAATCCCCCCCCCTCCCCCCTCCCCATGATAGGCCCCGGTCTGTGATGTTCCCCTTCCCGAGTCCAATTGATCTCATTGTTCAGTTCCCACCTATGAGTGAGAACATGCAGTGTTTTGTTTTCTGTTCTTGTGATAGTTTGCTAAGAATGATGGTTTCCAGCTGCATCCGTGTCCCTACAAAGGATGCAACTCATCCTTTTTCATGGCTGCATAGTATTCCATGGTGTATATGTGCCACATTTTCTTAATCCAGTCTGTCACAGATGGACATTTGGGTTGATTCCAAGTCTTTGCTATTGTGAATAGTGCCGCAATAAACATACGTGTGCATGTGTCTTTATAGCAGCATGATTTATAATCCTTTGGGTATATACCCAGTAGTGGGATGGCTGGGTCATATGGTACATCTAGTTCTAGATCCTTGAGGAATCGCCATACTGTTTTCCATAATGGTTGAACTAGTTTACAATCCCACCAACAGTATAAAAGGGTTCCTATTCTCCACATCCTCTCCAACACCTGTTGTTTCCTGACTTTTAATGGTTGCCATTCTAACTGGTGTGAGATGGTATCTCATTGTGGTTTTGATTTGCATTTCTCTGATGGCGAGTGATGATGAGCATTTTTTCATGTGTCTGTTGGCTGTATGAATGTCTTCTTTTGAGAAATGTCTGTTCATATCCTTTGCCCACTTTTTGATGGGGTTGTTTGTTTTTTTCTTGTATATTTGTTTGAGTTCTTTGTAGATTCTGGATATTAGCCCTTTGTCAGATGAGTAGATTGCAAAAATTTTCTCCCATTCTGTAGGTTGCCTGTTCACTCTGATGGTAGTTTCTTTTGCTGTGCAGAAGCTCTTTAGTTTAATTAGATCCCATTGTCAATTTTGGCTTTTGCTGCCATTGCTTTTGGTGTTTTAGACATGAAGTCCTTGCCCATGCCTATGTCCTGAATGGTATTACCTAGGTTTTCTTCTAGGGTTTTTATGGTATTAGGTCTAACATTTAGTCTGTAATCCATCTTGAGTTAATCTTCGTATACGGAGTAAGGAAAGGATCCAGATTCAGCTTTCTACTTATGGCTAGCCATTTTCCCAGCACCATTTATTAAATAGGGAATCCTTTCCCCATTTCTTGTTTCTCTCAGGTTTGTCAAAGATCAGATGGCTGTAGATGTGTGGTATTATTTCTGAGGACTCTGTTCTGTTCCATTGGTCTATATCTCTGTTTTGGTACCAGTACCCATGCTGTTTTGGTTACTGTAGCCTTGTACTATAGTTTGAAGTCAGGTAGCATGATGCCTCCAGCTTTGTCCTTTTGACTTAGGATTGTTTTGGCAATGCGGGCTCTTTTTGGTTCCATATGAACTTTAAAGCAGTTTTTTCCAATTCTGTGAAGAAACTCATTGGTAGTTTGATGGGGATGGCATTGAATCTGTAAATAACCTTGGGCAGTATGGCCATTTTCACCATATTGATTCTTCCTATCCATGAGCATGGAATGTTCTTCCATTTGTTTGTGTCCTCTTTTATTTCACTGAGCAGTGGTTTGTAGTTCTCCTTGAAGAGGTCCTTTACATCCCTTGTAAGTTGGATTCCTAGGTATTTTATTCTCTTTGAAGCAATTGTGAATGGAAGTTCATTCATGATTTGGCTCTCTGTTTGTCTGTTACTGGTGTATAAGAATGCTTGTGATTTTTGCACATTAATTTTGTATCCTGAGACTTTGCTGAAGTTGCTTATCAGCTTAAGGAGATTTTGGGCTGAGACAATGGGTTTTTCTAAATATACAATCATGTCATCTGCAAACAGGGACAATTTGACTTCTTCTTTTCCTAACTGAATACCCTTGATTTCTTTCTCTTGCCTGATTGCCCTAGCCAGAACTTCCAACACTATGTTGAATAGGAGTGGTGAGAGAGGGCATCCCTGCTTGTGCCAGTTTTCAAAGGGAATTTTTCCAGTTTTTGCCCATTCAGTATGATATTAGCTGTGGGTTTGTCATAAATAGCTCTTATTATTTTGAGGTACGTTCCATCAATACCGAATTTATTGAGCGTTTTTAGCATGGGGCTGTTGAATTTTGTCAAAAGCCTTTTCTGCATCTATTGAGATATCATGTGGTTCTTGTCTTTGGTTCTGTTTATATGCTGGATTCTGTTTATTGATTTGCGAATGTTGAACCAGCCTTGCATCCCAGGGATGAAGCCCACTTGATCATGGTGGATAAGCTTTTTGCTGTGCTGCTGAATCGGTTTGCCAGTATTTTATTGAGGATTTTTGCATCAATGTTCATCAGGGATATGGTCTAAAATTCTCTTTTTTTGTTGTGTCTCTGCCAGGCTTTGGTATCAGGATGATGTTGGCCTCATAAAGAGTTAGGGAGGATTCCCTCTTTTTCTATTGATTGGAATAGTTTCAGAAGGAATGGTACCAGCTCCTCCTTGTACCTCTGGTAGAATTCAGCTGTGAATCCATCTGGTCCTGGACTTTTTTTGGTTGGTAGGCTATTAATTATTGCCTCAATTTCAGAACCTGCTATTGGTCTATTCAGGGATTCAACTTCTTCCTGGTTTAGTCTTGGAAGAGTGTAAGTGTCGAGGAAATTATCCATTTCTTCTAGATTTTCTAGTTTATTTGCATAGAGGTGTTTATAGTATTCTCTGATGGTAGTTTGTATTTCTGTGGGGTCGGTGGTGATATCCCCTTTATCATTTTTATTGTATCTATTTGATTCCTCTCTCTTTTCTTCTTTATTAGTCTTGCTAGCGTCTGTCAATTTTGTTGATCTTTTCAAAAAACCAACTCCTGGATTCATTGATTTTTTGGAGGGTTTTTGTGTCTCTATCTCCTTCAGTTCTGCTCTGATCTTAGTTATTTCTTGCCTTCTGCTAGCTTTTGATGTGTTTGCTCTTGCCTCTCTAGTTCTTTTAATTGTGATGTTAGAGTGTCAATTTTAGATCTTTCCTGCTTTCTCTTGTGGGCATTTAGTGCTATAAATTTCCCTCTACACACTGCTTTAAATGTGTGCCAGAGATTCTGGTATGTTGTATCTTTGTTCTCATTGGTTTCAAAGAACATCTTTATTTCTGCCTTCATTTCGTTATGTACCCAGTAGTCATTCAGGAGCAGGTTGTTCAGTTTCCATGTAGTTGAGCGGTTTGGATTGAGTTTCTTAGTCCTGAGTTCTAGTTTGATTGCACTGTGGTCTGAGAGACAGTTTGTTATAATTTCTGTTCTTTTACATTTGCTGAGGAGTGCTTTACTTCCAATTATGTGGTCAATTTTGGAATAAGTGCGATGTGGTGCTGAGAAGAATGTATATTCTGTTGATTTGGGGTGGAGAGTTCTATAGATGTCTATTAGGTCCGCTTGGTACAGAGATGAGTTCAATTCCTGGATATCCTTGTTAACTTTCTGTCTTGTTGATCTGTCTAATGTTGACAGTGGAGTGTTGAAGTCTCCCATTATTATTGTATTGGAGTCTAAGTCTCTTTGTAAGTCTCTAAGGACTTGCTTTATGAATCTGGGTGCTCCTGTATTGGGTGCATATATATTTAGGATAGTTAGCTCTTCCTGTTGAATTGATCCCTTTACCATTATGTAATGTCCTTCTTGTCTCTTTTGATCTTTGATGGTTTAAAGTCTGTTTTGTCAGAGACTAGTATTGCAACCCCTGCTTTTTTTTGTTCTCCATTTGCTTGGTAGATCTTCCTCCATCCCTTTATTTGAGCCTATGTATGTCTCTGCATGTGAGATGGGTCTCCTGAATACAGCAGACTGATGGGTCTTGACTCTTTATCCAGTTTGCCAGCCTGTGTCTTTTAATTGGAGCATTTAGTCCATTTACATTTAAGGTTAATATTGTTATGTGTGACCTTGATCCAGCCATCATGATATTAACTGGTTATTTTGCTCGTTAGTTGATGCAGTTTCTTCCTAGCCTTGATGATCTTTACATTTTTGCATGTTTTTGCAATGGCTGGTACCGGTTGTTCCTTTCCATGTTTAGGGCTTCCTTCAGGGTCTCTTGTAAGGCAGGCCCGGTGGTGACAAAATCTCTAAGCATTTGCTTATCTGTAAAGGATTTTATTTCTCCTTCACTGATGAAACTTAGTTTGGCTGGATATGAAATTCTGGGTTGAAAATTCTTTTTTAAGAATGTTGAATATTGGCCCCCACTCTCTTCTGGCTTGTAGAGTTTCTGCCGAGAGATCTGCTGTTAGTCTGATGGGCTTCCCTTTGTGGGTAACCCGACCTTTCTCTCTGGCTGCCCTTAAGATTCTTTCCTTCATTTCAACTTTGGTGAATCTGGCAATTATGTGTCTTGAGTTGCTCTTCTGGAGGAGTATCTTTGTGGTGTTCTCTGTATTTCCTTAATTTGAATGTTGGCCTGCCCTACTAGGTTGGGGAAGTTCTCCTGGATGATATCCTGAAGAGTGTTTTCCAACTTGGTTCCATTTTCCTCCCTCACTTTCAGGCACCCCAATCAGACGTAGATTTGGTCTTTTTACATAATCCCATACTTCTTGCAGGCTTTGTTCATTTCTTTTTCTTCTTTTTTCTTTTGGTTTCTCTTCTCGCTTCATTTCATTCATTTGATCCTCAATCGCTGATACTCTTTCTTCCAGTTGATCGAGTCGGTTACTGAAGCTTGTGCATTTGTCACATATTTCTCGTGTCATGGTTTTCATCTCTGTCATTTCGTTTATGACCTTCTCTGCATTAATTAGTCTAGCTGTCAATTCTTCCACTCTTTTTTCAAGATTTTTAGTTTCTTTGCGCTGGGTACATAATTCCTCCTTTAGCTCTGAGAAGTTTGATGGACTGAAGCCTTCTTCTCTCATCTCGTCAAAGTCATTCTCTGACCAGCTTTGATCCGTTGCTGGCGATGGGCTGCGCTCCTTTGCAGGGGGAGATGCACTCTTATTTTTTGAATTTCCAGCTTTTCTGCCCTGCTTTTTCCCCATCTTTGTGGTTTTATCTGCCTCTGGTCTTTGATGATGGTGACGTACTGATGGGGTTTTTGGTATAGGTGTCCTTCCTGTTTGATAGTTTTCCTTCTAACAGTCAGGACCCTCAGCTGTAGGTCTGTTGGAGATTGCTTGAGGTCCACTCCAGACCCTGTTTGCCTGGGTATCAGCAGCAGAGGTTGCAGAAGGTAGAATATTGCTGAACAGCGAGTGTACCTGTCTGATTCTTACTTTGGAAGCTTCCTTTCAGGGGTGTACTCCACCCTGTGAAGTGTGGGGTGTCAGACTGCCCCTAGTGGGGGATGTCTCCCAGTTAGGCTACTCAGGGGTCAGGGACCCACTTGAGCAGGCAGTCTGTCCCTTCTCAGATCTCAACCTCCGTGTTGGGAGATCCACTGCTCTCTTCAAAGCTGTCAGACAGAGTCGTTTGCGTCTGCAAAGGTTTCTGCTGCTTTTTGTTGTTATTGTTGTTAACTGTGCCCTGTCCCCGAGGTGGAGTCTACAGAGACAGGCAGGTTTCCTTGAGCTGCTGTGAGCTCCACCCAGTTCAAGCTTCCCAGCAGATTTGTTTACCTACTTAAGCCTCAGCAATGGCAGGCGCCCCTCCCCCAGCCTCGCTGCTGCCTTGCGGTTAGATCGCAGACTGCTGTGTTAGCAATGAGGGAGGCTCCGTGGGTGTGGGACCCTCCTGGCCAGTTGTGGGATATATTCTCCTGGTGTGCCCATTTGCTTAAAGCGCAGTATTGGGGTGGGAGTCACCCGATTTTCCAGGTGTTGTGTGTCTCAGTTCCCCTGGCTAGGAAAAGGGATTCCCTTCCCCCTTGCACTTCCCAGGTGAGGCAATGCCTCACCCCGCTTCAGCTCTCGCTGGTCAGGCTGCAGCAACTGACCAGCACCAATTGTCCAGCACTCCCCAGTGAGATGACCCCAGTATCTCAGTTGAAAATGCAGAAATCACCTGTCTTCTGTGTCGCTCACGCTGGGAGCTGGAGACTGGAGCTGTTCCTATTCGGCCATCTTGCTCCTCCCCCCAATTATACCTTTTTAGTTATTTTACAATGTACGATTAAATTATTATTGACTATAGTCACCCTGTCGTGCTATCATATACTGGGCCTTATTCATATTCTGATGATTTTTTGTATCCATTAGCCATCTCCCTCCACTGCTATCCTTCCCAGCCTCTGATACAGGATCCTTCTATTCTCCATCTCTGAGCTATACTTCTTCAGATTCCACATAGGTGATAACCTGCAGTTTTTGTCTTTCTTTGTGTGGCTTATTTTGCTTAGTGTAATGTTCTCCAGGTTCATCCATACCACAAATGGCAGGATTTCCTTCTTTTTTGTGACTGAGTTATATCTTTTGTGTGTGTGTGTGTGTGTGTGTGTGTGTGTGTATAGGGTCTACATATCTCTGATTTTTGTACATTGATTTTATATCCTGCAACTTTACTGAATTTGTTAATTCATTCTAATCATTTTTGTGTGTGTGTGGCATCTTTAGGGGTTTCTACATATAAGATTATAAATAATTTTACTTATGTTGTTCTGATTTGCATGTCTCTTCATCTTTTTTTTGTTACACTTTAAGTTCTGGGATACATGTGCAGAACGTGCTAGTTTGTTACATAGGTATACATGTGCCGTAGTGGTTTGCTGCACCCATCAACCGGTCATCTACATTAGGTATTTCTCCTAATGCTTTCCCTCCCCTAACCTCCCCACCACCGACAGGCCCCAGTGTGTGATGTTCCCCTCCCTGTGTTCATGTGTTCTCATTGTTCAACTCCCACTTATGAGTGAGAACATGCGGTGCTTGGCTTTCTGTTCCTGTGTTAGTTGATGTCTTTGTTTGTTTGTTTGTTTCCTGATTGATCTGACTAGGACTTCCAGTATTAATGTTGAAGAGAAGTACCAACATAGCATCTTTGCTTTCTTCCAAATCTTAGAGGAAAAGCTTTCAGTTATTCTTCATCGAGTATGATTCTCGCTGTGGGCTTTTCACATATGGCCTTTATTGTGTTGAGGTAAGTGACTTCTGTACCTAATTAGTTGAGAGTTTTCATCATGAAATGGTTTTGAATTTTGTCAACTGCATTTACGGAGATAATCATGTAGTTCTTATCCTTCATTCTGTTAGCGTGGTATGTTATATTGACTGATTTGTGCATGTGGAATCAACCTCGCATCCAGGGATAAATCCTACTTGGCTATGGTGTATGATCCTTTATGGTGCTGTTGAATTTGGTTTGTTTATGTTTTACTGAGTATTTTGAATCTTATGTTCATAAGAGATATTGGCCTGTATTTTCCTTTCTTGTGGTGTCTTTGTCTGGCTTGGGTATGAGGGTGATGCTGGTGTCATTAAATGAGTTTGGAAGTGTTTCCTACTATTATTTTTGGAAGAATTTAAGAAGTTTGAGTATTCTTCTTTAGATATTTCATTGAAATTACCTGCGAAGCCATCCGTTCATGTTTCTTTTATTGTTTGAAAGTTTGTTTTTTAAATTACTGATTCAATCTTCTCATTTGTTATTGGACTGTTCAGGCTTTCTGTTTCTTACTCAGGTTGAAAGATTGCGTGTGTCTAAAAATTTGTCAGTTTCTTATAGGTTGTCCAATTAATTGGCTTGCAATTATTTATAATAATCCTTTCTGACCTTTTTTTATTTCCATGGCCATAGATAATAGATATTTCACCCCTTCTGATTTTGTTTGAGTATTTCTTGTTTTAAGAATGATTCTAAGAGTTGGTTCATTTTTTCACATTATTTTGGGTATTATTTTCTGTTTCATTTATTTCTGCTCTGTTCTTTATTTTCTTCCTTCTGCTAACTTTGGGTTTAATGTCTTATTTTTTACTTCCTTAAGTGTAAAGTTAGATTGTTTATTTGAGTTCTTTCTTCTTTCATAATGTAAGTTTCTCACTGTAAATTTCCCTCTTGGTACTGCATTTGCTGCAACTTTTAAGTTTTTGTATGTTGTGTTTATTCATTGCTTTTCCTGAAATATTCTTTAATTTTCTTTTTAATTTCTTCTTTGAGTCAATAGTTGTTCAGGAGTGTTTAATTTTCACATAATCTAGGATTTTCCTATTGTTATCTAATTCATTTTTCATTTTTTAATAGCCAGAAATGGCACACAGAATGATTTCAATCTTCTTAAGTTTGTTAACAATTATTTTGTAACCTAGCATGTGATTTTCCTTAGAAAATGTTCCATGTCTGTTTTAGGAGAACGTGTTTGCTGCTGCTGTTGGGTGGAATGTTTTGTATATGTCTGACTCACACATTAGTTTGTGGCATTGTTCAGATCTGGTGTTTCCTTATTGATTTTCTGTTCAGATTATAAATCCTTTATGGAAAGTAGGATATCAAAGTCTCCTACTATTATTGTGTTGCTTTTATGTATTCCTTAAAATCTGTCAATGTTTGCTTTATATAGTTAGGTGCTCTGATGTTTGGTACATGTATATTTATAATTGTTATATATTCCTGTGGAATCAACCATTTTGTCATTATGTAATGACCTTCTTTGTCTCTTGTAACAGCTTTTGAATTAAAGTCCATTTTATCTGATGTAATTATAGCTACCCTGCACAATTGGTGTATTTGTCTGTTTCAACACTGTTACAAAGAACTACCTGAGACTGGGTAAAGACTAGGTGAGGGAAAGAGCTTTGTTGACTCACAGTTTTGCATGGCTGGGGAGGGCCTCAGGAAACTTACAATCATGGCGGAAGGCAAAGGGGAAGCAAGGCACATCTTACATGGCAGCAGGAGAGAGAGAACAGGAGGGTGAAGTGCCACACTTTTAAACTATCAGAGCTCATAAGAACACACCCATTATCATGAGAACAGCATGGGGAAAATCTGCCCCCATGATCCAATCACCTCATACCAGTTCCCTCCCCTGACATGTAGGGATTACAATTCCAGATAAGATTTGGGTGGGATATAGAGCCATATCATATTATTCCAACCCTGGCCCCTCCCAAAATTCATGTTCTTCTCACATTTCAAAACCAATCATGCCTTCCCAACAGTCTCCCAAAGTCTTAACTCATTCAGGCATTCAAAAGTTCCAGTCCAAAGTCTCATCTGGGACAAGGCAAGTCCCTTCTGCCTACTACCCTGTAAAATAAAAAACAGGTTAGTTACTTTGATACTTTGAAGATACAATGGGGATATAGGAATTGGGTAAATGCTCCTATTCCAAGAAGGAGAAATTGACCAAAACCAAGGGGCTACAGCCCTCATGCAAGTCCAAAACCCAGCAGGGCAGCCATTAAATCTTAAATCTCCAAAATAATCTCCTTTGACTCCATGTCTCACATCCAGGGCACACTGATGCAACAGGTGGGCTCCCCAGGCCTTGGGCAGCTCTACCCCTGTGACTCTGCAGGGTACAACCCCTGCAACTGCTTTCATAGGCTGGCATGGAGTGCCTGTGGCTTTTCCAGGCACTCAGTGCAAGCTGTTGGTGGATCTACCATTTTGGGGGCTGGAGGATGGTGGCCCTCTATCTCACAGCTCCACTAGGCAGTTCTCCTATGGGGGCCTCCAGCCCCACTGCATTGCCCTAGTAGAGGTTCTCCATGAGGGTTCTATTCTTGACACAGACTTCTGCCTGGAAATCCAGGCATTTCCATACATCCTCTGGAACCTAGGCTGAGGTTCCCAAACCTCAACTCTTGTCTTCTGCATACTTGCAGGCCCAACACCATGTGGAAACCACCAATGCTTGGGACTTGAACCCTCTGAAGCAATGGCCTGAGCTTTACCTTGGCCCTTTATAGCCATGGCTGGAGCTGGAGCAGCTGGGATGCAGGGTGCCATGTCCCATGGCTACACTGAGCCTTCTAGTCTTCCATGCCTGTGATTGAAGGGGCTGCTGTGAAGGTCTCTGAAATGCCCTGGAGACATTTTCCCCATTGTCTTGACTATTAACATTCGGCTCCTTGTTACTTATGCAAATTTCTGCAGCCAGTTTGAATTTTTCCCCAGAAAATTGGTTTTTCTTTTCTACTGTATGGCTAGGCTGCAAATTTTCCACACTTTTATGTTTTGCTTCTCTTTTAAACATAAGTTCCAATTTCAGATAATCTCTTTGTGAATGCATATGACTATATGCTTTTAGAAATAGCCAGGTCACATCTTGAATGCTTTGCTGCTTAGAAACCTCTTCCACCAGATAACCTAAATAATCTCTCTCAAGTTCAAAGTTCCACAGATCTTTAGCGTGGTGCGAAATGCTCCAGTGTCTTTGCTAACGAATAGCAAGAATGACCTTTACTCTAGTTCACAATTAAGTTCCTCATCTCCCTCTGAGACCACCTCAGCCTGGACTTCATTGTCCATATGACTTTCAGCATTTTGTTCAAAACTATCCAAGTCTCTAGGAAGTTCCAAACTTTCCTACATCTTCCTGTCTTCTTCTGAGTCCTCCAAACTGTTCCAACTTCTGCCTGTTACCCAGTTCCAAAGTTGCTTCTACATTTTCACATATCTTTATAGAGGCACCCTAATCCGCTGATAACGATTTTATTAGTCCATTTTCGCGCTGCTATAAAAACTACTTGAGACTAGATAATTTATATTTAAAAAAAAAACCAGTTTTAATTGACTCACATTTCTGCATAGCTGGGGAAGCATTCAGGAAACTTACAATCATGGCAGAAAGTGAAGAGGAAGCAAGGTCCATCTTACATGGCAGCAGGAGACAGAGAGGGGCAGGGGGATGTGCCACACTTCTAAACCATCAGCTCTCAATAGAACTCACTCATGATCATGAGAACAACATGAGGAAAATCTGCCATGATCCAATCACTTCCCACCAGGTTCCTCCCCTGACACATGAAGGTTACAATTTGAAATGAGATTTGGGTGGAGACAGAGGGAAGCCACATCACTTGGTTACTATTTGCATGGAATGTATTTTTTTCTTCCCTTTACTTTCAGATTCTGTGGATCCTTAAATTTAAAGTTTGTGTCTTGTAGACATCACATAGTTGGATCATGTATTTTAATTCATTCAGCTGCTGTATATATATATATATATATATATATTTTTTTTTTTTTTTTAGACGAAGTGTCGCTCTGTGGCCCAGGCTGGAGTGCAGTGGCCGGATCTCAGCTCACTGCAACCTCCGCCTCCCAGGTTCACGCCATTCTCCTGCCTCAGCCTCCCAAGTAGCTGGGATTACAGGCGCCCACCATCTTGCCTGGCTAGTTTTTTGTATTTTTTAGTAGAGACCGGGTTTCACCGTGTTAGCCAGGATGGTCTCGATCTCCTGACCTCATGATCCACCCGTTTCGGCCTCCCAAAGTGCTGGGATTACAGGCTTGAGCCACCGCGCCCGGCCCTATATTTTGAATAATGAGTGTAATTTGCTTATACTTGAAGTAATTATTGAAGTAATTATTGATAGGCAAACACTTACTATGGTCAATTTGTGATTGTGTTCTGTCTTTTTTGTCAGTCTTTTGGTTCTCTCTTTCTCAAAGAAAAACTTCCCTTCTTTGTTTGTATCTGACCACAGGGAGTTAACCTTGCCATTACCGTGCTATGATCTCTTGTGAGGTGAGACTGGAGTGGGCATCCTGATAGGTGTCTTGGAATGCTGGGAAAGCTGGATGTCCATCTCTTGTTGTATTCTTTGTGATTTGATGATTTTTTAAAATAGTGATATACTTTGATCCTTTTCTCTTTATTTTTAAAAGTTACTTTTATTTATTTATTTTAAGAGGTAGGGTTTCACTCTGTTGCCCAGGCTGGATTGCAGTGGCACGATCCTAACTTACTGCAGTCTCCAACTCCTTGGCTCAAGTGATCCTCCCACTTCAGCTTCCTGAGTGGCTGAGACTCTAGGCACATGCCACCGTGCCGTCAGTCTTATTTTTTGATTGTAGAATGGCTTTTCCCTTGTGATTACCATGAGGTTTGGATAAAAATTCTTATAACAATCTTTTTGAAGCTGATAACAACTTATCCACCTAGAAAAACTCCACACATTATCTTCACACTTCCACATACATCTCCTTGATTTTAGAATTTACATATTTTTATATTTATTAAATTTTTTGTAGTTATTGCTATTCTTAACTATTTCCCAAATGAATTTAATTTTTCTATGATATATTCTTGTAGTTTACTGAACTTCTTTAAGAGAATGATTCTGAATTTATTGTCAGCCAATTCATGGATCTTCATTTCTGCAGGGTTTATTGTTAGATCTTTATTAGTTTTTTTTTTTTTTTTTTTTTTTTGGAGGTATTGTGATTCCCTGATTCCTCGTAATCCTTTTGTCTTTTGTTGATGTCTGCATATTGAGGAAATAGCCACCTCTTCCAGCTTTTACAGGTATTCTTGGGATAGACCTTCACTCTTAAGTCTAGCCTGTGATTCTGGATGGGCCAGCTGGTGATGATGTGGAAGAGACAGAGCTTGCCATCAGGTTCTCTCATTTGTGGGGCCAAAGCCTTTGCTCTGAGGTTGGAACGGGACTACTGTCTAGGCTCCAATTTCCATTAGACCACAGGCTTGGCTTTGGAATCAGGCAGAGTTTTTGGCTGGATTCTGCAATTGCTTCTGATTGGGCTGAGACATAGGGTATATTCACTGGCCAGGCAGGACCTCTCTTTTGAGTTCTGCAATTGGGCCAGGCTGCAGGTTGGACCCCAAGTTAGTCAGAATTGCTCTTCAGGATGATCAGGATCAGCTGCTGTGCTTAGAGAGATGCATGATTGAGGCTTGCCTGCCTGCCAGGGCAGAGCCCTGGGGTGGGTTTTGAGGCTGACCTGAACTGCTATTTGAATTTTTGGGTGGTGAAAGTTTAGCCCATTGTTTACTGAAAGGCATTCTGTTGGGCAAAACCCTCTCTGGGTGGGGTCTTGGATGAGCTTTGAGACTGAATTGAGATGCTGTTTGAATTTCTGGGTGGTTGAAGTCTGGCTTTGTGCTTTGCCAAAAGTTGCTGTGTTTGGTGTCTCCCTCAGTGGGTGGGGTCTTGAGGGAGGCTTTGAGGATGAGCTGAGCTGGTACCTTTGATTGGATGCCTCTACAGGCCATAGCACAGAGCACCATCAAAATGTGAGCACTAGTTGCTGTGAGCAATACCTCCTTTCCTTGTTTCTATCTGACCACGGGCAGTTAGCCATGTCTGTGATCTTTGTGAGGTGAGACTGGAGTGGACATCCTTAGAGATGTCTCAGAATGCTAGGGAAGCTGGATGTCCATCTTCAGCTCCCTTTTCCCACTGTAGAAACTGTGGGCCCAGGGAAATTCTCTGTTTATGGCACCGTGCCATGTTGAGGGAGGGCAAGGGGCAACGTGGTTGAAGTGAGACAATTTCTCTTACTCTTCAAATGCAGTTCTTACTTGTTTCTGTAATACACACAGGTATTGCAGGCTTATTCTCAAGGTTTGGGGGTTTTCACCAAGGTATACTTGTCTGTGGATAGATGCTAGTGGAACTTTCTGTTGCAGGGAGAGAAGGCTAGGACATTTTATTCTGCCATTCTGCTGACACCACCATATTTTTTTTCCTATTTTTTATTTCAGTAGGTTTTTGGGGAACAGGTGGTATTTGGTTACAAGGATGTTCCTTAGTGGTAATTTCTGAGATTTTGGTGCATTCGTCTCTGTACGCTGTACCCAATGTGTAGTCCTTTATCCCTCACCTCCTTCCACCACTCTTTCCCCTGAGTCCCCAAAGTCCATTGTATCATTCTTGTGCCTTTATGTCCTCATCGCTTAGCTCCCATTTATGAGTGAGAATATATGATGTTTGGTTTTCCATTCCTGAGTTACTTCACTTAGAATAATAGTCACCAATTCCATCTACCTTGTTGCAAATTCCACTGTTTCATTCCTTTTTATGGCTGAGGAGTATTCTATGGTGTGTGTGTGTATGTATGTATATGTGTATATATGTATATATGTATATATACACACATATACATATATACATAAGTGTGTATATATACACACATTAAGGTATAAGAATGATACAGTGGGCTCTGTGTGTGTGTATATATATATATATGTATATCACATTTTCTTTATCCATTCATGGATGAATATTTGGACTGGTTCCATATTTTGCAATTGCGAGTTGTGCAGTTATAAACTTGTTTGTTCAAGTATCTTTTTTGTATATGACTGCTTTTCCTCTGGGTGGATACCCAGTAGTGGGATTGCTGGATCAAATGGCAGACATACCTTTGGTATGACATAGCACTGTCCACACTATTTTCCATAGTGGTTGTACTAGTTTACATTCCCACCAGCCATGTAAAAGTGTTCCCCCTTGACCACATCCATGCCAACATCTATTATTTTTTTATTTTTTGATTAAGGCCATTCTTGCAGGAGTAGGGTGGTATCATATTATGGTTTTAATTTGCATTTCCCTGATAATTAGTGATGTTAAGTATTTTTTCATATGTTTGGCCATTTGTTTATCCTCTTTTGAGAATTTTCTGTTCATGGATTAGCCCACTTTTTGATGGAATTTTTTTTTTCTTCTTAATTTGAGTTCCCCATAGATTCTGGATATTAGTCCTTTGTCAAATGCATAGTTTACAGAAAGATTTTCTCCCACTCTGTGGGTTGTCAGTTTACTCTACTGATTATTTCTTTTGCTGTGCAGAAACTTTTTAATTTAAGTCCCATCTATTTATCCTTGTTTTTGTTGCATTTGGTTTTGGGTTCTTGGGCATTCACTCTTTGCCTAAGCCAATGTCTAGAAGGCTTTTTCCAATGTTGTCTTCTAGAAATTTTTATGATTTCAGGTCTTAGATTTAGGTCCTTTATCCATTTTGAGATGATTTTGGTATAAGATGAGAGATGAGGATCCAGTTTCATTCTTCTACATGTGGCTTGTCAATTATTGCAGCATCATTTGTTGAATAGGGTGTCCTTTTCCCACTTTATGTTTTTGTTTGCTTTGTCAAATATCAGTTGGCTGTAAGTATTTGGGCATATTTCTGGGTTCTCTGTTCTGTTCCATTGGTCTGTGCCTATTTTCATACCAGTACCATACTGTTTTAGGGACTATGGCCTTATAGTATAGTTTGAAGTCGGGTAATGTAATGCCTCCAGATTTGTTCTTTTTGCTTTGTCTTGCTTTGGCTATGTGGGCTCTTTTTTGGTTCTATATGAATTTTAGGATAGTTCTTTTCTAGTTGTGTGAAGAATAATGGTGGTATTTTGATGGGAATTGCATTGAATTGGTAGATTACTTCTGGCAGTATGGTCATTTTCACAATATTGATTCTACCACCCCATGAGCATGGGATGTGTTTCCATTTGTTTGTGCCTTCTGTGATTTCTTTCAACAGTGTTTTGGAATTTTCCTTGTAGAGGTCTTTCACCTCCTTCGTTAGGTGTATTCCTAAGTATTTTAATTTTTTCCAGGTATTGTAAAAAGAGTTGAGTTCTTGATTTGATTCTCAGCTTGGTCACTATTGATGTATAGTAGTGCTACTGATTTGTGTACATTAATTTTATATCCTGAAACTTTACTGAATTCATTTATCAGTTCTGGAAAGTTTTTGGATGAGTCTTTAAGGTTTCCTAGGTATACAATTGTATCATTGGTGAACCTCAGCAGTCTGACTTCCTCTTTACTGTCTTGGATAACCTTTATTTCTTTCTCTTGTCTGATTGCTCTAAGACTTCCAGTACAATGTTGTATAGAAATGGTGACAGCGAGCATCCTTGTCTTGTTCCAGTTCTCAAGGGGGAATGCTTTCAGCTTTTCTCTGTTCACTATAATATTGGCTGTGGGTTTGTCATAGATGGCTTTTATTACCTTAATGTATGTTCCTTCCATGCCAATTTTGTTGAGGGTTTAATCATAAATGAATGTTGGATTTTTGTCAAATGTTTTTTACACACCATTAGATTCGGTTAGCTAATACTTTGCTGAGGATTTTCACACCTATTTTCATCACAGATATTAGTCTGTAGTTTTCTTTTGTATGTCCTTTCCCTGTTTTGGTATTAGGGTGATACTGGCTTCATAGAATGATTTAGGGAGGATTCCCTCTTTCTTTATCCTGTGGAATACTGTCAATAGGATTGGTACCAATTTAACTGTGAATCTTTCTGGTCCTGGACTTTATTTGGTTGGCATTTTTTTCATTACCATTTCAATCTCACTGCTTGTTATTGGTCTGTTCAGAGTTTCTATATATTTCTGGTTTAATTTAGGGAGGTTGTATATTTTCAGGAATTTATTCTTCTCCTCTAGGTTTTTTAGCTCATGTGCGTCAAGGTATTCACAGTAGCCTTGGATGATGTTTTGTATTTCTGTGGTATCAGTTGTAATATCTCCCATTTTTTTCTAATTGCACTTATTTGAATCTTCTCTTATTTTCTTAATCTTGCTAATGGTCTTTTTTTTAACTTGTCAAAGAACCAGTTCTTGTTTCACTTTCATTTTTATATTTATTTTTTGTTGTTTCAATTTCCTTCAGTTCTCCTCCGATCTTCGTTATTTCTCTTCTTCTGCTGGGTGTGGGGTTTGGTTTATTCTTGTTTCTCTAGTTCTGTGAGATGTGACCTTCGGTTGTCTGTTTGTGCTCTTTTAAACTTCTTAATGTAGGAATTTAATCCTATGAACTTTTCTCTTCCTACTACTTTTGCTGTATCCCAGAGGTTTTGATAGGTTGTGTCCCTATTATTCAGTTCAAATAATTTTTAAGTTTTCATCTTGTTTTCATTGTTGACCCAACAATCATTCGGGAGCAGGTTATTTAATTTCCACGTATTTGCATGCTTTTGAGGGTTCCTTTAGGAGTTTATTTCCAGTTTTATTCCAGTGTGGTCTGAGAGAGTACCTGACATGTTAGAAATGCAAAACGCTTGTTCCCTGGTGCTGCAAAGAAATAGCACTCTAACATAAATTTGATTTTCTCAGCAAGGCAATTTTTACTTTCTGCAGAAAGCTTGCTCCTAGCAGATGGAACAATGGCGAGAGCACACCTGGACAGGGCAGGGGCAGGAGCTCTTATTCCTGACACAGGTAGCCCCTACCACTGTGTTGTTCCCCTATTGGCTAGCGGAGTATTGAAGTCCCTCACTATTTTTGTGTTGTTGTCTATCTTATTTCTTAGGTCTAGTAGTAAATGTTTTATAACTTTGGCAGTTCCAGTGTTGGGTGCATATATGTTCAGGATTGTGATGTTTTCCTTTTGTACTAATCCTGTTATCATTATGTAGTGTCCCTCTCTGTCTTTTATAACTGTTGTTGCTTTACTTTCTATTTTGTCTGATATAAGAATAGCAACTCTTGCTTGCTTTTGGTGACCATTTGCATGGAATACCTTTTTCTACCCCTTTAACTTAAGTTTATGTTATGTGAGTCCTCAGGTGTTAGGTGAGTCTCTTGTGGACAGCAGGTACTAGGTTGGTGAATTCTTAACCATTCTACCATTCTGTGTCTTTTCAGTGACGGATTTAGGCCATTTACATTCAACATTAGCATTGAGATATGAAGTACTATTCTATTTGTCATGGTAGTTGTTGACTGACGAGCTTGGTTTTTTTTTCCATTATGGTGTTGTTTTCTAGGTCCTGTGAGATTTATGCCTGAAGGAGGTTCTATTTTGGTGTATGTGAAGGATTTGATTCAAGATTTAGAGCTCCTTCATGTAATCCCAGCACTTTGGGAGACCGAGGCAGGCAGATCACGAGGTCAGGAGATCGAGACCATCTTGGCTAACACAGTGAAACCCCGTCTCTACTAAAAATACAAACAATTAGCCTGGCGTAGTGGCGGGTGCCTGTAGTCCCAGCTACTCAGGAAGCTGAGAGGCTGAGGCAGGAGAATGGCGTGAACCCGGGAGGTAGAGCTTGCAGCGAGCCAAGATTATGCCACTGCACTCCAGCCTGGGTGACAGAGCAAGACTCCATTTAAAAAAAAAAAAAAAAATTAGAGCTCCTTTTACAAGTTCTTGTAGTGCTGGCTTGGTAGTGCCAAATTCTCTCAGCATTTGTTTGTCTGAAAAGACTGTCTCCTTCATTTATGAAGCTTAGTTTCACAGGATACAAAACTCTTGGGTAGTAATTGTTTTAAGGAGACTGAAGATAGGACCCTAATCCCTTCTAGCTTGTAGGGTTTCTGCTGAAAAATCTGCCATTAACCTGATAGGTTTTTCTTTATAGGTTACCTGATGCTTTTGCCTCACAGCTCTTAAGATTCTTTCCTTCATCTTGACTTTAGATAACCTGATGACTATGTGCCTAGGTGATGATCTTTTTGTGATGAATTTCCCAGGAGTTCTTTCAGCTTCTTGTATCTGGATGTCTAAATCGCTTGCAAGGCCGGGGAAGCTTTCCTCAATTATTCCCTCAAATGTGTTTTCGAAACTTAGATTCTTCTTCTTCCTTGGGAACACCAGTTATTCTTAGGTTTGGCCATTTAACATAATCACAAACTTCTTGGAGACTTTGTTCATTTTTTAAATTCTTTTTTCTTTGTCTTCAATGAATTGGGCTAATTTGAAAGCCTTGTCTTTGAGCTCTGAAGTTCTTTCTTCTACTTGTTTGCTTCTATTGCTGGGATGTTCCAGTGCATTTTCCATCTCTCTGAATGTGTCTTTCATTTCCAGAAGTTGTGATTGTTTTTTATTTATGCTATTTCACTGAAGATTTTTCCTTTCATATCCTTCATATCCTGTATCTTTTTTTTTTTTTTCTTTAAGTTGGACTTCATCTTTCTCTGGCACCTCCTTAATTAGCTTAATACTCAACTTTCTGAATTCTTTTTCTGGTAATTCAGAGATTTCTTCTTGGCTTGGATCCATTGCTGGTGAGCTAGTGTTATCTTTTGGGGTGTTAAAGAAACTTGCTTTGTTATATTACCAGATTTGTTTTTCTGGTTCCTTCTTATTTGGGTAGACTATGTCAGAAGGAAGATCTGGGGCTCAAAAACTGCTTGTCAGCTTCTTTTTGTCCACGGGATCCCCCCTTAATATGGTACTGTACCCCTTCCCCTAAGGATGGGGCTTCCTGAGAGCCAAACTGCAATGATTGTTATTTCTCTTCCAGTCTAGCCACCCAACAGAGCTACTGGGCTCTGAGCTGGTGCTGGGAGGGTGTTTGTGAAAAATCCTGTGATGTGATCTGTCTTCAGTCCCTCAGGCATGGATAACAGCACCTGGTCCAGTGGAGGTAGCAGTGGAGTAAAGTGGACTCTCATAGTCCAAATGTTTATCTAAGAGTCTATGGTCCTTGGTTGAAGTTTTGTTTAGTGTGCTAGTTGGCCTCCAGCCAGGAGGTGGTCCTTTCAAGAGTGCACCAGCTGTGGTAGTATAGGGGGGACACAAACTTGCCCTAAGGTTACCTGGATAAGCATTCCAGTTTCTCAGGTGGTGAGTGGGATCATAGAGCTCCCAAGAGATTATGTCCTTTGTCTTTGGCTACCAGGGTGGATAAAGAAAGACCATCAGGTTGGGGCAGGGTTAGGCATGTCTGAGCTCAGACTCTCCTTGGGTTGAGCTTGCTGTGGCCACTGTGAGGGATGGGGGTGTGGTTCTCAAGTCAATGAGGTTATGTTCCCAGGGGATTATGGCTGCCTCTGCTGTGTCACACAGGTTGCCAGGGAAGTGTTGGAAAACCAGAAGTGATAGGCCTCACCCAGCTCCCATGCAGTCCAAATGGCCAGTCTCCCAGTGTGCCCTACCCCTAACAGTGCTGAATTCATTTCCAGGCAGCCCGTGAGCAGGGCTGAACTTATTCCAGGCTGCAAGTCTCCCCGCTGAGAAAGCAAGCAGCACTTTCAGGTTCCTTGTATTCCTGCCTGTGGTGGCTTCTGTGAATAGCCATTTAAAAAAATATAAGTTTTCTGCCTCCTTTTCTTTCACTTCTCCTTCTGATACTTCCATAATGTGTGTATTTGTTTGATGGGTCCCATAAGTCCCATAGGCTTTCTTCACTCCTTTTCCATTTGTTTCTCTTACTAGAAAATTTCAAATGACCTGTTTTTGAGTAGCTAATTCTTCTGTTTCTTCAAATCTGCTGCTGAAGCTCTCTTTTGGGTTTTTTACAGTTTAGTCATTGTATTATTCCGCTCCAGAATTACTATTTCTTTTTTGTGGTTTCTGTTTGTTGAAATTTACATCTTATTTATATATTGATTTCCTGATTTTGTTTAGTAGTTTAACTGTGTTTTTTGGTGGGTCACCAAGTTTCTTCAAATGATTACTTGAACTCTTTGTCAGGCAGTTCATAGTTCTCCATTTCTTTGATGGTTACTGAAGCTTTATTTTGTTCCCTTGATGTTGCTGTTTCCTTGATTCCTTGTGTTTTCTGTAGCTTCACATTTGTGTTTGCACATTTGAAGAAGCAGTCATCTCTTTCAGTCTTTACAGGCTGGTTTTGATAGGGAAAGTCCAATTTGATAGGAACTCTTCTTCACCAGTCAGCTTAGCCAGATATTCTGGGCTGGCCAGTTGGCAGGGTCTATGGGCAGGCAGACCTGGTGCTTGGGGATGTGGGTGGATGGGCCAGCTTCTGGGCACCATGCACAGGCCTGCTATAGGTTGCAAGTCCGAGTTGTTGAAATACACACACGGACTATTAAGAGCTCCCAACCATTTTCTTATTTTTTTCCTGTTCTTAGCTACTCAGCGAGGTCTGGCCATGTAGATTCCCTCAGTATTCTTGGTGAGGCATGACAGAAGTGGTCCTCTTGTTTAGCATCCTGAAAGGCAGGGGAAGTTGCAAATATGTTTTATTTTCTTTTTTACTTATGGAAGAACTCATGAGATGAGGGGATCTCTCTCCTACTACTCTGTGCTGGCTTGGGTGAGGAGTGATTCAGGTAATGTGACAGAGTTTTTTCTACGATGTTCAATAGAGCATTTTTTCTACTTCTGTACATTACCAGGGTGTTGTAAACTTTGAGTTGGATTCTGGAGCTCTCACAAAGGTATTTTCATCTGTGGATGGTTGATAAATTAGTCTGTATGTTGGTAGATGAGAAAAGTAACTGTCTATTCCACCATCTTGTTGACATCACTCCTTTCACCTCTGTTTTGAAGTCTCTATTACCTGATGTCAGTGCAGCAATATTTCACTTAAAATACTATATTCTCCAAATATGTCTGTTTTGCTTTTTAATTTCAAGCTTTGTATATTCCTGTGCTTTCAGTGTGTCTCTTTAAATACATCTACCTATATTTTATTCTTTAATCAGTATGTTGAACATTACCTTTTAATTGATGAGTTAGGTCCATTTATGTTTAATGTAAATTTATGTACTTCCCCCAGTAGATTATGACCTTATGTTTGTAACCCAGTTTGAGGCCTCTGTAGACTGTCATTATGAATAGAATAAGTTGACGAATGACTGCATGAATGTCAAATGAATTGAACTCCACCTGTCAAGGTCTATGTCACTTGCTGGCTCAGCTGATTCAACTATATATGATTGCAATCTCTTTCAAACCACCACAACCAAGTCACTACGTTTCTTATCAGCTACTATTTACTTTCTGTACTTTGGATGTATGCTAGGTGAGAGACACCTCTAGGTTTAAACTAGATATAGTCAGATAAGGCCAAGAATGTGTCCCTGTAGTCAAGTACATTGAAGAATTTGACCCTGCAACATTCTAGTGTTGGTGTTAATGTGACCTTGTTTACGGCCAAGGCTGATGAGACCTGGGGGACACCACGTTACAAATAAGTCTTTTTTATCACCACATACACACACACACACACACACACACACACACACACACACACACATATGCTGTCTGAACTGGAGCTATGTCCCAATCACTGCTGTGTAACACATAGGACAATCCCTTATATAGGATGAAGGATATTCCCAGTCTCCACTTTAATGCTGTCTTTCCAAATTGCCCTCATGTCAGCCTCTGAAAATGTTTATCTAGGAGTCTTCCCAGAGCCCCATGCATGTCCTTGTTCCTCAAGCTGTAGATGAAGGGATTCATCATGGGTGTCATCACAGCATACATCACTGTGGCTACTGAGTCCTTCACGGAGTAGGTATGGAGGGGCTTCAGGTATACCATACACAGTGTCCCATAGAAGAGGGAGACTACACCCAATGGGAGGCACAAGTGGAGAAGGCTTTGTATTTCTTAGAGACTAAGGGTCTTCTGAGGATGGCTCTGACAATCAACACATAGGAAATGATCATGAATCCAAAGGGAATGAGGAAGATAAAGCAGCCTGTGGCAATCAGCACTGTGTGATTAATCTGAGTGTTGGAACATGCCAGCCTCAGCAATACATACATCTCACAGAAGATGTAGTGGATTTTTCATGACCCACAGAAGGTCACCGTGGTCATGAGGAAGGTGTGTATGAGGCCATAGAGCACAGATAAGACCCAACACAAGGAAAGGAGTAAGATACAGAGCTTAGGGCTCATGGCTGTGGTGTAGTGGAGGGGGCAGCAGATGGCCACATAGCGGTCATATGCCATCACAGCCAGGATGAGGTTGTCCAGGGCCACCAAGGAGACCAGGAAGTAGAGCTGTGTCAGACACCCTGCATAGGTGATGGCTTTGTTCTGGGACTGGAGGTTCACCAGTATCTTGGGGATTGTGTTGGTGACAAAGAAGAGGTCAGTGAAGGAGAGGTTGTCCAGGAAGAAGTACGTGGGGGTGTGCAGGCGGGAATCAGAGCTGATGGCCAGGATGATGAGCACATTTCCCACTACCGTGACTAGGTACATGCACAGGAACATCCAAAACAGGATCCACTGCTGCTCAGGACTCTCTGACATCCCCAGGAGAAGGAACTCTGAACCTTCAGTCTGGTTGCCTCCCTCCATTTCCCCAACTCTCTGCAACATTAACACCAACAGATGTTTACCAAATGCCCTTAATTGAATAAAAACATGAAGATAAGCAAAATCAACATTTTCTTAGAATGAAGAATATCTTAAACCCAATTTTATAGCTTTTGAAAATAAGAAAGTAGAAAAACAGTTTTTATGTGATGTAATTATTTCTGCAACTTCAAAGCCTGTATACTCAATGTTAAAGGAATAATGTGTAATTCCTATTTTCAATCCTGTCGTCTTACGCTATTCTTGAAGTGTTTAGTGAGTGGTATGTTATCTTATATGTGTATGTTTTAAAATAATATTTAATACAGATATATGCAGTATAAGAAGTAGTTCAAAAATGAAGAAAATAAAAATATTTGAAAGGAGTAGGAACAATTATTTTTTGTTGATATGATGATCTATCTGGAAAAAGTAGGACTATCAACCAGAATACTATTAGAGTTCAGAATTCTTGAAATCAAGTCTTTCCCAGCTAGTAAGATAGTAAGCACTGCCACTTACTTGCTGTGACACCTCAGGTAGAGTACCAGAGTTCTTTTTTTTTTTTTAATTTTTTTTTTTATTATTATACTTTAAGTTCTAGGGTACATGTGCATAACATGTAGGTTTGTTACATATGTATACTTGTGCCATGTTGGTGTGCTGCACCCATCAACTCGTCAGCACCCATCAATTCATCATTTATACCAGGTATAACTCCCAATGCAATCCCTCCCCCCACCCCCCTCCCCATGATAGGCCCCGGTCTGTGATGTTCCCCTTCCCAAGTCCAAGTGATCTCATTGTTCAGTTCACACCTATGAGTGAGAACATGCGGTGTTTGGTTTTCTGTTCTTGTGATAGTTTGCTAAGAATGATGGTTTCCAGCTGCATCCATGTCCCTACAAAGGACACAAACTCATCCTTTTTTATGGCTGCATAGTATTCCATGGTGTATATGTGCCACATTTTCTTAATCCAGTCTGTCACAGATGGACATTTGGGTTGATTCCAAGTCTTTGCTATTGTGAATAGTGCCTCAATAAACATACGTGTGCATGTGTCTTTATAGCAGCATGATTTACAATCCTTTGGGTATATACCCAGTAGTGGGATGGCTGGGTCATATGGTACATCTAGTTCTAGATCCTTGAGGAATTGCCATACTGTCATCCATAATGGTTGAACTAGTTTACAATCCCACCAACAGTGTAAAAGTGTTCCTATTTCTCCACACCCTCTCCAACACCTGTTGTTTCCTGACTTTTTAATGGTTGCCATTCTAACTGGTGTGAGATGGTATCTCATTGTGGTTTTGATTTGCATTTCTCTGATGGCGAGTGATGATGAGCATTTTTCAAAGCCTGGCAGAGACAAAACAAAAAAAGAGAATTTTATATCAGGTATAACTGCCAATGCAATCCCTCCCCCCTCCCCCCACCCCATAATAGGCCCCGGTGTGTGACGTTCCCCTTCCCGAGTCCAAGTGATCTCATTGTTCAGTTCCCACCTATGAGTGAGAACATGCGGTGTTTGGTTTTCTGTTCTTGTGATAGTTTGCTGAGAATGATGGTTTCCAGCTGCATCCATGTCCCTACAAAGGACGCAAACTCATCCTTTTTTATGGCTGCATAATATTCCATGGTGTATATGTGCCAGATTTTCTTAATCCAGTCTGTCACAGATGGACATTTGGGTTGATTCCAAGTCTTTGCTTTTGTGAATAGTGCCGCAATAAACATACATGTGCATGTGTCTTTATAGCAGCATGATTTATAATCCTTTGGGTATATACCCAGTAGTGGGATGGCTGGGTCATATGGTACATCTAGTTCTAGATCCTTGAGGAATCGCCATACTGTTTTCCGTAATGGTTGAACTAGTTTACAATCCCACCAACAGTGTAAAAGTGTTCCTATTTCTCCACATCCTCTCCAGCACCTGTTGTTTCCTGACTTTTTAATGATTGCCATTCTAACTGGTGTGAGATGGTATCTCATTGTGGTTTTGATTTGCATTTCTCTGATGGCCAGTGATGATGAGCATTTTTTCACGTGTCTGTTGGCTGTACGAATGTCTTCTTTTGAGAAATGTCTGTTCATATCCTTTGCCCACTTTTTGATGGGGTTGTTTTTTTCTTGTATATTTGTTTGAGTTCTTTGTAGATTCTGGATATTAGCCCTTTGTCAGATGAGTAGATTGCAAAAATTTTCTCCCATTCTGTAGGTTGCCTGTTCACTCTGATGGTAGTTTCTTTTGCTGTGCAGAAGCTCTTTAGTTTAATTAGATCCCATTTGTCAATTTTGGCTTTTGCTGCCGTTGCTTTTGGTGTTTTAGACATGAAGTCCTTGCCCATGCCTATGTCCTGAATGGTACTACCTAGGTTTTCTTCTAGGGTTCTTATGGTATTAGGTCTAACATTTAAGTCTCTAATCCATCTTGAATTAATTTTCATATGCGGAGTAAGGAAAGGATCCAGTTTCAGCTTTCTACTTATGGCTAGCCAATTTTCCCAGCACCATTTATTAAATAGGGAATCCTTTCCCCATTTCTTGTTTCTCTCAGGTTTGTCAAAGATCAGATGGCTGTAGATGTGTGGTATTATTTCTGAGGACTCTGTTCTGTTCCATTGGTCTATATCTCTGTTTTGGTACCAGTACCATGCTGTTTTGGTTACTGTAGCCTTGTAGTATAGTTTGAAGTCAGGTAGCGTGATGTCTCCAGCTTTGTTCTTATGACTTAGGATTGTCTTGGCAATGCGGGCTCTTTTTTGGTTCCATATGAACTTTAAAGCAGTTTTTTCCAATTCTGTGAAGAAACTCATTGGAAGCTTGATGGGGATGGCATTGAATCTATAAATAACCTTGGGCAGTATGGCCATTTTCACCATATTGATTCTTCCTATCCATGAGCATGGTATGTTCTTCCATTTGTTAGTGTCCTCTTCTATTTCACTGAGCAGTGGTTTGTAGTTCTCCTTGAAGAGGTCCTTTAGATCCCTTGTAAGTTGGATTCCTAGGTATTTTATTCTCTTTGAAGCAATTGTGAATGGAAGTTCATTCATGATTTGGCTCTCTGTTTGTCTGTTACTGGTGTATAAGAATGCTTGTGATTTTTGCACATTAATTTTGTATCCTGCGACTTTGCTGAAGTTGCTTATCAGCTTAAGGAGATTTTGGGCTGAGACAATGGGGTTTTCTAAATATACAATCATGTCATCTGCAAACAGGGACAATTTGACTTCTTCTTTTCCTAACTGGATACCCTTTATTTCTTTCTCTTGCCTGATTGCCCTAGCCAGAACTTCCAAGACTATGTTGAATAGGAGCATAAGTAACAAACCTGCATGTTATGCACATGTACCCTAGAACTTAAAGTATAATTTTTAAAAAAAGAGAGAATTTTAGACCAATATCCCTGATGAACATCGATGCAAAAATCCTCAATAAAATACTGGCAAACCTGATTCAGCAGCACAGCAAAAAGCTTATCCACCATGATCAAGTGGGCTTCATCCCTGGGATGCAAGGCTGGTTCAACATTCGCAAATCAGTAAACGTAATCCAGCATATAAACAGAACCAAAGACAAGAACCACATGATTATCTCAATAGATGCAGAAAAGGCTTTTGACAAAATTCAACAGCCCTTCATGCTAAAAACGCTCAATAAATTCGGTATTGATGGAATGTACCTCAAAATAATAAGAGCTATTTATGACAAACCCACAGCTAATATCATACTGAATGGGCAAAAACTGGAAAAATTCCCTTTGAAAACTGGCACAAGGCAGGGATGCCCTCTCTCACCACTCCTATTCAACATAGTGTTGGAAGTTCTGGCTAGGGCAATCAGGCAAGAGAAAGAAATCAAGGGTATTCAGTTAGGAAAAGAAGAAGTCAAATTGTCCCTGTTTGCAGATGACATGATTGTATATTTAGAAAACCCCATTGTCTCAGCCCAAAATCTCCTTAAGCTGATAAGCAACTTCAGCAAAGTCTCAGGATACAAAATTAATGTGCAAAAATCACAAGCATTCTTATACACCAGTAACAGACAAACAGAGAGCCAAATCATGAATGAACTTCCATTCACAATTGCTTCAAAGAGAATAAAATACCTAGGAATCCAACTTACAAGGGATCTAAAGGACCTCTTCAAGGAAAACTACAAACCACTGCTCAGTGAAATAGAAGAGGACACTAACAAATGGAAGAACATACCATGCTCATGGATAGGAAGAATCAATATGGTGAAAATGGCCATACTGCCCAAGGTTATTTATAGATTCAATGCCATCCCCATCAAACTACCAATGAGTTTCTTCACAGAATTGGAAAAAACTGCTTTAAAGTTCATATGGAACCAAAAAAGAGCCCGCATTGCCAAGACAATCCTAAGTCAAAAGGACAAAGCTGGAGGCATCACGCTACCTGACTTCAAACTATACTACAAGGCTACAGTAACCAAAACAGCATGGTACTGGTACCACAACAGAGATATAGACCAATGGAACAGAACAGAGTCCTCAGAAATAATACCACACATCTACAGCCATCTGATCTTTGACAAACCTGAGAGAAACAAGAAATGGGGAAAGGATTCCCTATTTAATAAATGGTGCTGGGAAAATTGGCTAGCCATAAGTAGAAAGCTGAAACTGGATCCTTTCCTTACTCCGTATACGAAGATTAATTCAAGATGGATTAGAGACTTAAATGTTAGACCTAATACCATAAAAACCCTAGAAGAAAACCTAGGTAATACCATTCAGGACATAGGCATGGGCAAGGACTTCATGTCTAAAACACCAAAAGCAACGGCAGCAAAAGCCAAAATTGACAAATGGGATCTAATTAAACTAAAGAGCTTCTGCACAGCAAAAGAAACTACCATCAGAGTGAACAGGCAACCTACAGAATGGGAGAAAATTTTTGCAATCTACTCATCTGACAAAGGGCTAATATCCAGAATCTACAAAGAACTCAAACAAATATACAAGAAAAAAACAAACAACCCCATCAAAAAGTGGGCAAAGGATATGAACAGACATTTCTCAAAAGAAGACATTCATACAGCCAACAGAGTTCTTTAAGACACAGTTTCTATATGCGAAACATGAGTTTTATGGGGTGGGGCAAAATTAAGTAATAAAGTGCTTAACACAAGGAGCAGGTATGCAATTAGCACTCAGAAATGTTGCCTCTTGTTGTTGTATTTAACAAGAATCAGGAAAAATGTTACAATACAGTGCAAAACTATCTCATTCCCACTATTAACAAATAAATCATGGCACTGAGATGTTAACAAGAATCAGGCAAAACCTTCAGATTTCTCCAGTGAGGCATAAATTAAAAATTAAATAAATTGACAAACATATCAAGGTTTCCAATATGAAGAGAAATGTCACCAAACTATATATTCTTTTGAATTAATAGAAAGTTTACTGGATATCAAAATTATAACAGGGTTTTTGAGAAAGGAAACTGGTCTAAATTTCATCTAAATATAAGCATGTAGGTAAGCTAGAAAAACGTTGAATAAAAGAGTAACAGGGTGATGCTTGCCCTATCAAATATTAAGAATTCTATAAATAACCTTGGGCAGTATGGCCATTTTCACGATATTGATTATTCCTATCCATGAGCATGGTATGTTCTTCCATCATCACTCACCATCAGAGAAATGCAAATCAAAACCACAATGAGATACCATCTCACACCAGTTAGAATGGCAACCATTAAAAAATCAGGAAACAACAGGTGTTGGAGAGGGTGTGGAGAAATAGGAACACTTTTACACTGTTGGTGGGATTGTAAACTAGTTCAACCATTATGGATGACAGTATGGCAATTCCTCAAGGATCTAGAACTAGATGTACCATATGACCCAGCCATCCCACTACTGGGTATATACCCAAAGGATTGTAAATCATGCTGCTATAAAGACACATGCACACGTATGTTTATTGAGGCACTATTCACAATAGCAAAGACTTGGAATCAACCCAAATGTCCATCTGTGACAGACTGGATTAAGAAAATGTGGCACATATACACCATGGAATACTATGCAGCCATAAAAAAGGATGAGTTTGTGTCCTTCGTAGGGACATGGATGCAGCTGGAAACCATCATTCTTAGCAAACTATCACAAGAACAGAAAACCAAACACCGCATGTTCTCACTCATAGGTGGGAACTGAACAATGAGATCACTTGCACTCGGTATGGGGAACATCACACACTGGGGCCTATTATGGGGCGGGGGGAGGGGGGAGGGATTGCATTGGGAGTTATTCATGATATAAATGACGAATTGATGGGTGCTGACGAGTTGATGGGTGCAGCACACCAACATGGCACAAGTATACATATGTAACAAACCTGCACGTTATGCACATGTACCCTAGAACTTGAAGTATAAATAAATTTAAAAAAAAAAAAAGAATTCTAAAGCAATATGATAGTAATGTTGGAATGAACAGATCAGTAGAAACTTCACAGATAGACACCAAAACGTGGAATTTGGTAGATTAATACGGGTGCACTGTATATTAGCTGGTAAGTTCTACATGGCTACACTCTATATTAGCAAGTAAAGTCTGCAGTATTCAAGAAATGGCACATTGAGATAACTGTGCAATTAATTTTGGAGGATTAGTTCGAACAATATTTTGTATCTTATCAAACACATTTAAAACATTTTCTTTGAAAGCCTAATGTGTATGGAATAAAATGTTTAAAAAATCAAAACAGAAAAAAGAAATATGTATATGTAAAATATTTTAAAAATAGTATATATAAAACAGCTGAATGCGGTCAGGGAAAGAATAAAATCTTCGAATACTACTGACAGTTCTCAGTGATTGTGGGAACTAAGCAAATAAACAAGTAAATACCAATAACCAGCCCTATTAGGGAAGACTAGTACCCTGAATTGTTACAATAAATTATCTAAAATGTCCATATTCCAACAAAATGTATGAACCATGAAAAGAAACAAAGTATGATCCACATTTGAGGAAAAAATCAGGCAACAGAAACTACCTGTGAGAACAATGTGATGTCAGCCTTCATTGAAAAGACCTCAAAGCAGCCATTGAAAATATTTTCACAAAACTAAGAGAAAGCATGATTAGAGAAGTAAAGGAAGGTACTGTGAGAATGTCATGACAGATGGGGAATCTCAATAAAAAGAATGTATAAAAAAGAGCCAAATGGAAATCCCGCAGCAGTCAAAATGTACAATAACTGAAATGAAAATTTTATTCGTGGGGCTGAATAGTAGTTTTGAACTAGCAGAAAAAATAGCAATCTTTAAGATAGATTGATATCAATTAAGCAAGCTGAAAAACAGAGGAAGAGAAAAAATGAAGAAAAATGAACAGAGACTCAGAAAAGTGTGGAGCACCATTAAACACACCAACACACATGGAAGGTAAGTGCTAAAGGAGAGGAGAGAGAAAAATCAGAAAAACATTTTCAAAGAAAGAATGGCTGAAATTTCAACTTCGTAAATTCGTTTAAAAAACTACACATATAGGAAACTCAAACTTTAGACAGAATAAATACAAAGAGCTTCACAAATAGACACATCATAGTAAAAAGGCTGAAAGGCAAAGACAAGGAGAAAATCTTGAAATCAGCAAGTAAAAAAGATTTTTTACCTACAAGGGAAGCCTAATATGAACAACAGGCTTCTCAACAGAGACAGAGGAGGCTCTAAGACAGTTGGATAACACATTCAAAATGGTTGAAGAAAATACCCATCAAGTAAGAGTCTAATATTCAGCAAAACCATCTTTTAAAAAATGAATATTTTTTTAATAAAGATTATCTCAGGTGAACAAAAACAAAGAAAATTTTTTGCCAGCAGACCTATCTTACAAAAACTACTAAAGAAATTTCTTTAGGTTGAAAGTAAATTACCTCAGATGATAATTTGAATCCACATGCACAAAAAGGAAAGAACAGTGGTAAAGTATGAAAATGTGATATTATAAATGTATGTAAATATGTAAATATATAGATATAATCTCTATATATCTGTAATATTTTACATATATCTATTAAATATGACAGTATAATGCATATCTTGTTTTTTCTTATAACTTATTTAAACACCAATTATGTAAGATAATATGTATATGATGTATTGTTGAGGCTATAGCATATAGAAATATGTTTGTCAATTACAGCATAAAGGAACTGGGTGGAGGCAAAGTTGAATTGGACTAAGGAAATGACTATAGAAGGTAGAATAGTAATTATAACAACGGATTATTAGGATTAATAGATGTTACATCTGTAACAACACTACTACAAAAGGAAGAAACTAATAGAATTGTATAGAAATCATTTTTCTGTATATCGTTGGACTTAAGTTGGTATAAATCTAAAGCTGATTCTGATAAGTTAAGATGTATGTGGTAGACTATAGAGCAACCACTAAAAAATACCTTCAAAAATAGAGTGAAAAATTATTAAAGAAATTAAAATGCAACATGAGAAAATACTCGCTTAATGGAAAACAAAGTAGTAAAGGAAAATAGAGGAACAAAAGGACATGGGACATATAGAAAACACAAAGTAAAATGGGAGATATAAATCTAACTATATCAATCATAACATTAAGTGTGAATGCATAAAACAATTCAATCAAAAGGCAGAGACTGTCAGAGTGGATAAAAACATGATTCATTCATATGCATTCTACAGAAAACCTACTTGATTCAAAGATACAGCAAGGTTGAAAGTAAGAGGATGGGAAAAGATATGCAATCAGGAACCACAAGAAAAATGGAATGACTATACTTTAGCCTGAAAATATGAAATGGCTTTTAAAGATTAAAATAGAGTTTACGCTGACCTGGTGGCTCATGCCTGTTAATCTCATTACTTTGGGAGGCTGAGGTAGGAGAACTGCTTGAGGCCAAGAATTCAAGACCAGCCTGAGCAATATAGCAAGACCCCATCTCTTAAGAGTTTAAGTCAAAAAGTCTGACTAGAGATAAAGTGAGACATTTTATAATGATAAGTGGGTCAATCTATGAAGAAGATACAACAATTATAAACATATAGGCACCCAAATACATGAAGGGAACTGACAGAAATGAAGTCAGAAATGTATAATTCAACAACAGTATTTGGAGAATTCAACACACCACTTTCTATAGTGGATACAACAACTAGACAGGATATCAACAAGGAAAAAGACACTTGATCAACAGTATAAATTAACTGCATCTAACAGGTGTCTTTATAACACTCTGCCCAGCAACAAAAGAAGAAAATTATTTTCAAGTGTCATTGGAACATTCTCTATGATAGACCATATACTAGGCCATAAAACAAACCCCAATGACATTGAAAGGCTAGAAAAAATACAAAGTATGTTTTCCAACTGCAGTAGAATAAAATTAGCAATGAATAGCAGGAAAAATTGAAAACATGTTTCATTTCCATATGTTATTTCATTTCCATTTTGTGGAGGATTATATACTTCCAAGAAGGTTCTTTCAGGAATTTATCCATATCTGCTAAATGTTCTAGTTTGTGTGCATAGAGGTGTTCACAGTAGTCTCGAATGATCTTTTCTATTTCTGTGGTGTCCATTTTACAATGGACTTGGAAAAAAAACTTGAAAGCATTCCCACTGAGAAAACAGAACAAGACAAAGAGGAGATAAGAGCAATAAGACAAGAAAAAGAAATAAAGGGCATCCAAATTAGAAAAGAGAAAGTCAAATCAATGCTGTTTGCCAATGGTATGATTGTATGCTGAGAAAGCTCTAAATACGAGTCCCCACCCCCGAGCCAAGGGAGGTGGTGAGTGAGCATGCTACTCAGCCAGGGAAATCATGCTTTTTCCACAGAACTGTGCAACCCACAGATCAGAAGATTCCACTCGTGAATCCACACCACGGGGGCCTAGGGTACCACCCCCAGAGCTGTGCAGATTCTCAACAGCCTCTCAGCTAGAGTCTGCTTAAGCCTGCCAAGTTCCTTGGGGGAGAGGCAACTAGCACCACAGCTGCAGCTGCCTGCTGTCTAAGCTGTTTGAACTCCTTGCTGGAGGGACAGCACCCAACATTGAGACTGATAACTGCCTAGTACACTAAGCTCCCTGGGTGGGGGAAGGGCAGCAGCCACCTGTACCGCTCCAGGCCACACTTTGCCCCTGCTGGAGCCTGGGGGACTGGTTGACTTGGTCCCAAGAAGTGTCCCCCACAGGCCAACACACCAGCTATGGCAGACTGTGGCCAAAGCACCTCTTCAGGCCTGACCCTGACCCATTCTTCCTCACTGGGTGGGGCCTCAATGCAGGAACTACAACTCCAGTCAGTGGCTCAGGGACAGAACCTTGATCTCCCTGGGCCTGAGCCCCTAGGGGAAGGAGTGGCTACAGTCTCTGTAGACCAGCAGACTTGGCCTTTCCTCCTGGTAGTTCTGAGGAATCTGGTCAGCCCAGACCGAGTGGGTTTCCCCCAGTGAGGCACGCCCCCTCCATCAAGGGACTGTCAAACTGCTTCGTTAAACAGATTCTTTTCCCCCTGCCACCCAACTGGGTGAGGCCCTCCAACTTGTCAGACACCCTATACGGGAGCGATCCTACTTGTATCATGTTGCTGCCCTTTGAGGTCAGAGATCCCAGAAGAAGGAGCAGGCACCCATGTTTGTGGCTCTCCAGCCTCCTTGAGTGACATCTCCAGGAACAGGAGTGAACCAGATGAACAGGGCCTGAAATGAGTCCCCAGACCTAAAGAAGAGGGACCTGACCATGAAAAGAAAAACAAACAAATGAAAAGCCACAACAACAGCATCAACAACAGAAAGTCCTCACAAAAACCCCATCCAAGGGGCAACAGCCTCTAAGATCAAAACTAGACAAACTCATGAATATGAGAAAGAGTCAACAACAACAATAACAACAACAAAAAATGCTGAAAACCCAAAAGGCCAGAGTGCTGCTGCTTCTCCAAATAATTGCAATTCCTCTCCAGCAAAGAAGCAGAACTGGATGGAGGGATGAGATGGACGAATTGACAGAGTAGGCTTCAGAAGATGGATAATAAACTCCTCCAAACTAAAGGAGCATGTTTCATTTTCATATGTTATTTCATTTCCATATTGTGGAGGATTATATATTTCCAAGAAGGTTCTTCCAGGAATTTATCCATATCTGCTAAATGTTCTAGTTTGTTCTAGTGCAAAGAAGCTGAGAACCTTGATAAAAGGTTAGAGGAGCTGCTAACTCGAATAACCCATTTAAGGAGGAGCGTAAGTGACCTGATGGAGCTGAAAAACACAGCATGGGAACTTCACGAAGCATACACAAGTATCAATAGCTGAATCAACCAAGTGGAAAAAAGGATATCAGTTTAAAGACCACTTTGCTGACATAAGGCATGCAGACAAGATTAGGAAAAAAAAAAATGAAAAGGAATCAACAAAGCCTCAAAGAAAGATGGGACTACATAAAAAGACAACCTACGATTGTTTGGAGTACCTGAATGAGATGGGGAGAATGGAAACAAGCTTGAAAACACACTTCAGGGTATTATCCAGGAGATCTTCAGCAGTCTAGCAGGACAGGCCAACAAGAAAATTCAGGAAATACAGAGAACACCACTAAGATACTCCACGAGAAGATCAACCTAAAGACACATAACCATCAGATTCTCCAGGGTCGAAATGAAGGAAAACACGTTAAGAGCAGCCAGAGAGAAAGGTCGGGTCACCTAGAAAGGGAAGCCCATCAGACCAACAGCAGATGTCTCTGCAGAAACTCTACAAGCCAGAAGAGAGTGGGGGCCAATATTCAACATTCTGGAAGCAAAGAATTTTCAACCCAGAATTTCATATCCAGCTAAACTAAGCTTCATAAGCGAAAGAGAAATAATATCCTTTACAGACAAGCAAATGCTAAGGGATTTCATCACCACCAGGCCTGTCTTGCAAGAGCTCCTGAAGGAAGCACTAAATATGTAAAGGAAAAACCGGTACTAGCCACTGCAAAAACACACCAAAATATAAAGACCAATGACACTAGGAAGAAACTGCATCAACCAGTGTGCAAAATAACCAGCTAGCATCATGATGACAGGATCAAATTCACACATAACAGTATTAACCTTAAATGTAAATGGGCTAAATGCCCCAGTTAAAAGACACGGAGTGGTAAATTCGATAAAGAGTCAAGAGCTATCACAGTACTGGATTCAGGAGACCCATCTCCCATGCACACACACACACAGGCTCAAGATAAAGGGATAGAGGAAGGAAAGCAAACAATAAAAAATAAAGCAGAGGTTGCAATCCTAGTCTCTGACAAAATAGACTTTAAACTAACAAAGATCACAAATGACAAGGGCATTATATAATGGTATAGAGATCAATGCAACAAGAAGCACTAACTATCCTAAATATATATGCACCCAATACAGGAGCACCCGAATTCATAAAACAAGTTCCTAGAGACCTACAAAGACACAAAGACTTTATGTCTTTAAAGTGGGAGACTTTAACACCCCACTGTGAATATTAGATCAATGAGACAGAAAATTAACAAAGATATTCAGGACTTGAACTCAGCTTTGGATCAAGGAGACCTAATAGACCTCTACAGAACTCTTCACTCCAAATCAACAGAATATACATTGGTCTCAGTACCACATGGCACTTATTCTAAAATTGACCACATAATTGGAAGTAAAACACTCTTCAGCAAATGAAAAAGAATTGAAATAATAACAGTGTTTCAGACCACAGTGCCATCAAATTAGAACTCAGGATTAAGAAACTTAATCCATATTTAGTGAGCAAAAGCTGCAAGCATTCCCTTTGAAAACCAGTATAAGACAAGGATGCCCTGTCTCACCACTCCTGTTCAACATAGTGTTGGAATTTCTGGCCAGAGCAATCAAGCAAGAGAAATAAATAATGGGTATTCTTCAAATAGGAAGAGAGGAAGTCAAATTGTCTGTTTGCTGATGACATGATTCTATATTTAGAAAACCCCATCATTTCCGTCCAAAAACTCCTTAAGCTGATAAGCAACTTCAGCAAAATCTCAGGGTACAAAATCAATGTGCAAACATTATAAGCATTCCTTTATACCAACAATAGACAAGCAGAGAGCCAAATCATGAACGAACCCCCATTCACAATGGCTACAAAGAGAATGCTCCCAACACAATGAAATAATAAAGGTCTGAGGTGACGAATGTCCTAAATACTTTGATCTGATCATTACACTTATATTCATGTATCAAAATATCACATATACCCCAAAAATATGTACAGTTATTACTGTATATATTACTGTACATATTATTACTGTACATATTAATGCAGTGTTTTGGAAAACCAGCCAGTGTACCAGGGAAGGATGGAGCCTGTTTTGCAAATTCAATCTGAAACATGATTAATTTGAAGTTACAGCAGAATAAGCAAATGGAGATGTGGGAACTGTGAGTAATTTAGACTATTAAAGTAATTTGGAGTGCCAGATTTGGGGTGGGGTGAAGGTATAGGGCAGTCCTAGCATTCATCAAATGAGTGAATTCCTTACTTCAGTGTAGCAAGTTAAACTCCCAGATATCCATGGTAGGTGGCATAGTGGAAGGAGATTTTGAGTCTGAAGTTTGGGTTCAAACTCCAGTGTAACAAATTCAAGCATTTTTGAACAAACTGCGATTTTGTCAGACACATACATACATACAGTGCTATGTATACATCTTTTATTTAGTCTACAAGCTATTTGTTTCTGTTATCCTGCTTTATAAATGAGGTGGCTGAGATTTAGAAGGTTAATGAGTTTCTCACATTCACTCAATTAGAACTGACACATTGGGGTTTGAGCCCCTGTTCTGCCTCCAAATTTCACAATCTAACTATTCTACCATGCGATGGAGGACAGCAGTAATGCCCACCTGCCCCGGGGTCAGGAGAAAGAGCTGAAATGCTGTCGGTGGAAGCAGCTCTCCAAATGTAAAGCCTAATTGTAAACGGAAGGGGCCTGTGATGGGGGTGGCAAAGGGACTCGTATTCTTCATTCCTCCAACTTGTATTTCCCACACCTTTCTAGTAGAGATCCCTGCTCTCAGTACAAAGAGCAACAGGTTCCCAGTCTTGCCTCTATCCTGGTTCTGCTCCCCACTCAGACAGGAGCAGCCTGACCAGACTCTGGGTCTGTTGGGAATGGTCCAGGATGTCAGGGTGGTGACTTATGGTGTCAGGCTTCATGGGGCAACTGCAGGGGAGAGAAGATGAGGGCACACGGTATGACAGGCTTCCCACATCACAAAGGACTTCCTTTCACAGTCTGGTTCTTACTGTTCAGAGGTCTATGGGACATCTGCTGATGGGAGGGAGGGTAGAGGGAAGGTGACAAGACTGAGGAAAGCCAGAGGACTCCCAGAGAAATTGAGAAATTATTGATACCTCTGCTTGTCTGCTTGCTGTTTTGTTTTCTGTTTGTTTGTTTGTTTGTTTGTTTTTGAGATGGAGTCTCGCTCTTTGCTGGGCTGAAGTGCAGTGGCACGGTCTTGGCTCACGGCAGTCTAAAACTCCTGGGTTCAAGCCATTCTCCTACCTCAGCCTCCTAAGTATCTGGGATTATAGGCATGAGCCATTGCATCTGGCCAGATACTTCTGCTTTCTAACCCACAAGGCAAGCATCCCCTGCACTTGTGTACATCGCAGTCACCTGATCAGCTGACTTTCTGAGTCTCTCTTGAAGTCCTGTTTCTGTTCTGAAAACCAAGTTCTTTTTAGTAATTTTGCAGTAGTTCTGATGCTATACTTTGGGAAACACTGCTCTGAGTTTGTAAGAGTCAGTGGGTTCTGAACACTGGTGTGGTCAGATGGTTGCAGAGACACAGACCCCTCTGATGTATTGCTGGGGTGTGAGTAGGGGGATTGTAGGGGCGATACGGAAAAGGGCTCCAAGCTTCCAGTGGAAACACTGGGCTTTGTACCTCTTCTGTTACTTCCTAGCTGTATGACCTTGAGTAGGGCCCACAACCTGCCTAAATCCCCTCTTCTCACCTAGGTAGCCATTCTCGCAGGTTGTGAGAATTACATGCCACAGAGAATGTGAAAATTACCTTGAAAACTGTAGAGTGCTTCTAAGATTCAAGGGATTGTTCTGTTACCTTTAAAGACTAAGGGGTGAGATTACATGAGTTCCCAAAGTATGTGAGTATGTTTGTGTGAGAGAGAAAATGGAGAAGAGAGAAGATATAAGGAGAGAGAAGAGGAGAAAGAGCATGAGGCTGAGACGCACAGACCTTACCTACTGCTCTGTGCTGCTCTCAGAGTTCACTGGTTCAGCTTCTTCCACGTTCCTGCTCTACAGGATGAAAACACAGTCAGGTCATAAAAGACCAGAATGCATTATTTTCTCAATAGGTCTTGGAGACTCATCCTATTGGCTAAAGTTACAGAGCAGAGAGCCTGGGTCTTCAGTTTCTATAAAAGAGGAGACAGGACTTCAGGCTATTGATGCCCTGTGAGCACATCAGGTCTGCTTCTCTGTTTTGGAGAGAACTTGGGGATGCAATCCCCAGATATAGCATCTCGAGATGAACATGGATAATTGCTGCAATGTTATTCTCTAGAGGTGAGGGTCTTGGGAAATGAGTCTTGTTTACAAGAAGCAAACCAGCTCCTTACTGTGCAGCAATGTTAAAATATACCCTAGGAAGGCCGGGCATGGTGACTCACACCTGAAATCTCAGCACTTTGGGAGGCCGAGGTGGGCAGATCACCCGAGCTCAGGAGTTCTAGACAAGCTTGGCCAACACGGTGAAACCCGGTCTCTAAAAATACAAAAAGTAGCTGGGCGTATTGGCACGCACCTGTTGTCCCAGCTGCTTGGGAAACTGAGGCAGGATTGCTTGAACCCAGGAGGTGGAGGTTGCAGTGAGCCGAGATGGTGCCACTGCATTCCAGCCTGGGCAATAGAGTGAGACTCCATGTGAAATAATAATAATAATAAAAGATAAAATACATATAACAGTAAGCCAAAGTAACAGCCAAAAATAAAGCAGACTCTACATATATTGCCTGTTGACTTTGATTAGGGAGAGGTCTGGCAGATTTAAAGTACTAAACTTCAACTAGAATGTTTCCAGATGTCTATGACCCAAAGTACTAAGCAAAAGCAATTAAAAAACATTTTTGGAGGAACATAATGTCACCTTAGAACTGAAATAACAGAATTACTTCTGTTAATAATTTTTCAAGCACACTATCCAACATAAACCCAAAGATAAAAAGACACACAAGGATGATTCCAATAGCAAGAACCAACACGGGAGGCATAGAGGGACTCTCGGTAATATAGTTATTAGACATAGATGGAAAAATAACGATGCTGTGTTATCTTAGGAAATAAAACGAAGCCTGAAAATTTATCGGGAATGTTTACAAACAGGCCAGTCATGAGTAACCAGCACTCAGATGATAAACACATTACTGACGCTCCAGAAATCACCGTATATTCCTTTCTAGTCACTGTTCCCGCATGGGTACTCACTCTCCTAACTGCTAATAGCATAAAGTTAGCTTTATCTATTTTCATACTTTATTTAAATGGAAGCATACAGTTTGTACTCTTTTGTGTTGGGGTTTTTCACTCATTGTATATGTGAGATTCATCCACACGGTTGTATGTGGTTGTAGATTGTTCATGCTCGTTGCCGTATGGTGTTCTGTTGTGTGAAGAGACCACGAAACATCCATGTGTGAGCATTAGTGGTTTCTGGTTTTTGGCTTTGAGTCGTGTAGCTACACATATCTCTTAGGCATATGTACTTAAGAGTGGAATTATAAATCACATGGCAGGCCTATGTGTAGTTTTTGTAGCTAGTGCTAAACACTTTTCCACAGTACTGGACTTGTATCCATCTTCCCTACCTCCAGTAGTGTATGGGAGTTCTAGTTGCTCAGTACCTTAACGTGATTTGGTATTTTTCATCCTTTTCATTTTAGCTGTTGTGGTGCGTATGGTGGTGTCTCACCATGGTTGAATTTATTTTAAAAAAGATACATAATAGAGGTACATGTGATAATTTAATACCTTCATAACATTTGTGAAGATCACATCAGCATAATTGGGATATATGTCACCTTAAATATTTGTCTTTTATTTATGCTAGAAACATTGGACTTATTCCCCTTTTGCCATTTTGAAATATACAGTAGATGATGTAAACTATATTCAGTCTTACTGCTTCTATCAAACTGTATTTTGTACCCATTAATCAACCTTTCTTCATCCCCCTCCCCCTACCCTTCCTGGCCTCTGGTGACCACCAGTCTGCTTGTTTATCGTCATGGGATCCACTTTTTAAACTTTCACATATTGAGTGAGAACAAATAATATTTGTTTCTGTGCTTGACTTATTTCACCGAACATAATGACTTCTAGTTTCATCTGTGTTGCTCCCAAGGACAGGATTTCATTTTTTTTTTTTCAGGCTGGATAATATTCCACTGCGTGTATAAGCCACATTTTCTTTCTTCATTCATCCTCTGATGGGCACTTGGGTTGATTCCATATTTTGGCCATTGTGAATAGTGATGCAGTAAGCGTGGAAGGGTAGATACCTCCTCGATATACTGAATCTCCTTTCTTTTGAATATATGCCCAACAGTGGAATTGCTGATTTCCATTTACATTTCTCCGATGACTAATGAAGTTAAGCACTTTTCATAGAGTTATTATCCAAAAGCATATTCTCTTTGTAAGTCACCTACTCAAGTATTCTGCTATTTTTTTTCTATTGGGTTATCTGTTTTATTTTTCATGTTGATTTGTAGTTCTTCATCTTTTCTGGCTCTGAGTCTTTTGTCAGATGTTTGTAATGAGACTATCTTACCCACCTTTGTGGGTTGGCTTTTATTCAATTGATGGTGCCATTAGAGAAATAGAAGAGTTTTAATTTATCAGTTTTTAAATAATTAGTGCTGTCTATATCTTAAGAAATCTTTGCTAAATCTGTGCCATGTTCTCTATGATTTCACCTGAAAGATTTACTGGTTTACCTTTCACATTTAGATCTGCTATCAATGTGGAATTGATATTTATATTCAGTGAGGTAGAGGTTAACATACATTTTTCTTCCTAAAGTGTGGATATTCAATGGATCCAGTGCCATTTACTGAGAAAACTATCCTTTCCCTGCGTTATTGCAATGGAAATCTTTATCATCAGTCTGGTGACTCTACATATGAATCTGTTTCTGGAATCTTAATCCCTTTCATTTGTCAGTTGGCCTATCCTTATATCTATACTCTACATATTAATTATTGTATCTTCTAATACAATTGATATATGGTTAGCTTGTTCTTCTTCTTTAGTATTTCCTTTTTTTTTTTTTTTTTTTTTTTTTTTTTGAGACGGAGTCTCGCTCTGTTGTCCAGGCTGGAGTGCAGTGAGTGGCGTGATCTTGACTCACTGCAACCTCTGCATCCCGAGTTCAGGCAATTCTCCTGCCTAAGCCTCCTGAGTAGCTGGAATTATAGGCATGCGCCACCATGCCTGGCTAATGTTTGTATTTTTATTAGAGACTGGGTTTCACTATGTTGGCCAGGCTGGTCTTGAACTCCTGGCCTCAAGTGATCCTCCTGCCTCGGCCTCCCAAAGTGCTAGGATCATGGACATGAGCCACTGCGCCTGACTGGAATTAGTGTCCTTTTAAAAGAGACTCCAGAGAGCTCCCTTGTCCCCCTCTGCCATGTGAGGACACAGCAAAAAGATGGCCATCTGTGAATCAGGAAGTGAGTACCCACCAGATACTGGATCTTCTGGCAAATGGATCTTGAACTTCCCAGCCTCCAGACAGAACTGTGAGAAATAAATTTCTGCTGTGTATGTCACTCAGTCTATACTATTTTGTTATAGCAGCCTGAATGGATTAAGACATGTTCTTTGAAGTTATTGAGACCCTGTTCTCCAACAGCCTTCAGGTTTTTGTTGATAAGTGGTTTTCGGTAGTTTTCACCAATATGCCTCTGTTTGGTTTTCTTTCAGTTTATACTGCCTAGGATTTGCTGAGCTCCTTCAACCTGTAGTGTTATGTCTTTTATTGGTTTGAAACATTCTTGGTTAATTATCTTCTCAAACACTGATCCTGTTCCATTCTCTTTCTCCTCTCCTTCTGGGACTCCAGTGATACATAATTAGGCTTTCTGTGCATGTTCCATATATCTCTTATGGCTGCATCTGGGGTTTTTTCCTTTAATTGTTTTTGTGCTTCAGTTTAGGTATTTTATATTGACTTGTCTCGTAGTTGATTGATTGTGTATCTTGCTATGCCCTACTTGTTGTTAAATTCATCCACTGAGTTCTTCATTTCAGATACCTTATTGTTCACTTGCAGAATGTCCATTGTGCTCTTTTTTATTTATGCCATTTGCTAGTAAAAATTATTCATCTTTTTATCTGTTTCACATACTAATTGTTATTTGAAATTCCTGGCCGGGCGCGGTGGCTCAAGCCTGTAATCCCAGCACTTTGGGAGGCCGAGACGGGCGGATCACGAGGTCAGGAGATCAAGACCATCCTGGCTAACATGGTGAAACCCCGTCTCTACTAAAAAAATACAAAAAAAACTAGCCGGGCGAGGTGGTGGGCGCCTGTAGTCCCAGCTACTCGGGAGGCTGAGGCAGGAGAATGGCGTAAACCCGGGAGGCGGAGCTTGCAGTGAGCTGAGATCCGGCCACTGCACTCCAGCCCGGGTGACAGAGCGAGACTCCGCCTCAAAAAAAAAAAAAAAAAAAAAAAAAATGAAATTCCTTGTCTGCCACCTCTAAGATCAGAATCATCTTTCAATCTTTATTTTTTTGGTCTTAATTACAAGGCATGTAGTTTTGCCTCTTGCCTGTATGTAGTAATTTTTTAGTATGTGCTGAGAGTTTGGCATACTAGGGGTATAGTGGCTTCAAGTGGTGTTTTCTCTACCGGAAATGGTTCTTCTTTTCCTCTTTTATGCAGATACGGTGAGTGGGTTGACCACCTCAATTCAATCAAGAACTGGTTTGGGCTTAGGATTGGATTGTAACTTTAGGAAGGTGAAGTTTACTCCCGTTCCCAGGTTGTTTCCTCCTTGGGATTTTCATGCATCTTCATCTCCTCAGCCCTGAAAAGTAGTGAGAAATTTTCTTCAGAGGTTTTTAGCTTAGTTCTTTGGAATTTGCTTCCATGCAATTTCAACGTTTGGCAAGTATCTTGAGGGAGACACCAGATACCTGTTCGAAAAAGGCCTCTTCTTACAGTGTGTTTTCTTCCTCAGTACTGAAAGTTGGCAGGAGATTTTTTTTTCTCTCTCTGTTAGTAGCGTCTGCCTAGATTTCCAGCATTCTATCAGAGTCAGCAAATGTCTCATGGGGAGAAGAGTACATGGGTTTGAGGCCCCTCATGCTTCAAAGTTGTTATTCTGGTCTTGGGTGAGTGCTACATGCTTCAATGCTTTCATGTCCCCAGCACAGATCCTCTACCTCAGTCGGTGCCCAGATTCAGCAACTACTTTTCCCAAGGGAAAGAATAGCTAGTTGGAGTAAGCTCATCTTAGAATGGTCATCCTCTCTCTGAAATTTTAGGTTATGTAGTTTTTGTTGCTTCTGCAACTATTTGATACCTTTAAATTATGAATTAAACTTTTACCTTTTAAAATTCTAATTGTTGCAGCAGGATCATTGTAGCTTGCTGGAACCCACTATATCCTATGTGGAAGCAGAGGTCTGCCTCTTTTATTTTTGAAGAGACTTGTGTCTCTGGCCTGGTGGCTCATGCCTATAATCCCAGCACTTTGGGAGGCCGAGGTGGGCGGATCACTGGAGGTCAGGACTTTGAGACCAGCCTGGCCAACATGGTGAAACCCCATGTGTACAAAAATACAAAAATTAGCCAGACCTGGTGATGTGTGCCTGTAATCCCAGCTACTTGAGCGGCTGAAGCGTGAGAATTCATTGAATCCAGGAGACAGAGGTTGCAATGAGCCGAGATTGCACTTCTGCACTACAGCCTGAGTGACCAAGCAAGACTCTGCCTCAAAAAAAAAAAAAAAAAAAAAAAAAAGACATCAGGAAATCTTAGTTTGGTTAAAACATTTAGTGGACAAAAGAGGGTATAAATCACACTACTTATACAAGAAGATGTTCTTTGGCAACTATGATCCCTTGATAGTTCCCCCTTATTTCACCACATGAATTAAAGTTTTGTTTTATTTTCTCATGTTGAAATGAAGATTAGTGAAGAATATTTACAGGCGTCCATATTTCTCCAGTATGTGTAATTGAGGCCCTGTTTCCACTACCTTAATGCAGGTTAGCATCATCTCTCACCTTGAGTTACTGAAATAACCTTGTAAATGATTAATCTGCCTTTCTGATTGATTAATGCTAGTTTACTCTCCTCACTTTAATCAGACTTACATTTCTACCAGTTAAATCTAAGCATCTAATTGCCCTGCCTGAAACCAGTTAGAAACTTTCCCTTTGGGATAAAGGTGGTGCTGCCGACCGCATCTCACAAGGCCTTGCAGGAGCAGGACATTGCCTGGCGCTGTTTCTCCCCTTGAGTTCCCTCCCTCACACGGTACACGTCTGGACACAGAACGTCCTTTAGTTTCTTGACTATGCCATGTTGTCTTGACCTCTTGAGTCTTTGCAAATGTAGTTACTTTTCTCAGAACTCCACTTTCTCTCCATTTATCTTTTTACACCCTCTGAACCCATAAAGACCCAAGATAAAGTTGTCATATGTGGCCGGGAGAAATTGGGATGTAATTGTGTGGAGGTAGCAGTTGTATTGTGTTTAGAGACTGGGATTAGATTTCAACATTCAGGGATGAGGGATGTGTGGAAATAACTCAAAATGGGTTTTCCTAAATATAGCAGACATACATGATGGGACTGGATGATTGAATTAGTTGGTCAATAAAGAACTTTTCTTTCTTCATTTTTAGGATAACATTTTTGAAGTAATATTGGACAACACAGAGCAATTCATTAGATTTTAGAAAGCAAATATTTTAGGAATTAAAATAATGAAATATTCAGGCCAGGTGTGGTGGCTCACACCTGTAATCCCAGCACTTTGGGAGGCCAAGGTGGGGGAACCATCTGAGGTCAGGAGTTCAAGACCACCCTGGCCAACATGGTGAAATCCCATCTCTACTAAAAATACAAAAATAAGCCGGGCACGGTGGCCCACACCTGTAATCCCAGCACTTTGGGAGACCAAGGCAGGTGGATCACGGGGGCAGGAGTTCAAGATCAGGCTGGCCATATGGTGAAACCCCATCTCTACTAAAACTACAAAAATTAGCCAGGCATGAGGTGGGTGCCTATACTCCCAGCTACTTGTGAGGCTGAGGAAGGAGAATCGCTTGAACCTGGGAGGTGGAGGTTGCAGTGAGCAGAGACTGTGCCACTGCACTCCAGCCTGGGCAATAGAGCGAGACTCGGCCTCAAAAAAAAAAAAAAAAAATAGCAGTGGTGGGCACCTGTAATCCCAGCTACTTGTGAGGCTGAGGCAGGAGAATCACTTGAACCCAGAAGGCGGAGGTTGAAGTGAGTTGAGATCATGCTGCTGCGCTCTAGCCTGGATGACAGAGCCAGACTTCATCTCAAAAAACAAAATAAAATAAAGAAATATGCAGACAAGGAAGAGATCCTGTGAACTGCTGTGTTCTGAACAGCATCCCTGGTGGGACTTGGGGATGATCTTACTTCCTCTTCTGCCTGTTCTCCTACCCCAGGATAGGCAGCTATAAAGTAGTGCCTGCTCTAGACCTCCCCTCCTAGATTTGTCCCAGGGGATCATGGGCAATTACTTTGCTTGTTGTTAATAAGTTTCACCAGGGCCTGGGGTCCACTGGGACCTACTGTGTCTAGAACCTGGGAAACACAGACTGGGAGATGTGTGAAGGGACAGGGTGGACTTAGATGATGACGACAGAGGCTGCATCTCCATGTATCAAATGTGCATAAAAGAGCGAAGGCTCCCAGGTCAAGGCCTCAGGATTCCTTTCAGACATACCTGGTAAATTAGGCTGGAAGCTGTGTGTCCCTATGGGTCCTTCCAACCTTAGGGTCCTGATTACTAGGGTTCTATGGTGTGACTATGTAAGACTGTTCTTTAGGCACTGTAAAATCCAAATTCCTGTTGAACATTCTAGAAATATCTTGATTGCTGTTTACCAGATTCAATTTCTTTATTTAAAATAGTATTCATAAGTACAGTTGCCCCATGAACAACACAGGTTTGAACTGCCTGGGTCCACTTAGATTGTCTTCTGCCTCTGCCACCCTGAGTAGCAAGACTAACCCCCCTCCTCAGCCTACTTCAACATGAAGACAACAAGGATGAAAAGCTTTATGATGAACCATTTCTACTTCATGATTAGTGAATATGTTTTCTCTTCCTTATGATTTTCTCAGTAACATCTTTTCTGTAGCTTACTTTATTGTAAGAATATAACATACTAAATGTGTGTTAATCGACTGTTTATGTTATCTGTAAGGATTCCGGTCAACTGTAGGCTATTAGTAGTTAAGTTTTGGGGCAGTCAGAATGTATTTGTGTATTTTCGACAGCACAGGGGTTGGTGCCCTTAATCCCTGTGTTGTACAAGGGTCAACTGTGTTACATAATCGAGTCATGTAAGGAAGGAATTTTCATAAGAGATTTCAACTTGATCACTGCTTTGTGCCATCAGCAGGGTTAAGTCAGTATTCCTATTTTACAGCTGAAGAAATTAAGATGCAGAGAAATGAAAAGAGCAGCCAAAGCCCATATGCCTCATCTCCTCAACGGCAGCATTTGTGATATCTGACTGATATGGGGTCTGTAATCACACATTTTAAAAAGAGATGGTACCAACTTAGTTCCCAGGATGGAAATTCCCAGAAAATCAAAGATAGATTCTTCTCATCAGTAAATCACAGCACCACATCTTTCTTTTTCCTGTACACATTAATCTGGCTGGGTTAACCCCCATGATCCTGTTAAATATCCTGTAACAAGGGTCCCTTCTGTATCTTCAGGGTTTGTAGAAGTTCTGAAAACTCCTCAGGATTGCACTGTGAGAGAGGAATCTGAAGGAGACCAGGAGCTAGGTCTGAGAGATTGGAAATGAACTTAATCCTTTTCCCATGATTTTTTTCTTCTTTCTTTTTTCTTTTTTCTTTTTTTTTTTTCGTTTTTGAGACAGAGTTTCGTCCTTGTTGCCCAGGCTGGAGTGCAGTGGCACAATCTTGGCTTACTACAACCTCTACTTCCCGGGTTTACGTGATTCTCCTGCCTCAGCCTCCCGAGTAGCTGGGATTACAGGTGCCCTCCACCATGCCTGGCTGATTTTTGTGTTTTTAGTAGAGACGGGCTTTCATCATAGTGGTCAGGCTGGTCTCAAACTCCTGTCCTCAGGCGACCTCGGCCTCCCAAAGTGCTGGGATTACAGGTGTGAGCCACCGCGCCTGGCCCTCCCATGATCTTTAAACTTCCACATCAGTCTCATTTCTGCCCACATCAATATCTTGGTATTGGGTAGACTGAATCGCAAGAAAAAAAAATCATAGCCTTGTTGACTGAGTAGGTTGGCATTAAGCCATGTTACAGGGTAACTGCGGATGGGGTAATATTTTGGAATGAAGCTGACAAACCTACAGTGCAGTTACCTAGAAATCAAAACAAAGGATTTATAAGAAAGAATTCTTGATTTGGAAAGGCCTGGTGGCAGCAGATGTTCTAATCTCCAGTGGTTTTGGTTTCTGTTGAAGTAATTTAGTAGTCTCTTAGGTAGCACAAATACATATATTGTTGCACATATTGCTGTAGATGTTGAGGTTCATCAGTGAACAAGATAGATATTGTCTCAATTATTAAAGTCTAGCAAAGAAAAAATGATCCCATATTTAATGATCTAAAGGATGAGTTTCCAGGAGAAGGGATGGAATGGGGTTGAGACAGCATGTTTAAGGCAATGGTACTGTGATATATCATAGTGGGTGAGAGCAGATGCTTTTGAGATACTGGGAGAAATCCAGCATTGTTCCTGGAGTAGAGAGAGAGAGAGGTAAGCAGGAGAGAGTTCACCCGGTAAAACAGGGTCTTATGGTTCATTTTAACTCTTTTGGACATTATGTTAACAGAAATGAGAAACTCTTAAATTAGATGGTGACATGAGCAGGTTTGAGTTACAAAAAGGATGATTCAGGATAAAGTCAATAGATTTATTTATTTTTATTTTTATTTGAGATGGAGTCTCGCTCTGTCACCCAGGCTGGAGTGCAGTGGCACGATCTCGGCTCACTGCAACCTCCACCTCCCGGATTCAAGTGATTCTCCTGCCTCAGCCTCCCGAGTAGCTGGGATTACAGACGCCTGACACCATACCACGCTAATTTTTTTGTATTTTTCTTAGAGATGGGGTTTCCCCATGTTGGTCAGGCTGGTCTCAAACCCCTGACCTCAGGCGATCCACCCGCCTCAGCCTACCGAAGTGCTGGGATTGCAGGCATGAGCCACCGTGCCTGGCCTAAAGTCAATAGATTTAAAGAGAGTAAAAGTAGATGTTTGGAGACCACATCTGCATCAGTGGTGCAGGTGAGAAAAGTAGCTGACCTGAAAGGTGGCTGTGGGGTGCAAGCAGTGAGCATAAGGAGGGATGTTTAGAAGGAGGAATGGATCAGATGTGGTAATTGAATGAGGGAAGTGAGGGCTAGGCAGGAGTCAAAGATGACTGTCAGGTTTCTGGCTTGAGGACCCTGTAGATGGCATAGGCAGCGAGAGAATACTGGAGTTGGAACACACCTGGAGCAGGGAAGACAGCAGACTTAGTATCAGAAAGATGAGGCTTGGGATGTCCATGGAACATGCAAATAAGATGGTCATCAGGGAGCTGAACATCCAGGTCTGTAGCTCAGAGGAACGGTGTGGGTTGAAGAAGTACATTTGGGACTCACTGGCATATTTGGGAAATGTGTAAGGACAGTCCTCTGAGAAGCACCAATATTCAAAAATAATGGAACAGGAGCAGTTGTCCAAGGAGAGTGTGAAGTATTGCAAGGTAGGGAGGGAGAGTGTCACCTGGCCAAGTGAGGGGAGGGTATCATGAAGTAGGAAGTGATCATTAGTGTTAAATGTGATAGGTTATTGGATTTAGAGATGGGAATTTAGAGTCATCACTGGCTTCCACTAGGCAATTTCAATAGATGATGGGGTTCAGAGGCCAGTCTGCCACCTGTGCCTAAATTCTCATTCATGGTCTCTTTGAAAATAGGCCACACATTTTAGAGATATGTTTATTGGTGACCTGTAGATGTTAAGGTGCATTACATTCTTCTTAAGGATAATAGAGTCACAGAATGACAAAGAAGAACCAAACCATGACCTCAGAGTTCCTGCTCCTGGGCCTGCCCATCCAACCCGAGCAGCAGAATCTGTTCTATGCCCTGTTCTAGGCCATGTATCTTACCCCCTCCTGGGGAACCTCCTCAACATTGTCCTCACTCAACTGGACTCCCATCTCCACACGCCTATGTATTTGTTTCTCAGCAACTTGTCCTTCTCTGACCTCTGCTTTTCCTCGGTCACAATGCCCAGATGGCTGCAGAACATGCAGAACCAAGACCTATCCATCCCCTATGTGGGCTGCCTGGCCCAGATGTGCTTTCACCTGTGTTTTGGAGTTCTGGCGAGCTTCCTGCTTGTGGTCATGGCTTATCACCGCTGTGTGGCTATTTGCTTTCCCCTGCACGACACCACTGTCGTGAGCCCCAAGTGTTGCCTTGCCCTGCTGGCACTCTCCTGGCTGCTGACCACTGCCCATGCCACCCATTGCACCTTGCTCATGACCAGGCTGTCCTTCTGTGCTGACAATGTGATTCCTCACTTTTTCTGTGATACATCTCCCTTGTTGAAGCTGGCCTGCTCCAACATGCAAGTCAATGGGTTGGTGATATTTTTCAGGGGAGGCCTCATCCTTGTCATCCCATTCCTACTCCTCATCATGTCCTGTGCAAAAATCGTCTCCACCATCCTCAGGGCCCCTTCTGCTAGGGGCATCCAGAAGGCTTTCTCCACCTGTGGCTCCCTCCTGTCTGTGGTGTCTCTCTTCTATGGGACAATGACTGGTCTCTACTTGTGCCCATCGATGAATCATAGCGCTGTGAAGGGCGCTGTCATGGCTGTGATGTTCACTGTGGTGACCCCATGCGGAACCCCTTCATCTGCAGCCTGAGGACAGAGACATGAGGGGAGCCCTGCCCTGGGCAGAGTCTTCAGCAGAAAGAAAATTTCTTTTTCTTGAAAATAGTCATAGTTGGGATTTTATCATTATTGAATTTAGTAGGTGCAGTAATGTGGACAATGAAATACCACACTCTAAATCAGTGGCTTAAAGATTTTTTAAGATCACTAAACCTTTTGTTTAAACAAAACTCTACGCTAAAGGCTAATAGGAAAAATATGACAACAGAGCTATGTTTGCAGTGAAGTTGGGGGCAGGCAGCCATGCTAAGTACGCTTCTTCCTCCCTTCCCAGGTGGAATTGAAGCTTGAAAATAAACTTTAAATATCTTTGTGCTAACACCTATTATCCATATTAGTTGGTAATTAACTTTTTTTTTTTTTTTTTTGAGACAGAATCCCACTCTGTCTCCCAGGCTGGAGTGCAGTGGAATGATCTCAGCTCACTGCAGCCTCCACTTCGGGTTCAAGCAATTCTCCCACCTCAGCCTCCCAAGTAGCTGGCAGTGCAGGCACGCACCATCATGCCCTGCTTATTTTTGTATTTTTGTAGAGACGGGGTTTCACACGTTGGCCTGGCTGGTCTCGAACCCCTGACCTCAAGGAATCCACCCGCCTCGGCCTCCCAAAGTACTGGGATTACAGGCGTGAGCCACCGTGCTCGGCCTTGAGAATTAACTTCTTTTTTTTTTTTTTTTTTTTTTTTTTTTTTTTGAGGCGGAGTCTCGCTCTGTCGCCCAGGCTGGAGTGCAGTGGCCGGATCTCAGCTCACTGCAAGCTCCACCTCCCGGGTTTACGCCATTCTCTCGCCTCAGCCTCCCGAGTAGCTGGGACTACAGGCGCCCGCCATCTCGCCCGGCTAGTTTTTGTATTTTTAGTAGAGACGGGGTTTCACTGTGTTAGCCAGGATGGTCTTGATCTCCTGACCTCGTGATCCGCCCGTCTCGGCCTCCCAAAGTGCTGGGATTACAGGCTTGAGCCACCGCGCCCGGCCGCTGAGAATTAACTTCTTAAACACCACTGTAATCTTTGTTTTTATCCAGCTCAAGAATTTTCAATGACATTCTCAAACGAAGAAAGGAAAAACCCCAACGTTCTGTGTCTTACAGAGCACATGTACTCCTATCTGGACTTCCAATACCTTACCCTTTGCTGTCGAATAAAAGCATTTCTTATTTCCTTCTCTGCATACATATTCACGCGTCATTCTATCCTTTGATTTTTACATAATTTTCTAGACCTCGATCGGAACAACCTGTCTGTAAAAGAGATAATAAATAGTAAACGCTTATTGGGTGATGTTCTCTGTGTAAGGCACTTTCACAACCTACGCACATACCAACACTATGAAGTTGGTTCCATGATTATCTCAAGTTTATGAATAAAGAGACAGAGGCTGGGCACGGTGGCTCATGCCTGTAATCCCAGCACTTTGGGAAGCTGAAGTTGGTGGGTCACCTGAGGTCAGGAGTTTAAGACCAGCATGGCCAACATAGCGAAATCCCGTCTCTACTAAAAATACAAAAATTAGCCAGGCATGGTGGCACGCACCTGTAATCCCAGCTACTCGAGAGGCTGAGGCAGGAGAATCACTTGAACCTGGGAGGCAGAGGTTACAGTGAGCCAAGATCATGCCCCTGCACTCCAACCTGGGTGACAGAGTGAGACTTCGTCTCAAAAAAAGAAAAAAAACAAAACGTTAATTTACTGTCCAATATCACATACAATGTCAGTGATATAGTTAAGATTTGAACCCAGGGCATTTGAGTTTAGAGATCATGACTACGCTGTGTCTTGGGGCTGTAGTCTTACTTCTCTCTGTTTCATTCCGTTCCAGTCACTTTTTAGTTAATAATGACAGTTTCCTTCGTATCTTCCTCCTAGTTCTCATTGTGAGCTTGAATTATGATTTGCTTCAGATACAACCAGAAAGTGGAGAGCAGAGTTTGTAAACCCGCATTTTCATGGGGCCAAGCAGGTCACATAGGTCATTGTAAAACTGGCCAGATTTGAGAAAAATCAGTTGCAGAAAGATGATCAAAAATTTTGTTTTGTTATGTGAATTATGCCTCTGTCATAACACAAACATATGCTATTGGAGATAGTATTTTAAATTTGATATTGAACAAAGTCTAAATGAAAAATAATAAGTATATATTTGTAGTTTGTCACTCCTTTGATTTGGGAACAAAACGTTTTTTCTTCTGCACTCTGATGCCAATATGAAGTCCTTTGTTCCTTCACAGATTGTAGTAGAGAACTGAGTCTTGTCTCCACTAAGTAGGAGGGGTATTTAGATCTTTTTGGTTTAACAACAGATAAGAGTTGTTGAAAAATGCTCACCCTGTGAACATGGATCAAATCTTTGCAAAATTATTGTTATATTTAAGGCCACTTTCTGGAAATGTAGGTAGGCTTCTGATATTTTTATTGTGTAATGTTTTAAACAAATTTTACTTTAAGTCCTGGGATACATGAGCAAAACGTGCAGGTTTGTTACACAAGTATATATGTGCCATGGTGGTTTGCTGCACCTATCAACCTGTCATCTAGGTTTCAATTATTAGTATTGTTTCCTGGAGATGCTTTACAGTGTGATGCAATCCTGTTTGCCTATTTTTGCTCTTGTTGCCTGTGCTTTAGAGGACATATTAAAAAAAAAAAATCATTGCTCAGACCAAAGTAATGGAGATGTTCCCCTATGTTTTCTTCTAGTAGTTTTAGTTTTAGGTCTTACATTTTTAAATGAATTTTGTGTTGGTTTTTGTTTATATTTAAAATAAGGGTCAAATTTCATTCTTCTGCATGTAGATACTTAGTTTCCCCCGCACCATTTATTGAATAGACCATCCTTTCCTTACAATGGTGTTCTTGACACCATTGTAAAAAATCAATTGACCATAAATGTATGGATTTATATCTGCACACTCTGTCCTGTTCCATTGGTTGATATGTCCATTTTTGTGCATGTACCATGCTGTTCTGATAAGTGATTTATTATATATTTTGAAATCAGAGTGTGATGCCTCCAGCTTTGTTCTTTTTGTTCAATATTGTTTTGGCTATTTGGGGTATTTTGTGGTTCCATATGAATTTTAGAATTATTTTTTATTACTGTGAAAAATGACATTGTAATTTTGATAAGAATTGCACCGAATCTGTAGATCATTTTGGGTAGTATGGGCATTTAATAATATTAATTATTCTAATCCAAGAACACAGAATATCCTTCTACTGTGTTTTCTTCAATTTCATTCAACAGTGTTGATCATACATTGTTAACTTTCTTGGTTAAATTTTTACCTAAGTATTTTATTTTTGTTTGCTATTGTAAATCAGAGCACTTTCTTAATTTCATTTTCATATAGTTTATTAGTGTATGAAAATACTACTGATTTTTGTATGTTGATTTTGAATCCTGCAACTTTATTGAATTTTTTTTATCACTTATAATAATTTCTTGGTGTGGAGTCTTTAGGGTCATCTATATATAAGATCATGTTGTCAGCAAACAGAAACAATTTTCTTTCTTTTCATATTAGGATACCTTTTATTTCTTTCTCTTGCCTAATTGCTCTGGATAGAATTCCAGTACTGTGTTGAAAAGGAGTGGTAAGGGTGGGCATCCTTGTTTTGTCCCTGATCTTAGAGGAAAAGCTTTCAACTTTTCACTGTTGAATATGATGTTAGCTGTGGGTTTGTCAGAGACAGTCATCCCTCAGTTTACTTGGGGGATTGGTTCCAGGACCCCCTACCCATCCCCAAATTTGTGGATGTTCGAGTCCTGCAGTTAGTCTGTGGTACCTGTGGATACAAAAAGCCAGCACTTTGTATATGTGGGTTCCACATCCCACAAATTCTGTATTTTTGACCCATGGTTGGTTGAATCCATGAATGTGGAATCTGCAAATATGGAGGGTTATTATTGCTTCTATTGTGTTGAGATACATTCCCTTTATACCTAAAGTTTTGAGAGTTGTGTTTGGTTTGTTTTATGCCACAAAAGAATGTTGAATTTTGTCAAATGACTTTTCTGCACCTATTGAGATGATTATATGGTTTTTGACCCTCATTCTGTTCATGTTTATCTCATTTATTGATTTGCATATGTTGTGCCAGGATTTGCTACTCAGGGGTAAATCCTGCCTTGATCAAGGTGAATAATTTTTTAATGTGTTGTTTAGTTTGGTTTAGGTTAGTATTAGGTTGAGAATGTTTGCATCTATGTTCATCAGAGATACGGGCTTGTCATTTTCTTTTCTTGTATTGTCCTTGTCTGGTTTTGGAGCAGGGTAATGCTGGCTGGGTAAAATAAGTTTGAAAACATTGCCTCCACTTTGATATTTTGGAAGAGTGTGAGAAGGATTGGTATTCGTTCTTTAAATGTTCGGTAGAATTCAGTGGTGTTGCCATCGAGTCCTAGCTTCTTTTTGATGGGAGACTTTTTATTACTGAATCAAGCTCCTTACTTGTTATTGGTCTGTTTAGAATTTGTTTCTTCATGATACATTATTCAGTCTTGGTAGGTTGTGTGTGTCTAGAAATTTGTCCACTTCTCGATTATCCATTTTGTTTGTGTATACTTTTTCATACTAGTGTCTTATGATCCTTTGTATTTCTGCGGTATCATTTGTCATGTCTCCCCTTTCATCTCTCATTTTATTTATTTGAGTCGTCTTTCTTTTTTCCTCGTCTAGGAAAGGCTTTGTTGGCTTTGTTTATTCAATAAAACAACTTTCGGTTTCATTGTTTTTCTTTGTGTCTTGTCTCTATTTTATTTCTACTCTGATCTTTGTTATTTCCTGTCTTTGGCTAACTTGAGCTTAGTCAGCTAGACTTGAGTTTTGTTAATTGATATAGACATTTGTTATTATACAATTCCTTCTTATACCATGCAGAAAAGTACTTACAAGTTTTTGTATGTTGTAGTTCCATTTCCATCTGTCTCTATTTCCTTTTCGACTTCTTCAGTGAACCATTGGTTGTTTAGGAGTATGTTACTCAATTTCTACATATTCGTGAATTTTTTAGGATTTCTCCTGTTATCAATTTCTGGTTTCATACTATTGTGATCAGTAAAATACTTGATTGACCTCAATAGTCTTAATTTTGTTCCGACTTTTTTGTAGTCTAACGTACAAAATAATCTATCCTGGGGAATGGTCTACGTGCACCTGAGAATTACGTGGATCCCCTTGATGTTGGATTAAGTGTTCTGTATATGTTTGTTAGGTGCATTTGGCTTAAAGTGTAATTAAAATCCATTGTTTCCTTATTGATTTTCTTTCTAGATGATCTTTTACATGTTCATAGCAATTTGACAAATTAAAGAAATTAAAATTAGCTTTAAAACTACCTGTAATTATTGCTGGATATATTTTTTAATAATGTAGGCTAGGAGAGCAAATCACACAAAAATATGCTTATAAAAATGATATTTGTGTATTGAAAAATTTGATTTAATCCATAAACGTGACAGTAGAGTAATCTTTGATCAAACTATGGTGTAAGAGTAGTCAGGCAGGGGGCAGTGGCTCACGCCTGTAATCCCAGCACTTTGGGAGGCCAAGGCAGGTGGATCACCTGAGGTCAGGAGTATGAGACCAGCCTGTCCAACATGGTGAAACACCATCTCCACTAAAAATACAAAAAAAAAAAAAAAAAGCCAGGTGTGGTGGCGTGCACCTATAGTCCCAGCTACTCAGGAGGCTGAGACAGGAGAATTGCTTGAACCCGGGAGGTGGAGGTTGCAGTGAGCCGAGATCACACCACTGCACTCCAGCCTGGGCAACAGAGTGAGATTCTGTCTCAAAAAAAAAAAAAAAAATTATATAGGTACACGTCAAATACTATAATATGACAAATGTAAACTGTGTTGTTACATGGACATTCTTATACAAAAAATCCATCTGAAAGAGTACAAATAAGTTAAAAAGTAGAACTAAAAGTATTAATGCATGTTAAACAGTGAAACATGCATGTCTGTCAATGAACTAGGAGAGATTATGGGATGATGTAAAAACCTTTGTATTTTAAATTAAGTAGGCAGATTTTGACTGTTAAGTACCTAGTATGCATTATTTGAAGGGTAGATTGCAATCTTTCTTGCAAATGAATGCCAGTAGGTAGGTAATTCCTCATTAAATGCCACAATGTCCCCAAAAGTGTAACTGAAGCCGGCGTCCCTTCCCAGTTCACAGAGCAGGCAGTAAGTCATTCCTTATTCGCAGTTCCGAGGAGTGAATTCACTTTATCTGCTGCTGGTCAGCTTTCATTTTAACAAGGGCTGATGCAGGACAGTTCGCCGGGTGGCCTTGAACCAACTAGTCTTCCCCCTTTTCTTGCTTACGGTTTTCCAGAATAACTGTAGAATATGCTGGGACTGCGACATCCTGAGACAGGGAGGAGCCAAATGCAACAGCCCAGGTTCTGTTCCACTTCCCCTAGAAATAGGATGTTCTAGAAAACCAAACCCACTTGTTCTCACTCATAAGTGGAAGTTGAACAATGATATGCCCCATACCCAAGAGGATAGGAATCCAGCGCTGGATCCCTGTGGTGATCGGGTCCAAGAGAGGATAAGGCACTGGGAACCAGCCCATCACACCTCTGGAGTTTCACAAGAATTTTGGTATTTCAAATTCACCAGCCAAGAGTGGATTTTTTGTTTTGTTTTGTTTTCTGGAGCTTTTTGGGGTAGTTCAGATAGAGGCCTGCGGGACCATGAAAAAGGCCAGATGCTGTAAACTACTGTTGACTCGAAAGTCATATGAATGTTTTTAGCTAGTATGTTTACAAATTCTGGAAGAATAAACAGGAAACCAGTAATAGTGATGACTTGTTAGAGGTATGGAACTAGATGAGAGACAAGAGAGAAAAACGATTTCCATGTGTACCTTTTAGCACATTTTGGAGTTTGAATATGTGAATGTACTACTTATTGAAAAATAAATGAATTATGAAGTCTTACCCCAAAAGTAAACCATGGGCTCTTAAAAATGTATAAAATGGGTCGGGTGCGGTAGCTCATGCCTGTAATCCCAGCACTTTTGGAAGGCTGAGGTGGGCAGATCACAAGATCAGAAGAGCAAGACCATCCTGGCTAACACGGTGAAACCCCATCTCTACTAAAAATACAAAAAATTAGCCGGGCATGGTGGCAGGTGCCTGTAGTCCCAGCTACTCAGGAGGCTGAGACAGGAGAATGGCATGAACCCAGAAGGAGGAGCTTGTAGTGAGCCAAGATTGCGCCACTGCACTCCAGCCTGGGCAAGAAAAAAATGTATAAAACAGAGGAAAATGCACTATAAGGCAGCCTCTCTTTACTAAACATTCCATAAATAGCAGAGAAACTTGTAAGTTTGGAGCCATATCCTTCTACTGTCTTAATGCTGTGTGTGCACAAGAGTGTGTATGTGCCTGTGTTAGTGCAGGAAAATACGCATATGCCATCTTTTCTTCTTCCAGACATGAGAACCCAAGAAGCAAGACTTAGACTATGTTGGTGCAGCCTCACTTGCCCTATTTTTATCTCCTCTGGACTGGAGAGAACAGAGATAAGAAGCTGAGCATTCCTAAGCATGGCAGGTGCCAGAAACCTGAATACCATTCTTGCAGATGTGGCATCAGCAGATCCATGGGGCAGGTGGAAAGTGAAATGACACCCAGAAAATGGAGTCTCTGTTTTTCTCCTATAGAAATGGCCCCATGAGTCTCCCTAACCCAGTTCATCTATTCAGGGAACCTAGAGAATAAAGAAGCATAGAATATGGATAACTTTGGCATATAGGTTATTCGTGATATCTCTTTGGGACAGTGGCCAATGTCTTGTATGTTCTAGAGGTGTACTTATGATATAATTTTAAATCAGCAATATAATGGTTTAAATCTATTATTCTATTGGATTGAACAAAACAACAACCACCTAACTTTATGCTTAAAAGATCTAGTTTATTTTTTTTCTACCTTTGGCAAAAGGAAAGGAATAAGCTGCTTGTTTCAGAAGAAAGTAGAAGTATATGAAATCCACATTCTGTCTTCCGGACACATGACATGGCTTAGCATGTGTGGTATTTGATGTTCAATCCATTCATCAAAGTGGAATGGCTACTGGTGCAGCTGGATGAACAGAAGTTGGGAAGAGAGCAATGCAGGTCTTGGAGTTGGAAAAATCATCTGCGTTAGTCCTTCTTCCTATCTCACTTCTTTTCTTAAGACCTGGAGAAGCAGGCCGGGCGCGGTGGCTCAAGCCTGTCATCCCAGCACTTTGGGAGGCCGAGATGGGTGGATCACGAGGTCAGGAGATCGAGACCATCCTGGCTAATACGGTGAAACCCCGCCTCTACTAAAAAATACAAAAAACTAGCCGGGCGAGGTGGCGGGCGCCTGTAGTCCCAGCTACTCGGGAGGCTGAGGCAGGAGAATGGCGTCAACCCGGGAGGCAGAGCTTGCAGTGAGCTGAGATCCGGCCACTGCACTCCAGCCTGGGCGGCAGAGCGAGACTCCATCTCAAAAACAAAAAAACAAAAAAACAAACAAACAAAAAAGACCTGGACAAGCAAAACATAAAGGGAACCCAAATCCAATTCATGTGGCCTCAGTTTGACCATGTGAGCATTTGCAAGGACCCCCGTTATCTTTTAAAGAATGAATAAGGTCTCATATTTGATAGTACAACAGCATCACTATAGTCCATTCAATTGTACATTAAAAAATAACTAAGAGTACAATCGGATTGTTTGTAACACAGAGGATAAATACTTGAAGTGATGGATATACCACTTACCCTGATGTATTACATACTGTATGCCTGTATCAAAATATCTCATGTACCCCATAAATAGACACACCTATGTACCCACAACATTTTGAAAAATGTTTTAAAAAATAACAAAAAATTATGACATTGGTTTGGTTGCTTTGTAATGTAGGTAGATGTTATATATATAGCATCTAGCAAAAGGCAGTTGGAGCAGTAAGTGAGATTATGCAAACACAGAGTTTCTACATTTTACATGAGGCGGCATGATATTAACTGTAAATGGACTGTGAGAAGCTAAGCACATATATTGAAATCCTACAGCAGCAAATGCAAACAGAAGAGAAAGGGGAATAACTTAAAAAGCAATAAATAAATAGGAATTATAAAAAGGATTATTACCATGGGTGGCGCGTCCCCTCCGCTTGTTAAAGTTCCAGCCATGTTTCCTGCTGGTGCACACATCCTGACTTGCTTAGGTGTCTCTCCTCATTATTCTACATTCCCTCTGTAGGCCGGCTGTGGAGTCAGAGGAAGAGCATTCAGCATGAGGAGAACTAGGCTCAAATACAAGATCTGCATTTTTCTAATGGAAAGCCATGGGCGGCCAGGCGTGGCGGCTCACGCCTGTAATCCCAGCACTTTGGGAGGCCGAGGCGGGTAGATCACAAGGTCAGGAGATCGAGACCCTCCTGACTAACATGGTGAAACCCCGTATCTACTAAAAATACAAAAAGTTAGCCGAGCGTGGTGGCGGGCGCCTGTAGTCCCAGCTACTCGGGAGGCTGAGGCAGGTGAATGGTGTGAACCTGGGAGGTGGAGGTTGCAGTGAGCCGAGATCACGCCACTGTACTCCAGCCTGGGTGACAGAACGAAACTCCATCTCAAAAAAAAAAAAAAAAAAGAAAGAAAGACAAAGAAAGTCACTTCATCTTTTCGAGATGTGACTTCTTCATCTGGAAGGAGGGCTACTGCCATCTGTGCCACAGGACTATGTTGAAAATTAAAAGAGACAATACTATATGTGATATACTAAAGGCACACACCCACATACATACATACATTTCATATGTAATGAAATGGCTACTGTCTCTGAACCTACGTGGCACATTTTTAACTTCTTTTGTAGCACCACTTTCTTCCTTGTTTTTTTTTTTCTAAAAGAAGTATTTGAGTGCTCAGTTAATAGTGCAGGACAATACACTGTGCAATGTCCCTTGGCTGATAGAAAAGGGAGAGAGAGACATTGTCTGACCTGGAGGGACATCAAGTCTTGACTATACAAGTGTCTTCCTTCCCCAACTAGAATCCTCATTCTCCATCCTGGCTCCTTTTCTTGAAGTTGGGTCATTCTGCAATGAATTCTTTGTTGAAAACGTGACTTACCAGCTCCCCTCTGATCCATGTTCTGTTAATTTTGCTCCAACACTTTATATCTTCATTCTACTATTTAATTCAATACATCCACAAGAGTCACAGGAACTCTAAAAAACACACCCAAAATGGAACTTTTTTTTTTCTTAAATTGGTGTTTTGTTCACTACTGTCATTAAGGGCATCTTTTGTGTGTGTGACTGAAACTCAAAATCTTGTGGACATCTTCTTACTTATTGCTATCATAATAATTCATTCTATGGTTTCTTTTTTTTTTTTTTTTTTTTGAGACAGAGTCTCGCTCTGTCACCCAGGCTGGAGTGCAGTGGCCGGATCTCAGCTCACTGCAAGCTCCGCCTCCCGGGTTCTCGCCATTCTCCTGCCTCAGCCTCCCGAGTAGCTGGGACTACAGGCGCCCGCCACCTCGCCCGGCTAGTTTCTTTTTTGTATTTTTTAGTAGAGACGGGGTTTCACCGTGTTAGCCAGGATGGTCTCGATCTCCTGACCTCGTGATCCGCCCGTCTCGGCCTCTCAAAGTGCTGGGATTACAGGCGTGAGCCACCGCGCCCGGCCTCATTCTATGGTTTCTATTTCCACACTACATTTGCATGTAGATCATAGATGCAAAGAAGGATACCTTCTTATATAGTATCTATCCTCTTTGGTACTTATTATTTCACTATGGACAATAAACACCTAATTCCATTCGACCTTACTGAGTTTATCCATAACAGCAAAATTAGTCTTGTATTCATGACGTATCTTCACTCTCTCTTCCCTAGATTGCTTTAAGAGATGTCTAATTTAATTCAACTCCTGGTCTCATCACTCTTTTCTCCTCCCTTACTGCTGTCTTATCTATCCATTCTTGATTAAAGAGAAACTCTTCATTGTTTCATTCAGAGCTTTTAACTATGTATCTATGCAACTATCATAATTTCATAAACACCCCTGGACTCACCACTTAATCTGATTATTAAGACTGTAGTAATAACCTACAACTAACTATGTGATAACCCTAGTTCTATTCCTCCATCTCCCCTCTTGAATTTTGTCTCATCTTCAATCCTGTGGTCATTCTTTCTTTTGCTTTTGTTTTTATTTTATTATTCATTAATGACTGTCTTAGTAAGATTTTAGGAGGAGTTGTATTATTATCTTTATATATAGTCTAGTTTAAACTATGAAGTAAGCACAAAAATATTTCCCCAGGTCAGTTTCTTTTTTTATATACTTTAAGTTCTGGGGCACATGTGCAGAACATGCAGGTTTGTTACATAGGTATACACATGCCATGGTAGTTTGCTGCACCCATCAACCCATCATCTACATTAGGTATTTCTCCTAATGTTATCCCTCCAATAGCCCTTTACCCCTGACAGGCCCCAGTGTGTGATGTTCCCTTCCCTGTGTCCATGGGTTCTCATGGTTCAACTCCCACTTATAAGTGAGAACATGCAGTGTTTGGTTTTGTTTTTGTGTTAGTTTGCTGAGAATAATGATTTCCAGCTTCATCCATGTCCCTGCAAAGGAAAGGAACTCATCCTTTTTATGGCTGCATAGTATTCCATTGTGTGTATGTGCCACATTTTCTTCATCCAGTCCATCACTGATGGGCATTTGGGTTGGTTCCAAGTCTTTGCTATTGTGAACAGTGTCGCAGTAAACATATGTGTGCATGTGTCTTTATAGTAGAATGATTTATAATCCTTTGGGTATATACCCAGTAATGGGATTGCTGGGTCAAATGGTATTTCTGGTTCTAGATCCTTGAGGAGTTGCCACCCTGTCTTCCACAATGGTTGAGCTAATTTACACTCCTACCAACAGTGTAAAAGCATTCCTATTTCTACACATCCTTTCCAGCATCTGTTGTTTCCTGACTTTTTGATGATCGCCATTCTAACTGATGTGAGATGGTATCTCCTTGTAGTTTTGATTTGCATTTCTCTAATGACCAGTGATGATGAGTTTTTTTTTTTTTCATGTTTGTTGTCTGCATAAATATCTTCTTTTGAGAAGTGTCTGTTCATATCCTTTGCCCACTTTTTGATGGGGTTGTTTTTTTTTTCCTGTAAATTTAAATTCTTTGTAGATTCTGGATATTAGCCGTTTGTCAGATGGATAGATTGCAAAAATTTTCTCTCATTCTGTAGGTTGCCTGTTTACTCTGATGATAGTTTCTTTTGCTGTGTAGAAGCTCTTTAATTAGATCCCACTTGTCAATTTTAGCTTTTGTTGCCATTGCTTTTGGTGTTTTAGTCATGAAGTCTTTGCCCATACCTATGTCCTGGATGGTATTGCCTAGGTTTCCTTCTAGGGTTTTTATGGGTTTAGGTCTTAAGTCTTTAATCCATCTTGACTGTTTTTTGTACAAGGTGTAAGAAGGGGGTCCAGTTTCATTTTTCTGCATATGGCTAGCCAGTTTTCCCAATACCATTTATTAAGTAGGGAATCCTTTCCCCATTACTTATTTTTGTCAGGTTCATCAAAGATCAGATGATTGTAGATATGTGGTATTATTTCTGAGGTCTCTGTTCTGTTCCATTGGGCTACGTGTCTGTTTTGGTACCAGTACCATGCTGTTTTAGTTACTGTAGCCTTATAGTATAGTTTGAAGTCAAGTCGCATGATGCCTCCAGCTTTGTTTTTGTTTTCTGTAGCTACCGTTAACATTTTTTCCCTCATTTTGACCTTGGAGAATCTGATTATAATGTGTCCTGGGGTTAATCTTCTCATGAAGTATCCTATGATATTCTCTCTATTTCCTGAATTTGAATGTTGGCCTGTCTTGCTAGCTTGGGGAAGTTCTCCTAGATAATACCCTGAAGTGTGTTTTCCAACTTGTTTTGATTCTCCCCATCTCTTTCAGATACTCGTTTCAATCATAGGTTCAATCTTTTTACATAGTCCCACATTTCTTGGAGGTTTTGTTTGTTCCTTTTCATTCTTTTCCCTCCAATCTTGTCTGCCTGTCTTATTTCAGGATAGTCTTCAAGCCCAAATTCTTTTCTCTGTTTGGTCTGTTTGGTTATTGGTACTTGTGGTTGCATTGTAAAGTTCTCGTGTTGTTGATACTGTGGTTGCGTTGTGAAGTTCTCGTGTTGTGTTTTTCAGCTCCATCGGGTCTCAGTGATGTTCCTCTCTAAACTGGTTTTTCTGGTTAACAGTTGCTGTAATCTTTTATCATGGTTCTTAGCTTCTTTGCTTTGGGTTAGAACGTGCTCCTTTAGCTTAGTGAAGTTCATTATTATCCACCTTCTGAAGCTTACTTCTGTCAATTCATCCATCTCAGCTTTCGCCCAGTTCTGTGCCCTTGCTGGAGAGGTGTCATGATCATTTGGAAGAAAAAGAGGCACTCTGGCTTTTTTGAGTTTTCAGTATTTTTTCATTGATTATTTCTCATCTCCATGAGTTTATCTAGCTTCGATCTTTGAGATTGTTGACCTTTGGATGGGGTTTTTGTGGGGACTTTTTTGTTGTGGTTTTTGCTTTCCAGTTGTTTTAATAGTCAAGCCCCTCTTTCACAGGGCTGTTGCCGTTTGCTGTGGTTCACTCCAGATCCCATTTCCTGGGTCCCTGCTACACCTGGAGGTGTTACCAGAGGAAGCTGCAGAACAGCAAAAATGGCTTCCTGCTCCTTCCTCTGGGATCTCTGTCCCAGAGGGGCACCAACCTGATGCCAGCGGGAATGCTATAATATAAGGTGTCTGGCGACCTCTGTTAAGGGTTTTCACCCAGTCACAAGGCACTTGATCTGGGACCTGCTTAACAAAGCACTCTGGCAGCCCCTTGGCTGAGGGGGTATGCTGCATTTGGTGGAACCCACTCATCTGGACTGCCCAGATTCCTCAGAGCCAGCAGGGGGAAAGACGAAGTCTGCTGATCCGCGGAGACCATGGCCGCCCCTCCACCCAGGGGCTCAGTTCCAGGGAGATCAGTTTTGTCCCTAAATGCTTGTCTGGAGTTGGTGAAATTCCTGCAGGGAGCCAAGCCAGGAGGGAGGAATGAGTCAGGGTCCAGCCTAAAGAGGCAGTCTGGCCATGATCCGCCACAGCCACTGTGCTGTGCTGTAGGAAATTCATCCTGGATCCAAACTGTCCAGTTTCCCTGGCACTGGCAGGGGAAAAACGGCCGACTGGAGCCGCAGTGATGGCTGCCACCCCTCCCCTGGGAGCTCAGCCTTGTTTCTGTTTTTTGTTGTTTATGTGTGTGTGTGTGTGTGTGTGTGTGTGTGTGTGTGTGTTTTTGTTTTGTTTTGAGACAGTCTTGCGGTGTTGCCCAGGCTGGAGTGCAGTGGCATGATCTTGGCTCACTGCAACCTCCACCTCCCTGATTCAGATGACTCTCCTGTCTCAGCCTCCTGAGTAGCTGGGATTACAGGCACCCGCCATCATGCCTGGCTTTTTTTTTTTTTTTTTGTATTTTGGTAGAGACAGGGTTTCACCATGTTGGCCAGGCTGGTCTTGAACTCCTGATCTCAGGTGATCCGCCCACCTTGGCCTCCCAAAGTGCTGGGATTATAGGCTTGAGCCACCGCGCCCAGGAGGGAGCTCAGTCTTCTTAGGCAGCCACCAGCTGCCGTGATGACGGCAGCCCCTCCTCCCCCCGAAACTCCATAGTCTTAGGCAATCTGCAGCTGAGTGGCTGCTGAGAGTCTGCACAGCTCTGTGCTTGGACTCCCAAAGGGAATCTCCTGATCTGTGGGTTGCACGGATGCGGGGAAAAAGTGTGGTTCCCTGGGCAGGGTAGCACCATCACTCCCCACCTCCCTTGGCTGGGGGTGGGAGCTCCGTTTGCCCTGTGTGGGCCCTACATGGGCCATCGAATCACCCTGCTTTTCCTCACGCTCCATGGGTTATGCCAACTGCCTAGTCAGTCCCAGTGAGAGAACCTGGATACCTCAGTTGCCATTTTTGTTCTTCTAAGTAGGAGCCTCTGACTGCAGCTGTTTCTAGTCAGCCATCGTGGCCCCTCCCCTCTGTATTTTCTTATACATTTTAGAATAATCTTGTTTATATCTTTAAAAATCCTGCTGGAATTTTGATAGGAATTTAATTAAACCTAAATCTCAATTTGAGGAGAATTGTGCAACTTGACTAGGTTAAATGTCACAATTCATGAACATATTCTGTCTCTCCATTTATCTAGGTCTTCTTGATTTCTTTCAGCAGTGTTTTGTAGTTTTCAACATAAAAATCCTGTACATGTCAAAAATTAGTTGGGCATGGTGGTGCGCACCTGTAGTCCCAGCTACTTGGGAGACTGAGATAGGAGAATTGCTTGAACCCTGAGGGCAGAGGTTGCTGTGAGCCGAGATCCCGCCACTGCACTTCAGCCTGGGGAACAGAGCGCGAGACTCTGTCTCAAAAAAAAAAAAAAAGTCATGTACATGTGTTTTTAAGATTTTTGTTTTAACATTTACATCTGTTTTATTTTCCTGAGTGATTGTAAATGTTTTTGTATTTTTAAGTTTGGTGTCTGCATGCTTATTGCTACTGTATAGATATATAGCTGATTTTTATGTTTGTCAGGCATTTTGTAACCTTTCTGAACTCACATAAGCATTTTTTACATTTTGTTTTTGTTTTTAGATTTTTAAAGACATTTCTTGGAATTTTCTATGTCCTCTGAATCATGTCATCTGAAAATGGTGACCATTTCATTTCTTTATTTCTGCATGTATGCCTTTTATTTCCTTATCTTATTGCACTGGACATAACTTCCAGTTTTTTATTGAATAAGAGTAATGACAGTGAACATTCTTGATTTGTCCCCAATTTTCATGTGTAAAAATTTAGTCTTTCCTCATAACCTACAGTGTAATGTTAGTCATAGGTTTTTTGTAGATGCTTTTTATCAAGTTGAGGAAATTCCTCTTCATTCCTCTCCTTCTGAGGTTTTGTTGATTTTAAAAAATTTATGAAAAGGGTGTTAAATGTTGTCAAATCCATTTACTGCATCAATTAGTAGGATCATGTAATTCTTCTTTAGGCTGTTAGTATGCTGGATTGGATTGACTGGCTTTCAACTATTGAACCAACCATGCATACCTGGAATAAACCCCACTTGATCATAGTATATAATTTCTTTTATATATTGCTGAATTTGATATTATGAATTTTTGCATTTTTATTCATAAAGAAATTGGTCTGTAGTTCTCTGTGTCTGTACTCTTCATCTGGTTTTGGCATCAGGGTAATCTCTCTTCTGTTTTTGGAAGAGATTATGTAGAATTTGTGTTAATTCCTCTTTTTGATAGAGTTTTCCAGTGAAACCATCTGGACCTACATATTTGTTTTGAGGTGTTACCAAATTATTATTTCAATTACCTTAATAGCTGTAAGTCTACTCAAATGATCTAGTTCACATTGTTTGAGTTGTGGTAGTTTGTATTTTTTGAGGAATTCGTTCACTTTATCTTCATTGTCAAAATTGTGTGTGTAGAATTCCTAATAGTATCCTCCTATCTCTTGTATGTCTGCAGGGTCTGTAGTGATATACCTTATTTCAGTTCTTATATTGTCTTCTCTGTATTTTCTTTGTCAATCTTGCTAGAGATTTGTTATTCATCTTTACAAAGAACCGGGTCTTCACTTCATTGATTTTTCTGTTTTTTATGTTCAATTTCATTGATTTTTGATCCTATCATCATTATTACTTCCTTCTGTTTGCTTTGAATTTATTTTGCTCTTTTCTAGGCTTCTTAAATGGGAACTTAGATTCTTGATTTGAGACTTTCCTCTTTTTTTTTTTTTTTTTTTTGAGATGGAGTCTTGCTCTGTTGCCCAGGCTGGAGTGCAGTGGCCGGATCTCAGCTCACTGCAAGCTCCGCCTCCCGGGTTTACGCCATTCTCCTGCCTCAGCCTCCCGAGTAGCTGGGACTACAGGCGCCCGCCACCTCGCCCGGCTAGTTTTTTGTATTTTTTAGTAGAGACGGGGTTTCACCGTGTTAGCCAGGATGGTCTCGATCTCCTGACCTCGTGATCCACCCATCTCGGCCTCCCAAAGTGCTGGGATTATAGGCTTGAGCCACCGCGCCCGGCCTGAGACTTTCCTCTTTTCTAATATATGTATTCAGTGTTATATATTTTCTTCTTATCACTGTTCTAGCTTTGTTCCACAAATTCTGATATGTTATATTTTCATTTTAATTCAGCTTGTTTTTTAAAATTATACTTGCAACTTCCCCGTGGATTATTAATAAATGTGTTGTTTAGTTTTTGAGTGTCTGGAGATTTTCTTCATCTTTGTTATTGATTTCTAGGCTGATTGCATTGTGGTCAGAGAACACACTCCGTATGATGTATGATTTCAATTATTCTAAATTTGTTGGAGTTTTTCTTATACCCCAGTATATGATCATCGTGGTATATATTCAGGGGGCACTTGAAAATAATGTTAGTTCTGCTGTTATTGAAGGGGGTGGTCTATAAATGTCAAATAGATACTGTTGGTTACTGCTGTTGTAGAGTTATCCCATATCCTTACTGATCTTCTGTCTAGTTATTCTATCACTGTTGAGAGAGGGGTTTTGAAGTCTTCAACTATAATTGTGAACATTCGTCTAATGTCTCCTTCAGTTTTTTTCTCACATATTTTGCATTTCAGCTGTATGATGAATACATTTTCAGGATTGCTATGTCTTCTTGGTGGATTGAATCCTTTATTATAATATCCCTCTGTCACTGGTAATTTTCTTTACTCTGAAATCCACTTATGTGATATATATATAGCCACATCTCTTTCTTTTCATTAATGTTTATATTTCTTTCTCCATTCTTTTCCTTTCAACCTAAGCTGTAATATTTGAGGTGAGCTTCTTGTGGACAACATAGAGTTGGGTAATGTTTATTTTGAATCCACTCTGCCAACTTCTGTCTTTTAATTGGTGCATTTAGACCATTTACATGTAATATAATTAATGATATGTTCATATTTAAATTTGCCATTTTATTTTTTGTTTCTATTTGTTCTCTTTTTCCTGCCTTCTTGTGAGTTGCTTTAACATTTCATTTATCTATTGTGTTTTTGAGTATATCCCTTTGTATAGTTTTTTAGTGGCTGCTGTAGGTATTACATTAAACATACATACATAATTTATCACATTTTACTGTTATCATCATTTTACCAGTTCAAGTAAAGTGTGGAAGCTTTACCTCTCTTTAATTAATCCACTAAAATAAAACCAACTGCCCCGACCATTTCATGCTCTTCATGTAGTAGACCAACAGGAAAAGATATGAGTCATTTTTTTTTACTGAGATAATTGATATTGATTACCATGAAGATTTATGGCTTATGCCATGAACTTTCATATTAATTCCATAGATGGTAATAAATGCTAATAAGCATTTTAGTCGTAACACACACAAAAAAGCAGAATAACTAAAACCTCTAATAGTTGAAGGTCTAATTCATTCTACCAGGCATCAACATAGCCCTGCCAAAGTGATAGCGTAGATGAGGGAAATCTAAAATAGGTAGTAGAGAGTCAAGCTAATTATCTGCAATTACAGCTTTGGGACAACCAACAGTAGTATGGACTGTATCTTGTTTTGATTACACTTGAGTGAAATCTTTCCATCTCCTAACTGGCCACCAACTTAAAGGGAATTCTGAGTTATGGGGCATATACCCGCCCTGTCTGAGAAGGAATGAGGCTGAATTCATTTTAACAACACCACATAGAGGCTCCAAATCATAGGATGAGAGCTGGATACAACGGGGAACTGCAAATGCATCTGAGTAGCACAGGCATGGATTGCATTGAACACGAATCTCAGGTACCTCCTCAGTTTCTCTTGACAGTCTCCTTCTTTCTGAAGGCATCCTCTGCCTCCTGGACCAAGTCACTACCACTGACAGCCTTACCCCTCTTGTGGGAGATGGGGTGTGCTACTCAGCACAAGGAAGCAAAAATATGTGTGGTCCACCACTCTTTGTCAAATTCCTCAAGATGGCTGGCATCCCAGTTTTTGACCCAGACCTGCATGGGCTATAGGCAGATACACACACACAACACTCACAGTCAGCCACAACTTAAGCAGATAAGGAAGAAAGCTAGAAATAACTACACATGGCCGGGCGTGGTGGCTCACGCCTGTAATCGCAGCACTTTGGGAGGCCGAGGTGGGTGAATCACCGCAGGTCAGGAGTTCAAGACCAGCCTGGCCAACATGGTAAAACCCTGTCTCTACTAAAAATATAAAAAATAGCCAGGCGTGGTAGCAGGCACCTATAATCTCCGCTACTTGGGAGGCTGAGGCAGGAGAATAGCTTGAACCTGGAAGGCAGAGGTTGCAGTGAGCTGAGATCGTGCCACTGCACTCCAGCCTGGGCAATAAGAGTGAGACTCCATCTCAAAAAAAAAAGAAAAAGAAAAAGAAATAACTACACACTAGTTACCATAATATATAACTTACATTTATTATATCATCTCATTACAAATTGTTTGTAAATCTTTTTACTAAGAGAACATAGATCACTCCTATATCATTGACAGCTTTGTTTTAATAGCTGCAAATATTTTTGATTCATAACCTTGAGACAATAAGTATTTGTATAATTTCCTATTTTTGTAGGAAAACATACACTTGTTCACTTAAATTTGTAAAGTCTTTGCCATCTGATTGACTTTATTGCTAAATATTGTTATTAGCCCACTTTCCATGACCTCATTAAGTTTTAATAAACTAGCATATAAAAGGCTACACAGGCTTTTAGAATTAAAAGCATTGCAAAAGTCATGCCTCCTTGTGAAAAATTATTAATAAGTTAAATGAGCAAATAAGGAGCTCTTAACAGATTAAGCACAAAGCAAAACATTGATTTCCCTTTATTACCCTTGATTACCAAACTTGCAGTGGGCACTGGGGGAGGGGAGTGCTGATAAGGGATATGTGGGATTCAGAAATGAGACACTTTGAGGTAGAAATTTCTGTCAAGCCCCTCACTGGAGGGGAAGGAGAACACCTTCAGTTTTTCAGCAGAAGTCACTGGCCCTGTGAGAAGGAGACTCTGCCCTTGAGAAGTCTAAGCACTGCAGCCTTCATGTCTTTGTTCCGCAGGCTATAAATAAAGGGGTTCAGCAGGGGAGTCACCACGGTGTACATGACAGCAGCCGCTGTATCCTCCTCTACTGAGTTGGAGGAAGAGGATGAGGGGCACAGATACGCCCTGATCACCGTCCCGAAGAACAGAGCAACAACAACAAGGTGAGAGCCGCAGGTAGAGAAGGCCTTGCGCCTTCCCTGGGCAGAGGGGGCCCTGAGGATGGCTGAAACAATGCGGACATAAGAGACCAGGATGAGCATAAAAGGGATTAAAATGACTGTTCCCCCTAGGAAGAGGAGCACAAGCTCATTGACCTGGGTGTCAGAGCAAGACACCTTCATCAGCGGTCCCAAATCACAGAAGAAGTCAGGAATGATCTTAGAGCAGAAGGAAAGCCGGGATATGAGGGAGGTGTGAGTCATGGCGACAAGACTCGTGAGGGTCCAGCAGGTGGTCACCAGGATGGCACAGCGGTGGAGGCTCATGATCATCATATAGTGGAGTGGGTGGCAAATGGCCACATAGCGGTCATAGGCCATTACAGCCAGGAGAAAGATGTCCATGTCCCCAAAAGTCAAGAAGAAGTAGAGCTGTGCCAAGCACCCTGCATAGGAAATGGACCTGCTCTGGGTCTGGATGTTCACCAGGGCCTTGGGCACGGTGGTGGAGGTGAAAAAGATGTCTGTACATGACAAGCTGGCAAGGAAGAAGTACATGGGGGTGTGCAGGTGTGTGTCGGTGCCAACGGCCAGGACAATGAGTAGGTTCCCAGCCACAGTGACCATGTACATCCACAGAAACAACAGGAAGAGGATGTGTTGCTGCTGTGCCTGCTCTGAGAGTCCCCAGAGGAGGAACTCAAAGGTACTGGTCTGATTCCCTCCTTCCAGGAGCTCAGAAGTGAGCCCCATTACAGTTCTGTAAAAATGTTTTACTTTAGATTGGTGAGTATGCTATTCTCTGAGCTTTAAGGAAGAAGAAAGAAAGACAGTGTACTTTTATTGACCATCTACTATGTGCACTGCAAATTTTTATTGAAATACACTATGCTGGAAAGTATGGGAGATACAATGTGAGGTAATTAAAATCCATTTCTCATTTGTTTTTATATACTCTTTTTCATCCCAAATTTCTTTAGCTGTACTCTCAGAGGAGTTAATATCTGTAAAATGAATGAAGGAAAGCATCTTACAATTACTGACTCTGGACCTGGCACAGTGCTAGGTAAGTAAGACAGTGGTAACCCTTAACCTCCGGGAATTTTCGATCTAATGGGCTAGAAATTATTGTCTCTATTAAAATCTTACATGAGTTGGATTCAGAGTTTCCCAGCCATTCACCTGCTTTCAAACCACTCTCAGACCCCAAGACTGCACCTGTTCTGATTCGTCAAGCCCAAAACTCAATATTCTCTAAAGATGCAATTTCATATTATCTGTTTTTCTGGAAACCAATTCAACAATCAACTATTTAGTAAAGACCCTCTATGTACAGATTACTTTTTGAGGTATCAGTGACATAGTCTCCAGAATCTCAAACAGAACAGAACAGGGTATGTCCCGAAAGAGAAACTGAAGGCCAAAACTCAGCAATCAGGTAACTCACTCCAGGGTATGACTGGAGAAGCAGCCAGGGCTGTTCTGATGGAAGAGGCCTTCATATGGCTAGAAATATCAGCTGTAGGCCGGGTGCAGTGGCTCAGGCCTGAAATACCAGCAGTTTGGGAGGCCTGGGTGGCAGATCACTTGAGGTCAGGAGTTCGAGCATAGCCTGGGCAACACGGTGAAACCCCCGTCTCTACTAAAAATACAAAAAAATTAGCTGGGGGTGGTGGTGGGCGCCTGTAATCCCAGCTACTCAGGAGGCTGAGGCAGGAGAATCACATGAACCAGGGCGGCAGAGGTTGGTAGTGAGCTGAAATCGCCATACTCATGCCAGCCTAGGCCACAGAAGCGGGGAAAGGGAATAAAGGAAGAAAGAACTAGGCAACAGGGAGTAAAGGTCCCCTAACGATTACGACCACTGCATTGGGGATGACTTTTCTCTCCATCTCTGACTGGTAAAAGTCCACACATTTCCACACAAATGCCACCTACTACTTAACATTTCATGGTCCTTCTCTCAGAAAAAGGCTGTTCCTGCACCAAGCTTCCACAAGATTTTGATGACACATTTTCTTCATCAGCACTTGAACATTTTTGTGTCCCCATATTAATGATAGATTCTGTAACATGCTATGTCTTCCACACAGTAGCTGTAGTAGTGTCTTGACTACAGAAAAATTAAATAAATGTTAAATGATTAGGGTTTCTACTTTTCTCCTTTCTTAGGTCTTACCTTCCTTTCCTGAATTTATTCTTCTAAAGGCTGAGAATTTTAAAACATGGAGTCAAACAGGAGTTCGGGTCAATTTAATTCATTTCAAGTCTGCAAACATTTATCAGTCTTCTCACCCTCTGTCCATGCACCTTGACTGTCTATACCAGAGAAGGAGGGCACTCTGTAGATTTTATCTCTGTGTAAACCCTTGGGCTGAAGGGAGTGAAGTGTTAACTGTTGACCGGTGGTGATGGCCTTGAGGAGTCTGTGAAAGCGGGAAGTTCTAAAACATCATTTGATCAATTCACAGATAAAACTTTCAGAAGCTTTTGGCATCCTTTTCAACAAATACATATCTGAAGAAAGAATAAAAAGGGTGCAAAGGGAACTACATTAAGAAAAGGGTGCATGGAACCATTTATATCTGAATTATGTATTTGGGACTAAACCGTGATTGTCTAGATCCGAATTTTCTTTTGTCTCCACTGAGAACCATGCAAAGTGACAAGGAGGGGGAATATAGCTCAGATATGTATACTTTCATTGAAACTGAGAGTCAGAAACATCTCACATTTAAAAAAAAAACACAACACCTTGGAAAACACCATGAATCAGCCCCATCAATGCGGAAAGTAAAGGCCAAGCAGCAAAGTAGGTGAGTAGGGCATGGGGTAATGAGGAGTATCAGAATCTACAAATCCTCAGCTGACAGTCATGCCTAGAAAGAGAGGACATAACCCTGAGGGATAGTTGTTATGTATAGATCTGAAGAAACAGAGCAAAAAGTCATGCCGAACAAAGGTAAAGAGGAAAGGTGAGGCAGGCATCATCATTGTAGCAATGGAAGGAGTCCTCAGATGGAGAATCTGGGCAAGTTACCCTAATCTTGCTAAATCTCTGGTATGGAAAAAAGGCAAATTGTTCAAATGTGAATCATAACTAATGACTAAATTGCTGGACCTATAGAGAAATATAAAAAAGGAACCCCTGAAAAGTGAAGCTTTTTATAAGAGAACTCAACTAGGAAATTGTCTCCATTGAGAAAAATTCCAATACAATAATATGTCTTCAAGAATTTTCAAAGTCATGGCCGGGCGTGGTGGCTCAAGCCTGTCATCCCAGCAGTTTGGGAGGCCGAGACGGTCGGATCACGAGGTCAGGAGATTGAGACCATCCTGGCTAATATGGTGAAACCCCGTCTCTACTAAAAAATACAAAAAACTAGCTGGGCGAGGTGGTGGGCGCCTGTAGTCCCAGCTACTTGGGAGGCTGAGGCAGGAGAATGGCGGGAACCCGGGAGACCGAGCTTGCAGTGAGCTGAGATCCGGCCACTACACTCCAGCCTGGGCGACAGAGCGAGACTCCATCTCAAAAAAAAAAAAAATAAGAATTTTCAAAGTCATAAAACTAATTGTGAAAGAATACTACAAATAGGAAATAAACTCAGAGAAAATATAGCTGGACCACAAGAAGGTGTGAAATAGGAACTGAGAGAAGTCTGGATAGAAATTGAAGCAAAAGTCACTTATTTGATGAAGACTAAGTTACAGAGATTTTTTAAAAATGAACAATATAGAAATCAGAAAGGCAAAAGAAACAAAAATAAAGAATGGGGTAAAAGAGAGAGAAATTGGTATAGAAGACTGACCAAGAAGATTATATTATAAAAGCAGAATCCCAAAGAAAAAAGTAAACTTCAGAATAGAAGATTTAAAATTTAAATGAACTTCCCAGAAATGAAAGAAGACTTTAATCTACATATTGAAAAGGCATATATCTTAGTAAATTCCAAAAAGTATCTTAGTAAAGTTGTTAGACCTTCAAAATAAACAAAGAATCCTTCAGGTAACCAGTTCCTCCTCTTCCACCGAAAAAAAATCAAGTTGGCATCAGTCTTGATAGCAACTTTCTATACCAGAAAGTAATAAAAGAACACTTACAAGAAACTCAGAAATATAAAGATGAGCCAGGAATTTTATGGCAACCAATCTGTACTTGTATAAGGGCGATAAGCACAGAGTTTGAACATAAAGAAACAGAAACTCAGGGATTATTGTTCCCATGGCTCTTTCTGGGGTTTCTATTAGAAGATGAAGTTCATATAATCAAGAAAATGTTGGAATAAGCTTAGCAAAAATACAAGTGAAAAGCATTGAATATCGATTTACTGTAGAACTAAACTAGGATCAGAATGTGGGGCTAAAGGTGACAGAATAATACCTCAATGCAATATATGCTAATAATATGCAAATAACTAACCAATCAATGGGAAAAGGAAGAAAGTAGGAAGTCTATTTCTTTCTTTTTTTTTTTTTTTTTGAGACGGGGTCTCGCTCTGTCACCCAGGCTGGAGTGCAGTGGCCGGATCTCAGCTCACTGCAAGCTCCGCCTCCCAGGTTTACGCCATTCTCCTGCCTCAGCCTCCCGAGTAGCTGGGACTACAGGCGCCCGCCACCTCGCCCGGCTAGTTTTTTGTATTTTTTAGTAGAGACGGGGTTTCACCATGTTAGCCAGGATGTTCTCGATCTCCTGACTTCGTGATCCACCCATCTCGGCCTCCCAAAGTGCTGGGATGACAGGCTTGAGCCACCGCGCCCAGCCGGAAGTCTATTTCTGATTATCTCTTAGGAGAAAAGGAATATCATATTAAGCAAATAAGTCAAATAGAAGCTTAAGCTTGTCTAAGAGGATAAAGAATGAACATTCTTGAAAAAATAGTAATATTGAATGGTGGAAAAGGGAGAATAAGGTTTACAAGTTAATTTCATTGTATATAGTAAGGAACAAAAAGATACTGTCTAAAGAAAGAGGCTAAAAGTATTAAGATCTTAGCATTATGTAAACGTCCTATGATCAGAAAGAGAAGGGCAGACTACATATGAAACATAAAGTCATATGGCACACCTAGGCCTACACATCAGTTATGTTAATAAATGTAAATGAGCTTCATGAACCTTTTAAAAGAAAAATGCTTTAAATTGACTTTCAAAGCAAAACCCAACGCTATTCTGTGTATAAGAGAAATTGCTAAAATAAAGTAATTCAGAATGATTGAAAAGGAAATGATAGGCATAGGAGGCTAATGTGACCAAAACAGCATGATCCTTATATCAAAAAAACAGAATTCAGGAGGACAAAATTAAACAATATGCAGGCTACTTTATAAAAATTAAACGTACAGTCAAAATAAAATTTATTTTTAAAAATCTGTAAAATTTATGAAGCTTAGTTTGGCTTAGTTCAATCATTGTAGAAGACAGTGGGGTGATTCCTCAAGGATCTAGAACCAGAAATACCATTTGACCCAGCCATCCCATTACTGGGTGTATACCCAAAGGATTATAAATCATTCTACTATAAAGACACACGGACACGTATGTTTATCGTGGCACTATTCACAATAGCAAAGGCTTGGAACCAACCCAAATGCCCATCAGTGATAGACTGGATACAGAAAATGTAGCACATGTATACCATGTCTTTTGCAGGGACATGGATGCAGCTGGAAACCATCATTCTCAGCAAACTAACACAAAAACAGAAAACCAAACCCTACATGTTCTCACTCATAAGTGGGAGTTGAACAACGAGAACACTTGGACACAGGATGGGGAACATCACACACCAGGGCCTGTTGTGGTGTTGGGGCGTAGGGGAGGGAGAGCATTAAGAGAAATACCTAATGTAGGTGATGGGTTGATGGGTACAGCAAACCACCTTGGAACATGTATACCTATGTAACAAACCTGCACGTTCTGCACATGTATCCTAGAACTTAAAGTATAATAAAAAAGATCTATAATATCTGGGTACCACATAAAACAAATTTTCTTAAAGTAGACACTATAAAAGGTCTGCAAAGAAACAAATACATTAATAAAAAGAGGTTTTGTCAGTCCAAGGCAGATCAAGTGATTAAAAAGGATAGAAAATATCAAAATAATGTGTGCATTTGTGTGTATGAGTATGTTTTAACAATGGTAATGAATACACTTTACTTTCAAGTTCCTATAGAACATTTTTAAAAGACAGTTTATAGAGCCACAGACAAAACCTCAAATGAATTCCAAAAAGTAGCAATAAAAATTACACAAATAGAAATGAATTACAAAACCAAAAAATAAAAATGGCCTTTTAACCTGGAAAAAATGTTTAAATATCTTCATTAAATAACTCTAGGGTCCAAAGGAGATATAAAGATCTAAATTCCAGAACTTTTAGAAAACAATAGCAGTAATAATAATACCACATATCAGAATCTATAGAATATTGTTAACACCATAAAGAATAAAACATATGAATTAAGCATCTAAAAATTAAATTGAAAGGAAGGAGAAAAATATTTAAAGCAAAACCTGAGTTAGAAATCAGAACACAAAGTTAAAAAAAAAAAACCGTTCTTTGGTCTTCAATAAACAGTTTTGGGTCTCTTGCAAAAGGATGAATTGGAACTTGTACCTCAGATTATATACAAAATTAACTCAAAATGGATTAAAGACCTGTGTAAGAGCTAGAGTTATAAAAGTCGTAAGAGGAAATACAGGCATAAATCATTGTGACCTTGGATAAGGCAATAGTTTGTTAAATATAACACCAAAAGCACACAACAAAATGAAAAGCAGACAAATTGCACATCATCAAAATTTAGAACATTTGTGCTTCAAAGGACACTATTAAGAAAGTGAGAAGACAGCTTATGGAATAGCTCACTTCTCACATAGCAGAAAATTTCATTTTCTCCTATTCCATAAGCAGATAAGGGATTTCTATCTAGAATATAGAAAAACACAAATGCAACTCAATAATGAAAAAGACAACTAACAATAGTATGTTTTAGGAATCAGTTCTGACGTGAGTTTTTTCCAAGCAACCTGGCTGAAACCATATAATAGGATTCATTTTTCTCTGTGAGGGGCTACATGATCATTTTCTAGAAAGCATAGGTATCTGTACTTACCTTTTTATATGAAGAAAATAGTGTCCTTGTAGTTTTAAAGACAAATGTGAAATAAAATTGTTTCACCTGAAAAAAAAAAAAAAAAAAAAAACAATGAGATACCACTTCCCACCTTCTAGGATGGCTGGAGTCAGTAAGTCAGGTAATAATATGCATTATCAAGGATGTGGAGAAACTGGAACCCTCATACACTGCTGGTGGGAATGTAAAAAGGTGCACCTCACTGGAAAACAGTTTGGTAATCATTCACAAGGTTAAACGGAGATTACCATATGACCCAGCAATTCCACCCTTAGGTATATGCAAGAGAAATGAAAACAAACATCCACACAGACATTTTACACATACGTTCATAGCAGCATTATTCATACTAGACGAAAACCAAACAACCCAAACACCCACCAGCTGGCGAATGGATAAATACAATGTAAAATGTGGCGTCTCTGTAGAGTGGAATAGTAGAGCAACAAAAAGGAATGAGGTACTGACACATGCTTCCACATGGATGAGCTTGGAAAACACGATGCTCAGTGAAAGAAGCCAGTCATGGGACCGCATATTGTATGAGTCCATTTATAGGAAAGATCCAGAATTGGTGAATCCATAGGGACAGAAAGGAGATGAGTGTCTACCAGAGCTGGGAGAGATGGGCAAGTGTGGGTCATTAAGGAGTTGTGGGGGTTTCTTTTTGGAGTGACGAAAATGTTCTAAATTTGACTGTAATGATTGTTGCACAACTCTGAATATAGTAAAAGTCATTGAACTGTACATTGTGAATGGGTGAATTATATGGTATGTGAGGTATATCTCAGTAAAGCTGTTAATTTTTTGTTTAAAAAAAATGGTTCTTTGAAAAAGTCAATAAAAGAGATAAGCCACTTGCTAACCTAAACAAGGGGAATGGGAAGAGACAGAAAGAACACAAATAGACAAAGGTAAGTAATGAAAAGGAACATACACACTGAAAAAGAAACTTTTTAAAATCACAAGACTGTTTTGCGTAAGAATAAATGTGTAACCCTAGATGAACTGAATGATCTTTGGAAAAGGCAATGTACCAAAAATAACCCTGGAAGGGATAAAAAAAAAAAAGTCTAAGCTGATCATATTCCACAAAGAAAAAAATGTATTAATCATTTTTCTCTTGTTAATACTGTGATAGAAACGACCCTCAAATCCCAGTGGCTTAAAAAGGCAAAGATTTATTTGCTCACTTGTATGACCTAACAACTGCAAGTTGTGTGTACTTTTGGTCAGCACTGCTTCATGTGTCTTCGTCTTGGGACATTTCTTCACTTCCTGTATTTAACCAGCCTTGCATTCCTGGGATATGCCATTTCGGATGCTCTAAGAATGCCATTCTTGGAGAAAAAAGCAGAGAGCTGACAGAAACCCACAGTGGCTCTTAAAGCTTTTGCTTGGAACTGGCACACATCATGTCCAGGCAAAGGAGTGTATAATCCTTTTTCAGAGAAAGTGGAAAACAGTTGAGAGCAAAAATACGGTCTCATCTGTCAAGAAGCTATCCTCTAAAGAAGTGCCAGGATGACTTAGTGTCACAAGAGATTTGCCTAGGCATTTAAATGGAAATCTCTTTTTCTATTAACAGAAGAAAAATCTTCCAAAATACTTTTATAAAGCAGGTATAATATTTTGATAAGTATTGCACAAAATTAAGACCACAGAAGAATCTCACTTGTGAGTATTGATGCAAAACTCAAAACATAAGCAGAAGCTAACAAAACACTAGAAGAACACTACACATCTAGGCTGGGCATGGTGGCTCACATCTGGAATCCCAGAACTTTGGGAGGCTGAGGCAGGCAGAGCACCTGAGGTCAGGCGTTCAAGACCAGCCTGGCCAACATGGTGAAACCCCATCTGTACTAAAAATACAAAAATTAGCTAGGTGTGGTGGCATGCACCTGTAGTCCCAGCTACTTGGGAGGCTGAGGCGGGAGAATTGCTTGAACCCAGGAAGCAGAGGTTGCAGTGAGCCAAGATGGTGCCACTGCACTCCAGCCTGGGCAACAGAGCTAGACTCTGTCTCAAAAAAAAAAGAACACTACATCTTCATCATGTGGGACTGATTCCAGGAATGCAAGGCTGGTTAAATACAGGAGAAACATAATCACCCACAGGAATGCTGAAAAGCCATTGTTATAGACCAAAAGTCTCTAAGAGGAATCATAACTAGTTGCACAAGTTCCCTTCCCTCTAACATCATCCTCCCAGGAAACCCATCCCAGCCTCAGCAGGGAAGCTTTGGCAGGAACATGCTGTGCTCAGTTTTACTGTACCAGGAATGCTCCTTTCCCTGGGGTGGATGAGGGTCTTGCTCTAAGCCTACATTCTTGGGTCTGGTAGAGCCAGGCATCCGTCCCAGTGCCTGAGTCTTTGCTCCAGTGGAGAGGACATGGCCTTCAGAGATCACTGGCAGCCTGGTGTTTCTGTCCAACCCATGGGACCCAAGCCCTCTCCCAGCTGTTCACACAACTCCTCATCGCCACTCACCTCACCTCTCTCTGCTCCTGTCTGTTGCTGGCTGCATGTAGAGCACAGCTGATTCCATACTCTTCTCTCCCCTGCACTGTATCTAGATGAACCTGACCTGTGACTGAGCTTCCCTGACTTCCCCACCAGTGATGGGAGTTTGTCTTTTCCTTGTGACAACTTACCTGTTACTCCTCAAGGTATTCTCTTACTTATAATCTCTCGTTTCTCCCTTTTGTGCTGTGAAAGACCACCTAGTTCATCTTTTCTGTCAATTCAAGAATCCTCTCGCCAGCATCCGGGAGAGGTGTTTTGCCTGCTTAGGGACCTACAGCCATGGGAAGCTCCCCCTCAGGAGAGCAACCTACTACGCTTTGAAGATGCTTCCTTTTTACCCTATGACACTGGAAGTTCTGGGCACTTCTTAATACTATCAGGATGTAGCCAGGCGCGGTGGCTCAAGCCTGTAATCCCGGCACTTTGGGAGGCCAAGACGGGTGGATCATGAGGTCAGCAGATCGAGACCATCCTGGCTAACATGGTGAAACCCCATCTCTACCAAAAAAATACAAAAAACTAGCCGGACGAGGTGGCGGGAGCCTGTAGTCCCAGCTACTCGGGAGGCTGAGGCAGGAGAATGGCAGGAACCCGGGAGGCGGAGCTTGCAGTGAGCTGAGATCCGGCCACTGCACTCCAGCCTGGGTGACAGAGCGAGACTCTGTCTCAAAAAAAAAAAAAAAAAAAATACTATCAGGATGTGTTTTAAAAACACTTTTCAGTTAATATTATATTTTACCTGTCTAAAATATAATATTATTTACACACATTTACAATTACAATGCATTTACCTGTGTCATTAAGCTACCAGTCTTTATTCATTTTTCCTCATTATTTTTATCTCTTTTTGCTTTCATATGAAACTTTTGACGAAGTCTTAAGTTTTTACTCTACAAAATAGATGATTGCTTCTGGAATATTGATATTAATATTATTGGTACCCTAATGTAGGTTTTTAAAATTTACATTTTCATGCTGAAATATTTTAAATGTATTGACAAGTATGATGCATTGACCTGTGTTGTGTTCTTCAAAACATGATTTTAACAATGCATGATTTCCTCTATCTATGCAAATGCTGCCTTACCCTCCCCTCCTCTATTCCAGCCACTCTGAGCCACTTAGTGCTCATATACACATACATACATACACACACACACACACACACACACACACACACACACACAGACACATATTCCCTTGTGGCTGTCTATCCATCCATCCCTTGTATCCAGGCTTACAGATACCCCCAGATACTTACAGGGTTTCTGGCATATAGTTTATACTCAGTTAATATTTGTTAAATGAGTGAATGTCATACTGTTAGTAAAGGAAACGTCACCTGTTCTCGCCTCTTGCCAGAGATCCGCTTTGACGGGAGAGAGCTTCGAGTTCACCTAGAAAATGAGAAGGAATCAACTTGCTGTGGTCAAACACAAGAGCTCAAGAGTCCAAGATTTTAGAATTTGAGAGAAATGGGCTTGAGTCTTGATTCTACCATTTAAAAGTTATATGAACTTGAAATAATGTTTTTAAGTGATTAGAGATAGGGTCTTGCCCTGTCACCCAGGCTGGAGTGCAGTGGCACAATCATAGCTCGCTTTAGCCTCAAACTTCTGTGCTCAAGCGATTCTCCTGCCTCAACCTCTTGTGTAGCTGGGACTATAGGCAAAGGCCACTATGCCCAGCTTATATGCAAATTTTAAGTATTTTCTCTAAACATCAACTTCCTCACCTGTAAATGGAGATAATAGTTTCTTCCTTTTAGTGTATTGTGAAGGTTGAATAAAACACGTAAAGAACTTTGGAAAGCATCCTGGACAGTAAGCTCTCAATAAATGCTGCTTCGTACTCAACAGTTTGGTGAATATTTACCTTTGAAATTTAAAAGTTCCAGGATATGTACATTCATTCATAAGTCATTGTTCTTCAATAATTATTTGCAGAATTCTGAGAGCCATTTAGATTTACAATTGCAAGTCTCCTTCTATTTCAGAACAAAGGGCTCTAATATTTTCCTTTGGAGTTTCTCAAATTTTTGCATTGGATTTTAGTTCTCTGTTCCCTGTAACTGTCAGGCAGAAGGTAGGGTGATGCAGCCAAGGATCCCCTGCGGCCACCTGAAGCTTGGACAGACAGAGAAGGATCCTGTCCTGGAGCCTTGGAGGGAATGTGGCCCTACTGACACCTTGATTTGGGACTTCTCGCCTCCAGAACTGTGAGAAAGTGAATTTCTGTGGTTTTAGGCCACCAAGTTTGCGACAATTTGTTGCAGCAGCAGTAGCAGGACACATACCAGGTAAAGTAACTCAGGTTCCAGGGATTTGGATGTGGACATATTTGAGAAGCCATTATTTAGCCTACCAGTCTTGATTCATTTTTTTCTCATCATTTTTATCTCTTGTTGCTTTCCTGTGAAACTTTTGAGGAAAGCTTAAGTTTTTACTCTACAAAATGGATGATCACCTCTGGAGTGTTCATATTAATATTATCTGCACCCTATGTAGGCTTTTTAAATTTACATTTTTATGTTGAAATATTTTAAAGTAAATTGTAATTATTGTGGCATTACACCCCTAAGTATTCAGCCTACGTCTCTTAAAAAAAAAAAAAAAAAAAAAAACCTTCTTCCACTTGCCCCAAATAGTGCTTTCATACCAACTCAATTTAATGATTTCTTATTATTATTTATTACTGGGCCATATTCAAATTTTTCCAGTTTCCCTAAAACTATCCTTTTTGTCTGGTTTGTTAAAATAGGAATCCAGTCCAGAACCTTGCATTGTATCTGGGAGCCCTGACCCGAGAATGTCCTAAATTCCCTCTAGAGTCACTGGAGACAGACCTTGCTATCATCCTGTGTGAAAGGAGCACATTGAGGCTGAGTGAGTTACCCCAAAGTTACACCCTGATAAGTAGCAGAATCTGGATTGGATCATTACTCTTTTGATTCCAAATGTCATGCACTGGTATGGCGTGCTTTGGAAAGAAGAGTGGCCATGCACAGCTTATATTTGGACCCCAATAGCTTTTCCTTCTGGCCAGCTGATGTCCAGCAGGCCCATTAATCAGATGTGTATCCACTCTCTTAGTCTTTCCTCCCAAAAAGTGCCAGTGTCAAGATTTTTTTTTTTTTCTTTTTTTTGAGACAGAGTCTCACTCTGTCACCCAGGCTGGAGTGCAGTGGTGCGATCTCGGCTCACTGCAACCTCCTCCCAGGTTCAAGCAATTCCCTGCCTCAGCCTACCTAGTAGCTGGGATTGCAGGCACCCGCCACCACACCCGGCTAATTTTTGTATTTTTAGTAGAGATGGGGTTTCATCATCTTGGCCAGGCTGGTCTTGAACTCCCGACCTTGTGATCCACCCACCTCGGCCTCCCAAAGTGCTGCAAGTGTCAAGATTTCATTTGCTGCCTCCATAAACTGCCTCGGGAATCTCTTGTCTTTGGGTTGAAAAGACTTTTAGACTTACATAGTCCTTCCTCCCCAAAAGTGCAAGTGTCAAGATGTCATTGTATTTTTGTTATCAAATCATTAGGTCTCTATTCCCTACTTGACTTTGACTCTTGGAGATGGAGAACATGTGTTAGGTACTTTCATATTCTCTCAGCACAATTTCTCTGTTGAACAGAGGCTGTCCCGGGACTTGTGTCCCAGCCCAGCTGGGAGGCTTACCTTCCGGCCTGTGTCCACGTCAGCCACCATCACAATGACCTATTGCCTCTTTTGTCCTCTACATCATTGGAAATAAACATTAAAAAGCTGCCTGAGAACTGAGAGGCTGTCCCTCTGTGGCGCGATGAACACGGCCAGGTTCCCCTTCCTCTCTGTGGCAGCAGAACTTGGCTGCACCCCAAATGCAACAGGATGGCAGATGGGAGATTGCTGTTCATTAACCCCAAGACCTCTGGAATAATCCTAGGTTCTCCAGCCCTGGGCTATAGGGGACTTGTCCTATTTATTATTTATTTCCCAGGGAGGCTCCGTGTGAGCTCCCCGGGGTGTCCCTTGGGAAAGTGGAGCTTTGTCATTTCCGGTGCCCTGTGCACCCCCTCAGGAGCACTTTCTTGGAAGGGGGGAGGATGTGGTCCAGCAGTACTGGGATTTCTTCCATGAGAAGTTATTATCTGCCTGTTTCTTGGGTGGAACTAGAGATCTAACCAATCTATCAAAAAAAAAAAAATCTCCTGTGATATTTGCAATAATACTCCTTTAATTAAGTCGCAAAAGGCCTCTGCTAAAATTAAGATGTCTTGCCTGGAGAGAATCATCTCTCGAGATCCTCGAGAAAGTGTGAAGCCGTGGCCATTCTCATTTCAGCGTGGGTTTTTTCTTGGAGTCTTTATGAGAAGGTCATTTTAAACTTGGTCAGGAAATGGGGAGATGCCAAGCGAGAGACGCAGTGCTTTGGAGCCTCTAGCAGGTAGAAGTTTGGGAACAAGGGGCAGTAGACGTTAGAAAACCTCGGGCTCTGGACATACCTCCGGCTCCACCGCAGATCCCCAGCGAACAGGAGCTCCAGGGTGCACAGCCATTGCCTTCCCCCAGAGTGGGGATCCAGCACTGGTCCTCTGGGTGCAGCTGCTGCAACTGTGATCAGAGCTCAGATCCCGAGCCACGTCCATCCCACCAGCATCTCTGTGGACACGAACTTTATTGCTCTTCCTCCAGAAAAAGACTGGAAAAGAAAAGTTCAATTTTAGAATATATTTACAGTTGTCTTAGAATTACTAACCCGGCCGGGCACGGTGGCTCACGCCTGAGAGGCTGAGGTGGGCAGATCACAAGGTCAGGAGTTCAGGACCAGCCTGGCCAACATGGTGAAACCCCATCTCTACTAAAAATACAAAAATTAGCCAGGCATGGTGGCGGGTGCCTGTAATCCCAGCTACTCGGGAGGCCGAGGCAGGAGAATCACTTGAACCCGGGAGACAGAGGTTGCAGTGAGCCGAGATTGCGCCATTGCACTCCAGCCTGGGCAACAGAGCGAGACTCCATTTCAAGAAAAAAAAGAAAAAGAAAAAGAATTAACTAGGTTAATTCTCCCTGCCCCCTTTCAGTGTGGTTATGTTACTCATTTGAAAGACAGTGGGAGCGGGAGGGGAATGTGTTACAAAATCATAAAACATACCATATAGGCAGATAGATGGAGCTATAGGTATAGATGTTGATACAGCCATACAAACAGATATGTATATAAAATCAAGTATAGAAGAAAACCAACCAAAAATAATACAACTGGAAACAAATAAATCTAACTGTATTTCAAATTAGTAACAAACCACACTGAAAAAAAGGAAGGAGATCTAAACTAGGTAACTCTTGAACACAGTAATTTGACTATATATGTCCAGGATGAAGAAAACTTTAACTGTAAAAAATATGTTTTCCTCTTGTTATAATTTTGTTAACAGTAGTATGGAAATACTTTATGTATATTCTAAGATTTAGCAAATAAATAAATATAATATGGGTAACATAGTAAGAGCCAGGTTGCTTAATGTTGCAGAAGGGAGTTACAAATATGGAAAGGGGTGGCCGGACGTGGTGGCTCACGCCTGTAATCTCAGCACTTTGAGAGGCCGAGGCAGTAGATCATTTTAGGTCAGGAGTTCGAGACCAGCCTGACCAATATGGTGAAACCCCATCTCTATTAAAAACACAAAAAATTAACTGGGTGTGGTGGCGGGCACCTGTAATCCCAACTACTTGGGAGGCTGAGGCAGGAGAATCACTTGAACCTGGGAGATGGGGGCTGCAGCGAGCCAAGATCGTGCCACTGTACTCCAACCTGGGTGACAGAGTGAGACTCCATCTCCAAACAAACAAATATGGAAAGGGGAAGGGCTGGAATGAACCCCGGGATGTTGCCCTAGAATTGGAAGTATGATTATAAGCGCATGGTTCTGGAGAGAGAGAGGAGAAGGAGGTGTGCGTATTTGTGTATATACACAAAGCTTAGCTCTGTCCATTGGGAGGACCTCAATAGCAATGAGCACATCTATTAGTTACCCAGACCTCAGCTTTGAAATAGCATTCTCTTCCAAGAGAAACAAAGACCTTTTGGAGAAACGTATAATTCCACTTCGGGGCAGAGAAAATAAAAGATGAGTCTGGAACATTTGTTCTGCCAGAAAGGAGTAAAGTGTCCCAAAATTGATGAAAGCCCAAAGACAGAGAAGCTAACTCAAGGGGTTCCCAGTGACAAAGTGGAAAAATCAAGCAACAATATGAAGGCAGGAATGAATTATAACTCATAGATAAAATAAGTATATCATACTGCTGCAAATGGATTAATAAATGAATAAATGAACAGATGAATAAATAATAAAAAAAATCCTCAGATATAATTTCAACTAATAAATGTATAAGGCATGATTGAATCAGAAAAAAAGTCTTATTTGGCAGACACAATAACACTTGTCCAGGGATAGTTATTCATTACAAAGAAAAAATTGTATCGCTTCAGTGGACAGACCAGTATACATCACCTTTCCCAAGTGGTCAACAACAGCATCACCAATATTGGGATAAATTACGTACCTTCTCATAGACCACACTGAGAAGGACATTGCATTTCTGTCATGCTTCTGCCTACAGCTTCATAACCTGAATCTATGTATGAGAAAATATCAGACAAAATTCAAACAAGGCATTGATGCAGTGATGACAGCAAAATGGCAACCAGGAAGTCCCCAAACATGTGACAACTTCTCAGGGACAAAAACAGCTCTGGGAGAGCGCCAGAGTGCATTTAAGAAGCTTCAGCAGCACAGTGGAGCACAGAAACAGAATGGCTGCAGCCTAGAAAAATACAGGCCTACCTGGCGAGGATGGTGAAACCCCATCTCTACTAAAAATACAAAAATTAGCCGGGCGTGGTGGTGCACACCTGTAATCCCAGCTACTAGGGAGGCTGAGGCAGGAGAATAGTTTGTACCCTGGAGGCAGATGTTGCAGTGAGCCGAGATCACGCCACTGCACTCCAGCCTGGGTGACAGAGCAAGACTCCAACTCAAACAAAACAAAACAAAAACAAAAACAGAACACAGAATGATGAATCCTTTCCAGAAGGGTTTTCAGTTGACTTTGCCCAGGTGCATCAGTGGAATCACTATCTAGGGCAGCCATAGCCTTACAAAACGTGTTTCTTACATGATAATAAGACTTGAAAGTAGACATGACTTGGCCAGGTGTGGTGGTTTGCACCTGATCTCAGCACTTTGGGAGGCTGGGGCCGACAGATTGCCTGAGGTCAGGAGTTCGAGACCAGCCTGTAAAACGTAGAGAGACCCCGTCTCTACGAAAATGCAAAGTTAGCTGGGCGTAGTGGCACATGCCTGTGGTCCCAGCTGCTAGGGAGGCTGAGGCAGAAGAATCACTTGAACCCAGGAGGCGGAGGTTGTGTTGAGCTGAGATCGCGCCATTGCACTCCACCTTGGACAACAAGAGCAAAAGTCTTGCTTCAAAGGGGGGTACAATTGCTTGGGCTCTGCCCTGCTCTGTCAGGTGGAGGCAGCATTGGCAAAGACTGTAGAGGTCCTCAGCGGGGAAAGGTGTCCAAAGTGCAGAGAGTGTCTGAGACTTAAAAAAAAAAAAGTAGACATGACTCCTTGATCCATGAGCTGCAGAATGGATATTGTGTTTGAAAACATTAGTTTCCTTGTGTGTCTCCATCAGAGCCCTTGGGTGAACTGGTGCCTTGTCAATGAGCAGTCATATTTTGAAAGGAATCTTTTTCTTCTGAGAAGCAGGTCTCAACAGTGGTTTACAATATTCAGTAAACCGTGCTGTAAACAGATGTGCGGTCATCCAGACTTTGTTATTCTACCGACAGTGCACAGGCAGAATACATTCAGTAAAATCCTTAAGGGCTGCAGGATTTTTGAAATGGTAAATGAGCATTAGCTTTAACTTCAAGCAACCAGCTGCATTTGCCCCTAACAAGAGTCAGTCTGTTCTTTGAAGCTCTTTGAAGCTGTGAAGCCAGGCATTGCTTTCTCCTCTCTCACTCAAAAAGTTCTAGATGTCATCTTCTCACACTTTTGTGTTATGGAGATGGTCCCTTCCTTTTCCCTCCTTTCTCTCTCTCTCTTTTCCTTCCTCCCTTCCTTCCTTCCTCTCCCTTCCTTCCTCTCCCTTCCTTCCTCTCCCTTCCTTCCTTCCTCTCCCTTCCTTCCTCTCCTTCCTTCCTTCCTTCCTCTCCCTTCCTTCCTTCCTTCCTCCCTCTCCCTTCCTTTCTTCCTCCCTCTCCCTTCCTTTCTCTCTCTCTCTTTCTCTTTCTGATGGAGTCTTGCTCTGTCGCCCAGGCTAGAGTGCAGTGGTGCAATCTCGACTCACTGCAGCCTCTGCCTCCCGGGTTCAAGTGATTCTCATGCCTCAGCCTCCCAAGTAGCTGGGACTACAGGCACCCGCCACCATGCCTGGCTAATTTTTGTATTTTTAGTAGAGACAGGGTTTCACCATATCGGAGATGGCTTCTTTTCTTAAACCTCATGAATCAACCTCTGCTAGCTTCCAACTTTTCTTCTGCAGCTTCCTCCCCTTTCTCAGTTTTCATAGAATTGAAGAGAGTTAGGGTATTGCTCTGGAGTAGGCTTTGGCTAAAGGGAATGTTTTGGCTGGTTTGATCTTATCCAGACCACTCAACCCCTCTCCACATCAGTAATAAGACAGTTTCACTTCCTCATATTTCATACGTTCACTGGAGTGGTACTTTCACTTTCTTCAAGAACCTTTTCTTTGCATTCACAACTTGGCTGTTTGACACAAGGCTTAGCTTCCAGTCTATCCCTGCTTTTGACACACCTTCCTCACCAAACTTAATCATCTCTGGATTTCGATTTAAAGTGAGAAAGTTGGGTTCAGTGGTGCACACCTGTAATCCCAGCTATTTGTGAGGCTGAGGCAAGAGGGTTTCTCAAGCTCAAGAGTTTGAGACCAGCCTGGGCAATATAGTGAGACCCTGTCTCAAAAATAATAATAAAATAAAGTGAAAGGCATGCAACTCTTCCTTCATTCCAACACTTAGAGGCCATTGTAGGGTTATTGATTGACCTGATTTCAATATTGTTGTGTCTCAGGAAATAGACCCAAGGAGAGGGACAGAGGTAATGGAATGGCCGGTTGGTGGGGCAGTTAGAACACATACAACATTTATCAATTAACTTCACCATCTTACATGGGTGCAGTTTGTGGAGCCAAAAACCAGTGACAAGGGTAACATCTAAGAAAAGTGATCGCAAATCACCATAACAGATATAAGAACAAAAATAGTTTTCAAAATGCTCATCATCACTGGCCATCAGAGAAATGCAAATCAAAACCACAATGAGATACCATCTCACACCAGTTAGAATGGCAATTATTAAAAAGTCAGGAAACAACAGATGCTGGAGAGGATGTGGAGAAATAGGAACACTTTTACACTGTTGGTGGGATTGTAAACTAGTTCAACCATTATGGAAAACAGTATGGCGATTCCTCAAGGATCTAGAACTAGAAGTACCATATGACCCAGCCATCCCATTACTGGGTATATACCCAAAGGAATATAAATCATGCTGCTATAAAGACACATGCACACGTATGTTTATTGCGGCACTATTCATAATAGCAAAGACTTGGAATCAACCCAAATGTCCATCTGTGACAGACTGGATATAAGAAAATGTGACACATATACACCATGGAATACTATGCAGCCATAAAAAAGGATGAGTTTGCGTCCTTTGTAGGGACATGGATGCAGCTGGAAACCATCATTCTTAGCAAACTGTTACAAGAACAGAAAACCAAACACCACATGTTCTCACTCATAGGTGGGAACTGAACAATGAGATCACTTGGACTCGGGAAGGGGAACATCACACACCGGGGCCTATCACGGGGAGGTGGGAGCGGGGAGGGATTGCATTGGGAGTTATACCTGATGTAAATGACGAGTTGATGGGTGCAGCACACCAACATGGCACAAGTATACATATGTAACAAACCTGCACGTTATGCACATGTACCCTAGAACTTAAATTTAAAAAAAATAGTTTTCAATATTGAGAGAATTAATTTGACACAGAGAACTGAAGTGAGCACATGTTGTTGGAAAAATGGCACCAATAGACTTGCCCAAGGCAGGGTTGCCATAAACCTTCAATTTGTAAAAGGTGAAATATCTTTACAGTACAATAAAATGAGGCATACCTGTATATGAAACATTTTGCTGGCATTATTCCATCCTCCAGGCTGGAAAAGGAGGTGCCAAGAGGGATCTTGCCAGCAGCAACTTCCCCTCATGAGGGGAAAAGAAGAGTGAGAGCTCCTTCAGGACTTCTCTCCACTTGGGACACCTTTCCCCACTGAGGACCTCCACAGTCTTTGCCAATGCTGACTCCACCTGACAGAGCCGGGCAGAGCCCAAGCAATTGCACCCTCATCTCTGGAGACAAAGCAGGAACCGCTGCTACATGCCAATATCCCCGATGAACACAGACACAAAAATCCCCAACAAAATACTAGCAAACCCAATTTAACGACACATACACCATGATCCAGCGGGATGTATCCCTAGGGTACAAGAATGAGCAACATATGCAAATCAATGTGATACACCCCATTAAGAGAACAAAATAAAAATGTGTTAACAGAATGAATTTTAAAATGAAAGAAAGAAATGATTCCGGAGACATAAGTGTCTCAACAGAAGTAGAAGAAAACATTTAACAAAATTCCACATTCTTTCTTGATAAAAACCCTCAACAAATCGGTATAGAGAGGATGCAGAGGAAAGATGGCTCAATAGAAACCTACACTGGTCATCCTCCTTGCAAGAACACCAAATTTACAACTATCTACACACGAAAAGCACCTTCATAAGATCCAAACTCAGGCGAGCAATCACAGCACCTGGTATGAACTTCATGTTGCAGAAAGAAGCACTGAAGAGGGTAGGAAAGACAGTCTGGAATTGCAGATGCCACCCTTCTCCCATCCCCCAGCAGTGGCCACATGGTGCAGAGAGAGACTGTGTGTGCCTGGGGGAGAGAGAATGCAGTGAGTACGGGACTTTGTATTGAAACTCAGTGCTGCCAACACTGGGTAAAACTCAGCTAATGCCCATGAAGGGCACATTTAGACAAACCCTAGCCAGAGGAATATTGCCCATCCCAGCAGCTGGATCAGAACCCAAGTTTCAGCAAGCCTCACCACCACAGGCTAAAGTACTCTGGGGTCCCACAGAAACTTGAAAGGCAGTTTAGGCCACAAGAACTGAAACTGCTAGGTGAGTCCTGGTGCTGTGCTGGGCTCAGAGATAGTGGACTTGTGGGGGAGGGCACATGACCTAATGAGACATCAGATGGGGCAGCTAAAGGAGTGCTTGTGCCACCCCTCACCAACCCCACACAGCATAGCCTGCAGCTGTGAAAGAGCTTTCCTTCTGCTTGAGGAGAGTGAAGAGTAAAGAGGACTTTGTCTTGCAACTTGGATACCAGCTCAGCCACAGTGCCCAGGGCACTGGGCAGTTACAAGGCCCCCATTTCAGGCCCAAATTCCCAGACATTTCTGGACACAACCTGGGCCAGAAGGGAACCTACTGCCTTGAAGGGAAGAACTCAGCCCTGGCAAGATTTATCACCTGCTGACTGAAAAGCCCTTGGGCCCTGAATGATTGACAGCAGTAACCAGATAGCACACACCATCAGCCTTGGGTGAGACTCTGAGACAGTTTGGCTTCAGGTTAGACCCAGTACACTCACAGCTGTCCTGTCTACGAAAAGACACTCCTTCTGGTTAAGAAAAGCAGAGGGAAGAGTAAAGGCGACTTTGTCTTGCACCTTAGGTACCAGCTCAGCCACAGTGGGGTAGAGCACCAAGCAGGCTCTTGGAGTCCTTGATTCCAGGTCTTGGCTCTTGGATGGCATTTCTGGGCATACCCTGACCCAGGGGTAGCCTATTTCCCTGAAGGGTGAGTTCCAGGCCTGGCAGCATTCACTATGATGCTGACTGAAGAGCCTTTGGGCCTTAAGCAAACACTGGCAGTAGCCTGGTGATATAATTTGGATATTATCCCTGCCCGAATCTCATGTTGAATTGTAATCTCCAATGTTGGAGATGGGGTCTGGTGGGAGATGCTTTGGTCATGAAGGCAGATTCCTCATGGTTTCGTGCAGCTCTCGGAACCATGAGCGAGTTCTTGTAAGATCTAGTTGTTTAAGTGTGTAGCACCTCCCACAACAACTGTCTCTCTCTCTCACTTTTGCCACATGAAGTGTCTGTACCTATCTGCCATGAGGAAAGCTTCCCAGAAGCAGATGCTGATATACAGCCTGCAGAACTGTAAGCCAATTAAACCTCTTTTCTTATAAATTACCCAGTCTTGGGTATTTCTTTACAGCAATGCAAGAGCAGCCTAACATGGAAAATTGGTATTGAGAACTGAGGAACTGCTTAAAGATACCTGAAAATTGCTACATCTGAAAATGGGGAAATGACTTTAGAACTGGGTAATGGGCAGAGGACAGAAGAGTTTGAAGGCTCAGAAGACGACAGAAAAATGTGGGAAAGTTTCAAACTTCTTCAAGACTGGCTCAATAGTTGTCACCAAAATACTGATGGTAATATGGACAGTGAAGTCCAGGCTGATGAGGATTTGGATGTAAATGAGGAACTTACTAGAAACTGGAGCAAAGGTCACCCAACTTATGCCTTAGCAAAGAGCTGGGGTGCACTGTGTTCATGCCCTAGGGATCTGTGGAAGGTTGAACTTCAGAATGATGACGAGATATTTGGCAGAAGAAATTTCTAAGCAGCAAAACATTCAAGAAGTTGCCTGGTAGCTTCTAACAGCCTACACTCAGATACAGGAGCAAAGAAATAACTTAAGGTTGGAATTTATATTTAAACAGGAAGCAGAATGTAAAAGTTTGAAAAATGTGGAGCCTGGCTATGTGGAAAAGAAAGAAAGAAAGCTTTTTATGGAGAGGAATTCAAGCAGGCTGTAGAGCAACCACTTGCTAGAGATACTTGCATAACTAAAGGGGAGGCAAGTGCTACTATCCAAGACAATGTGAAAAAGTCCTTGAAAGCATTTCAGAGACCTTCATGGCAGCCCCTCCCATCATGGATCCAGAGGCCTAGGAGGGAAGAATGGTTTCTTGGGCCAGGCCTAGGGTTCTGCTGCCCTGTGTAGCCTTAGGACACTGCTCCCACATCCCAGCCACTCCAGCTCCAGCTGTGGTTCAAAGGAGCCCCGGTATAGCTCAAGCTGCCACTTTGGAGAATGTAAGCCGTAAGTCTTGGTGGCTTCCATATGGTGTTAAGCTTGCAGGGGCATAGCAAGAGTGAAGGAGGCTTGGCAGCCTTTGCCTAGATTCCAGAGGATGTATGGGAAAGCCTGGACATCCAAGCAGAAGTCTGCTGCAGAGGCAGAGCCCTCACAGAGAACCTCTATTAGGGCAGTGGAGAGAGGAAACGTGGGATTGGAGGACCCATACAAAGTGTGCCCACTGGGGTACAGCTTAATGGAGCTGTGGAAAAAGGCCACCACCCTGAAGACCCTAGATTGGTAGATGCACTGGCAACTTGCACCCTACACCTGGAAAAGCCACAGGTACTCAACTCCAGGCCATGAGAGAAACCACAGGGGCTGAACCCTGCAAAGCCACAGTGGTACCGCTGCCCAAGGCCTTGGGAGGCCATTCCTCATATCAGTGTGCCTAGGATGTGGGACATGGAGTCAAAGATTATTTTGGAACTTTGAGATTTAATGACTGCCCTGCTGGGTTTCAAGTTTGAATGGGGCCTATAGTTCCTTTCTTTTGTCCAGTTTCTCCCTTTTGCAATGAGAATGTTTAACAAATGCCTCTACCCCCATTGTATCTTGGAAGTAAATAACTTGTTTTTGATTTTATAAACTCATAGGTGGAAGGGACTTGCCTTGTCTTGGATGAGATATTGGACTTTTGGAACAAGTTAAGACTTTGGGGGACTGTTGAGAAAGCATGATTGTATTTTGCAATGTGAGAAGTACATGAGATTCTTGGGACCAGAAGTGGTATGATATAGTTTGGATATTTGTCCCTGCCCAAATCACATGTTGAATTTTAATTTTCAGTGTTGGAGATGGGGCCTGGTGGGAGGTGTTTTGGTCATGGGGGCAGATTCTCCACAGCTTGGTGCTTTCTTGTGATAATGAGTTGTCACAAAATATGCTTAAGTGTGAGGTACCTCCCTTCCCCAGGGAAAGGGTGACTTGGTGGTCCAAAGGGAAGAAGACAAGCCTGGTACAAACCAGATTGGCAAAACTACAATAAATATCTAACCCTTCAATCCTCAGCCACTGAAAAACATCCACAAGCATCAAGACAATCCAGGAAAATATGACCTCATCAAATGAACTAAATAAGTCACCAGGAACAACTCCTGGAGAAACAGAGATATGTGAACTTTCAGAGAGAGAATTCAAAATAGTTGTTTTGAGGAAACTCAAAGAAATTCAAGATAACACTGAGAAGGAACTCAGAATACTATCAGATAAATTTAACAAAGATTCAAATAGATAAAAAGAATCAAGTAGCAATTCTGAGGCTGAAAAATGCAATTGACATGCAAAAGAATACATCAGAGTTTCTTAATAGCAAAAATGATCAAGCAGGAGAAAGAATTAGTAAGCTGGAAGACAGGGTATTTGAAAATACACAGTCAAAGGAGGCAAAAAAAAAAAAAAGAATAAAAAAGAATGTGAAGCATACCTACAGGATCTAGAAAATAGTCTCAAAAAGGCAAATCTAAGAGTGACTGGCCTCAAAGAGGAGGTAAAGAGATAAAGATACAAAGTTTATTCAAAGGGATAATAGCAGAGAATATCCTAAACCTAGAGAAATATATCAATATCTAAGTACAAGAAGGTTATAGAACAGCAAGCAGACTTAACCCAAAGAAGACTACCTCAAGTCATTTAATAAACAAACTCCCAAAGATCAAAGAAAGAATCCCAAAAGGAGCAAGAGAAAAGAAAAAAATCACACACAATGAAGCTCCAATATATCTGACTGCAGACTTTTCAGTGGAGAAAAGGGTAGGGGAGAGTAGCATGACATATTTAAAGTGCTGAAGGAAAAAACAGAGTTTACCTAGAAGAGTATATCTGGTGAAAATATCCTTCGAATACTAAGGAGAAGTAAAAATCTTCCTAGAGAAACAACCGCTGACTGAGGGATTTCATTAACACTAGACCTGTTCTGCAAGAAATCCTAAAGCGTGGTCTCCGATCTGAAAGACAAAGATGTTAATGAGCAATAATAAACTGGCTGAAGGCACAAAACTCAGTGCTAATGGTAAGTACATAGAATATTAATTGTGGTGTGTAAACTATTCTAATCTTAATTAGAAAGACTTAAAGATGAACCAATCAAAAGTAATTACTAAAACAACTTTATAAGACACAGAAAATACAATAAGATATAAATAGAAACATCAAAAAATTAGAAAGTGAGGTGGAGGGACGAAGTTAAAGTGTAAAGTTTTTCTTCATTTTCTTTTTGCTTGTTTATGCAATCATGTTAAGTTGTCATCAGTTTAAATAATAGGTTGTAACACATTATTTGCAAGCCTCATAACCTGAAATCCAAAAACATACAATGGATACACACATACAAAAAAAGGAAGAAATTAAAACATAATACCTAAGGAAATCACCTTCACTAAATTTAAAAAGGAAGGAGGACAAGGCGCAGTGGCTCATGCCTGTAATCCCAGCCCTTTGGGAGGCCAAGGTGGGCAGATCACGAGGTCAGGAAATCAAGACAATCCTGGCCAACATGGTGAAACTCTGTCTCTACTAAAAACACAAAAATTAGCCAGGCATGGTGGCGGGCACCTATAATCCCAGATACTTGGGAGGCTGAGGCAGGACAATCACTTGAACCTGGGAAATGGAGATTGCAGTGAGCCAAGATCACGCTACTGCACTCTAGCCTGGCGACAGAGACTCCATCTCAAAAAAAAAAAAATTGAAGGAAAGGATAGAAAGGAAGGAAAGTAAGAGAAAAAAGACCACACAACAACCATAAAACAAATAATAAATTGGCAGCAGTAAGTCCTTACTCATCAATAATAACATTGAATATAAATGGACTAAACTATCCAGTCAAAAACATAGAGTGGCTTAATGAATTATAAAAGCAGAACCCAGGGATCTGTTGCCTACAAGAAACACGCTTCATCTATAAAGGTACACAGAGACTCAAAGGAATGGGAAAAGAGCAGGAGTGGTTATATTTATATCAGACAAAATAAATTTTAAGACAAAAACTATAAAGAGAGACAAAGAAGGTCACATATAATGATAAAGGGATCAATTCAGCAAAAGGATATAATAATTATAAATATGTATGCACCCAACATCGGAGCACCCAGACATATAAAGCAACATTTTTAGAGCTAAAGAGAGAGATAAACCCCAATATGATAATACTGGAGACTTCAACAGCCCACTAGCATTAGACAGATCTTCCAGACAGAAAGTCAACAAAGAAACATCGGACTTAATCTGCATTATAGACCAAAATGGATCTAATCAATATTTATAGAACATTTGCTCCAATGGCTGCTGAATTCACATTCCTCTCCTTAGCACATGGATCATTCTCAAGGATAAACCATATGTTAGGCCACAAAACAAGTCTTAACACATTCAAAAAATTGAAATAATATCAAGTATCTTCTCTGACCACAATGGAATAAAACTAGAAATCAATAATGAGAGAAATTTTGGAAAATATACAAATATATGGAAATTAAACAATATGCTCCTGAATGACCAGTGAGCCCCAACTAGTTAGTACTAAGAAGTGCCCAGGCTACAGCATCACAAGGTAAAATGGGAACCCAATGCAAAGTGGGGTGGGTTGCTCTACTGTGGAGGGTTCTCCATCACTGTAAGCCCTAAACAGGCAAAACAGCCTCTTCCAGCACTTTGGGAGGTGGAGGATCACCTGAGGTCAGGAGTTGGAGACCAGCCTGGCCAACATGGTGAAACCCCATCTCTACTAAAAAATACAAAAATTAGCCAAACATGGTGGCAGGCTACTCGGGAGGCTGAGGCAGGAGAATCCCTTGAACCCAGGAGACGGAGGTTGCAGTGAGCCGAGATCACACCACTGCACTCCAGCCTGGGTAACAAGAGTGAGACTCCATCTCAAAACAAAACCAAAAACAAGAAAAATGAAATAGATTGCCTTCCACAGCACCTGTAATTCCAATGCTCATTCTTTTAGCAAAAAGGGAAAAGAAGAGGAGTTAGAATTAAGGGAAAACTTTGAGGATTTACAAGCAAGTTGTCCTGAAAGTGACGGACTCCTGTCAGTGGTGGGGATTCCAAGGAAGCTCAGGGTCTGGGGTGGGTCCATGCAGAGGTGGTCCAGGAGGAGAGGAGCTACACAGAATGGTCTGTGCTCTACGTGCAGCTGGCACCAGACAGGAGAAGACAGGTGAGTGGGGTGATGAACAACAGTATAAACAGCCAGGATAGGAGGGCTTGAGTCTCAGGGGGTAGACAGAAACACCAGGATTCCAGTGACCTCTAAGGGCCATGTTCCCTCCAAGGACTAAGGACTCAGGCACTGGACAGGATGACTGGCTCTGTCAGACCTCACAGTACAGACTCGGAGCAAGAACCTCACCCACCTCAAGTAAAGGAGCATTCCTGGTAAAGTCAAACTGAGCACAGCATGTTCCTGCCAAAGCCTCCCTGCTGAGGCTGCTGAGAACTTCCTAAATCCCTTCAAGAGTCACTGAAGGTAGATGTTGCTATCAACCTGTGCTATACAAGGAAACTGAGGTCCAAAGAGGCTAAGTGACAAAAAACTAAAAATAAATCTACCATATGATCCGGCAATCTCACTGCTGAATATATGTCCAAAAGAAAGGACTATATAGAAGTATATAGAAGATCTATCTGCTCTGCTATGCTTGTTGTAGCATTATTCACAATAGCCAAGATAGTGAATCACCCGAAGTGTCCATCAATGGATAACTGGATAAAGAAAATGTGGTATAAACACACAATGGAATATTATTCAGCCATAAAAAGAATGAAATTCGGTCACTGGCAGCAACGTGGATGAACCTGAGGGACATCATATTAAGTGAAATAAGCCAAGTTCCAAATGACAAATATTGCATGTTCTCACTCGTGCGTGGGAGCTAAAAAGAATTGATCTCAGGAAGGTAAAGAGTAGAATGATGACTAACAGAGGCTAGAAAAGGTAGAGAGAAGGACCGAATGAAGAGAGTTTGGTAATGGGTACAAAAATACAGTTAGAAAGAATAGATTGTGGTGTTTGATAGCTTACCAGGGTGGCTATAGTTAACAATAACTTTTTCTATATTTCAAAATACGTAGAAGAGAAGATCTGAAATGTTCTCAACATAAAAATATGATAAATGTTTGAGATGATGGATATCCCAAATACCCTGATTTGATCATTATAGATAGTATGCATGTATCAAAATATCACATGCTTCCCATAAATGTATGCAATTATCATGTATCAAAAATAAATAAATGAGACTGAGTGAATTGCCCCGAAGTCACACCCTGATAAGTAGCAGAATCTGGATCTGATCGTGATTCTTTTGACTCCAAATGCTATGCTTCAGTGTGGTGCGCTTAGGAAAGAAGAATGGTAATCAGGAGCTTACATTTGCACCCCAATAGCTTCCTCCTAGCCAGCTAGTGTTCATTCTGATTGGGGTCTCTCCCACTGATGGTCCCAGAGATCTTCTCGTGTGTCTCCTGACTTCCTTCCATCAGTGCCTTGAAAACACAGGTTCCCCTCAACCCCACCCTTAGACTTCACGTCTGGAGGTTCTCGCATACTCTTTCTTCTGCCTGAAACATTCCCTCCTCTGCCACTGTCCACCCGCTAGCTCTTCCTTTAACTTATATTCATCCCTTAGGTCACAACATGAACACCCCAAAGGGGACTTTCTGCACCTTCCTGGGTATTCTGATATTTCTAATACCCCTGTATTTTAACACCACTAGAATTTCCGATATTGATTTGATTACGTCTATCACCAGATGAAAGCTTCAGTAAGTCTGGATCCCTGTATGTTTTGTTCTGCGTGTGATTCCTCAGTACCTACAATAACTCCTGGCACAAAAGAGATACTCAAGAAATACTGGATGCTCGAGTCCATGAAGACATGAACACTGGAAGACGTATAATTCAACCTTTTCATTCTACAACTAGAAAACCGGGGACACAGGGAAGTAGAGAAATAAAAAGCTAGTTTCCCTGGATTCGTGAGCGTGTGGCTGGGTGAGTGCTAGCCACTGACCATATATTCCAAGAAGTCTAGGACCCTGTACTCTCTGCAACGCGGAGGAATGGGTCAGTGGTAGGCTTGCCTTGATACCAAGCAGGAGATCATTCCTACCCAAACCTGTAACCCTTTCATGTCAAGGACCAGTCTCCTAGAAACGTATTTCTCAGTCAAAGCACAACCCCTCTCCCTACCCTCCACCGCCTTTTTTTTTTAGAGTGCCCAACTTTCTGAGACTCCTAGCTGGGATGACAGTGTGAACTACACAGCCATCCTAAAAGGCTCATCCTGAGATTGTGTCTATGACGGGAAACTCTTCTTTCACCAGTTGGTTCTCTAGCCCAGTGGGGCTGGCTCTGAATCACTCCCAGACCCCTTGTTTGTGAAGCCGGCCCTGGCCACACCAGCCTGCAGGGATCCATCTGTGGCTTCACTCCCATATCACCTATTTTCTGTACCCTTCGTCTGGTGATACCCCACGGACTATCTTTGGAATATCCTGACTTCGGCCTGGAGAGACGTTTACACTTACATCGTCTTTCTTTCCAAACAGTACAAGGATCAAGATTTCATCATATTCTCTTACCAGAGGCTTAGGTCTTTACTTTCTTACCGGATTCAGACTCTTCAGCGATGAATAGCATGCTAATTCCTTACAATAAATGAATAAACATATATAATTGGTTCCTTTTCTCTATATATTATACTATGTATTTTCTATATAATTTTATATATTTTGTAAATAAAACTGGTTCCATTTCAGATATGTGTGTGTATGTGTGTGTGTATATATTACCATTTCTCTGGAGAGCCAATATGCTTTCCCTGTGAACAAAAATGACAATGGAAAATAAAAACAAGGATAGCTCATTCTTTGTAGCTGCAGAGGGTTGACAGCATCCTGAACTGAAAATCTGGTTCAGAGATACTACTCTGACAAGATCTTAAACTGAAAAAAAGCACAAAATTATCTCAATCTCTTTTCCTAGTATAAAGGCTCATATAAAATTTTTCAACTGTAAGCATCTTATTTGGTTTTTAGCTCAAAATAAATATATCCTTGAATAGAAGTTTTTTTCAAGACACTTGAATTTTCAAAGATTATTTTTATATCTTATGGAATGTGATCTTTAATCTCATGTGTCTTTCAGGCAATGTTAACCTGATGGCCTCGATTAATTAGCTAATTGACTAAATGATTTCAAGTTTGCACCTCTGATTTCTGGAACTATATTCGTAGTACCTGCTTTGTTTTTTGTTTTTTTAGTTGCTAGAGCCTTGGAATTTCACCCATTTTCTATTTCTGCTTAAAGATAAAAGCAATGTCTGACTCCGGTGGACTTCTTTAACTAAAATATGAGTTTACCGCTCACTCTATGACATCGTATTTTCAATGACTTTATTGTCATTAAGTCTGTTTCTTTTTTTATACTGTCTCTCAGTTTAATGTCTTAAGAACGTGAAAAAAAAATTTTTTTTGAGAAAGAGTTTTACTCTTGTCGCCCAGGCTGGAGTGCAATGGCATAATCTTGGCTCACTGAAACCTCCGCCTCCCGGGTTCAGGCGATTCTCCTGCCTCAGCCTCCCAAGTAGCTGGGATTACAGGCATGTGCCACCCCACCTGGCTAATTTTTGTATTTTTAATAGAGACGAGGTTTCACCATGTTGGCCAGGCTGGTCTCGAACTCCTGACCTCACGTGATCTGTCAGCCTTGGCCTCCCAAAGTGCCAGGATTACAGGTGTGAGCCACCGCGCCCGGCCTGTAACTTTAATTGTTGCTTTTGTTCTATTTGTTCTGCTTTCTTTCTATGAAACTATTACTCCTAAGTGAGAGATCCACATTTTCTCCAGTGTTTTTCATTTTCTTTCCTTATTGTTTTAAACTCTTTATCTTTGTACTCTTCTTTAAGGAAAGACTTCTGAAGTCAGTTCTACATGTTACTAATTTATTTTCTGAAATAACAATTTGGCTAAAATGCCAATTAAAATCTTTTTCTGTCCCTTATTTGTTTCTGTTTGCTGTTTTCTGGTCAACTTTATTTTCATTGAGTTTTTTTCTTTCTTTTTTTTTTTTTTATACAGTCTCTCAGTTTTAATGTCTTAAGAACAAGAAAAATAATTTTTTAAAAACTTATTTCATTCTTAAATTGTGTTCAAGTAAAAAACTTTGTCCTAAGTATGTAAAATGTTGATTGCTGTTTTTTATTCTGCAAATATGTTTTATTGATCATTCCTTTTATACAAAATGTCTGTTAAAAAGAAAGGATTTAACCAACCCTGGAATTTGCCAACAAACAAATGTACTCGCTCTCTCTCTCTTTTCTGCAGGTTTTTCTCTTTGGGGGATAAGTGGAATATAGTGATTTCCTTCATAAATTAATGAAATCTGCCGTCACAGCCCACAGAAAATATGTGCAAATGTTTGGAAGTTAAGGCATTATTTTCTTTATAGTTCTTTTCTATGCCTGTGTGCAATTCCTTGTGCCTATTGAGTACCCAGTCAACAAAACCTGGAAGTAGTAAGATATTTTGAGAAGGACCTCAGTAGCAAAATGTTATCAGGAAGAAAACATTTATTGTGGGATGTCATCATATCTGTGTTTTGGGAAACTATGTCTTACAAACTGGAGCATGAGCGGAACACAGTGCAAGTAAAAATAGAGCAAATGGGATGGTGTGACCTGAAACATATCTAGAAGAAAACACAATTCAACAAAAGTTGTTTCAACATCCAGCATTTGCAGAATCTCCTAGAAGATTTTAGAGAGTTGTCCAACAATTATCTAACTAGTTCAGGTGTTAGTAAGTAATAGCTAATGTGTACTAAGTGCTAACTATGGGCCAGGCTCAGCTTTAAAATCTTGTCAGGTATTAATGAATTTGGTGCTCATAATAACTTTATGAGGATGTTATCATTATTATTATTTCTATTTTACAGATGAGTATATAAGTTAATAACTGTCCAAGGTCAGTTTCAGCTGATATGTGCAGAGCCAGGATTGAAAACTAGCCAGGGCTCAGAGTGTTCACCATTGCCCTACACAAAAACATAGTGACTTCCCTGCCATTGGAGGTGTTAAGTCCTAGTATGACCATTGATCAAAGCTATTATAAAAGTGATAGGTACGTGAAGTGGGCTAGACATATAGGCCCTTTTCATCTCTGAAACTCTAAAAAATTAAAATACCTACCTTTAATATGCTTGATTTTAAAAATATAACTCTTACTCTAACCCTTCTCAAGTCAAATCCTAGAGAAAAGAGAAAATATAATTATTCTTTGCATGCTAAACACCAGAAAGGATTGAGCATGAGCTAGAAGAAAGACCAACCACTCAATTATACCCTAGTCCTTGTAGCTCCCAAGGGATGGCTCCAAGTTTGTGCTGGACAGCAGAGAAGAGGGGTCCGCATTCCAATAAGCAGGATGGAATAGCTTGACCCACAGTTTGGACCCTGGAGACACACTCTCCAGGATATCCTCTTGCCCATCCTTTCCTCTGGAAAAGAACTCTTGGAACTATCACTCTTAAGAGCCACTGTGTCCCCTCAGGGAAAAGTTGTAGGAGTGTGTAATGAGTCTCAACAATTATTCTGTCTTTGGCCTGAATGAAGACCCGAGGGAGTTATGTTTCAGGAGACTATATAACCTAGTGGATAATTTCCAATTTTCTCTGTTACGACCTGACCTGATTTCTTGAGAGGGAAACTAGATTCCTCATCATCAACCTTCCAGGACGTCCACTCCTTCTTTTCCACCATTAGGGAACTTGGGGTTACTCTTTATAAACCATTCCAGTCCTGTCTCCTCTGCTTCAGCAACAGAAGACCACACACCTGCTCTCCAGCATACCTGCCCCCAAAAAGGAGTGCCAGACCAGTTGGCTGTAAACTCCCCATGCATGGAAGAGGAAGGCCAGGCCCAGGACACTTTTGAACAGGTAGGGGCTGTGGATGTTGGAAAGTCTTCATGACAGCAACATCAAGAGATAAAGTATCAACAACTATCCCACATGCATCATCTCCATCAACCCTCACAAAACCCCTACTAGGTAAGTAGAATTACTACATCATTTTACCAGTTAAAAAAAATGGTGAATTGAATTGCCTAAAGTCATGCAGAGAGGTAGTGGCAAAACTAAGACTCAAACATTGGCCCAAGGCCAATACCCAAGTTTTCAAGATCACATGGGAAAAAGGCAGAGAAAGAGGGACAGGAAAAGCCAGAGGACCCTTTCCTTTTGATAATGCTTTTCCTTGGGCTCCTGTCCATGAAAACAGGATAGGGAAGGAGTGTTTCTGATTTAGTTATCTCTGTCCTGAACTCTCTTCACCTCCTGAAGTTTTATTGTGTATTTGTAGACATGTATGCATGTCAGTGTACACATGCAATGGCACATGTATGTCCTAGAGAGGAGCTGTCAAGACACCCTCCAGTCCCACCTTCAAAGCAGCATGCAAACTACAGAAAATTACATTACTTTGTTATCAAAGCACTGATAAGCTGAACTGTGAGTGAATCTCAAAGGCCAACTCTTTGGCCTTGTCTGCTATCCATGATGACAAAGGGAAGCACTAGGCCTCTTCTGTCCAAGCGAAACTGTCCTCAGCAGTGTCACACTCTCGTGATGGATATCTCAGAGCAGAAATACTCTCCAGGAAGGGGGAGTTTAGTGGCCCAGCACTGCTTGGGATTCTGACTTCATTCCAGGAATCTCAAGGCTCTCGTTCTGCTATAGCACTCATGTTGATGCACCTCCTGGCTTCTCCCCCAGGTCTTTAAGAGTCTTTTACCTCTTTCTCCAGGGTTGCAGGAAAAAAATCATCTTTCTATTATGATGATGACATTCTAACTGTAAGAATTAAAGAAAGAGGAAAGAAACATGAAAAGCGGCTCGACAGTCAGACAGGTTTATTTTGAAAATAAACCAGAGAGGGGCTTCTGGCCGAGTTTTTAAGAAATTTTAAGGATTCAGGGCAGGAGAGTTTATCAGAGGCTTGGACTGTTTCTGTGTCTCTTTGTTGTGCTTATCTGGGAGGGAGAGCTGTGTGTCTGTTCCCATACATCTTCCTGCAGCTGCAGGCATACCCCCTCCCCGAGTCTGCTTTTAGCTTCCCTGTCTTAGTGCACCTGAAGGGAAAGCAATGTGCTTATTAAGGGCCACTGTTTTACTGGGGCCCATTGTATGAGGGTGAAGTTTGACAGTTATCCAAGAGACTTTCCCCCCACCTCCCTCTGTGCCCAAGCTGTCTTATCTGTGTTTCACTGTCTGCTCTTTCTGGCTGCTTGTTGTTAGAAGAGAAGTGATTTCTTTGAAATGCATGAGGCTAGAAAGGCAGCTGAAACCTAAAGTGATGGGGTTTGTCTGAGATGAGGGTGCTCCTGCTCTGTCATGAACATCCAGCCCTGCAGATGTCTGTCATTGAGCCCATGTGCTCAGTAGACTTTCCTCTGGTGCTGAGTGGCTTTAGAGCCCACCGCGATTAATTATATCAACTTCTTCTCCTTTTCTGGTGCTATTTCTCTTACATTCTTTAATTTTTTTTTATTTTATTGGCTTCTGGTTGTCCTTGCACCAGACTGTCACTCCAAAATGTTGCCCTATTGATCAGGCATCTAATGTATGGGCCCAATACCCATGTGTACATTAAACCTAAAGGGACCTAATGAAGAAAGTACAAATTCCTTGTGTTGGTCAAAACCCTTCATAATTTAACCCCAAATTTCTTTTCTGACTGAATTCTTCCTGCTCCCTTCCCTGTATCCTTGACTCCTGACAAAGATGTGTAACACATTTCTGGCCAGCTGTGGTGGCTCGCGCCTGTAATCCCAGCACTTTGGGAGGTGGGCAGATTACAAGGTCAAGAGATCAAGACCATCGTGGCCAACATGGTGAAACCCCGTCTCTACTAAAAATGGAAAAAATTAGCTGGGTGTGGTGGTGTGCACCTGTAGTCTCAGCTATTTGGGAGGCTGAGGCAAGAGAATCACTTGAACCTGGGAAATAAATAAATATATATTATATATTTATTTAAATAAATATTATTAAATCTATATTTAATATATAATTATTTAAATAAATATATATTAAATCTATATTTAATATATAATTATTTAAATAAATATATATTAAATATATATTTAATATATAAATTTAAATAAATATATTATATATTAAATATAGATTTAATATATAATATATATTAAATAAATATATATTAAATATAGATTTAATATATAATATATTTAATATATATTAAATATATATATTAATATATAATATATATTTAAATAAATATATTTAAATATATTATATATTATTTAAATATATAATATATTTAAATAATATATAAATATATATTTATATATAATATATTTAATAATATATATAAATATATTTAATATATAATATATTTAAATAAATATATTATATATTAATATATATTTAATATATAATATATTTAAATAAATATATATTTAATATATATTATATATTTAATATATAATATATTTAAATAAATATATATTTAATATATATTTAATTATAATATATTTAAATAAATATATATTAAATATATATTTAATATATAATATATTTAAATAAATATATATTAATATATATTTAATATATAATATATTTAAATAAATAATATTAAATATATTAAATATATATTTAATATATATTTAAATAAATATATATTAAATATATATTTAATATATATTTAAATAAATATATTAAATATATTAAATAAATATATAATATATATAAATATATATTTATTACATAAACATACATATATTTAATATATATTTATATATTTAATATATTATATTATATTTAATATATATTATTTAATACATTTAATATATTATATATTAATATATTTAAATATGTATTTATTATATTTAAATATATGTATAACATATTTCTATCTAAAATTACCCTCATTACTGAACAATTTGTCCCTGAGTTTTTCTCAATGATAATGCTAGGGAAGCAGGAGCCTGGGAGACACAAAGTAACGCCATTTTAAGTATAGCTCCATCTTGAAACTAACAAGGCACATTCCTTGCCAGTCACCACCCATGGTCATAAGACATTTATAGGTAAGTAAACAGCCTAAGGATACCTGCAAGGACACACTCCTACAACAGCAAAAAGTCCAGCTGTCCCACTACCTATAACAAGACACGCTTTCAAGAAAATTGTAAGCCAAACCATACCACTCTATATATGTCTCAGAACAGTTTTTAGTGTTCTGTACAATACACATTTAAAGAAGACTTTTGGGTTGTAGAACATGTACCTTTTTGAAAATGGATACTAAAAAGAATGTCCTCTAATCTCTAATTATACTCTTATCACAATGTATGAGAATACACCCACACTTTTGCTCAATATATGAGAAAGTTTTAATTTTAATAAATGTGAGTGGTAAAAAAAGTATGCTTCGATGTACTCACACAGCAGAATATCAAAGATAGTTCTCTTTAAATCAATAAAATAATAACTTTTGTCGTACCATCAGCCAACCCGCACATTGTTACAGCTGAGTTTAGTCTTGACATAAACAAGACCCTGTATAAAAACGACTTATCACAAAGCCCATGCATTCCTCTGCTTAGTTTCTGAGGACACCCTACCCTGTAACAGAGTAGCTTTCTAGAGACTACCGCGTCTGACTGCACTCTCCGATTCACCTGGAATTCCGTCCCGTGCGAGATCTAAGAATCCTCGCCTGGGGTCTGAATCAAGACCCCTCTTCCAGGACTGTAAGGCACCGTGAGAAACTGAGACCTCATCCATTAGGTGATGAGGAAACAAAGAGTTGTTTTAAAGAGACAGACACCGTCACTTGCATTTTCTAAACATAATTTTGGGGTCAGTAAGCAAATATTTCTACTAATAAGCCTGGCTGAGCATGTAAATACATTTTTTTCTCCCCATTTATTCTCAACCTTTTCCCAGTGCCATGGACACCCTATGGATCCAACTATTATCCAATATGTGAAATCTTTACCTTAAATTATTCAATTTGTTTATTATAATACTATAATTAAAACATCAGAAAAACAAAGAGAATAACAAAAAATTTATTATCTAGATTTAACAAATATAAGAATGTGGTCTTAATTACTCCAAGTTTTTTAAATAAATAAATACTACAGATACTTTTGAGATTCCTTTTGTTTCCATCCCAAATCTAATTTTTTCCCATTTACCTCCAGACACAACTGCAATTCTAGAGTTGGTAGTATACTCCCAGTCAGGATTTATACTTTGACTACATACGCATGTATTATTTTATCCATTAAAATTTACACATACTATGTGATATGGTATATATCTTCCAGTAACTTACTTTCTTCAATCACATTATTTTTTATAAAATGAGGTCAGACGTGGTGGCTCATACCTGTAGTCCTAACTCTTTGAGAGGCTGGGGTGGGAGGGTCACTTGAGGCCAGGAGGTCAAGATCAGCTTGGGGAACACAGCACAACCCTGTCTCTACAAAACTTTAAAAAATTATTCTTATTGGTGTATAGGACTCTTACATATTCTGAATATGAATTCCATTTTCACTATGTGTTCAGCAAATACCTCTTTCAGTTCATGGCTCATCTTCCCCCCTCCTTATGGTATGCTTTTTACCAAATGTTTTCCATTTTTAATGTAGTCAAATTTTACAATATTCTCTTTCACGTTTTATGTGGCCTAAGAAACAAATTCTATCACAAATATATTTTCTCTTTTTTCTTCGAAAATTTGAAAGCTTTGCTCTTACAATTAATCCCTTGGGAATTATTTTTCTGCATTTTTTAAATAAACGTGTATCCCATTGTTCCAGCACTCTTAGCTAAAGTCAGTCCATCCTTTCTCTGCCTACAGTATTATAAACCAACTCATGTCATACACCAGTGTCTAATAAATCGCTGGTGCAATGCTTGGTCTGTTCTGAGCTCTCCAGTCTGCTACATAGATTTAATTTTCAGTCCCTACACCAGAACTACTCAAATGCTTGAACTACCACAGTAATTCATTTTTAAGGAATATGTATACTTTATTTTTTTTTTCATTTTTAACTCATTCCCATTAATTGATATATAATAGTCGTACATATTTGGGGGATACATGTGATATTTTGATACCTGTATACCACGTGTAATGCTCTTACTGGGGAAACTGATATCCATCGTCTCGAACACTTGGCATTTGTGTTGGGAACATCATATTCTTCTAGCTCTTTTGAAATAATACATTATTGTTAACTCTCATTTCCCTACTGTACTATCAAATACTAGAACTTATTTCTGAGAACATAGTAATTCATTTTAATACCTGAAAAAGTAAATTTTTTTCTCCTCATGCTTTTCCTCAAATGGACTTAGACTTCTTGGCTCTTTATTTGTTTACATCAATTTTAGGATAGTTTGGTAAGTTCCATGTTTAAAATAAACCTGTGGTATGTTGATTAGATTTCACCAAATTTATAGATTAACTGGGGAAGAATTGACATTTTTACCACATTGAGTTTTTCCCTCACCAGTGCTTTCATCTCCACATTTTTAGATATTCTTTTATTCTCCTTAAGTAAAGGTTTATAATATTTGATTAACAGTCTTGGGCTTCTTTTGTTAGAATTATTCTAGATTCCCTAAAATTTCTGTTGCTTTCTGAATGGGGATTTTTTTCAAATTATATTTTCTAAGTTATTTTTACCTAAATACAGAAACAACCTTGATTATTTTAAGTGATTTCTATTTAACAAGCTTTCTGAAATCTCTTAGTGTATCTATTAATTCTCTTTGATTTTATTTGTAGACAAGCACATTTTCTGTGAACTTTCTCTATTTCCTTTCCAATTCTCATGGGGCAAAATTTTCTTACAATGATCCTTTCAAATATAGGACAGTATTTTAAGTATTTTAAGCAGACTCAAGTTAAGCTTCCTGCTTCTGCAGACCTGTGACGGCATCTCCTGTACCAAAAAGGAAATAAAAGCACAGACTCCATCCCTGAGATCCAAATTCCTAGTTGAAGACCCCAAAGGACCACTACAGCATCAGTTATAGCCTAAAACCCCTGCTCTGAGTTTTCTCTTAGGCTTAGCTACATTTTTTTAAAAACTTTATAATTTATCTAGAACGTTTATGTTTTAATAGAAACAGGACCTGTCAGCATGAGTTTGCTATGCCGTGTTGCCCAGAGTTCTCCTCTGTCTGAAATCTTACACCTCTGTATCATATGAGCTAATGTCTCTGAGCCCTCCAAAATTACTGAGTCCTTTGAAACCTAAGGTATTACGTACGATTCTGTGTGACGACGAGAAAGGACACTTCAAGACAGAAAGCCAACTGACTTTGGTGCAAAGATGAAAGAGTACCTCATGTTTGGGGATAAGATAATTAGACCTGCATGCCCAGGGCTTAGCATGTCATTCACATGTATACTATATGAGACACCAGGAACTGATGATTGAATTAACTATAGATCAGATTAACTATTGAGCATAAGTCTTTTAAGAAAAAAATTATTGAGTTCCTTAGGATATGTTGGACTACAGTAACAAATACATCAGAAAATGTTTAGGTGGGGCGCAGCGGCTCATGCCTGTAATCTCAAAACTTTGGGAGGCCGAGGCAGGCGGATCACAAGGACAGGAGTCCGAGACCAGCCTGGCCAATATGGTGAAATGCCGTCTCTACTAAAAATACAATAATTAGCCAGGCGTGGTGGTAGGGGCCTGTAGTCTCAGCTACTCGGGAGGCTGAGGCAGGAGAATTGCTTGAACCTGGGAGGTGGAGGTTGCAGTGAGCTGAGATCGTGCCACTGCACTCTAGCCTGGCGACAGAGCAAGACTCAGTCTCAGAAAAGAAAAGAAAAGAAAAAAAGAAAAAAACTGTTTAAAACAAATAAGAGTAATTGTTTAAACAAATAAGAATGTATTTTTGTCTAACAGTCATAGTGGGTCTTCTTGGTCTAGAGTGGCTCTCCTGGATGGAGAGAACTGGGGACACAGGCGCATTTTACCACGCAACTCCATTATCACCATCAGCCTCTTCACCATTTCCATTCAGCCGGCACAAGGAGAGAAAGGGTACAGAGGAGCTGAGAACTGTAACCGATGAGTAGAACGCAGTGACCTTACCACACGTCCTTGCAAGGGAGGCAGAGAAATGCAGTCTAATTGAGCGTCCAAGAAGAAGACAGCAACACAGATTTAGGTGAGCAGCTTGTAGTCTCTGCAACAATTAGTATGATCTCAAAATGCAAGATGGATCAAAGAAGAAGGAACTGCAGTGAAGCAGTTAAGGGACTACTACAATATTGAAGTTGAAAATGATGATGGTCTAAGCTAAACTAGTGAGGGTAAGAGAAAAGTTGAGTGATGTAAGAATTTTTTCAAGTGAGGATTCAATAAGGTCAGATGTACAGGTGGCAGATGAACTGGATGAGTATTTCTGTGAGGATGTGGGGAACCATGAAATAAAACTGGGTTCAACTCAACAATTGAGTGCACATTAATTGGTGCACAAAATAAATATTTTACAAAAATCCATTTGGAAGACATAAACATAAACAAGTTCTGATTTTCCTCTTCAAAAACATCTTGCAAACTACTTAGGTTGAAAGTGCAGAGTGTGGGGTTTGGTCAGACATGTCAGCAGGATGACTGAATATGGAAATAGGGGAAAAAGAGATCGAGACCACAGATACAGACATGACAGTGTACTAAAGACTAGTTGAATCCACTGTGGACTTGGATTATTACAAAAAGAAATAAGGAAGAGGAGGAAGAGAAGACTGCTATGGACTGAGTTTGTCCTTGCCAAAACTCATGTTGAAATGTGAGTCCCCAGTGTGGGAGGCGTTGGGAGGTGCAGCCTAGTAGGAAGTGTTTGAGTCATGGGGGTGGATCCTCCATGAGTGGTCTGGTGCTGTTCTCATGGTAGTAAGTGAGTTCTCATTCTCTCAAGACTGGATGAGTCTTCAAGGGAATGTTCCTGCAAGAGTGGGTTGCGATAAAACCAGTACACTTCTCGGGTTTTCTCTCTTCCCGTATCCACTTCCCTTTTGACCTCCCACAGGTTATGATGGATGCAGCATGAAAGCCCTTGCCAGAAGCCAGGGCCACGCTTTTGAACGTCCCAGCCTACAGATCCATGAGATAATTAAACCTCTTTTCTTCTATATTACCCAGTCTCAAGTATTCTGTTATAGCAACACAAAATGAACCAAGACAAAGGCCAATGGAAAAAGCACTGTGATCATGTATAGTTAAGGGTTTTGAAAAGACAGAAAACGGCCGGGCGCGGTGGCTCAAGCCTGTAATCCCAGCACTTTGGGAGGCCGAGACGGGCGGATCACGAGGTCAGGAGATCGAGACCATCCTGGCTAACACGGTGAAACCCCGTCTCTACTAAAAAAAAAATACAAAAAACTAGCCGGGCGAGGTGGCGGGCGTCTGTAGTCCCAGCTACTCGGGAGGCTGAGGCAGGAGAATGGCGTGAACCTGGAAGGCGGAGCGTGCAGTGAGCTGAGATCCGGCCACTGCACTCCAGCCCGGGCGACAGAGCGAGACTCCGTCTCAAAAAAAAAAAAAAAAAAAAAAAAAGAAAAGACAGAAAACCTGTCAAAAAGATAGGGAATATCTGCTTTGAAAATCAAACACCTGTGGAGTAAGTTCACTGAGCTTGTCTTTCTAGGACCTAATGCCAGTTGTTCTTCTGCTTTAGAATCTGATGGCAGTGTAGACACCTCTTACTTCCTGGGCTCTGGGCTTACCCCAAGACTGGTTGGAGGAACAACTTTAAATTGTTCACTGCACTCCTTGTATGACACATCCTTTGCACTGGAGTATTTTTTTTTTTTTTTTTTTTTTTTTACAAAGACTCCAAGAGGCTATCCTTTCCTTACCATGTATAATAAAATTATTGTGTGAGTCTGGCTTTCCTAGTAAATTGTAAGGTCCTTGAGAACAGATGCTATGTCTTATATGTTAAATAAGTGGATGAATAACTATATTTTCACATATTTATTTCTCTGCACAGTCAAAAAAAACTAAGGCATGAAACATGAAATTAGGTTGTTATATGATTATAGATATTAAGGTTGCAGTGCTAAATTTGGAAGGATAACCATCTTTACTTCACAGATTGCTAACTTCTTAGACATCAGTGTCCAGGAAGTGAATGACAGTTAGTCCTATTGACCATTGAGATTTTACCCAAAAGTGCTGGCTCTACTTATGAATGTAGTAAAAACCAGGTATAGCCATAGCTAATCAAATGTGGTGGATAAGTCTGACAGCGGGTGAATTTGTAAATTAAAATTTTTAAAATTTTAAATGATAGATAAGGAGGACCATAACACACACTAACTGCACTAATAATTCTGTGTTCCTCTCCCTTTTCATGCTGAAGGAGCCATGAAGAAAGAAAATCAATCCTCTCATCTGGATTTTATTCTCCTGGGAGTTACCGGTCAGCAAGAACAGAATAATGTCTTCTTTGTGATTTTTTTGTGCATTTACCCCATCTCACTGACTGGAAACCTGCTCATCATCTTGGCCACTCACGCTGACATTCGCCTTCACAACCCCATGTATTTTTTCCTTGTCAACCTCTCCTTGGTTGACATATTCTCCTCATCTGTAAGCATCCCTAAGATACTGGCCAACCATCTCTTGGGCAGCAAATCCATCTCTTTTGGGGGATGCCTAACGCAGATGTATTTCATGATAGCTTTGGCGAATGCAGACAGCTATACCTTGGCTGCAATGGCATATGATCGAGCTGTGGCCATCAGCCGCCCACTTCACTACACAACAATTATGAGTCCACGGTCTTGTGTCCTGCTAGTCCTTGGGTCTTGGGTGATTGGAAATGCCAGTGCCCTCCCCCACACTCTCCTCACAGCTAGTTTGTCCTTCTGTGGCAACCAGGAAGTGGCCAATTTCTACTGTGACGTTATGCCTTTGCTGAAGTTGTCCTGTTCTGACATCCGCTTTAATGTGAGGATGATGTACGTAGGGGTTGGCGTTTTCTCTGTGCCATTGCTATACATCATTGTCTCCTATGTTCAGGTCTTTTCCACAGTCTTCCAAGTTCGGTCCACCAAGAGTCTATTTAAAGCCTTCTCCACCTGTGGCTCCCACCTCACGGTTGTTTTTTTATATTATGGTACAACGATGGGCATGTATTTGCGCCCTCTGACCAGTTACAGCCCAAAAGATGCAGTGATCACTGTGATGTATGTGGCAGTGACCCCAGCATTAAATCCTTTCATCTATAGTCTGAGAAATCGGGACATGAAGGCAGCGCTGCAGAAACTCTTCAGCAAGAGAATCTCCTCATAGCCACTGAGAGATTATACATCGGATACTGGAATGACCAAGTGGGAAACACGTAGAAATCCAGCCGCAGGCCAGGCGCAGTGGCTCACACCTAGAATCCCAGCACTTCGGGAGGCCGAGGCGGGCGGATCACAAGGTCAGGAGATCGAGACCATCCTGGCCTACACGGTGAAACCCCGTCTCTACTAAAAAAATACAAAAAACTAGCCAGGCATGGCGGCGGGCGCCTGTAGTCCCAGCTACTTGGGAGGCTGAGGCAGGAGAATGGCGTGAACCCAGGAGGCAGAGCTTGCAGTGAGCTGAGATCCGGCCACTGCACTCCAGCCTGGGCAACAGAGCGAGACTCCATCTCCAAAAAAAAAAAAAAAGAAATCCAATTCCAATGCCATTGCCCTTCAAGACAGCTCCTTTTGTTCTTTCAAGCCAGCTCCTTTTGTTCTTTCAAGCCAGAAATTCCTCTACCAGAAATCTTGTAACAGATGTGATATTTTATTGAAATTATCACTCTGTACAAACTCCTTTTTTTTTTTTTTTTGACAGAGTGACAGTCTAGGAATATCAGGTTCATGTCCCAGCTAGCAGAAATTTACTAGCAGAGTAAAGTTGAAAAAGTCTGAGTCTCAGCTTCCACGTCTAAACATTAGGAAAAATAATATCTGCCGGACTCTCTGACATAGCGTGTGTATATCAAAATGGCTCATGCTTTGAAGGCTACAAATTACTATTCTAATGTAATCTTTACTGGACTTTTATGCCTGGCCATCTCTACTATACTTGTACTCTGGTGGCAGAAGTTCTGTTAACATATCACTTACTATTTTAGTCTTTTGATCATATAAAATATAGGTGGAAATCAATGGTGGAAAGCAGGAAAATGTATAAAAATATTAGTTTCTGAAATATAATCTGATAATGAATAAACATAATCAAACTACATAGTATTCACTCATGTATTATAGAGCTGGTATGTCTGTTAAGGTAAGTTAAAATCCATGCAGGAAACAGAAACCACACTTGGTATATTTATACTAAGAAGATTTGCTATAGAGAATTGGCTACATAGGTGTCTCCTGAAAGAGACTAAATAGTGAAAAGGCAGATGCTGATGCCACCCACAGATTACTAACTGCATGAAGAAGACACCTCAGGCAGAACTAGGGAAATAAAAGCGTAAATGTGATGTTACCAAAACCTAGGCCCTCCAAGGAGGCATGACCGCACGTTTGATGCTCACGTTTCTGAACACCAGTGCCGAAAAACTGGTACTTGACCCTCATCTGGTCAGCTAAGCCAAATTTTCATTTCTGGAGACCTGAGGCCCAGTGTTTTTAGTTGGTGCAGTTTATATTCACCTTTGCTATTGGGTATGGAAATACTAAGAAGCACCCGAGACACAATTGTAATCATGAGCTTCTACCTCTCACTGTGTAGCAGAAACACATTGTCTTTGGTACCTGGGGTCAATCACTCCAGTCAGTAGAGAAATCCCTTTTTCTGAATGACCCACAGAGCCGTGCTACAATGTGGTTAAATCTTAGCAACACAGTATTAAGTTTGAAAAATGTAAGTCCCAAAAGGTTAGTAATGCTTTTTATATGGTTGTGAACAACTGAAGCAACTAAAAATGTGCTTTTCTGGAATATATATAAATGCCATTAAAGTGCACTAAAAACAAACGAAAATGAGGAGCATAGGATCAGGATGCGAGAAAACTCAAGGGGAGAGACTAAGGGAAAGGAAATGGGGCAGCATATGGTTAGATTTCGGTGGCTACTAAAGTCATAATTTTCAGGTTGGGTGATGAGTCACTGGGTATTCATGATAGTATGATAGACGGGTGTATAGATAGGTAGACTGATTAAATAAAAACTCTTCATGAGGGAGAAACGAGAGGATGAGAGTTTGTCTTGAATCGATGATTGGTAAGAGGGCAATAAGGGAGGAGCAGGTAGTGGTTAGACCAGGAGTGAAACTAGGCAGCCCCTAAAACAATCTTAGGATGAGGCAGTGAGGACATAGACAAAGGGTGCGATACAGTCGTAATATGGAAATAAAAAACTAGGATCTAGTATTTTTATGATAATAGTAAGTAAAGGTATGTCTTTAAGATTTTGAGATTGAGTGACTAAAAGGAAAAAAAATGTCTTTAGTGGAAATAGTGAACAAGAGTACTATGAGAAAAAAATGTAAGAAAAATTAAAATTGAGAACAAGGTGGCAGAGTAGGACGTTGCAGACCTTCCCCTCACCCACAAATACATCAATTTAGAAACAATTCATGGGTAAATTTCCCTTGTGAGGAATCCCAAAACTAATTGAAAGGTTCCCATATCTCAGGCAAATGTTAAACTAGACTTACCAAAAAGCCACTTAAGAGACTCAGAACATCCTGCCAACAAATTCCCTAACCAAGCACAGTGCCATACAATTAGGAAGAGACCCTGTAGCTCCCAGCTTCTGCCACTAAAGGGAGGCAGTTGGCTTGTGTATCCACTGCCCCAATGTGTCTGGAAGACTCTTCAGAGGGCTGGTGTTTCTCTTACCTGTCTTGGAGCTCTGATGGGACAATCTAGCCGCCAGAAAAAGAATGAGAGGGTTGTGTGGGCTGGAGGATGCCATCAATTCCCCACCCCGTGGTTTACCACAAAGTGGATGAAAAGCAGCCCATGAAGACTGTGAGAGGTTCCTGCTTTGTCTAATGCACAGACAACAACACGGTCAAAAAAAAATGAAGAACCAGGCTAAATTGGACCAAAGCAGCCAGGCGTGGTGGCTCATGCCTGTAATCCCAGCAATTTGGGAGGCCGAGGCAGGAGGATCATGATGTCAGGAGATCGAGACCATCCTGGCTAACACAGTGAATCCCCGTATCTACTAAAAATACAAAAAAATTAGCCGGGTGTGGTGGCAGGCCCCTGTAGTCCCCGCTACTTGGGAGGCTGAGGCAGGAGAATGGCGGGAACCCGGGAGGCAGAGCTTGCAGTGAGCCGAGATCGCACCACTGCACTCCAGCCTGGGTGACAGAGCAAGACTCCATCTCAAAAAACAGCAACAACAAAAGTACCAAAGAAAGGAGTAAGATAAATATCCAGAAACCAATTGTAATGAAACAGAGTAATGTGATTTACCTGATAGAGAACCAAAATAACTATCATCAAGATATCCACTGAAGAGAACAATGCATGAACAAAGTGATAATTTTAACAAACAGATAAAAAATATTTTTAAAGTGCCAAACAAGAATCATGTTGCTGAAAACCATAATACTTGAGAGGAAAAATTTGACAGAAGGGTTCAACAGCAGACTAGATCAACTGAAGGGTCAGTGAATTCAAAGACAGGTCATTGGAAATAATTTAGTAAAGGGAGAAAAAAAATAGAAATGAGTGAAGAAAGCTCTATGGGATACCATCAAGCAGACAAATATTTGCATTACGGAGTCCCTGAAGGAGAAAAGACCAGAAAGCTTATTCAAAGAAATAATGGCTGAACACTTCCTATATCTGCAGAAGGAAATGGATATTCACATCCAAGAAGTCAAGGGATACCAGAGAAGATGCACCAAAAATTAAAAATCCACACTGAGAGACAATATAATCAAACTGTCAAAATTTAAAGAGGCAATTTTGAAAGCAGTAAGAAAAAAGCAACTTGTCATACACAAGGAAGTTTTATAAGACTATCAGTGAGTTTTTAGCAAAAATGAAGAGGAGATAAAGACTTTCCCAGACAAACAAACATGAAAAACTTCATCACCGCTGCACCTGCATTACCAGAAACACTGAAGGAAGTTCTTCAAGTCGGAACCAAATGTCAGTCAACTTCACCATAGCATAAGAAAGTCCACTGGGTGTGGTGGCTTATGGCTGCAATCCCAGTGCTTTGGGAGGCCGAGGTGTGAGAATTGCTTGAGGCCAGGAATTTGAGATCACCCGGTCAACATAGCAAGACCCCCACCTCTACCAAAAATTTGTAAAAAAAAAAAGAAAAAAGAAAAAAAGAAAAAGGAAAAGAAAAAAGCCCGGCATGGTGTCACACATACCTGTATTCCTAGTTACTTAGGAGGCTGAGGCAGGAGGATTACTTGAGCCTGGGAGTTCAAGGCTACAATGAGCTATGCTCATGCCACTGTGCTACAGCCCGGGTGACAGAGTGAGATCCTGTCTCTTAAAAAAATTTTTTTTTAATTTACAAAACAAAAAATTTTGTAAAAGAAAGAAACTTGTTGGTAAAGATAACTATGAAGACAAATATACATTACTGACATTACTGCATAACTATAATGGGGGTGGATAAATCACTTTTAAAAGTAATGTAAAAGTTAAAGGAGAAAAGTCTTAGAATATAAATATATTAAAAGATACACAATATGAATATATGTGAAGTATGAAAACAATAACAAAATGTGAGAGGAAACAAAGTACAGAGGTTTCGTATGCGATTATCAGATTAAAATTGGTGGTCATAACCAAAAGATATATATAAATCCCAAGAAAATCACCAAAAAAAACCTATAGAAGTTTTACAAAAAGAAAAAGGAATCAAAGCACAACACTAAACAAATCATCAAAACAAAACGAAGGTGTCAGAGAGATGTTGGTTAAAGGATACACAATTTTAGTTAAATAAAAGAAATAAGTTCAAGAGATCTATTGCACAACATGACTACAGTTAACGATATATTATATTCTTGAAAAATGCCAACAAAGTAGATTTTAAGTATTTTCACCACAAAATAACTTTGTGATGTAATGCATATTTTCATTAGCTAGACTTAGTCATTCCAAGATATGTGCATATATTTCAAAACATTATCTTATACACAATAAAAGTGTACAATTTTATGTCAATTTTTAAACTTTTTTTTTTTAAAAAAAGAAGCCAGTAAGAAAGGAAAAGACAGACAGAAGAACTACAATAGAAAAACAAACTAACTAACAATAGTAAGTTCTTACTTACCAAAAGTTACTTTAAATGTAAATGCATTAAACCCCCTGGGTCAAAAGACATACAGTGCCTAAAAGGATTAAGAAAATAAAACAAGACCCAAGTGTATTCTGTCTAGAAGAAACTCACTTTAGATTTAAGGACCTATATAAGCTAAAGGAAAGAGATGGAAAAATATAGTCTTTATATTGGGTGGAACAGACTTTACATCAAAACTATCACAGAAACAAAGAAGGACATTATATAATGATAAAAGGATCAATCCACTAGGAAAATATAATAATTTTAAATATATATGCACCCAGCATTGGAGTACCCTAATATATAAAACAATGACAGAACTGAAGGGAGAAATAGGCAACAATACGATCATAGTGAGCGATGGTAATATCCCACTTTGATAATGAATAGAGAAATGAGATAGAAAATCAACAGGAAACAGTGGACTTGAATAACACTGTAGACCAAATGAACCTTGAGACATATACAGAACTTTCCACCCAACCACAGCAAAATACATATTCCTCTCCAGCCCACATAGACGTTCACCAGGATAAATCACATGTTTATTCCTCTCCAGCCCACACAGACGTTCACCAGGATAAATCACATGTTTATTCCTCTCCAGCCCACACAGACGTTCACCAGGATAAATCACATGTTTATTCCTCTCCAGCCCACACAGACGTTCACCAGGATAAATCACATGTTTATTCCTCTCCAGCCCACACAGACGTTCACCAGGATAAATCACATGTTTGTTCACAAAAGAAGTCTTAACACCTTTAAGGAGATTAAAATCACACCAAGTATCTTTACCAACCACAATGGAAATGAACTAGAAAGTAATCATAGAAAGAAAACCGGAAAATCAAAAATAGATGGAAATTTAACAGCAAACATTTGAACCACCAATGGGTCAAATAAAAAAGAAGAAAACTGAAAAGATCTTGAGACAAAGGAAAATGAAAATACAACATACCTAAACTTATAGGAGGCAATGAAAGCAGTACTTAAAGGAAAATTTATAGTGATAAATACTTAGATTTTAAAAGATCCTTTTCTCCACAACCTTGCCAGCATCCGTTATTTGTTGATGTTTTATTCATAGCCATTTTAACTGCTGTGAGATGGTATTTCTCATTGTGGTTTGGATTTGCATTTCTCTAATAATCAGTGATGTTGAGTTTTTCATATGCTCGTTGGCCACATGTGTGTCTTCTGAGAAGTGTCTGTTCATGTCCTTTGCCCACTTTTTATGAGGTTGTTGGTTTTTCTTTTTTTCTTGTCTAAGTCCCTTACAGATGCTGGATATTAGGCCTTTGTTGGATGCATAGTTTGCAACATTTTTCTTCCATTCTGTAGGTTGTCTTCAACTTTCCTCTGTTGATAGTTTCTTTTGCTGTGCAGAAGGTCTTTAGTTTAATTAGATCCCAGTTGTCAGTGTTTGCTTTTGTTGCCATTGCTTTTGGTGTCTCTGTCATGAAATCTTTGCCCATGCCTATGTCTTGAATGGTATTGCCTGGGTTGTCTTCTAGGGTTTTCTAGTTTTGGGTTTTGCCTTTAAGTCTTTAAACCATCTTGAGCTAATATTTGTATACGGTATAAAAATGGAGGCCAGGCACAGTGGCTCAAGCCTGTAATCCCAGCACTTTGGGAGGCTGAGACAGGTGCATCACGAGGTCAGGAGATCGAGACCATCCTGGCTAACACGGTGAAATCCCGTCTCTACTAAAAAGTACAAAAAATTAGCCGGGCGTGATGGCGGGCGCCTGTAGTCCCAGCTACTTGGGAGGTTGAGGCAGGAGAATGGCGTAAACCCGGGAGGCGGAGCTTGCAGAGAGCCGAGATTGCGCCACTGCACTCCAGCCTGGGCGACAGAGCAAGACTCTGTCTCAAAAAAATAAAAATAAATAAAAATAAAAATAAAAATGGAGAGAAAATTCTCAAAAACTTTACACCACAGGCTTCCTCCTTATCAGACCAGTAGTGGATAGTGTGAGACATGCTGCAGATTAAAAACACATTTGTGGGTCAACCTTTAATGTTTACTACTAATCACAGGAATACTTTGTTTTATTTTACTTAACTTTATTGCTCTTCACATATATTGTGTTTTTGGTTTTGGGTTTCTGTTTTCTAACAAATTGAAGGTTTGTGGCAACCCTGCATCGAGCAAGAGTATTGGTGCCATTTTCCAATCATATGTGCTCACTTTGAGTCTCTGTATCACATTTCGGTAATTATCACAATATTCCATCTTTGTTATTGCTGTTGTATCTGTTATGATGATCTATGATCAGTGATCTTTGATCTTGCTATCGTAATTGTTTTGGTGTGCCACAAGTCATGCCCATATAGGAAGGCAAACTTAATCAATAAATGTTGTGTGTGGGCTGACTAGAAAAAAAATGTGTAAGAAAGGGGTTGGTGCCTGGCGCGGTGGCTCACACCTATAATCCCAGCACTTTGGGAGGCCGAGGTGGGTGGATCACCTGAAGTCAGGAGTTTGAAACCAGCCTGACCAACACGGTGAAACCTCGTCTCTACTAAAAATACAAAAAATTAGCTGGGCCTGGTGGCGGGTGCCTGTAATCCCAGCTACTCAGGTGGCTGAGGCAGGAGAATCAGTTGAACCTGGGAGGCAGAGGTTGCAGTGAGCCGAGATTGTGCCACTGCACTCCAGTATGGGTGACAGAGTGAGTCTCTCAGCAATCCCCATTACTGGGTATACACCCAAAGAAATAGAAATTGTTCTATTATAAAGACACATGCATGTGTATGTTCATTGCAGTACCATTTGCAATAGCAAAGACATGAATCAACTCAAGTGCCCATCGATGGATCAAGAAAATGTGGCACATAGACACCATGGAATATTACGCAGCCATAAAAAGAACAAGATCATGTCCTTTACAGGGACATGGATGGAGCTTGGAGGCCATTATCCTTAGCAAATTACACAAAAACAGAAAACCAAATACTGCCTATTCCCTCTTAAAAGTGGGAGCTAAATGGTGAGAACAGATGGACACATAGAGGGAAACAAGACACACTAGGGCCTATCAGATGGTGGAGGATGGGAGGAGGGAGAGAATCAGGAAAAATAACTAATGGACACTAGGCTTAATACCTGCGTGATGAAATAATCGGTACAACAAACCCCCATGATACATGATCACCTGTGGAACAAACCTGCACATCCTGCGCATGTACCCCTGAACTTAAAAGTTCTTAAAAAGGCAAACCACCATGACACACATAGGCGTACGTACGAAACCTGCACGTTCTGCACATGTATCCCTGAACTTAAAATCAAAGTTCTTAAAAAGGCAAATCACCAAGACACACACAAGCCTACATAAAACACCTGCATGTTCTACACATGTATCCCATTTTTTAGAAGAAATAAAGGGGTAAAAACATCATTTCCTTCATAACTCTATGCCATTGTGCAATTTTGCCCCTAATAGGTACCCAGTAAACAAAGCATGGAATCCGTAAGAAGTTCTGAGGAGGACACAAGGAGCAAAATGTAGTTACTAAGAAGAAAGTATCTACCTGGAATGTCATCTCATCCGTGCCTGAGAGTCCCTGTCCAGGAAACCGAAACGTGGTCTCAATATAGGGCAGGTAAAGACAGAGCAAACAGGAAGGCACAGGCAGAAATGTGTCTGCAGGAAAATGCAATTCTGCACATGGTTCAGCCTCTATCAAGTGCATTATCTGATAGATTTCGTAGAGTTGTATAATACAACAATGACAAGACTAGTAGTAAAACAGGCAGTATTATAGGTGGATGTATAGAAGTAGCAAAGCATAGAGGAAGGAGTAACAGTTAACATTTACTAAGTGCTAACTATGTGCCAGGCTCTAAGAGCTTTCAGATTCATTTGATCCTTACAGCAACTTAATGAAGACATTGTTGTTGCTATTATTGTTATTCCATTTTAGATATGAGTAAGCGTGTTAAATATATACATGTCTGAGGTCAGTTACAACTAGTTAGTGGCAGAGCCAGAATTCAAACCCATCCAGGACCCATTATCTTCTCAGGGTCCTCTCCAGAAAGGCAGTAAACTCTCTGCCACCAGAGATGCCAGCTCATAGGATAATGACCATTAGTCAGGGCTACTCTAAGGGTGTCACATATGTGAAGTAGACTAGGTAACACTAGGCCCCTTTCTCTCTACAAACCAAAAAAAAAAAAGGAGGCCTATTATCTGCATGTTAAAGACAAGTATAACTTCCACCCTAACCTTCCTTGAGATCAATTCTAGAGAAAAGATAAAACATAACTCTTCTTCGCACTCTAAACACCAGACAGGAAACTTAATTGCACCATAATCCCTGTAGCTCCCAAGGGGCACTCTTGCGTTTGTGCAAAAGAAAGGGGGGTCACATTCCAACAGCGAGGTTGGAATAGCTCAGCCCAGGAGACACACTCTCTGGAAAGCCTCCAGTCCATCCTTCCTCCTGGAAATGATGACTCTTGTGAGCCACTGTGTCCTCTCAGGACACAGTTGAAGGAGTATGTAAATAAGCTTCAACAATTACTCTCACTTTGGCTTGGATGAAGTCCCGGAGGAACCACCTTTCCAGAGACTTGATAACCTTGACTGATGCCCAGTTTTCTCTATGCTATGACCTGCCCTGCTTCCTTGAGGAGGAAACTTGACTCCTTGTCCTCAAGCCCATCCAGGGCAGCTCCTCTTGTCCCTTCTGCTCCCCTGTTGGGAAACTGGGGGCTCCTCCTTCTAAATCATCCCATTCCTGTGTCCTCCACCTCAGGAACAGAGGAGTGTTCCCCATCCTGCCACTGCTTCTCCAGCATGGCTGCCCTCAAACGGAATGTTAGCAGGCGCTAGAGCAGCTGACTGCAAACTTCCTTTTTGTGGAAGAGAAGTGAAGGCCACAGGGCCAGGACCCTTTTTAACAGCATCTGAACAGACTCCACAGGTAGAGACTTAGACATTGGAAGAGACTATCACAGCAACATCAATGGGTAAATAGCCAGCAACTGTGGGCTACTTGTCTAAGAGGTAAGTTGAATTATAATGTCATTTTATCAAATGTAAAAAGATGGTAAATTGAACTGTCCAAAGTAACACACAGAGAGACAGTGGCAAAATTAGAACTTAAATCTTGGCCTGGCTCCAGTATCCAAGTTCTGAGGATCAGACGGACAAAAGAAAGACAGAGATAGAGATAGAGATAGAGATAGAGATAGAGATATAGAGATAGAGATAGAGATGAGAGAGAAAGAGAGAGAGAGAGAGAGAGAGAGAGAGAGAGAGAGAGAGAGAGAGAGAGAGAGAGAAGGAGGAGGAAGAGGACCCTCCCCTTCTGATAATGTTTCTCCTTGGGCTGTTGTCCATGAAAACAGCATCAGGAAAAGATAATTCTGATTTGGTTTTCTCACTCTTTAGCTCTACCTCCTATAATAATACAGTGTGTGTGTGCATGTGTGTGTGTGTGTGTAAGAGACAGCGAGAGCACCTGCCAAAAGTGCATTGTCTTAGAGACCTGCAAAACCACCTTGGTCATGCTAATGGGCCTGTTACAAAACACGGTATTTCATTACCAAAGCACTGATGAGCTGAACTGTCGTGGAAGTTTCAAAGTACCAAGAGATGCATGTTGGTGGTCCACACTGCTATCAGATGACAAGGGAAACACTTTCCTCCTCTGTCCCTGCATAACTGTTCTCAGTATCATCACATTCACATGACTGACATCTCAGAGGATGACGCGTTCCAGGAAAGTGGGTATTAAAGGCGCCTCAATGTTCGAGACTCTGACTTCATCCCCGTGAACTCAAGGCCCTAGCTACGTCTCCAATATGCATGTTGAGGCACCTTCTGGCTTCTCTTCTTGGTGGTAGAGGGTCTTTTTACCTCTTTCTTCTAGTCTGGTATATGGTCTCTGAGTCCCTCTTCCAGTATAAATAAACCTCCATTTATTCTCAACCTCTTTACAAGGAACATTCTATCTCCCACCTTCAATGAAACAAAAACTTGAGCCACCCAGCTCCATCACTATCCTCTGGACCAAATCATCACGGAACATGTGAAATAACAACAGAAGCTCATCATCTTGATTTTACAAATGGAACATTAGGTATTTGCTCCAACTGTTTCTTTTTAATTTTTTAAATTATTTTATTTTTCCTTTAGTTACTGGAGTACAGGTGGCATTTGGTTACCTAAGTTCTTTCGTGGTTATCTATGAGATCCTGGTGCACCCATCACCTAAGCAGTATACACTGCACCATATATGTTGCCTTTTGTCCCTCGCCCCCCTTGCACTCTTTCCCCGAGTCCCCAAAGTCCATTGTATCATCCTTATGCCTTTGCATCCTCATAGCTTATCTCCCACATATCAGTGAGAACATACGATGTTTGGTTTTCCATTCCTGAGTTACTTCACTTAGAATAATATAAAATAAATATTCGCCAGGCGCGGTGGCTCACGCCTGTAATCCCAGCACTTTGGGAGGCCGAGACGGGCAGATCACGAGGTCAGGAGATCGAGACCATCCTGACTAACACCATGAAACGCCGTCTCTACTAAAAACACAAAAAATAGCCGGGCGCGGTGGCAGGCGCCTGTAGTCCCAGCTACTCGGGAGGCTGAGGCAGGAGAATGGTGTGAACCCGGGAGGCGGAGCTTGCAGTGAGCCAAGATCGCGCCACTGCACTCCAGCCTGGGCAACAGAGCGAGACTCCGTCTCAAAAAATAAATTAATTAATTAAATAAAATAAATTTTACAGACCAGGTGCAGTGGCTCATGCAGGGAATTTCAACACTTTGGGAGGCTGAAGTGGGAGGATCACTTCAGGCAAGGAGGTTTAGACCAACCTAGGCAACATAGCAAGACCCTGTTTTTACAAAAATAATGTTTAAATTATTATTTTTTAAAAATTTTTGTGGGTACATAGTACAATTCAATTTTTACCATATCTTTATGGGGTACATGAGATGTTTTGATACAGGGATGTCACGTGAAATAAACACATCATGGAGATCTACAAAACGAATTTTTAAAAAATTAGCTGGGAGTGGTGGCACACACCTGTAGTCCCACTTGAGAGGCAGGTTCAGGAGGATCACTTGAGACCAGGAGTTCAAGGCTGCAGTGAGCCATGATCATACCATTGCCCTCCAGCCCGGGCAACAGAGTGAGACCTTGTCTCTAAATAAATCAATATTACAGATACACTTGAAATTCTCTTTGTTCCCATCCAAAATCTTATTTTTCTGCTTTTCACTGCAGAGATAACCACTATTCTATTGTTGATAGTATCTTCCTATTCAGAATTTACACTTGTACCACATACAAATTATTTTATGTGTTAAAATTTACATATATTTTGTGACATGCTATATCTTCCAGCAAATTGCTTTTTATCATCACATTGCTTTTCTTCCCTAGTTTACCCCATGCATTTATTCATTTTAACTATTGCATAGGAGTCATTACTAAGAAAATAGCACAATTTACTTATCCATGCCTCCATGGGTAGACCATTTCTAAGTTTCCCATATGACAGTGCACATGTGCCCATCTTTTTTCCTTTTTTTTTTTTTTTTTTTGAGATGGGGTCTCACACTGTTGCCCAGGCTGGCCTTGAACTCCTGGGCTCAAGCAATTCTCCCACATCAGCCTCCTGAGTGGCTGAAATTGTCTTGCATGTGTCTTCTTCCATCCATGTGCTACAGTTTCTCTAGAGGCTAAGCAGAAAGCAGAATGGCTGGTCAGAGACATGTGAATTTCAACCTTCCTAGATATGGGCTCATTGTTTTCTGAATGTAATATAATACTACTGTATTCATTTTTCCCAACACTTGGAACTGTCAGAGTTTTACACTCTACATACTCCAAGATGAAAGATGTTAAATTTAATTGTATTTTTAATTTAGTTAAAGGTCTTTTGCTTATTGGGCCATGCCAGTTTCCTATGACTGGCCTATTCAAGTCTTTGGACCATTATCTTCGGCCATATTGTTGGTCCTTTTTTTTTTTTTTTTTTTGAGATGGGGTTTCACTCTTGCTGCCCAGGCTTGAGTAGTGCAGTGGTGCGATCTCAGCTCACTGCAACCTCTGCCTCCCAGGTTCAAGTGATTCTCGTGCCTCGGCCTCCCAAGTAGCTGGGATCACAGGCGCCCACCATCACACCTGCTAATTTTGTATTTTTAGCAGAGACGGGGTTTCACCATGTTGTGCTGTCCAGGCTGGTCTCCAACTCCTGACCTCGGCTGGTGATCTGCCCATCTCAGCCTCCCTAAGTGCTGGGATTACAGGTGTGAGCTGCCGCACCTGGCCTGTTGGTCCTTTTCTTGTGAGTGTGTAGGAAATCAATTCCTTTCTTGATAGCAGACACAAATTTTCCCTTTATTTTCCACTAAATTTTTTTAACGTTTTGCTTTTCACAATCCTTTAGGAATTATTTTTCTGTATTCTCATATATAGATAACCAACTGTCCAATGGCTGTGGGCTAAATAGTGAGTTCATCGTTTCCCTCCTGCTTCTAAACCACCTCAGGTCATGCACCACCTTCTAAGAAATGCTAAACCTGAGTCTGGCCTCCCTAGTCCATTAGACCAAATACTGATTCGTTTGTCAGTCTCTAAGTCAGTATGACTCCAGTGTTTGAATTATCACGGTAAACCTTTTTTATACCTAATGAGACAATTTCTTCTTCCTCATTTTCTTTCCTCAAATTGTCTTCTCTCTTCTCTTTATTCTCCTAAATGAACTTTTTTTTTTTTTTTTTTTTTTAGTCAGAGTTTTGCTCTTTCCCCCAGGCTGGAGTGCAATGGTACAATCTCAGCTCACCGCAACCTCCGCCCCGCCCCAGTTTCAAGCAATTCTCTTGCCTCAGCCTCCCAAGTAGCTGGGATTATAGGCATGCACCACCACACCCAGCTAATTTTTGAATTTTCAGTAGAGATGGGGCTTCGCCTTGCTGGCCAGGCTGGTCTCAAACGCCTGACCTCAGGTCATCTGCCCACCTCTGTCTCCCAAAGTGCTCAGATTACAGATGTGAGCCCCTGTGCCCGGCCTCTGACATGAATTTTTGGATCAGTTGGCTAAACTTATGCTTAAAATAACCTTGTATTTAGTTTGGGGTTGCATTAAATTTAGAGATTAATTGGAAGAAGACTGACATTTTTACAACATTAAGACTTCCATTAACATAATTTACTTCACCACCTTTTAAATATTCTTTTGTGGTGCCTCACTAAAGTTTAATTTTTTAAATCAATTTTGGATCTCTTATTAGAATTTTTTCTAGATTCATTAAAATTTTCTATGTCTATTTTGTTTTTTTAATAAATCTTTGTTAAAACTACATTTTCTCGCACTGGAAAAAGAGTCTCTGGGAAAAAATAAAAATGAATTGCATTTTCTAATTTGGTGTTTCTTAAGTACAAGAACAGTATTGATTTTTGAAATATTTGTTGATAACAAACAAACTTGCTGAAATATCTAGAGATTCCCTTGGGTTTTCTTTGTAGACAATACTGTTTTCTGTGAATTCTTATCTTTTTGTTCTTTTCTTTTCAATTCTGATATGGCAAACTTCTTTCTAGTGCTCTTTTCACAAATAGGACAACACTTCCAGTGTTTTTTAACAGAGTCTCAAATTACTCTCCCTGCTTCGTGTGGATCTGTGGTCACATCTGTATCAAAAGGCATAAACACCTTATACCCAGCCCGTAAGAACTAGCTAATGTCTGAATGGAGACCTCAAGGGGCCTCCACAGCGTCCTCTATGGCTCATGTTTCTTTTTTTTTTTTTTTTTTTTTTTTTTTTGAGACGGAGTCTCGCTCTGTGGCCCGGGCTGGAGTGCAGTGGCCGGATCTCAGCTCACGGCAAGCTCCGCCTCCCGGGTTCAGGCCATTCTCCTGCCTCAGCCTCCCGAGTAGCTGGGACTACAGGCGCCCGCCACCTCGCCCGGCTAGTTTTTTGTATTTTTTTTAGTAGAGACGGGGTTTCACCATGTTAGCCAGGATGGTCTTGATCTCCTGACCTCGTGATCCGCCCGCCTCGGCCTCCCAAAGTGCTGGGATTACAGGCTTGAGCCACCGCGCCCGGCCATGTTTCTTGTTCTGAGTTTTATTCTTGTTTCTCATACTAAGGTATTCCTATTTCTTTCTCTTAGGTATGGTTATGTGTTTGGGGTTTTTTTGCTTTTACTTTGATATTTTTCTGTAATTTCAATGTATTTTAACAGGAATGGGAACTGTCAACATCAAGTTAGTCTGCCGTGATGCCAAGAGCTCCACCTCTGAACTCACATATCCATACCATGTGAGCTAACCATGCTCTCTGGCTCTCCAGATTTACTGATTGATTTGAAACCTGAGGTATTATGATTCTGTTTGAAGAAGGGGGAGGGCATCTCAAGAGAGAAAATCAAATTTCTTCAGGTGCAGAGATGAGAAAGTACATCACAATTATGAAACGGCCTCCTTGTCTGGGGTAATACCTGAGGTTCGTTGCCTCACAGCCAAGAAATCAAGGACGTGGACACACACAGAGTGAGGTTAAGAGCGGAAGTTTAATAGGTGAAAGAGGACAGCTCTCTGCTGGAGAGAGGGGTCCTGGAAAATGGGCTCCCGGATCTGCAGTGAAATGCAGGTGGGGGGTTTAGATGCCTGGTGAGGAGGCAGAGTCTGATTTACATGGAGCAGGAAAGATTGGCTGGGCCAGGTGTGCCATTTGCATAAGGTGTGAAAAACTGGTTAGGACTAGATGTGCCATTTGCATACGGCACGAATTTCTGGTAGCCCTCACCCTAATCTTTAATTATGCAGGTAGGTTCTCTGTCTGGCCTGCACCATGTTGCCCATTCCCTTACTGTACACGTGACAACAAATAAAGGAAGATGGAGCCTCCATGTTGGATATGTCTGGCCCTCAGGTAGCCCTTTCCTATTGGCACAGCTGCCAGCCTTCCCCTGTGCAGGCTTCCAGCTTGCTTTTCTTTGTCTGCAGCTCGATTTCTCAGGCTGCTCTTTGTTAGAAAAAAATAATTTATTGGGCTGCTTTTTGTTGAAAGGGAAGCTCTGCCAAAGACTCTTTTACTTTCACTATCTGCCTAAATAATTTCTTTCTACCTCCTGCATCAATTAGAAATGACAAAGATGATTAGGCCTCCATCCCTCATACCTAGCATATTATTCAAACATGTACTACAAGAGATGCTGAGAAGTGAAGATTGAATTAATTATAGATTTAATACATTTTTGAGTCAAGGTCTCTTTAGAAAAATTAGTAAATGGCATATGATATCCTGGACAACCATCACAAGTTGATCACAAAATGTAAAATGGCTTAAACAAAGCAAAGGTTTATTTCTCTCCTACGTAACGGTTACAGTAAATGTTTTTGTTTGGGAGAGGTTCTCCTGAATGGAGAGTACCAGGGATACAGGTTCATTCTACCATGTGTCTCCATCATCCCATTCAGCCTCCTCTCTATTTGCATCCAATGGGCACAAGGGTAAGAAGGTGTGGAGGAGCCCAGAACTGGGACACATGTGTGGAATGGCTAGAACTCAGTCACACGAGCACACCTCATGTGTGCAAGGGAGTCTGGGAAATGTAGTCTAATTGCATGTCCAGGAAGAAGAGAACAACAGGGATTTGACTAAGCAGCTGATCGTTGCTGCTGTAATTTAAGTCTTAGGGTACAAGATGGATCAAAGAGGAGGAAACCTGGAGTCAAGCAGTTGAGTTAGCGTTGCAATACTTCAGATAGAAAACAATGATGGAGCTGAAGCACTGGGACATTTAGTAGAAAGGCTGAGTTATGTAATAATTATTTTCAATGAAGAATCAACAAGATTAAATGTAGTGGTGAGAGATAAACTGAGTCATTAAGCTTGTGAGCATCCCACATATGGAGAGTGCAAGAAATACACCTGGATTTGACTCAAAAAATATGAAGAGAAAACTTAGTGATACACACAATAGAAAATATTCAGCTGGGCACGGTGGCTCACACTTGTAATTCCAGCACTTTGGGAGGCGGAGGCGGGCAGATCACCTGAGGTCAGGAGTTTGAGACCAGCCTGGCCAATGTGATGAAACCCCCATCTCTACTAAAAATACAAAAAAAAAAAAAAAAAACCTAGCCGGGCATAGTGGCACATGCCTGTAATACCAGCCAGTCAGGAGGCTGAAGCAGGAGAATCACTTGAACCTGGGTGGCGGAGGTTGCAGTGAGCCGAGAGAGATCACACCACTGCACTCTAGCCTGGGCAACAGAGTGAGACTCCATCTCAAAAAAAAAAAAAAAGAAAATATTCCATAATAATCTATCTGAAGGAGGTAAAAATCAACAAGATATGGTTTTCCTTCCCCTAAAATCTTGCCTTCATCTTAGGTTGGATGTATGGTGTGTGCAGTTTGGTCACGTTGTCAGGATGAGTGAAGTGGAAATACAGAGGGAAAAGTTCACACCTGCAGATGTAGACCTGACAGTTTACTATGCAGTGGCTGAAGCCACTAAGGAGTTGCTTGAGTCACCCAAAGAAATAACTAAGAACAGGAAGAGAAGACTGAGAAGAAAGGCATTGCGATTGTATATATTTGAGGGCTTGCCAAAGAGAGAAAAAAAAAACAACTGTTTTTCCCTTTCTTTCTTTTAAAGGAAATGGTGAAAATTCACTTTGAAAATGAGAAACCCAGGAGAGAAAATTCTCCAGACTGTTTTAGTAGGATCTAAATGCAGTAGTCCCTGTGATTTACCATCTTCCAATGCAGTGTAGATACCTGCTACCTCCTGGGCTCTGGGATCCCTCTGAGTTATTTCAATGGAAAAATTCCTAATTTTTGGGCTGGCCCTTCCACCAGCAGACCCTTTTCTCTGGAGTATTTTGTCAAAGACTTCAAAATGCTGTCCTTTGCTTACCATGTGTGATAAAATTAGTGTGTGATTTTGGCTTCTCCATTAAGTTGTAAGGTCCATTGAGAACATAGACGATGTCTTGAATAAACAGATGAATAAACTGTATGTGTCACATATTTATGACTTCTCCATGAGGTCTAACAAAGTGACTAGACCATGGGACAAGACCCTTAATTATTTGTTGTATGATTAATTTCTAGGCGTTTAGTGGTGATGCTTGGAACAGGAAGGATGGGTACTTCTCATTCAGAGATTGCTCACTTTTTAGACATGACTGCCAAGGGGTAAATGACTATTAGTTCTATTGACCAACAGGGATATTTCCCCCAAAATATTGGATATCTCTATAATTTAATAAACTCAGATGTGTAGACAGCTGCATCACTTAAGTCAGAAGTGATGGAGAAGGATTATCACTACACACAGTAACTATGCTAATATAATAATATTCCTCTCCCCTTTCATGTTGAAGAAGCCATGAGGGAAAATAACCAGTCCTCTACACTTGAATTCATCCTCCTGGGAGTTACTGGTCAGCAGGAACAGGAAGATTTCTTCTATATCCTCTTCCTGTTCATTTACCCCATCACATTGATTGGAAACCTGCTCATCATCCTAGCCATTTGCTCTGATGTTCGCCTTCACAACCCCATGTATTTTTTCCTTTCCAACCTCTCCTTGGTTGACATCTTCTTCTCATCTGTAACCATCCCTAAGATGCTGGCCAACCACCTCTTGGGCAGCAAATCCATCTCTTTTGGGGGATGCCTAATGCAGATGTATTTCATGATAGCCTTGGGTAACACAGACAGCTATATTTTGGCTGCAATGGCATATGATCGAGCTGTGGCCATCAGCCGCCCACTTCACTACACAACAATTATGAGTCCACGGTCTTGTGTCCTGCTAGTTGTTGGGTCTTGGGTGATTGGAAATGCCAATGGCCTCCCCCACACTCTGCTCACAGCTAGTCTATCCTTCTGTGGCAACCAGGAAGTGGCCAACTTCTACTGTGACATTACCCCCTTGCTGAAGTTGTCCTGTTCTGACATCCGCTTTAATGTGAAGATGATGTATGTAGGGGTCGGTGTTTTCTCTGTGCCATTGCTATGCATCATTGTCTCCTATATTCGAGTCTTCTCCACAGTCTTCCAGGTTCCTTCCACCAAGGGCGTGCTCAAGGCCTTCTCCACCTGTGGTTCTCACCTCACGGTTGTCTCTTTGTATTATGGTACAGTCATGGGCATGTACTTCCGCCCTTTGACCAATTATAGCCTAAAAGACGCAGTGATCACTGTAATGTACATGGCAGTGACCCCAATGTTAAATCCTTTCATCTACAGCCTGAGAAATCGGGACATGAAGGCGGCCCTGCGGAAACTCTTCAACAAGAGAATCTCCTCGCAACCAATGTGAGGGCCTACATTGGATAGTGTAGTCATCAATAAGGGTATATTAGAAATCCAGTTCTGACGTCATCCTCCTACAAGAGGCCGTCTCTGATCTTTCCAGCCTGAAATTCCTTTTCTCAGACCTCTTATAACATTTTAATGACTTAATAATAAGTGATTATTGAAATTACCACTTTCAACTCATTGCTGCTCTTTTTGGCAGAGCGGCAGCACAGGGATACCGGGCATATGTCCTGACGAGCGGAGTCAAGTTGGGAAGATCTGAGCCTCAGCTTGCACATCTACATGTCAGGAATAATAAGTGCCCTACGTGGGTCACATGGTGTGCTGATTACAGTAACTCATGCTTTCAAGATTATAAGTCACTATTCGTGTGTCCATTTTTACTTGACTATTAAGTTTAATCACCCTTATTAGGCTTGCACATCTCTGAGGGCAGGAGTTGTCTTTACACATCACTGTACCTTTGCAATCTTGGTCAGATAAAGTGCATCCAATGAATATTGGTGGAAGTGGAATGAATAAGATATTAATCTCTGAAATGTAATATTGTAATTAGAGATAATCGAACCAGACATTATTTTCTCATCCTTAAAACCTTTCAAGAAAACTCCCATTCACAATTGCTACAAAGAGAATAAAACACCTAGGAATACAGCTTACAAGGGACGTGAAGTAACTCTTCAAGGAAAACTAAAAACCACTGCTCAAGGAAATAAGACAGGACACAAACAAATGGGAAAATATTCCGTCCTCATTTATATGAAGAATCAATACCATGAAAATGGCCATTCTGCCCAAAGCAATTGATAGACTCAATGCTATTCCCATCAAACTACCACTGACATTCTTCACAGAATTAGAAAACACTTCTCTCCTCAGCACCACGTCGCACTTATTCCAAAATTGACCACATCGTGGGAAGTAAAGCACTCTTCAGCACATGTACAAGAACAGAAATTATAACAAACTGTCTCTCAGACCACAGTGCAATCAAACTAGAACTCAGGACTAAGAAACTCAATCAAAACTGCTCAACTACATGGAAACTGAACAACCTGCTCCTGAATGACTACTGGGTACATAACAAAATGAAGGCAGAAATAAAGATGTTCTTTAAAACCAATGAGAACAAAGATACAATATACCAGAATCGGCCGGGCGCGGTGGCTCAAGCCTGTAATCCCAGCACTTTGGGAGGCCGAGGCGGGCGGATCACGAGGGCAGGAGATCGAGACCATCCTGGCTAACACAGTAAAACCCCGTCTCTACTAAAAATACAAAAAATTAGGCAGGCGTGGTGGCGGGTGCCTGTAGTCCCAGCTACTGGGAGGCTGAGGCGGGAGAATGGCATGAACCCGGGAGGGGGAGCTTGCAGTGAGCCGAGATCGCGCCACTGCACTCCATCCACCCTGGGCCACACAGTGAGACTCCGTCTCAAAAAAAAAAAAAAAAAAAAAAAAATATATAATATATATATATATATATATACGAATCTCTGGGACACATTTAAAGCAGTGTGTAGAGGGAAATTTATAGCACTAAATGCCCACAAGAGAAAGCAGGAAAGATCTAAAATTGACACCCTAACATCACAATTAAAAGAAATAGAGAAGCAAGAGCAAACACATTCAAAAGCGAGCAGAAGGCAAGAAATAACTAAGATCAGAGCAGAACTGAAGGAGACAGAGACACAAAAAACCCTCCAAAAAAATCAGTGAATCCAGGAGCTGGTTTTTTGAAAAGATCAACAAAATTGATAGGCCACTAGCAAGACTAATAAAGAAAAGAGAGAAGAATCAAATAGACACAATAAAAAATGATAAAGGGGATATCACCACTGACCCCACAGAAATACAAACTACCATCAGAGAATACTATAATAGCTCTACGCAAATAAACTAGAAAACCTAGAAGAAATGGATAATTTCCTGGACACTTACACTCTCCCAAGATTAAACCAGGAAGAAGTTGAATCCCTGAATAGACCAATAGCAGGCTCTGAAATTGAGGCAATAATTAATAGCCTACCAACCAAAAAGAGTCCAGGACCAGATGGATTCACAGCCAAATTCTACCAGAGGTACAAGGAGGAGCTGGTACCATTCCTTCTGAAACTATTCCAATCAATAGAAAAACAGGGAATCCTCCCTAACTCATTTTACGAGGCCAACATCATCCTGATACCAAAGCCTGGCAGAGATACAACAATAAAAGAGAATTTTAAACCAATATCCCTGATGAATATCGATGCAAAAATCCTCAATAAAATACTGGCAAACCGAATCCAGCAGCACATCAAAAAGCTTATCCACCATGATCAAGTGGACTTCATCCCTAGAAAGCAAGGCTGGTCCAACATACGCAAATCAATAAACGGAATCCAGCATATAAACAGAACCAAAGACAAAAACCACATGATTATCTCAATAGATGCAGAAAAGGCCTTTGACAAAATTCAACAGCCCTTCATGCTAAAAACTCTCAATAAATTCGGTATTGATGGAATGTATCTCAAAATAATAAGAGCTACTTATGACAAAACCACAGCCAATATCATCCTGACTGGGCAAAAACTGGAAGCATTCCCTTTGAAAACTGGCACAAGACAGGGATGCCCTCTCTCACCATTCCTATTCAACATAGTGTTGGAAGTTCTGGCTAGGGCAATCAGGCAAGAGAAAGAAATCAAGGGTATCCAGTTAGGAAAAGAAGTCAAATTGTCCCTGTTGCAGATGACATGATTGTATATTTAGAAAACCCCATGGTCTCAGCCCAAAATCTCCTTAAGCTGATAAGCAACTTCAGCAAAGTCTCAAGATACAAAATCAATGTGCAAAAATCACAAGCATTCTTATACACCAGTAACAAACAGAGAGCCAAATCATGAATGAACTTCCATTCACAATAGCTCCAAAGAGAATAAAATACCTAGGAATCCAACTTACAAGGGATCTAAAGGACCTCTTCGAGGAGAACTACAAACCACTGCTCAGTGAAATAAAAGAGGACACAAACAAATGGAAGAACATATCATGCTCATGGATAGGAAGAATCAATATTATGAAAATGGCCATACTGCCCAAGGCAATTTATAGATTCAATGCCATCCCCATTAAGCTACCAATGACTTTCTTCACAGATTTGGAAAAAACTGCGTTAAAGTTCATATAGAACCAAAAAAGACCCGCATTGCCAAGACCATCCTAAGCCAAATGAACAAAGCTGGAGGCATCACACTACCTGACTTCAAACTATACTACAAGGCTACAGTAACCAAAACAGCATGGTACTGGTACCAAAACAGAGATATAGACTAATGGAACAGAACAGAGCCCTCAGAAATAATACCACAAATCTACAGCCAACTAAACTTTGACAAACCTGAGAAAAACAAGAAATGGGGAAAGGAGTCCCTATTTAATAAATGGTGCTGGGAAAATTGGCTAGCCATAAGTAGAAAGCTGAAACTGGATCCTTTCCTTACTCCTTATATGAAAATTAATTCAAGATGGATTAGAGACTTAAATGTTAGACCTAAAACCATAAAAACCCTAGAAGAAAACCTAGGTAATACCATTCAGGACATAGGCATGGGCAAGGACTTCACGTGTAAAACACCAAAAGCAACGGCAGCAAAAGCCAAAATTGACAAATGGGATCTAATTAAACTAAAGGGCTTCTGCACAGCAAAAGAAACTACCATCAGAGTGAATAGGCAACCTACAGAATGGGAGAAAATTTTTGCAATCTACTCATCTGACAAAGGGCTAATATCCAGAACCTATAAAGAACCCAATCAAATTTACAAGAAAAAAAAAACAACCCCATCAAAAAGTGGGCAAAGGATATGAACAGACACTTCTCCAAAGAAGACATTCATACAACCAACAGACACATGAAGAAATGCTCATCATCACTCACCATCAGAGAAATGCAAATCAAAACCATAATGAGATACCATCTCACACCAGTTAGAATGGCAATCATTAAAAAGTCAGGAAACAACAGGTGCTGGAGAGGATGTGGAGAAATAGGAACACTTCTACACTGTTGGTGGGACTGTAAACTAGTTCAACCATTGTGGAAAACAGTGTGGCGATTCCTCAAGGATCTAGAACTAGAAATACCATTTGACCCAGCCATCCCATTAATGGGGATATACCTGAAGGATTATAAGTCATGCTGCTATAAAGACACATGCACACATATGTTTATTGCGGCACTATTCACAATAGCAAAGACTTGGAATCAACCCAAATGTCCATCAGGGACAGACTGGATTAAGAAAATGTGGCTCATATACACCATGGAATACTATGCAGCCATAAAAAAGGATGAGTTCATGTCCTTTGTAGGGACATGGATGCATCTGGAAACCATCATTCTCAGCAAACTATCGCAAGAACAGAAAAACAAATACCGCATGTTCTCACTCATAGGTGGGAGCTGAACAATGAGATCACTTGGACATAGGAAGGGGAACATCACACACTGGGTCCTATAGTGGGGAGATGGGGGGGGAGGGATAGCATTAGGAGATACACCTAATGTAAATGACGAGTTAATGGGTGCAACACACCAACATGGCACATGTATACATATGTAACAAACCTGCACGTTGTGCACATGTGCCCTAGAACTTAAAGTATAATAATAATAAAAAAAAAGAAAAAAGAAAAAAAAAACGGAGTTTGAGAACTGATGGGTTATAAGGAATACAAGATTAGAATAGCTGGAAGGAAAAACATACACACACACACACAAAAACAAAGAATTCGGGTGAGAGAAGATGAGAGTATGAATTCCTAAATTGGCAGTTTAATGTGATAAGTTAAATTTACTATCTCAGAGAAAAAAAGCTTTTTATTTGGGGGAAAATGATGGAATCTTGGATGAGCGCTTTCTAACTGAACAGACTGTATGAAAGTTAATGCCTTTAGTTATATGTGAGATTAGGTCTAGACAATTTCATAACATTATGAATGACGCTGGTGAATTAAGAGTACTCACAGCAAGAACAATAAACAGAGATGGTTTTCTGAAGGGCAAATAAAATTATTTAGGAAAAGACTTTTGATGACCTATGTGCTAATGAAGTTAACTGAAAGGTATTTCCTAAGGGACTATATGGTTGAGTAAGTCTCATTCCATTTTTGAAAGACCAGGGCAAATGGTAAGCTGACATGAGTAACTCTTTTTAATGCAAGTTCCTGATTTCTTACTCGGATGAGTGCCCATTAATGTACATTTTAATACATAATAGTAAATGATACCCCATAACAATAATTCTGAGCCATCAAGAAGAGGATAAATATTGCTCAGCATTTAAGAAGTCAGCCAAGTATATGAATATTTTAGAAATACAGTAGAGCAAAGGTATCAAAGTAGAAGATCTGGCACGTAAGGCTTTCCCTCCAGCTATCTGACTGCCATTCCAAAAAGATTAACTTGTTACAGGTTCTACAGTGAAAATGTTCCAATTTAATTCTGAGAGAGTCTTCGCTCCTGGGGAAAGTGATATTAGGAAGAGCCACAGACACAGTGCTAAGGAATGGAAGGTAAAAACGTGGTAGAAGAATTTTGTCTCCCTCACAAAGACAAGTTGTTTCTTCAGCTCAGTTATTCCTTGTGGTCATCAGGACATAAATGCTTTTGGGGTTGGGTAGGGGAATATATTCCTTTAAAAGGCTATCTTGTTAAATTTGAAATTAATGTCATGCATTTGTTAAATCTTTTAATTACCACTTGTTTATTAAAAAGAACTTCCTAAAGGAAAAAAAAAGGGTTCCCACAGGACGGTCTTTAGCACTGCACTACACGGCTTACGGGGACCGTGAAAGCTGAGGGCCTGTTCATTTTGTGATGGGTCACTTTACCGACTAATCACAAACATCTTTTTTGTTCTAATGATGTTTCCACTGATTTTCTTAGATTTCCCAGAGAGATCATTATATCAGCAAGTAATAATAATTCTTCTTTCTTCTTTCCAATATATTATTTCTCTACGTCCTCCAATTGGACAATAATCATTTCTTGTAATGCACATACCTGTATTAAATACTACTTAAAACCCTATATAAAACCATAAAACTAAACTTTAAACACTTCAAGACTACTGGAAGATGGCAGGATTAAAAATAAGGCTTACACATTGTTTTTATAATATTCAGCATGTAAGGGTAGAGGTTGCTGGAATAATTAAGTTGCATACCTTCCATATTCTGTTTTTGTGCCTATAATGACCTGTTGCTTTTATTATTTTAAAAATTTAGTCCAAGATATTTTAATGCTAAGAAAAGAGTTGATTTTGCTTATCTTCGTGTCCTTATTCAAATGAGGGCACTTAATAAACATTTGTTGGTGTTAATGTTGCAGAAGGTTGGGGGAATGGATGGAGATAACCAGAGTGAGAACTCACAGTTCTTTCTCCTGAGGATGTCAGAGAGTCCTGAGCAGCAGCGGATCCTGTTTTGGATGTTCCTGTCCATGTACCTGGTCACAGTGGTGGGAAATGCGCTCATCATCCTGGCCATCAGCTCTGATTCCCACCTGCACATCCCCATGTACTTCTTCCTGGCCAACATCTCCTTCACTGACCTCTTCTTTGTCACCAACACAATCCCCAAGATGCTGGTGAACCTCCAGTCCCAGAACAAAGCCATCTCCTATGCAGGGTGTCTGACGCAGCTCTACTTCCTGGTGTCCTTGGTGACCCTGGACAACCTCATCCTGACCGTGATGGCGTATGACCGCTATGTGGCCATCTGCCACCCCCTCCACTATGTCACAGCCATGAGCCCTGGACTCTGTGTTTTGCTCCTCTGCTTGTGTTGGGGGCTGTCTGTTCTCTATGGCCTCCTCCTCACCCTCCTCATGACCAGGGTGACCTTCTGTGGGTCCCAAAAGATCCACTACCTCTTCTGTGAGATGTACGTCCTGCTGAGGCTGGCGTGTTCCAACACCCACATCATTCACACAGTGCTGGTTGCTACTGGCTGCTTCATCTTCCTCACCCCCTTAGGGTTCACAACCATCCTTCAGATACCCTCAGCCTCTAAGTAAGTATTGTCAGAACCATCCTTCAGATACCCTCAGACTCTAAGAAATACAAAACCTTCTCTACCTGTGCCTCACATTTGGGTGTGGTCTCCCTCTTTTATGGGACACTTGCTATGGTATACCTGCAGCCCCTCCACAGCTACTCCATGAAGGACTCAGTAGCCACAGTGATGTATGCTGTGGTGACACCTATGATGAACCCTTTCATCTACAGCCTGAGGAACAAAGACATGCATGGGGCTCTGGGAAGACTCCTAGGGAGACCCTTTCAGAGGCTTAAATGAAGGTAATTTTGGAAAGGGGATTGAAGTGGAGACCGGAAATCTCCTTCACCCACGTAAGGCATTATGCTGGGGGATATGCAACAGTCATTAGGGTACAGCTGCAGCTCAGAATGAGCATATCTGCCTGTGGTGAAGAAAAGACATAATGTGTATGTATCCCAGTGCCTCCCAGACCTCACCAGCCTTGGCAATAAATAATGTCATGCTAACACTACTACCAGGATTTTACAGAGTCAAATATTTAAACCCACTTGATCATAGGCCCACATTCCTAGGCTTATCTATATATACCCAGTTATAGCCTCGGGCAGTCTCTCATGTTCTCTAGCACCCATTCACTTATGACCCAGAGGTCTGGCTTCTCTAAGGAGCCTGCTACCTTCTAGCTCTTTGGAGAAGACACTTTGCACTACCCCTACCACAGATGTCCTGGGTGAGGCTTCCCCTTTCTTGACGCTCTAACAGGTACAACATGCGCCACTTCAATGTTGACATAGAGTCACTCTGGACACACTCCCTATGGTTCATGTAGAAATGCCAACAAAATTCCTCTTGTGCTCTGGGTTGGTTTTACCTTTTGGGCCTCAAGCAACACTCTCTTGCCTTTTTCCTGCATTCCTTTTCTCTGTAGGAAGTCAGGCCTTGCCCTTGGAAAGACCACCCTAGCTTTTATTTCTGTAGTTCCTCACCTTCCTTCTCTCCTTCATGCAAGAATTCCATCCACCCCTCAAAACATAACTCTCAAACATCAGCAAATATTCATAAATAGCAGTGGTAGTAGGGCCAGCAGAAGGGGGGGATTCTGGAACAAATGAATAATTTAGTTATCCTGGAGAACATAGGGAAAAGGAGATATTTTAATAAATAAATTGGGAATAGCACTCAATAAAAAACAAAAATATCATAAAGAGAATTTTAAAAGTCAAAGATTGGTTCTTTTTTTAAAAAATGAAGTGAATAAACCTCTAGGATACTGATTAAGGAAAGAAAAAACACAAGTAAACACTACAGTGGGAAGAATGGGGGTAAAAACTAAAGATAACATCAAGATTAGGATGATGAAGAGACAATACCAACATCTATGTGCCAACAATTTTGAACATTTTGACAAAATAAAGATATCCTTGAAAAAAATATGGCTTCTCAAAGCTGACTCAAGAAGAAATGGAAAAATTAAATAGTCCTATAACTAGAATTTAAGCAATCATTTTAAATATTCATATATATGAATATGCACATATATCACAAATACAAATCCATTTATAAGCAAATTTTAGCAAGTTATGGATCATCCAGTTTTCAAAACAAAATCTCTGCAAAGAATAGAAAAATAAATGAAACTTCCCAAATAGTTTTATGTCATAACTATCACCTGATATCAAAGCAGAAAAAGAGTACAAGAAAGAAAAGTGCACGAGCTAATTTCACGTAATATATACAGGTATCCCAAAGAAAATCCTAGTAAATTGAATCCAACAGAAAATTTAAAAATAATAATACTGCATAAAGACCCACTATGATATATTAAAGGTATGTAAAGATAATTTGATACTTTTAAATCCATGTTATTTATATTGACAAATTAAAAGAAAAAAATCAACATGTCAATAGATGCAGAGAAAGATAAAATTCTAAACAAATGTTGTCCTTGATAAAGCAGTAAAATTATTTTATTAAATCATACCTTTTAGTGTATGTTCTTTCAATATTTTGTATAATAAAGTGGCAAGTCCACATAGAGCATTTCTGCATCTCAAAGTACAATGGTTGTCTTGTGAGGAAGTACCTGAGTGATTGATTGAATTTGGGCTCAACCAGCCACTTCATGGAATCTTATTTGTATTTGTTAGAATAACTGATAAACTATAGTTATTCAGAACTGGTACTTGCCAAATGTTGTCACAAAATACATAAAGTGAGCCTGTCTTGTAAGAAAAACTGACAGTATTTGTTGCTAGTAATAAATATTTGCTCTATCAAGCAAATATCACCCCTTTGGAAAATTCATCCCTCATGGTGATGGATATATATTTCATATACATATTAAGTGTGTCAACATTTGGAAGATCTACATAATTCAGTGAGTCAATATTTTTCAAATGACTAATGCATTATGTCAAAAAGTTACACATGGATAAAAGATCATCTTTAAAAAGTTACACGTGAATTAAAAGACCAATTCAAAAGAAGCCAGTGAATTTTAATGACCTAGAGGATAAAATGTCTATTGATATGTTATCAGATTCTGCATTGCTAGCAACCTTTAAGAAACTACTACTTATCACGTTTTGATGTAGTATCAAATAATATTAATTGAAAAGGTTATTAACATAATCTTCCCTTTTGCAATTACATATCTGTATAAGGCTGAATTTTCTTCATACATGTCAACCAAAATAACATATCACTACAAATAAATGCAAAAGCTGATACAAGAATCTAGCTCTCTTCTATTAAGCCAGACATTAAAAAGATTTGAAAAAATGTAAAACCATGCTATTCTTCAATAAATTGTTTTAAATATACTGATTTCTATTTAAAATCCTACTATAAAAACATGTCATGGTATTACTGTTTTATGAGTGAATTAGTAAATATTTTAAATGTCTAATATGAGAATATTGATAGATATAACCCACATAAACACAGCTCATAGCTCTTTTGGTCCTGAAAATTTTAAGCAGGTAAATGCGTCCTGAAACCAAAAGTTTGAGAACTATTCTCCTAAAGTACAAACATACTTGAAAATTGTTCTCAAATGCAGGAAACCAGTTCCTTTGAAAAAGAGGACAAAATGAGGGAAAGGAATGGGGATAATGCTTTAGTGTTATCTATAACATTTTAAATCTCTTTTATGGAAAGAAGTGACATGATCAGGTAACAAATTAATATTTTTAATTTTGTGGATGGTATATATGTGTCTAAAATTATGTTCTTATTGCATGTTTGAAATTATTCATAATTACTTTTTTAGTTTTTAAAGGATCTGGACGTTTGGTTTGCCACTGGGTTTGAAATTGGATGAATGATTAGACGTGGAAAACACATCTGTCTTAGTCAATTAGGGCTGCTATAACAAAATACCATACACTGGGTGGCTCAAACAACAGATTTATTTTCTCACAGTTGTGGAAGCTAGGAGTCACTATCAGGATGCCAGCGTGGTTGGGTTCTGCTAAGACTTCTTCCTAGCCTGTAGGCAGCCACCATCTGGCTGTGTGCTCACATGACCTCTCCTTTGTGTACACAGGGAGAGAAAGGAAAAGCACTGGCCTCCTCTTCCTATAAGAGCACGAATCCCACTATGGGGCTCACCATCATGAGCTCCTCTAAACCCAGTCACCTCCCAAAGGTCCTATCACATGGGGGATTAGAGCTTCAACATTTGGATTTGGCAGGGACATAAACATTCAGTCCATAACAATACCTCCTTCCCCTCCAAACACATGGAATATCTGAATCATAGAGTCTTTATTTAAACAACAGTCAACAAGAGAGTGACATAAGCAGGATGGCAGAATAGGAGTTCCCCATTTCACTCCCCCACACAGAAATCCAACTAGAAGCCCCCACAATCAGGAATACCATCCTAACACAAGCACACAGGGAGGGGAACAACACACACTGGGGCCTGTTGTGGGGGTGGGGGCAGTGGAGGGAGAGAATCGGGAGAAATAGCTAATGCATGCAGGGCTTAGTACCTCCGTGATGGGTTGACAGGTGCAGCAAAACACCATGGCACACATTTATCTATGTAACAAACCTGCACATCCTGCACATGTATCTTGGAACTTAAAATTTTTGGAAAAACATCTTGAATATTCCAGGAATTGGGATTGAGGCTGAGACACCACCCTGGGCCACACAATTGAGAAAAGCCATGACCAAAGGGTAACAGAAATGGTTCTCTGACCATTTCACCCTCCCCAAAGTCAGCGCCGCACCACACTCAGAGAATGTCCCTAGACCCACAGTTTCTACAATAAGAAAAGTGAACTGGAGGCCAATACTCAGTTTCCCCACCATTCTGGGATCCTTTGTAGGAGGAGACAAGCTCACTCTTGTCTCATCCTCAGGGAAACAGAGTGCCAGCAAAGTTAGACCACCTGGGGTCAGTTAGAAACAAAGAATGAAGGTAGGACTTACAGTAGCCAGCACAGGGATCTTGGGACTTGCTCAGTATTCTGGCCAATAGAGATGCCACACCAGAAAAAACTAGTCAACATCATGCTGCAGGAAACACTGTCCATTCGCCTTTCAGGCTCAAATCCTGAGCCACCTTCCCCACACAAGCCAGTTGCTTTCATTAGTCTTCCCCAGGTTGAGAGGCAACTGCATGTCAGCAAGTACCTGTAAAATGACCATCTGGACTTGCCCAACCTTAATTCCTGGGATTCAAGCCTGGTTCAACATACACGAATCGATCAATGTGATTTGTCACATAAACAGAATTAAAAGCAAAAACTATATGATCATCTCAACAGAAACAGAAAAAGGTTTTGTTAAAGTCCAGCATCCCTTCATGATAAAACTCCTCAACAGAGTAGGCATCCAAGGAACATACCTCCAAACAGTAAGAGCCATCTATGACAAGCCCACAGCCAACATCATACTGAATGGGCAAAAGCTGCAGCCATTCCCCTTGAGAACTGGAACAAAACAAGGAGGCCCACTCTCACCACTCCTACTCAACATAGTACTGGAAGGCCTAGCCAGAGCGATCAGGCAAGAGAAATAAAAGGCCTCCAAATAGGAAAAAATAAGTCAAACTATTGAAAAGTGGGACCTGATTAACTAAAGAGCATCTGCACAGCAAAAGAAACTATCAAAGGAGTAAACAGACGACCTGCAGAACGGGAGAAAATATGTGCATCTGACAAATGTCTAATATCCAGTATTTGTAAGGAACTTAACAACCAAAATATAACCCCATTAAAAAATGGGGAAAGGAAATGACACTTCTCAAGGGAAGGCATACAACTGGCCAACAAACATATTACAAAATGCTAAACATCACCCATCAGAGAAATGCACATCAAAACCACCATTTTGTGAGATACCATCTCACACCAGTCAACATGGCTATTCATAAAAAGTCCAAAAAAAGGAGATGCTGGCAAGGCTGTGGAGAAAAGGGAGGGAAGGCTTATGTGCTGATGGTGGGAATGTAAATTAGTTCAGCAACTGTGAAGAGCAGTTTGGAGATTTCTCAAAGAACTTAGAACTACCATTCGACCCAGTATTTCCATTACTGGGTATATAAATCATTCTACCATAATGACGTACGTATGCATATGTCCATCACAGTGCTATTCACAATAGCAAAGACATGGATTCAACTTTGGTGCCCATCAGTGGTTGACTGGATAAAGAAAATACACCATGGAGTATTGTGCAGTCATAAAAAAGAATGAAGCCATGTCTTTTCCAACAACATGGATGGAGCTGGAGGCCGTAATCCTAAGCAAACTAACTCTGAAACAGAAAACCAAATACGTGTTTTCACTTATAAGTGGGAACTACACATTGAACACATGTGGACATAAACCCGAGAACAAAAGAAACTGCAGACTAATGGCGGGGAGGAGGGGAGGGAGGCATGGGTTGAAAAACTACCTATTTGGTACTATGCTCTCTGGCTGGGTGCAATATATACATTAAACAAACCTGCACATGTACCCCCCCATATTGAAAAAATTTTAAAATAAAACTTTTAATAAACAAAAACAAATTCGTGTAAAACCACAAAAGATCCCAATAGCCAAAAGTAAACTTCAGCAAAAAGAATAGAGCTGAAGGCATCACACTCTGATTTCAAAACATATTAACATGTTATAAAACAACTTTAATCAAAATACTATGCTACTGGCATAAAAACAGAAACATCTCATCTATACATGAATAGTGAATTATCTGAAAAAAAATGGAGAAACCATACCATTCACAACAGCTACCAAAACCAAAAGGTCCCTTGGAGTATACTTAACCAAAAAGATGAAAGATCTCTAAAATAAAAACTATAAAACATGGAAGAAAAAATTGAAAAGAGAATAGTAAATGCGAAAATATTCCGTTCATGGATTGAAAGAATTACCATTACAAAAATGTCCATGTTACTCAAAGCAATCTATAAATGCAAAAAAATACATATCAAAATACCAGTGGCGTTCTTTATAGATCTGTGAACCAGTGTTTCTTTAGATGACATACAAATGGCCAATAGGTACATGAAAATATGCTCTGCGTCACTAATCATTAGAAAAGTGTACATCAAAATCACCATGAGATATCATCTCATGCTTGTTAGAATAGCGTTCACCATAAAGATGAATGATGAGTATTGGAGGATGTGGAGAAAAGGTAACTTTTAGGCATTGTTGGTGGGAATGTAAATTAGTATGGCGAAGATGGTATGGAGGTTCTTTAAAAACTAAAAATAGAACCACTGCTGGGCACAGTCACTCGTGCCTATAATCCCAACACTTTGGGAGGCTGAGGCAGGAGGATCACTTACAGCCAGGAGTTTGACACCAACCTGGACAATATGGCAATACCCCGACTCTACAAACACAAAATTTAGAAAGCTAGCCGGGCATAGTGGCACACACCTGTAGTCCTAGCTACTGGGGAGGTTAAGGCCCCGAGAAGATCTCTTGAGCCCAGGAGGGCAAGGCTGCAGTGAGCTGTGACTGTGCCACTGCACTCCAGCCTGGGCAAAAGAGTGAGATCTTGCCTCTAAAAAGATTAATTACTTTTGGCCGGGCGCGGTGGCTCAAGCCTGTAATCCCAGCACTTTGGGAGGCCGAGACGGGTGGATCACGAGGTCAGGAGATCGAGACCATCCTGGCTAACACGGTGAAACCCCCTCTCTACTAAAAACACAAAAAATTAGCCAGGCGTAATGGCGGGCACCTGTAGTCCCAGCTACTCGGGAGGCTGAGGCAGGAGAATGGCGTAAATCCGGGAGGCGAAGCTTGCAGTGAGCTGAGATCCGGCCACTGTACTCCAGCCTGGGCGACAGAGCCAGACTCCGTCTCAAAAAAAAAAAAAAAAAAAAAGATTAATTACTTTTTAAAATGAAGCTACCGTATGTTTCAGTAATCCCAGTTCTAGGTATGCACCTGAAGGAAATGAAGTCGGTGTGTTGAAGGCGTATCTGTTCTCCCGTGTTCATCGCAGCTCCTGCTACAGAACCACAATTAACCACCATGTCAGGTAGTCCCAGGTCCCTTTCTGCTCCAGAATCTGTCACTTCTGTGTCCAAAACTGCACCCACCGACTGTAGCAGTACTCCGTAAGCAAAGGGAGGTGGCAGAGAACAAAGAAGCCAGCCAAGCCCAGCAACAAGGAGCCAGGGAGATATTCCCTGAGCTGAGTATGAAAGACAGGAAACATAGTTTTGTTGACCAGGAAAAAAAAAAAAAAAATTAGAAGAAAAGTTGAAGCAAGGGGAATAGCACACATGAAAGCACAGGGATTTAGGGATTTAGAACAGGGTGTGTGTGGGGAGTGACAGGAAGTCTGGTATAAAGAGAGAGGTGGCAATGACGCTATCCAGGCAGTGTCATGGGCTGGGGCTCCAGAAGCAAGTATGAGAAGGAGTTTGGAGTAACAGGTGTTCACTAGGGAACAACACCTGTGAAGGAACAAGGGAGGAAGCTTGACTGGGCACAGGGGGAAGTCAAATTGCAGGCTGGCCTCCCAGAAAGCCGATTGTCTCAGCACATTTTCTGCTTCTATAACAAAATGCCTGAAACTGGTAATATATTAAACACAGAAAATTATTTCTCACAGTTCTGGAGGCTGGGAAATCCAAACCAAGCTGCCAGCTAGTGAGGACCTGGTCTCTCTGCTTCCGAGACGGCACCCGGTGGCCGCATCCTCTCCAGGGGTAAGAGCGCCACAGCTTCACACGGGGAAGGTGAAAGAGCAAGAAAGCCAAACCCCACCGGAAGCCTCTTTTATAAAGGGTCTTAATCCCATTCACGTGGGAGGAGCCTCGTGGCCCACTCGCCTCTTAAAGGCCCCACCTCATCATACTATCGCACTGGCTATGAAGTTTCAATGCATGACTTTTGGAATGGACACATATCAGGTTAAAATGGAGAGTCTTTATACCCCTGCCTCAATCGCCAGGTGTGGGCTATCCAGGAAAAGGGACTGCCTTGGGGAAGGAGGCTCGCTGTAGCTACGGTAAACCCTAAAGGACCTGACAGCTGAAGGCTGTCTGCTGACCACGCTCCTCACAGCTGGACAGCAAGTCGGCCCTTGAAGGGAGAACTGTTCTTGAAGATCGTCTCCATGTGTCCACAGACACGTGTGAGCAATGTCACTGAGCGTCTCCTATGGCTAGTTAAGGAGCTTGGATTTTATGCAATAGACAATAGAGAGCCATGAAAAGTCTCAGGCATGGAAATGACACACTCAGCTTTGTGTTAAGTGGCATTCTCAACAAGGGATGTGAAACAGGGCTGAAGCGGGGGGAGTCAGGGACATCAGTTTGGAGGCTGCCAGATTGGCCCAAGTGAGGAGAAGGACCTGAAGAGGCAGTAACAGAAGCATAAAGGAGGGGAAGGATCAGAGAGGAATTTAGGAGGTAAAACTTGCAGGGAGGCAAGCCAAGACTGTGCTTTTGGAAGGGAAATCAAAGTATGAAACATTCAAACGCAGAACCTCCCAGCATCTACCCTCGCGGCTTCCCAGCCAGCAGGCACCTGATTAGACATTCTGGTTCCGTTCACCAGTTTTCCCAGAATCTGGGTCAATGTTTCATACATAGTAAATGCTTGATTACTTGTTGAATGAACAGATGGATAAGAGGACTCAGGCCACCGTCAACTGACACAAGATGTGGCTGCTACTTCCTGACTGTAAGCCTTCAGAAGCCGTATCAAACTGTACGGTATACACTCACACAAACACCCAAGGTGAAATGCAATACAAGGAAAGGGCTGCTGCAGCCGCACAGCCTAGCTTTGCTTTGACAGCAGCTGAAGAAAGAAGGCACGCGCACCCTCTGGTTCAGCAGAGCCTTTGGGCGGTGGGGGGAAGAGAGAGAGAGAGAGAGAGAATCCAGATGTCAGCTCTTAAGAAAATGATTAGAAGTGCATATTTTGAGGACCCCCAGCAGTGGTACCTAAGATGCCATTTGAATGTGAAAAAAAATCAAAACTCTTGGCCGGGCGCGGTGGCTCAAGCCTGTAATCCCAGCACTTTGGGAGGCCGAGACGGGTGGATCACGAAGTCGGCAGATCGAGACCATCCTGGCTAACACAGTGAAACCCCGTCTCTACTAAAAAATACAAAAAAAACCCTAGCTGGGCGAGGTGGCGGGCGCCTGTAGTCCCAGCTACTCGGGAGGCTGAGGCAGGAGAATGGCGTAAACCCGGGAGGCGGAGCTTGCAGTGAGCTGAGATCCGGCCACTGCACTCCAACCCAGGCTACAGAGCGAGACTCCATCTCAAAAAAAAAAAAAAAAAAAAAATCAAAACCCCATCCTACTTAACATGTATTAAGTACTCATTGACACGTTTTTTTAATTGGCTTTCTAATCGGCTCGACTGCAAAAACAAACAATGCAAATATGCAGAGAGTTAAAAGTAAGAATTGTATCCATCAGTGCCTATTTCCATAGACTATGTTGTGAAGGACGCTCAAGACACTTAGAAGCTCCCCCTGGAAATGGGAACAGGGACTGAAGTTGTTGACTCTTGCCCGCTAGAGTAGGAGACTGACTTATCACTAATTACTCATTTACACGGCTTATATTTTTTCATGTATATTAGTTTTTAAAAAGCATATTGTCAACAGTAAAATTTAAAAAAAAAAAAAAAGGCCAGGAGCGGTGGCTCACGCCTGTAATCCCAGCACTTTGGGAGGCTGAGGCAGGTGGATCACCTGAGGTCAGGAGTTCAAGACCAGCCTGGCCAACATGGGAAATCCCGTCTCTGCTAAAAATACAAAAATTAGTCGGGAGTGGTGGGGGTGTGCCTGTAATCCCAGCTACTCAGGAGGCTGAGGCAGGTAAACTCCTTGAACCCAGAAGGCAGAGATTGCAGTGAGCTGAGATCACACTACTGCACTCCAGCCTGGGCGACAGAGCAAGACTCCGTCTAAATAAATAAGTCTGCACCCGTCCACTTCTCATGTCCACAGATTTGAGAGCGTTTCCTCCATAGATTTTCTGGTCCAGCAGCCTGAGCCTGTTTATGCCTCCATGTGAGATCATAGAATAGACGTTATCAAATTACCTGGACATAGCAATAAGGCTCTGTGTTAACTTTGTGGTTCACAGTTCAGAGCAACAGAACAGTGACCCAAATATGGAGCAAGAGACGCTGCTGGAGCCGCTTTTGCCAGGTTGCCAATGTGGCGCTCCTAACTGCCCCCTGCCCCCTGCCTCCTGGCGCAAGCCCTTGTGACTAGACCACTGCCTCAGTATCCAGTCCCAGTCCTGGGCTGGCTTCTAAAACAAATTCTACATTCACTTTTATTGTTTATCTAGAGCCCTCCCCGTTCCCATTCTGATGTGTGTCACCTCAGTCTTTTATCTGCCTATGTGTATTCAACAGGACCCAGGTCTGGACCTCTACAGCGACGCCGGGCGGCCTCTCCGGGTGTGTAAGTAGCCACTGGTCTGTTTCGCATGAGTCAGAACCCAGCGATTTCATGACAACCTGGAGTGTGTGTGTGCGTTGAGATGGTTGGGAGATAGAAACAGTTTTATGCACCAGCCACTACAGGCACCTGTGCCTCAGACCTACAGACTTTTCAAGGATTCATAAAATGCTTGAATCCTGGAAAAAAAAAAAAAAAAGTATTACTAGCTCCAAAATGTTAAAAGTGCAAAATTGAAATTACTAAATATTTCTTTCAGTGCATACGAAAACTGGCACATCAACTTGTCAATAGAAACTCAAGTCTTCGAGACGGTCACCTACGAATTCTGTTTACTGCGGGATGCGGGTGCAAGAAGCCCTTGAAGGTCCGGTGCTTGGAAGATCCCGGCCGGGGCTGCCTCCCACCGGCCCAGCGTGGTCTCCTCCCCGGCCATACCCCCAGCCAGGGCTCCACCCCAGCCTCCCATTTAGCCCGCAGCAGGTCTCCAGTGCAAGAAAGACACCGCTTCCCGCCGTCTTCCACTGAGGGCTGTTGAGCCCCACAACCCACTCCAGAGCCAGCTGCCGCTCTGGAGGGTTCTGAACCTCATCCAGCCCCGTTGACCGCGAGCCCGAGGCACACAGCGGTGGAAAGAGAAACGAGCTTCCAGCAGCGCACTGCACCCCTCCATCCCGAGAACTCAACCCCGGGGTCACCCAGATCCCCAGCCGCTGGGAGACTGAAAGCAGCGATCAAGAGAGCAGCCAATGGGAAGCCCCGGAGGGTGGGACTACTGTTTGACTGACCAATGGGAGTTCCTCCCAAAGCCGGACCTCACGGTCTGTTGCAGACCCACTTCCACTCCCCGGGGGTGCTGAGCAGAGACGCACGCCCGGGGCCGACAGCCAATGAGGAGATGGAAAAGGCGGGACACCTGCAGAACCAGCGAATGAAAAGCCTGGAGAGGTCCGTGCCCCAATTCCCTTCGCAGCCCGCAGCCGGCTATCGCCCTGTGGTTCCGCAGGTTGCGCGCGCCATCCAGTGGCAGCCAGGCAGGGAGGTATTCGAGATCGCTGCATCGTAGGAACTCATTTCGTCGCTGTTCCACCGCTTCGTAGTTCTCCCCAGTTTCAGGAGAAAGGATGGCCCTGCCCACCCTCCGCATCCACCGGGAGCGAAATCGTTCTGGGTCTTCCACCTTTCCTGAAATCGTCCTTCCTTCCTACCGCCCGTGCTCTTCATCTGAGAAAGCATCGGATGCTAGGATGCTAAATTCCCTTAAAAGAATAAGGTGCAATGGCAACGGCCTATCAGACCGTGAGACAACCAAAGGACTGACAAAATGTAACACTGATTACTAATTTAAAAAAAAAAAGAAAAGAAAAGAAAATGAAATTTTTAGTAAACAGGAATTAAACAAACCTCAATGTAATAACAACTCAGAAAACCACAGTGAACCTCACAGTGTTTGAAACGCCAGACGCATTCGTATGAAAGTCAAGATGGATGCGAATGCCCCTGCTCTCACCGTTTTTATGTAATGTTTTGGAGCGTCCAGGCAAGATATAAGACTTCAAAGGGGGCAAGGCGGTTAAAACTGGGGGCAGGAGGAAAACAAAAGATTATTATTTCAGGTGAAATGATTTATACTTGAAAATCAAGAAACATTAAAAACTGGAGAATTCAGTAAGGTCTGTGGAAGAAAAATATATTTGTGTGTGGAACGTGTTGATGAGGTATACAGAAAAAAAATAAAGAAAAGGAAAGCGGACTATAGATGTCCTACATGCCAGCATCAAATTTGTTGAGAAAAGAAGACCCCATTCGCTGGAAAAACGAAGGCAAATTTTTCATATGTAGATGATATGATTCTATACTTTGAAATGCAGAGTTCATTAAAATTGTTAAGAACAGTAAGAGAATAGAATGAGTTGGCTGGGTGCAAAATCAATATACAAAAATTAATTCTATTTCCTTACACAAACAACCAGGCAGAAAATATAATGGTAAAAAATATCCTTTGTGTAATAGCAACAAAAAAGGAAAAAATAACTGAGAATAAATTCAGTAAAAATTTTATTATTCTGGCCAGGCGCAGTGACTCATGCCTATAATCCCAGCACTTTGGGAAGCCAACAGGTGTTCAAGACCAGCCTGGGCAACATGGCGAAACCCCGTCTCTATTAAAAATACAAAACTTAGCTGGTGTGGTGGTGGGCACCTGTAATCCCATCTACTCTGGAGGCTGAGGCAGGAGGATCACTTGAACCCAGGTGGCGGAGGTTGCAGTGAGCTGAGATCACGCTACTGTACTCCAGCCTGGGTGACAGAGCGACATGCCATCTCAAAGGAAAAAAAAAATGTGTATGTATATAATTACTGTTTAGCTAGAACCCTCATTGTTCCCATTCTGATGAATGGCAATTCAGCCTTTTATCTGTGTATGTGTATTCAACAGGATCAGGTCTGGGCCTCTGCAGCGAGGCTTGGCAGCCTCTCCCAGTGTGTACATAATGCTTCCGGTGTATATATAATTCTACTGGAGTACATAAAAAGAAAAACTCGAAATAATAGAAAGGCATACCATTTGTGAATAGGAAGTTTCTATATAATAAAAATGTCAGATCTCCCTCAATTAAAACTTTATTGTGACCCTAAGAAAAGTTCCAAAAAGATTATGGAGAACTGGAAAAGTTGATCTTAAGTTTATGTGGAATTATAAGTTTGCAATAAAATCAAAGAAACACCGTAAAATGTCCCTAACCTGAAGGTCACATGTATCAAGGTTAAAATCATTGAAGGTCCAAAACAATGAAAACAATTGTTTAAACTCACGCCAAGATATATCAACAAATTTCAGATCAATTGTATATAGATTCTATTCTCTTATTGTTACTAATAATTTTAAATGGACACTCTGTGTTTCCAAGTATACAATCACATCATCTGCATATAATGAAATATTTGCCTTTGGTCTTGCAGGGAACAAGTTGTTTCCTCTACAACATCTTTTAAGTCTTTGATGCTGGCATTGGCCTATGCAGATCATAAATACTTCCAGGAAAAAAAAAAAAAAAAAAAAAACAAAGCAAAAGCTCAAGAATCAAAATGGTAATTCCGGATGCTAGAAGATAGCGGAGGGATGCCCTCAAAATTCTGTGGAAATAAATATTTTAAAGACAAAATTTCCAGCCAAACTAGTAATCTAGTGTAGGGGAGAATAGAGACGTTTTCAGATGTGAAAGGACTCAACACATTTGTCTTCCATCCTTCCTTAAGAAGCTACTGGGAGGCCAGGCGCGGTGGCTCAAGCCTGTAATCCCAGCACTTTGGGAGGCCGAGACGGGCGGATCACGAGTTCAGGAGATCGAGACCATCCTGGCTAACACGGTGAAACCCCGTCTCTACTAAAAAATACAAAAAGCTAGCCGGGCAAGATGGCGGGCACCTGTAGTCCCAGCTACTCGGGAGGCTGAGACAGGAGAATGGCGTGAACCCGGGAGGCGGAGCTTGCAGTGAGCTGAGATCCGGCCACTGCACTCCAGCCTGGGCGACAGAGCGAGACTCCGTCTCAAAAAAAAAGAAAAAAACAAAAGAAGCTACTGGGGAACGAACTCCAGCAAAACTACGGAGTAAGTCAGGAACAAGGAGTTCATGGCATCCAGAAAAATCGCAGATGTTACCCACCAAAGAAGTCTGGGGAATACAGCTGTGCTGAGCAGGCCTGGAAAGCAACCAAGCCAAATTGAAACCAAAGGAAATCAGGCTCCAATGAGTTTGGTACCAGGAAAAAAGTAGCCCTCATACAACATAAGGGAAAAAATGAGGCTATGTATATGAGGAAGAAGGCAAATTAAAGTGAAGGTCATTCGTCATTCCAGGGAAAACATAAAGTTGTACAAGAAAGGACATAAAATTCCACTTAATTTTATAGTAAACAAGATTTATATCATTATAATGACCAGTATACTGACTGCCATATAACTCAAAATGTTGTTATATTTTGGGAAGATGAAGAAAGGGAACAGGGTTAAGGGAACTAATTCCATCACTGGTCGTTAAAGAAATGCAAATCAAAACCACCATGAGATACCATCTCACACTAGTTAGAATGGGGATCATTAAAAAGGAAACAACAGATGCTGGAAAGGATGTGGAGAAATAGGAACGCTTTTACACTGTTGGTGGGAGTGTAAATTAGTTCAACCATGTGGAAGACAGTGTGGCGATTCCTCTAGGATCTAGAACCAGAAATACCATTTGACCCAGCAATCCCATTATTGGGTATATACCCAAAGGATTATAAATCATTCTACTATAAAGACACATGCACACGTACGTTTATTGTGGCACTGTTCACAATAGCAAAGACTTGGAACCAACCCAAATGCCCATCAATGATAGACTGGATAAAGAAAATGTGGCACATATATACCAGGGAATATTATGCAGCCATAAAAAAGGATGAGTTTGGCCGGGCGCAGTGGCTCATGCCTGTAATCCCAGCACTTTGGGAGGCCGAGGTGGGCAGATCACGAGGTCAGGAGATCGAGACCATCCTGGCTAACATGGTGAAAACCCGTCTCTACTAAAAAATACAAAAAAAAAAAAAAAAAACTAGCCAGGCGAGGTGGCGGGCGCCTGTAGTCCCAGCTACTCGGGAGGCTGAGGCAGGAGAATGGCGTGAACCCGGGAGGCGGAGCTTGCAGTGAGCCGAGATCCGGCCACTGCACTCCAGCCCGGGCGACAGAGTGAGACTCCGTCTCAAAAAAAAAAAAAAAAAAAAAGGATGAGTTCACGTCCTTTGCAGGCACCTGGATGGAGTTGGAAACCATAATTCTCAGCAAACTAACATGGGAACAGGAAACCAAACACCACATGTTCTCACTCATAAGTGGGAGTTGAACAGTGAGAACACATGGACACAGGGAGGAGAACATCACACACAGGGGCCTGTTGTGGGGTGGGGGCCTGGGGGAGGGATAGCATTAGGAGAAATACCTAATGTAGATGACAGGTTGATGGGTGCAACAACCAACCATGGCATGTGTATACCTATGTAACAAACCTGCACGTTCTGCACATGTACCCCAGAACTTAAAGGATAATTTAAAAAGAAAAGAAAAGAAAACGTCTTATATATAACCATGGAATACTACTCAGCCATATAAAAAGGACAAAATATGTCTTGTGCAGCAACTTGGATGGAGCTGGAAGCCATTATTCTAAATGAAATAATTCAGGAATGGAACACCAAATACCAAATGTTCTCACTTGTAAGTGGGAGCTAAGCTATGGGTATGCAAAGGCATACAGAGTGGAATAATGAGCTATGTAGACTAAGAAGTGGGAGGGTGAGAGAGGGGGTAAGGGGGAAAATACTACATATTTGGTACAATGTTCGCTGCCTGGGTGATGGATGCACTAAAATCTCAGCCTTCGTGACTATGCCGTTCATCCGTGTAACCAAAAACCACTTGTACCCCAAAAGCTATTGAAATTTTTTTAAAAATCAATGAAAATGCTCTGGTGCATAGAAAAATGTTCTTACAAGTTCTTGTGCTGTACCATTTAATTTTTTTTTTTTTATTGACGTACAACTGACAAAATTGTATAAATGTTGTTTTAAAAGTCAGCAGGAAACAAAAGTCAGTAGAAGCTTTTGCAATGTCGGTTTTACTTTCACATCACTGCTACTCTTCCCATGTTCATGAAATGGTCAGGTGTTTTTAGGTTATCAGCATAACCCAGGTTTCCGTACACCCTTTGTGTCTTTAATAAACAGGGTTCTATAGTAGACACCTACTGGGAATGAGCCAGCTCACAAGAACCCTTTAACTGCCCCCCATCACCCACGGGGCTATCTGTGGCACCCACAAGTCCAGTCCACTGGGTGGAGTTGATCGGAGTAGGAGGTCATCACCTGACCCTCTTGGGCTAATCAGAGTCTCCCTCGTGGAACTCAGAAATAGAACCAGACACTGGCCCTGGACTCCCTCCTAAATGAGGGAGATGTGGACTCATGTGTTACAGAAAAGTTCTCGCCAGAGAAACTGTGAAAGCTGCTCCGTTAGTCTGGGTCCAATCAGGAGAGAGAAGCCATGCAGTAACTTGAACAGGAAAGTTTCATATAAAAAATTTTTTTTTTTTTTTTTTTTTTTTGAGATGGAGTCTCGCTGTGTCACCCGGGCTGGAGTGCAGTGGCCGGATCTCACTCACTGCAAGCTCTGCCTCCCGGGTTCACGCCATTCTCCTGCCTCAGCCTCCCGAGTAGCTGGAACTACAGGCACCCGCCACCTCGCCTGGCTAGATTTTTGTATTTTTTAGTAGAGACGGGGTTTCACCATGTTAGCCAGGATGGTCTTGATCTCCTGACCTCGTGATCCGCCCGTCTCGGCCTCCCAAAGTGCTGGGATTACAAGCTTGAGCCACCACGCCCAGCCTAAAAAAATTCTTAACTATAGCAGGGGACTGGAGTACTGAGGGATTGGCTACTAATAAGCGAAGACAACTCTAACAAATACAGGAATCGCGGGAATAAGGAGCAGCCTCCACCCCTAAGGCTGAGATAGAGCACCCAAGGAAGAGCTGCCCGCCCCCACCACCAGGACTACGATCCAGCCCTGGATGGCCTTGGGTCACTGGATGGAAAAGTCACTGTGGTTCCACACCAGGGAAACATATTGGAAACCCACCCTCTGTTCACAGGGAGGTGTCTCACTGGAGGTCCTCTGCTGCAAGACCACCAGGGCACTTTGGTGGGGACCAGCTGACAGGAAGGGTTTGCTGGCAGGAGAAACAGCTAGCCATTGGGTGCTGCCATCCGTCACGCCCTGCAGGGAATGGGTGCTGGAGAGGCTGTGTGCCCTGAAAGAACCTGGTGCTGGCAGAGGTGCCCACCCTGCAGGAACCGGACCCCCAGATGCAGCATGTGCTACAAGAGCCAAGTGGGCATTAAGAGGTTGCCAAGCAAGCACTGGAGAACCAGGAGATGAAACTCTGTCCCTCCTGCAGTGTCTCTCTGGCACCCTCTACTGACAAAGCATGACATGATGCCAGCTGACCAAGGAAACATTGAAGGGCCCAGATCCATTTTCACAGTCCAGACAGTGAAGGGGAAATTTGGTGCTGAGATCGGCTCAGCTGGTCCTCCAGGAAAGAATAAAGCTAAACAAAAAGTCATCCCAAATCCATAAAGACAATGCCAACAACCAATAAAAAGAAAATAAATACAGAGAAGCACAGAGGAAAAAAAAAAGGCAGAGAAAAAAAAAAAAAACAGAAAGCAGAGGCAAGAGACAGCCTGAGGGCTGACAACCTTTGCTGTCTTTCATGTGGTACAGATGCATCCCTGTCCTTTGATAACAGGAGGCACTCCTGTATCTTTTTAACAGATGCTCCCCTTTTTGGCTTAAAGTAGTTTGAGCTGAGTTCAACCCCTGCAACAAAGTCATCATAGTTAATAGTAGCTGGCAATAAAAAGTCACTAAATTAAAATCTTGGATAATGTTATAATTGCTGAGTCCTTGTAATAGGTTACAGTTGTCTCTGCTGAAGTTTTATCCTTCCTAGTTTTTAGAAACTCTCTTAGTGGAAAATTCTGTAACTAAAAAAGGTAAAATCCTTTCCATTATATTCACTATTGCACTTTCAGTGACATAGGTGGATTTCACCTGGACCCCATCGTCCATGTTCCCTGGATTTTTCCTCGTATTTCTTACTAGTGATAAGTTCTTATAAAACCCAGCAACTGGCATTTTAGAACAAGACCGTAAAGACTTCCTTGCTGGTCTATTTAATTTTGTAATGGAATGTCTTGCAGGAGGATCCATAAAATTCATTTGGCCCAATAATTTGAGCAAGCGTTCTACCATCTTTCTTATGAAGTGTCTGTGCCTTTCCTAGAACAGTCTCACTGGTGTGTGTGTAATCATTCATTTGTACATTTTTATGTGGAGCTGGTTATGTTGCAGCTTGTTTTTATTAGTTCTTTGATAGAAGCTGTTTTGTGTTATTATTTCACTTGATGGAGTCAACTCATCAACTCATTCTTTTTTTGTTTATTTATTTATTTATTTATTTTTGAGATGGAGTCTCGCTCTGTCACACAGGCTGGAGTGCAGTGGCGTGATCTTGGCTCACTGCAAGCTCCGCCTCCCGGGTTCAAGCAATTCTCCTGCCTCAGCCTCCCCAGGAGCTGGGATTACAGGCGCCGCCACCTCGCCCAGCTAATTTTTTGTATCTTTTTTTTTTTTTTTTTTTGAGACAGAGTCTCGCTCTGTCACCCAGGCTGGAGTGCAGTGGCCGGATCTCGGCTCACTGCAAGCTCCGCCTCCCGGGTTCATGCCATTCTCCTGCCTCAGCCTCCCGAGTAGCTGGGACTACAGGCGCCGCCACCTCGTCCGGCTAGTTTTTTTGTATTTTTAGTAGAGACGAGGTTTCACGGTGTTAGCCAGGATGGTCTCGATCTCCTGACCTCGTGATCCGCCCGTCTCGGCCTCCCAAAGTGCTGGGATTACAGGCTTGAGCCACCGCGCCCGGCCTATTTTTGTATCTTTAGTACAGACGGAGTTTCACCATGATAGCCAGGCTGGTCTTGAACTCCTGACTTTGTGATCCACCCGCCTCGGCCTCCCAAAGTGCTGGGATTACAGGCGTGAGCCGCTGCGCCCAGCCTCTTTCGCTTATCTGCTCTAACTACTAGATGATTTTGGCTTTAACACATTTGCGACAGGGACGCTTTTCATGCACGCGTGTTAGCAATGGCTCTTTCCAGCAGCTACGTTTTGCTCCTGGGTTGCTGGTAGATTTCCGCAGTCTCCCGTCACATCTGATCATTTGTATCGGTTTGGGGAAGGAGGCTTTATCTCTGTTTTCATTTTTAACTTAAATTTTAGTTCTTTCAGGATCTGATTTTTTCTTTTCACCAAATTTCTTCTGTTTCCTGCATGATGCTCATCTTTCCTCCCAGGGCTTATGACAGGATGCCCGTGTCATTCCCACAACCGTAATACATTTTAGCCTTAAACTATTCCCAGAAAATTTCATATTTTATGTACATTTCTCTATTTGGTTCTCTCCAGTGATTCCCTTTCCTTTTCCTGCAAGATCCTACGTCTTGCTGGGAAGATGCTCTTCCAGATTGTGATGAGGATAAAAAGATTCCCTTACATAGGGGATGGTTGTCTCTCGGGTCCCCTGTCTCACTGGGCTTGAGATTATCATCATAGGAGACAGGATTATACAGAGACTGCAAACTGGATCAGTGGTTCCCAAAGTAAAAGGAACGCTGCAGCGGAATCCCCCATATGCTTATTTTAAACGCAGATTCCTGGGCCCCACGCAGACCCATTAATCTCTGCAGTAGTGCCTGAAATCTGCATTTTGACAGTACCTCCAGGTAATTTCTATGCACGCGAAAGCTGAACTGCTAGAAAAGAAGGTCTCTCTCCAGGTGGGAGCAGTATCTGTTCTGCAGGACAGGGGACGGTCTGCAGTTGAGGGTGGCCGTCTGCAGCTACTCCAACACGTATCACTGCTGCCTGAAGAAATAGCCATCTAACGTCTCCTTCCCAGGATCCTCATCCTAAGGTGTCAAAATGATGTCTCAGTCTTCCTCTCTGGAACTTAACTCTGGTTTTCATAAACAGCGAGTGCCATAATCACCAGGTGTACCATTCCGTGGTTGAGGGTTTGGGTGGACTCAGCAAATTTTCCCATTTCAAATCGAGAAGACCACTGAGGTCACTGGAACCAGCCACAGAGCTCCCCCAGGCCTGCAGAGCAGCACCATCTCACCAGAACCAGCTATAAAATCAACACCTCATTCCCCCAGGAAATGTAAGAGGAGGACAGGCTCCATGAAGCAGGGAGGACATTTGACTTTTGCAGTGGTGAATTTTACATGTCCACTTGACTGGGCTAAGGGATGCCCAGATAGCAAGCAAAACATTTCTGCCATGTGTCTGAGGGGCTTCCAGAAGAGATGAGCCCTTGAACCAGTGGACGGAGTAAATAAGACCCACCCTCACCACTGTGGTTGGGCATCATCCAGTCTGATGAGGGCCTGACCCAAAAAAAGTGGAGGAAAGGCAAATTAGCTCTCTCTGCTCGAGCCGTGTGGAAATCTACCATCTCCCGCCCTTGGGGTCAGTGCCCCTTGTCCTCAGGTGCTCAGCCTTAGACTGGGACATATGCCACCAACCCACCAGTACTCAAGCTTTGAGTTGGACTAGAACTACAGCCAAGCCAGCCTTCCTACAAGCTGCTCCCACTCGATGACCAAGTCTAACAGGGAGGGTAATTTAAGACTCTTTCTTGTGATATGCGGGGCTCCTCAGGTGACGGCTTTGGCTAGAGGACTCCCCGGTGGCCTTCCTGAACTTTTTTTTTTTTTTTGACGGAGTGTCACTCCGTCACCCAGGCTGGAGTGCGGTGGCCCTATCTGGGCTCACTGCAACCTCTGCCTCCTGGGTACAAGCAATTCTCGTGCCCCAGCCTCCCAAGTAGCTGGGATTACAGGCATGTGCCACCACACCCACTCATTTTTTGCATTTTAGTAGAGACGGGGTTTCACCGTGTTGCCCAAGCTGGTCTCGAACTCCTGAGCTCAGGTGATCTGCCCACCTCAGCCTCCAAAGTGCTGAGATGACAGGCATGAGCCACTGCACCCAGCCTTTTTGTTGTTGCTGTTGTTTTGAAATACAGCCTTACTCTGTTGCCCAGGCTGGTGTGCACTGGCACATTCACAGATCACTGCAGCCTTGACTTCGCAGGCTCAAGTGATCCTCCCGTCTCAGCCTCCTGAATACCTGGGACCACAGGTACGCGCCACCTGCCCAGCTAATTTTTTAGCGTTTTTTTGGGGTTTTGTTGGTTTTTGGTTGTTTTTTTTTTTTTTTGGTACACATTGGCCCTCACTGTGTTGCCCAGGCTAGTCTCAAATCCTTAGGCTCAAGAGATCCTCCCGCCTCAGCCTCCCAAAATGTTAGGGTTATAGGTAGGAGCTACCATGCCCGGCCACTTTTCTAATTGTCGTCAGTGTTTTAAACATCAACAGTTAATGTAAATGTTTAAAAATACGTTTCAGGCTAAAGTAACATATCTATTGGCCAGAGAATATGCAACTTCCAGGGAACTGAAAAGTGACCCCCAGGCCCAGCGTCCCATGCAAAAGAAGTCTGAACACTGATGGACACAAAATATGTTATTTATTGTCAATTTCTGCAAAGACACATTTAAGCAACAAAATATACATTTGTCAACCTTTTAGAATTTGTTTTGTACATTAACAAATACAATGTGCTACCATAGCAATAAATTAAATGTACATTATTTACATTACATAGGCAGTTGGGGTCTACGAATCACCTCCTCACTAAGAGGAAAGAAAGGAAAGTCGTCGTCACGTGGAGCATCACTTCCAAGCCACAGTTCTTAGGTTCGACCACACAGGGGAGTCTGCACACTCACACGCCAGCAGTCCCCGAGCTGGAGTGCCCAAGGGTAACACCCGAGACAAGAGAGAGCTGCACGCATGCTAAGGGGCAGGAAGGGGGGTTTCACGTTGCCAAGCAGAAATGTCACAAAATCAAGACGATGGCAATTAAATTCCAGTCTTCCAGCCAAATGCCCCCCTCCCCAGGGCTGGTAAGGCACAGGACAGAGCCGCTGCCACACAGCCTCTCACTCGGCAGGGCCCTGCTGCCCTTGGCCCTAGTGGGGCTTGTCTTCCCCCTCCCAAAGGGGCACATGGTCCAGCTGAAGGGAGGGAGACGTGGGATCGGGGTGGACAAGGGGCTGGCGGTAAAACAGAGCTTGGTGAAAGAATACCCCAGCCAGCCCCACCAGGCTGCAGGATCAGCCTTGGCCAACTTTACTGGCCTCCCCTTGCCTCGATAAGGGGTAGCTAGAGGCCGGGGGAGGAGCCGAGGGGTCCTGAGCATGGCTGACTGGCCTGGTCCCTGCTGGCCGCCTGTAGCCATGAGATCGACTCGAACCCCCGACTGCTCAAAACAGATCCGTCTCTACTGACTTTGAAAGCAATACGAAAGGTAGTGTTTGAGGTGGCACCTTAAAGGGTCAGGGGAGAAAAGTAAAAGAGGCTCTTGTCCTGCCTTGTCACGGGAGCCTGGGTTTCTATTAACTACCGTCGTTTCAGAATCAGGGAGAAATGAAGAGTTTTTCTCTGACCACTTTGCCTCTTAATTTAGGAAAAAGGAAGCTTTTTTCCTTATGCTGGAAACAGCATAAGGGTTGGTGAACAGCATCTTTTTCCCTGGCCTCCACCCCCATGACACGCTGGAGCTGAGGAACCGATCCCACTGAGGAACAGTTCACCGAATCCCTTTCCCTCCTCGTTTTCTTGATTCAAGCTGCATCCAAAGCCCAGGGGTCTTCGCTGAAAAATCCAAGAGACTCTCCCTTCTGATGAAAAAGAGCAGAAACTGCGGCTTCACCAGCATCCCTGACTGCTCACCTCCAAGCCAGCGCCAAGGCAGCAGCTAACTGGTTTCCTCAAAACCCAGGACCCCAGGAAACACAGTCACTTTTCAACCAACCACGTAGGTGGTGCAGAGGAAGGGATTCTGGGTGGAGGGTTCTAATCCCAGCTTTGCCACCAGCCAGCTGTGTGACCTCAAGCACGTTATTCCCCTCACCTGGGCTAAGATTTCTCATCTGGACGATGACATGGTTGGATGAGATGCTAAAAGGAACCAGCAGGCTTGGGTGTTGAGATGATGCCGACAAAGCTGAACCACTGAATCTTTTTCAAGAAACGGCATTTTTACATTAATTGGCATAGACAGACACTCTCGTTAAGACCTATCGCGAGCTTTTCTGCACCTGTTTTTAAGCATCAACTGAGCTGGAGGTATATGGGTGGCCCCACAGTGCCTGAAAAGTAGTTTCTTCAGTGAGTCAGGCAGTTCCCAGAGCCAGAGATGTGTCCCGGAAAACACCCCCTCGTGGAGATCACAGTGGAAACGCCTCAAACACCAGCAGGAGCACCATCTAGATGAGCCTAGTCACAAGGGCCAATGAGGCTTGAGCAAATCTTTGAGCCCCAAGACTGGGCGCAGCATAAAAGGAAAGATATTTTAGATCATAGCAGATGTAGGGACAGCGTGGGGGGGAGCAGCCCTCCAGGAACGTGAGCTGCCTGCTGCATGGTCTGGAGGAGCGAGGGGAGGCTGGGCCATCCTTGCTCTCCTCCTCCCTCTCAGCACTGGCACCCTGGGTGGGCTGGAAGTGCACACTATGGAAGCCACAGGATGGAGCTTCTAGAGAGAGTGGGGCGTGGCCGGAGGGAAGAGGCATTTGGGATCCTGTTCAGAGCAGTCCAATAGCAAACCAGGGGTGGAGACCCCATCTCAGGTCTATGCTTCTCTGAGGGCCACCCAGCCATCCTGCCTACCAGCTCAGAGACAGGGACAAAGCCCTCCGAGGAGGCAGCAGGCGGCAAGGGTCAGCCAGCGCAGTGGGGACAGGCAGGTATGGGATTCCCAAATGGGACAGCCTGGTGACAACCTGGAAACCCCAGAGGACTCCAGATGGCAATGTGACATGGCCCATCCACCAAGCAACTGTCATGCTGGCTTCCCAGAGAGGCAAGCCAGAGCCCTGCATCTGTTCTGAAAGAAAGGCAGTTTGACCTTTCCAGTGCCTCCAGAAGCCCAGCCAACAAAACACGGCCAGAATGTACAGGCGTCATTCCAGCAGTAAGGGCTCCTATGGTGACTTGTCATAAAAGCTAAACAGATAGATATTTTATTGATCTTCTAACAAGAATAAATTTTACTAGACTAGTACTTTGGGGAAAGTACTAGTGAAGGGAGAGCTCCTGTCCAGCCTGCAAACAGGATTCAATCATTCCCACACACGTGGCGGGGAGGAAGGATCACAATGTTGCTTGAATGGCAGAAGCTATGGGGAAAATCTCACAATGTCAGTAAAAAAAAAAAAAAAAAAAAAAAAAAAAAGTAGTATTTATATCTTGGGCATAGGTCCAGATCCCTACAGGAATAAAGCATTCGGCTGGAAATCCTTGTCATCGGTCATGGGGCAGGTGCCCAGCCGGTGTCACTCCGCAGCCCTGTCTGCACTGAAAGCTGTTCTTCAGGCTCATTTTACCTGGAGGATGCCCACCTTAACCCCAGCCCAGGCCCATCAGCAGAGAAGCCCACGGTGCTGCAGACTCGGAAGCGGGAGAAGCCAGGAGGGGGTGTCCTTGGAGGTGAGCTGGCTGTCCCAGCAAGGGGGCTCTGCTGAGGGTGGGAGTGGCAGGTGGGTCACAGGGTCTGAACCACACCCAGATGGGGCCCGGGTCGCAGGAACCCTTCAGATGTGACAGCTGCGTACAGACCCGCAGCTGGAGAGGGGAATAGGATTGAGGGGGTCGAGTCCCAGATGCAGCTGCCAAAGGGCACAGTAGCTGGACTGGGCCCCCCAAGACTCCAGGGGCATAAGCTGCTGAGGGCAACTGTGCCCCTTCCCCACCCAGGGGCCTGATCAGAACCTGAAAGTCATCCCCCACCTCACCTCTTCCCTGGCGTACATGGGGAGGGGAGGTAACTGCATCTTCCTTGAACCTCCACTGTCAGCAGAGACCTGGGCTCCAGACTGGCCCTCAGGCCCTGAGGTTCTCCTCAACCAACACAGCAGCATCCCAGCACCAGCTCCTTCGCTCTCCCTGAATTCCTTCTCACTGTTGGCTTCCCACCCCTTTGTGGGAAAAATACCTCCTCAGAGGAAAGAGACTGCCTTGGGGCTGCCCCCACCACAGCAGCCACAATCAGGAGAAACTGGGTGGAACCCAAAGTTCCTGCCACAGTCCAGGAAGTGTCCCGGCCCATCCAGCTCTGTCTCTGAGCTTGAACTGGCTGGAGCCCCGCTCACAGTACACTGGCAGCAGGGGCGGAGCAGCCCTGGGTCTACGTCAGCAGATGGGAAAGATGCTCAGCACAGAAACAGATAGACTGTTTAGAACTCCAGAGATAGGGGGGCAATAGTGCCGAATTTTATCAGGATGGCCTCAAGGATGCTACGAATCTTGGCTCCTGGGAACATGACGCCTCCACCACCAAGTGTATTCCCGGTAGTAAAGCCTACCACATCCGGGAAGGCACTGCCCCATGGCCAAGACCCTCACCGAGGCTCTGCTCCTTCCCCCAACTCTGTCTCTGAGGCAGACCAGCTCCCCAGTCACTGCTGAACTCCCCCGATATCCCCCTTTGCCCAACTCTCTTTTCCTCTCCAGGCTGCGCAGGATGATAAAGGACCCGGACATCACACTGGGAGGTCAGGAGCGGGAGGAACCTGAGGAAGAAGGCCTCGCCCAGAGATGGGAGGTGCTGGGAGGGCATGTAGATGAGGGCGGAGGCAGGGCTGTGGCCAGAATGGGACACCTGGACCGACAGCACGTCTGTGGGCAGGTGGCCGGGGAGTGGCGGGGCTGGGACTGTCAGGGTCATCGTCGGCACTCCCAAACTGCTGGAACAGGAGCCTTTTCCAGGACAGAAGAGGGGCTTCCCTGAGGAGACAAGGAGGAAGGAGGCGATGAGCGAACATTCCGTACAGGAAGCAGGGGACGATGCGGATGCCGGGAGGAAGAGGTGGGGAACGCGCCTGCCATGGCTACAGCTCATTGGATACACTTAGGAGCAGGAGGCACCCGACGTAAGGGTGCTCCACCTTGCGTGGCCCGAGAAGCTGCGCGTAGCCACGGCTTTGGTGGGCAGTGACGTCCGGAGTGCGTGATGGGAGCCGGGGGTGAAGGTCCACATGCCCATCTGTCTTCTGCTTTTTCATAAATCAGGTTGAACATAAAGTGGGTTCGGTTGTACCCTCCCCTTTTGCTCCAGCTGTGGAGCCCCATGTGGGGAGAGGGCTGGGGGCTCAGATGGGTCTCTGGTGCCTTCCCCAGCGGAAATCCAGGCCTTGATGGGGGCAAGCTAGACCTATGGCCACTCTGCTGAAACCGCGTGGCCCCTCAAAGCAGGCAGGGGCAGAGACCTCCTGGGGTGGTCCCTCACAGTGCTGACTGCCAGGGGCATCTCCCAGCAGGGAGGGAGGACACACCTCAGCCCAGGGCCTCCGCCAAAGACACAAGGAGGGAACAGCTGCCTGAGGGCAGGGGAGCAAGGCAGCACTCAGGAACTCCTCCCTCCTGGGTCAGAAGCCGGCTTGGACAACTCCCCTTCTGCCTGCGGGAACCAGACTCCATCAGTGGAAGGGAGGCCTATCTAGTACGTCTGGTCCAGTGTTACTGAGAACCTCCTTTCCATCTGCACACAGGCCATCTGCCCCTCCTTTCCTGTCGCAGCCCTTCAGGGGCGAGGCAACTCTTTGGACCTCCCCAGCTGGCGGGATCTCTCCGGCCGCTCTGAGGTTATGAGGCCGCTACACCCTGATGTAAAAGAAACACACGTCCCCCTCACGGCCACAGCAGGACAAACATTCATTCAACCCACCTTGGACAGGCGAAGGACTCCGCTTTCAGATTAGTGACCCTGTTTCAACAAAAATCCATACCGGAGTTTAAAATAACCAGACAGCACAGGCCCCTTCTACGGCGGCTCTGTGCACGTAGCTCTCAACAGTCTGGCGAGCTCAGGAAGGGACTCGGGACCCCAGGAACCAGCCCTTCCCACCTCACATCTGGGCCTGGAGCTCTCGATAGTCTGGCGAGCTCAGGAAGGCACTTGGGGCCCCAGGAACCAGCCCTTTCCACCTCACATCTGGACCTGGCCGCATCCAGAGGTGTAGCTCTAACTCAGGAGTGTGGCCAAAGTGGCTGGAACCCCGAGCCACAGCCTGCACCTGCTGGAGCCAGACCTCCCCAGAGCTTCCCCTGCCTCCTTCGGGGGAGCCCCCTCTGGGATGTCTGAGCCCTCTTCCTCTGGCCTCTGCAGGAAAGTGGAGTGTGGGGTGTGGGAGGTGTTCACTGCCGCCTTACCGCACCAGAGCTGGCGTGGCTGAGCTTGTCAAAGCGGAATTTCAGGTTCGATCTTGGGGAGTTTCTGCTTTTGGCATCTAAGAAAAAGAAGAATGGCTGTGAAAGGAGGGTGGAGCTGTGGAGGCCACCGGGGCTACCTGTGGGGACTGGCCAGGGAGGCCAGGGGAAGGGGGCCTCCTGTCCTCCACCAGAACTAGGCGCTCCAGCTGACCTGTGCCGACCCAGGAGAGCCAACTCCTAGATTATAGAATTGTGGTGAGCTGGTTCTTCAACTCAGGCCATTTTTTTTTTTTGAGACGGAATCTCGCTCTGTCGCCCAGGCTGGAGTGCAGTGGCCGGATCTCAGCTCACTGCAAGCTCCGCCTCCCGGGTTTACGCCATTCTCCTGCCTCAGCCTCCCGAGTAGCTGGGACTACAGGCGCCCGCCACCTCGCCCGGCTAGTTTTTTTGTATTTTCTAGTAGAGTCGGGGTTTCACCGTGTTAGCCAGGATGGTCTCGATCTCCTGACCTCGTGATCCGCCTGTCTCGGCCTCCCAAAGTGCTCGGATTATAGGCTTGAGCCACCGCGCCCGGCCAACTCAGGCCATTTTTAAAACCTGAATTATATATAAGCTTACAGTTCAATACATTATATTCAACAGAGGTAATGAATACTTGAAATTTGTCACTTCCTGTTTTTCTGTTTTACGATTATCTGTGCTCTTACATCTATTGTATCCACGTGGTAGAAACACCCCAAAGATGATGGCTACAGGGCCGGGCGTGGTGGCTCAAGCCTGTAATCCCAGCACTTGGGAGGCCGAGACGGGCGGATCACGAGGTCAGGAGATCGAGACCATCCTGGCTAACACGGTGAAACCCCGTCTCTACTAAAAAAATACAAAAAATTAGCCGGGCGAGATGGCGGGCGCCTGTAGTCCCAGCTACTCGGGAGGCTGAGGCGAGAGAATGGCGTAAACCCGGGAGGCGGAGCTTGCAGTGAGCTGAGATCCGGCCACTGCACTCCAGCCTGGGCGACAGAGCGAGACTCCGTCTCAAAAAAAAATAAAAAATAAAAAAAAATAAAAAAAAAAAAAGATGATGGCTACAGTGTATCTTCTTCCCAATTCCGTGTTTGAGGACCTCACATCCGTAGCTTGAGATCAGCCATGACAAGCGTATTTACACCACAGGAATTGGCACGTGCTACAAATCATGGCTTGATTTATTGTTTTGTTGTCTAGACTTAAGGAACTAATAGAAAAAAAGTAATGTACATTAAACTTCAAAACATGTTGCGTCTGCAGCAAGAAAACTAAGAAAGTATCCTTTCGGGTTTTGAAAACTTTTCTCAGATACAGCAAAGAAATTACTCATGTTACTGACGAATGAATGAAGTTCTCTTAATATAAAATACTCGTGGCCAGGCACGGTAGCTCACACCTGTAACCCCAGCACTTTGGGAGGCCGAGGAAGGCAGATCACCTGAGGTCAGGAGTTCAAGACCAGCCTGGCCAACAAGGAGAAACCCCATCTCTACTAAAAGTACAAAAATTAGCCGGGGGTGGTGGCCCATGCCTGTAATCTCAGCTACTCCGAAGGCTGAGGCAGGAGAATTGCCTGAATTCGGGAGGCGGAGATTGCAGTGAGCTGAGATTGTGCCATTGCACTCCAACCTGGGTGACAGAGTGTGACTTCTGTCTCAAAAAAGAAGAAGAAGAAAAAATATATATATGTGTGTGTAGATATATATTATATACTATATATAATATATACATATGTATATATTAGAGGACATGTTCAGTATATATAATATATACTATAATATAAAAGCATATTCTGCGAGAATCAGCTGGACATATGGGATTTACGGTAAAGAATATTATCTACCTCTTATTTGTACACTGGGTTTGACATCCGTGGTGTAATAAAATTCCGTGTGTGTGAGTGGTGGCAGAGCCCAGGGTCAACATTCCCTGCTGTGCCCCGCTGGCAGGAGGGCCACTTGACTTTCTGGTTCTCCCCTGGCCGAGGGTATCGAAAGCTTAGTGCAGCCTTCCTGGAAGCTGCTGGCTGGTTCGTGGTGCTTTGAATCAAGGAGTTCCACGCAGGGATATGACACCTCTGTGTAACCTGTCAATCCTCTTGTGGGCCCCAGGAAGCCCAGGTAGGAAATGACCATGATCAGATATCTGAGATTATAGAGACTACATGTCAGGCCACCTCTCCCCTTACTCCCTGCCTCTCCCTAGACTCAGCCGAACAGCATCAAACAGGTTCCCAGATCTCCCCAAGCCCACACTGATCCTGTGGGTACCAAGCACATCTTTCGTGGGCTGGGGGTGAAAAGCAGCCCATCGGGGTTAAATGCTGTGTGGAGAAAAGGTGTGTAAGAGGCAGCATCACTGTGTGGTGTGGGAAGCGCCAGCCAGGAGTCACCAGACCTGCTCCACGTCCCTTCTGCCCTTGGTAACCTTCAGTAACCTGCAGAGACTCTCTAATTCCTTTACTCAAAACCTTCCTTACTTTGATACTTATTTACCACCAAGTGACAGCCAGGCTTGGTTACAGATTCCTTCATTCATTCTTTCAGTATTTAAGTCTTATTTAAAAAAAAAAAAAATCAGGCCAGGCGCGGTGGCTCACGCCTGTAATCCCAGCACTTTGGGAGACCGAGGTGGGCAAATCAGGAGGTCAGGAGTTCAAGACCAGCCTGGCTAACATGGTGAAACTCTCTCTACTAAAAATACAAAAATTAGCTGGGTGTGGTGGCGTGTGTCTGTAATTCCAGCTACTCGGGAGGCTGAGGCAGGTGAATCACTTGAACCTGGGAGGCGGAGCTTGCAGTGAGCTGAGATCCGGCCACTGCACCCCAGCCTGGGCAACAGAGCGAGACTCCGTCTCAAATAAAAAATAATAAAATCAGGGAAAGTATATTTCTACCCCCTTTTACAGATGAGGAAACTGAGGCTCAGAGAGATGGACCTGTCAATGCCACAACCAGGATTTGAACCCAGCTCTGCAGCTGCCCAACCCCCGGGGGCTAAATGAAAGAAGGTACATGAACTCTTCCACTCACTGAGAAACACGCAGGCAAAGGGTCACTGGCTGTGGAATCACGATCTTCCCTTTATCTCTGACACTGCAGGTTCCCTTTGCAACATCCCTTCACTGTGCAAACCCCAGGATCATTTTGGCTTCAGCCACCCTGATGGTCCATTCCTGTGTTTCTACCATTGAGACTAGAGTTTCTCAACCAAATGACACTGGGGGTCAGAGAATTCTTTGTCTGATGCGGTTGGGAGGCTGTCCTGTACACTGCTTACAGCCTCTGTCTATGACCTCTGCCCACTAGGTGCCAGTAGCTCCCCTCTGAAATTGTGAAAATCAAAAATGTCGCCGGACATTGCCAGACGTCCATGGGGGAGCAAGACTGCCCCTAGCTCAGAACTGCTGACTATGCTATTGTCTCATGCCCATTCTTTAACCAACACCGAGGTTAACAGTTCCAGGCCTCGTACAAGCATGAGCTCCTTTCATTTTCGTACAACCGATCCTCTGAGGCAGACACGACTCTTCGTCTCCCTTCATTTTCTGCTTGGAGAAACTGAGGCACAGAAAGGCTCAGTGACTTGCCCAATGACACGCCTAGTGCGCAGCAGACCCAGGATTTGGACCCAGGCTCAGAGTCCCGTGCTACCCTCACGAGGGCAGAGACCCGCAGCACCCGCCTAGCAGTGTCCACCGCACAGGTCCACCTGAACGGCCCTCAGGTGCCGGCCCTCACCCTCTCCCCAGAGCTGGCTCCCCTACTCTGCCCAACTGCAGAGATCACAGAACCCCAAAACGCCCAGACTCCTGCTCTCTCTGAACCCCTGCTACTGAGCCCATACATTTTACCTCCTCGATCTCTCCTGGACCCAGGTGCTTCTGCCACAGCTCCCCTCCCCCCCCTCCCCTCCCCCACTCTGTTCCTACTCCCTGCTAATCCATTCTACACTCAGCAGCTGGAGCAAACAAAATGGTCTTTCTCAACTCCAGATGGTGCTTTCCCTATTTAAGAATCTTCCAACATTCCAACAGCGGCTGCTAGCAGAACAAAACCCTCACCAGGGTTCCGGGGCTGACCCGGCCTGTCAACGCTCCAGCCTCTCTCATGCCAGGCTCTGTGAACCCAGCTGCCAGGAACCACGTGCAGTTCCGGAATACCCGCTGTCTCCTCTTCTCTGGGCCTTTCCACCTATTGTTCCCTCCCCCTGCACCTCTTCCCCCTCTTGTATGATCAAGACCCCAGACAGGACAGAGGGGCCCTGGAGCGCTGGCAGGTGGGGAGACGGGCCAGCGGAAACTGCTCAGCTTTCTCACTGCCAATCCCGACTCCTCCACTGTGGGATCTCCTGCAAGGCCTTCAGCTCTCTGCCTCAGTTGCACAACTGTCCGTGTAAGGAGACATTAGGAATTTGGGCCTCTTAAAACTGATGAACAGGCCGGGCGCAGTGGCTCAAGCCTGTAATCCCAGCACTTTGGGAGGCCGAGACGGGCGAATCACGAGGTCAGGAGATCGAGACCATCCTGGTTAACATGGTAAAACCCCGTCTCTACTAAAAATACAGAAAAAAAAAACTAGCCAGGCGTGGTGGCGGGCGCCTGTAGTCCCAGCTACTTGGGAGGCTGAGGCAGGAGAATGGCGTGAACCCGGGAGGCGGAGCTTGCAGTGAGCCAAGATTGTACCACTGCGCTCCAGCCTGGGCGACAGAGCGAGACACCGTCTCAAAAAAAAAAAAAAACTGATGAACAAATGAGGCAGGCTCACAATGCGGAGGGCCTCACAGTTGGGGGAGGAGCAGAAACTGGCCAGTGCAGCATGGCTGGGGCCCTGCCAACAGTGGACAGGGCACAGCCTGCCCTCCTGGCGACGTTGCACACCCCACCAGACGCCACTGACCTGTGGGACTCCTGCCCATGATGATCGGGGTGGCCGCTGCCCCCAGGCTGGGGCTCTCGCTGCTCGGGGACGGGCTGTAGACAAACACCTCCTGCTTGAAGGGTGACGTTGTGGACGGCTGGCTGCTCTGAGGAGAGAGGCCGGGTGAGCGAGGCCAGCCCACCCTCGGCAGCCGTGCCCACACAGGCCTGAGACAGCCCCCACAAGCCCAGGACAGCCACTGCCTCCCACTCCCTACTTGGGCCTGCTCTTTCTTTCCTGCTGACTTCGACCCTGGTTCCAAGCTCTCCTGCTCCAACAAGGGCCTATGACCCAGCCCCCTGGAGCACTGGTCACTCACCACCCCAGCCAGTAACCCCAAGGCAGGGGCGCCATCAGGTCTGATCCCTACCCTATGCTGCTGCTATGTCACTCCAAGAGAGACGTCCCCTCACCCACTGCGCCCAGGAGGTGATCATGGCTGAAGAGCCCGCCTCTCGTTTCCATTTTTCCCCTTTCCTCTGCAAAGACTGAAGTGGGCTTCGATCCACAGTGCTGTTCTAACGCGAGGAGGGTGGCTGGCTGACGCCCCAGAGTGCCTGCCCAAGGGTGGACGGAGCACACCTACCCCACTGTCGCCCTCCTCCATGGCCTCGCCCTCCCCTGCGGTGCTGCTGACGCTGCTGGTGCTGGAGGAGGAGCGGGAGATGGTGCGGCCGTTCTCCTTCAACTTCATGAAGGGCCTGCAGGGAACAGGAAGCGAGGCCAGCGTGGGTCACAGGCGAGAGCCCTCCACCCCCAGGGTCCTCCCCGGGATCGATCTGAGCCTGTCCTCTGGCGGCTCCCCACGCCCCCACACGTCAGCCTTTGTGTTCTGGAGAGTTCCAGAGGCAGGAGGAGATGGTCACTCTCAGCTGGCCAGGAGGCAGAGAGCGTGTTCCCAGGGCTCCACATGGCTGAAGCCAGCCTTTCCCTCACCCTCACTCTCTTACTTCTCCTTGTTGGGGCAGATTTCCGGAGAGCTGGGATTGGATGAGGTCTCAGACTTTATCTCCTGAGAGGAGTGTCCACCATCCGGGGTCTTGGGTGCGCTGGATATGCTGTCACTGAGGGAATGGAAATGAGGAGTGAGGCCGTGGAGACAGCCCTCAACTCCTACCCCATCCCCGGCCCCAGGCAGACCCCTCTGCCAGCCAGCTCTCAGCACGGTGGGGGGCTGTGGGTCAGAGCACCCCCACCAAGCATCACTGCCAGGATGTCCTTCCCCACCTGAGCCCCCCCGAGACGGCAGACTCTACAGGGTTTCCTGGTCCCTACAACAGGGACTATTCTAGGTTCACGGTGAAGTCCAGAGCTGCCAAGCAGGAGTCCTGGCTTGACAGCCTGTAGCCCAGATCTCTCTCACTCAAGCTGGCCATCACACCTGGCAGAGTTAAGGGTCAAGAGAGGGCCCCGTGGGGAATGGAGCAGGGAATATTGTGGAGTCTATGACATCCACCGCCACCGCAGGAACCACCCAATACACATGGACTCCTGGGAGGTTCTGGGGAGCCGCCCTTCATATAGACTAGAATACAAGTTCCTGGACCCATATGAGGAGGCTGCCCTGGGAGCTGGGAAGCAATGGGGACTCTCAGCCAAGAATATCCTTCTCCTGCAGCCTAACGAAGACCATGGGCAGTGCCCACAGTGCCCCTGTGCTGGCTGTTGGGGACAGGATGGCCATGTCCTCAATGCACTTTTTTTTGAGACCAAGTCTCGCCCTATCGCCCAGGCTGGGGTACAGTGGTGTGATCTTGGCTCACTGCAACCTCCGCCTCCCGGGTTCAAGCGATTCTCCTGCCTCAGCCTCCCAAGTAGCTGGGATTACAGGTGCGTACCACCATGCCCAGCTAATTTTTGTATTTTTAATAGAGACAGGGTTCCACTGCATTGGCCAAGCTGGTCTCAAATGCCTGACCTCAAGTGATCTGCCCACCTCAGCCTCCCAGATTGCTGAGATTACAGGCATGAACCACCGTCAAAGAACTTTTTAAATAATAGTGTTGTTGAGACAGAATCTACATACCACAGAATTCACCTATTTAAAGTATACATACAATGCAATGGCTTTTAGTATACTCAGAGTTGTGCAACTATCACCACCATCTGATTTTGGAACCCTTTTGTTCCCCTAAAGGAAACACTGGACCCATTTGTAATCACTCCCTAGTCCTCTTCCTGAAACTCCCACCCAATCCCTAAGCCATCACTGTAGATTGAACTCTTCTGGACATTCATGTAAATAGAATCATATAATATGTTATGGTCTTTTTGTCTGGCTTCTTAAACTTAACATTGAAATGTTAACATTGAAATTGAAATGTTAAAACATAATATTTTCAAGGTCTGTCTATGTTGTAGCTTGTATCAGTTTTTTTTATTCCTTTTTACTGCAATAATATTCCATTCTATGGATAGATGGTGTTTTGTTTATCCATTCCTCAGATGATGGACATTTGGGCTGTTTCCACTTTAGGCTATGACAAGTAGTGCTGCCATGAGTATCTGTGTCTAGTTGTACTCGTGGACTCCTTTTTTTCATGGCCCACTGTTCTCAACTCTCTTGGGTATATACCTAGGAGCGGAATTGCTTGGTCATATGGTAACTCTATGTTTAACCTTCTAAGGAACTGCCAGACTGTTTTCCAAAGTAGTTGCACTATTTTACATTCCTACCACCAATGAACAAGGGTTTCCATTTCTCCATATCCTCTCTGACTTCTGTTATTACTTGTCGTTTTGATTAAAGCTATCCTAGAGGTGTGAAGTATCTCAATGTACTTTTGATGAGGTTGCTAATAACCTCCTGTCAATCTGTGCAGGGGTTTGGCTCACTGTGCTGGACTTCTCTATGTGTCTGACACGGATGTCCTTCCTTCCTGGAATTTCTCCTCCTCTGGCTTCAGAGACTCCATCTCCTCCTCCTCTTCTCTCATCTTTCCTTCCCAGTCAGCTTCACCACCTTCCCTTCTCCCTTATTGTGGTACTCCCTTCACCACCTTCCCTTCTGCCCTTAAATGTGGTACTCTACTCAGCCTCTCTGGTGGTCGTATTAATTAAGCCATCATTAATCAGTACCTCTACCCTACTGGCTCCCAACTCTCCTTCTCTAGTTAAGGCCTCTCATATACCATGGAATACTATGTAGCCATAAAAATGAATGAGTTCATGCCCTTTGCAGGGACACAGATGAAGCTGAAAACCATCATCCTCAGCAAACTAACACAGGAACAGAAAACCAAACACCGCATGTTCTCACTCATAAGTGGGAGTTGAACAGTGAGAACACATGGACACAGGGAGGGGAACATCACACACCAGGGCCTGTCGGGGGGTTGGGGGCAGGGGAGGGAGAGCATTAGGACAAATACCTAACGCATGGAAGGCTTAAAACCTAGATGACTGGTTGATGGGTGCAGCAAACCACCATGGCTCATGTATACCTATGTAACAAACCTGCACGTTCTGCACATGTATCCCAGAACTTAAAGTATAATAATAAAAAACAAAGTAAAATAAAAATTTAAAAAACCTATAACTCTGACCACTCCCTGGACATCTCTACTGTTGGTTCACAAAATCTCCCATGCACAGGTTCCAAACAGAGCTTTTCATCCTTCTCCATAACCCTGTGTCTTGTCCTGCAAGCCCTACTTCAGAACATGGTGCCACCACCCAGGGCAGAGGCAGACAACTTGGGAATTTGGAAGTCAACCAAATGCTGCCCTTTCCCTTACAAGACTGTGAACTTCTGGAGGTCAGGCTTATATGTTTTGTAGCACTTGTCTGAGCACTCAGCACTGTGCCCAGCACATGGCAGCCACTCAAGAAATGTTGGTTGCTGAAATAAAGAACAAATGGGCTCACCCATTAAAGAATCAGAAGACATCAAAACCAGACAAGGATCCAATAAAAAGGCCAATATTCCTGATAAACACAGATGTAAAAATCCTCAACAAAGTATTATCAAACAGAATTCATCAATGCATCGAAAAGATCATTCACCATGATCAGTTCACCATGGGATTCGTTCCAGGGATGCAAGGATGGTTCAACACCCACAAATCAACAAACGTGATACATCACATTAACCATACAGAACAAAAACCACATGATCATTTCATTTTCAACAAAGGTGCTGAGAATATATATTGGGAAAGGACAGTCTCTTCAGTAAGTGGTGCTGGTAAAACTGGATAACCATATGCAAAAGAATAAAACCAGACCCTTTTCTCTCACCATACATAAAAATCAAATCAAAATGGATTAAATCTAAGGCATGAAACAAAGAAACTCCTAGAAGAAAACACTGGGGAAATGCTTTAGGACGTTGATCTGTCTGGGCAAAAACTTTTTAGATGAGACCTCAAAAGCACAGACAACAAAAGCAAAAATAGACAAATGGGATTACATCGAGTTAAAAAGCTTCTGCACAGCAAAGGAAACAATCAACCAAGTAAAGAGTCAATCTGCAGAATGGGAGGAAATATCTGCAAACTATCCATCCAACAAGGATTAATAACCTGAATATATGAGGAACTCAAAAAAATCAATAGCAAAAACACAAATAACATGCTTTTTAAAGGGCCAGAAACATGAATAGAAATTTCTCAAAAGAAGACATGCAAATAGCGAGCAGGTATATAAAAAAACATTCAACATCACTAATTATCAAGGAAATGCAAACTTTTTTTCACGGACAACCGTTCTCAACTCTCTTGGGTATATACCGAGGAGCAGAATTGCTTGGTCACTTGATAACTCTATGTTTAACCTTCTAAGGAACTGCCAGACTGTTTTCCAAAGCAGTCGCATTATTTTACATTCCCACCAGCAATGAACAAGGGTTCCCATTTCTCCATATCCTGACATCTGTTATTATTTGTCTTTATTAATTTAGAGTCTGTGACATCTGCCCCCACCACAGGAACCACAATAAGCTATCATCTCACCCCAGTTAAAATGGCTTTTATCAAAAAGACAGGCAACTGCGAATGCTGGTGAGGATGCAGAGAAAGGGAAATGCTCCCACAGTGTTGGTGGGAATGTAAATTAGCATAGCCACTATGGACAACAGTATGGAGGTTCCTGAAAACACTAAAACGAGAGCTACCATATGATCTAGCAATCCCACTGCAGGGTAAATATATCCAAAAGAAAGGAAATCAGAATATGGAAGAGATATCTGCACTCCCATGTTTATTGCAGCATTACTCACAATAGCCAAGGTACAGAATCAACCTCAGTGTCCATCAACAGATAAGTAGATAAAGAAGATGTTTTGTATATACACAATGGATATTATTCACCCGTGGAAAAGATGTAATCCTGTCATTTGCAGCAACATGGGTGGAACTGGAGGTCATTATGTTAAGTGAAAGCCAGACACGAAAAGACAAATACCATGGCCAGGCATGGTGGCTCACGCCTGTAATCCCAACGCTTTGGGAGGCCAAGGCAGGTGGATCACTTGAGGTCAGCAGTTGGAGACGAGCCTGGCCAACATTGTGAAACCCTGTCTCTACCAAAATTACAAAAATTAGCCGGCGTGGTTGCATGCACCTGTAGTTCCAGCTACTCAGGGATGCTGAGACAGGAGAACTGCTTGAACCCAGGAGGCAGAGGTTGCAGTGAGCCGAGATGGTACCACTGCACTCCAGCCTGGGCAACAGAGACTCTGTCTCAGGAAAAAAAAGAAAAAAGACAAATAGCGCATGTTCTCCCTCATATGTAGGAGCTAAAAAAGTGAATCTCGTGGAGAGAAGTTGACAGGTGTCACCAGAGGTTGGGAAGGGGCAGGGGAGGGCAGGATGAAGAGAGGTTGGTTAAGGGGTACAAAAACACAGTTAGATAGAAGAAATAAGATCTAGTGTGCAATAGTACAATACAGTGAATATAGTTGATAATAATGTATTACATAGTCCAAAATAGCTAGAAAATAATTTGAATGTTCCCAACTCAAAAGATAAATGGTTGAGATCATGGATATTTCGATTACCGTGATTTGATCATTATGCATTTTATCAACATATCACATGTACCCCCAAAATATGTACAAGTACTGTGTGTTCATTTTTTTAAAAGAATCAGAAAGACAATTACCAAGAACAGGTTCAATGTAATGTAATATATGAGTTGCTTAAAAAGAAAAAAGCACAGAACGTTTTAGAAGCCCAAAGGAAGATGCAATTAACTCTGGCTGGCAGAATCAGGCAAGGCTCCCATAAGACGGACCATTTGAGTGAGTGTTGAAAAAGGAGGCAAAGACATAAGAATCCAAGCAATGTTCCTAGCCTGGGTCAAAATGCTGCAAGAGTAACTTTGGAAAGTCCCACGCAAAGACTGGCCAAGTCAGCCTCTTCGGATAAAGAGCTGAGTGAGTGACAAGGGACACATAGGTGCCTGAAGGCAGGGCCATCTCCCAAAGCTGAGCAAAGCTCCTCCCTGCAAGGTAGGGCACTGAACAGCTGTAGCAGTGGAAGCGGTTGACAGATCCCGCAAGTCAGCCTGGGGTAGGGGTTTCCCAACAGTTACCATCGTGCCCGGCTGTCTCCCTGGCCTTCTGAGCCCGTGTGCAGGCGGGGGAAGAGTCCCGACCGTCGCTTGATAGGACTCCGTGACTGGTTCTTCGCCGTTGCCGCCACCACTGGAGGCTGCCGATGAAATCACCAAAATGAATGCCCCCAGCCCAAACACCATTCTCCTATCCCCTCATCCCCCTCCCTGGTCTACAAATGGCTCCTGGTCTGGAAGAGACCCCAGAAAATAGCAAGACAGCCAGGAAGGTTGAGATCTATGTAATTGGAGCTGAGACCCAGAGACTCAGGTCAGTCACAGCCTCTTTCCCTGTGTTAAGTCAAACCTTGTGGTCCCAGGTCATGATCCACCAAAGACCACAACTGTTGGAGGACACAGGGCCAGGCCCACCATATTGAGAAGGTTGGAACAATTCCGGTGGAGGAACACAGGGCTAGGCCCACCATATTGAGAAGGTCGGAACAATTCCGGGGGGACACACACTGAGAAGCACAAAGCCAGGGAGGCCCTGGAGGGACCTGGTTCAACTTCTCATTTTACCGGCGAGGAAGCTGAAGACCAGAGAGTGAGATTTCATCAAGGTCATCCAGCAAATCACTGGCAGGGTGAGGACTCCTGACTCTCCTTCATTCCTCACAAACAAATGGAGCCACACAGGGGATCCAATAACAAGACAGGCTGAGAGCTGCCAATCCGGGGCCACAGGCACCAACAGGTGATGTGGGGGCAGCCGAGACACCTTCTGCTTTGGACAGCTGCCCGGCCTCACAGTGGACAATGAGTGGTGGGAGTCTGAGGAGGGCAGACGGGAGCCCGGAACCAATCTTTAGAGGCCACCAAGCCTCTAACTCAGGGACCAGCTCCAGCCATGCACATGTTACGGAACCTCAGGAGAGTGGTTAGACCCGACCTGAGTCTCCTCATCCACAGGATGGAGATAAGGCCCTGCTCTGCTCACACCATGCACCTTCAAGGGGGAACAAGATAATAGCTAGGAAAATATTTAGTCAATTAAATTAACTATGCGAGGCCATTTATAATACTCATAATTAGTACCATGGTGAGTAGGTTCTGCTATTTTGAAGAAAAAGAAAGGAAAATCCTAGTTTATACAAATCCAAAGCCACTTTGCTTTACTTCTTAGATTTTGAGACAGGGTCTCACTCTGATACCCAGGCTGGAGTGCAGTGGCCCAATGACGGCTCACTCGAGCCGCGACCTCCCCAGGCACAGCTGAGGCTCTCACCTCAGCCTCCCAAGTAGCTAGGACTACAGGTGTGTACCACCATACTCGGAAAATGTTTGCATTTTTTTGCAGAGATGGGTCTCACTTTGTTCCCCAGGCTGGTCTCGAATTCCTGGACTTAAGGGACCCGCCCTCCTCAGCCTCCGAAAGTGCTGGGATTTCAGGTGTGAGCCACCGTGCCCAGCCCCCTTTGCTTTACGAAAGGCTCAACTATGTGATTCTCTCCCCTCCCCAGCCCCTGGTGCGAGTCATTCAGGCCCAAACTCACAGGCCGGCAGGACCCTTTCCTTGGAAACTGTACACATGGTGATGAAGAGCATAGACTTTGGTTCCAGCAGATTTGCATTCAAATGCCAGTTGATTTTGTGTTTTGTTTTGTTGAGACAGAGTTTCGCTGTCACCCAGGCTGGAGTACAGTGGCGTGATCTCAGCTCACTGCCAATTTCCACCTCCCGGATTCAAGTGATTCTCCTGCCTCAGCCTCCCGAGTAGCTGGGATTACAGGCGCCCGCCACCACACCCTGCTAATTTTTGTATTTTTAGTAAAGACGAGGTTTCACCATGTTGGCCAGGCTGGTCTTGAACTCCTGACCTTGTGATCCACCTGCCTCGGCCTCCCAACGTGCTGGGATGACAGGCGTGAGCCACCGCGCCCGGCCTCAAATCCCAGCTCTTAAGCTTAGCTGAGTGGCTTCTAGCAAGTTACTTAACCCCAGCAGGCCTCCTTTTCCTCAAACGGGAACAGGAGAACACATCGGCACCCACCTCGGGCAGCTGCGATGGGAAGCAGGTGAGATTGTGTCTACAGGTTACTCAGCTCAGTGCTGGTGCACAGTAAGCCGGGGTGGCTACTGCTGCCTTTCATCAGAACAAAGCAAGGACACCCCTCTCACAGTCATGGGTCCCAAGCCCCTGGGCAGCGAAACACACCGCAGGATGATACTGCAGGGCTGGCCCTGGGGAGGACGTCTAGCTGTCAAGGAAACTCAAGAGAATAGGACAGGATGGCTTCCAGCACCACCTGGGCCAACCCCAGGTACTGTCTACGATGGAGGCCCCAAAAGCCCATTTTCACAGGTCAGGGGTCAGGGTCATCCCCAAGCAACCTCAGTTTCCCTCCATCATCCAGCTTGCCCTGATCAAGTCACCTGCCCAAGCCTGGGTGGGGGCACTCTTCCTCCATAGGTCTGGGGGTGCCTCCCTGGCACCCACTTCTGCCCCAGGGCCTGCCAGCACTCACCGAGAAGGTGGTCTTGGTGACCTCCATGCTGTTGTGGGAGATGCCCCCGCTGAGGCTGCCAGGGATGCCCCCACTATGCGACTTCTTCTGGCCGCCCACCATGGTCTCCATGGAGTGGCTGCGTACGCGGATGGCCCTCTATGGGGAGAGAACAAGGGCCTGAGAATCAGCACCTGGGCTCTCTGGATGACTCTGCCCTCTTCGTGGGGTCTGTGGACACAGCCCTCAGCAAGTGTGTGTGCACGTACGTGTGCGCACACACACGCACACACACACACATGGTCATAGAGGCCCATACTGTATTTACTCCAGCTTACAGAGGATGCTTCCATATTCTGCCCCACACTCTGGGCATGGATGGAGGCAAGGCACAGCCCCGGCTGGAGGGAATCTGAGGGGTCGGTGCCCCAGCTCCCCTGCAAAGTGGACAAAGGTTGTTATCTTCATCTTACAGGTAAGGAAAATGAGGCTTGGAGTTTACCAAACCTGTACGACACGGACCTCGTCACTAACCTCTCTAAGCTACAGCTTCCTCATCTGTAAAATGGTAATTCTATGTTTCACACCCAGCATCGTGGTGGGGATTCAGCACACGCAGGTGCCTGACCACAAGTTGACTCTTTTCCAGAAAACTGAGCCTCCATCTGTCATAGACACTGGATTATATTCCAAAGTGTGCTCTGTGCAACTTGGAATATGCTGGCTGTTGGTGGAAGCGTGTGAGGGTCTCACTCATCTGTGCACAAGCCATGCATGGAGCCGCCCCTCCCACTTGCAGGGGCTTCAGGCCCGTCTTCGTTACGGCCCACGGTCCCACGCAGCCGCTGACAGACAGGGGGCTTCAGGCCCACCTTCGTTACAGCCTACGGTCTGATGCAGCTGCTGAAAGAGGAGATGTACCCTCAGCCTGGCAGAATGGCAGTGTCTCAGGGGGCACAGAGCCGCTCAGGCCACCCAGGAACAAGGGGCACACTGGCAAATAGTAGAGAAGCCAGAAAAGGACCACCAGGGTGGTCGAGGCTTTGTCAAAGTACATGTGAGCATGAGAACAGCTAAAAACCAAGATCACTGAGACACAGGAGGGATGGCCCCGGGAAGGGACAACCACCCTCAGAGTGGTGTGGTGAAGCAGAGCTCGGTTGGACCTCAGGGAGGATTTCCTGACAAAGGAAGTCCCAGAGGATCCTGGCTGCCCCCTGGATGACGCTCTCTCTGGCTCCAAAGGCCTTCAAAGATGATGTGAGAGTTCTAGGCAGAGGAGGTTCTCTCCAGTAACCCTTTGATCATCCAGTCAGTCACTGGATCTGGCCAGGCAGGAATGCAATGCAACTCAGCAGTCAAAAGCACGGAGGCTTCAGGGTTTCACTGCCAGGATTTGTATCCCGGCTTCTGGGCTCTCTACTCCAGCACCCATTAGCTGAGTATCCCTGGGCAGGTGACCCAGCTTCTCTGAGATTTATCAGTGAAACAGATATTGATGTCTACACCACAGAGCAGTTGTGAGAATACACACAGGACTCTGAGGAGAGGGCCCAGCACATCATAATGATCCAATACGTGTGGCTACTCTTACGGTTAATAACGAGCACCTGTTGCGGGCTTCTGATGTGCCCAGCACTGTGCCAGGAACTGGGAGACCCGCAGCAGGAAAGTCAAGACGTGTAGGACACGGTCCCTGCCTCTGAGGAAGGCCCAAGACATATTCCTCACATTGGGCAATGCTGAAAGACCCAGAGCCTGTCGGGTGCTCCTTCTGGATTAATCAGTTGTCTAGGCTTCCGCAAGGGCAAAGACTCCTGGACATGAATATTATCTGTTGCTTACATATAAGTACCAACCCCTCTGCTTCCTGAGCTCCCCACTGGCAGAGACGGGTTCCAGCCAAACGTGTCCTCCTCCTCCATGGGACGCAGGACTGAGTCACGATCTGCCTAAGGCAGTCGGTCAGCCTATCTAGTGGCAAAGGAGGAATATCCACTGGGGTCGTTGGGGAAAGGTTTTCTCAGTGATTCCCAGAAGAGATTTAACACGTCAGCAGCTAAAACCACGACAGAGATCTTAGGGCCACGAGGGGCCATGCCTGAAGGACAAAGCTGACAAGCTAGGGAGGGCAGAGGGGAAAGACGAAAGGAATCTTGACGCTGACTGAGCCACGAGTCACTCGGGCTTCCTTGGACACGAGCTCATGGTTTTTCCTTATCATAGTGTGAGCTAGTCGAGGGAGGCTGCTCTCAGAACTCCAGCTTCAGAAAGCTGACGTGGAAGGATTAAGGCGTGGGTCCTGCTCCCTTCCCGTCTGGATTCACACCTGTACAAATGTGTGGGCTCACACATCCCATGTGTAACCACAGATGGTCTCATGTGGACAAACAACCTCCCTTCCCCTTTTGAGCCATCTTTTTTTTTTTTTTTTGAGACGGAGTCTAGCTTTGTCACCCAGGCTGGAGCACAGTGGCGCGATCTCGGCTCACTGCAACCTCCGCCTCCTGGGTTCAAGCGATTCTCCTGCCTCAGCCTCCCGAGTAGCTGGAATTACAGGCGCCCGCCACTATGCCTGGCTAATTTTTGTATTTTCAGTAGAGACGGGGTTTCACTGTGTTGGCCAGGCTGGTCTCAAACTCCTGACCTCATGATCCACCTGCCTCAGTTTCCCAAAGTGCTGGGATTACAGGTGTGAGCCACTGCGCCCGGCCTTGAGGCATCTTAGGAAGAGTTGGGTCTACAGCAAAGTGGTCCCAAGAAAACAGCAGAACGGCTGCTCCTAACCCAAACCACAGGTCTCCCTGGGCTCTCTCGAGGTCAGGATTTCTCCAAGCTTGGGAAGAGCAAAAAACCCCATCCTGCCTGCTTTTCTATCCTGACAAGGGACGCAGACTCAGGCGGGCCATTTGTAAACCGGACAGCCCCCCAGAGGAGCTACTGACACTAAAGTGTGCAGCCCACCAGCTTCACATCCCTGATTTGATAGGGCCTCTCTTATCTGAGTCAAAGATGCCCCTGGAGGGACATCATCTCTCACTCCCTCTCTATACCACAGAACAGGGCCACCTAGCAATGGTTTTCCTGCAGCATGATTAAAACAGTCAGCACGTTCTATTCACCCCATCACACAAGCATCATAAAGCTATGTGCCCTTTGAACAACTGAGGGCAGGACAGGTATGGTGGCACACTGAGGTGCCACCTGGAGGAGCAGCGAGCTTCCTTTTTTAAGATAGATAGATAGATAGAGATAGATAGATAGATAGATAGATAGATAGATAGAGACAGGTTCTTCCTGTGTTGCCCAGGCTGGTCTCAAACTCCTGGGCTCCAGTAATCCTCCTGCCTTGGCCTCCCAAAGTGCTGGGATTGATTACAGGTGTGAGCCACCATGCCTGGCCACAGCCAGGTTCCTTGAGCTAGTTAGTGCTCCATACATCTCAGCATCTCGGCCAGGGGCAGTGGCTCACACCTGTAATCCCAGCACTCTGGGAAGCTGAGGCAGGTGGATCACTTGAAGTCAGGAGTTCGAGACCAGCCCGGCCAACATGGTGAAACCCCATCTCTACCAAAAAATACAAAAATTAGCCGGTCGTGGTGGTGGGCGCCTGTAATCCCAGCTACTCGGGAGGCTGAGGCAGAAGGATCATTTGAACCTGGGAGGCAGAGGTTGCAGTGAGCCGAGATCATGCCACTGCACTCCAGCCTGGGTGACAGAACGAGACTCTGTCTCAAAAATAAATAAATAAATAAATCATCATCTTTACATTCTCTCGGTGCCCTTGTGTGTTGCCAACACCATCATGAATAACGACATTTCAAACTAATCGTTTACATTCTGACATACAGTCAAGCACCACACAATGACGCTGTAGTCAACAGACCGCAGAGATGACATTGGTCCTATTAAGATTCTAATACTGTACTTTTACTGTACCTTTTCTGTATTTAGATGTTTAGATACACAAATGCCTTTGTGCTACAACTGCCTACAATATTCAGTACAGGAACCTGCTGCGCAGCTTTGTGGCCTGGCAGCCACAGGCTCTATAGCCAATGTGTGTCGGAGGCTAGACCACCCAGGTCTGTGCTGGCAGCCACAGGCTCTATAGCCAATGTGTGTCGGAGGCTAGACCACCCAGGTCTGTGCTGGCAGCCACAGGCTCTACAGCCGACGTGTGTCGGAGGCTAGACCCCCAGGTCTGTGCTGGCAGCCACAGGCTCTACAGCCGACGTGTGTCGGAGGCTAGACCACCCAGGTCTGTGCTGGCAGCCACAGGCTCTACAGCCGACGTGTGTCGGAGGCTAGACCACCCAGGTCTGTGCTGGCAGCCACAGGCTCTACAGCCGACGTGTGTCGGAGGCTAGACCACCCAGGTCTGTGCTGGCAGCCACAGGCTCTACAGCCGACGTGTGTCGGAGGCTAGACCACCCAGGTCTGTGTACACCCTGCTGTTCACACAATGACCAAACGCCAAGTGGCGCGTTTCTCAGAACGTATTTCCCGTCGTTGAGTGACATGTGATTGTATTCCTCCCTGTCTCTTTCCCAAAAAGGAGTCCATGTGGGACACAGTAACTGCTATGTAATACTATCTGCTCTCATGAGCTTCACATACAAGATCTATTGAATTTCTACAATTCTGAGATGCAGAGAGGACAGGCAATGAACAGAAAAAGTTTTGAAGGGTAAATTATTGCCCAAGGCCACATAGCAGGTAAGAGATGGAGCCAGGATCCAAACCCAGGACCCTGGGCTGCAGATAAAAGGGTCCCTGTATATTAAAAAGTGGTCTAGGTTGAAAATACAATTCAACTGGTGAATAACCAAAGAACGGTAAGAAATCAAGAAGTTTCATGGTTCCCATGAAAAAAAAAGAAAAAAGCAACCTCAGAGGCTGGTGTCAGGGAGGACACTGGCTCCTCAGTTAGCCCTGCTGCAGCCACCAGAGTCAGTGAGGTAAGTGTGAGGAGTCAGCACTGGGTCTTCTGTCCCTCTAGCAGGGCAAATGCCTGCAGATGCCAACTCTGCTCCAAGAGACCGTGGCTCCGACCCAGGAGTGGAGCAGGGACAAGCACAAGGCCTGAGCTCTCTCGTGGACCCCCAAAACAGTGGGGCCATCTTGACATCACAACCCCCTGCCAGGAGGAAAAGGAGGGGGCAAAGGCGCCAAAGACCACGGATTCTACGTGAGGGCCCTGCTGGGCTCCACCCGCCATCACTGGCACCGCTAGGGGGACCCGCCTACAGGTACCTCCCTACAGGTACGGCAGGACCACAAAGACAGTCATGGATAGCTGCGGCCTCTCCTGCCACTAGGGGTCAGGTCAGACCAATGCATCAACTATCACAGTCCCTCAAAGGCTGGGAGAAATGAACCTGACAATTCCCCGCTTGCCACCGTCTGGGTCCGTCACAGCCAGCCCAGCAGGCTTCTCCTCCCTGGTCCTCTGCTCCACCTCTCTGCAAGGAGGTCAGTGGAGGGCTGGGCGAGCTTAGCATTTCTCAATATGTGGCCTGCATGTGTTCTATGTCCGTATCATGTCAGTACAGCAAGTATCATCACTTTTCATTGCATTACGGACCAAGAACAACCTCATCAACAGCTGGCGGTGACTGAGAATGGCATTTGAGAATGGTCTAGAGATGAGCATCTTTCAAACGTGAGTAATGTACAGTTTCTTCATCGTGAAAGCTGTTCTCGCAAGACTCCCGAGAATCTGCTCACAGACCCCCAACTCCAGTGGCCCCATGGGCTGTCTTTGCAGTGCCGGCTTCAGGCCTTACCTACTTATCCCACGGGAACATCTTTTAATCCAGAGTGATCATTGCAAACATTTAGTCTTTTTGTTTGTTTGTTTGTTTGTTTTGAGACAGAGTCTGGCTCTGTTGTGCAGTGGCGCCATCTCGGCTCACTGCAACCTTCGCCTCCCAGGTTCAAGTGATTCTCCTGCCTCGGCCTCCCAAGTAGCTGGGATTACAGGCACGCACCACCACACCCATCTAATGTTTGTATTTTTAGGAGAGACAGGGTTTCACCATGTTGGCCAGGCTGGTCCCGAACTCCAGACCTCAGGTGATCCACCCACCTCGGCCTCCCAAAGTGCTGGGATTACAGGCGTGAGCCACCACTCCCAGCCAAACGTTTAGTCTTTATAATTGGATTTTTTTTTTAGGTCTAAGTGAAAATGCAAACTTTAGAAGTGTTTGTAGAACCAGCAGATTCCTGAGAATATCTCCAAGCAGTTCAGTTTGAAAAGTAGGTCTAGATGTCCAAAAGCCAACTGTTCTGTGTCTCATGGGAGAAAGGCTTCCACTACAGCCAGGAGGACAGAAGCGAGCTGTGAGGAACTGCTCTAAGTGGGGTGAGGTGCCAGGCGGCATGGCACAGGGCAATGGCACGTCTGCCGCTCAGGAGAAAGACCAAGGGTCAGTGCTGACGTGGGGGACGAACAGCCTCACTAGGAGCAAGGATGGATGGCTGAGATGGCTCCCGGCCCTGGGGATTCTCAGTTATGTTCCCATCAGCCTGGGAGATGAAAGCTTTGACATGAAGGAGGCCGGGCGCAGTGGCTCACACCCGTAATCCCAGCACTTTGGGAGGCCAAGGTGGGGGGGATCACCTGATGTCAGGAGTTCAAGACCAGCCTCACCAAGATGGTGTCTCTACTAAAAATACAAAAAATGAGCTGGGTGTGGTGGCAAGCACCTATAATCCCAGCTACTTGGGAGGCTGAGGCAAGAGAATCGCTTGAGTCCAGGAGGCAGAGGTTGCAGTGAGCTGAGATCGCACCAATGCACTCTAGCCTGGGCCTGGGCAACAAGAGCAAAACTCCTTCTCAAAAAAAAGAAAAAGAAAAAAAAACTTTGACAGGAAGAGACAAAGGCATGTAACTCTTCTTTCTAGAATCATTTCAGATACCACTTCTTTCAAGAGCGATCCCAGGAAGGTGTGGGTGAACTCCCTAAGCAATGTCCTGTTGACACAACAGCACTGCCCAAGGTGCCCAGGAAAAAAATACCAAAACTAGAGATGGTTTGCTGAGCTGGGCCAGACACACAGGCCTGACCACAGGCATGGCCTAAACATCAGAATCCACCCCAGGCCCCAGGGCTCCATCCGGCTGAGCCTGGCCTGCCCCCAGCTCAGTCCTCCACGCTTGGGAGATGTGAGAACAATGATGAAAGGGACAGGGAACGGGAACTCGTGTTCCCCAGCTGGGAGGGAAAAAAGCTGGTCACAAATGGCCGAGCATGGTGGCTCACACCTGTAACCCTAGCACTTTGGGAGGCTGAGGCGGGCAGATCACCTGAGGTCAGGAGTTGGAGACTAGCCTGGCCAAGATGGTGAAACTCCATCTCTACTAAAAATGCAAAAATTAGCCAAGTGTGGTGGCGGGCGCCTGTAATTCCAGCTACTCAGGAGGCTGAGGCAAGACAATCACTTGAACCCAGGAGGCAGAGGTTGCAGTGAGCCAAGATCGCACCACTGCACTCCAGCCTGGGTGACAGAGCAAGACCTTGTCTCAAAAAAGATAATAATAATAAAAATAAATCTGGTCACGACCGTCAGGGCCCCGAAGCTTACTCCATGTGACTGTCACAGTCTCTCCCGTGCCCCACGGTGCTACCTCAGGTGGCTGTGAGAGCAGAATCTGGAAGCAGGCTTGTCTTCAACCTACAGTTGCTGGGATTTAGTGTTGAAAAGAATTCCCTGGATCCCTGGATCAAAGATGAGTCGTCATAAAGTCTTAAAGCATTTCCTCTTTTATAAGCTCCTCTAGGAATACATCAGACCCTCTGGAGTCAAACACAGATCAACTGCGACTCCTGCCAGAGGCGGGGGACTGGACAGAGCGGACTCAGGCCACTCTCCTTATACCTGTCACCCGTATTTAGCTGCTGGACCACCTCCTCCACTAGACAACATGGGCAGAGTGTCCACAGCCTATAAGTATCTCCAGGATATAGAAATACTTGAAACCTGAAAAACCAATTGTTAACTTCCTACAAGAAACCTGCAGAACTCAAAACAAGTGCTTCATTAAATGTCTGCAAGATACAACATTATGTTGGCTCACCAACTGCAGCTCAACTCTTTTTTTTGAGACGGAGTCTCGCTCTGTTGCCGGACTGGAGTGCAGTGGCGCAATCTCGGCTCACTGCAAGCTCCACCTCCTGGGTTCAAGCGACTCTCCTGCATCAGCCTCCTGGGTTCAAGCGACTCTCCTGCATCAGCCTCCTGAGTAGCTGGGATTACAGGCACCCACCACCACACCCAGATAATTTTTGTTTTGTTTTGTTTTGTTTTGTTTTTTTGGGGGGGCAGAGTCTTGCTCTGTCACCCAGGCTGGGGTGCAATGGCACGATCTCAGCTCACTGCAATCTCTGTCTCCTGGGTTCAAGTGATTTTCCTGCCTCAGCCTCCTTAGTAGCTAGGACTACAGGCGCCCACGACCACACCCAGCTAATTTTTGTATTTTTTAGTAGAGACTGGGTTTCACCGTGTTAGCCAGGATGGTCTACGATCTCCTGACCTCGTGATCCACCTGCCTCGACCTCCCAAAGTGTTGGGATTACAGGCATGAGCCACCACTCCCAGCCTCAACTCTTATAGTTCTACATAAATTACATTTACTGAGGGAGGCGGAACATTTTGATACGTGGGCTATGGAGTGTGGTGGAGCCTCTGGAAGGAAGAGTCTAGAGCCTGTGGAAGGCTTGATGTGGTCCCCCCTTCCTGCCTGCCCTAGACCCAAGCCCGTTTTCCCATTTACCGCATCTCACACTCTCCACTCTCTCACTGAGTTGTCTGACCGGCGCCCTCTCTCTTCCTCTGTTCCTCTTCTTCCACATCTCTCTTCCGTCTTCATCTCCCAATTCCTCCTATTTCACCCTGGCTCCCACTATCCATCAGAACTAAAAGAGGTGCACCAAGAATCTCCCACCAGCCTGGACAAGCAGCTTAGCTCCTTTTCCCAACCCCAAGAGGAATCTCGGCAGCTGGCCCCAATTAGGGCCGGAGGAGCCGTGCCCTGCTCTCTGTGGTCCAGCCAGGCAGTCAGGGACTGACCCCAGGCCTGCCTGGGCCCCAGCCTAGTGTGGGTGGAATCTTAACAAAGTCAGAAAGTGGGAGGTGGTATCACATAGCCATTAAAAGCACAGGATTTGGAACCCAGCTGACCTGGATTCAACTCAACCTGCTCCCACAAATGATTCTGTCTCTTTGAGGCATGGTTTCCTCACACAGAATACTATGCCCATAATTATTAAAAATGAGTATGAATTATTATACCAAAATCATTACACACCAAATAACGGCCTTCCTCCCAGGGCACTGAGGGCAGTTGTGAGTCTCCGGGTGGGAAAATGTATGTGAGGCTTTCACTTTATATAACCGTAATAACAGCTAACATTTTTGAGCATTTATTGTATTCCAGGCAATCTGGATTTTCCAGGCAAGAGATCAATGAACTCTCACGATGGTTCTGACAGGGGTCCTGCTTCTTATCTTTACGTTGTTGAAAAGAAAGCTGCACCTTAAGAGGCTTTAAAGACTGCCCAGGATCCCACAGAGCTGAGGGGTTTTTTTTGTTTTTTTTTTTGAGATGGAGTCTTGCTCTGTCGCCCAGGCTGGAGCGCAGTGGCACGATCTCGGCTCACTGCAAGCTCCGCCTCCCGGGTTCACGCCATTCTCCTGCCTCAGCCTCCCGAGTAGCTGGGACTACAGGCGCCCGCCACCTCGCCCGGCTAGTTTTGTTTTGTATTTTTTAGTAGAGACGGGGTTTCACCAGGTTAGCCAGGATGGTCTCGATCTCCTGACCTCGTGATCCGCCCGTCTCGGCCTCCCAAAGTGCTGGGATGACAGGCTTGAGCCACCGCGCCCGGCCTGAGCTGAGGTTTTAATTGAGGTGGGTGTCGCCTCGGCCCCACACATCATTCCCCATAAAGCCCTACACATAACTCCCCCAGATGGGAGCCTTCCAGATCACTTTCTAACAGGCAGTCCAGCAGAACACTGACCTGAGAATCAGAAGAGCTGCGTCTGAAATGAGGCTCTACCTCTGCGTCAGTGTAAGGACCTGAGCAGGCCTGTGGCGTCTCTCATCCTGTCCCCGGGTGTGTTCGTGAAAACAAGACCCGTTCCATCACTTGCACAGGCTGACAGCCAGGCTCAAGCCAGATGCTGGATCTACGTGCCGTGTGGACCAACGAGCACTCAGCAAGCATAAGACGAAAAACCTTCTCTACCGCACGTCAGCTCGGGGGCCGTCCGAGCTCCTCTTGAATACTTCCAGGGACGGGGAGCTCACTGCTTCCTTTAGCAGCTTGTTCTAGTTAGTTTCTCCCTTGGTAAAGGCCGAAGGGACTTGCCTATAGTTCCACGGCCCCCGCCCAGGCAGGTCTTCCAATGCTCGGCCGGCTGGCCAGAAAGAATCATTGTGGCGCCCACAGCAGCTACGAAAACCTGTAAGGGCTGCGGTCCTCGCTCCTGCCATTCTGCCCTGGGCTCCCCCACCCAGGAGGAGGCAGGTGAAAGCGCCGATGTTCCTGGCTTGCTCCGGCTCCTCTCCGACTGCCACCTCTTTACCTGTCCCTGCTTATGAGACTCCTGGGCCCGGAGGACATGACTCAGATCAAGGAAGGAAGGGGAGGCCGCTGAAGAAACTGTTGGCTGCTCCGGCCTCACACACTTCCTAAGGCCCCCTCCCTTGCAAACACCTGGGATGCCCCTGCGTTTCCTGTCACCCCTCTAGCTGGCCCTTGGGCTCTGAGGTTGGGACCCCATGGACCTTGGACCACTTCCTTTCTTCCCCAATCCCAACCCCACAGCAACCATCAGTCACTCTGATGCTCATACCTTAAAAGACTCCAGGAACCCCCCGTGGCCTCCATTCTCAAACTTGTCCTCCTCTGAGCCCAGTCCCAGCATGGCCTGTGTGTGGGCGTGGAGCTCATCGTGAAGGTTGTCCAGGAGGGCAGCCCTGGTCCGGTCCTAGAAGGGAAGAGGGTGGGGATGGAGAAGCGGGCTCTGAGAGCCGAGATGTGCCCTCTCCTGTGAGCTGCAGATACCTGACCTAGGCGCTGGCATTTTGCCCAGCCCGGCCCAGCAATGGTGTGACCTACAGCTGGGCTGAGCTTCATGCTCACAAATGCTGCAGCTAAGACGAAGGCTGTGCGCCTGGCCTCCTGCTGTACTCCCCCTGCCCTTCTCCCTGGGTCATCCCACCGCTCCACAGCTCCACCCTGGTGGTGGAGGATCCCAGCCCGGCCCTCTGCCCCAGTTCCACATCCACGCACCCAACTCCCCACTGCTCCTCTCCATGCACACGTTCATCCAGAGCCATGCACACAGACGCCAGGGGCCGCCATTCACACAGACGAGGACCGGCCCTTTCAGCAGCCCAGCCTTCGCAGACACAACTCGGCCACCTTGTCATCAAAGGGCCCAGGTTGCAGGCCCGAGAGTCACCCTACGATCAATCCCACGTCCCCAACACTTACAACCAGGTGTCCACCAACGCTTCCCAACTTTGACCCTAAACTATTTCCTCCCATACCGTACAAGCCTTCATCATTTCTCCTAGGTTCCTGTAAAGAGCTTCTAACTGGCCGCCTTCCTGTACCTCCTGCCCAGCAACCTGTCCCTGTCACTGTCGTTCTCAGTGACGCCACTGTGAGAGCAATCCCGCTGGCACACACACCGAGCCCCTCACTCTCCTGCGTAAGCACTTTACCAGCAGCCCACCTCCCCGAGCTCAAAGCTCTTCTGGATCTGAGCCAACCAATATCTCCAGCTGAGTCTCCACCATTCCAGCCCACGTGGGTCCTTCGGCCACAGCAAACCCTCCTGACGTTACGCTCTGGTTCCTCCTGGCCTTTGCTTATGCTGTTTCCCATGCCAGGTCGGCCCTCCCTTCCCCACTCTTTCCTCCTGGCAGAAGGTTCATCCGATATCAAGATTCAGCTGCTCATCAGCCACCTCCTCCAGGAAGCTTTCCCTGAACACACCCTCCGTCCCTCACAGGCAGAAGCAGTCACTATCTGAGCTGTGCTGACCTCCCTCCCAGCCTAGTGCTGGCACACTGTACTATAACTGTCTATTTAGTAATGATCCCCCCGCTCTTCCCCCACCGTCCTCTCCAGGGATAGAAACTGTCTCACTTATCCCCATATCTCAGGGAACAGAACAGGACCTGACACACAGTAGGTGCTTTAAAAATGACCGATTGGCCAGGTGTGGTGGCTGATGCCTGTAATCCTGGCACTTTGGGAGGCCAAGGCAGGCGGATCACCTGAGGTCAGGAGTTCAAGACCAGCCTGGCCAACATATAGAAACCCCATCTCTACTAAAGATACAAAAATTAGCCAGGTGTGGTGGCGCATGCCTGTAATCCCAGCTACTCAGGAGGCTGAGGCAGGAGAATCGCTGGAACCCAGGAGGCAGAGGTTGCAGTGAGTCCCGAGATCATGCCACTGCACTCCAGCTTGGGCGACAGAGCGAGACTCTGTCTCAAAAAAAAAAAAAAAGATGGAGGAGCTCTGGATGAGGCTGGCTAATGGGCGGCCCGGCGGGCGGGAGGGAGACCTTCAGAACCCACACTCTCACCTCCAGCTTTGCAAACTTGTCCGACTTGCAGCAGGCGTTCTCGGCATTGGTGAGCTTGGTGAGCAGAAACTCCCTGAACTCCGGGCCCTGGAACAGACAACATGGCCCTCAGGTCTGTCATTCTCGGCTGTTGCCGGAAGATCTTCAGCCACGGTGACAGGCAGCAGAGCTGGGGGCGTGGGGAGAACCCCTGAAAGCTCCCTTCTGACAGTGGATCATTTCTAGCCCAGGCCAAGCCCACCTGCGAATAGCCCAACATAGAAACCCGCTTCCCTGGTCCTGGGAAGCCACAGCTGCACTTCCACGACTGGAGCTCATTCTTGCCCGAGGCTCCTTGACCAGCGCCTGACATAAAAACCCTTCTTTCAGCAGAAAGGCAACCCCAGTGTCAAACACCCCGACAAGTGGTCCTATGCTGGGCCAGACTGGCAGCATAAAAGAGGTGGGGAGAGACCCCAAGAAAGGAGGTTCCCCCCAAACCTGCAAAAGGATCTCCCTAACGTTCCGAGCCTGAGTTCGGCTCCATCCCAACCATTGCTACTCAAGCACTGAGACCTGGCATCGTGGATGCGAGGGGAGCAGAAGGAAGAGTGTCCTACCTTCTGGAAAACAGGGGGGCTGGGCAGAGGTGGACCAAAGGTGGGCACATCTTCCCGCGCAGTGACAGAGACCTGAGTGAAACAGAGTCATGGTATGGACGTGGAGGGAAGAGACGGGCGCTGCCCCTACGGGAGCCACACTCCTCACAGCAAAGCTACTCCCTTTCTCCCTCCTCCCCCTCCCAGAACACAAACAAAATACTCCTGTGGGCATCGCCAGTGCAGGCCCCGAGCCTGTTCCTAGAAGTGGGGCCGGACGGTGTGGGGCCAGCCGCAGCCTCTCATCTGCGTTCCTCGAGGCCAGAAGCAGGTTTGGCAAGATGACTGGACAGGGCTAGGACCCTATTTCTAATGCCACACAACTGCTCGGGAGATGGTATCTCATGGCCTCATTCGACAGTGATGCTAACCCTACTGAGAAGGCACAGGGAGAACTGCTTTTCCCTGATGAGGAAACATGCCCAGAGCCACACAGAGTGAGCCCCCAAGACCCACAGGTGATTAGCTGCAGAGAAGCAGAGCACCCAGCCTTCTCCCGACCCGTCTCTGGGGTTCTCTTCCCAAGCCTGACTCCTCAGCTCGGCCATAAATCAGAATTGCTTCAAAATTGCTTCAGGTGTTTAAAAATAAATACTAGGTGCACGGGTTCTGGCCGAATCGGAAAGGCAGGGCCCCCTGGAAGCTCTCGTGCAGCCAGTAGACCCGTGTTTGGGAGCCCTGGCCCCACACACAGGGTCAGCCAGTCCGGGGCCCAGGCTAGGAACTGAGGGTGGGGCGCGCACCTCTGGCAGCCTGAGCAAGCCTGAGCTTTCGAGTGACGGCATCCAGGTTCTCTGCATGGGGGTCTCCTAGACGTGGGACGGGCCCTACACCCCGCCTTCCCTCTGCACGGAGGTGCCCTGATTTCACCTGTCCTCAGCCCACAAGGCTGTGGGGCTCTCAGGAGACTGCCCTCCCTTCCCCGTGCGGCCGCTGACGTGAGCCCGGCCCTGGCGTGCTGCCAGCCTCCCCAGCCTGTGAAGTGGGGCAGATACAGAGAGTCTGCCAGGGCGGGTGAGCAGGCAGCTGGGCACCGAGCCAAGGAAAGGCCCTGCCAGAGTCCAGAGGGGAAACAGAGCAGGAGAGAGCTGGTCAATATGGGCTTTCTCTTCCCAAGCTCGAGGCTGTCTGCCCAGCCTGAATTGCAGTGCCCGGAGTCAGGAAATGGTACGTGTTCGGCTGACGTGATTTCTGGCTGGGCTCCAGCAGCTGAACTCAGTTCCCTACCACCACCCACCAGGCACCGGTGGCCCAGGTCAAGAATACAGTCACAGAGCCAGAATCAGGGGTGGGGGTGTGGGAAGGCTACGGGGAGGCTGCAGACTGCGGGCACCTGGGACAGAGGCCAGAGGGCAGCCCCAGCTCTCCCATTCCCACCCCTACTCCCCGTCATCTTCCAGCCTGCATTAGAGTGGTCTGTGCTGACTGTGTAAGTGGCTTCAGACACATTCTCAGATCTGTCCAACCCTCCAGCGGGACAGTCCCACAGCAGAGCCCTGTGGGCCACGTGGTGGACAGGGACAGGGTCCTTCCTTGTGACATGCTTTCACCTTCCATCCTCATTGTGCGCCTCTCCTGACCCCATTCTAACCAGGCGGCCAGGCCTTTGTTGTTCCCCCTTCTTGGGGACATCTGGGTCACTGGGCTGAAAGCAGAAGTTGCCCGAACACAACCCCACCTTCCTGTTTTCTAAATGCAGCGAGGGCCTCCAGCGAGGGCTTGGAGGGAGAGAGGCAGATGCAGGTGACTGGGGAAGGGACCTGCCTGGCTGGAAGGAGGAAGGAGCTTGGTGTGAGTCATGAGGATGCACTGGGAACCTCAGAAAGCTTAAAACCTGACAGAGTCCCCACACCCAACGGTGCCCTGGGAGCCGCGGTGGCGCACGGAGCACTGTCCGAGCAACAGACAAGTCGTGACGGGAAATGGGGAGGGGGCTACAAAGAGGCCCTCCCCAGCGGAGGGCTTCACCTGAGATTCCTGACACCTTTGAGGACTTCCGGAGTGGGAGGCAGGGATTTGCAGGGAAGGAAAGGGGGTAGTCCTGGTGATGGCTGAGCTGGACTTTCCTTCCAAGCTGGTAGGATGAGGGCTACACTCATTTCTGAAAAATCCAGTGTGATGCTCCGTGCACACCCGAGTCCATGGAGCCAATCTCTCGCCTGCTCCGATGGCTCAGTGAGCAAGACCGCAGGCAGACCCAGACAGGAACCTCAGCTCCACAGCTCCCTGGCTCTGCGGCCTCAGGCCTTAAGTGGGTTCAGCTCTCAGCTTCCATTTCCTCCGCCAGCGAGAGGTCCTGTCTCACTAGGGGCTTGTCAGGATTCAAGACTGTGCGTCTAAGGACCCAGCACGGTGCTTGGCATGAGCAAGCAGCTGGTAAGGGGTAACCACTGTCACCCAGCGGCCTTTGCACTTCCCCTGCTGACCTGCACCCATTAAAGGGCTCCTGAAATAGAGTTCCCCCAAAGCACCTTGCAACTCACCACACACACACACACGCATGCACACATACTCTCAAGCACGCCTCCTTCCCTCCAGAAGGGTATGAGGGCTAACAGCCCGCAGGTGTCTACTCCAACTTCCTCATTTCACACAGACAAAACTAGAGGCCCAGAGAGGGAAGGAACAAGGTCACGCAGCAGAGGCGGGGCCAGGACCAGAGCCCCAGGCGGCCCAGCCCCTCCGTGGACAGAAGAGGACCCCTTCCTGCACACACCCAGCCCTGCCCCTCCTTTACTCTTCTTTCTTCAGCTCTTCCTCCCCAGTGGAGGCCTCCTGGGGCTTGCTCAGTCTGGGAGGAAATCTCAGCCTTCTTTGCCATGGACCCTGAGCCTGCAGGAGCCAGCTAAGATCCTGTTTCACCCAGGCCCCCTGGGAGGGGATCTAACCAGGTCCTCCTCACAGTCTGTTAATGACCTGGGGTGCTGCTGGAAGTGTGGATGGACAGCGCTTTCAGGAGTACTTTGGAAGGCTGGTCCCCCTCCCTGGCCCCATTCACACATCTTGCCTTCCAGCCTCAGTGTCTGCCTGGCAGGTGGAGGGCACGATCAAGGCACCACAGCCTGCTCCTCCTGGGACCCCTGCCTCTTTGGTTCTCATCACCCCTCTGAGTACAATACTGTGCTTCGTGGCTTAGAAGAGTGGGTAAAGACAGCTGGGCACAATGGTTCACGCCTCTAATGCCAGCACTTTGGGAGGCTGAGGCCGGTGGATCACAAGGGCAGGAGTTCAAGGCCGGTCTGGCCAACATGGTGAAACCCCGTCTCTACCAAAAATACAAAAATTAGCCAGGTGTGGTGGCAGGCGCCTGTAATCCCAGCTACTCAGGAGGCTGAGGCAGGAGAATTGCTTGAACCCGGGAGGCAGAGGTTGCAGTGAGCCGAGATCATACCACTGCATTCTAGCCTGGGTGACAGAGCGAGACTCTGTCTCAAAAAAAAGAAGAAGAAGAAGAAGAAGAAGAGTGGATAAAGACTTCTAGCACCAAAGCTGGAGGTGGGGTGGCACTTTTTGGGATCTCTGATTTTTCTCTGTATGGATACACCACTCGGCTAAGGTCTCGGGAGACTGGAGAAGCTGGTTAGCTGAGATGCATTTCCTATTGGGAAAGAGAGGCAAATGCTAAACGTCTACAGGAGGCCTCATTCTGCCAGAGGGTCTGGGAGCCCTCCTATTACATGGCTTCATTTCAAGGATCCTTCTCAGTAGTTCTTCCTCTTTGACTGTCTATTACAAGAAGCAGTTGACTAGTTCAGCTGCCCAGTGGCTGACCTGCACTCGCTGCTTCCTCTGTCCCTTCTCCAGCATCAGGAAGGCCCCGAGGCTGATTCTGTTACCTCCACGAGCCCCATGCCAGCCTGGTGCTTGGCGCACAGTAGGCACTGAGTGAGTCAACTTGCTTTGACCAACACATGAATCAAGCAGCTGTTTGAATTGAATGCCCATTTCAGTCAAAGCAGGTGATCCTCTAGCCTTCAAGAAATGGGCTGGGCACAGTGGCTCACGCCTGTCATCCCAGCACTTTGGGAGGCAGAGGCAGGTGGATCACTTGGGGTCAGGAGTTCGAGACCAGCCTGGCCAACATGGAGAAACCCCGTCTCTCCTAAAAATACAAAAAATTAGCTGGGCGTCATGGCGCATGTCTGCAATCCCAGCTACTTGGGAGGCTGAGGCAGGAGAGTCACTTGAACCTGGAAGGCAGAGGTTGCAGTGAGCCAAGACTGTGCCACTGTACTACAGCCTGGGCAACAGAGCAAGACTCTGTCTCAAAAAGGAAAGGGGAGAGAAGGGGGAGGGGAGGGGAGGGAAGGGGAGGGGAGGGGAGGGAAGGGGAGGGGAGGGAAGGGGGAAGGGGAGGGGGAGGGAAGGGGAGGGGAGGGGAGGGGAGTGGGAGGGGGAAGGGAGGGGAAGGGGAGGGGAGGGAATGGGAAGGGGACGGGAGGGGAGGGGAGGGGAAAGGAGGGGAAGGGGAGGGGAGGGGAGAGGAGGGGAAGGGGAGGGGAGAGGAGGGGAGAGGAGGGGAAGGGGAGGGGAGGGGAGGGGAAGGGAGAGGAGGGGAGAGGAGGGGAAGGGGAGGGGAGGGGAGAGGAGGAGAAGGGGGAGGGGAGAGGAGAGGAGGGGAGGGGAGGGGAGGGGAGGGGAGGGAAGGGGAAAAAAAACGAAACGAAAAGAAAAGAAAAAAGAAAAGAAAAGCCCACATATGTCTTCTCCAACTTCAGCTAAAACTGCTCAATGGCAGGGATGCATGAGCCTAGGCATAAAGGAATCAACCTCAACAGCAGGGAGTTGCTATTTGGTTTCTGTTGCTTGTTTTGTTTTGTTTTTAGAGACAGGGTCTCGCTATGTTGCCCAGGCTGGTCTTGAACTTCTGGCCTCAAACAATCCTCCTGCCTCTGCCTCCCAAAGCACTAGAATTACAGGTGTACGCCAACGTGCCCAGCCTCTATTTATTTTCTTCTGACGATTCACATTTGGTTTTAAAAGGTGACGTGAATTTTGCACTTAACTGAGTGGAAGTGCTGTGGCATCTGAACCCCAGGAATCAGTATGGCTGAAATTATTTGATGGGAATCATTGTCAGGTCTCACCGTTTCCCATTAGCAATCACAGGCTCATCTTTCCTCTCCCTTAGAACAGCAGTTCCTGATACTTCGCAGAGCAGGGAGCCCTTTGAGAATTTAAGGTACGGCCTCTCTTTTCAGGAATCCAAGGAAGGGCACAAATTCAGCATTTTGCACTTATCTGCAGGGAGTCAGAGACTGCCTAACCCTCACCTTGAAAACCCTGCCTCAGTCTATCGCCCTTGAGTCCTGTGCCCGCCACAGCACTGTGATTCCAAGAGACTGTTGCCCAAGAGGTCGAGATTCTTTCTGGTGGAGCAGAGGAGGGGAGGGTCAGCGATCCAGCCATGAGGAGTGGGGAGCAGGGGACTGCAGGGGCAATGAACTGCTTCGTCTCGCTGTCAACTGCACTGGCGAGGATTTCGAGCCATCTGACAGACCCGTGACTGCTTGGGAGGTTCAGACCCAGGTGCTTGCGTATCTGCCTCCCTGGAGTCCTTTAAATTAAGATCCACCCTTTGTCCAAAACACCCAGGCCAGGGGCTCACCCAGTGGCCAGGGTCTACCAGGCCCCTCCTCTCCACCCTCACCATAAACACGTTTTTTCTTTCTTTCCTTTGTTACCACCCTTCTATCGCTACCCTTTCCTGCTAGTCCTTTCCACGCTGTTTCTTTATTGTAGCTCTGCCTTACTCGAGCAAATGGCATTACCAGATTCCAAATACAACACTCAGAGCTCCTCAACTCTCAAGTAAGATGCCATTGAGCCTGGAGGCAGCAAGGGGGATCAGGTGGCCTTGGAAGCTCCTCCCCACCCAGAATCTAGCTCCAAACCCCAGAAACCTGAGAATTCACGGAGAACCTCTGACTGCTAAGGACTAGTGCCTTCTGATATCATAGGATCACACAGGATAAGGTGTCGAGGCCCGCCACTTCCTCCCACAAGGCGTTCTCCTTACCTTGTAGGATGGGGTCTCCGTGCCTGGGGTCTCGACCTGCACGACGATGTAGGCATGTAAGAAATTGGAGGCTATCATATCTGGGACAAACGGTGTGTTTTCCTCTTGGAAGATGATGGCCACAATGTCGTTTCCAATGTGTCGCTTTCTCTGGAGCTAAGTAAAAAGTGTTGAGAGGTTATCAGCCAGTTAGGAACATCATGAAAGATGTTTTGGGGAAAGAGTGGGTTCACTTTCATTTGCACACAGGACACCTGAATTCTGAGTAAGAAGAGTTCGCGGTGGTTGTTTTGGAAATTGAAGATTGAAAGCACAATACTGATGCGGGGCAGCAACGGGAGGAGTGCATGGAACACGCTTCGTGCTTTGTGTATCTTTTCAGTTGCTTTCCTATTTGGGGAAAACCAGAGGGGTTCTTCTTTCAATCTTTTTTTTTTTTTTTTTTTTTTTTGAGACAGGGTCTCACTCTGTTGCCCAGGCTGGAGTGCAGTGGCACGATCTCGGCTCACTGCAACCTCTGCCTCCTGGGTTCAAGTGATTCTTCCACCTTAGCCTCCCAAGTAGCTGGGATTACAGGTGCGTGCCACTACGCCCACTAATTTCTATATTTTTTGATAGAGACAAGGTTTCACCATGTTGGCCAGGCTGGTCTTAAACTCCTGACCAGCCCGCCTCAGCCTCCAAAGTGCTGGGATTACAGGCATAAGTCACTGCGCCTGACCTTCTTTCAATCTTTAGAAGCCACCAAAAAGGGGAAAAAAAACCAGCGAGCATCTTACTGACCTCTACAGCATGTAGATCCCTGACTCAGGACTCGGCAAGAATATTTAAAAGGCAAGACTGGGTCTTGCCCTGGTAGAGCCTGTCCTTTATCTGGGAGAAATATAAACACAGGAGAAGCCACCTGAAAAAACTAACAAAGCCTCCCGCCAGCAAGGGCTAAATCAGCTGCTGTGCATGAAAGGCCTGACCGCTCTGGAGACAGAGGGGAGGGGAAATCACAGGGCCTGACAGCAACCTGAGAGGGCTTCCTGGAGGAGGAGACGTCTTGAAGATAGAGGGGAGGGGAAATCACAGGGCCTGACAGCAACCTGAGAGGGCTTCCTGGAGGAGGAGACGTCTTGAAGGTCAGGGGGTCTTGAAGGCGTGAATGAGAGTGATGAGGTGGCAGATTATGACAGCACTGATGACCTAGCTTGGCGCCGGTGGGATGGAAGGAGGATTCCCAACCATAACTCCATATCCCAAGCAGGGCCAGGTGCTTCTGGGTGTGACCTCGGCCACCAAGCAACTGGTGTATCCCTGGAACCACGTCGGGCTGTTCATGCAGGATATGAAATGTTAACCGTGTCCTGAAGTTCGAGGCTGCAGTGAGCCATGATCGCACCACTGTACTCCAGCCTGGGTGACAGAGTGAGACCTCTTCACACACACACACACACACACACACACACACACACACAACCCCTCTCCTGTACATTGAGTCCGGGCTAGGTGCCTGCCTATGCATTTGTTGTTTTATTAAGCACCTACTACATGCAGTCCCTTCACATTGAGTTTCTCATTCCCTGAACACTGTTATACACCAAGCACGGTGCTGGGCGCTTTTACACAATTTACCTCACTTACTCCACGCACATCTTTCCATTTCTCAGGAAGAGAAAGCTTATATTTACTCAGTCCCCGCCAAGAGCCGAGCTCTGTGCCAAGGTGTATTTCCCAAGAAACATACATAAGACTGAGAAGGCCCAGAGAGAACGGACCTCAGGCCCAGGCTGGGCAGCAGGTGAGAGGGGCCATAAGGGAACAGAGAGGCTGGAGGTGAAAGATTGAACGAAAACCCACTTTGGATACAAAAGGAATTCTGCTTCCATTTGTTTCTGGAATATTCAGTAGCTATTTTAGAGCCAACTCATAATCTCGTTTGCCAATTTCCTTCTTTCCTAAGAAGCCAGGCACTGTGTTTACAATTTTCCCTCTGTGCTCCCTCGGCAGTTCCTGCTCAGAGACACACAGGTCAGAGTTTGGGCAAAGACCCACCTGCATTTCTTACTTTCCCAGACTGAAAAGGGGCAGAAGGCGGGCTCGGGGAACTGGGCTTACAACAGCCGGGGACCAGCTGCGGCTCTCCCCAGGGATGTGTGGCTGTCAGGGCAGCAAAGGGGAGGCACACCAAGAAAGCCGTGGGGACAGGGGTCTCATCCAGGTCTCCCTGGTAGAGGTCAAGGCTGAATTCCCGCAGGTGTGGTGATAGAGGAGCCTGTGAGATGAGGAAAGCTGAGGGTGGGGAAGGAATCTCACGCAATAACCAGCCTTCCATCACTGGGGCAGGAAGGGGGACAAAATGACCAGGGGCTGGACAGTGAACAGCTGTTCTGTGGGAAGCTGGCCACGAGTTGGGCATCGTATGAACCCTAGTCAGAAATGTATGTAATCTCCACAATAACCCTCTATCATGGGGGGTATTACCCGCATTTTACAGATGAGAAAGTTAACTGGCTTGCCCAGAGTCACACGCCCCAAAGTGGCACAGCTGGCTTCATGCCCCCATCTGCAAACCCCACCATGCACCCTTTACTGCCACCCACTATGACCAGGGCCCCCAGGCTCTGCTCTTTGCTCTGCCCCTAATAAACGGAGAAACCTCAAGGAAGTCTTGTCACCACTGTGTGCTGCAGTTTTCCCATCAGTCAATGTGGGAGAACCACAAGCCCTGCACTGCCTCCTGCCCAGGGCCACTGAGGCACGGCCTCCGCCAGAAACGCAACAGAACAGACCGCTGAGACGCGGCCTCGGCCAGAAACGCAGCAGAACGGACTATGACGCTGCTATGCAGCTCAACGACTGGCCGGCTATGGGAACGAAAATGGGGAGGGCCGCAGTCCCTTAGCAGGTCAGACCAGAGGCGGGCCTTCACCTCGCACGCCCTGGGCTCCCAAAGCCCTCCCAAACCAGGTTACCTGCTGGGCGTCTCCCTCGGTAAATGGCAGCTTTGTGGAAACATGAAACATGATCTCCCTGTCCCGGAATGTCGTGTACACTGATTCCACCCCCGTCTGTCCGTGCATCACATCCAGGCCTCCTCGGAAACTGTCAACAAAACAGGGCAGGAGATGGGGAGAAAAGAGAGTGAGGCCACGTGGGCAACTTAATGCAAGCTCCCCTAAGTATACGCAGCAGAGCTTAGTCTCTCGAGGCCTCCATAAAATAAAGGGATAGAATTTCATATCTCGGAGAACCTTCTGGGCTGTAATATATTGTATTTCACCTATTCTAAGCCCCACGTTTTGTTTTGGTTTGAGTCAGGGATTCACTCTATCATGACAAGACAGGACAGCTGAGGGCAGATCAGGCTGTGATGTGGGAAAAGCAGGTAGATCTGTTCTTCCAGGTGTATCAGCCCTGGCACTCTATCCACAAATCCATCATTTAAAGACAAAGCTGGCTGGGCGCAGTGGCTCACGCCTGTCATGCCAGCACTTTGGGAGGGTGAAGCGGGCAGATCACCTGAGGTCAGCAGTTCGAGACCAGCCTGGCCAACGTGGTGAAACCCTGTCTCTACTAAAAATACAAAAGTTAGCCAGACATGGTGGCACATGCCTGTAATCCCAGCTACTCAGGAGGCTGAGGCAGGAGAATCGCTTGAACCCAGGACGCGGAGGTTGCAGTGAGCTGAGATGGCACCACGGCACTCCAGCCTGGGCAACAAGAGTGAGACTCCATCTTTTTTTTTTTTTTTTTTGAGGCAGAGTCTCGCTCTGTCGCCCGGACTGGAGTGCAGTGGCCAGATCTCAGCTCACTGCAAGCTCCGCCTCCCGGGTTTATGCCATTCTCCTGCCTCAGCCTCCTGAGTAGCTGGGACTACAGGCGCCCGCCACCTCGCCCGGCTAGTTTTTGTATTTTTAGTAGAGACGGGGTTTCACCGTGTTAGCCAGGATGGTCTCGATCTCCTGACCTCGTGATCCGCCCGTCTCGGCCTCCCAAAGTGCTGGGATTACAGGCTTGAGCCACCGCGCCCAGCCGAGACTCCATCTCTAAATAAATAAAAAGACAAAGCGGAACCTCCATTTCAAGCCTTGGCTGTGTCCTCTCCACACTGGACGGTTATATGGGAAGGAAACTCATCCATCCACAATCCCAAACAAATGCCCGTCCCCAGTGCCAATGGGCCCCAAGGCTGGGCGCAGGCCTTTCTTTGCTCTCTGCAAGGCCATGTCCAAGTCCCCTGCCCACAGCCAGGGCAGCCGGCCATCCTGTTGGCTGGTGGGGAGCCCAATAGAGGAGCATCTGGAGTCAGCCGGAAGAGGTGGCAGATGCTCGACTTCTGTCCAGCTAGTCCCTAAGATAGAGGCCCAACCACTGTAGCACCCAGCCTGGGAGTATCCAGGGAAGTCCCTTCTCTGGCTCTCTCCTCATAGGCAAGAAAGAAAGGCACTAAGGAACTGGGTGGGCTTCCAGGAGCTGTCCCTTTTGCCTTTATACACAGGGCTGCCAGCCTTAATCAGTCTTCAGCAGATGCAGGTTCCTTTAAGAAAATGAGGCCGGATGCGGTGGCTCAAGCCTGTAATCCCAGCACTTTGGGAGGCCGAGACGGGCGGATCACGAGGTCAGGAGATCGAGACCATCCTGGCTGACACAGTGAAACCCCGTCTCTACTAAAAAATACAAAAAACTAGCCGGGCGTGGTGGCGGCGCCTGTAGTCAGCTACTCGGGAGGCTGAGGAAGGAGAATGGCGTAAACCCGGGAGGCGGAGCTTGCAGTGAGCTGAGATCCGGCCACTGCACTCCAGCCTGGGTGACAGAGCGAGACTCCATCTCAAAAAAAAAAAAAAAGAAAATGAAATAAGATGGACCTGGAATCTCAGCACCCCCAACACTACAGTACAAGCCAGAAAATGTGTCCAGCTTGGCATGGCAGAAAGGATGCTGGACAGGGGGTCAGGAGCTCCGGGTTCTAGACCTGCTTCTGCCACTCAATCAGCACATGATTGTGGACAATTTGTTTAGTCTCTCGAGGCCTCCATAAAATAAAGGGATAGAATTTCACATCTCTGAGGACCTTCTGGGCTTTAATATACTGTATTTCACCTATTCTAAGGACCACGTTTTGTTTTGGATTGAGTTGAGTGTTCACTCTATCATCCACGCTGGAATGCAATAGTATAATCACGGCTCACTGCAGCCTCAACCTCCTGGGCTCAAGTGATCCTCCCCGTCTCAGCCTCCCAAGTAGCCAGGGCCACAGGAGCATACCACAATAGTCGGCTAATTTTTTGTTTTTTTTGTGTTTTTTTTTTTTGAGACAGAGTCTCACTGTGCCGCCCAGGCTGGAGTGCAGTGGCATGATCTCTGCTCACTGCAAGCTCCACCTCCCGGGTTCACGCCATTCTCCTGCCTCAGCCTCCCGAGTAGCTGGGACTACAGCGCCCGCCACCACGCCAGGCTAATTTTTTGTATTTTTAGTAGAGATGGGGTTTCACCGTGTTAGTCAGGATGGTCTTGATCTCCTGACCTCGTGATCCTGACCTCGTGATCTGCCCACCTTGGCCTCTCAGAGTGCTGGGATTACAGCGTGAGCCACTGTGCCTGGCCCTAATTTTTATAATGTTTCATATTTTTTAGTGACAGGGTCTCATCATGTTGCCCAGGCTAGTCTCAAACTCCTGGGTTCCGGTGATCCACCTGTCTCGGCCTCCCAAAGTGCTAGGATTACAGGTGTGACCATGCCGCGCCATTTTTTCACATTTTGTCACAGGATATGTCTTATAATGATAGCATCTCAAAGTCAGTGAAAGATAGCAAAAGAAGAACAATAACATTAATGACTACCACTGCATGGCACTTGCTTAAGTGTTTGGTGAGCAGTATTTTATCTTAATTCCCCCCAAAACCTTGCAGGGCTGACACTATCTTTATCTCCCTTTTTTTTCTTGTTGTTTTTTTGAGGTGGAGTCTCCCTCTATTGCCCAGGCTGGAGTGCAGTGGCACAATCTTGGCTCACTGCAACCTTCGCCTTTTAGGTTCAAGAGATTCTCCTGCCTCAGCCTGCAGAGTAGCTGGGACTACAGGTGCACGCTACCACACCCGGCTAATGTGTGTGTGTGTGTGTGTGTGTGTGTGTGTGTTTTGTATTTTTAGTAGAGACAGGGTTTCACCATATTGGCCAGGCTGGTCTTAAACTCCTGACCTCGTGATCCACCCGCCTCGGCCTCCCAAAGTGCTGGGATTACAGGCGTGAGCGCCCAGCCCTTTATCTCCCTTTTTACAGTGAGGAAACTGAAGCTTGTAGAGGTCATGTCACTTATCCAAAGTCACAGAGCTCATAAGTGGTGGAGCAGGAGTTTTATCCCGGGTGTGACTGACTCCAGACAGCCAAGATGACCTTGAGGGAGGGAGAAGATGGAAGAAGAGAGGAAAGGAAAAAGGAGGAGGAAGGATAGAGAAGGAAGCAGAGGAAGAAAGCGATTAGTGAACCTCTGCTGTGTGCCAGGCTCTGAGCTAGGTATTTTCACACATGATGTGAGGAGCTTGTGTCAATCTGGCTGCTGGGGTGGGGCATTCTGGAACCCGGAGCCATGTGCCAGCCACCAAGGACAAAACAGGCTGGCCAGGTCTGGACACATCCAAATGTGGCCTTGGCCAAGGAAAATCAAGGGTCAGAGTTTTCCAAGCAATGGCCCCAATGTTCTATCTTACTGCCCACTTAAAAAAGCATAGACTGGGCCGGGCGTGGTGGCTCAAGCCTGTAATCCCAGCACTTTGGGAGGCTGATGCAGGAGAATAACTTGGAGCCAGGAGACAAAGGTTGCAGTGAGCCGAGATCACACCGCTGCTCTCCAGCCTGGTGACAGAGCATGACTCCGTCTCAAAAAAAAAAGCAGGCCAGGCGCAGTGGCTCACACCTGTAATCCCAGTACTTTGGGAGGCCAAAGCAGGCAGATCACGAGGTCAGGAGATGGAGACCATCCTGGCTAACACGGTGAAACCCCGTCTCTACTAAAAATACAAAAAACTAGCCAGGCGTGGTGGCGGGCGCCTGTAGTCCCAGCTACTCGGGAGGCTGAGGCAGGAGAATGGCGTGAACCCGGGAGGCGGAGGTTGCAGTGAGCCGAGATCGTGCCACTGCACTCCAGCCTGGGTGATAAAGTGAGACTCCATCTCAAAGAAAAAAAAAAACATAGACAAAGCGAGACTCTGTCTCCAAAAATAAAAAAAATAAAAAATAAAACAAAACAGGTCATTTCCCCCCAAAACTGCATGGGGCTCCCTTTCCCACACACCCGGCAGGTGAGTGACAGGAAGGTGGATTCCTCCCATTCTCAGTCTGGGCCAAAGGTAAGTAGGAAGACAAGTATGGGGCCAAACATGAATGCCTTCAGGGAAATCTGCCACACTGGATCACTCCTTGGACCCCTGATTCTTAGGAATGCAGTGAGCGATCAGACCCTGGAAAGCCATCCCTCATTTCTTGTGTGTTTTTAACTCTCACATGTGCTCCCTAGGACTGAGCTGTCTGCCCCTTGCCCTTCCTCTAGTGCCCTCGTTGATGGAACTGGAGCCGTCACTTGGCTAAAACCCACCCTTTGAAATCCTGCAGTGTGATCGTGTCCCCCAGCAGGTCCAAGAACTCCTTAAAAGCTGGGCTCTCCTCATTGTTCCCAAATAGCTCCTCCTCCAGGGTCTGAAAGAGAAACAGGAATAAGGGCAGGAATTAGAAAAATCCTTTGTGATGCTAAAGGAAGGAATATGGTTGCCCAGACACCTGGTCCCTTTCTTCCTCTCTCCCTATCTCCCAGCACATCCACCGTAGCTGCCCTCGGTGGGACTGGGGCAGAGGGAGGAGAGACTGGTGGAGACTCACTCCCAGCACTTTGGGAGGCCGAGGTGGGTGGATCACTTAAGGTCAGGAATTCGAGACCAGCCTGGCCAACATGGTGAAACCCCGTCTCTACTAAAAATACAAAAAGTAACTGGGCGTGGTGGTGGGTGCCTGTAATCCCAGCTACTCAGCAGACTGAGACAGGAGAATTGCTTGAGCCTGGGAAGCAGAGGTTGCAGTGAGCCAAGATCATGCCATTGCATTCCAGTCTGGGTGACAGAGTGAGACCCTGTCTCAAAAAAAAAAAAAAAAAAGAAAATATAAAGAACTCTCAAAACTCTAAAGTAATCAAAACCACAATGATATATACCACTTCCCATCTACCAGGGCGGCCACGATGAAAAATAAAGGCAATAAAAGGTAATAATAAGTGTTGGTGAGGGTGTGGAGAAACCAGAACCATCACACGCTGCTGCTGAAAATGGAAAATGACACAGCCACTGTGGAAGACGGTCCGGCAGTTCCTCAAAAGGCTAAACGCAGAGTCACCATAGGACCCGGCAACTTCACTCCCAGGCATATACCGAAGGCTAAATGCAGAGTCATCATAGAATCCGGCAATGTCACTCCCAGGCATATACCGAAGGCTAACCACAGAGTCACCATAGGATCCGGCAACTTCATGCCCGGGCATATACTGAAGGTGAAACGCAAAGTTACCATAGGATCCAGTAACTTCACTCTGAGGTATATACCAAAGGCTAACCACAGAGTTACCGTATGATTCGGCAACTTCGCTCTCAGGCATATACCAAAAGCTAAACGCAGAGTTACCATATGATCCAGAAACTTTGCTCTGAGGTATATACCAAACTTGTATATGAGGTATAAACCAAAGTTACCGGATCCGGCAACTTCACTCTCAGGTAATATACCAAAGAGAAATGAAAACATGTCCATGTCCACAGAAAATGTATACATGAATATCAACAGCAGCACTATTCGTCATAGCCCTAAAGGAGAAAGAACCCAAATGTCCTTCCGATGGATAGACAAAATGTGGGCTATCCACACAGTGGAGTATTATTTGGCCATAAACAAGGAACAACGTGCTGATACATACTACGACCTGGATAAACCCTGAAAACATTACGCTGAGTGAAAGAAACCAGACACAAAAGGTCACATATTATATGACTCCATTTATAAAAGGTCTAGAATAGGCAAATCCGTAGAGACAGAAATTAGATTAAGGTTGGCAGGAGCTAAAGGAAAGGGGGATGGGGAGTGACTGCTGGTGAGTATGGAGTTTCTTTTGGGGGTGATGAAAATGTTCTGTAGTGAGGACAGGCGCACAATTCAGTGATTATGCTACAAACCACTGAATTGCACACTTCGTTGAGATATAAATTACATAACATTATGAATTATATGGTATGAGAATTATGCTGATGTGCTCAATAAAGCTGTTATTTTAAAAAATACTTTTAACTCAACAGTTAAAAAAAATTCAATTAGAAAATGGTCAAAAGACACGAAAACGGCCAGGTGCGGTGGCTCATGCCTGTAATTCCAGCACTATGGGAGGCCAAGGCAGGTGGATCACTTGAGGTCCGGAGTTCTAAACCAGCCTGGCCAACACGGCGAAACTCTGTCTCTACTAAAAATGCAAAAATCAGCTGGGCATGGTGCCACGTGCCTGTACTCCCAGCTACCTAGGAGGCTGAGGTGGGAGGATCACTGGAACCTGGGAAGAGGTTGCAGTGAGCCGAGATCACACTACTGCACTCCAGCCTGGGTGACAGAGTGAGACCCTGTCTCAAAAAGAAAAAGACATGAACAGGCATTTCCCCTGAGAGGATATACAGATGGCAAATAAGCACGTGAAAAGATGTCCAACATCATTAGCCATTCGAGAAATGCAAATTAAAACCGTAAGGTGATATTGCTACACATCTATCAGAATGGCTAAAATAAAAAATAGTCATAACACCAAATGCTGGCAAGGTTATAGAGAAACTGGATCATTGCTGGTGAGAAGAACCACTCTAGAAAACAGTTTGGCAGTTTTTTTTTTTTTTTTTTGAGATGGAGTCTTTTTGAGACGGAGTCTTGCTCTGTCGCCCAGGCTGGAGTGCAGTGGCGCAATCTCGGCTCATAGCAACCTCCACCTCCTGTGTTCAAGCAATTCTCCTGCCTCAGCCTCCCAAGTAGCTGGGACTACAGGCGCCCACCACCGCACCTGGCTGATTTTTTTTGTATTTTTAGGAGAGACAGGGTTTCACTGTGTTAGCCAGGATGGTCTCAATCTCCTGCCCTCATGATCCACCCACCTCTGCCTCCCAAAGTACTGGGGTTACAGGCGTGAGCCACTTCGCCCAGCTGGCAGTTTCTTACAAAACTAAACACATAATTACCATACAACACAGCAGCTGTATTCCTAAGCATTTGCCCCAGAGAAATGAAAACTTATGTTCAGGCCGGGCGCGGTGGCTTAAGCCTGTAATCCCAGCACTTTGGGAGGCCGAGGCGGGTGGATCACGAGGTCAGGAGATCGAGACCATCCTGGCTAACACGGTGAAACCCCGTCTCTACTAATAATACAAAAAATTAGCCTGGCATGGTGGCTGGCGCCTGTAGTCCCAGCTACTTGGGAGGTGGAGGCAGGAGAATGGCGTGAACCTGGGAGGCGGAGCTTGCAGTGAGCTGAGATCCGGCCACCGCACTCCAGCCTGGGCGACAGAGCCAGACTCTGTCTCAAAAAAAAAAAGAAAACTTATGTTCACACAAAAACCTACATACAGATGTTCACAGCAACTTTATTCATAATAGCCAAAAATGTCTTTCAGTGGGTGGTTACACACGAACTGTGGTACAGTTATAATACCATGGAATACTACTCAGCAATGAAAAAGAACACAGTAGTGATATACCCAAGAACCTGGATTCATCTTGCTGACTGGAAAAAAGCCAACGTCAAATGGTTATATACTATATGACTCCATTTATATATCATTTTTGAAATAACAATGTTTTAGAAATTGGAGAACAGATGAGCGGTGGTCAGGGGTTACGGACCGGAGCTAGGAGACTGATGTCCACATCCTGGTTGCAATATTGTGCTATCATTCTGTAAGACATTACTTTGGGGGGAAAGTAGATAAAGGGTACATGAGATCTCACTGTATCACTTTTTATAACTCTATGTGAATCTACAAATACCTAAAGATAAAAAGGTTAGTAATTTTTTTTTTTTTTTTTTTTTGAGATGGAGTTTCGCTCTTGTCGCTCTGGCTGGAGTGCAATGGCACAATCTCGGCTCACTGCAACCTCTGCCTCCCAGGTTCAAGAGATTCTCCTGCCTTAGAATCCCAAGTAGCTGGGACTATAAGTGCCCATCACCATGCCTGACTAATTTTGTAAAAAACAAAGCTGAAAACAGTAGCGAGCTCTGCAAACAGTAACAGGCTTCAAACACAGCCTTGATCAACAGGCTCCACCCACAGTGGCAGATCTGCAAACAGCTGAAGGCTCTGCAAACATGCACAGGCTGCCATGAAGAGCTGCAGATGATACAAAAAAACTCTAGCCTACCCAATCACTTCAACAGAATGTCTTCAGAAGGTAATTGTAACAATAACAACAATAACAAGCAGACCTCAGGCTCCACGCCTTCAACAGGTAACAGAATCTGGTAGATTTCAATAATTTTATTTTGCTTTTTATAGTATATCTTTTAGAATTACCTTCATTTCATGATAAATGATACTGGTTTTCCAGTTAGAGGAGTGATATAAAATTTCCTTTAAAAATAAATGCATGTGGCTGGGCGTGGTGGCTCACACCTGTAATCTCAGCACTTTGGGAGGCCGAGGTGGGTGGATCACCTGAGGTCGGGAGTTCGAGACCAGCCTGACCAACATGGTGAAACCCCGTCTCTATTACAAATACAAAATTATCCAGGTGTGGTGGCGGCTGCCTGTAATCCCGGGCCACTCGGGGGACTGAGGCAGAAGAATTGCTTGAACCCGGGAGGCGGAGGTGGCAGTGAGCCAAGATCGCGCCATTGCACTCCGGTTAGGCAACGAGAGCAAAACTCCATCTCAAAAAAATAAAAATAAAAATAAAAATAAAAAATAAATGCACGGAAGTTTTAAAAAAACTTTTTGAAGAAAATATTCAGTTAACAGTATAGGTGTGATAAAGATCTTAACAGTGGCAGAGGGTGAAACAAATGCAATGATACAGATCCTGGATATGGTCTGAATGTCTGAAGGCTGTAAACACTGCACACTAGAAGGGGTCCACTCACTGCAGCCCAGGGGCCGAGTCTGGCCTGCTGCCTGTGTTTATCGATAAAGTTTTATTGGAACGCAGACAGGCCAGCTCATTTATCTATTGTCTATTGCTACTTCTGCACCAGCAAGGCAAAGCTGAGCGGCTGTCACAGAGACTCAGGAGGCAGAGCTTGCAGTGAGCCGAGATTGTGCCACTGCACTCCAGCCAGAGCAACAAGAGCGAAACGCCATCTCAAAAAAAAAAAAAAAAAAGGCCCATGAAGTCTAAAATATTTACTCTCTGGCCCTTACCCAGAAAAGTTTGCCAATCCCTGATCTATAGCATGCCACGAAGGCGTCACAACTCTAGCCGCATGTCCTACTTGCCCCAGGTCATGAGGCCAGAGTGTGGAAAAGCAGCTGCCTCCAGGCAACCTACATCTCTCACTAGAAAAACAATCCAGCGTGTGCTCTGGGACACGCACTTCTCTTGCAGGATTCACATCCAGCCTGAGAGTAGCATTGCCATTACTTTGATACTGGCCTTGGGCTTGACCATGCACTCAGGGAGGGGTCTTAGTCATCGTCGTATCCCCCAGAGTGCACGGCACAGTGCACAGCAAACACAAGAGTTAGGTGAAGCTCATTTCTATCCAGAGACCAGCATAGGGCTTGGAGGTAACAAATGTTCATATTAAATATCCCTCACACTTTGGGAGGCCGAGACGGGTGGATCACGAGGTCAGGAGATCAAGACCATCCTGGCGAACACGGTGAAACCCCGTCTCTACTAAAAAATACAAAAAACTAGCCGGGCGAGGTGGCAGGCGCCTGTAGTCCCAGCTACTCGGGAGGCTGAGGCAGGAGAATGGCAGGAACCCGGGAGGCGGAGGTTGCAGTGAGCCGAGATCCGGCCACTGCACTCCAGCCCGGGCGACAGAGCGAGACTCTGTCTCAATAAATAAATAAATAAATAAATAACCCCCAGCTGCAGGTTTGCACAACAACAATCTGCCTAGGTTCTTTAAAAAAAAATCTATCTTCTTGGCTTTTTCCCCCACAGCAGCATCAGGCACATACACAGTACACAGACTCCCTCTTGGAGATGGATGGCTCATGTTCAGTAATTGTAACTTTGCTGGAACACTGGATTATACTCACCTTACAAGATCTGCTTTGGTAAATTTCACAAGCAAAGAACTTTCATGAAGGGGTTTTATTAGCAAAGCTATATACAATAAAAATGTCATATGTGAAAATGATTATAGTAGCTACCTGAATATCTCCCTTCAATTATAAGATTCATCAGTGTTAGTCTTGCAGATCCTAAACTCTTCATCTAATCAGAACATTTTTAAGCAAACGCATGTCTCTTAAGGTCCAATATCTCTCAGTGAGAACATCAGGTGTTGTCTAACCAAGAAAGATATCATCATGCAAAAAAAAAAATACAGATAATATCAGAAGATACTATTAACCTGCCATTAGTAGGGCCACATTTTTATCCATTCATTAATTCACGTAACAATGGAGTATATTTATATAAAGGTGTATTTATAGGCGAGGCTCTTAGATGATACAAAGATGAAATGGGCATGGAACTTTCCTCTCAAAGAGGCTTGGTGAGGAAACCGTGTGTTCAGTTAACCCCTCTACTTGGGATGTCAATAAATGTTCGTGGTAGGAAAGAGGCAGGGAAGACGGGAAGTTTGTGTAAGTACGGAAACCACTAAGTTCAACAAAGTTATAAATTGTCCTGTACCTTGGGGGTTCTTAAAGCCTTTAAAAGGTTCCCACACAAGTGACAATGCCTCCCCAGGTCATTTGCTCACGGAGTACACCATCAGACCAGCATTCATGGAACACACTTTGAGAAACATGATTCCGGCCAGTTAACTCCAAAGCAACGCGTGAGTGCTACCAAAGACAGAGGCTGAGCAGTGGTGTGCTGGCAAATTTTGTCACTGGCTCTCCAAAGGAGGAAGATAGAAACCCTGGTGTTTGCCAATTTCCACAGAGTAAATACTTCCACCACGGTTGACTTCAAGCTGCCAACAGGACGTCACGGAACAGAGTCGTGAAGAGACGCACCCACTCATTCATCACATCACTCAAGTTCAGGGAGAAAAAGTTCATTCTCATTGGGGAGACATTTGGGCAAGGAGAGAGCAGCCTATGCTCCTCCATTCCCTCGACCTAGTCTGGTTTTTCTTATAACCAGCAGCCCATAAATATGTATAAGCCGAGGCAGCAGGGAAGAAGGAGAATTTGCTATACGAAAAAAACGACATCACTGTTTTAGGACGTGCAGGCCTTTTTGTAAGAAGTAGCCTTACTGGAAAGTTCTGCTACCTCCAGTCTAATTCATACCTTAAATGGGACCGTTGTATTCCAAATGCTTAAGAACGCAGGTCAGGGCTCCCGGGTTCAGGGTGGGGACAAAAAGAGTCCTGAGTGAGAAACCACGGGATACAGTCACTGGTATGGATGGTGTTGCTTACCTGCCTGGCTTTTTGATAAATGACTCCGAATTTGAATGTGTTGTTGACTTCATGCTCATCATAGGACACAATCATTTGGGAGGCCTGGAAATGTGCGGCAAGAAAAAAAAAACAACATTTGTTACATTCGGAAGCAAGGGAGAAAGCACACGGAAGGGGAAGCACCCATTTGGGTAGAGAACGTGTCCCCTGGGATGAAACCTCCACATACACGGAGGGAAAGAAATAGTTAGTAGACACTCAGGCTGCAGCTCCAGAGTCAGCTAGCTTCTAAAACTTGGGCTTCTCCAGTAGGAACCAAACCTCTGTATCACTCATTCCACTCCCATCCAGATGTACCAGCCAAAGCCCAGGGGCACACATGTCCAGCAGTTTATTTCACCCCCGTGTTGAATCTGTGGTGTAAAAAGTGAAGCCAGAACCCCAGAACTGGTCAGCAAGGATAACTCTAGGCCTAATTCCACCTCCAACCAGCAGTGCGATTCTCAGCAAGTCACTGCTCCTGACCCAGCTTCCATCCCCTCTGCATGAAATGAGAGGTCTCTAAGGAGACCACGCTAAGGAGGAACATACCCCGACACAATAGGCAAAGAAGAAATGTTTAAAACCTGACTCCTGGGCCTATCTCATTTTCCATTACGCATCACAGAGGTGATGACTGAGACCAGAAAAATTAAACTCCACGTATTTTTGGGGTTGGTTTGTTTGTTTTTGAGATGGAGTCTCTCTCTGTCACCCAGGCTGGAGTGCAGTGGCGTGGTCTCGGCTCACTGCAACCTCCGCCTCCCGGGTTCAAGCGAGTCTCCTGCCTCAGCCTCCCGAGTAGTTGGGGATTACAGGCCCCCACCATCACGCTGGCTAATTTTTGTATTTTTAGTAGAGACAGGGTTTCACCACGTTGGCCAGGCTGGTCTCGAACTCCTGACCTCATGATCCGCCCACCTCGGCCTCCCAAAGGGCTGAGGTTACAGGTGTGAGCCACCATGCCCAGCCTAAACTTCAGCTTTGAATCCACTGTTTGTACCTATGTAGCTCTGAGTGAGCTGCTTCTCTGGAGCTCAGTTTCCTCTTCTGTTAAATGCAGATGTGTGGTTATGAAGATTCAACAAGAAAGAACTGAGCACAGAGCAGCTAGCATCACCATCATCATCAACAGCTATATGACCCTCCAGAAATATCAGAGCTGAACCAGCTTATTGGGGAAGAAAAGATTTGGGAGCTGTTGGGATAATCTCAGCAATAAAAAGGAGGGATTCTCAGTGTGGAGACTTGAAACTTGAAGGTCCCTTCCAACTTTTACATTAAAAATAAAAAGACAAGAAAACTGAGTATCATTTTTCACCTGTGCAAGGAATACTAATGGATCGTCTTAAAACTGGTCTAGGAAAACAACCTTGGTGGGTGTTATGGACAATTAACTGTTTAAGTTATTTTAAGTTATCTGTGTTTAGCAGAGTACTTTCCACTTGAGTGATCTGAGCTGAATTTGAAGACTATTAATAAGTTACGCTTGGAAGTTTTAACTTCAATGAAGTAATTATTTGCTACGAAAGACACAAACATTACATTACTAAACAAAGATGGCGCAATATCTTTGTTTTTGTTTTGTTTTGTTGTTTATGAGGCTCCCGAGAATCAACCCAACTAATGCATTTCAATTCACTTGAATGAGAAACGTGTTTAGTATCAAAAGATCCCCAGACGGCACTGGGGTGAAAGGTTCAATCTCAGAGTTTGGTCCATCACCGTGGTGTGCTTTCTGGTCACTTTGCACAATGTAGATTCGAAGTACAGTGGTGACAACATGAAATGTGACATTTGAAAAAGACAAAAAAAAAAAAAAGAAAAGGAGGGATTCAACCACACGTTATACGAGAAGAAGAACAAACCAGGAACAACTTATTGGCTGGAATCTGTGGCCTGTGTGAAATTGCCACACACTGTATCTCTGGGAGGCTCTCAGCTGTCAGTTGTCTGGGGAAACGGATGCTTCGCAGCTCCCCCCGGCGAGGGCGCTGCTGCCCGACCCTGGAGCCTCCCTCCACTCTCGCCTGGGTGAGTCACAGGGGAGGATCAGCTGCCCTGCCAGGGAGAGGCACCAGGCCATGGAGAACTTCCAAAGGACGTTCTAAACTCTGCAAATTTTAAAAACACACACATGCGCGCGTCTCAGCCAGATGTACATCCCAGCCAGACTCAGCGGTCCTTCAAATATAGAAAACATGAAAATACAGCTGCTCTTCCATGACTACCAAGGCCCGAGACTTTCCAAGCCACAGAGAGAACGGGGCAAATAAACACCATTGGTTCTCTCGGTGGCTATGAGTTGACAACCAAAATTGCCAAACCAGTAGTTAAGTTAGACCTTTATGATGGGGTTTTAATGTTTGGTTAAACCCCACTCATTCCGTTGTCATTATAAAGGGGAGGTCAGTCTCAATGAGAGAAAATGTTCAATGAAGTGTAGCACGCTCCCAGTATCAACAGATGCTAAAATAGCGAAACGGAGGCACGTGGAAGACGAAAGGCTCTGTGCAGGAGAGGACTCTGCCATTTGCTCAGCCACTGCAGAGGGATACATGGCTGCTTCTGAGAGTGACATGCCCGATCATGGACACTAAAAGTGTTTGTTCCAGCCAGGCGTGGTAGCGCACGCCTGTCATCCCAGCACTTTGGGAAGCGAAGGAGGGCAGATCACCTGAGGTCAGTTCAAGACCATCCTGGCCAACATGGTGAAATGCCCATCTCTACTAAAAATACAAAAATTAGCTGGGCATGGTGGCGGGCGCCTCCAGTCCCAGCTACTTGGGAGGCTGAGGCAGGAGAATCGCTTGAACCCGGGAGGCGGAGCTTGCAGTGAGCCGAGATTACGCCACTGCACTCCAGCCTGGGTGACAGAGCAAGGCTCTGTCTCAAAAAAAAAAAAAAAAAGATGTTTGTTCCAGGGGATTCTGGATGTCTCCGCTGGGATGGGGCCTCTCTTCCTCACCAGACATTTCATCTCATGGGTCCTGGTTGTCAGAGTTGGGACTCAGAGGATAGACAGAGCCGGCCCCAGCAGGCCTCAGCTGCTGCAGCGTGACCCAGAAGCTCAGAAGCACGGCTCTGCTTCTGCTGTCCCTCTCCAGAGCCTGCCGGCTCAGGAAGAGGCAGCCGATGCACGGGGTCTTTTCTTGTGGCCAATTTCAAGCAATTCCCTGTCCGTGGGGGAGGTAAGTCCTCTCATGCCACAATTATTCTTCAGTAGGTTTATTATTATTGCTTCTCTTCCCACTCACATTCCCATATGAGAACTGGGGTCAATATCAGACCAACGCAAAGGAAACTGGTATCAGAAAACCAGCCGGTTTATAAATGAAGGCAGCAGAGGCTCATACGGCCTGAAAGCTGCAGTAACACGGGCAATGCGGGGGGCAGCTGTCTGGCCTTTCTCTTCTTAGTGGGCGTCTGCCTGCTGTACTTCCCGCCCCTCCGTGACAGCAGACTGGATCTGCACCAGCCGCCAGCTACAGTCACATCCCCCTCCAGCACTGGCCTCAGGGAGGTACCACTGAGGTGTGCTGGAGAAGCTACAATACTGCTACCCTCTGTCACCTTCACAGCAGCCTGGGGACCAATTCAGCTGGGCTGGAGACCTGGGCATGGCTGAGGATGGGTTCCCAGTGGACCAGCTTGTGAAGGGGTGGGCAGGGAGAGAGGGAGACATGGAAGCTTATCATGGAGACCCCACGAAACCCCATGACGATGCAGAGAACTCCCCAAAGAGCCACAGGTCTGCAAATCCTCGCCGAGCAGCAGGGCCCCCGTGCTGGGAGCATGAAGGTCCTCACCTTGGGGTACAGGACAGGGTTGAATCTCAGTCCCACTGCATCATCACAGAAAGCCTGAAAGGCAGAAGAACATGCAGGTCAGGGATGACATCTGTAGAGGACATCTGGGCTCCTCTGCCCACCGGGACAACGCAGCATGGGAGGGCGAGGCACGTGGGTCAGGAGGCCTGGGCTGGGATTCTGACTGCTGCTCACTAACACGTGCCCAGGCAAGTCGACTACCCTTTCCGAGGTTTGCTGATAAAGTGTGGGAAGGGATTAGACAAAGCCTGAGGCTCGTCTCCATTCCGGCCTGAAGATAAGGCTAAAAACTATCTAGCCCACAACTGCCACCAAAGGTATCCAGCACAGTTCTGTGACATTTCTGCTCCCAGAGTGAGGGTCCAACCAACCCAGCTATCTCACTCACTCCACTTTGCTAATTCAGTTCCCAGGTTCGCAAGCTCCTCACTCAAGGGGATGCTCAATCTGGATCATTCTTCAGCCCAACTCAGGCCTCTCCTCTGCTGTGAAGGCTCCCCTGGCCACCCTGCCCCCACCCCTCCACAGACGTCCTACAGCGCTCAGCACATCCAGCCCATCTTTCCACTTCTCTCACCTCCCAAACTAGCTGTTCATGGAGGATACTGTTTCTAAGCAGCCTCTGCAACAAGGATGAGCTATGGAGGATGTAGGAAAGACAGAGGCATCTGCCCACAGCCCTCCCAGACCCCTATCAGTGCAGTCAAGGGCCAAAGAGTAAAGCGGCCTTCCCTTCCCTAAGGGCTGAGCCTACCCAGGATACGCCTGCACCCCACTCCAGAGGCCAGCCCCGGGCTGAGAGAGGAAGCCGCCTTCTCTCACAGATTGGTTGGTTTCTCACCTTTGCAATCTGAGGGACACTGGGAAGCTTGCTCAGTCCAGCCAAGGGGATCCGCTCATGCACCGTCTTCAGTTTGGACCTGCATAAGATGGGAGAAAAAAGGACATCCCTAAGAAACAGTCAGTGAGGGCGCAGGGGATCAGGCCTGTCATCCTAGTACTTTGGGAGGCCAAGGAGGGCGGATCACTTGAGATCAGGAGTTTGAGACCAGCCTCTCCAACGTGGTGAAACCCCATTTCCACTAAAAATATAAAAAAAATTAGCCAGGCGTGGTGGCGGATGCCTGTAAATCCCAGCTACTTGGGAGGCTGAGGCAGAAGAATCGCTTGAACCCTAGAGACAGAGGTTGCAGTGAGTCGAGATTGCACCACTGCACTCCAGCCTGGGCAACAAGAGTGAGACTCCATCTCAAAAAAAAGAAGAAAAGAAAAGAAACGGTCAATGAGGAAGGTGGCTGAACTCGCAGCACACAGGACACTGGCTTCAGGACTCTCTGAGGCCCCATCGGCCTCACGTGGGCCAATCATATACTGGGCACCACACTCGCATGGTGCGAAAACGGAATCCTACTTAGGTATGGCTGGGGAGGCAGCTACTTAAAGAACACGCCTGGCTGGGGGCGGTGGCTCACGCCTGGAATCCCAGCACTTTGGGAGGCCAAAGAGGGTGGATCACGAGGTCACGAGTTCGAGACCAGCCTGGCCAATATGGTGAAACCCTGTCTCTACTAAAAATATAAAAATTATCCGGGCATGGTGGCGCATGCCTGTAATCCCAGCTACTTGGGAGGCTAAGGCAGGAGAATCACTTGAACCCGGGAAGCGGAGATTGCAGTGAGCCAAGATCACGCCATTGCACTCCAGCCTGGGCAACAGAGCAAGACTCTGTCTCAAAAAAAAAAAACACGCCTGATACATCTGTCTGCCACTGAAATACGGGAAATGCAAATAAGGTGGCCATTATTTTTTGGTTTGTTTGTAGGTTTTTCTGTTCTCCCAAAGAACTGAGCACAGCTTCTGGATATGTTTGGGTTCTGTCATGAAATTAAACCTTTATGAAAAGAAAATCTAGTATTTCAAAATCTGGGTTTACTCAAAATCTAAGTGGGATGAAATCTGCTTCATAAAGGGATTCACCATGAGAGTCTAAATTTAGCCTGATCCCCTGATTCATTTAGCACATTATGAAAATGCTGGATTTTACTGAATGCTTTTCTGCATCTGAGGAGATAACCATATGGTTTTTAATCTGTTGACCTGGTGAATTACATTTCTGTTGAGCCATTTTTTGATTCCACGGGTAAAACTCCACTTACTTCTGACATATTATTTTTAATATCCTGAATTTTTTTAATTTTTATTTTTATTTATTTATTATTTGAGACAGAGTTTCGCTCTTGTTGCCCAGGCTGGAGTGCAATGGCGCGATCTTGGCTCACTGCAACCTCTGCCTCCCGGTTTCAAGAGATTCTCCTGCCTTAGGCTCCCAAGTAGCTGGGATTACTGGTGCCCGTCACCATGCCTGGCTAATTTTTTATATTTCTAGTAGAGACAGGGTTTCACTATGTTGGCCAGGCTGGTCTCGAATTCCTGACCTCAGGTGATCCACCCACCTCCGCCTCCCAAAGGGCTGGGATTACAGGGGTGAGCCGCGGTACCCGGCCGAATTCAATTTATTAATACAGCAGTCCTCCTTATGCAGTTTCAGTAACCTGCGGTCCACCACGGCCAAAAAAATATTAAATGGAAAATTCCAGAAATAATTCATAAGTTTTCAATTTTGTGCTGTCCTGAATAGCATGATGAAATCGTCCACCATCCCAGTCCATCCACCTGGGACGTGAATTCTCCCTCTGTCCAGCGTATCCACGCCCTACACGCCCCCTACCCATCGGTCACTTAGCGGCCATCTCAGTGATGGGATGGACCTTTGCAGTATCTCACTGCCTGTGTTCAAGTCACCCTCACCCTTATCATACTAATAATGGCCCCAAAGTGCAAGGCCCAAAGGTGAAAGTTCTTAATTAGGAAAGAAAATTCTATGCTAAGATTCCTGAGATCCATGGTACGGATGAAATTGTGAAGAAGGAAAAAGAAAATTATTGCTAGTTTTGCTGTTGCACCTCAAACTGCAAAAGTTATGGCCACAGTGCAAAATGCTTAGTTAAGATGAAAAAAAGGCCGGGCGTGGTGGCTCAAGCCTGTAATCCCAGCACTTTGGGAGGCCCAGACCGGCGGATCACGAGGTCAGGAGATCGAGACCATCCTGGCTAACACGGTGACACCCCCTCTCTACTGCAAAATACAAAAAACTAGCCGGGCGAGGTGGCGGGCGCCTGTAGTCCCAGCTACTCCGGAGGCTGAGGCAGGAGAATGGTGTGGGCCCAGGAGGCGGAGCTTGCAGTGAGCTGAGATCTGGCCACTGCACTCCAGCCCGGGCGACAGAGCGAGACTCCGTCTCAAAAAAAAAAAGATGAAAAAAGGATGACGTGTGGACGAAAGATATAAACTGAGGTGTTTCTGTTGGTGGCAATCAGGTTTGGGACTATCTGATATTTTGGGCATCCACTGGAGGTCTTGGAATATTTCCCCCACGAATATGATATTTTATTTAGATTTTCACAGCTCTGTTCAAAAGCAACACCGGCCTATTTTTTATTTTCTTGTGTTTTCCTTTCCAGGTTTTGATATCAAGGTGTTAGTCCAGTCTTATAAAATTGCTAGGTAGCTTCTCATCCTTTTTTTTTTTTTTTTAAGACAGAGTCTTGCTCTGTTGCCCAGGCTGGAGTGCAGTGGTGCATCTCGGCTCATTGCAACCTCCACCTCCTGGGTTCAAGCAATTCTCCTGCCTCAGCCTCCCAAGTAGCTGGGATTACAGGCATGCACCACCATGTCCAGCTAATTTTTATATTTTTAGTAGAGACGAGGTTTCCCCATGTTGGCCAGGCTGGTCTCGAGCTCCTGACTTCAAGTGATCCACCCACCTCGGCCTCCCAAAGTGCTGGGATTACAGACGTGAGCCACCACACCCAGCCTGATCCTTTTAAATAGTTTAAATGAGATTTTCTCATTCCTTAAAGGTTTGCTAAAACTAGTCTGTGACATCTCTAGGCCTGCTGTTTTTATAGGAGGATACTTTTGGGTACTAATACAAATTCTTCAGTGGTAAATGTTTAGGTTTTCTACTCCTTATTGAGTCAATTTTGGTAATTTATATTTTTATATAAAAGCATTAAGCACATTGGTACAAAGTTGTTTTTGGTATTCTCTGAAGACTTCATCTCTGTTTGTAATTGTCCTCACCTTTACTGCTGCAATACTATTTGTATCTTTTCTTTCTTTCTTTTTTTTTTGAGATGGAGTTGCATTCTTGTCGCCCAGACTGGAGTGCAACGGCACGATCTCAGCTCACTGCAACCTCCGCCTCCCGGGTTCAAGTGATTCTCCTGCCTCAGCCTCCCAAGCAGCTGGGATTACAGGTGCCCGACTAATTCTGTTGTATTTTTAGTAGAGATGGGGTTTCACCATGCTGGCCAGGCTGGTCTCCAACTCTTGATCTCATATGGTCCACCTGCCTCAGCCTCCCAAAGTGCTGGGATTACAGGCGTGAGCCACTGTGCCCGGCCTGTTTGTATCTTTTCCTTGTTTTCCCTTATCAGTTTTAATGGAGGTTTATCGATCTTACTAGTCTTTTCAAAGAGATACCTTTTGGGTTTTTTCTTTTACCATCTCTATCCTTTTTTATTTTTGCTTCCTACTTCACTAGTCTGTTCTCATCTTTTTTACTTCCTTCCTTCTATTTTCTTCAGAGTTTTTCTACTACTCTTTTTCTAACTTCCTGACCTACATACTTACTCATTTAATCTTTTTTTAAAGTGCATTTAGAACTATACATCTCTCTCTAAATACCACTTTAACTGCAGCCCACACAATCTGATATATAGTATTTTCACCGTCATGTAGTTCTAAATATTTTGTCAGTTCTTTTGTGATTTCTTCTTTAGTCCATTAGTTATTTTTTTAAAGCTTTTAGCTTTCCAAATATGAGATTTTTTTCCCCTCCAGTATTTTAATTGTTGATAATTTGTCTTATATTCAAGGAACATAATCTAAATGATATTATTTGAAATGTGTTGACTTTAATACATGGACTTTTACTTTTTCCTACTCTACATGAGCTTGAAAAACTGTATTTTTTCTTTTGTTAAGAGCAGGAATACATGTTAGCCAAGATCGAATTTGTTAACTGTATCGTTCAAGTCTTCCACAACCTCACAATTTTTTGCCTGCTCAATCCACTGGTTTCTCAGCAATGTCGTCAAAATCTCCCACTATACCTGAGTATCTGTCTACTTCTCCTTCTATTTCTCTCCGTTTTGCTTTTTAAAATTCAAGATCATGTTATTAAGTACAAGTTCATGACTGTTAGATATTCTGGGTGAACAGAGCATGTTCACAGAACATCTGGGTGATGAAGAACAGAACGTGCCCTCTTTATTATCACATAAGCCAAGGCCTCTGGGGGACCTGGGAAAACGACTCTTTCCCTGCCCAGTTTCTGAACAAATTCAAAAGCAAACAAACAACACAGTAAGGTGTTCAGAGTCAAAATCACTACCACGTGGGAGCACACAGCTTAGAATGAAGATGAAACGGGTCTAACTAAATACCAGAATCAGCCCAACTTACCCACCCAGTCACAGGCAGTGCTGGCCAGGGGCAAGCCCTCTCCCATGGGACTGCTCAGGTGAGACTTACTGCACAGGAGACCACCCTCAGGGCAGTCGGTCCAAGAGGAAAAGGGGGAAGGAACACAGTTACACATGTGAGTTCCGGCTCCCAAACACGCCCATCAAAGAGGGCGAAGACAGTCTGGGTGTTACATGAAAGTATTCCCTCTATGCCACAGGAAACATCAGGAGTGGGGAAGAAGTATTGCAGGTTACAAAGGAGTATATCATCCCTAGTCTTTCTGTCCTGAAAATCTATTTTGTCTGATATTACTATTGCTATGCCAACTTTCACGGTATTTTTCAGTGTATCTTTTTCCATCCCTGTATTTTAAATCTTTCCACACCATTTTCTTTAGGTATGTCTCTTTTTTTTTTTTTTTTTTTTTTGAGACAGAGTCTCGCTCTGTCGCCCAGGCTGGAGTGCAGTGGTGAGATCTCGGCTCACTGCAAGCTCCACCTCCCAGGTTCACGCCATTCTCCTGCCTCAGCCTCCCGAGTAGCTGGGACTATAGGCGCCACCATCACGCCAGGCTCATTTTTTTTGTATTTTTTAGTAGAGACGGGGTTTCACCGTGTTAGCCAGGATGGTCTCAATCTCCTGACCTTGTGATCCGCCCACCTCGGCCTCCCAGAGTGCTGGGATTACAGGCGTGAGCCACCGCTCCCGTCCAGGTATGTCTCTTATAAGTAGAATACAGCTATATTTTTAATTCAATCTGATAGGCTGGTATTGTAATAGGTTAATTTAATCTATTTATACTTACTGCAATTACTATCATATCTGAAACTATTTCTTTTTTTTTTTTTTTTTTTTTTTGAGATGGAGTCTTGCTCTGTCACCCAGGCTAGAATAGAGTGGCACGATTTCAGCTCAGAGAAACCTCCACCTCCCAGGTTCAAGCAATTCTCCTGCCTCAGCCTCCAGAGTAGCTGGGATTACAGGCACATGCCACCATGCCCAGCTAATTTTTTGTATTTGTAGTAGAAACAGAGTTTCGCCACGTTGGCCAGGCTAGTCTCAAACTCCTGTTCTCAGGTGATCCGCCCACCTTGGCTTCCCAAAGTGCTGGGATTACAGGCGTGAGCCACCGTGACTGGCCTGAAATTATTTCTAAACCATCATTTTGTATTTTCTATTCCCTGTGTTTTCTTTCCTTTTTTCTCTTCCTTTCCTACCTACAATTGATTTTTTTTTTTTTTTGGCTTTCTTTTTGTTAATCCTCTTTTTATCTCCTACTAATTTGCTATAGACTGTATTTCTGTATCTTCCAATACATCTATTTATATTTTTTCATCAAACTCTAAGATTGTATTCTCTCTCCTGAGGGGCATAAATAAGAAACAACAGAGTATGCTTTTCCACTGAACATTTTTTCCTTCCCATTGTCCTTGCTACTTCTGTTTATAAATTTAGTTCAAACCTCCTTTTAAACATGCAAAAAAAACCCCACTTTTTACCATCAGTAATTAAATTTATCAACATACTTTACCTATTTCTTGTCACTTTCTAATTAAATCTTTTCTGGTTTTTCTTTTCTTCTGACTGAAGTATATCCTTCAGTGATTCTTTCAGAAAGAGCCCGAGTGGGACACTCCCTTCATTTTTTTATGTCTGAAAGCAGTTTTACTTTGTCTTTGGCTTTTCTAGGTATAGAATTTTAGGTTGAGGGTTATTTTCCTTCTTTCTTTTTTTAAACACTTGAAAGATATTGCCCCATTGTCTTTAACAACTATCATGGATAAGGAGAAATCTATTCTCAGCCTAGTTCTCATTAGATCATAGATTATCTTGCCTGTATCCTCAGGCAGCTTTTTAAATTTTTTTAAATGTTTAAAATCTTTTATTTCTGATGTTTCCCTTCAACATGTCTGGAAGTATTGTTTTGTTTTTAAATCACTTTCAGCAGCATGGTGTGTGCCTTCTTCAATTCTGAAACATTCTCAGCTAATACTTATTTGGATATTTGTTCACTAGACTATTCTTTCCTTCTAGAATGTCTTTGAGACAAATGCTGGTGCCTCCCAGTCTATTATCCAGATATCTTCTTTTTCATATACTTCGTCTCTCCATCTGTGCTGAGTTCTGCAGGAATTCCTTGGGTCTATCTTCCAATTCACAAATTCATTATTTAAACAGACTAGATTTTATCCCATGTGTTAAGTTTATTTCTACAATTATTTCTTGAGTTCCAACAATTTTACTGTCTTCCTTTTGTTTGTTGAGATGGAGTCTTGCTCTTGTTGCTGAGGCTGGAGTGCAGCGGTGTGATCTCGGCTCACTGCAACCTCCACCTCCCAGGTTGAAGTGATTCTCCTGCCTCAGCCTCCTGTGTAGCTGGGATTACAGGCATCCGCCACCACATCTGGCTAATTTTTATATATTTAGTAGAGACAGGCTTTCGCCATGCTGTCCAGCCTGGTCTCGAACTCCTGAACTCAGGTGATCCACCTGCCCTGGCCACCCAAAGTGCTGGGATTACAGGAGTGAGCCATCGCACCCAGCCTGTTTTACAACCATGAGATCTTGATTCATTTCTCTGCATCACAATTTATGAACCATTTTACAGATGCTATTCGTTCTTTATCTTATTAAGACCTTAAATATATTTAACTCATTTTGCAAGTGGACCATTATTTGAATTTCATCTGCAGTAAATTCATCTCCCATTTGTTGGCGTTTTTGAATGTCTTCCTGGGTTTTTCCCAGCTGTTTTGGAATTTTCCACCTCCTTTCCTGTACTCTCAGTGCAGACCACCTTGGTTCAGTCCCCATCATGGCTGGTGCTTAGCACAGCTCTAGGGGCCTTTGCATCAGGCAGTCTTGGTGGTCTGGATCATCACCTGTGATCATCACCTGGCTCATCACAGCAGCCTCCTGACTCACCTTCCTGCTTCTGGCCTTGCCTTTCCTCTATGCCATTCTTCTTATTCTAGCCAGAGTGGTCATTCTCTTTTATTTTCTTTTTTTGGGAGATGGAGTCTCGCTCTGTTGCCCAGGCTGGAGTGCAGTGGCGCTATCTCAGCTCACTGCAACCTCCTCCTCCCGGGTTCAATCAATTCTCCTGCCTCAGCCTCCCGAGTAGCTGGGATTACAGGCACCCGCCACCATGCCTGGCTAATTTTTGTATTTTTAGCAGAGACAGGGTTTCACCATGTTGGCCAGGCTGGTCTCGAACTCCTGACCTCATGATCCACCTGCCTCAGCCTCCCAAAGTGCTGGGATGACAGGCGTGAGCCACCATGCCCGGCGCCAGGGTGATCATTCTACTGTGCAAATCTGATCATGACCTTCTCCCTTCAGTACCTCTCCTGTGACTCTTAGGATAAAATCCGAGCTCCTAAACATCATCGGTATAGGATCTAGCCTTTTCTTACTTCTCTAGCATCATTTATCAACCCTACACACACTCAGACACACCCTTCACATTCCCTTCAGTTCTCCCTCACCACCTACGCCTCGCATCACTCTCACTAGCCTATAGGGATCCATGCCCCTAAGAAGAAGATGAGTAAGACCGAGAACAGAAACAAGAATCTCTAAAATGCAGTGCATTTAGACTGAATGCCTTCTATGGGCAAGTAACAAGAACTCATACCTCACAGTATCTCTACAACTAGACAAAGTCTGGCATATATGAAGCCTTGGATAAACAAACACTGAATGAATTTCCTAATATTAACCATCCTGCATTCGTAAAATAACTCTGTCTTAGCTATAGTAAATTATTCTTCATAGTCTACTTAGATTTGAGTTTCTGAGACTGATACTTTATTTAGAACATTGATTTCCATATTCATAAGGAATATTGGCCCCTACCTTTTTTGTTTTTGTATCTCATTTGACTGATTTTTTCCAAAAAGATCTTTTTTTTTTTTTTTGAGAAGGAGTTTCACTCTTGTTGCCCAGGCTGGAGTGCAATGGCACGATCTTGGCACACTGCGATGACAGGTGTGCACCACAAAGCCCAGCTAATTTTTTTGTATTATTAGTGGAGACACGGTTTCACCATGTTGGCCAGGCTGGTCGTGAACTCCTGACCTCAGGAGATCTGCTCACCTCGGCCTCCCAAAGTGCTGGGATGACAGGCGTGAGCCACCGCGCCCAGTCCATAAAGATCTTTTAAGCATTATTAAATTAATTGGGAAGCTTTCCATATTTTTCTTTTCTTCTTTTCTCTTGAACAGTTTAAATAACATAAAATCTGTTCCTTTAAAGTTTAAAACACCTTCCTGCAAGGTCATCTAGATCTAGAAACCTTTGAAGAGATAATTCTTTGAGAACTTTTTCAATTTCTTCCCATTACTGGTTTGTTCAGGTTTCTTTTTTTTACCTCATCTTAAGTTACGTCTGGCAAACTCTCCTAGAAAGGCATCTGTTTCAAATAAAATTTCAAATAAAATTAGAAACAGAAGCAATTTAATAGCATGAGTTGAACACAGCATCCATTAGTAATCATTTAATCTCCACATCTGTGGTCATGCATCTTTTTATGACTAATTTTGTATATATATATATATATATATATATATTTTTTTTTTTTTTTTTTTTTTTTGAGACAGAGTCTTGCTCTGTCGCCCGGGCTGGAGTGCAGTGGCCGGATCTCAGCTCACTGCAAGCTCCGCCTCCCGGGTTTACGCCATTCTCCCGCCTCAGCCTCCCAAGTAGCTGGGACTACAGGCGCCCGCCACCTCGCCCAGCTAGTTTTTTGTATTTTTTAGTAGAGACGGGGTTTCACCATGTTAGCCAGGATGGTCTCGATCTCCTGACCTCGTGATCCGCCCGTCTCGGCCTCCCAAAGTGCTGGGATTATAGGCTTGAGCCACCTCGCCCGGCCTAATTTTGTATATTCTTATTTTCTCTTCTCATCTATATTCAACTAGCTAGCTACCTATCTTATTGCTTCTTCCAAAAGAAACCTAGGTGTATCAAGTCTCAAATTCTTTTTATTTCTAGTTTACTTATTTCTGCTTTAATCTTTGTGAATTCCTTCCTCTGGCTTTCTTTAGGTAACAATATTGATGATAATAATAATAATAGCCACCATTACTGAGCAGCTGCAATATGTCAAGTCCTCACTCACCAGGACACGTAAGCACTCAATAATTTCAAGGTACATGCTCCCATCATCATTTCACAGAGGAGGAAAATGAGACATGGAGAAGATGCTAACAATAATAACAACTCGTGAGTACCATTCTTATTTTTATTTTACTGTGTTATTATTATTTTTATTTTTGTAAAGATGAGGTCCATTCTATTGTCTAGGCTGGTCTCGAACTCCTGGACTCAAGTGACCCTCCCGCCTCAGCCTCCCGAAATGCTTGGATTACAAGCCTGAGCCAACACGCCTGGTAGTTTTTTTCTTATTTAATAGGAAACCATTTAAGGTAATGAATTTTCTTCTAAGGATTGCTTGAATACAACCCAAAGGTTTTGTGTATAATCTTATAAATGTCATTACTTTATAAATATTCTGTAACTGCAGCTTCTATTCCCTTTGGCCTAAAAGCTACTTAAGAGGCCGGGCGCAGTGGCTCACGCCTGTAATCCCAGCACTTTGGGAGGCCAAGGCGGGCGGATCACGAGGTCAGGAGATCCAGACCATCCTGGCTAACACAGTGAAACCCCGTCTCTACTAAAAAAGACAAAAAAACTAGCCGGGCGAGGTGACGGGCGCCTGTAGTCCCAGCTACTCGGGAGGCTGAGGCAGGAGAATGGCGTGAACCCGGGAGGCGGAGCTTGCAGTGAGCTGAGATCACACCCCTGCACTCCAGCCTGGGCGACAGAGCGAGACTCCGTCTCAAAAAAAAAAAAGAAAGTATTGGTACTGTTTACTTCTGAGTGGTTTAGTGGGTTGTTAAAATCATTATTTTGTTATTAATTGCTAGTTTTATCATCAAATTGAAGGTGAATACATCCAGCAGAGAGTTTGCTCTTTGAAATGTATTTAGGTTTACTCCATGGTTCAAAAGTTCCTAAATATAGCTGCTATCAGTAATTACCTACAAGTAAGTTAGTTACATAGGTTGATTGATTGATTGATTTGATTTATTTATTTAAAAATAGGGTCTTGTTCTGTCCCCCAGGCTGTAGTGCAGTGGCACAACCATGGCTCATTGTAGCCTCTACCTCCCAGGCTCAAGCAATCCTCCTGCCTCAGCCTCCTGAGAAGCTGGGACCACAGGTATGTGCCACTTCACCCAGCTAATTTTTTTTTTTTTAAGAGACGGGATCTCCCTATGTTGCCCAGGCTGGTCTTGAACTCCTGGGTTGAAGTGATCCTCCCACCTCAGCCTCCCAAAGTGCTAGGATTATAGGCATGAGCCAGTGTGCCTAGCCAAGATTTTAAAAAATAGAATCTTAAATAACAGCCCAATTTACTTATTTTTTTTTTTTTTTTTTTGAGACGGAGTCTTGCTCTGCCACCCAGGCTGGAGTGCAGTGGCCGGATCTCAGCTCACTGCAAGCTCCGCCTCCCGGGTTTACGCCATTCTCCTGTCTCAGCCTCCGGAGTAGCTGGGACTATAGGCGCCCGCCACCTCGCCCGGCTAGTTTTTTGTATTTTTTTTTAGTAGAGACGGGGTTTCACCGTGTTCGCCAGGATGGTCTCGATCTCCTGACCTCGTGATCCGCCCGTCTCGGCCTCCCAAAGTGCTGGGATTACAGGCTTGAGCCACCGCGCCCGGCCACAGCCCAATTTAAAAAGAAGCAAAGCTTATAAACAGACAGTTCACTGCAAATAAATAGAAGCGGTTCTTAAATATATGAAGAGATGTCCAACATGATTCATATTAAGATTATAAATTTAAGCAACACTAAATACTATCCTCATCTATCAGATTGGCAAAAATCCAAGTGTTTGACAACACATTCTACTGAAGTGGCTTTGGAATAAAAAGCACTTTGATACGTTGCTGGTGAAAGTTCAAATTTATATAGCCCTACAAAGGGTAATTTAACATTATCTATCAAAATACAAATGCAGTTATGTTTTAACCTAGGTATCTCATCTGAGAAACCATCATAATCCATAAAAACTGATGTCTGCACAAGGTTATTCATTTAATCATTGCCGTGTTACCAAAATATTGGCAATGGTCATTAACAAGGGGTGTATTATTATTTTTATTTTATTATTTTATTTTTTTGAGACAGTCTCGCTCTGTCGCCCAGGCTGGAGTGTAGTGGCGCCATCTCAGCTCACTGCAATCTCCGTCTCCTGGGTTCAAGTGATTCTCCTGCCTCAGCCTCCCAGGTAGCTAGGGTTATAGTGACACATAAGCATGCCCAGCTAATTTTTCAATTTTTAGTACCGATAGGGTTTTGCCATGTTAGCCAGGCTGCTCTTGAACTCCTGACCTCAGATGATCCATCTGCCTTGGCCTCCCAAAGTGCTGAGATTACTTACAGGTGTGAGCCACCATGCCTGGCCCAGGGGATGTATTAAATAAATTATTTCACATCCATGCAATGGAATAGTATGCAGCAGTAAAATACATTAAGACATTCTCTATATGCTAATATGGAAAAATCTCTAAGATATATTGTTAAGAGAAGCAAGTTACAGAATTCTATAGAATCCCATGGAAATAAGGAAAGAAATAAGAATATATATATTTAGGCCAGACGCAGTGACTCACGCCTGTAATCCCAGTACTTTGGGAGGCAGAGGTGCGCGGATCACCCGAGGTCAGGAGTTCCGGACAAGCCTGGCAAACACGGTGAAATCCCGTCTCTACTGAAAACACAAAAAAAGTAGCCAGCTGTGGTGGCATGCGCCTGTAGTCCCAGCTACTTGGGAGGCAGAGGCAGGCCAATCGCTTGAACTGGGAGGCGGAGGTTGCAAAAAGCCAAGATTGCGCCACTGCACTCCATCCTGGGCAACAGAGAGAGACTCCATCTCAAAAAAAAAAAAAAAAATATATATATATATATATATATTTACATATCTTATTTATTTATTTAGTGTGTGTGTTTCAAATGGTTGGGTTGGAGCCTGGAAGTCTAGGTTTTGGTTTTTGTTTCTTGAGTTTGTTTGTTTGTTTTTGCTTTGTTTTACTTTGTTTTAAAGATCCAAAATGATTCTGATGTAGCAGGTCCACAGAAAACCACTGATCTACTATGCAGTCAATTTGTGTAAGCATTCCAAAGGCAATTGAAAAGAAGCAACATCTGATAGAGGATCAAAGTCTGATAGTTAGATACAGAAACACATATATATACACACACATATATATAGAAAAATATGTATATAATTGACATTAATAAGATGAATAAATATCATTTCTAACTCTAGTATTGATATGTCAAGTGATGTGTGTTAAAAATCTACCATTACAATTGTATTCTGTGAATTTTTCCATCATTACATACATAAGTACATATACATATACTATGTTATAATATATACTATTGATGATATAAAATATCTTCATTATTGATTTTACCTTTTATGAAAAGATGCATAATAGCCCTCTTTATCACACCGATTACTTTTTTTGCCTTGAATTCTACTTTTCTATATTAATATTGCCACTCCTGCTTTCTTTTTGTATTTGACTTTTCTAATTTTTTTCTTAACAATTTTCAAATATTCTCACTTTCTTTAATAAAATATAGATCAATATGTGTAGGTTTTTTGGAGAGATGGCCCAAATTGAGAATCTTTGTTGTTTAACAATGGAATTTAACTTATTTATATTTATTATCATTACATATGTACTCACACTTCTATCATATTTATTTATTATTCCTTTATTTTCTTTTTCTACATGTGTATTTTCTTTGTCTTCTTTTACTATTTGGAATGCTTCCATTCTACCAGTAACTTTATATCTATGAAATACTAAATTTTCATCAAAGTACATCCAGCAATTAATTTCCTTTCATTGACTTTGTCTGTTAATGGGTGAGTCATTTTGATTTTCAGATTTAAGTCTTCAATCAGCTTAACAACATCAATTATTCATGTGTAATTCCTACTCACTACCCTCCATATTCATCGTAATCTCACTCATTATTTTAAAGTTGTTGTGTTTCCTTTGAATTATGTGAGAGTTTCTTAAACTTGTTCCCCATATTAATAACTGGATTTTCTACAAAGTAGATTCTTTTTACTGCTTCATATACCATTTAAAATTCTTTTTGACCATTTTTAGTTTTCTTTTATCATCTCCTTACTTAACCAGCCATTGTTGTCTCCCATTCTGATGGCTCACTCTATCTTCCTTTTTTAGTGTGTATTTTTTCTAGAGGTTTGTGGAAAATTCAAAGTTAATAAATATCTCAAATTTACCTGGCTTTCTGGAAAAGTAAATACTTTTCAAAACTCTGTTATTCTCTAACTAGTTTATGCTTTTTTAGATGCAGAATCTCTTCTTTTACAAACCTGTAAAATTTCTTCTTCTTTATATCCAAACGTGAAACAGAAGAAATCCACACAGGCTTGTTGTCTCCAAACTGTGGATAGATTCTTCTTAGCTACTCTCATGGCACACACAGGCTGTTAGAATACTTAGATCTTAGACTGGAGAGCTGCTTGTTATAAATTTGGTACATCAATTAAAAAATCCAGAAGTCTATGGGGAATGAGGAAGAAGTTTGGACAGTAGTCACTGCCAGCAGGGGAATTTCATTTCTGGATAATTTCTTCTTTGTGTCTGGCAAAGCTGCTAAACCGTGGAGCCAATTTTTTATGTCTGGTTTCCAATTTGGCCTGGCAATCACTCCAGGTACATGATGTGACTGCCCAACTTCTGAGCTGGTATACGGCTTCTCGTCACCACCCTACCCACTAGCTTTCTATCTAGGAGAGCCACATTTGAGCTTGCCCTTGGGCTTCCTGGGGCATTGATTTCAAATGCTGTTGACCCACAACATAATTCCATGTGGAAAGATCCCTGGCTGTTCTAGGGCTCACTCTCACTCCTAAAGAGGACAGGATTCTTCTAGAGTCTCCCACTGCATATATTCCCATACAACACTGCTTTCCTCTTTTTTTTTTTTGTTGTTGTTGTTGTTGTTGTTGTTGTTGTTGAGACAGGGTCTCACTCTGTTGCCCAGGCTCGACTGGCATGATCCTGGCCCACTGCAACCTCTGCCTCCCAGGTTCAGGTGATTTTCCAGCCTCAGCCTCCTGAGTAGCTGGGACTACAGGTGCGTGCTACCACCCCCGGCTAGTTTTGTTTTGTTTTTTTTGTTTGTTTGTTTTGTATTTTTAGTAGAGAGGGGGTTTCACCGTCTTAGCCGGGATGGTCTCGATCTTGTGACCTCGTGATCCGCCCGCCTCAGCCTCCCAAAGTGCTGGGATGACAGGCGTGAGCCAGCATGCCTGGCCATGATACTGCTTTCTAAGGAAGGGAAACTGGGGTTCAACTCTCAATATTCACCTACTTTTAGTCCTAACTTTCCCATAGATTACAAAACAAAAAAGAAAAACCATCAAAGTATGTGTTGTGTGCCTGGCATCTTTCTCTAGCTTCCAGCCCCAGAGCAGCATTTCCAGTCCTAATGTAGGATATACTGTTAGAAAGAGGCGGGTAGATCTTTGTATTCCGCTGTCATCTTATTCAAAAATCCTACCCAATCTTGGTCTGAATTGTATTAAGGTAGCAATTTTCTTCACAGAGGTTCACCTAGCTGGAAATACTATTTGGAGATGGAGATCCAGGTATTAACCCCTCAGAAAATTGGCTCTTGCTATTTAATTGACTCTTCCATGCCTTACAAATACGATTTCCAGCCAAGTGAACCTCTGTAGAGAAAACTGCTTCCTTTCTTGATAAGAAACAAACTAAGATTGGATGGATGGGTGCTGACAACATTCTCAAACCACGGCCCCCCGCCTTTCCCAAAGTGGGGTTGTGTGTCCTTATTCCCTCACATATTTATCTCAAAATTTGGGCAGGAAAAAAAATCTGATTGCTCTTTTCCAAATACCTTCATGAATTTTCAATTAGACTCCACAAATAAGGATTGAGAGCTTGACAGGTTCACAGTATTCTGCTGAGCACCACCCCACCAGGGACAGAGATAAATAAGACACAGACTCCTTTGTGCCCCCATAGCAACCTGTGCATATTGCTAAAATCATACCCATGACACACATTACATTCGTGAAACCATACACCTTTCAGAGAACAGGCACCAAGTCTCAGCCATCATGGTATCTCTAACACCCATCACAGTTCCTGGCACAGAGGAGGTTTTACAAAACATGTTAGCTAAGCCAAACAGAAACCAGTTCCAGTTCCTGCCCTTGAGAAGGTCACAATCCAGAGAGAGGTGCCCTGGCTTCCGCCGTAAATCAGCGTTCCTGTTGTGAACATCCCTGCGTCTCAGGGAACCCAGCCCATACAACAAACACTATTTTTCCTGGCGAGACGTATACCACAGGCAGCGCTCTGGCGAACCCTCTCCTAGGACTCGGAGCTGCGTCTCACCAGGATGAGTCACACTGAACCATCCCTACTTTTCTTCCCGTCTTCCTCTGAGCCATGGACTTGTAAGAAAGAGGGGCAGGGAGGGGTATAGTCCTGGTGACCCTGGAGACCTGGATGCCCCTCTGTCAGTTGGTGGAGCATGTGGGTCTCCCTGCTAGGCAACTTCAGACATAGCCCCAGGATTCCAGCAGGCCTGTCCCCGCCAGCGCACCCAGACCAGACTGGTCAGTCTGGTATTTCTGAGTCCCATCCCAGCCCCCACACCACCCTGCCTGGAAGAGGAGTGGCCTCAAGCAGCACAACAGCCCTACCTGAGGATGATCCGGAGGTACTCGATCCCCTCTGCTTCCTCGCACTTGACGGACAGGATCAAGTTCCCCAGGCTGCTGCCAGTACAGTAGAAGTTTAGATGATCCTAAAAAGAGAAACCGGGTGTGAGCAGGAAGGAAGAAGAAACCTTCCAGATATGCTCCCCCCAAACCACCTCCTTCACCAGGAGCGCAAAGCCCCACAGCAACAAGAAAGAGAAGGATGCTACTGACGACAATGACGACATTAACAGGTACTGCCGGCTGAATCCTCAGGAGGCGCCAGGCACCGTGCTAGGGGCTGAATACCCCCTGTCTCCTTCACTCCTGCCCACAACTTTATTCGGGAGAGAACATCATCCCTGTTTCACAGATGGGAAAACCAATGGTCCGGGAGGTTAAATCACTGCCCAGGGTCACACGACGAGTAAGGGACAGATCTGGGCCTCAAACGCACATCTGCCTTGCCTCTGAAGGGCAAGTTCTTGACCACAAGACACTGAGTCCACGTTCTCATTCCCAGGGGACGGCCCTCACCAGTTCAGACTATTTGGGGCAAGACAGCAAGGAGGAACCCTGGTACCTCCAGCCAGGGGAGCTCGGAGGTGTCCTGAGCCAGTGGGTCACTCCCTGGTTAGGGGAACATAAGCGAAAAATACAGCTCCCCAGACCTGCTGGGGCCCTGGAATCTGCATGCTAACAAGACCCAGGGGCTCTGATGCAGCCTCCCCTCATGTAAGACTCTGCAAAGCGGCCTCAGGCTACAGATTTCCAGAATCTGCCCTCAGTACATCAAGAACCCGGTAAGTCCGAAGGGCAGAATATATTTTTTTAATGTAATTTTGTCACTTTTAAGCTATCAGAGGCTCACAGACACTATGCAGTACAAGTACTCAGAGGACCTGACTAAATAAGGACGGAGAGATTTGCGTGATTTAGATGGAAACAGACTTCTGAGGTGTGATAACATATTTTTCTTTTTTTTTTTTTTTTTTTTTTTTGAGACGGAGTCTCGCTCTGTCTCCCGGGCTGGAGTGCAGTGGCCGGATCTCAGCTCACTGCAAGCTCCGCCTCCCGGGTTTACGCCATTCTCCTGCCTCAGCCCTCCGAGTAGCTGGGACTACAGGCGCCCGCCACCTCGCCCGCCTAGTTTTTTTTTTTTTTTTTTTTTTTTTGAGACGGAGTCTCGCTCTGTCGCCCAGGCTGGAGTGCAGTGGCCGGATCTCAGCTCACTGCAAGCTCCGCCTCCCGGGTTCCCGCCATTCTCCTGCCTCAGCCTCCCGAGTAGCTGGGACTACAGGCGCCCGCCACCTCGCCCGGCTAGTTTTTTTTTTTTTTGTATTTTTAGTAGAGACGGGGTTTCACCGTGTTAGCCAGGATGGTCTCGATCTCCTGACCTTGTGATCCGCCCGTCTCGGCCTCCCAAAGTGCTGGGATTACAGGCTTGAGCCACCGCACCCGTCCTTGAACAGTCAAAACTCCACCAACCGTCCTTTACCCCAAACACTACCCACTCCATCGCCTCCTGAAACATTTGCAGGGGGTGGTCCCCACAAGGACTCATGGCACTGGGCCTCCCTGACTGTTGCATGGCTCCCCTGCCCCATGTCCCCTATCCCAGGACAGAGCCAGTCAGACCTCTCCAACTAAGACGGCAGCAGGCAGCAATGAAAGGACAGACTGGGAAGGAGGTAAGAGGCAAAGGAAAAGGGGGGCAGTGGATAGAGGACCGTGGGCCACTGTGCCCTCCCCCACCCCCGGCAGCTCCTCTCTCCCAGGGCTGCCAGTCCCTCCCCCGCCCGCGCCCCCCCCCCCACAGCTCCTCTCCCACAAGGCCCTAACCCTTCCCCCCATCCCTGCCAGTTCCTCTCTCCCTCAGCCTCCCCTAGCCTCTCCCCTTCACCCCCAGCAGCTCCTCTTTCCCAGGGTCCCTAGCCTCTCCCCCAACCCCCGCCAGCTCCTTTCTCCTCCAGCCTCCCCTCCAACCCCTGGCAGCTCCTCTCTGCCAGCCTACCCCAAGCTCTCCCCCTCTCCCCCGACCCCTGGTATCTCCTCTCTCCAGGGTCCCCGCCCCTCCCCCCACCCTCCCACAGCCTCCCCCAGGCTCTCCCCCGACCCCTGATACCTCCTCTCTCCCAGGGTCCCCAGCCTCTGCCCCCAACCCCAGCAGCTCCTCTCCCCCAGCCTCACCTTCCCTAGGAAGTGCCTCCGGTAGGCCCTGGCTTCACCCTTGCACTCGAGCTTATAGCCGAATGTGTTGGGGCTGAGGTTGTCCTCTTCCTCCTCCTCACAGATGCTGCTCCCCAGCGATGTTGGGGTGCCCACGTTCTCCGGGTCCTCAATCCAATAGCCCCCAAACTGTGGCAGGATGATCTGAGGGTATGGGCCTCCCTTCTCCACAACCTGAAGGTAGAGGGAGGGTCCTGCACTCAGCTGGCCCTGGGACCGCAGGGGAGGGAGGGGGCCAGTGGCGGTGTCCCCTCTGTACTGCTCCCAGGAGTGGGGCCTGGTACCCACTGGTACTTGAGGCCAAAGGCAGTGACATGAACCCCTCCTCCAAGGCCCACATTTCATTCGCCAACCCTGTAGCCCCAGGGCTGCAAGGCCTAAATGAGCACCCCCAACTTAACACATGGAAAAGCTGAGGATACAAAGGCAAAGACAGGAAGAGAGGTCCCAGGCCCAAGGTTCTCTCCCATGGGGGGCTGGGCACAGCCCATCACCATCATTTCCCCAGGGAAGGGACCCAGAGCAGGCTGCAGAGCGGGTGGGAGGGAGGGGATGGCACCTACCTCGTCGATGCTGGGGTACGGGATATAGTCATCCTGCAAGACAAACCAGACGGTGCCACTGTTAGTCCCGGCAGCGCCCATAAAGTCTGACCACTGTTTCCAGGTCTTACAAGGGGGATACACTGGGGCTTTGAGGGAGGAACATTCAATGGAAGAACAGCTCAGAATCAGCTCTGGGATCTGACATCCCCCCCGTTCTTCTCCAAACTGACAGAACCGGAACATAAACCCTGCCAGCTGACGATGCAGTATCCGAAGGCGCTGAACTTCTCACCCCACATAATACCAGCTTCTCATCCTAGAACGCTCATTCCGGAAAACGACCCCTCGTCTCCCCCAGCACCTCTTTCCAGGCAGGGGGACTGGCCTCCAAGTGAGAAGTGGCACCCCTGGGCTGGGAAACAGAACCTGAAGCTGAGAGCTGACTACCCACTGGAACCTGGGGCAGAGCCTGACACCCTTACACACTGCACAGGGTGGGGAAGAGCCGGGCCAAACAGCCAAGCCTGAGGTCCCACCGCGGCCTCCACCCCCAGCCTGCTCGGAAGCTGCCCTGAGGCCTCAAGCCAGGACCCCTCTGCTGCCCACCGTGCACTGGTCTGACAAGGCAGTCATGAAGCGGCCGTGCTGTGAGTCAGGGTTAGACAAGTGTGAGACAGAAGACCCCAGCACCCTGGCAGCTCCTCCGGCCTTCCTCTCACCCTGGCCCCTCACCAGGGCCATCGGGCCACCCCCTCCCCCACCCAGCCCACCTTGTTCTTCTGGGGTCCCGGCTTCTGCTCTTCAAGCTTGATCCCCTATAGAAACAAGGAAAACAGGATCCACAGAAAAGCAGAGGTCAGAAGAAAGGGCCAGATAGAGAGCACCTGGCCTCACAGGGGGTTAGTAACAAGAGCAGCAGCCACAGCTGGCCCAGGCTGGGCCTGCACACATCACACCTGGCCACGGGCGGGCCTCCCAGCACCCTCCGGCGAGGCAGCAGCACCGCTGGGCTAACAGCACAGACTTGAGACAGATCACCACGGTTCAAATCCCAGCACTGCCACCTATCAGCCTGATGACCTTGGCAAGTCACAGAAACCTCTCTGTGACTCAGTGTTCTCATCTGTGAAATGGGAACGATGATGGTATCGACTATGGTGGTGAAGGTTAAAGATGAACAAGGGGTTGAGCACTTGGAACACTGACTGGTACATAACAAATGTTGTGGGTCATTATGAAGGAGGCGGTATTATCATTCAAAGCTTAAATATCTGTCGTGTCGGGCGCAGTGGCTCACACCTGTAATCCCAGCACTTTGGGAGGCCAAGGCAGCCAGATCACCTGAGGTCAGGAGTTCAAGACCAGCCTGACCAACATGGAGAAACCCCGTCTCTACTAAAAATACAAAATTAGCCAGGCGTGGTGGCACATGCCTGTCATCTCAGCTACTCAGGAGGCTGAGGCAGGAGAATTCCTTGAACCCGGGAGGCAGAGGTTGCAATGAGACAAGATCGCACCATTGCACTTCAGCCTGGGCAACAAGAGGGAAACTCCATCTCAAATTAATATATATATATATGTCTTAGGATCACAGAGCCAGTAAGGGAGGGGAAACATGGGAAGTCATACCTGCTGGTGTCAGAGCCAGCGCTCTAGACCCCATGCCAACAGGCCTTCAGGGGACAGGCGGGAGGCCTGGTGCTGGCCCTCACTCTGCTGCAAGCTTATATTTGTGACCCTTGACAAAGCATAGCCTCTTGGAGCCCCCAGTGTCATCTGTAAAATGAGGATTAGACACTCACCTTTCATCCCACTAATGCAAGGATGACTGCAAGGATCAGATATGATGCCTGGGACTCGACTAAGGGAATTTATCTACAGGTATCTGAAGAATTCACTTCTGGGGAGCAGTGCCCTATCCAACAGTTCTTTTTGTTTGTTTGTTTTTGAGACAGAGTCTCTCTCTGTCACCCAGGCTGGAGGGCAGTGGTACGATCTCAGCTCACAGAAAACCTCCACCTCCCAGGTTCAAGCAATTCTCCTGCCTCAGCCTTCCAAGTAGCTGGGATTACAGGCATGCGCCACCACGCCCAGCTAATTTTTGTATTTTTAGTAGAGATGGGGTTTCACCATGTTGGCCAGGCTGGTCTCGAACTCCTAACCTCAGGTGATCCACCCACCTTGGCTTCCCAAAGTGCTGGGATAACAGATGTGAGCCACTGCACCCAGCCTTTTCTTTTTTTTTTGAGATGGAGTTTCACTCTTGTTGCCCAGGCCGGAGTGCAGTGGTGGGATCTTGGTTCACTGCAACCTCCACCTCCTGGGTTCAAGTGATTCTCCTGCGTCAGTCTCCCAAGTAGTTGGGATTACAGGCATGTGCCACCATGCCCAGCTAATTTTTTGCATTTTTAGTAGAGACGGGGTTTCTCCATTGTGGCCAGGCTGGTCTTGAACTGCCAACCTCAGGTGATCCACCCGCCTTGGCCTCTCAAAGTGCTGGGATTACAGGCGTGAGTCACTGCACCTGGTCCCAGTCCCGGTTCTATCATTGAGTTCTGACTGAACTGTGTTGTGCAGGAGGGGAACACGTGGTGATTCCAAGACTGTCTGAGAAAATCGGGTGACAGTACGAGACGGTACACAAACTAGAAGAAACAGTTCCCCTCTGAAGCAGGAGTCCAGAAGCAGCTTCCGCCTGATCAAAACACTAACGCACAGGGATTTTAACCTTCTCAAGCCAGCTCTCTCTGTGGTCTCCTTTGAAACTCACGGCACCTTTCCACCAGCAGGGACACTGGGGCCCCAGAAGGAGGCTGCTTGCCTAAGGTCACACAGCCAGTGAGTGGCAGGGCCTAGATTTGAAGCCGGGTCACCGGCTCACCAAGTCCATGAGGTACCCCACACTCTGTGGACAGCAGGGCTCCTGTTAACTGGGTAGATTGAGACGCTGCCTCTCCGGACTTCCCTGGGCTGAGTCACCTCGCAGCATTGTTCAGGAGGGCGTGGGACGGCCTTTCCCACTGAACAGGCGTTCCTCTCACACACATAGAGAAAGCCACCCGGGTGGCCCTACAGACCCTGTCCCAGTTGGCACACTGGGTGGATGGCGGGTGGGGGCAGTGAGGGCAGAAGTCTGTTCTGTTTGGCCTGCATTAGTCATCCCTGTCTGGGAACAGCCCCGAGGCAGGAGAGCAAACCTCCTCCTATCCCCTCTGCCACACCACTCCCTCCCCTAATAACCTACCGCAGAGCCACTGTCCAGCACTGGGCCCTCTCTCCTCCATGTGCTGCCTTTGCTAGAGGTACTGTCTTTTTTTTTTTCTGAGACAGAGTCTCGCTCTGTCATCCAGGCTGAATGCAGAGGCTCAATCTCCCCTCACTGCAACCTCCGCCTCCCGGGTTCAAGAGATTCTCCTGCCTCAGCCTCCCGAATAGCTGGGACTACAGGTGTATGCCACCATGCCCGGCCACAATAGGTATTATCTTTATGTCCCCTTCTCCGGAGCCTCAATGAAGAAATGAAGGCTCACAGAGGGAAACCGACTTGACCGAGGATACTCAGCTAGAAGGTGTCAGGGTTAGAACCTGAACCCAGAACTGAAGGAGTCCAAAGCTTCTGCCTTCTCGCAATTCCTAGACTCTTGGGCTAGGAATCGGGAATCCTGGGTTCCAGTTTCAGCTCTTCACAACTAGCAAAGTGACCCGGGCACTTCACTGCTCTGAGGTTCAGTTTCCACAAATGCAAGATGAAGAGAGATGGAGCCCAGGCTCAAGGCCCACACGGGCACTCCATGGCCATCAGCGCCCCAGACGTGAGCTTCTTACTAACAGTGAATCCTCTGAGGCTGGGCCCAGGGGGCACAGGGTACAGACTTAAACACCCAGAAATGTGGCTTCAACAGTCTCAACTGAAATGGAACAAACACCCCGCCCATGGGGATCAGCCACTGCAGAGACAGAGGGAGGAAAAAACAAGACCCCTACCCTAGAAAGCGCCCAGTCTAGATGAAAAGACAAACCCGGCAGCCTCTACTCCACAGGACACTCTGAGGCTGGCTAACTGGGGCTGAATGCTGTGCTCAGAGAGACCCTGTGTGGGGGAAAGTTGTGGGAAGGGGAGTCCAGCTGGGGGAGAAGGAAGAGAGGATCTGAGGAGCCACCGGCGAGAAAGCTGGGTGGGCTGTGAACCCCCTGCCAGCTTCCCAGAGAGCCAGGATCCCACTGACTAGAGGTGAAAATCCCAGCTTTGCTCCAAGCAATTGGGCACTTAATTATCTACCATCCCCCACCCCTCATCACTCAGGCGCGTGCCAGCCTTGCGTCCGCAAGCTCGTAAGTTCCCTAAATGCATAGAAGATGAGCCTGTCGTCTACACGCGGCTGGGCATAGAGGACGATTTTAATAACTTGCTCTTGGTGACACGGCCACTAACAATACTTTCCCTTCAAACAGCGTCTCCCCTCCCTCCCCTCTCATCCCACCCTCTCCACCCTCAGGGAGACCTGGCTGCTTCCCAGCATCTCAGGACTGCCGTGGGGGCTATATTTGCCCCTCCTCTTAGGACCTTCCAGACCATTATTACAGAATCTTCCTCCCTTGAGCCTGGAGCACCTACCTAGGGTAAAAAGTATCATGACATAATGGCTGGACTCCCTGGCTCTGAAGCCACTTATGAGCCACGCACCCTTTGAGTGCTGCCTTTAATCGTTCTGTGCCTCAATTTTCTCACTTGTCCCTATGAGGATAATAATAATAATAATACACCTACTTCCGAAGGCCTCAGCAGGAAGAAATGACGCCTGTCAAACTCTGAGCCCAGCAAAGTGCTTGAGCTACAGGTGGATTATCAGCATCGTCGTCCTACTCTTCCTGCCCATGTCCATGAACCCTTCTGGGCCTCTGCACGTACTCTGCAGGGCAGCGGCTCTTACCTGGGAGCCCTGACCCTGGTGAGGAAGAGCAAAGAACCCCCAAACCCACACCACACACCGACTTTTGTATAGTGTCTACCAAGTACTCACACCGATTATCTTGTTTCACCCCAACCACCATGTAAGTGGGTGCTTTCCTTCTTATTTATTTATGGAGGCTTAGGACAGGCAAGGAACTGGGACTAGTAAGTGTCCGGTGCAGGATTTGAACTCAGGCCGGCCTCCCACCCCACCCCTCTGCCTCCCCAGGCGAAATGACTCCCCCAAGAAGCAGCTCGTTCTTTCAGGCCTTCTTTCTGGCTCATTCCAGGAACAACGGACCCTTCAAACCCTCCTCCATATCCACAGGGCTTATGGCCTCCCCAGCTGCCCTGCTGGGGAAGTTCTGCTTTTTATCCTCCCTGTCCCTCCACAGAAGTCTTCCCAAAGCGCTCAAGAGTAAAATGGCCTCAGGTTGCTGGGGCTAAGGGGATGTGATTGTCTCTTCTCTGCCCCTCCCTCCAGGGCACTCGGCTTCTGCCCGTGGGTTCTGCCTGCTCCCTATGCCACCCACATCTGGGGCTGGGCTTCTTCTCCACCGCGGTGGGAGTACGTACTCACCTGCATTTTCTCCAGCATCTCAAAGAACTCCGACGACTGAAAGACAAAAGCAGGGGACAGAAAGGCAGGGATCAGCCAGGAGGTCCACCGCAAAAGCCTCTTCCTCACCTACTATCGTGAAGCTGAGCCTGGGGCTTCTCCAGGAACAAAATTCACTTGGATCAACACAGAAGATAATTTGATTTTGCCTTTGCAGGGCTGGAGGGCCGAACACCCCATACAACGGGAGAGAGGCGAAGGCACGCCTGGGCTGGCAAAGGAACGGTGCTGGGGGAGCAGACACTCGGCCTCTGTCAAGGAAAGAGGACTGCGGGGCCCTGGGAAAAGCCAAATTCCACAAACGCCTGTCATCCTCGGGATTCAGCCTCTGGCAGGAGCCATGTTTAGGATGTTTTCAACCCAAAAATGGGGCCAAGGTGTCCAACACAAGCAGCATTCCAGACCCTGATACAGAAAACCAACCAGTCAAAGCAGAGCCGCTGTGGCCAGAGCAGCCGGGGAAGGTGGAGGGAGGGCCTGCCATGCCACCTCTGCCTCTGCCTGCCCGGTCCCCTGCCCCCAAGGCACCACTTTAGGACCCTAAAACTGGTAAAGCAAAGCCTGGACCAAGGCTTCCAGGGGCCTAGAGGGGCTATTTTTTTCTTTTCCATTTTTTTTTTTTTTTTTTTTGAGACAGAGTCTCGCTCTGTCACCCAGGCTGGAGTGCAGTGGCGCAATCTCAGCTCACTGCAACCTCCGCCTCCCGGGTTGAAGCGATTATCCGGGTTGAAGCCTCCTGAGTAGCTGGGATTACAGGCACCGCCACCACACCCAGCTAATTTTTGTATTTTTAGTAGAGACAGGGTTTCACCATGTTGGCCAGGCTGGTCTCGAACTCCTGACCTCAGGTGATCCACCCACCTAAGCCTCCCAAAGTGCTGGGATTACAGGCATGAGCCACCGCGCCCGGCCTAGATGGGTTATTTTTAAATAACCCAATTGCACTTGTCCAAACCTTTAACCTACTTTGGTGCCACCCTGTGTATCCGGGAAAAACGAAAAGGAGAAAAGGGAAGTGGAATGGAAGCGTGAGGGGCTGGCAGCTCTACCCCAACAAAACACACAGAGGCCACCCCACTTCCCATCCCCTGAAAACAGCGACCCTTCCTCAGACTAACGTCACTGCCCACGTCTGCACCGGGAAGCTAATGAGTGCCCAGAACAGACAGTCCCCAGTGAAAACGAGAGAAAAGAAAGCAGGGACGAGGAACACTGTGTGTGTGTGTCCTCGGTTCTTCTTCGGGCAGAGGTGGGGCCTCCAAGCACTCTCCCTACCTCTGCAGGCACCCGTGGGCCAGAACTGCCTGGAGCTCCCATTGTTCCCAGAATTCCCAGAACCGCCCTGGGAAGGAGCCTGGTGAAGTTCCTGGGGAGAGCCAGTCCTGCTGTGGACTCCAAACAACCTCTGTCAGGTCAAAGCCAGCGTGTCAGAGGCAAAAAGCCTCTGACCTACCAGCAGTTCAGGATCCAGCATCTAGAAACCCCGTGTATGAATGCACAGAGATGGGCTTAGGGCACCCACATCCAACTCCCTCAACCAGAAGGGAGCTGCCAAACATCCGGATGCAAACCTCCTCTTCCAACTTGCTCAGGTGCACATGCACCACCCACGCGGGGCATTCTTACCATCTCCAGGCTTAGGAGACCAGGATTACCAGACGTAAAGAGCTTATACCAATCAATAAGGATAGAAAGATGAACAGGAGGAGGATAATGGAACAGAAATAATCAACATGTTAAATACACAGACCTCTGACCCACGATTCCACGCCTAACAATCCATCCTGTAACACACTTGCAATGTACACAAAGACAGGCTCAAATGTTCACTGCAGCAGTTTCTAACAGTAAAAAATAAAAACACCTTAAACGTCTGCAGAAAATTGGTTAAAAGAAGCTACATCCACAGAAGAAAATACAAGTACTATAAACTATAGGTCAATAAATTAGGTAACGTCAATGAAAATGAACAAATTCCTAGAAAAACACAACCTATCACAACTGACTCAGTAAGAAACAGAAAATCTAAAGACATGTAACAAATAAAAAGATCAAATGAACGATTAAAAAAAAGACGCACAAAGAAAAGCCCAGACCCAGGTGGCTTCATTTGTAAATTCTACCAAACGTTTACAGAAAAGTGAATACGAATTCCTCATACTTACTCTCAAGAAAGTCAAAAGAAAGCCCAGAGAATGGTAGAAAATATTTGCAAATCATATATCTGATCAAGGACGGGTCTCGACAAAAACCAACTCTTACAACTCAGTAAGAAAAAGACAATTCCATTTAAAAATGGGCAAAGGGTCTAAATACACATATCCCCAGAGAAGACATACAAAGGAACAATACGTACATGAAAAGACACTCAAGCCATTAGTCATCAGGAAATACAAATCAAAACCACGAGATACCACTCATACCACTAACATAGTTATGATCAAAAACCAGAATATCACAGATGTGAGCAAGGACGTAGAGAAATCAGATCCCTCATCTGTTGCTGGTGGGAATGTCAAACAGTACAGCCATTGTGGAAAATAATTTCACAATTCCTTAAAAAGTTCAGCACGGAATTATGACCACATGACCCAGCAATTCGACCCCTAGGAACATACACAAAAGAATCGGAAGCAGGTACTCAAGCAAATACCTGTACACAAACATTCATAACTGCAGTATTCACTCTTGCCAAATGGTGGGTACAACCCAAATGTCCATCAACTGACGAATAAACAAAATATGCTATATCCCTACGATGGAATAATATTCAGCCATGAAAAATAACCTACTGATACATGCCACAATACTGCTGACCTTTGAATGCATTACACCAAATGAAAAATGGTAGAGATAGGGCCAGGTGCGGTGGCTCACACCTGTAATCCCAGCACTTTGGGAGGCCGAGGTGGGCAGATCACGAGGTCAGGAGATCGAGAGCATCCTGGCTAACACGGTAAAACCCCGTCTCTACTAAAAATACAAAAAAATTAGCCGGGCGTGGTGGTGGGGCGCCTGTAGTCCCAGCTACTCTGGAGGCTGAGGCAGGAGAATGGCATGAACCCAGGAGGCGGAGCTTGCAGTGAGCTGAAATCATGCCACTGCACTCCAGCCTGGGTGACAGAGCGAGATTCCGTCTCAAAAAAAAAAAAAAAAAAAGACAAAAGGTAGAGATAAAAGACCATGATTCCATATTTATCAAATGTCCAGAGTATGCAACCTCATAGAGACAGAAAGAAGATTACGGATTGCTTAGGCTGAGGAGGATGGGGGGTTGGAAGGTGATAGCTAAAAGGTACGCATTTCATTCCAAAGCAATAAAAAGGTTCTAAAACTGACTATGATGGTGGTTGCACAGCTCCATGAATACCACCAAAAACCACTGAATTGTACACTTTATTTTATTTTTTATTTTTTGAGATGGAGTTTTGCTCTTTTCGTCCAGGCTAGAGTGTAATAGTGTGATCTCGGCTCATTGCAACCTACACCTCCCGGGTTCAAGCGATTCTCCTGCCTCAGCCTCCCAAGTAGATGGGATTACAGGCGTGCGCCCCCACACCCAGCTAATTTTTGTATTTTTGGTAGAGACTGGGTTTCACCATGTTGGCCCGGCTGATCTCGAACTCCTGACCTCAGGTGATCTGCCCACCTCGGCCTCCCAAAGTGCTGGGATGACAGGCGTGAGCCACCATGCCCGGCCAAATTGTACACTTTAAATGGGTGATTTTATGATATGCAAATTATATCTCAATAAAGCTGTTCAAAAAAACTATGCAATCATTCAAAAAGACAGCAACAGATTTATGTTGCTTACATATGACACTCTCCAAGATATATTAAGTTGAGGGGTAGAGGAAATCAGAGACAATACATTGATTATAATCCCAATTTTATAAAAACAGCCAGGCACGGCGGTTCACACCTGTAATTCTAACTACATAGGAGGCTGAGGCAGGAGGGTCACTAGAGCCCAGGAGCTCAAGGCTGCAGTGAGCTATGATCATGACACTGTACTCTACCCTGGGTGACACATCTCTTAAAAAAAAAAAAGACACCATAAAGCTACCTATATTATGTATGCATATAAATTCATAGAAAATGATCTGGAAGACTATACCTCAAACTATCCAAAAGCCGTTACATCAATAAATGAGGGGTCTGGTGCGGTGGCTCACACCTGTAATCCCAGCACTTTGGGAAGCTGAGGCGGTTAGATTACTTGAGCCCAGGAGTTTGAGACCAGCCTGGCCAACATAGTGAAACCCTAACTCTACTAAAAACACAAAAATTAGCTGGGCGTGGTGGCGCACACCTGTAATCCCAGCACTTTGGGAGGCTGAGGCGGGCGGATTACTTGAGCCTAGTGAAACCCGGTCTCTACTAAAAATACAAAAATTAGCTGGGCGTAGGGGTGCACACCTGTAATCCCAGCTACTCAGGAGGCTGAGGCATGAGAATCGCTTGAACCCAAGAGGCGGAGGCTGCAGTGAGCCGAGATCCCTCCACTGCGCTCCAGCCTGAGTGACAGGGCGAGGCTGTCTCAAAAGAAAAAAAGAAAAAAAGGCCGGGGGCGGTGGCTCAAGCCTGTCATCCCAGCACTTTGGGAGGCCGAGACGGGCGGATCACGAGGTCAGGAGTTCGAGACCATCCTGGCTAACACGGTGAAACCCCGTCTCTACTAAAAAATACAAAAAGCTAGCCGGGCGAGGTGGCGGGCGCCTGTAGTCCCAGCTACTCGGGAGGCTGAGGCAGGAGAATGGCGTAAACCCAGGAGGCGGAGCTTGCAGTGAGCTGAGATCTGGCCACTGCACTCCAGCCCGGGCGGCAGAGCGAGCCTCCGTCTCAAAAAAAAAAAAAAAAAAGAAAAGAAAAAAAGAAAACAAACAGCAAAATGTGCAAAGGACATGAACAAATGATTAAAGAACACACATAAAATGACCAATGAACACATGGAAACAAGCCCAACCTCTCTAGTTACAAAAGAAATTAAGATCACAGTAAGATAACATCTTTCACTACCAGATCGACCAGTGTTGGCAAGGGTATGTGGCAGGAACATATTGCTGGCAGGAAGGAGAAATGGTACAGATATGGTGTCCAGTCTGCAGGCTCCTCGCCCAGGCTGCAGGAGCTGTGGGTGAGCGCATACCAGATACAGCTTTCCTCAAGGCATCATGCGTCCAAAATGTTCAAAATATCCATGTCCTTTGGTCCAATAAACCCACTCTAAGGAATGTACCCTAGAACAATATCCGGGCCATGCCACAAGAACACACATGCAAGGATGTTTATCCCAGCACTGTTTATGGGCCAAAAAGTGTGAGCGATGGGGGAAGTACCCAGCCGTGAGAGGAGAAGTAAGTAAGGCACAGGAGCACGCTTACAATAAACTACCACAAGAGGAGCTGTGTTCATGATGCTACTGCAAAGATTCACAATGCATTGCTAAGTGAGAAAAACAGGGTTTTGAACAAGATGATCCCATTGTTTCCATTAAACAGAATGTGTTTGTGTGTAGAGGTGCAGGACTGCATCTGAGGGCGTGTATCACCCCCACGGAGAAAAATATCCTGAAGGATACACAACAAAATGAGGCTGAAGGTACGGATGATTTTTCCCTTTTTGCTTTTCAGTATTTATTTTATTTATTTATTATTTTTTTTCTGAGACGGAGTCTCACTCTGTCGCCCAGGCTGGCATGTGATGGCACGATCTCAGTTCATTGCAACCTCCGCCTCCTGGGTTCAAGCAATGCTCCTGCCTCAGCTTCCCGAGTACCTGGGACTACAGGCGCCTACCACCATGCCCAGTTAATTTTTGTATGTTTAGTAGAGACAGGATTTTACCATGTTGGCCAGGCTGGTCTTGAATTCCTGACCTCAGATGATCCGCCTGCCTCGGCCTCCCCAAGTGCTGGGATTACAGGCATGAGCCACTGCGCCCGGCCTAGGTTCCACGTCTTTTTATTTTGGTTTGTTTTTGAGACAGGGTCTGACTCTGTCACCCAGGTTGGAGTGTGGTGGCATAATCACAGCTCACTGCAGCCTCAACCTCCTGGGCTCAAGCGATCCTCTCACCCCAGCCTCCCAAGTAGTGGGGACTACAAGCACCCGCCACCACACCCAGCCAGTTATTGTAGTTTTAGTAGAAACAGGGTTTCATGTGGCCCAGGCTGGTTTTGAACTCCTGAGCTCAAGCGATCCTCCTGCCTCAGCCTCCCAAAGTGCTGGGATTATAGGCGTGAACCACCACACCCAACAAGTTCCACCTCTTGAAGAGACAAGCATCAAAGAATCTGTGGACACATCTTAAAACCAAAATGTCAATGAAGGCTTTTTGCAAGACATGAGATCCCAGACAGACCTTAGAGGATCAACAGAAGGGGGTAAGGAGGGTGTGGCAGCAGGAACTGTATGGGCAAAGGCAGAAAAGAGAATCCGTTTGGCACACAGTCAATGAAGAGTTAGTGGATCAGCCCAGCTGGCTGGAGGCCTCTGGGTCAGACATCCTGAAGATCAGACGGGAGAGCAAAGCTGAGGCCTGGGCCTGAGAGATGCTGAACACCAGAACTCAGCCTTCGGCTGCAAGGCGGTGCAGAGCAATGTAGGTTTAGGTGCAGCAGAAACACACAGGAGGCAGCAGAGCCTGGTGGTCGAAGCCCAGGTGTGCGGAGTGGGCAAACTGCTACTGCCCAGCTATGGTGCATGAAGCATGTTAACTTCTCTTCATTCCTCTCTTAAGTTCCTCACCTGAAAATTGAAGCAGGCCGGGAGCAGTGGCTCACGCCTGTAATCCCGACACTTGGGGAGGCCGAGGCAGGCAGATCATTTGAGGTCAGAAGTTCAAGACCAGCCTGGCCAACATGGTGAAACCCTGTCTCTACTAAACATAGAAAAATTAGCTGGGTGTGGTGGCGGGTGCCTGTCATCCCAGCTACTCGGGAGACTGAAGCAAGAGAATTGCTTGAGCCTCAGAGGTGGAAGTTGCAGTGAACTGAGATCGCACCATTGCACTTCAGCTTCAGTGACAGAGTGAGATCCTGTCTCAAAAAAAAAAAAAAAAAAATTGAATCAAATAGTCCTTGACTTTAGCGCTCTTAGGCAGACGAGGTGAGAACAGGTGTAAGAAGTGCCCAGCCGGCCGGGCGCGGGGGCTCAAGCCTGTAATCCCAGCACTTTGGGAGGCCGAGACGGGCGGATCACGAGGTCAGGAGATCGAGACCATCCTGGCTAACACGGTGAAAACCCGTCTCTACTAAAAAATACAAAACATTAGCCAGGTGAGGTGGCGGATGCTGTAGTCCCAGCTACTCGGGAGGCTGAGGCAGGAGAATGGCGTGAACCCGGGAGGCGGAGCTTGCAGTGAGCCGAGATTGCGCCACTGCACTCCAGTCTGGGTGATAGAGCGAGACTCCGCCTCAAAAAAAAAAAAAAAGAAAGAAGTGCCCAGCCAGGGCGTGGTCTGTAGGAATGCCCAGTAAATAGCAGCTCCGAGAAGGAGCTATTGGAAAGCTCCGTCTGGAAGGATGCTTTGTCCTGTTGGAGGTGGTCTAGCAGTTTCAAGATGGTGTTTCTCGATTTCATCGGTCTTCCCCGAGACAGTATGTTCAGATGACTGTTAGAAATGAGTCTGGCTGGGCGCGTTGGCTCACACCTGTAATCCCAACACCTTGGGAGGCCAAGGCAGGAGGATCACCTGAGGCCGGGAGGTTGAGACCAGCCTGGCCAACATGGTGAAACTGTGCCTCTATCAAAAATACAAAAATTATGGCTGGGCATGGTGGTTCATGCCTATAATCCCAGCACTAAGGGAGGCCAAGGCAGGTGGATCACCTGAGATCAGTAGTTCAGGAGCAGCCTGACCAGTATGGAGAAACCCTGTCTCTACTAAAAATACAAAAATTAGCTGGGCATGGTGGCACGCACCTGTAGTCCTAGCTACTCGGGAAGCTGAGACAGAACTGCTTGAACTCAGGAGGCAGAGGTTGCAGCGAGCTGAGATCGCATCACAGCACTCCAGTCTGGGTGACAGAGCGAGCAAGACTCCATCTCAAAAAGAAAAACAAAAATATACAAAAATTAGCCAGGCGTGGTGGCACGGGCCTGTGATCTCAGCTACTCGGGAGGCTGAGGCAGCAGAATCGCTGGAACTCAGGAGGCAGAGGTTGCAGTGAGGCAAGGTTGTGCCACTGCACTCCAGCCTGTGTGACAGAGCAAGACTCCATCTCAAAAAAAAAAAAAAAGAAGAAGAAGAAGAAGAAAAGAAAAGAAATGGGTCGGAATGAAGATGCCCCATGGCCTGGGGCTGGCACAGGTGGTGAGAAGGGCTATGATTCAGCCTCAGCCATGAGCAATGTGCTGGGTGAATGATCCTTGCATGGACAGTGCCCAGCAGCTGAAATCAGCCAGTGGCAGCATGGCCTCGGCTGGGCTGGCCCCACTTCTCAGTGACTTGCTGCACTTTCCGATGGGACAGTTGGCAGGGAGTGAGTCTCCTTTTCCACCTAGAAGCAGCATGACTCAGGCCAGCCGGGAACAGCAGCTCAGGCTTTCGGACACACCCTTGTCCACATACCCTGAGATGGCTGCGTACAGCCAAGGGCACATAGCAGGCACTCAGTTAATGCTCAGGGCACAAGCAGGCACTCAGTTAATGCTCAGGGCACACAGTAGGCACTCAGTTAATGCTCAGGGCACACAGCAGACACTCAGTTAATGCTCAGGGGACACAGCAGGCACTCAGTTAATGCTCAGGGCACACAGCAGGCACTCAGTTAATGCTCAGGGCACACAGTAGGCACTCAGTTAATGCTCAGGGCATACAGCAGACACTCAGTTAATGCTCACTGACTCACTGGCATTGCCCCAGAGACTAAAGTCCTGCCCGGGGCAGCCTTCGGAAGGGATCTCCCTCCACCAGGAAGCCAGCCACTGGATTTTCACAGAGGCATGTCACTGGGTCTCCTCATCAATAGCAGCGTCCATGCAGCTGTCTAATGTATTAGCAGCAGCAGCTCTTGCCACCCAAATCAGAGCAGTGGCCAGCATTTCCCCGTGGGCTCTGCGTTCACAGCCAGTCAATAGATAACCATGCAGAGCCAGCACTCAGCCGAGGAACTCTGCCTGGGCCAGGGGTTCCACCCCTGTCCCCGCTGCCTCCCGATACAGAAACAGCCTGGTCTTCCTTCAGAAAGACAGAGAGAGTCCTTGGGGAGGAGGATGCTGGAGGAGGTCCCAGGTAGCAGGGGCAGACGTGAACAAGAACCCCAAGAAGCAATTTCGGCTTGGGAAATCTTGAGGAATCTTTCCCAATGCCCCTGCTTGCCAGTTCTGGTGCCAGCCCACAGCCCAGGCAGCAAAGCAGCAGAAGTGATGGGAAAAGATAATGTTCATGTGAGTCCAGGACCCCCTCTCTCCATCTCACCACCCTGTGCCCTCCCTGCCTCCCCCTGGTCCACAGCAGTTCTACACATGGGCACGGCTTCTCCTGCAGACAGGCAGCCACCTGTTCCTTCCCTCTTGCTGCACCCCAGCTTGTGAGACCCCCGCCCCTGCAACATTCTTGCCTCTCCCTCCTCTCTGACCCTAGCTGGAGAAGTGACACTCACTGGCCCCACCTGCAGGGTGCTGGGTCCCTGCTGGGCTACCTGCCCTGGCCCTGGGCTCCTCTCCTCTGCTTCTGGAGGTGGGAGTGTGTTTATATGTCAGCAGCCTTGCTAAAAACCCTGCTCCTGGGAGGCACCACACACCCATGCTCATAGAACGACGCTGTCTGAGTGCTTGCGCCTTTGCGTGGGACTGAAAACACGACTGCTAACTCGCAGGGCTGTGGCAGGGCCACACAGGCCAGCGTGTGCAGAGCCTGGCACACAGGTCGCTCAATGAGCCCTCATAATCGCCTCTTCACCCCCGTCCACCCCAATCCAGGACACACAGAGGGGGCAAGGCCATGTCAACAGCAAACAAGAAACATTACCAGAAGACAAGGATGGAGGAGAAGGGGTTTTGCACCTCCGTGGGTCCCAGGAAAATGGAGGGGAGATGCGGGCCAGAAAGTGCTGGAGGGAGAAGAAAACAGGTCAGAGTGAGTTTCTCATCCCGATGGAGAGGGAAGACATGACCAAGGAAAAGGATGTCTGGAGAGTTCTCTAAACCCATTTCTGGAAAGCTGGGGGAACTGGGCACGCCCTGGGAGTGGGATGGAACGTGTCCCATGTTGTCTGAGCACTGAGCATGCCACACTGCCCAGCTCTGCCGCTGGCCCAGCAGTCCCCATCTGCAAGGTAAGCAGGATAAGAACCAGCTGGCCACCAGGCTGGCTGCAGAACAGAAGGTCCTCGAGGCAGAGCTCTTTGTTTGCTGTGATCCTCGTCGTCTCCCTGTGCTATTAACAGAACTGCCTAGCACACAGTAGATGCTCAATAAACATCTGCTAGATGAATGACTAAGTATTCTGCTAAGCAAGATGCAACGAAGCAGGCAGTGGAGGCCGAGTCTTGGCCTGGGAATGGCCAGGGCGGGCTTCTCGGGATGGCTAGAGTCAGGGCTGGACGGGCCGGTGTTATTGCTATTAAGAGCTGTCTGTGCTCTGGCCACAGACTGCATCCCTCACCCTGGATGGCCAACCCTATGCCCAGTGGGTGCCCCCAATAATGAACTGTCCTCCAGAATCAGGTCCTGTTCCAACCAAGTCTTCCCCCACCACCCCCGCCAAGCCACCTGCTTGCTCCTCTTTCCCTTCTCTGGTCACCCTTTTCCACTAACTCCTGCCGCTCACAGCTCCTCTGCTGCCAGAGCGTTTCAGAGGTACCATTTCACTGTGTCACTGGGGCCAGGAGCCTGCGATGGCTCTCTGTTATGTGTGGCCATGGTAATACCACAGAATCACCCAGCGGCTGGTTAAAACACGGTGGTTCACGCCTGTAATCCCAGCACTTTGGGAGGCCAATGCAGGCGGATCACCTGGGGTTGGGAGTTCGAGACCAGCCTGACCAACATGGAGAAACCCCATATCTACTAAAAACACAAAAATTAGCCAGGCGTGGTGGTAGGCGCCTATAATCCCAGCTACTTGGGGGGCTGAGGCAGGAGATTCGCTTGAACCCAGAGCGGGTAGAGGTTGCAGTGAGCTAAGATCACGCCACTGTACTCCAGCCCGGGTGAAGGAATGAAACTCTGTCTCAAAAAAAAAAAAAGTTTCCTAGGCCCCACCCCTGGAGCTGCTGATTCTTGGCCAGAGAACATGCGTTTCTAACAAGTTCCCAAGTGAACAGCCTTTGAGAACCACTGACCTATGGGGTTAACCGTGTGGAATGCCGGTGCTGTGCGGGAGGAACCATCTCTGAATAGAGATGCCAGAGCAGAGACGTGGCAAGGTGGGGAAGGGTGGGAAGATGGTTGGGTTTTTATAGGACATCTTAAATTAGGCAGACTCATATTTAAATTCTAAGGACTAGAAGATGCAAATGACTTCAGGCACGAGGCAAGCAAAACCTAAACAGCGATGGGAGAAGGAAAGAGATGGAATCCATAGTAATTAAAAACCTCCCAACAAAGAACGGTCCAGGGCCAGATGGCTTCATAGTGAAGCTGACCAAACACTTAAAGAAGAATTAACACCAGTCCTTCTCACACTCTTCCAAAAATAGAAGATGAGGAAACACTTCCTAACTCATCCTATGAGGCCAGCGTTATCAAAGTGACACAAAGGAACCACAGAAAACTACAGGCCAATATCTTTATGGATAGAGTCAGAAATCCTCAACAAAACACCAGCAAACCAAATCCGACGACATACTGTTATATTCCATGACGAAGTGGGATTTATCCTAGGAATGCAAGCTTGGTTCAACACAAGAAAATCAATGTAATAGGCCGGGTGCGGTGGCTCACACCTGTAATCCCAGCACTTTGGGAGGCAGAGGCAGGAGGATCATCTGAGGTCTGGAGTTCAAGACCAGCCTGGCCAACATGGTGAAACCCGTCTCTACTAAAATTCAAAAGTTAGCCGGGCGTGGTGGCACGTGCCTATAATCCCAGCTACTCGGGAGGCTGAGGCAGGAGAATCACTTGAACCCAGGAGACGGAGGTTTCAGTGAGCCAGGATTGCGCCACTGCACTCCAGCCTGGGCAACAGAGCAAGACTCCATCTCAAAAAAGAAGAAAATCAATGTAATATATCACATCAACAGGATGAAGAAGAAAAAAACATGATTATCTCAATTGATACAGAAAAAGCACTTGACAAAGGCTAATATCCTTTCATGATATAAACACTCAGAAAACTAGGAATAAAAGGGAACTTCTCTGACATAAAAGGCATTAAAAAGAAATAGCTAACATCATGCTCCATGATGAAAAACTAAAAGCGCCTTCCCCTCAAGATGAAGTAGCAACAGAACAAGGAAACTCACTGTCACCACTACCATTCGGCGTACTAAAAGTACTAGCCAGAACAAAGAAAGAAAAGGTACCTACCATGGAAAGGAAACAGTAAAACTATCTCTATTTTCAGATAAGATGTTCCTACATAAAAAAACCTCACAGATTGCACACACACATACACAAAACCTACTAGAGCTGATAAAGGAAGTCTGCAAAATTGCAAAGTACAAAAATCAGTTGTGTTTCTATATACCAGCAATGAACAATCAGAAAGAAACAATCAGAAAAGATAAACAATAAAAATAATAAATAAAAATAATCGGAAAGAAAATTAAGAAAACAATTCCATTTTAAAATAGCATTAGGCCAGGCGTGGTGGCTCACGCCTGTAATTCCAGTACTTTGGGAGGCCGAGGCAGGCGGATCACGAGGTCAGGAGATCGAGACCATCTTGGCTAACATGGTGAAACCCCGTCTCTACTAAAAACACAAAAAATTAGCCAGGCGTGGTGACGGGCGCCTGTAGTCCCAGCTACTCTGGAGGCTGAGGCAGGAGAATGGCATGAACCCAGGATGCGGAGCTTGCAGTGAGCCGAGATCCAGCCACTGCACTCCAGCCTGGGCGACAGAGCGAGACTCTGTCTCAAAAAATAATAATACAATAAAATAAAATAGCATTAAAAATAATAAAATACCTAGGAACAAATTTAAGCAAATGCTGGCACACTAAACACTATAAAACACTGCTGAAAGAAATTAAAGAAGACATAAATAAATGGAATGACATCCCATGTTCAGCGATTGGAAGATGTAATACTGCTAAGCAGGTAGTACCATTCAAAGTGATCTACCTATCTAACACAATCTCTATCAGAATCCTAGCTGGATTTTTTGAAGAAATTGAAAAGCTGATCCTACATTTGATAAGGAAATTCCATCCAGAATACTCAAAATCTTCTTAAAGAGGGAGGTCGAAGGTGGAGAACTCCTATTTCCCAATTTCAATACTTACTATAAAGCTACAGTGATCAAAACCGTGTGGTCCTGGCCTAAAAACAGGCATTTGAACCAACATAGTAGAATTAAGAGAACAGAGATAAACCCACACATCTATGGCCAACTGTGTTTTGACAGGATTGCCAAGACCAATCCTAGGGAAAGAATGGTCTTTTCAACAAATGGAGCTGCAGAACAATTGGATATCCACATGCAAAGAATGAAGTTGGTAGTTCTTTTTTTAATGTTTTTAATTTTTTGAGCAATCTCTCTGCTGTTTCACATAGCGACTGCACCAATTTACATTTCTACTAACAGTGTTACAAGAGTTCCAATTTCTCCATATCCTCACCGATGCTTGTTATCTTTTGTGGTTTGGTTTTTTTGTGTGTGTGGGGGGGGGGGTTGTTTTGTTTTCAGACGGAGTCTGGCTCTGTCACCAGGCTAGAGTGCAGTGGCGCAATCTGGGCTCATTGCAACCTCCGTCTCCTGGGTTCAAGCAATTCTCCTGCCTCAGCCTCCTGAGTAGCTGGGATTACAGGTGCATGCACCACCATACCTGGCTAATTTTTTGTGTTTTAGTAGAGACAGGGTTTCACCATGTTGGCCAGACTGGTCTCGATCTCCTGACCTCATGATCCGCCCACCTCGGCCTCCCAAAGTGGTGGGATTACAGGCATGAGCCACCGCAACCGGCCTCTTCTGTGGCTTTGATATTAGCCATCCTAACAGGTCTGAGGTGATATATCACTGTGGTTTTGATTTGCATTTCCCTGATGATTAACGACCCTCTCATATCCTGTTGACCACTCCTATGTCTTCTTTGGAGAAGTGTCAAGTCTTTAGTACACGTTTTTTGTTTTGTTTTGTTTTGTTTTTGTTTTTTGGAGACAGAGTCTTGCTCTGTCACCCAGGCTGGAGTGCAGTGGCACCATCTCGGCTCACTGCCTCATCCGCCTCCCGGGTTTAAGCGATTCTCCTGCCTCAGCCTCCCAAGCAGCTGAGATTACAGGTGCCCACAACTATGCCCAGTTAATTTTCGCATTTTTAGTAGAGACGGGGCTTTACCATGTTGGCCAGGCTGGTCTTGAACTCCTGACCTCAGATGATCTGCCTGCTTCAACCTCCCAAAGTGCTGGGATTACAGGCTTGAGCCACCGCACCTGCCCCTTTAGTGTCCTTCTTAAATCAGGTGAGGCTTTGTTATTATGGAGCTGTAGGAGTTCCTTATACATTTTAAAAACTGACCCCTTATCTGATATATGGTTTGCAAATATTTCCTCCCATTCTGTAGGCTGCCTTTTCACCCTGTTGATTGTTTCCTTTGCTGTGCAGAAGCATAATAATTCTATCTCTATAAAATAGCTAGGATGGGTAAATCTATAAAGATAGAAAACAGATTCGTGATTGCCAGGGGCTTAGGGGGAAGAGAAAGTGGGGAGTTAACTGCTTAAAGGGGTACTTATTTGGGGATGATAAAAATATTTTGGAACTAGGCAAGGTGTGGTGGTTCATGCCTGTAATCCCAGCACTTTGGGTGGCCAAGGCGGGCGGATCACTTGAGGTCAGGAGTTTGAGACCACCCTGCCCAACATGGTGAAACCCTGTCTCTACTACTAATATAAAAACTAGCCAGGTGTGGGTGGTGAGCGCCTGTAATCCCAGCTACTCGGGAGGCTGAGACAGGAGAATCGCTTGAACCTGGGAGGCGGCCACTATTTACTTATCTCTCACTAAGCTGTCAAGCAGAAATGCAAGCTCAGTGTTGCTGAAGTGTTCAAGATAAGCCAGAAATCCAAGATAAGCCAGATTTTTGTGTGAGTCTCCCAATTTTTGTACCCGGATGACACAAAATTTTAAAAATCTCTCCGTGGACCAAACGCAATCATTCTATGAGCCAAATCAGCCCCCAAGTTTCAGCCCCACACACAAGTTTCAAGCGACAGAAGCTGCTGAATGTTGCTGGGCTGGAAGATGAGATGATATGACGCCATGCTTTAGGAAGTCGCAAGGCATCCTCTGTGGGGCACTGGTGATGTGCCAGGCCAGCACGAGGCACTGAATCAGGCAGTTTACAGACGCCACTCCGTACGCCTCACATGTACTCAGGGAGGGAGGACGGGAGGGTTGGAGACTGAGACTGGTTAAGCAACTTGCCCAGAATGAATCCTAATTCAAATTCAAATCCAGCAAGGTTTGCCAACTCAGTATCTCACGTGCATGTCTGACAGAACATGTCTGTCCAAAACAGAAACTCTCATTCATTCTTTCCCTCTAAAGCCATCTCGGTAACACTCAGGACAAAGCCCAAAGAGTCGGCCGGGCATGGTGGCTCACGCCTGTAATCCCAGCACTTCGAGAGGCTGAAGCGGATGGATCACCTGAGGTCAGGAGTTCAAAACCAGCCTGACCAACACGGTAAAACCCTGTCTTTACTAATACTACAAAAATTAGCTGGGCGTGGTGGCAGGTGCCTGTAATCCCAGCTACTCCGGAGGCTGAGGCAGGAGAATCACTTGAACCTGGGAGGCGGAGGTTGCAGTGAGCTGAGATTGCGCCACTGCGCTCCAGCCTGGGCGACAAAAGCAAAAACTCTTGTCTCAAAAAAAAAAAAAAAAAACTCCAAGAATCATCACTGATTTCTTGATCCCTCATCCCCGACGTCCAATCCTCCTGGCAAGTCCACCATCACAAGGCATCCCAAATCTCACCAGCTGTCGTCACCTCCACTGCCTCCCTCATCTCATGGCACCTCAACTGGACAGCGCCTCAGGCTCCTGCCTCCTTCCAACCGCCCTCTCAAATCGGTTCCCCACAGAACAGCCACATGGCCTTTTTAAAATTTGTTTCTATTGTTGTTTTTTATTTTCTTTTATTTTTTAATTTATTTTTTAGATGGAGTCTCGCTCTGTTGCCCAGGCTGGAGTGCAATGGCACGCCTTCAGCTCACCACAACCTCTGCTTCCACCTCCTGGGTTCAAGCGATTCTCCTGCCTCAGCTTCCCGAGTAGCTGGGATTACAGGTGCGCGTTACCCCGCCCAGGTAATTTTTGTATTTTTAGTGGAGACGGGGTTTCACCATGTTGGCCAGGCTGGTCTCAGACTCCTGACCTCAGGTGATCCACCCGCTTCGGCCTCCCAAAGTGCTGGGATTACAGGCCTGAGCCACCGTTCCCAGCCCACGTGGTCTTTTGAAAGATCAATCAGATGAGATCAGTTCCCAGCTTAAAACTCTCCACTATGCCACTACCCACACCCTGCCAGGGTCCAGAGAGGCTGGGCCATTTCTGTCTGGTCACAAGGTCCCTGGTCCCCTCACGGCATCCTGGAGCCCATGGTGGTGCAGCCTGAGATTGGGGAACTCCTTGGTCCAACCTTACAAACAAGTGTCCTGTCACTCCTCACACTCCTCCCTGAATGTTCACCCTCAAGAAAAAGATATTTTTCCCCTAGAGAAAAACATGATACAGCCAAGGAGGGAGAAGAAAGGCAAGAAAACAGCCAGTCCCGGGCTGGCAGCAGGCAGGGGAATGAGGAAGAGCCTCACGGTCCCCACCTGGCCAAGTCCGCCTGGGTCCCCCATGTTCACCAGGAGGAGGCACACAGGGCCTGCCAAAGCTGGAACTGGGGTCTGCAGAGCCTGCAGGAACAGTGTGGCTTGGCAGCAGATGACCACGACTCACACTCTCCTTGCTGGGCCTCATACTAACTAACCACACTCTGAGGCTCTGTGACAGGACACAGGATCCCCAGAACCACAGCCCAAAGAAGAGAGGGCGGGACCCGCAGCCTGGCCAGCTCCAAGCGTCCAGGCCAGGCGGCAGCCCAGCTGAGGAGTCCCTCCCTCTCCCGCCCTGGAAACTCCCACCTGGGCACAGCCTTTGGCTGGCCGTGGGTCCCCTCGGGCCCTGGCAGGGAGCCGAGAAGGCTTCCCAGAGGAGCACAGAAGTGAGTTCTCTCCAGCCCTCTGCCAGGACCCACCTCGAATCTCCAAGCGAGGGAGGAAAGGCCCGGGTGCTGAGTCTGTCCCCTGCCCTCCACGTCCCCCACCCAGAGGCCCCTCTGTCCCTGGTCTCCGTTCCTCCTTCCCCTGAGTAAAGGGTGGCTTCCATGACCCATGGCAGGCAAACAGCCGCTCGGAGCTCCCTGCCAGGTGACAACAGGAGAGGTTCTGCTCCCCACCCCCTCCAGGCAGCAGGGCCTGGACGGACATCCCTCCACAGCCCAGGGACACTCACGAAAATGTACTTTAAGAAATCCATCTTCCGCCAGGGCCTGTGTGCTGAGAGTCTGGGTCCTGCTGCCTTAGCACCACGGCAGCAGCTGCTGCTGACGCTGGACAACTTCCTTCAGATCAAACAAGGAACTACAGGACTTGGGTGTCCGCCCGAAGCTGTTAGTCCACACTGACTAGCACTGACCTTTGACCTGTCCTCTGCCGCGGCTGTTCTTCTGGGGAACCCAGGGCTGCTGGAGCTGCCACACGTCTTACGTCACAAGGGCAAAGGGGTCCCCTCCAAGGGCGAGGCCCCATGCCAGCAGGCGATGGGTGGATGCCCACTGGGGCCTAGGAAGGTAAAGGGGTGAGAACCCTCCTCCCTCCATCCCTGCCCTGAGTTCTCAACACCGCTGGTCTGCAAGGTCAGACGGAAGGCAGGACTGGGACACAGGAAACCAGCAGCAGTGTCAGGCCTGAAGGAGACCCCAGGTCTAGTGTGTTAGGAGACTCCAGCAGGTCGGCCGGGCGGGGTGGCTCACGCCTGTCATCCCAGCACTTTGGGAGGCCGAGGCGGGCAGATCACAAGGTCAGGAGATCGAGACCATCCTGGCAAACATGGTGAAACCCCGTCTCTACTAAAAAGACAAAAAAAACTAGCCGGGCATGGTGGCGAGCACCTGTAGTCCCAGCTACTCGGGAGGCTGAGGCAGGAGAATGGCGTGAACCCGGGAGGCGGAGCTTGCAGTGAGCCGAGATCGCGCCACCGCACTCCAGCCTGGGCGACAGAGTGAGACTCCGTCTCAAAAAAAAAAAGGAGACTCCAGCAGGCTCCACTTGGTGGGCACCTCAATTTTCCCTTCTTTGAACCGGGAAGCCCTCTCTGTGCAAGAAAAATAAAAACAAGTAAAAGAGAGACCAGTGCCTGCATCTTTAGAGGCATTCCCATGCACCTCACAGAACCTAAGAGGTGTGAAGAAAGAGCTAAAAGGTACAGTGGCTCACACCTGTCATCCCAGCACTTTGGGAGGCCAAGGTGGGTAGATCACCTCAGGTCAGGAGTTCGAGAGCATCCTGGCCAACATGGTGAAGCCCCGTCTCTACTAAAATTACAAAAATTAGCTGGGTGTGGTGGCAGGTGCCTGTCATCCCAGCTACTCAGGAGACTGAAGCAGAGGATCACTGGAACCCCGGAGGCAGAGGTTGCAGTGAGCCGAGATTGTGCCGCTGCACTCCAGCCTGGGCGACAGAGCGGGATTCTGTCTCAAAAAAAAAAAAAAAAAAAGAATAAGTGATGGCTTGGAGGACTGGAAAGGGGTGTGCAGAGGCATAGGGAACTGTTTTCTTTGAGGAACAGCCTGCTTTTTTTTGAGATGGAGTTTCACTCTTGTTGCCCAGGCTAGAATACAATGGCTTGATCTCACTGCAACCTCTGCCTCCCAGGTTCAAGAGATTCTCCTGCCTCAGCCTCCCGAGTGGCTGGGATTACAGGCGCCCGTCACTATACCCAGCTAGTTTTTGTATTTTTAGTAGACACGGAGTTTCACCATGTTGACCAGGCTGATCTCGAACTCCTGACCTCAGGTGATCCACCTGCCTAGGCCTCCCAAAGTGCTGGGATTACAGGCATAAGCCACCGCGCCCAGCCAGATATATATTTTTTTTAATCCAAGATGTTTTGTGTAGGTTTTGTGTGTGTGTTACTCTGTTTTAAAAACAATAATAACATGGTTTAAATAAAGATAGCAGTGCTCATGCCCTGTAATTATCTTACCAAAAAAAAAATTAAAAATAAATATAGCAAATGGCTGGGGGAGACATACCATGAGCTCAGGGCGCAGAGGCACCTGGTGCTGTGGGGAAGGAGGAGCCAGCCCCGGCTCAGCCCAGGGCTCCCCTGGCTCTCACAGTCTCTTTCCAACACTAACAACACGTCACACTCCATACCCATCCAGGGCCCTCGGTTCTGTTCCAGCTTTGGGAGGAAAGCAAGGTCTCCAGCTTGGAAGGAAAGGAATGAATTTTTTAAACCCTCAAAACAAGGCAGTGTGGTGTGGGAGAAATAGCCCCAGACCTAGTGTGAGGCAGACAAGCTACTGGCTCGTGGCTCTGCTGCTGACAAGCTGCGTGGGCTGGTCACTCAGGCTCTGAGCCTCAGTTTCTATATCGATAAAATGCGAGAAATATAACCCACTCTGCAAAGTGGCTACAGAATAGGACACGACGTACGTGCTGTGTCCAGAGCAAGGTGAGACACGAAATGTCCTCTGTCGATGGCAATTGTGACGATCATCGATCCTTCCTCCCAGCCCTGGCTCCGTGCTTGCTCCCTGCTCCTGCCCAGCCTGCCGCCAGACACAAAGCCTGTCTCCTCTCTCCAGCAAAGCCCTATCCTGTGCTTGCTCCAGCTCTAGAACCTCACAGCCTTCCAAGGAAGAGCAGAGGCCAGGAATTGTCTCCAGGGGCTGGGGAAAGACACAGCTTAATCGAGGCCAGGCAGGGAAGACCTTGGCACGGGTCCATCCCCAGGGGCTTGAAATGATGCTGGAGGTCACGGGATAAGGGAGGAGAGGAGCATATCTCTAGGATGTGAACTGGGCCACCTCCCTCCTTTGGAAGCTCCATGTGCTAGAGGGACCCCTAGCTGAAGACAGGCCTGGCAATGTCCCTTCCAACACAAAATTCTGACATAAAAGACCATCTTGGAGAAGTGATATTGTCAAGTTCATGAGCCTCACTGTTCCTACTGAGCCCTTCTCTCTCTTCCTGGAAAAAGGGACCCAGGATAAGGCTGGTGCATCCTCTACATCCTTCCAGCTCCCTCCTGCACGTGCTGCTGGCCTGGCTCATCTCCACTCCTACTCAGAGCCAGTGAGTCATTCAGCACAGTGTCCCCCAGCACACCCTGCCATGCCCATTCCTGCAGCCCCAGCCTCAGGAACGTGGCATGCCCCGAGCTGGAAGGACATGCCATATCCAGAACACTTTTGCAACCCCCTTGACCACAGCATCCCAGGGTCCAAAAAACCAAGGATCCAAGCTCCTGCCTCTTTGCAGGAATGCATACAGAAGGAGCAAGGAAGAAGAGAGATGGAGAACCAACTTACTGATCTCCTCCGGGCCAGGCACTGGCTAGAGCTGGAGACCCAAGGGAGATCACCCTCGGTCCCTCTCCTCCTTCCCACTCCACTTTATTGCTAGATTCCTACTTGGCCTTTAGGTCTTAACTTGGAGGTCACCTCCTCCAGGAAGCCCTCCTCCCTGTCCCAAGGTGGTACTCCCACCCTACACATGCCCTATCCAGTCACTTATCTCTCAGCCTTAAAACTTCTTGTTTAATTGTCTGTTTCCCCCATGTCGTCTGTAATCCCAGCACCCGGCACACAGGTGCTCAGTAAACGTTTGCTGAATGAATAACTGAATAAAGGAACTGACTTCACTCTGGTGACTATGACCATCAGAGAAGCAAATAATTACAATCCAGAAAACGAGGAGCAAGGAGCATGGGTAAAGCCCACGCCTGCCTGGGCACACAGAGGAGTGCGCAACGGCTCTCCTGCAAGGAAGGGGGTCCTGCAAGGAAGGGGGTCTGGGAGGACTTCCCAGAGTTATTCCCTCTGTTTTGGAGATAAAGCCGTGGAGGTAAAAAAGGAAGTCAGGTCTGCCTCTAAGGGTACACAGTGATAGAGCAAGACTCAATATCAAAGCCCAGGACCCATTCCTACCACCTCCCATTTGACCCTCACGATCATCCATTTTGGTGCACCGGGGGAGGGTAACTAAAGCTCAGAGAGGTCACCTGGCCTGCTGAAGGTCGCACAGCCTGTTAACAGCACAGCCAAGTGATCTGAGTGAAAAGACGTTCGAGGCACGGAGGAAGGAGAGGAAGAGGGAGGAAGAAGGTGAGTGCATTTGTCTGTGTTAACCTCAGAGGGCACAAAGGAGAATCTGGCTGGCGGAGAAGGCCCACGGCCCCTGGCAGGGTCATGAGCAGAGAGCAGTGTGGCCACACTCTGACATCCTCTCCATGGCCAGGGGAGGGCCCGAGCCAAGAGAGGGAGTCCCAGAGACAACCAAGCAAAGAAGAAGTCATGAAGGCCAGCGAGACAAATAGTACCTAGGAGGCAAAACTGGCCACCAGCCACTGGAGGTGGAGACAGGGAGAGGAGATGGCGGTCTGCACACATTTCCCCACTGTCATGTTCCTCCTGAACCTCTGAATGAGACCTCTCTTCTCTGGAAACCAGAAACCCCACTATTAAGGATGCCCAGCTGTGATCATTCATTTATAAAATACCCTGGCTGGAACAAGCCCGCCAGACTGGCCGCCTTTCCTTCCTTGCTTGTGGTTTCTCGTCAGCAGCTGTAGTCCGGTGAAGAGAGCATGGCACTGAGAATCAGACAGACCAGCCTCCAAATCCCAGCCCAGCCACCGGCCAGCTGTGAGGCCTCGTGCCTCACTTGCCTCCTTTGTGACACGGGAGTAATGATCCCCACCCTCTGGCACTTCCAGAGATCAAATGAGACCACAAATGGGAACGTGCTTGACATTGCACCAGCGACCGACCAACACATGTCAGTCGGCTTTGCATGTATTGGATTTATAGAATCAATTTCAGGATGGGGGCAGGGGGGTGACATGTATTGAGCTCTCACTCTATCTGTCAGACCCTTGACTAAAGATGTGGGACGTTCTTTTGTGTGTGTGTGTGTGTGTGTGTGTGTGTGTGAGAGAGAGAGAGAGAGAGAAAGAGAGACAGAGTTTCACTCTTGTTGCCCAGGCTGGAGTGCAATGGCACAATCTCAGCTCACTGCAACCTCCGCCTACCAGGTTCAAGCAATTCTCCTGCCTCAGCCTCCCAAGTAGGTACGATTACAGGCACCTGCCACCACACCCAGCTAATTTTTTGTATTTAGTACAGACAGGGTTTCACCATGTTGGTCAGGCTGGTCTTGAACTCCTGATCTCAGGTGATCCACCTGCCACGGCCTCCCAAAGTGCTGGGATTACAGGTGTGAGCCACCGCGCCCGGCCTGACTATGTTCTCTTATCTGATCCTCACAACCACCTGTGAGGCAAGCACTATCATTACAGCCACTCTGTTGTTGAGAAAACTGAGGCTGAGAGTTAAACATCTAGAACAACAGGCAATACAAACCTGTAGTCAGCCTCCAGGGTCCAAGTTTGGAGCCTCCACACTCAGGGCTTGGGTGTGTTCTCTAAATCAGCTGGTTGATACAGATGGAACAGGATGCTGAGAGACCAAATCCCACCCGTCTTCCCTAAAGCTTTTCTGAAGCCCCTCAGCTGGAATTCCCGTGGCCCTTGAGCTGGTTTTGGTAGGCTTCATATTCTGTTTCACATGAATAGCTAAGACTGATCTTTCCTCTACATTGCACACCTTGCAGGCAGAAGCCATGTTTACACACACCACGGTTGTGCACACACCAGATTTCATCCACCGTAAGGTACACATTATTTTGTGCTCCACTAAGAAAGCAAAAATGTTTCCAATTACCCATTAGGGTGTGCTTTTGCTTATGACATGCCTCCTGATTTCAGAGTTGTTACATGAGAAGGAAGAAAGTGTCTCAGAAGAAATGAAATACAGTAGTAGACACTCAGTAACGATTTGTACTCAGTAATTATTTCTTGGGGTAATGGAAAGAACACTGGATTTGTAAATCTCAAGACTCAGGTTTGTGTCTTACCCACTGGCTAAAAGGACTATTTCATTTTCTCCTCTGCACAATGGGGAAATCATTCTTCTCTTCTGCAAGCACCAGAAGAGTTCAAGAAAGTGCTTTGTAAGGCTGAGTGCCGTGGCTCACGCCCCAGCACTTTGGGAGGCCGAGGTGGGCAGACCATCTAAGGTCAGGAGTTCAGCCTGGTCAACATGGTGAAACCCTATCTCTACAAAAACACAAAAATTAGCCGAGCGTGGTGGTGCATGCCTGTAGTCCCAGCTACTCAGAAGCCTGAGGCAGGAGAATCACTTGAACCCGGGAGGCGGAGGTTGCAGTGACCCGAGATCGCACCATCGCACTCCAGCCTGGGTGACGGAGAGAGACTCTGTCTCAAAAAAAAAAAAAAGTGCTTTGTAAACAGTCAAGTACTGAACCAACCTAAAGTACAAACAGCATAAAGACGAGGCATGGATGATGGACGCCATCCGTGGCTCCGAGCAAAGTCAGGTGACCCTGTGGGTATTTGCAAGAGGCTCTGTAAGAACGTGGCTGCCTTGGGGTAATCGGCCCCATTTTTTCAGGAGACAGCTGGAGCTCCTGCCTCCAAGCTGCCCGCGCTGGTTAAGGCGCAAGGTTCCTACGCCACAGAGACTCTCCAAGGCAGGTTTTGCAGCGTCAGCTGGCCGAGCTCCTGGTCCTGTTCCGGTCCTCTACCTGAAACTTCCCCGTCTTCCCCCAAAGTGGGGCTCGGCTCCAGGTCTGAGCCTCTTGGTGGGGGAACTGGAAAAAAGCAGCTCTGGAAATCTCATCAGGTTATTCAAGACTGACCTTGCCAGGTCTGTAACAGGGTCAACCAGAGGGTTAGGCATTCTAGCAGGGGCAACAGCCCAGGCAAAGGCTTAGAGGCAGGAAAGCGAGCAGGGGGCTGGTTTGGCATCGGTCTCCCCAGCAGCCATAGCTGTGGCCCGTCTTCTCCGCCGTGTCTCTCTCTGAAGAATGGGAATAAAGAGCCTCCCAGGCTGACAGGGTAGGAGAAAAGGGAGGTGTTGGCCTCCCGGAAAATCTCTGCTGCCCTCCAAGCTTCCTTGTCCCTGGAAAATGCAAAGTGCGTGGGCTCCGCAGCTTGTGCCCTCTCCTAACTGGCCCTGGCAGGCAGGTGTCTGGTTGTGTCAGAGGCATGGCTGGCCCCCTCCCTCACTCCACGGTGGTCTCTGCCCCCCAGGCAAGGTTCCTGTCTACACCAGGCACTTTCCTGGCCCTGGCAGGCAGGTGTCTGGCTGTGTCAGACGCATGGCTGGCCCCCTCCCTCACTCCACAGTGGTCTCTGCCCCTCAGGCAAGGTTCCTCTCTACACCAGGCACTTTCCAACTTGCTCACCCGCCCACACAAGTCCATTTCCTTCCACTTGCCCTTCTCTCTTCCCGCCCTCTCCTGCCCACTGTCTGGCTGGCTGGCTCATGGAGGAGGGAAACCACAGCCATGCTGCCCTGCACGTGGGGACACTGGGCCTCCTCCCCTCCGCCAAGCAAGTGTTGAGAACCAGGCACTCCAGATCCCGCAATCCCAGCCTCGACCTGTGCCTGGAGGAGGAAAGGGGCTAAAGAAGCTTCTGGGTTTGCCCATCCAGAAGGAACACATCACAGACCAGATGTGGAACCCGCACCCTGCCTGCGGTCCCTGCTCTCCTTTTTTTTTTTTTTTTTGAGACAGAGTCTTGCTCTGTCACCCAGGCTAGAGTGCAGTGGCGCGATCTCGGCTCACTGCAAGCTCCACCTCCCGGGTTCACACCATTCTCCTGCCTCAGCCTCCCGAGTAGCTGGTACTACAGGTGCCCGCCACCTCCCCGGCTAATTTTGTTGTATTTTTAGTAGAGACTGGGTTTCACCATGTTGGTCAGGCTGGTCTTGAACGCCTGACTCTTTATCTCAGAAGCTGTCTCCTGTCTGAGCTCCCCTTCCATCTCCCCCACCCCTCTGGACAGAGTCCAGCAACATCTCAAGGGACCATGAACTCAGCAGCCACAGAGGAGGGTGGCCTAGTCCTGCCAGTAACTTGGCTAGGACCCACAGCTCACTTCACGCATCTCCAGAATAAAGATTCTCTATCTATTCTCACTGTCCAACTCACTCCCAGGGCTGTGCAGATCAGACTGAACCAAAAGTTGCAACCCTGCTGCTCTCGTTGTATTTTTAAAAAATAATAAAAAATAGGCCGGGTGCGGGGGCTCACGCTTGTAATCCCAGCACTTTGGGAGGCCGAGGCAGGTGGATCACAAGGTCAGGAGATCGAGACCATCCTGGCTAACACGGTCAAACCCCGTCTCTACTAAAAATGCAAAAAAAAAAAAAAAAAAAAATTAGCCGAGCATGGTGGCAGGCGCCTGCGGTCCCAGCTACTCAGGAGGCTGAGATAGGAGAATGATGTGAACCTGGGAGGCGGGGCTTAGAGTGAGCCGAGATCGCGCCACTGCACTCCAGCCTGGGTGACAGAGCAAGACTCCGTTTCAAAAAAACATATAAATAAATAATAAATAATAAAAAGGATGCAACCTCACAGAATTTTCAAAGTGAGAGGCATCATATGCCAAGACACACACCACATACTGACCACCCTTCCTCCCTCTCCTCTCCCTGAGCTCCGGGTCGCACACTTGTTATGGGGTGTGCAGCTGGCCACTCTCCTTCCTTTTCCACTGGGGCTGCAGCTGTCCCCCAGAGAGACCATGAGGTGCCCCGTCACCACTAGCAGCCTTAACTGCTCCAGAACTTGGCTGCTCCCGCACCTCCTTCCTGGAGACCCCCAGCCAGGCCGCCTCTGCTTCAGCGCAAAGGAGGCAAACAGTGTCCCATCCCCCATGCCCACATCAGCAGCAGCAAAAGCAGATTTACAGATGAGCTAAACCAGAATTTCAATTATCTGGGCTCTTCCTGTTAACATCCTCCTCCACCTGGGACAATGGATTACTGGGACTTTGCCGGAGCCGTCCCTGGCCTAGTTCATCAAACGTGCTGGACTGAGAACTGAATATATCATTATATATCTTTGTGCTGCTGGATTGCACTGAGTAAAGGGTGGTGTCAGAAAAGGAGTCATGAGAAGCTGGAAATTGTGGGGGCTTGTGCTTCTGATGTGCCTGATACCATCTCCATAACCCCAACTCAGCCCCAGCATCCCTTCAAAGACCCCAACCCACCCTTCCCCTCACCAGAGGGAAGAGGAAGGCTGAGCAAGGCGCCAGCCTCCTCACTTGCTGGGAGTTTCATTTCAGGCTGACCTGCAGGAAGAGAGGAAGTCTGCAAAGTGCATGTTCTGTTCCTTTCCCATCTTCCAGTTCATGATTACTTAAATAAGTGCTTCGGTCCCGAGTGATTCCAACAGTCAGTCAGTCCCCAGCTCCTATAGCCTAATTATACATGAACAACTGCGTGGGAACTTTAATACGAAACGGCTCTCTTCCCTATAAGCCGTATGTTAAATAACACGATTGTCCCACCCCCTTTTGCCAGCTGGGGCTGAAGAAGGGGGTGCTGGGGCAAACGGAGGCCCTAAAGAGGTTGGGGTAGGGCAATGGGCTGTCCTTCCCAGCCCCGCTGTCCTGGCTCAGGGAATCACTCAACTGCAGATACATTCACACCAGCATGGTGTCCCACAATACCCATCCCCAAACAGACGTCCAAAACACCTGATACAACACAGAACTACCCAAAACATTCACAGTCACATTCACCCGACACTCCCACACCCACACACACAAGAAACATTCACTCCTGGCAAACATACACACCTAGTCCTCAGCCAGGTTTATCAGTCCAAAAGGGGGGGACCATGGCTCAGCTGCACACACCCTCCTGCCATGAAGAGTTATCATCTGTTGTGGTTTCTTTTTTTTTTTTTTTTTTTGAGACGGAGTCTCACTCTGTCACCCAGGCCAGAGTGGAAGGGCGTGATCTCGGCTCACTGCAGCCTCTGCCTCCCAGGTTCAAGCAATTCTCCTGCCTCAGCCTCCCAAGTAGCTGAGATTACAGGGCGTGCCAGGCCTGGCTAGTTTTTTTGTACGTTTGGTAGAGATGAAGTTTCACCACATTGGCCAGGCTTGTCTCAAACTCCTGACCTCAAGTGATCCGCCCGCCTCAGCCTCCCAAAGTGCTGGCATTACAGGTGTGAGCCACCGCGCCCGGCTCTTCTGTTTTGTTTTATATTTTATTTCTTTGTTTCGATTTGGTTTTCTTTTCCTTTTGTTTTGGTTTTGTGCAGTTTCTAATTTGCCTGTCCCGTGGTCCCCCACTCAAGCACACAGGCAACACCAGAGGCACACACAGTAAAGGAGGACATGTTGGAGACCTCAGTCTTTTTCTTACAATCCAACTGCTTTTCTACCAAAAGAGATCGATGCCTCTGTGCGTGTGTTTGATGTGGCATTCCCACCTGGCTCCGAGAGCTGGTGCTGCCTTGCAGACCTTGGGCTGAAGCTGCAGGCCAGGCAAGACTGAAACACTGGATGAGCCTGCAACGCAGGAAATGCAGGGCAAGTAGCAGAAGCTCCCACTCCGGATGAGGAAGCTGCCACGCCCCCACTCAGGCCTGGTCTAACGAGGTCTCCAGGGCACCTGAGCACTGAGGCTGGCAGTGGACGCGGGGCAGGGTCCGAGTTCCTGGCCGCCTGACCCTCTGTGTCTACCCAGCTGGCACAGTGAGCAGCTGGTGGGCTTGTCACCCCCTCCGCAGACCCCCAGCCCCAGCCACAGGCTCCCACCTGGTTACTGATGGTATTGGCCACAAGAGGGCCTGGTGAGCCATTGTGGGAAGGTCTAGACCGACAGCTGGGGCAATCCGGCTCCCGGTCATCTCCCAGCCAGCGATGGATGAGGCTGAGGCATTTGACTGCAAGGTAGATCCATCTCGAAGAGAGTCCTGGCCTCTTACAGTCCCAGACACCCTTCCAGGAGGTTTTCTGTGCTACACATGGCAGGTGACACACTGTGACCCCAAGGCATTAAACTAGGAGGTCCTTTGGCCACACAGCTACTCAGAGGGAAGGGTGAGCAGAGGGCCCTGGGAGTGACGAGTCTGCTCACCTGGCCCTGCCCCCTCAGGCCATGTCTACCGGAGAAGGGGGGTGCACTGGTGATCTGGGCTGAACCTACGAGGCTCAGGCTGGGCACACACCCTCAGGACTGTCGTCTCCTGGAACTATGAGGCAGCTTGGATCGGGGCTGCCTCTGGAAAACAGTGTACCCAGGAAAGGAGCCCACTGCCTTCGTGGGGCAGGGCAGTCCTGGGGTCTTTGCTACCAGGGGCATAACCTGGCCTTGAACATAAAAGCCAGGGAAGGGGAGGAAGCCTAAGCAATGGAAGACGGCAAGCATGAGGCACATGTATGGAAAACGGTCAACCTCACCTGCTCCCCATGTTGATGCCAAACGATCCCTATCAGGAATGACTTTACTAGGAACCAGCTCACCAAGTGCTCCGGGAAATGCCCCAGGCAGCCATGTGGCACCTCCAGCAAAGAGGAGGCTGGCCTACTTTCTCCCACCCTCCAGATGGAGCTCCCCTTCCTCTTAATAAATGCCGCCCATCACAGACACCTGGCGAGGCCAGTGGATTGCCAGATTCCAGCCCTCATTCATCACCTGTGCCAGGTGCCCAGGCACACCCTCCACAGGCCCTGCCCCCTCTACAGCCTCTTTGCAGCCCAAGGCAGACAGAAACCTGCATGAGCTTCCCCTGCCCTTTTTTTTTTTTCCTGCTTGAGATGGAGTCTCACTCTATCGCCCAGGCTGGAGTACAGTGGCGCGATCATGGTTCACTGCAGCCTCAAATGCCTGGGTCCCAAGGATCCTGCCACCTCAGCCTCGCACGTAGTTAGGACTACAGGTGTGCACCTCCATGCCCAGCTAGTTTTTGTTTTTCAGAGACGGGGTCTTGCTATGTTGCCCAGGCTGGTCTCGAACTCCTGGCTTCAAACAATTCTCCTGCCTTGGCTTCCCAAAGTGCTGGGATTACAGGTGTGAGCCACTGAACCCAGACAGCTCCCCACCCTGGAAGCTCCATCCAGCCAGTGAATCCAGACCAGCCCCAGAGTCTCTCGGGAGCCTGCCCAGAGCGATCAGGATGATAGTCTGCATGAGGCTGAGGCTATAATGGGCACCCCCACTCCCCATCCCTCGTAACAGCTGTTGACCAATTCCCAGAAGAGACCATCTGGGTCCTGGTGCAAGGCCCCCACACGCATCGAGCGAGGAGAATTAGAGATTATCGGTGGGCTGGAAGGCGCTGCTGGAGTGTTTGCCCGCCAGTGATATTGAATTTTAAACATGTGTGCCTGTTTACTCGTCCTGCCGGAGCCTCACTGACTGCCCCGTAGCCAGGCAACGCTATCTGACCTGGGGGACCAGGAGGGGGACTTTCCGTGCCAGGCAGGTCACCTGGCAAGGGTTATCTACATGCTGCTCGTCTGAGCAGAAGGCAGTGCCTCCCTCCCCTCCTACACCTTCCCACCCTCACCTCCAGGCGACCCCAGACCCGCAGGCTGTCAACCATGGACAGTCCACTTTGTCAGGACGAAACAGAGGGTGCCCCTGCTCCTGGGAATGAAAGCAGGGGCGTGATTAGAACTGGATAGAAGCAGATTGCAGGATTAGGTGTCATTATCATTGTGGGAGCCAGCTTTGCTGTTTCCCCGCCGGCCGCATGGAGAGCCAGCAGGCTGAAATTACAACAGGAAAGATTCAGGTTAGATGGGAGGAAGGTGGCAATGTGTGAACGGGAACCGGACAACGGCACCTTCTTTCAGGTAAAATTGGGCAGGTCCAAATCAGAGCTGGGCAAAGCTTAACGTGTGTGTCTTTTTTTCTTCCTCTCAAGGAGTGAGTGGTGGCTTTTGCACCAGTTGCTGGGGGATCAGCAAGCAGCTGACTCAAGGTAACAAAACCAAGGTCGTAGGTCCTCTAGGCTGGCAACGTGTGTGCTGTGTCCCTCTTCTCTCTGTGGAAATGCTTAGACACATATGCCATCCCTGCCCTTCAAGTCCTATGGTCGTGGGATCAGGGCAAGGATATCTGATACCATATCATCAGTCACCGGCTCACAAAACAACGAGATCAGGCAGGTGAAGAATTAGTCCCAAACCACGGAATCCCACAGAGGGAAGGCCAGCTATGTGGTGGGCCGGCTAGCGTTTCCTCTAGGAAGCAGGCAGAGATGCCCGTTTTACAGATGAGGACCCAGGTCTGAACAAAGTCCATGAAGGTGGGTCCTTGTGTGAGGCCCAATAATGCCTCCCAACACTCACCCAGAGGTGCCCTTGTCCCAATCCCCGAAACCTGGGAATATGTGAGGTTACGTGGCAAGGGGGAGTTCAGGTTGCGGCTAGAATTAAGGCTGCCAGTCAGCTGCCCCTGAGATGGGAAGAGGGGCCTGGATGATCCAGGTCTGCCCAGTGTAATCAAAAGAGTCTTTGTAATGAGGAGGCAGAAGAGAGGGAATCAGAGAGACAGCGGTGTGAGAAAGACTTGCTCCAGCGCAGCTGGCCTTGAAAACAGAGGTATGGGGCCGGAACACAGGTGGCCTTCTAGGAGCTGACAAGACAAGAGGATAGATTGTCCCCTGGAGCCTACAGAAGGAATGCAGCCCTGGCAATGTCTTTTTGTTGTTGTTTTTTTGAGACACAGTCTCGCTCTGTTACCCAGGCTGGAGTGTAATGGTACGATCTCGGCTCACTGCAACCTCCACCTCCTGGGTTCAAGAGATTCTCCTGCCTCAACCTCCCAAGTAGCTGGGGCTACAGGCGTGCACCACCACATCCAGTTAATTTTTGTATTTTTAGTAGAGACAGGGTTTCACCATGTTGGCCAGGCTGGTCTTGAACTCTTGACCTCAGGTGATCCACCCACCTCGGCCTCCCAAAGTGCTGGGATTGCAGGTGTGAGCCACAGCGCCCACCCCTGGCAATATCTTGATTTGATCCCAGTGACACCCATTCCATACTTCTAACCTCAGACCTGTAAGAGGATAGATCTGTGCTGTCTTAAGCCACTAAGTATGTGGCCATTTGTGACAGCGGCCATAAGAAACTGACAGGTTCAAGGACAAGCTGGCTTTGGGGGAAGGAGGAACTGTGACACTCTGGCACGGCGCCTCTGAACTGCTCGCCTGACTCCCATCCTCAAAACCGCAATGCTCTGGGGCGCAGATTCACCGTGTGTGGTGAGTTTTATTGTTGTAACTGCCTTGAAGCTCTGAGCTGCTCCTCAAGAAACCAAGTGTATACTCCTGACTTCCAACAGGTCCAGGACTCATGCGCAAGGAGAAAGGCTACCAAATGGGTTGTAGAGATCATGCTGTGTGAAGAGTATGAGGGCACTGCCCGTGGAGGTAGGGCTGTCCACGCCAAGTCAGGCTGGACCAATGGGCCAGGAGGCCTGGGCTTCCTGGCTCCTGCCTCCATGAATAACACTAAGCTCAGTTACCCCCGGGCTCAGCCTTGCTCTGCTCTGACCAGGTTCCTTTTTTTTTTTTTTTGAGACAGAGGCTTGCTCTGTTGCCCAAGCATGATCTCAGCTCACTGCAACCTCTGCCTCCCAGGTTCAAGCAATTCTGCTGCCTCACTCTGCCATAGAGCTGGGATTACTGACACCCGCCACCATGCGTAGCTAATTTTTATATTTTTAGTAGACACGGGGCTTTCGCCATGTTGGCCAGGTGGGTCTCAAACTCCTGCCTCAGCCTCCCAAAGTGCTGGGATGACAGGCGTGAGCCACCACGCCCAGCCTGACCAGGTTCCTAACCTGGCCCGGCCCCACGCTGACTGGACCCTCCCCAGGCTTTGCGGACCCACCTTCCTGCTCCCCAGATCTGACCAGGGCTGCTGGCCTCTGCTTTCTGCTTTTCCATGCTGGTGTTTGAAGAACTCACTCTGAGCTCTGTGGCCTGGAAATAAATATTCCAACCCCCAGAATCAACCTCCTCTTAGAGAAACGGCAGGGAGAGCACCATCCAAGGAAATCCTGACCTCTTCAGCTTACCCTGGCACTGGTGTGGCTCTGTGTCCCCACCCAAACCTCATCTCCAACCGTAATCCCCACGTGTGGAGGATTGGGGCATGGGGGCGGTTTTCCCCAGGCTGTTCTCGTGACAGTGAGTGAGTTCTCGTGAGATCTGATGGGTTTCGGTGTCTGGAAGCTCCTCCTTCCCTCTTCTCTTTCCTGCTGCCTTGTGAAGAAGGCACTTGCTTCTCCTTCATGATTGTAAGTTTCCTGAGGCCTCCCAAGCCATACAGAACCGTGAGTCAATTAAACCTCTTTCTTTATAAATTACCCAGTCTCTGGTATTTCTTTTATCTATACTGCTATGAAGTATTTCTTTTCTTTTTTTTTTTTTTTTTTTTTGAGGTGGAGTCTTGCTCTGTCGCCCAGGCTGGAGTGCAGTGGCCGGATCTCAGCTCACCGCAAGCTCCACCTCCCGAGTTCCCGCCATTCTCCTGCCTCAGCCTCCCAAGTAGCTGGGACTACAGGCGCCCGCCACCTCGCGCAGCTAGTTTTTTGTATTTTTAGTAGAGACGGGGTTTCACTGTGTTCGCCAGGATGGTCTCGATCTCCTGACCTTGTGATCCGCCCGTCTCAGCCTCCCTGAAGTATTTCTTTATAGCAGTGTGCAAATGGCTTATCTTGCATCACTTTTGGAGGAGGGTTTCTGTGGTTCTTGCCTCCTCACAGCCGTTATACTTTCAAAGAACAGAGATCACATCTTCCCGGTTCAACCAAGAGTCACCAAGCACGAGGCCAAGCAGACAAGAACCACAGCTCCTGCCTCCTATCTCCCACAGCTCCTGCCTCCTATCTCCCACAGCTCCTGCCTCCTATCTCCCACAGCCCCTGCCTCCTGTCTCCCACAGCCCAGCTCTCCGGACCACAGAACTGACCACCGCCAAGGCGCACTCACATACTGTCCCGAACCACATCTGGAATCCACAGCAGGATGAGGTCAGGGTATCGCTGGGGATCTAATCTCATTCTTAGAATTCTCCTGATCCCCATGGCATCTCTGAGATGAGATGCAATTCTGGTCTCCTCTGAGCCTGGGCCACCCACCAGGACTAGCCCCTGGGAGGAAAGAGCTCTAGGAAGAGCCACAGGTCATCTGGCGAAGGTCTCAAACCCAGAGGCCTTCAGGGGCCAGAGAGGATATAGGCTCCAAGACTAAATGGGAGTGGGGAGGGGACATTCCCCCTAAAGAGTATTGAAATATTTTTTTAACATCACATTGGCCAAATAAAACATATTTGAAAACGAACTCAGCCCACCCCACCAATGTGTGATCCTCAATGAAGTAAACCCAACTCCTCCACTAGCCCCATCTCATTCCTCTTTCCCCCTCCACCTCCAATGCCACTGGCCTCTCTTCTCCATCTTCTATCCTCCTTCCCTCTTTTTCCCTCCCCACCTCCGATTTCCTTTCTCCCAAATTCCTCCTCTACAGCAGATGACGGCACCCGGCCATCCACCCCCACTTCTGGCTTCCCGTGTAGAGACAACCAGCCCCAGCCATCCTATTAACATCTGACACTTCAGAAATTTCTCAGTCCTGCGGCCAGATCCAATCAGCTCAGCCGTGTCACTTGCTAACAAACCCGATTCGCTCGTGTGACTGAGCCACATTTGCTCCAGAGATGGGCCCTGCTTGATTCCCACGTGTAACTGAGCCACAGCTCGCAACACTCACTCCAGGCCTCTGGAGGTGCAGACCCTGTTACTCAGCCTGCTCTTCGAAGAACAGCAGCTCCCCTCAAAAGCACTCTCGGCCGGGCGCGGTGGCTCACGCCTGTCATCCCAGCACTTTAGGAGGCCGAAGCGAGCGGATCACGAGGTCAGGAGATCGAGACCATCCTGACTAACACGGTGAAACCCCGTCTCTACTAAAAATACAAAACAATTAGCCGGGCGTGGTGGCGGGCACCTGTAATCCCAGCAACTCGGGAAGTTGAGGCAGGAGAATGGCGTGAGCCCGGGAGGCCGAGCTTGCAGTGAGCCGAGATGGCACCACTGCACTCCAGCCTGGGCGAGAGAGGGAGGCTCCATCTCTAATAAAAATAAAAATAAAGATAAAGATAAAAATGGAGCACTCTCAGCCGGGCGCGGTGGCTCACGCCTGGAATCCCAGCACTTTGGGAGACCGAGACGGAAGGATCACGAAGTCAGGAGATCGAGACCATCCTGGCTAACACGGTGAAACCCTGTCTCTACTAAAAATACAAAAAAATTAGCCAGGCGTGGTGGTGGGTGCCTGTAGTCCCAGCTACTCGGGAAGTTGAGGCAGGAGAATGGCGTGAACCCGGGAGGCGGAGCTTGCAGTGAGCCAAGATGGCGCCACTGCACTCCAGCCTGTGTGACAGAGGGAGGCTCCGTCTCAAATAAAAATAAAACTAAAAATAAAAATGGAGCACTCTCCAAGTTCCCAGGCTGCACCCTCTTTCCTCCAAAATCACCCGGCTCTCGTCTTCAAAGTGGGGAGCCAAACTCTATGTTTAAAGTTGAAATTATCTTTTTAAATTAATATCTCTACCCCAAAGGCTTGGTTCTTTTTATCATAATCTTTTTCCTCACTGTCAGATAACTCTTAGAGAAATTAATATCTCTTACAGAGAGGAAACATTTCTCTAAACTTCAGCAACTCCTTCTGAGCCACTTGTTTATTTCTTCTTCACTGGTTAATGCAAGGAAAATTGAATTTAACTCTCTTTGTTACAGAGGAGCACAAACAGTGTGATCTCATTTATGTGTGCCTCTATCTATGTGTATGATGCCAAGATGTCTAGACGATTAGCAAATGGTAAGAATGGATACTTCTGGATGGTAGTATTATTATTAGGACATTATTCATTTTTTTAATTTTCTCTGTACTTTACGATTGCTTTAACTTTATAATAAGCATATATCATTTTATTTAAAATTGTCTGGGGTGTTTTATATTTGCTGGTTACTTGGACACACACAAAAAAAGTCTTATAAAAATTATCGAAGAAAACAGCTGGGCACGTTGGCTCATGCATGTCTTCCCAGCACTTTGGGAGGCTGAAGCGGGTAGATCACCTGAGGTCAGGAGTTTGAGACCAGCCTGACCAACATGGTGAAACCCAGTCTCTACTAAAAATACAAAAAAAAATTAGCCAGGCGTGGTGGTGTGCATTTGTAATCCCAGCTACTCCAGCTGAGGCAGGAGAATCTCTGGAGCCCAGGAGGCAGAGGTTGCAGTGAGCCAAGATTGCACCACTGCACTCCAACCTGGGCAACAGAGTGAGACTCTGCCCCAGGAAAAAAAAAAAAAAAGGCCAGGTGCGGTGGCTCACGCCTGTAACTCCAGCATTTTGGGAGGCCGAGGTGGGCAGATCACAAGGTCAGGAGTTCGAGACCAGCCTAGCCAACATGGTGAAACCCCATCTCTACTAAAAATACAAAAATTAACTGGGCATGGTGGCACGTGCCTATAGTCCCAGCAGCTCGGGAGGCTGAGGCAGGAGAATCACTTGAATCTGGGACGAGGAGGTTGCAGCGAGCCGAGATTGCGCCACTGCACTCCAGCCTGGCAACATCAGCGAATTTCCGTCTCAAAAAAAAAAAAAGAAAGAAAGAAAGAAAATATTGGGCGCTTTTTTGTTCATTGCCACATCCTTAAGGCTGGATCAATCAATGAGGATTCATTGATAACCTATTGTGAGTATTTATTAAGCACCAACTACTAAGTGTTTATGAAGCACCTGCCATGGGCCCCATATGTACCAGGTCCCGGGGCAGCAGGGATGGGAAGGTCATGCTCTGCCCCATTTGTGTGAGCTGGAGCTGCACCAGGTCTTCCCAGCCCCACCACACCCTGTACCTCACACAGAGACGCAGTCTCACCTGAATGACACTCAACTACACAAGGAGGAGCAGGTGCTGGCAGAGCTCAGCGCCTCACCAAGCTCCCGCCAGGAGCTCCCAGGAGAGGGCAGCCCTGACCCCGTAATGGTGGCCCCCAAAAACATAAGTGTGTATCCAGGAACCTGAGCGTGTAACCTTACTCGGAAAAAGGGTCTTTACCCATGCTGCAGTCTGAATGCACATGTCCCTCCCAAGGTGACGGTATGAGAAGGTGAGGTCTGGGGAGGTGACCAGGTAATAAAGTTTTCACCCTCATGGACTGGATTAACGTCCTCGTAGAAGGCCTGGGGGGACTAGGGAATCCCTCCTGTCCTTCCGCCTTCCTCCCTGCGAGGACACTGCAAGAAGGAGTCATCTAAGACGCAGAATGTGGGCCTTCATCAATGAGTCTCTTGAAGCCTTGATCTGGGATTTCCCGGCCTCCAGCATGGTGAGAAATAAATGGCTATTGTTTGTAAATTACCAAGTCTAAAGTATTTTTGTTGTGACAGTCGGAAGAGACTGAAATAACAGATATAATTTTAAGATACGAAGGAGTTTGAGACGAGATCATTCTGGATTACCCGGGTGGGCTCTAAATCCAAAGACAAGTGTCTTAAAAGAGACACACAGAGGAGAGACCCCCAGGGAGGAGAGGAGGGAGCCACATGAAGAAGACGGAGGAAGAGAGCAGAGTCCCCAGCCAGAGACGGGCCTGGAGCCACCAGGCGCTGGAAGAGACAGGCAAGGAGCTTCCCCCGAGCCTCTGATGGGAGCATGGCCCTGTTGACACCTTAATTCCAGACTTCTGGCCTCCAGAGCTGTGAGAAAATAAATTCCTGGCTGGGTACGGTGGCTCATGCCTATAATCCCAGGACTTTGGGCGGCTGAGGCGGGTGGATCACCTGACATCAGGAGTTCAAGATCAGCCTGGCCAACGTGGCGAAACACCGTCTCTACTAAAAATACAAAAAATTAGCCGGGTGTGGTGGCTGGTGTCTGTAATCCCAGCTGCTTGGGAGGCTGAGGCAGGAGAATTGCTTGAATCCAGGAGGCAGAAGGTGCCGTGAGTCAAGATCCCGCCACTGCACTCCAGCCTGGGTGACAGAGTGAGACTCTGTCCCAAAAAAGAAAAAAAAAAAGAAAGAAAAGAAAATAAATTCCTTTTATCCTTTTATTTCAATCCATCAAGTTCATAGCAATTTGCTATATAGCAACCCTAGGAATCCAATCTACCTGAAACTCCATCTCCATACTCGGCCAAGAGCACAGATCTGCTGGGGGCCCCGGGGCAAAAAGCCAGCAGGAGGGGCACGCACAGGAGGAACCCACTGAGGCACAGATCTACGCAGGGTACATCCCTTCAGGAAGCAACACAGAACCCACCATCCACTGGCCTCTGAAGCCCCAGACACAGCAGGCTTGAGTGTCAGGTAAATGACACTCGTGGATGGGGGTAGCGGGTGGGGGTGGATAGCAGCACACAGAATCTGGCAGCATCCCACTGCTGGGCCGGTCTCAGTGGAGAAGAGTCTATGGCGGCTGGCAGAGAAGAAGAGCGGGATTATCAATGGAACCACCCTCCGCGTGTTTGGCATATTGACCATGATAACAACCACTAGTGTCCCTTATGTGCTGATATTCGACACCTGCAGGAAGCCTGGCACTTTACAGAGCCCTTGTCCGCCTGCTTCCTCCTTTAATCCTTGCAGTCACCCTACAGGGTAAGCTCCGTTCTATAAATGAAGAAACCGAGGTTCACAGAAGATGACTGAACTGCACGATGTCACACAGCTGGTTTCTAAATCCCAGGAAGAGGCAAGACCCAGACCCAGCACCATTCCGTGGGGGAGGTAGGACCTGAAAACAGGCAGGGACGTCACAGACCCAAGGACTAAGTTCTGGGGTGGGATGGCTGGTCAGGCCTCCAACGGCAGGTGGGATGCCTGGGGCGGGGCGGGGGGCGCTGGGAACATCCCCTGGGCGACACCCTGAATGCCAAGTGCTCTATAAATCTTCTGAACGCCAGCGAAGTGAGCCAGAGCCGAGCCCTCACCAACAGGCAGAAAGAGGCGAAGAGCACGACAAGAAAAAGGGAGAGGACAGCCTGGGAACACAGGGAGACCCCGCCTCTACAAATTAAAAAAATATATACCTGTTTAAGCCTAGCAGGGTGTGGCGGTGGACACCTGTGGTCCCAGCTCCCTGGGAGGCTGAGGTAGGAGGACTGCTTGGGCCCAGAAGGTCAAGGCTGCAGTGAGCCCTGATTGTACCACTGCACTCGAGTCTGAGTGACAGAGAACCTGTCTCAAACAAAAAGAAAAAAGGAGGCTAGACATGGTGGCTCATGCCTGTAATCCCAGCACTTTGGGAGGGCCGAGGCGAGTGGATCACCTGAGGTCAAGAGTTGGAGACCAGCCTGGCCAACATGGCAAAATGCCATCTCTACTAAAAATATAAAAATTAACCGGGTGTGGTGGCAGGTGCCTATAATCCCAGCTACTTGGGAGGCTGAGGTAGGAGAATTGCTTGAACCCAGGAGGCAGACGTTGCAGTGAGCCGAGATCGTGCCACTGCACTCCAGCCTGGGCAACAGAGCAAGACTCCATCTCAAAAAATTAAAAAAAAAAAAAAGAGAGAGAAAAGGAAAAAGGAGAGGGTGAAGGAAGGAGGGCCTGGCAGCTGGTCACCTTTACCATCAGCCCAGACCCCCAGACCATGGGCCACTCAGGCTGAAAGGGCAGCTGTACCCCTGCCTGGCCCCCCATGGCTTTTAGGCCCTGCACCCCCCCCCACTTTCTCATGTTCCCCACAACGTCAACATCTATCCCCGAAATACAGACTCATTGTAATATCAGCTGCAGGCAAAAGGAGTTAGAAAAGAAACTTCTGATGAGGACAAACTGCTCATAAAACATATTCCAAGGCCAGCCTCAGGCCTCTCCACAACCCCGAATTACCCAAGTCTCGACTCAGTCTCAAAAACTGTTATGAAGATGGCGACCCTGCAGGTTCTTTCTGGCTCCCCCCACCGGGGGCCCCCTGTTTAGGTCAGATTCAGAAGGCAAGAGTTGGAAGCACAACTCAGAAAGATGTTCTTTCCTCCAGGTCTGGCTCAGATGCTGGGCTGGATCCTGGTTTTTAGCCTTTTTCCAAGACCCTCAAGGGCATCCACATTTATCAGGCAGGGTTTTGAGTCTGATACACAAGGCTCCTGTAGGGCGACTCACACAAAATGTCAATCCTTGTTCATTCCACAGACAGGCCCCTCAGCTGCGGGCACCTGGCAGGGCAGAAATCAGGGCATCCTGACAAACTATATTCACAGAAAACCTGGTGTACTTCTCCCCAGATGGTCTCTCTAAGCATTGCTATTCTCTGCACATTTCAGAAACACAGTTTTTTGGAGGAATAATAATGACTGATACTTATGTAGCACTTACTGCACACCTCTGTTCTAAGCGATAAAGGCATATCATCTCAATTAATCTTCACTACAGCCACACAGGGCAGGTACCCTTATTATCCTTGATATAGTTTGGGTTTGTGTCCCCACCCAAATCTCACATGAGACTGTAACCCTCAGTGCTGGAGGTGGGGCCTGCTGGGAGCTGACTGGACCACAGGGTGGATTTCTCATGAATGGTTTAGCACCATCCCCTCCCTGGTGCTGTCCTCGACTTTGTGAGTGAATTCTCATGAGATCTGGTTTAAAAGTATGTGGCACCCTCCCTCGCTCCCTTGCTCCCGTTCTGGCCCTGTGACGTGCCTCCTCCCACTTTGCCTTCAGTCATAAATAAAAGTTTCCTGAGGCACCCCAGCAGCCAAGCAGATGCCAGCATCACGCTTCCTGTACAGCCTACAGAACTGTGAGCCAGTTAAACTGCTTTTTTTTTTTTTTTTTTTTTTTTTCAGATCGAGTCTCCCTCAATTGCCCAGGCTGGCACGATCTCAACTCACTGCAACCTCCATCTCCCGGGTTCAAGTGATTCTCCTGCCTCAGCCTCCTGAGTAGCCAGGATTACAAGCGCCCGCCACCATGCCTGACTAATTTTTATATTTTTAGTAGAAACAGGGTTTTACCATATTGGCCAGGCTGGTCTTGAACTCCTGACCTCATGATCCGCCCACCTCAGCCTTCCAAAGTGCTGGGATTACAGGTGTGAGCCACCACGCCTGGCCAAACCTCCTTTCTTTATAAATTATCCAGTCTCAGGTATTACTTTAGAGCAATGCGAGACAGGACTAATACATCCCTATTCTACAAAAGAGGAAATGAGATGCACAGAGGTTATATAGCTAAGAAGTGGGTAAACTTTGGCCAGGTGCCCTGGCTTATGCCTGTAATCCCAGCACTTCCAGGAGGCCGAGGCAAGTGGATCACCTGAGGTCAGGAGTTCGAGACCAGCCTGGTCAACATGGTTAAATGCCATCTGCACTAAAAATACAAAAATTAGGCCGGGCGCGGTGGCTCAAGCCTGTAATCCCAGCACTTTGGGAGGCCGAGACGGGCGGATCACGAGGTCAGGAGATCGAGACCATCCTGGCTAACATGGTGAAACCCCGTCTCTACTAAAAAAATACAAAAAACTAGCCAGGCGACATGGTGGGCGCCTGTAGTCCCAGCTGCTTGGGAGGCTGAGGCAGGAGAATGGCGTAAACCCAGGAGGCGGAGCTTGCAGTGAGCTGAGACCCGGCCACTGCACTCCAGCCTGGGCGGCAGAGCGAGACTCCGTCTCAAAAAAAAAAAAAAAAAAAAAAAAAAAAAAAAAAAAAAAAAAAAAATTAGCTGGGCATGCTGGCGCGTGCTTGTAATCTCAGCTACTTGGGAGGCTGAGGCAGGAGAATCGCTTGAACCCAGGAAGCGGAGGTTGTGGTGAGCCAAGATCATGCCATTGTACTCCAGCCTGGGCAACAGAGCAAGACCCCATCTCAAAATAAAAATGAATTTTAAAAAACAGGGGTAGGGGCTAGGCACAGTGGCTCACGCCTATAATCCCAGCACTTTGGGAGGCTGAGGCGGGAGGATCACCTGAGGTCTGGAGTTCGAGGCCAGCCTGGCCAACATAGTGAAACCCCATCTCTACTAAAAATACCAAAAATGGCTGGGCACGGTGGCTCACACTTATAATTCCAGCACTTTGGAAGCCCAAGGCGGGTGGATCACCTCAGGTCAGGAGTTTGAGACCAGCCTGACCAACAAGGAGAAACCCCAACTGTACTAAAAATATAAAATTAGCCAGGCGTGGTGGCGCATGCCTGTAATCCCAGCTACTCGGGAGGCTGAGGCAGGAGAATCGCTTGAACCTGGGAGGCAGAGGTTGCAGTGAGCCGAGATCGTGCCACTGCCCTCCAGCCTGGGCAAGAAGATCTAAACTCTGTCTCAAAAAAAAAAAAAAAAAAAAAGGCTGGGCGCGGTGGCTCAAGCCTGTAATCCCAGCACTTTGGGAGGCCGAGACGGGCGGATCACGAGGTCAGGAGATCGAGACCATCCTGGCTAACACGGTGAAACCCCGTCTCTACTAAAAATACAAAAAACTAGGCGGGCGAGGTGGCGGGTGCCTGTAGTCCCAGCTACTCGGGAGGCTGAGGCAGGAGAATGGCGTAAACCCGGGAGGCGGAGCTTGCAGTGAGCTGAGATCCGGCCACTGCACTCCAGCCTGGGCGACAGAGCGAGACTCTGTCTCAACAACAACAACAAAAAAAAAAAAAGAAGAAGAAGAAGAAGAAGAACTGGGAAGCTTTAACCCCAGGCAGACTGGCTCCAGACACTGTATTCTTAGCTACAACTCTCTATTGCTTCAAGTTCTTAAGAAGAACCTCAGAGGGGCCCAGGACCAGGTCAAAGGAGCTGGATTAATCGCCCCCGTGGCCGGGGGGATCACTTGGCCAATCCAAAGGAAAGAAAGATGGGCTGGAAAATCAATGGAGAGGGCAAGAAGGTTCCCAGAAAGAGAATTCTGGGAACCCAGCCAGCTGTTCCTCCCACAAAAAGAGGAGCACAGCTCAGCTGGCCTAGACACCTAGGCCAAAGCCCGTGGCTTGTGCTCTATTAGCAAACTGGAGGAAGTGTGGCTCTACTTTGGGGCCTCCAGCTTGGAAGGCCAGGGGCCCGAGAATACATAGGAAGAGGCAAGGGACTCCAATGAGCCAGCTACTCTGGGTTCCCCAGAGAGAAGCCCTGACTGTGTGTTTCTCAAGGGCAACAACTGCACCTAGATCATCATTGCTGTCATTGTCATCATCGCCAAAGTCACAGACCATCACTGCCATCATCGCCATCGTCACAGACCATCACTGTCATCATCACCATCGTCACAGACCACCACTGCGATCATCACCATCGTCACAGACCACCGCTGCCATCATCGCCATCGTCACAGACCACTGCTGCCATCATCGCCATCGTCACAGACCACCGCTGCGATCATCGCCATCGTCACAGACCACCGCTGCCATCATCGCCATCGTCACAGACGACCGCTGCCATCATCGCCATCGTCACAGACCATCATTGCCATCATCGCCATCGTCACAATCCATCACTGAGCACCTACGTGTCTGACGCTCCACTAGCGACTTTGTGGATGACCTCATTACTGCTCACACCCACTCCTACTCACACCCACTCCTACTGGTGGCCACCATCCCTGTTATACAAGTGAAGAGACTGGAGGTCAGGGAGATTCAGTGACCTGTTCAAATGATTCATGCAAAGCAATCTGTAGAGGTGGGGACGACAGCACAGGCTTCAGAGCCACACAGACAAACCTGAGCCCACATCATGGCTCTGCCACTCACCAGCTGTGGGACCTTCAGCAAATAACTCAACCTCTTGTGACGACTTCAATCAGAGACGCCAGAAGGAATTTATCTCAAATGACAACTCCAACTGACTGCCAGTGGCTGCCTACAGTGCTTTGTTGAACAGGATTCTGAGACGATGTCTAAGCTCTTGGGAAAGAGGACCGTGATCAATTACCAATATCTGCCATGGAGCCGAACAGTGGACTGACGGCACGGACGTCACGTATTTTCCATCCCTGGTGTGCAGAAACACCATGGTGGAAGAGACACTAAACAAACACACGTGTGCGCGTCCATGCCTGGCAGATATTTGACTAAGGCACCAAAGCAATTAAACAAGGAAAGGAAAGTCTTTTCAACATACAGCACTGGAACAACAGAATATCCATACTGCAATTAAGGAACCTAGACCTCAACATACTGTCATACATAATTAAATTAAAACAAGTTTATCTTAGACCTAAAGCTAAAATAATAAAGCTTCTAGCCGGGCGCAGTGGCTCAAGCCTGTAATCCCAGTACTGTGGGAGGCCGAGGCGGGCGGATCACGAGGTCAGGAGATCGAGACCATCCTGGCCAACATGGTGAAACCCTGTCTCTACTAAAAATACAAAAAAATTAGCCAGGTGTGGTGGCGGGCACCTGTAGTCCCAGCTACTCGGGAAGTTGAGGCAGGAGAATCACTTGAACCCAGGAAGCAGAGGTTGCAGTGAGCAGAGATGGCGCCACTGCACTCCAGCCTGGTGACAGAGCAAGACTCCGTCCCAAAAAAATAAATAAATAAAAATAAAGCTCCTAAAAGAATACATGGAAGGAAATCTTAGTGAGCTGGGGTAAGCAAAGACTTCTTAGGACACACAAAGCTACAGACATAAAAGGAAAAGAGTCCATAATTAGACATCATCAAAATTAAAACTTCTGCTCATTAAAGACACTGTTAAGAAAAGAAATGGGCCAGGCGCGTTGGCTCATGCCCGTAATCCCAGCACTTTGGAAAGCCGAGGTGGGCGGATCGCTTGAGCTCAGGAGTTCAAGACCAGCCTGGGCAACAGGGTGAAACCCTATCTCTCTCTACAAAAAAATTCAAAACTTAGTGGGGCATGGCGGCACAAGCCTGTAGTCCCAGCTACTTGGGGGGCTGAGGTGGTAGGATGGCTTGAGCCCAGAAGGTTGAGGCTGCAGTGAGCCACGTTCGTACCACTGCGCTCTAGCCTGCGTAACAAAGAGAGACCTTATATCCAAAAACTAAAAACAAGGAATAAAAGAAATGGGTCAGGAATGGTGGCTCAAGCCTGTAATCCCAACAAATTGGAAGTCCAGGCAGGAGGATCACTTGAGGCCACGAGTTTGAGATCAGCCTGGGAGACAGAGTGAGACCCCATCTCTATTTTTAAAAAGAAGAAGGCCAGGTGCAGTGGCTCACACCTATAATCCCAGCACTTTGGGAGGCTGAGGCGGGCGGATCACAAGGTCAGGAGTTCAAGACCAGCCTGGCCAACATGGTGAAACCCCATCTTTACTAAAAATTTAAAAATTAGCCAGTTGTGGTGGCGGGCACCTGTAATCCCAGCTACTTAGGGGGCTGAGGCAGGAGAATCGTTTGAACCCGGGAGGTGAAGGTTGTACGGAGCCGAGATCGCACCACTGCACTCTAGCCTGGGCAACAGAGCGAGGCGCCATCTCAAAAAAAAAAACAAAAAGAAGAAGAAAAGAAATGAACTCGACTAGAATATGTAAAGAACACCTACAAGAAGACTACTGAATTTTAAAGCGGGGAGGAAGGGCAAAAAGAACTATAAGAATAGTCAATAAATAGTCAATATGAAAAATATTCAACATCATTATTCATGAGAAAATGTGGATTAAAACCACAATGAGACACCGTTCAAGTGGCTAAAACTGTGAAAACCAACAATGGCAAATGTTGGTGAGGATGTGGAGCAGCCAGACCTCCAGTGACATTGCCGGTGAGGATATAAAATGGCCTGACCATTTGGCAAATAGTGTAGCTGTTTCATATAAACAGTCACCAGCCAGGCACGGTGGCTCTCACCTGTAATTCCAGCACTTTGGGAGGCTGAGGAAGGCGGATCATTTGAGGTTGGGAGTTCAAAACCATCCTGGCCAACATGGTAAAACCCCGTCTCTATTAAAAATACAAAAAACTTAGCCAGGAGTGGTGGCGGGCACCTGTAATCCCAGCTACTGGGGAGGCTGAGGCAGGAGAATCGCTCGAACCCAGGAGACAGAGGTTGCAGTGAGCAGAGATCACATCACTGTGCTCTGGCCTGGGCAACAGAGCAAGACTCCATTTAAAAAAAAAAATTAAGTTCTAGAACAGACACAACTCATTTTTGAAAAAAATCAGAACACTGTTTGGTCCTCAAGGGGTTAGTTATGATTGACTGAGTCAGGACATGGGAACTTTCTGAGGTGGCAGAAATGTCCTGTTTCTTGATCAAGGTATGGGTCACGTGGGTGTATCATTAGTCAAAGTATACAATACAGTTAAGACTTATGCATTTCCACGTCTGCAAATTTTTAAATTCCAGTGACACCTAGAGTAATCTTCAAGAAGCATAAGTGAGTTGGCCTTAAAATATGAATAGAATCAGGGAAAACATGCACATGCTCAGGTGTGCACAGGTGAGGAGGGAGACGCGTGCAGGTACATAGGTGCACATGCAGACATCTTCATGTTCTTTTTTCTTTTTCTTTCTCTTTTTTTTTTTTTGTTTTGAGACAGTCTCGCTCTGTCGCCCAGCTTGGAGTGCAGTGGCATGATCTCGGCCCACTGCAAGCCCCGCCTCCCGGGTTCACACCATTCTCCTGCCTCAGCCTCCCGAGTAGCTGGGACTACAGGAGCCCATCACCACGCCCGGCTAATTTTCTTTTGTGTTATTAGTAGAGATGGGGTTTCACCGTGTTAGCCAGGATGGTCTCGATCTCCTGACCTCGTGATCTGCCCGCCTCGGCTTCCCAAAGTGCTGGGATTACAGGCGTGAGCTACCGCGCCTGGCCTCTTTTTCTTTTTTTTGAAACCGGGTTTTGCTCTGTCACCCAGGCTAGAGTGCAGTGGCGCAATCCTAACTCACTGCAAGCTCCATCTCCTGGGCTCAATCTATCTTCCCACCTTGGCCTCCAGAGTAACTGAGGCTATAGGCATGAAATACCAGGCCCAGCTAATTTTTTAACTTTTTGTAGAAATAGGGTCTCACCCAGGTGTTGCCCAGGCTGGTCTCAAACTCCTGGCCTCAAGTGATCCTCCTGCCTCAGCCTTCCAAAATGCTAGGATTTCAGGCACGTGCCACCACGCCCAGCCAACATCTCCATGTTCTTAAAGCCTCCTAGTTAGCATCCTCACCCTCAGTAGCCAAATAAGCCCTTCCTCATGCCTGCCTTAAATCAGATGTGAACTTCCCTTGGCTCCTGGATGCACTCAAGAGAACAATGGGCGGTGGCTCCTGAGGAGACGGCCTTGTGTCCCAACCATGTCCGGAGCGGCAACAGAAACGCAGTCGATGTAGAGACCAGAGGTGACTCTCCCAGGACCCACAGAGTTCCAGCAAGGGCCTCCCTCCAGCAGTAGGAATGTGGAAATAAATATCTGTCCTCTCCTGTCCCTGTACAGGGCTTTCTTTTTTTTTTTTTTGAGATGGAGTCTCGCTGTCTTGCCCAGGCTGAGGTGTGGTGGCGTGATCTTGGCTCACTTGCAAGCTCCTCCTCCCAGATTCATGCCATTCTCCTGCCTCAGCCTCCCAAGTAGCTAGGATTATAGGCACTCACCACCACGTCCGACTAATTTTTTGTGTTTTTAGTAGAGATGGGGTTTTGCCATGTTGGTCAGGTTGGTCTTAAATTCCTGACCTCAGGTGATCCACCTGCCTTGGCCTCCCAAAGTGCTGGGATTACAGGCGTGAGCCACAGCACCTGGCCTCCAAGTTTCTTCAAGAGAGAAAAACCAAACCTCCTGACTGGGCATGGTGGCTCATGCCTGTAATCCCAGCACTTTGGGAGGCTGAGGCAGGTGGATCACCTGAGGTCAGGAGTTCAAGACCAGCCTGGCCAACATGGCAAAACCTCGTCTCTACTAAAAATACAAAAATTAGCCGGGCATGGGGGCTCATGCCTGTAATCCCAGCTACTCGGGAGCATGGCACTCCAGCCTGGGGGACAAGAGCGAGACTTCGTCTCAAAAAACAAACAAAAAACCAAACCTCCTTGCTGATGTCCTTCAGCCCTTCCTGCCCCAGCCCAAAAAGGCTCCCGTCAACCCTCCCACAAATGCCTCCTCCCTTCTTCCATCCAAAGCCGGTGGATGTAAGGAGGGCTGACACAGTCACTCAACCCTGATTGGGGGATAGTCTCCTCACACAGCCTAACAGAAGAAGGAGACAGGAACCAGGAACAAACAAGAGAGATGAAATCAGGCCGAGGGCCGTGCTACAAGCTGGAACAGAAGCCCCCCACCCCACCCCCCAACCTCAGGGAGAGAGGGTGGCTGGTGGGCAATCCATGAGCTGGAAAGGGAGGCCCTGCCCAGCTCTGCCCAGAGGGACAGAGAGGGGCAAGGAGGAGGTTCCTCTGATCTCCATTCTCTTCCCTGGCATAGGGAGCTTGCACACCTGCCTTACCTAGCATGGAGGCGATAGGGGCATTCGCTGGCCGTGGAGAGCCACACGCCAAGGAGCGAGGGAGGAACAAGACTTTCTGCTGGTCCCTGCAGTGGGAACTTCAAGCCTCCATTATCCTCTTCCGGAAAGCAGAAGGTCTGAGAGCAGCTGGCCTCAGACTTGCACAAAGAAGGGTATGGAAGGCTGAGCAAGGACCACCTCCCAGCTGACCGAGCCAGCTCTGGGCCTGGTGCGGCTGCAGGGACAACGTCAGGTCAAGTGCCAGCAGAGTGAACTTCAATGAAATGCCCTGTGTCCTTCCTGTGAGCGCCGAGAGAATCAGGAGAATCAACACCTTTACTTCACTGGGCCTGGGACGGTTTTACTGTCTATGATCCCAGAGGGTCACCCCAACCCCCCATGCTTGCCCTTAGGGCCCCTTCTGGCTGCCCCACCCCACCCCACCCCACCCTCTCCCACCTCCCCACATAGCGTTTCCCCTCCTCTCCTCCCCACTGAGAAGCCACATTTCACATCTGAGCCTTGTCACATGCTGAGCCACCCGGTTTCTCCCGCTCAGTTAGGGCCACTGTAGACGGCAGGTTCTCTGAAGGTAAAGGACTGCAGCTTCGATGTGACCCCAAAGGACCCAGCACAATTCCAGGCACACCAGTGGCCCTCCCTAAATGCCTGCTGACCCACTGGGGCACGAAAACCAGCTTCCTAAAAAAAAAAAAAAAAAAAAATGTGGCCTGGAAACCACCCACGGCAATTCCCACAGACTCAGCCCCAAGCCCCTCTCCCAGCCCATCCGGCACCAGCCAGTTTGAGCTCTGGCTGGGAACTGGGATCTCATTCAGCCCATCTGGTCAGCATCTCTTTGGTTGCTTTTTATCAGCTTCATATTAGCAAAAAAAAAAAAAAAAAAAATCCCCTTGAAAAACAAACAGCAAAGAGGTGGGGGAGGGTGCATACAGGATGGGTAGCAGCAGGCACGCCAGTGAGGGTGGAGGTCCCGGGGGAGCGCGGGGGAGACTCTCAGGCTGGAGGCCAGCTACTGCTCAGCCAGCCCTTCCAAGTGGGAGAGCCACGAGAGGCTGTCCCTGGGCCCGCAAGCGTGAGATGAGCCGACAAGCACTTGACCAAAACTAGTTTGGGTCTTAGAATTTAACTTATCCTGGGCTGGGCGCGGTGGCTCACGCCTGTCATCCCAGCGCTTTGGGAGGCCGAGGTTGGCGGATCACTTGAGGTCAGGAGTTCAAGACCAGCCTGGCCAACATAGCAAAACCCCGTCTCTACTAAAAGTGCAAAAAAATAAGCGAGGCGTGGTGGGGTGTGCCTGTAATCCCAGCTACTCGGGAGGCTGAGGCAGGAGAACTGCTTAAGCCTGGGAGGCGGAGGTTGCAGCGAGCCGAAATCACATCACTGCACTCCATTCAGCCTGGGCGACAGAGACTCCATCTCAAAAATAAAAATAAAAATAAAGAATGTAACTGATTCTATTGACTAGAGAAGGAACACAGCTGTCTTCGGTGCTGCCTTGGAGAGTCATTTCCCACCTCGGGGCTTCCCGTTTACCTATGAAGGAAACGGACTGTCCATTCCCAAACTCCTGTGACTCCCAAGCTAATCAACCAAAGGGGTACCCCTGCCACGCCCTCCCTGAGCCTGCCCCGCCAAGAGAGCCAGGTGAAGCCTTCTCCCACTGCCCGAGGCTCAAAGAACAGAGAACCAATTCACGAACCCTCAGGGCCAGGGACCCTCGGAGAGAGGCCACCCTCCACCCAGGGCGTCTCTGGCCTCAGTGTGCTATAATAACCTGGGAGGTGTCAACCAAGCAGAGGCCTGGCCTCACCTCACCCTGTCCCTAGGACGGGGATGTGGCAGGTGGAGCCCAGGTCTGCTGGGATATAAGATCCAGCCAGAACCAGAGGAGTGGAGGGTCAGGAGCAGAACAAGCTCCCCTGACAGAGATGTCCCTTACAGTCAGCAACCATAAACAAGTCCCAGGTCCCCAACCTAAGCCAGGGCCTGGGGGCCCCAAAGAATAAGACACAGTCGCTGTGCTCAGGGAACTCAAGTTAGGGAAAGAATCGGACAGCCTGCAAGCAGGAGTTGCAATATTATTTCATCAATATCATCACTTTTGTGATGGGACAGTCCTGTGGTGAGCAGGTTGGTGGAAGGTGAGGATTGTGGTTTTAAACCCCTTATGGGCGGTTAGCTTTCGCACAAAGGGAAAAAACGTCCTCGCCATAGACAGACTCCTATCTGCGGCCACAGGCTGTCTGAGCCACAGAAGGAACCCAAATGACAGTCACAAAGAGACCCCTCGGGCCAGGCACACCACACACACTGACCCCCATCCCCAACCACAGAAGGAACCCCACCCAGTCTGAGTTCCCACGACAATCCCTTGCCTCTTCCTCTGTTCCCAGCTCTGACCTTGCGCTTGGGGTCTGGGCAGTAAAGTCACAGGCTGGGAAATTCCTGAGCTGAGCTCAAAGAGGAGAAGGACAGAACACAGGGGAGGAGGAGGGAGAGACATCTCCTGACTGCAGCTGCTGAGTTTTCCCTGAGGCTGCTCTGCTCCGGGCCTGCCTGAGGCCCCTCCCGACAGCCTGTCATGGGAGAGCACAGCAGGGGCAGGCACCCGGTGGATGCTTATAAATCATTTTTTAAAAGAATGTGTTAAAAATAATCCCTGCTGTGGTCCAGATTCCTGAGCACCCCTGCCTCACTCCCTCCTTTCCACATTTCCTTGCACTCCAGGCTCCTCACCTCACAAGTACTGTCTACACCCTCTGACTCTCACCATCTCCACCCATTCCTCAACACACGGCCGTCTGCTGTCCACTCCAACCCTCCCAGAGCTGGTCTGAGTTACATCCCCAGCAACTGCCAGGCCACGGAGCCCAGTGGCCACTGTGCACTCTGCACCATACTTGGCCTCTCAGCAGCAGCTGACACCGCTGTCAGTCCCACCGCCATGAAATGCTCCCCCTCCATGTCTTGGCCCAGCCTCCTCTGCAGGGACCCCAGCACCAGCCTTTACCTGGGGGGTTCCCTTGAGGTGCTGCCCCAGGAACCTCTTTTCTTGCTCCATCCTCTCCCTGGAGAGCTCACTCATCCCAAAGCTTCCATTCCCTTCTCTAGGAGAAGGGCTCCCAGATTTTTACCTCCAGCCCAGAATGTTCTTCTGAGCCTCAGGCATATCCAACTTAGAGCTGACCCCTCAACAAGGTGCGGTGGCTCGCACCTGTAATCCCAGCACTTTGGGAGGTCGAGGTGGGAGGATGGCTTGAACCCAAGAAACTGAGACCAGCCTGGGCAACACAGCAAGACCTCATCTCTACAGAAAATGTTTACATTAGCTGGGCTCGGTGGCACGTGCCTGTATTCCCAGCTACTCGGGAGGCTAAGATGGGAGGATCCCTTGAGCCCAGGAAGTGGGAGGTTGCAGTGACCTAGGAATGAACCAGTATCCTCCAGGCTGAGTGACAGAGCACGACCCTGTCCCTTAAAAAATTGTTTTTAATTTAAAAGAAGAAGAACTGAATCCTAACCCTCCCTCCTGCACCGACCTTTATCTCAGAGAATGGTTATCCCACGTATCTAGTGCTTACAAACCTGGGAGCCATTCTCGCCGCCTCCTTCTCCCCAAATCTCCTACCTCATCAATTTACTACCTGCAAAATCTGAGCTCCAACCACTTCCAAACCACCCCACCGGCCCCTCCAAGTCAGCCTTCCGTCCTCTCCCCTGGATCCTGCAACGGCCTTGGCTCATCCCCTCTCCACTCCGTTCCCTGCCACGCATTCGCCATATGACGCTGGGTGATTTTCCAAAAGTCTCATCTTAATCCTCTGGGTAATATCATCATGACTCCAGTGCTCCTAACTAGGAATAAACTCTAAAATCTTCAGCAAAATGTCCAAGCATCTGCTTGGTCTGGTCCCTGCCTACATGCCCAGCCTCTCCAACGCTAACTCTGGCTTCACCAGCCAGTCTGATCTTCTTCCAGTTCCTCTTGGTGCCGCCTTCTCTCTCTCGACTGCCTGAGGGCATGTGCAGAGGCCCACAGCAGTGCTTCTCAAGCTGCTGTGTGTATACAAATCACCGTAAAATGACAGTAAAATGCTGACTCTGGGCTGGGCACGGTGGCTCACACCTGTAATCCCAGCACTTTGGGAGGCTGAGGGAGGCGGATCACAAGGTCAAGAGATCGAGACCATCCTGGCCAACATGGTGAAACCCCGTCTCTACTAAAAATACAAAAATTAGCTGGGCGTGGGGGTGTGCGCCTGTAGTCCCAGCTACTCGGGAGGCTTAGGCAGGAGAATCGCTTGAACCCAGGAGGAAGAGGTTGCAGTCAGCCAAGATCGCGCCACTGCACTCTGGCCTGGTGACAGAGCAAGGCTCCATCTCAAAAAAAATAAAAAAAATAAAAAGCTGACTCTGATTCGGTGGCCTGGGGTGGAACCTGAGAGTCTGCATTTCTTTTTTTTTTTTTTTTTTTGAGACGGAGTCTCGCTCTGTCGCCCAGGCTGGAGTGTAGTGGCCGGATCTCAGCTCACTGCAAGCTCCGCCTCCCGGGTTCCCGCCATTCTCCTGCCTCAGCCTCCGGAGTAGCTGGGACTACAGGCGCCCGCCACCGCGCCCGGCTAGTTTTTTGTATTTTTTTAGTAGAGACGGGGTTTCACCGTATTAGCCAGGATGGTCTCGATCTCCTGACCTCGTGATCCGCCCGTCTCGGCCTCCCAAAGTGCTGGGATTACAGGCGTGAGCCACCGCGCCCGGCCGAGAGTCTGCATTTCTAAGGGGCTCGTAAATAATGCAGGTGTTGCTGGTCCCTTGGCCTCACTTTAATAGCAAGAATCTAGAACACTCTCCTCCACTCGGACTCCACCTTAGCCTAACTAGCACCTATCCAATTTTCAGGGCTCAGCTTAAACATCCTTTCCTAACAAAAAGCCCTACCTGACTCTCTCCGAGACTAGGTTAGAGTCCGCCCACCTCCTAACCTTACGTTCCCCCTGAGCTATGCTGTGCTTCTCCTTTAGAATATTCACCGTGTTTAACTGTCCAGCCCTCATTCCTGACATTATTTTTCCATTTTTGGCTCCCTCGCTAGACTACTAGGTCTAGGAGGGCAGGGACCACAACGTCCGGTTTACCACAAGGTCCCCAGAACCCAGCACTGGGCTGGCTGAGCATGAGCACATGTGGCGGAAAGCTGTGGGTCTTGCCTGCCCCACATCCCTTTCCCCTTCTTCTCATGGCAACACTGCCATTTTCCTCTAGGTCCTACCCCCCCAATTCTCAGTTCTTATGGTTTAGGTGGGTGGTCATGAGACCCAGGTCTGGCCAATCAGAGCCTTTCATCTCTCTGGTCACAGTGATTGGTTCAGGGACAAACACGTGACCTAAGCCAACCAATGAGCTTCTTCCCTGGGACTTTGTTAGAACTACTGGGGAAAAAAAAAAATACTTTTCTTTGCACTGGAGTTACTTTGCAGGTAGGAGCTGCTGTCACCATCTGGCCGCCACAAAGGCAGCTTGACAGAGAATGAAACCAACACAGAAGAGAGAAGGAATGAGAATGATCTCATGGATGCAGTCATGCCTGCCGTCTATGCTTGCAATTACAAAGGCAAAAAATTCCCTTTTATGCCTAAGCCAGAGTGAGTTATGTTTCTGTCACTTACAACCAAGAGTCCTAACTAATACAAAATTCAAATAAATACTGGGTATTAAATGAATTAAATTAGTGCATGAGTAAGTGAAGTCAGCCAAGAGAATTCAGGGACTCCTCCTGCGAGACTGTCAGAGTTCTCCCTGCAAACTCCTGCCATCCTTGAGGACAGAGACACGCATCCCACAGCCACCTTTGTAGACCAACGGGACACTCGGAATGGTAACAGGCTTCTTAGCATTACCCTGTGCAAAGGGCCGGGCTGGCACCTGGCTCAGATACCAACACTGAGCTGGGTGCTGGGGCAGACACTAGGCTAGTGAAGGTGGTCTGGCTTCCACTGCCCCCTGGGTACTGTACCCTGTCCTTGCCCCCCCGCCCACCGCTGACCACTTAACCCACCCAGGGCAGGCTCTGGCTGCCCCTCAACACATAGGCTCCTCGAGGCATACGGCATGGCTCTGTGTGTGATGCGCATCAGATGCAGGACAACAGCAGGACGATGGATGGGTTTTATCTGCTTCCTATGGGTTGTCATCTTGCAAAAGATTAGGTTTAGGGCAGAGGAGGGGTGATGCAGAGCAGTGAGGAAGAGATGCCTGATGATCCCGTGAGCCACTCAGAGCACAGCCCCAGGATAGAGAGAGGAGCTGGCCTAGATGTCCCCTCAGATGACTCAAGGGGCAGGTGACTTCTTCAGCGCTAGTCCTCACTCACCCCACAGAGTGTGAAGAAGGGAGGGAGGGAGGGAGAGCATGCCTGCCAGCCTATACAGAAACACTGGCTGAGCCAAAAGTCTTCTCTGAGGACCAGCTCAGGCCTGTGTGGCCATCCTACCAAGGCGTCGGACTGAAAAGAGATGGGGGAAGGTCATGGTGGCTGGAGGGCACTGCTCGCTCGGCTCCCGTCCAGGAGTGAGAAGGTCCTGGGCCTGGCAGCCTGGACTGTGGTCTCCCCAGGAAAAAGGCTCACAAAGGAAGTGCTGATAGGAAAATAACTGCCGCCCCGACCCAAACCTCCAGCCAACCTTTCCACGGGTTCTGGTGTGAACAGGCCCAGCTCAGAAGGGCCAGCCAGAGGCCGGCAGACCAGCATGCAGGCACCCTTCAAGTCCCAGGAGGGCCACAGCCCAGCCCCGGGCAGTCCTTCTGGGCAGCTGCCTTCTGTCCCCCAACTTCCTCCTGGCTGGGCTCCTTATTCCCAAACTCCACTACCAATTACCAAGAGTCCTGCCAACCCCATTTCAACCCCAGTAAATGTCCTCACCGCCCCTTGACACAGACACCCTGAGTCTCCTGTCACACTGCCCCCTCACTGGTGCTTAACTGGAGCTTAACTGGACGTCGCCTCCTCCGAGGGGTCAGGACACTCCACAGGCCCACTGTGACGGACGCTGCTGGGCCTGGAGCCGAAGCCACAGCAAGGCCTCAGGACTTCCCCACACGCTCCCTTCCCTGCCTTCCTGAATCGAAGCCTCTTACCTTCATGGTGGGAGGTGCCGTGAGAGGAGGGGAGAGCGGCCGGTCTGGGAGGGTCACATCCGAGCTGTTGGCCAGCTCCTGCTTCCTGTGAAGAGGCCAAAAGAGGTGAGTGAGGACCTGCCTGCGCCTTCCCTTCTCTCCTCCAAGAGTGACTAGGCTCTGGGACACAGTTTAACATACAATGCAGGCTGGGCTGAGTGGCTCATGCCTGTAATCCCAGCACTTGGGGAGGTCAAGGCAGGCGGATCACCTGAGGTCAGGAGTTTGAGACCAGCCTGACCAACACGGAGAAACCCCGTGTCTACTAAAAATACAAAAATTACCTGGGCGTGGTGGTGCACGCCTATAATCCCAGCTACTTGGGAGGCTGAGGCAGGAGAATCACTTGAACCTGGGAGGTGGAGGGTGCAGTGAGCCGAGATTGCGCCACTGCACTCCAGCCTGGACAACAAGAATGAAACTCTGTTTCCAAAAAAAAAAAATGCAGAAACCCTAGTTGGGAGCATTTTCTTTTCTTTTTTATTTTGTAAACGGAGTCTCGCTGTGTTGCCCAGGCTGGAGTGCAGTAGCGCGATCTCAGCTCACTGCAAGCTCCGCCTCCCGGGTTCACACCATTCTCCTGCCTCAGCCTCCCGAGTAGCTGGGGCTACAGGTGCCCACCACCACGCCCAGCTAATTTTTTGTATTTTTAGTAGAGACGGGGTTTCACCGTGTTAGGCAGGATGATCTCGATCTCCTGACCTCGTGATCCGCCGGTCTCGGCCTCCCAAAGTGCTGGGATTATAGGCGTGAGCCACCACACCCAGCCAGGAGCATTTTCTTTACTCCGATGCACCAAAATCTAAAGCAGTGCTACTCTAAGTATGGTCCCTGGATCACCAGCAGCACCTGGGAACTTGAAAGATATGCACATTTGCTGGTGCACACCAGACTCTCCACTGATGAGCCCGGGAACCTGCGCTCCAACGAGTTCTCCAGGTGATTCTGCCGCACGGTGGTCTGAGAACCACGGGGCCAAAGAGACCCAGGTGTGGGGCTGGGTGGGAGAAGAGGAGGGGAGAAACGGGGATTCATTCTCTCTTGAGCCCCTCTACACATACAGGCACACACACGCACACACACACGCACACACACACACAGGCCCTGGTCAAACAGCTGTCCTCAGGAGACAGGGCTGCCTGCCGTGCAACTGCAGGTAAAACTTAATTTAGTCCGTGTGGGCTAGGACGGTGGACAGGCAGCTAAACAGAGTTGTGTCGCCATGGCAACATGACTGCGACGAGTTTGCCGCGCTCACACACTCCCCACTTTCCATCTGGCCCTCGCTGGTGACCGGGGAGTGCTGTCTGCGGCCCCATCACCAGGCAGACTGTTTGGCATGGGATCAGCCTTCGGAGCCACGGCTGCACAACAGGGCCAGCTGGGCAGAGCCTGGGGAATCCCCGGGTGAGGGACTCCAGTGTCCTGAACAAGCCCTGGCTGTACCCAGGAGGGGACGAAGGGGCTGGGAGAACCGTATTAAAAGCCGAACAGGACCAGGCTGAGCCGTCAAAGCCCCCAACTTTACAAGCGTTTCCTCCTCTAGAGAGCCCCGCTCTGAAGCAGCCGAGAGTCAGCCCAACCCCCAGGTCCTGCGTAAATGACCAAAGCACCCCCACTGCCACCTCCAGAGAATCCTTCTGCACCTCTTCCCAGCCCAACTCCTGCCAGCAAAGCGACAGCTCCAACCCCGCACCTCCATGACGGAAACCCACCCTCCCTACAGAGCCCAGCGCTCCAGCTTTCCAGGCCCAGACCCCATCCTGCCTGGCTCCCCGTGGCCCACGGGGCAGGACCAGGCTGAGAACACTTCCACGCTAGATCCACAGGGCCATGTGTACCCCTGCCTGCCCCTGCGGTTGACCGCCCTTCCCTGGGGTCAACTAGGGAGCCAGATGAAGGGCCTGGGGACTACCTGGCTTGGCGGAGGACCCATTCCACCCTGTTAACCTGAACCTGGCAATCCCTGTCTTCTCCCCACCTCCCTTCCTCTTTCTTTCTTCCTGGCACTTGTTGATAGAAACTTTGACAGCTGGAGAGGGGAGACCCTCCCGCCTGATCCAGGGCTGTAACTGGCTCAAGAAACCATCAGAGCCAAGACAGCACCTAGGTGTGTGCACACACTCACACACACACAAAAGCAGGCACCAGCTCCTGTTACCTCTCAGCTAGAGCTGCCAGCCTCCTTCCATGTACGGCCTTGGACGTTACCACCGTAGGCTCCAGCCTGGCTGCTCTGCCAGACACTCACCTGCCTGTGCACACAACAGAGCTGGGTCCAGCAGAGGCTCACCGCCCCCCCCCACCTAGCCCACTCCCAAACAGCCACAGCTCCTCCTCAATGGGCCTGGTCTTTGAGAGCCATGATGGGGGAAAGGAAGAATGATCAAGCAGGAGGGCATCACCCTTGGGTCCTCTCAAGGCCCATGGTGAGGATGAAGGCTTCTCCGCTGTGAGGCTGGGAGCCTGGCAAGGAAAAGCATGCAGAGGGGGAAGTAAAGCAAGCCCCTACCAGATGCTATAAGGCTACTCTGGGCTTAGGAGAGGACCTCTGGAGATGGCTCACACGCACCTTGATGGACAGGAGCCCTGGCTCTCCAGGCACACATAGTCCAGAGGAGGACAGAGCTGGTTTTAACATCACCGGTCATGGGACGCTCATACGCACAGTCATGCCGTCTATTTCTCCCCATCAGGCACAAGATGTCCACGCCCATGGCACCAGATTATTGTCCAAAGCCCTGAGTCCCGGTCAAAGGGGCACAGCAGCCAACATTCCCTGAGCTGAGCCCCTCTCCCCTGCACCAGCCCTTTCCCCCTGGATGCTGGCTAAGCTCCTGGGGCCGGTCTCTCCTGGACACTGGCTAAGCTCCTGGGGCCGGTCTCTACTGGACACTGGCTAAGCTCCTGGGGCCGGTCTCTACTGGACACTGGCTAAGCTCCTGGGGCCGCTCTCTAGGAAGTGAGGCGGACTCTCAAGTCGGAATACAAGGCAGCTTCTGACCAGAAGGATTTCCCGAATGACGCCTGGGAACTTGGACGGCGCTAGAGCAGACATGAGCACCGGTGACCAGCCTCATGCAAGCTCCAGTGCTGTGTCCATGACTCCAGAGGGGGTGCCAGGGTGGGCAGAAGGCATGACCGCCACCCTCAAAAACATCTGAACTGGGCCCAGAGCGGTGGCTCACGCCTGTCATCCCACCATTCTGGGAGGCTGAGGCGGGGAGGATCACTTGAGGTCAAGAGTTCGAGACCAGCCTGTTCAACGTGGCAAAACGCCGTCTCTACTAAAAATACAAAAATTAGCCGGGCATGGTGGCACGTGCCTGTCATCCCAGCTACTCGGGAGGCTGAGGCAGGAGAATCGCTTGATCCCAGGAGGCGGAGGTTGCAATGAGCCAAGATTGCACCACCACACTCCAGCCTGGGCAACAGAGCAAGACTCTGTCTCAATAAAATAAAATTAAATTAAATTAAACTAAATTAAATTAAGTTAAATTAAAATTAAAATTAAAAAAATCAGAACTACACACAGGCTCTAGGTCACAAGGTAGGACCTACCCTGCCTTGGTATACAGATGGCTTCAAGTGGCATCTATGGGGGACAAGGGCCACAATGTACCATCCTCACTCTTGGCTCCAACCTTCCCTCTTGTTTAAGAGCTAACTGCCTGTTATGGGTCACCCTGTGTCCCCCAAAAAAGATATATTGAAGTTCTAACCCCCAGTATCTATGAATAGAATCTTATTGAAAATTGGGTCTTTACACATATAATCACATCAAGATGAGGTCAATAGGATGGTCCTTAATTCAATAGGACCAGTGTCCTTATAAGCAAGGAAGGCTGGCCAGGCGCCGTGGCTCACACCTGTAATCCCTGTGCTTTGGGAGGCCAAGGTGGGTGGATCACCTGAGGTCAGGAGTTCGAGACCAGCCTGGCCAACATGGTGAAACCCCCGTCTCTACTAAAAATACAAAAATGAGCCGGGTGTGGTGGCGGGTGTCTGTAGTCTCAGCTACTCAGGAGGCTGAGGCAAAAGAATCGCCTGAACCCAGGAGGTGGAGGCTGCAGTGAGCCGAGAGCGCACCACTGCACTCCAGCTCGGGTGACAGAGCAAGACTCTGTGTCAAAAAAAAAAAAAAAAAAAGAAGGGAAGGCAATAATGTGAAGAAACACACAGTGAGAACGCCTCATGACCATGAAGGCAGACACAGGAGCGATGCAGCTGCAAACCAACATATGCCGAGGCTTGCCGACCCTGCCAGAGGCTAGAAGAGGTGAAGAAGGATTCTTCCCTAGAGCCTGCAGAGGGAGCATGGCCCGGCTGACACCTTGATTTTGGACTTCTGGCCTCAAAACTGAAATGATAAATGTGGCTTTAAGCCATCTGAGGTCCTTGGTAACGGCAGCCCTAGGAAATGAATGCAGCACCCAGGCCCCAGGTTCTAGCCTTGACCTAAAGAGCCGAAAACAATGAAGATAAAATCCTGCTTCTGCCTCACCACCCCTGCTCTCATCAGCTCTTCTCAGCCTTGTCCTTTCCCAGGACAATGACATTTCCACGTGAGCCACCCTCCCAAGGATGACCAGGCACAGCCCAGCCCAGCCACCAGCTGGCACTGAGATAAGAGAGAGTTAAGTGACACAGTGCTTGATGCAATTCTATCCCTTTTTCTCCCACTCAGGCAAACATATCACACATGAGGAGGTGGAAGTGATGTGATTTTATCAAGGGATAACCTTGAATGTGCTCTCATTAGATGCACAAGGTAAATCCTTAGCCGAGGTGACAACTTCCCTGTGACCCACAGGGATCCATCTCGCCACGTGTCAAGGCACTGAGATGGAAAACTGCACCCCTCAAGCAACCCAGCCCCACAGTTGCACGCAACTCTAACGACGCAGGGTCCCAGACCCACCCAGGCGCCCACAGGGACCCATGAGAGGAGGGGTTGGAGATGGGGACAGCTTGGAAAGCAGAGAAAGGAAAAAGAGGATGGAGAGAAGCCAGAGGGGGAGAAGAGGAAAATTATGTACTCAGTTGAACTAAGAGAAGGGTGGTAAGGGCAGGCTGGAGAGGCGGGTCAGAGAGCCTCTGCCACCTGCGGGGGTCCTGGAGGTGCTGCCCATTCTCGTATGGCACTGATGTTCCCTGCTCTGGGATTCTGGGATTCTTTCCCTTCCTAGAAGCACAGGAGACACAGGGGCACACGGGGCGGCTCAGGGAGACGAGGACGCATCCTAGACAGCTTTGGCTAAATGCAAATCTCTAGAGTGGAAACTGAGGAGTCAAAGGCCACAATTCACCCAGACGGAGCTGGGCAGACCCCTGGGGGAGCCCCTGTGACAGCACCCAGGCCTGCAGGCTCCTCGCCTCCACCCTCAGAGGGCTCTGCCTCAGACCATGTGGAGGTCACTGCAACTGTCATGTCTCACACATCGCTATGGAGAGCATCCTACACTCGGAATCAAGGGACTCCTGGGTTCCAGTTTGGCTCTGCCTGCTACCCAGCTGTGAGGCCTTGGTTAGTTACCTCCTTGTGTCTTGTTTCCTTCATCTGCAAAGATGGGGTAATAATGTACCAAGGAGTTAAAAATAACAGCTGTGGCCGGGCGAGGTGGCTCATGCCCATAATCCCAGCACTTTGGGAGGCTGAGGCAGGCAGATCACGAGGTCAGGAGTTTGAGACCAGCCTGGCCAATGTGGTGAAACCCCATCTCTACTAAAAATACAAAAATTAGCCAGGCGTGGTGGCACACATCTGTCATCCCAGCTACTTGAGAGGCTGAGGCAGGAGAATCGCTTGAACTCAGGAGGCGGAGGTTGCAGTAAGCTGAGATCGCACCATTGCACTCCAGCCTGGGTGACAAGAGCGAAACTCCGTTTCAAAAAAATTAGTTAATTTAAAAAAAAAAAACAGCTGTGAAATAAAACATGAAGTCCTATATAAATGTAGACTATGATGATGATGATTCTTATTATTATAACTCATAAAATGTTGATGTGGTCTCCAAGGGGAGACAGACGCAAGGGTCCAGGGCTGTTTAAATGCCTTGGAAAACATTCCTGGCATCTCAAATGAGTACCAGTTCTAGCCTGGGGATCGACTCTCAGGATCATAACCACTGGTTAATAATCAACCACAGGAAAAACACTCACCTAGCAGCAGATGGCTCTGGGGCCAGGAGTAAGGCCCCTCCACACAGGGTTCTCCCAAAGCCTGACACTCCCCTTTTCTGCATCCCTCCCCACGCCCGCTCCCAGCCATCCACCCACGCTCAGCTACGCTTTCTCTTGCTTTCCAAATAGCCAAGCTACAGGAATACAGACAGCTGGGCTGCAAAGAGCTTCTCGGGAAAACCAAATTAAAAGGAACAAGAAACATGATTCATCATGGCCAAAAGGGGGAAGCAATCCAAGTGTCCATCCGCCAACGAACAGATAAATAAAAGTCGGTTGTTCCATCCTGTGGAATATTGCTCACCCATAAAAAGATATGAAGTAAAAATAATTAATTTTCAAAAATAAAAATAGGACCGTGAGAAGTGGCTCACGCCTGTAATCCCAGCTCTTTGGGAGGCCGAGGCAGGCGGATCACCTGAGGTCAGGAGTTCGAGAACAACCTGGCTAACACGGCGAAACTCCGTCTCACTAAAAATACAAAAAATTAGCCGGGCGTGATGGCGCACACCTGTAATCCCAGCTACTCAGGAGGCTGAGGCAGGAGAATCACTTGAACCCAGGAGGCAGAGGTTGCAGTGAGCCGAGATTGCACCACTGCACTCTAGCCTGGGTGACAGGGCGAGACTCCATCTCAAAAAAATAAAAATAAGTGACCGGGCGCCGAGGCTCACACCTGTAATCCCAGTACTTTGGGAGGCTGAGGCAGGCAGATCACGAGGTCAGGAGATCGAGACCATCCTGGCTAATACGGTGAAACCCCGTCTCTACTAAAAAAATACAAAAAAAATTAGCCAGGTGTAGTGGCGGGCGCCTGTAGTCCCAGCTACTCGGGAGGCTGAGGCAGGAGAATGGCGTGAACCTGGGAGGCGGAGCTTGCAGTGAGCCGAGATCATGCCACTGCACTCCAGCCTGGGTGACAGACAGAGACCCCGTCTCAAAAAAATTAATTAATTAAATAAAATTTTAAAATAAAAATAAAAACAAACAATGATAGCTTATGACTATAAAGACAATAGAAAAAAAAGGAATGAAGAACTGATGCATGCTACAACATGGATGCGCCTAGGAAGCACGGTGCCGAGTGACAGGAGTCAGGTACAAAAGGCCACATGCTGTGTGACTCCAGTTCCATGAAATCCACAGAACAGGCAAATCCACAGAACAGTGATGAGTGGTTGCCAGGGGCTGCAGGGAGACGGGAACGGGATGCAATTGCTAATCAATACTCCTGCTAATCAATACTCTAGCACCACTCCGGTTCACTACATGGTCAGGTTATCTCACCTCTCTGTGCCTCAGCTTCCTCATCTGTAAAACGGTGTGACTACTCTCTACCTCATGGGGTGTTATCCATAAGGCCCAGAAAGCACTTAGCACAGTGCCTGGTACGCAGCAAAAACACAATAGCTGGTCGCCTTGTGGCCAAGGCTCAAATCAACTGGAAGAATGGGTAGGGAGGAGGAGGAGCCAAGGCAGAAAGCTGATCAGAAGGCAGAGGTGGACAGGGGCAGTGACGTCTTCAGATCTGGGCACTCGCTGCCCCACATACTGTGGATGCTAAGCTGGGAGGCAGGGACATGGGAGCCCAGCAGCTGTGTGGGAACCGCCAGGCCCTGGGTATATGCACATGGCTCAATTCCAAGCCCCAAGGGGACAGACATGGAGATGAGAGTACTGATGACCCTCATGCCTGTGCTGGGGCCAAGGTGGAAGGGAGAAAGGGCATGAGCCCAGCAGACCTGGCCGAGTGTGGGGGAGAGAAGAGGACATTGGATTCAGGAACAAAAGGCTCCCACAGGCGGAGAGAATGGGTAGCTTGAGAAGGAGCAGGTGTTGCGCACCTGTTTGCACCTGGCAGGGCTGACCTTGGGGTCACAGCCCATCCCAGCACACACTCTGAGAGGTTTCCAGAGACTTGGGGCACCAACTGTAGACCTTTGGTGATTCAAAGCTCCCCAGATGACTGGGCGAGGCGGCTCACGCCTGTAATCCCAGCACTTTGGGAGGCTGAAGTAGGAGGATTGCTTGAGCCCATGAGTTCGAGACCAGCCTGGGCAATATGGTGAAACCCCATTTCTATAAAAAATTTAAAAATTAGCCCGGTATGTGCGTGCCTGTAGTCCCAGCTATTCAGGAGGCTGAGATGGGAGGATCACTTGAGCCTGGGAGGGCAAGGCTACAGTGAGCCGTGATCACGTCACTGCACTCCAGCCCGGGTGACAGAGCGGGACCCTGTCTCAAAAAAAAAAAAAAAAAAAGGACTCCGCAGAAAATGCAAAATGGCAATCCCCACCCCTAATTCAATCCCAGGGTTCACGGAAGCAGAGAGCAGCAGCCGTGGGAGAAAGCACCAGATACCACCCCACAGCCTCATCATGTAAACAAGCATGTGGAGGCTGGAGAGCCGAGGGAGCCGCCCAAACCCCACAGCAAGCCTCTCTTCTATTCTCCAAGGAAGAGGCCCCATTTCCAACTCACCTCAGGCCACATTTGAGGGAAGTGAGCAGCAAGTCTCAAGGAGGGGCCGGGCGCGGTGACTCACGCCTGTCATCCCAGCACTTTGGGAGGCCGAGGCGGGCAGATCACCTGAGGTCAGGAGTTCGAGACCAGCCTGGCCAACATGGTGAAACCCCGTCTCTACTAAAAATACAAAAGTTAGTCAGAAATCACTTGATTCCGGGAAGCAGAGGCTGCCGTGAGCCAAGAGCATTGCCCATTCCAGCCTGGGCAACAGTGTGAGACTCCATCTCAAAAAAAAAAAAGTCTCCAGGAGGATCACGTCAGGAAGCACGACTAGCTTCTGGACACCCATTTTTCTGTTTGTTTTTGTTTCTGAGATGGGGTTTGCCCTTGTTGCCCAGGGTGGAGTGCAATGGCACAATCTTGGCTCACTGTAGCCTCCGCCTCCTGGGTTCCAGCAATTCTCCTGCCTCAGCCTCCCGAGTAGCTGGGATTACAGGCGCCCGCCACCACGCCCAGCTAATTTTTTGTATTTTTATTAGAGACAGGGTTTCCCTATGTTGGCCAGGCTGGTCTCGAACTCCCGACCTCAGGCGATCTACCCACCTCAGCCTCCCAAAGCGCTGGGATTATAGGCATAAGCCAGCGCGCCTGTCCTGGACACCCATTTATAAAGTGTCAGGGCCCTCAAGTGAGGGGACAGAAAGGGGAGAAGGTCAAAGGGGGCTACTGGTCCCCTGCACGGAGCAGACAGAGAGCAGGAGGCCCAGGCTGTGCAGGAGATGTGCCAGCTGGAGTCTCTGCTGCAGGCTACGTGCACAGGACCACGTGGCTGCACGTGGGCACAAAGGGAGACTTGGGTCAGACTCTGGCTGCAGCTTCAGAAGACACTCCTGCTGCTCTCCAGGTGCACTGGATGAGGACAGCACTGTCCTTCCCTAGAGGACCTGAAGTCCTAAACTGAACCAGGACTAGGAGAAAGGGCAGGAGCCAGGAGGAACAGGACTCTGGGGGCAGACCCCCCACAGAACCTCTACAGCCCCTCCACAGCCCTCTGTTTGGGGGCATCTGGGCCTCCTTGTGCACGAGTCTCACAGTGATGGACCAATGTACCCACGCAGGCAAATCCTCACACTGGGAAAATAAGCCTTCACCAGACAAGCAGCTTTTAGAACTGACGCATGCTTTATGGTTCATACCCAAGCCAGAAGAGATTCCGAGTTCTATGTGAGCCTGGGGTCAGAGTCAGAAAATATGAGAGCTGGACCTCCACCCTGAGATCTCTGACTCCCACTCCAGTGCTCCTTCCCACTGCAACGGGAAAGCCAGCTCCACCCAGCCCAAGGACCACAGCGGGGAGCAAGGAGGGGACACTGGCCAACGTCTTCTTCTTGTGTGTTTTAAGTCTGAGTTCTCAGGGACTAAGGGTGGCGTCTCAGCATGGGAGGCGACATCTGTGAGATTCACAAGCATCTGAGAAAATGATCTGGGCAAAATGCAAAAAACCATCCTGCAGGCATGGCACAGCCACGTGAAAGACCCCAGTGCCAAACATGAATTGTGGGGTCATGGGGGTAAAACGAGAGAGGCAGAATCAAGTGCCATGAGGTCACAAGGAGGAGAGGGCTGGCTGTCCTTGGGAGACCAGCTACGGGATCGCACAGAAGGCAATGGCAAGGCCCAGAGAAGAGTCCAGCAGTGACCTACGGGAGAAACGGGGAAGGGGAGGGCACATAGGCAGAACACAGAGGAAGGCAACCAGCACAACGGAGAGGCCACCAGTGTTGCTGATGCCCAGGAGACACATCATACCATTCGAGCGCACAGCAGGCTGGCAAAAGGGGAGGGCAGGCCAGCACAGTGGCTCACAGGTGTAATCCCAGGACTTTGGGAGGCCAAGGCAGGTGGATCACTAGAGGTCAGGAGTTTGAGACCAGCCTGGCCAACATGGTGAAACCCCGTATCTACTAAAAATACAAAAAATTAGCCAGACAGGGTGGCAGGGGCCTGTATAATCCCAGCTACTCGGGAGGCTGAGGCAGGAGAATCGCTTGAACCCGGGAGGCGGAGGTTGCAGTGAGCCAGATCGTGCCACTGCACTCCAGCCTGGCAACAGAGCAAGACTACATCTTAAAAAAAAAAAAAAAAAGTGACAGGGGAGGGCAAATGCCAGCAAACAGGCCTCAAGGGTTAGGGCACTGTGTGAAGTGATCCACGTACACTATCTCATTGAATACCATAGTCCACTGAAGGAAACAGTATTAACCCCTTTTACAGACGGGGAAAATGAGGCTCAGAGAGGTTAACCGGACCAAGGTCATGTTGCTGGAAAGGAGCAGAGCGAGGCTTGGACACACACCTGGCTCCAGGGTCTGTGGCCTTAACCACGTGCTACACTCCCTCTGAGGAGGAGAAGGGGCCCGCTGGAGAGGAGCTCCCATGGCCCACAGCTTCCCAGAGCAGATGCGTGCATCCCTGATGGCCCCTGAGGGCACCTGGCATGGTCTTGACTATGACAGTCACTTACGGAGCTTTGACAGAGACCCTCTTTGTGGCAGACCACCCCGATTTTCCTTTTATGGTAGTGACGTAAAGGTGCCTTCTGAAACAAGTCCATTGAATTTTTAACACCTGAGCCAGCTGAAGGAAAACGTTATGGGCCTGAGACAGGTCACACACACAAACACTGGACAAACAGTGCCAGCGCTGTGCGGACAGTGATGCTGGGAAAAGGCGCCGCACGCCGAACTGTCTCTCGGGGGCAAAGGGAGGAAGCCAAGGGGCCGGAGGCGGGGTGCCCATGACCTGCAGAGCTTTGCTGGAGGACTCTGCAAGCAGCAGAGAGAGAACGGAGTGGCTGGAAGGGAGGGGTCAGGGGAAAACTGAAAAGGGGCCAAGGGGCGCTGCCCTCCACTGCGCTCACCGCCACAGAAATGACATGAAAGGGTCAGTCATAAGGCATTTCGGGAGCAAAATTAAGAGAATTTTGTGACAGAAAGTAAAGGAGGGGCTGAGAGCTAAACACACCAAGTGACCTGGGTTTCAGAAAATGGAATGACGGACGCTTCAGCCATGACACAGAGGAGGAGAGGCGGCTTTGCGAGACGCAGATGATAAGGCTCTCTTTCTGGACACACGGCAAGTCGGGAGCCCCTGGGATACCCAAATGGGATCAGAACAGCACTGAAACCTAAGCAGAAGGACGGGTGCAACAAGAACAGAGGTGGAAGCTGAGGCCATGGGAGGGGTGGAGGCCTCAGGGACAGCAGGTAGGGCTTTTGGGGTGGGTTGGTTGGTTGGTTGGTTGGTGAGATGGAGTCTCGCTCTGTCGCCCAGGCTGGAGGGCAGTGGTCCAATCTCAGCTCACTGCAACCTCCGCCTCCCGGGTTCACACCATTCTCCTGCCTCAGCCTCCTGAGTAGCTGGGACTACAGGTACCCGCCACCACACCCAGCTAATTTTTTTGGTATTTTTTTAGTAGAAACGGGGTTTCACCATATTAGCCAGGATGGTCTCAATCTCCTGACCTCGTGATCCACCCACCTTAGCTCCCAAAGTGCTGGGATTACAGGCGTGAGCCACCGCACCCGGCCTGGGATTTTGTTGTTGTTGGTGGTGTTGAGATGGAGTCTTGCTCTGCTACCCAGGCTGGAGTGCAGTGGTGTGATCTCAGCTCACTGCAAGCTCCACCTCCTGGGTTCAAGTGATTCTCCTGTCTCAGCCTCCTTAGTAGCTAGGATTACAGGTGCCTACCACCAGGCCTGGCTAATTTTTGTATTCGTTTTTTTTCTTGAGACGGAGTCTCGCTCTGCCCCCAGGCTGGAGTGCAGTGGCGCGATCTCCGCTCACTGCAAGCTCCGCCTCCCGGGTTCACACCATTCTCCTGCCTCATCCTCCCGAGTAGCTGGGACTACAGGCACACACCACCACGTCCCGCTAATTTTTGGTATTTTTAGTAGAGACGGGATTTCGCCATGTTAGCCAGGATGGTCTTGATCTCCTGACCTCGTGATCCACCGCCTCAGCCTCCAAGTGTGCTGGGATTACAGGCATGAGCCACCGTACCCGGCCTAATTTTTGTATTTTTAGTAGAGATAGGGTTTTTCCATGTTGGCTAGGCTGGTCTCAAACGCTTGACCTCAGGTGATCTGCCTGCCTCGGCCTCCCAAAGTGCTGGGATTGCAGGCATGGGCCACCATGCCCTGCCTAATTTTTATTTTTTATTTTTATTTTTTGTATTTTTAGTTGAGACAGGGTTTTGCTATGTTGGCCAGGCTGGTCTCAAACCCTTGACCTCAGGTGATCTGCCCACCTCGGCCTCCCAAAGTGCTGAGATTACAAGCATGAGCCACTGTGCCCTGCCGGCTTTCATGAAGCAAAAATGAACAGGAGCCCCCAAGAGGCAGGGAAAGAGAGGTAAGAGGGCAGCCTGCTGAGATGAGCTGGGAGGGGGGCGCCCAGGGAAGAGCACATGCCAAGCAGGGGGTGGCAGGCAAGTCCCCTCTTACACCAGAGGCTCCGCTTCCCCTGCACAGAAGAAATCATCAAGCCAGGTGCCTGTGCACCCAGCCCTTCAAATGCACGCCGTCACTCAGAAACTGCCGTCACTCAGAAACTGCCGACAGAGCAGTTCCCCTCCCGCGGTCAGCAGCTCTGCCTGGCACTGCCTGGCCTACGCCATGGTCAGAGCAGAGGCTGCCAGCGCACAAGGTCATAGCCTCAGGCAGCTTCAGAACCCACGCGCAAAACCCAGGAGTCACAAGGTGTGGGGTATCAGCATTTTCCCAACCCGAAAGCGCCTTTCACCTGGACAGCGAGGACAGGCGTGTTCATCTTACGATTCATTCAGTGTGGATGTATGACATTTATCACAATAAAAAATCATGTTTAAGCAGTGATAAGTATGTACCCTTACCTCCTTTAGGAGATATAAATAGAGATACTCTGCAGTCTGTTGAGGCTTCCAGGATGAACCTGTCAGAATGACCACACGCATTTATTATCCCACTTCTTCTGAGGCCCATTAAAATAACAGTAAGGGGGCCGGGTGCGGTGGCTCACGCCTGTAATCCTAGCACTTTGGGAGACTGACACAGGCAGATCACCTGAGGTCAGGAGTTCGAGACCAGCCTGGCCAACATGGAGAAACCCCGTCTCTACTAAAAATAAAAAAAATACTAGCCAAGCCTGGTGGTGGGTGCCTGTAATCCCAGCTACTTGGGAGGCTGAAGCAGGAGAATCACTTAAACCTGGGAGTCAGAGGTTGCAGTGAGCCGAGATCACGCCATTGCACTCCAGCCTGGGGAACAAGAGCAAAACTCCATCTCAAAAAAAAAAGAGGCCAGGTGTGGTGGCTCAAGCCTGTAATCCCAGCACTTTGGGAGGCCGAGACGGGCGGATCACGAGGTCAGGAGATTGAGACCATCCTGGCTAACACAGTGAAACCCCGTCTCTACTAAAAAAATACAAAAAAACTAGCCAGGCGAGGTGGCATGCACCTGTAGTCCCAGCTACTTGGGAGGCTGAGGCAGGAGAATGGCGTAAACCTGGGAGGCGGATCTTGCAGTGAGCCTGAGATTGCGCCACTGCACTCCAGCCTGGGCGACAGAGCGAGACTCCGTCTCAACAAAAAAAAAAAGAAGAAGAAAGAAAGAAAGAAAGAAAGAAAGAAAAAGGAAAAAAGAAATATGATGAAAAGACTAAGTTGAGGAAATCTCCCAAAAAGTAGAACAAAAACATAAAGATACAGAAAACAAAAGAGGGAAGAGAAAAAAGATCAAATAGCTGACCAAGAAAGTTCCCAGAAAGAGAAAGGGGAGGGGAGCTGGCAGCTGGTACCTAAAGCTGGCATCTCTTGGTATTGATGGCTTTGTGTGCTCCCCTCTTGAACCTGGGCTGGCCCTGTGACTCAGTCTTGACCAACAGAATGAGACAGACATAACATTACCTCACTTTCAGGAATGAGTCAAGGAGCTCTTGCAGCTTCCACCTCAACCTCTAGGAACATTTGCTCCGGAGAAAGCAAGCCGGCACGTGAAAGGCCTGACTGAGACCGTCAGTGCTGTGGCTGGGAACAGGGAGCGGCTGCATGGAGAGAGCAGCCCAGATGTTCCAAACATCCCCGTCCATGCACACGAAGAAACCACCTTGAACATCTCAGCTCCAGCAGATGCTATGAGCACACAGCCCAGCTCCCGGACATACGGCCCCAGCTGACTGTCGCAGTCATCTCCAGCCATCTGAGCCACCCAAGATGAGGTACCAGACATTGCAAAAGCAGAGACAAGCCATCATCTCCAACACGCCCTAGCTGAATTCCTCACCCGCACAACTCAAGCATCATAAAATGGCTGCTGTTTCACCGTAACAGAAAGATTAGCAGGGAAAATTTGTACAAGAACATCTTCCAGAACTGAGGTCCTGAGTCTCGGGGTCCACCAAGTACACGGCACAGTGAAGACACAAGATCCATCCCAAACACTGTCAGGACATTTCAGAACACCTGGGCAAATGAAAAATTCTCAATGACTCCAGAGAGAAAATATAAATACATACCATATACAGAGAAATAGGAATCTGGGCCACACGTGGTGGCTCACGCCTGTCATCCCAACACTTTGGGAGATCGAGGCAGGCAGATCACCTGAGGTCAGGAGTTTGAGACCAGCCTGGCCAACATGGTGAAACCCCGTCTCTACTAAAAATACAAAAATTAGCCGGGCGTGGTAACACATGCCTGTAGTCCTAGCTACTTGGGAGGCTGAGGCAGGAGAATCGCTTGAACCCAGGAGGCAGAGGTTGCAGTGAGCCAAGATCACACCATTACCCTCCAGCCTGGGAGACAAGAGCGAAACTCTGTCTCAAAAAAAAAAAAGAAAAAAGAAAAGAAAAGAAATATGAATCTGCATATCATCAGACTTTTCAACAGCAACTCTGGAATCTAGTAGGCAATGATGTAATAACTTTCAAAATTCTCAAAGAAAATTATTTTCAACCTAAAATTTTATACCCAGGCAAACTATCAACCAATAAAGACATTTTGAAATATGAAAGAGCTCAAAAAAATTCACTCCCTTGCACCCTTTCTTGGGAGGCTACTATCACTAGAGGATGGGGGGGCTCTGGAAGTGAGATCTCCTGGGGGAAAAAATGGAATTGACAGGATATCTGATGGATGCAAGCTTGGTGAAGATGGGGGAGGGAGGGAGGGGCTATCTATTAAAGTAATTGTGGTAGAAAAAATAAAAGTAGAAAAATAGGCCAGGTACAGTAGCTCTCACCTGTAATTATAGTACTTTGGGAGGCCAAGGAGGGAGGATTGGTTGAGCTCAGGAGTTTGAGACCAGCTTGCGCAATATAGTGAGACCATGTCTCTCCACAAAAATTAGCCAGGCATGGTGGAAAGCACCTGTGATGCCAGCTATTTGGTAAGCTGAGGTAGGAGGATCGCTTGAACCCAGGAGGTCAAGACTGTAGTGAGCCGTGATTGTGCCACTGCACTCCAGCCTGGGTGACAGAGTGAGACCCTATCTCAAAAATTAAAAAAGAAAAAAAAAAAAGAAAAAGAATGATAGGTCCATACAAAACAATACTAATGGCAGAAACAGGAGTTAATCATTAACTCCAAGAAACATGAAAAGTTATGCAAGAAATAAAACATGATTATGGTGCCCTCTCACATAACAATAAATAACATTTACACAGTCATAAAAAGTAAACATTGACCGTTGAATTGGACCAAAAACTGGTGCTACTGGGAGGATATACTGTGTAATAAGGGGTGCCATGTGTTGGCTGAACTCCCAGTAAGCCCAAGAAGAGAAGGAGCCTGTCTCACAGAGCCCAGCACAGGGGCGTGTTGAACCATCCATGCTAAGAAATCCCTCAGCAGACTGCAAGCACTGGGAGTTTCCCTATCACAGAGCCAACCGGCCTCCCAGCTAAGCCACTGCTACACTCTGCCCTAAGACTCTGTGTCTTAAGTCTTAACTCTTCTGAATAAGATTACTTGGTGACATAATGGATTAGGAGCTTCCATCATTGGTTCAAACTAAATAACGGTTTCAGTGGGGACAGACTACAGCATTTCAGGATAAATCTGCCTGGTCTATTCAATTACTATAATAATGTTATTCTCTATCTATGAAAGTCTCACTCATTAGAAAGACAAATGCATGGAGCTGTTTTCCGGCACTGAGACAGGGCCCCTGGCCCATCCTCGTTCCTCCCCTTTCTTGTTTGTGACCATGGTACATTACTGGAAGATGAGTGTCCAGAACAAGGGGTTCTACCCGTGACCATGCAATCAAGCATCGGTGACGTGGCTCCCAGGGACCAGGGCTAGGATCTCATTTCAACAACATGCTCTAACCCAACCTACAGAACCCAGCGTAGGCTGGGCGCAGTGGCTCACACCTGTAATCCCAGCACTTTGGGAGGCCAAGGCGGGCAGATCACTTGAGGTCAGGAGTTCAAGACCAGCCTGGCCAACATGGGGAAACTCCGTCTCCACAAGAAAAAAATATATATATATACATACACACACAAAAAAATTAGCCACACATTGGTGGTGCGTGCCTGTGATCCCCTCTGGAGGCTGAGACAGGAGAATCACTCGAACCTGGGATGCAGAGGTTGCAGTGAGCTGAGATCGTGCCACTGCACTCCAGCCTGGGCGACAGAGTGAGACTCTGTCTCAAAAAAAAAACCCAGCGCAGATCAATCAAACCTCCTGCGTCCTCCCAGTGCCGGCCTCTTTCTCTGGGACATTAGAAAAGCAAGGACAAGGTGCCTGCGAGAGCCTTCAGGGGCAATACTGGAATCTGGCCGTGGCCCTTGCAGGCTTTCATGGCTCTGAAGTTCAGAAAGAGGGCTCAGCAGCCAGGAGCTCCACTGGGTGATCAAGATCATCCACATCATGAGCAAAACTCACTCCCCCGGCCAAGCCTACCTCTGACCCAGAGAGAACAGAGGCCTCTGGCTGGGCTCTAACACGCACTCTGACCACTGGCCTGCCCCAGCACAGGGCCTGGCACCGAATGAACTGACAAACGTGTCACACATGGGGAGCTCCTAGACCCCAAGAGGTGGAGGACTCGGCTGAGCTGGCACCCGGCTCGTGGCCACTGCAGTTGGGTCCATCAGTGCTTTGGCTGACCTCATCTCCCTGCTCAAGAGCCTGAGACACGACTGGTAGGAACGTAAGTGAGCACAGCCACTGTGGAAAACAGCACGGAGGGTCCTCAAAACAGTAGACACAGAACCACCACGTGACCCGGCGATCCCACTGCAGGGCACACATCCAAGGGAAAGGCAATCAGTCCGTTGAAGAGCCTCTACGCTCCCGTGTTTACTGCTTACGACAGCCCAGGTGTGGGATGAACCTGAGTCCACCAACGGATGAATGTATAAAGAAAAGGTGGTATGGGCCGGGCGCAGTGGCTCACGCCTGTAATCCTAGCACTTTGGGAAGTCAAGGCGGGTGGATTATCTGAGCTCAGGAGTTCAAGACCAGCCTGGGCAACATGGTGAAACCCCAGCTCTACTAAAACACACACACACACACACACATCGCTGGGTGTGGCAGTGTGCACCTGTAGTCCTAACTACTTGGGAGGCGGAGGCAGGAGAATCACTTGAACCCGGAAGGCGGAGGTTGCAGCAAGCTGAGATCGCACCAATACACTCCAGCCTGGTGACAGAGCAAGCCTCTGTCTCCAAAAAAAAAAGAAAAGGTGGTATATATGCACGGTACTAGCCAGCCACAAATAAAGAACAAAATCCCGTCATTCATGGTGATGTGGATAAAACTGGAGGACATTATGTGAAGTGAAATAAGCCAGGCACGGAAAGACACACTGCAGGTTCTCATTCAAACACAGAAGCTAAAAAAGTTGATCTCATAGAAGTAGAAAGCAGAATCGTGGTCAGTAGAGACTGAGAAGGGCAGGAGAGGGGTTAGAGAGAGGCTGGCAAAGATACAAAAGTATGGATAGGAGGAATCATTTCTAGTATTCTGTAGCATTGTAGGGTGACCATAATTAACAATTTATTGTATATTTTCAAATAGCCAGAAGAGCAGATTTTGAACGTTCCCAATACAAAGAAATGATCAACGTCTGAGGTGACAGACATGCTAATTACCCTGATTTGATCATTACACGTTGTATACATATATCAAAATATCACACTGTACCCCCAAAATAGGTATAATTATGTGTCAATTAGAAATCATGATCATGGCCTGGGCGCGGTGGCTCACGCCTGTAATCCCAGCACTTTGGGAGGCCGAGGTGGGTGGATCACGAGGTCCAGGGATCGAGACCATCCTGGCTAACAGGGTGAAACCCCGTCTCTACTAAAAAATACAAAAAATTAGCCGGGTGTGGCGGCAGGCACCTGTAGTCCCAGCTACTCGGGAGGCTGAGGCAGGAGAATGGCATGAACCCAGGAGGCGGAGCTTGCAGTGAGCTGAGATCACGCCACTGCACTCCAGCCTGGGCAACAGAGCGAGACTGTCTCAAAAAAAAAAAAGAAATCACGATCATGATAAAAGCAAAAATTTTAAAAAGTCTGAGACAGAGTTAACCACTTCCCCACCAATTTGGTCTGTTACTAAGCTCCTGTTATTTCCTGGGGATTGATTCTGCTCCTGGCCTTGGGCTCCTTATCTGGACATAAATAGCAGAGATAAGAGTTAGGCCGGGCACAGTAGTTCACACCTGTAATCCCAGCACTTTGGGAGGCCGAGGCAGGAGGATCACCTGAGGTCAGGAGTTAGAGACCAGCCTGGCCAACATGGTGAAACCCTTTCTCTACTAAAAATAAAAAAATTAGCCAGTAGTTTTTGTATACCTCAAATGGGTAGTTCAAGGGCCGTGCAAACACCCACCTAGACAAACCTGAAGTCCACAAGCAATGCTGCTTGGGAAAGCGCCTGAGACAGGCATTACGTTTTTCTAAGAGAAAGTTATTTTTTCTTCGCTAAATGCCTACAAAAGTACCCTGTTAAATACCAATAACCCATTCTTGGATTGTTACAAAGGGCACCACTGACTATCATTCTGTTTTCTGATTTTTAAATTTTTATTGTAAATATTAATCCATATGGCCGGGCACGGTGGCTCACACCTGTAATCCCAGCACTTTGGGAGGCCAGGGCAGGTGGATCACCTGAGGTCAGAAGTTCGAGACCAGCCTGGCCAACATGGCGAAACCTCATCTCTACTAAAAATAAAAAAATTAGCTGGGCGTGGTGGCATGCACCTGTAGTCCCAGCTACTCCAGAGGCTGAGGCGGAAGAATCACTTAAATCTGGGAGGCGGAGGTTGCAGTGAGCTGAGATCACACCACTGCACTCCAGCCTGGGGGACAGAGCAAGACTCCAGCTCAAAAAAAAAAAATAGATAGATAGATAGACAGATAGATAGATAGAGATAGACACACATATATATAAATACATATTCGTTGGGAAAAAAATTCAGAGTCCAGAGGCATCTAGTAAAGTGGGCGGGGTGTGGGGAAGGCCCTGCCACATCTGCCTTCTGCTCTTCTCATGCAACATCTCAACCCAGAGCAGAGGCCCCAGGGGGCAGACCCGACACCTGCCACAGGGAATCAGGGCCGAGAAAACGCCGTCATTTCAGCCTTCCTGCCGAATCATTTCCAGCTGCCCTAGTCACCTAAGTGACAAGATGATGCATCATTGTCAATAATGCGGGCAGGGTCTATCCACAGACACAGCAATATTCTCCCCAGGAGGCATGAGATTGGCCTCGCCGGGCAGCTGGAGCCACTGAGAATACCAGGGCCCTCTTCAGGATCTCTGTCTCCCCTTCCCAGATCCTCTCCCTGCCCCAGTTTGTGCAACCAAATGGTGACAAGGAAGAGGCCACTCCTAGGCCAGCCATAAAATCACCCAAGTAAAAAGGCATTGCTTCAGCCCCTAGACTCGGAATTTAGTGTGCGTGGTGGGATGCGAGGAGCTGCTAAGGGGAGAGAACACAGAGGCTCTTCCTGCTGGAGGAGCCGGTCGTAGCTACGAGTCTTGGTGGGGCTGCCGGGCCTCACCATTGCTCACCTCCAATGTACTCCAAGCCCACCGGTCTAGCCTCCGAACACTGCCTGGCTCCTGTGGACATGCAGGGACTATGTGTTGAATGAATTGAGGTGCCCAGGGCCTCTGTTGAGTCAGTGTCCAATGAGAAAGCATGTTGAGAACCTTCCAGCCAGATCCACCAAAAAATGTCTATCTGCCGGGGGTGGTGGCTCATGCCTGTAATCCCAGCACTTTGGAAGGCAGAGGCGGGCAGATCACGAGGTCAGGAGTTCGAGACCAGCCTGGCCAAGATGGTGAAACTCCGTCTCTGCTAAAAAATACAAAAAAATCGCCGGGTGTGATGACAGGCACCTGTAATCCTAGCTACTGGGGAGGCTGAGGCAGAAGAATGACTTGAACCTGGGAGGCGGAGGTTGCAGTGAGCCGAGGTTGCGCCACTGCATTCCAGCCTGGGCGACAGAGTGAGACCCCGTCTCAAAAAAAAAAAAAAGGAAAAGAAATGTGTCGATTTTGCCCACCAGGCCGTAACAGCTCTGGGGCCGGGGATTATCTTGACCATCTCCATGTGGCCCACAGGGTCAAGGGCAGCATTCCCACCCTGTAGGCCCTCCAAAAATATCTGTTCACACAAAGACTTTACATTTGTGTCACAATTTGCTGTGACGCTTATGATTTCTTCCTCTGCCAAGCACAATTCTGTGAGGATGATCAGGACAAGGAGCGATGTTTTCATCTTATATATAGATGAGTCGGCTGAGGCTTGGGAAAGGCTGAATGACTTGCTAACGGGAACACAGCTAGTCAGTGGAAGAAACAGAATTCAAACTCAAGAACGCTAGGCTGGGCGTGGTGGCTCACACCTGTAATCCCAGCACTTTGGGAGGCGGAGGCAGGCAGATCACCTGAGGTCAGAAATTTGAGACCAGCCTGGACAACATGGTGAAACCCCATTTCTGCTAAAAATACAAATATTAGCCAGGCATGGTGTTGCATGCCTGTAGTCCCAGCTACTTGGGAGGCTTAGGCAGGAGAATCGCTTGAACCCGGGAGGCGATGGTTGCAGTGAGCTGAGATTGCGCCACTGAACTCCAGCCTGGGTGACAGAGCGAGACTCCGTCTCAAAAAAAAAAAAGCAACTCAAGAACTCTGACTCCAAGAGCTGTGTCTGACCTGTCTTGCCCATTCACACACAGAGTGAAGGAGTGAATGAAGAAGGATGAATGAAGAGACTACTGCGGCCCCTCCACACCCCACAGCGAGTGTCCTCTCAGCCCCATAGCAAAGCCTGGAATTCAGTACACTTAGTGTTCCCTGCCCAATCAGGGTCCTGGCATAGGAGGGTGCTTCTCACTTGCAGTGCACACTAGAAGTTTCTGAAGACCACACCCTGTGCCCAGTGCACCCCCCAACACCTCCAACAGGGCTGAACAAGAGATTCCCGACTGGCCCACAAAGGACACACCTGCTCTCCCTGGAGACAGACGAGGCAGACGTGGAGGCTGACAGGACCCCACAGGTCACACGGACGTGGGTAACCACAGGGGCCTGTCTAGAGTTTTTGCTGTTGCTCCAAGGTTGGCTAAAGTCTCCTAGGCCCCTGCCTGTCCTTTCTGGGTCCCTCCCTGGACCAGAAGGTGAGCAGGGAGTAGGGAGAAAGGGCCACCCACCTCCCTATCTGGGTCACAGCCTTGGAGCCCCGGCTGGCGAGGCCCCAGGCCACAGACAGCCGCCCTGGGATTCTCTGCCAATCGTCCTGTGGCCATCAGGAACAGGGCTGGCTCATGCCCAGAGCTCAAAAGCCGACTCCCAAGGGAGGTAACAGCTTTATCCCGCTCTAGACTGCAGATAGAAGAGACAAGTGACATTTTTAAAAGTGTTTGTTTTACAGATTTACAGAAAACAGGTGAGAGAAAAAAAAACAGGAGAAGAGAAAATGAGGGAGAGAGCGAGGAAAGACAGAAGGGTGGAGAGAGAAGCTTTTGAAGCTTTTAGATCGAAGGCGCCTCCCTCTCCACCAAGGCCAAAATCCATCTGTTAAAAGGCTGCCCGGCTGGGGAAGGCACCGAGGGCAGGGCAGCAGGTGGAGTGAAAGCCGGAGGAACGGGAACCGCAAAGGCTGGGCAAGGCCTTTTTAGGCCCTCCCAGAACCCTGAGAGAAATGCCAAGAATGGAGGAGCGTCCCTGGGCTCGGACACCAACCTGCAGACAGGAAGTGCTTTCCTAGCAGCCTTGGGGAGCTCAGGAAAGGCTTCGCTGCCCCCCTCAGAGCTGACAGTGCAGCCCCTGAATGCCCCCCTGCCAAAAGACCATCCTCTCCAGCACCCCAGCACCGCCCACGTGGTCTCCCCAGGGGGCTGTGGAGCTTGAACGCAGAGAAGATGGAGGTCGTCCCTGGAAGCTGCTCTGCTGCCCACCCCACCTTCACATAACCCCGACCAAGGTGACCCCGCAGCCTCCCTCAGAAGAGGGACTGCCCACGTCCAAGACCAACCGGGGCCCTCAGAGGAGGGGTCTCCATCCAGGAAGAGCACCAAGAACTTCCAGGTTCCCATTTCTTCTTAGGGATCTGTCATTCATTCCGCGAGTGTCTGTAAAGCACCCACGGTGTGCCAGCATAGCACTAGCCGCCGGGGACACGACACGAATCCGTCATGTTTGAGTCTCTACTTCCCCCACCCATGGCCTCCAGGGTACCACAAAGTCCTCACCACCTCCCTAGCTGTTCCAGCGCTCCACCCCGAAGCATCATCTCTCACCTAGACGATGGCACCCGCATCCCAGCCCACCTCCATCCACTGCACTCCATCAAGCCATTCTCCAGGAAGGAGACACAGGGACCACGCTGAAATGAAAAGCAGATCAGCCATCCTGGCCAACATGGTGAAACCCCGTCTCTACTAAAAATGCAACAGTTAGCCGGGCATGGTGGCGCACGCCTCTAATCCCAGCTACTTGGGAGGCTGAGACAGGAGAATCACTTGAACCTGGGAGGTGAAGGTTGCAGTGAGTTGAGATTGCGCCACTGCACTCCAGCCTGGGGGACAAGAGTGAGACTCTATCCCAAAACAAAAAACAAAACAAAACAAAATTAGCTGGGCGTGGTGGCGGGCACCTGTAATCCCAGCTACTCAGGAGGCTGAGGCAGGAGAATCGCTTGAACTGGGGAGGAGGAGGCTGCAGTGAGCTAAGAATGCACCACTGCACTCTAGCCTGGGCAACAGAGTGAGACTCCATCTCAAAATTGAAGGAAAAAAAAAAACAAAAGCCCAGGCCAGGCACAGCAGCTCATGCCTGTAATCCCAGCACTTTGGGAGGCCGAGGCAAGTGGATCACGAGGTCAGGAGATTGAGAACATCCTGGCTAACACGGTGAAACCCCATCTCTACTAAAAATACAAAAATTAGCCAGGCATGGTGACGGGCGCCCTGTAGTCCCAACTACTCGGGAGGCTGAAGCAGGAGAATCACTTGAATTGGGAGGCAGAGGTTGCAGGGAGCCGAGATCGTGCCACTGCACTCCAGCCTGGGTGACAGAGCGAGACTCGGTCTCAAAAACAAACAAACAAAGAAAGCAGATCACACCCACTAGGATGGCCATCATCGAGAGGGGAAAAAAACAACAATGACAAAGGTTATCAAGAATACAGAGAAATTGCAGCCCATTGTAGAAAAGTCTGGAGGCTCCTCAAAAAGTTACACAGGCTGGGCATGGTGACTCACGCCTGTAATCCCAGCCCTTTGGGAGGCTGAGGCTGGCGGATCACAAGGTCAGGAGATCGAGACCATCCCGGCTAACATGGTGAAATCCCATCTCTACTAAAAATACAAAAACAAAATTAGCTGAGCGTGGTGGTGGGCGCCTATAGTCCCAGCTACTTAGGAGGCTGAGGCAGGAGAATGGCATGAACCCAGGAGGCGGAGCTTGCAGTGAGCTGAGATCACGCCACTGCACTCCAGCCTGGGGTACAGAGCAAGACTCTATCTCAAAAAAAAAAAAAAAAAAAAAAAAGTTACACATACGACCCAGCAATTCCACTCCAAAAAACATTTCCAAACAAAAACATGTACACAAGTGTTCGTAGCATCACTATTCACAATGATCAAACGTGAAAGAAACACAAAGGTCCATGAATGAATGAGTGGATAAGCAAAACACGGCACACCAATACAAAGGAACATTATTCAGCCCCGAAAAGGAATGAAGTGCTCTTACTGATACGTGCTACAACATGGATGAAAGCGGGCTAAGTGGAAGAAGCCAGACACAGAACACCACCTGTTGTGTGATTCCATTTACACATTGAGCATCCCAACTCCAAAATGCTCCCAAATCCTAAACTTTTTCAGTGCCAACATGGTGCTCAAAGGAAATGCTCGTTGGCACCTTTCTTTCTTTTTTTTTGAGGCAGAGTCTCACTCTGTCCGCCAGGCTGGAGTTCTGTGGCACCATCTCTGCTCACTGCAACCTCCACCTCCCGAATTCAAGCAACCCTCCTGCCTCAGCCTCCCGAGTAGCTGGGATTACAGGTGTGCACCACCACGCCCAGCTAATTTTTGTATTTTTAGTAGAGATGGGGCTTCACCATGTTGGCCAGGCTGGTCTCGAACTCCTGACCACAAATGATCCACCCACCTTGGCCTCCCAAAGTGCTGGGTTACAGACATGCGCCACCACACACGGCTAATTTTTATATTTTTAGTAGAGATGAGGCTTCACCATGTTGGCCAGGCTGGTCTCGAACTCCTGACCACAAACGATCCACCCACCTCAGCCTCCCAAAGTGCTGGGATTCCAGTCGTGAGCCACCATGCCTGACCTCGGCACATTTCAGACTTTGAATTTTCAGAGTAGGGATGCTGAACCAGTAAGTACAATGGAAAGACAGCAAAATCCAAAAAATATACATAAAATCCGAAACACCTGGTCCCAAGCATGTCAGATAAGACATACCCACCCTGCATTATGAAATGCTCAGAATAGGCAAATCCATAGCGACAGAAAGTAGATGGTGGTTGCTTAGGGATGGGGGAGGCAGGGGAGGGAGTGACGGCTAACGGATACAGTTTCCATTTGGATGATGAACACAGTCTAGAGAATGGTAGTGAGGATCACAAAACACTTTGAACAGTGCTTGATGCCACTGAACTGTATACTTTAAAATGATTCAAGGGATACATTGTGCATGATGTGTATTTTACCACAATAAAAAAACAAAAAGGTAAAAAATAAATGTAAGGTAGATCATTCAATCCTCCTTCCATGGCTCCCATGACCACATGGCTCAAACCCAACTCTCTGCACCCCCTTGTCCCAACGGCCCCACCCAGCCTCATCTCCCACCCCTCTCACTTCCTCTCCGCACCTGCCCCAACCAGTCTACACAGCTTGTGGGTTCCTGTGATGAGGCCTCCCACTCACGCTACTCCCTCTGTCTAGACTCTTCTCCTCTCACCCACACTCCCATCCCACCCAAGCCTTCATCTTCCTGTATCCTAATCATCCTCCAGGTCTCTGCCTGAATGTCCCTCCCTTCCGTTGTCATCCATCAGGCCCCATGCTCTCTGCTGCTAAGGCACCCTGCTCCCAGCCCCTCAGTCGTCACAACCAGTCCGGTGCCTGTCCTTCCCGCTGGACAGTGAGCTCCAGGAGGGCAGGAAATCAGGCCTACCTGGTCCCCCTTGGATATTCAGCACCCACCCAGCCTGAAGGACCCTGCGGTCTCTCGGGAGACATGAACAGACAGCAGATGATCCCACCCCCCAGCCCCCCGAACTCTCCAAGCATTACAGTAGGGCTCAGGAGGAAAAAAGGAAGGGATAAGAGATGAGCAGGAGACATCAGTGGGGACAGATCTGAATGGAGGGAGAGGGCTCAAGGCAAGGAGGTGGACCCAACAGGAAGCAGGGATTTTTTTTTTTTTTTTTTCTGAGATGGAGTCTCGCCCTGTCGCCCAGGCTGGAGTGCTGTGGTACAATCTCAGCTGACTGCAATCTCTGCCTCCTGGGTTCAAACGATTCTCCTGCCTCAGCCTCCTGAGTAGCTGGGATTACAGACGTCCGCCACCATGCCCAGTTTATTTTTTGTATTTTTAGTAGAGACAGGGTTTCACCATGTTCGCCAGGCTGGTCTCGAACTCCTGACCTCATGATCTGCCTGCCTTGGCCTCTCGAACTGCTGCGATTATAGGCATGAGCCGCCACGCCCAGCCAAGGGACTTTCAATGTAAGAAGGGCTATGTGGCCAGGCATGGTGGCTCACACCTGTAATCCCAACACTTGGGGAGGCCAAGGTGGATCACTTGAGGTCAGTAGTTCAAAACCAGACTAGCCAACATGGTGAAACCCCATCTCTACTAAATTCACAAAAATTAGCCAGTTGTGGTGGCGGGCGCCTGTAATCACAGCTACTCAAGAGACTGAGGTAGTAGAATCGCTTGAACTCGGGAGGCAGAGGTTGCAGTGAGCTGAGATTGGGCCATTGCACTCCACCCTGGGCGACAAGAGCAAGACTCCGTCTCAAAAAAAAAAAAAAAGAAGGGCTTGGAGGTGGGACCAAGCCACGTGTATGCAGTGGGTAGGGCAGAAAGGAGGAGGCAAAGCCAGTGTCCATCCTGACCGTGCCACACCCTCCAGAGATAACTGTTAAAACCTCGCTGGGCACTGGTCAGTGCGGGCCTCTGGGCTCAGCATGTTACACACCCCACCTCACTGATCGTCACAACTGACACGTGGAGGGCACTACTATTACCCCATTACACGGATGAGAAAACCGGGACCCAGAGAGCTGCAGCACCTTGCCCGTGCTCACGCAGCTACCAAGTGGCTAAGTGGGCTCTGGGGCCCAGGTTTGCCTGAGTCCACCGTGGGGCTCCTGGGCAGCAGGGACACCCAAATGCTTCAAGCCAGGCCCACTGGACAGCTGCACAGAAGCAGAGATGCTGCTCCGCCTCCTCCTTGAGAGCCAGGGCTGGCTGGCTTCCCTCATTGGCCCACAGGCTGCCGCCTCCTTCGGGGGAGAGTCTCCTGCTCCCTTCCTTAGTTAATCTGATGAACCAGCAGGAGCCAGCGAGGGAAATCCCTGCCCCAAATCAAGGGTGTTGGTTAGACCACCCAAGCCATGGTCGGAAGGGGTGGTGGTTAGACCACCCAAGCCATGGTCGGAAGGGGTGGTGGTTAGACCACCTATCCAACGCCCTTGCCTGGGCGATGCACCTTTCGAGTCAGCGATACGGCTTACAGAGAGGCGCTTCCGCAGCCCTGACCACCCTCCCTGCACCCTCTCCCACTCAGCCTCACCCACACCAAGGCTGCACCCACCAACCCAAGGACGACTCCTCATTTTCCACCACCAGCCCAGGCTGAGCTCCAGATGTCACATCCGCCCGTGGGTCTCGCAGGCACCTCGAACCCAATGTGTCCCTAAATGACCTCATCTTTCCCCCAATCTGCTCCTCCTCCTGGGTTCTCTCACAATTAAAGGCACAAAGTGTTCCTGACTCCCCTTCCCTTATCCCTGACACCCAACCCCTTGTTACTCAAAGTGTGTCCCCGGCCGGCAGCGTAATGTCACCCGAAAGCAGACTCCAGGACCCAACCCAGACCCACCTCTACACATCTGCATTTCCATAGGATGCCAGGTGCCGCGTGTGCCCATGACAGTGTATTGAGCACGGCTCTAACAAAAAGCCTTTCACTCTGCCTCCTACATGTCTCTCAGCTCCATCAACCCCCCAATCCTTCTCCACCATCATCTCCAAGCCACGGACATGTTCCCAGCCAATCTCCATGATCCCACTCTGGTCCCACTCCCAAACTGTCTCCCCCAGGAGCTAGAGGGACACTCCAGAATGTCAGCCTGATCATACGAGCCCCCTAAGGCCTCGAAATGGCTTCCTTGTCACCCTCACCATGAGAACCAAATTTCAAGCATTCATTCACTGAAAACCAAATTTCAAGCATTCATTTAATTCTGTCGCCCAGGCTGAAGTACAGCGGTGCAATCTCAGTTCACTGCAACCTCCACCTCCCGGGTTCAAACGATCTTCCTGCCTCAGCTTCCTGAGTAGCTAGCATTACAGGAGCCCACCACCACGCCCAGCTAATGTTTTGTATTTTTTTTTTTTTTGTAGAGATGGGGTTTCACCATGTTAGCCAGGCTGGTCTTCAACTCCTGACCTCAGGTGATGCACCCGCCTTGGCCTCCCAAAGTGCTGGGATTACAGGTGTGAGCCACCGCGCCCAGCCAGGCAGGGAGATTTGTGAGCAGAGCAGAGATGTGATGTATCCCATAGTTTCACAGGATCACTCTGGCTGCTTTACTGAGGACAGATTGTACGGGGAAAAACATGGCCGCAGGGAGGCCGGTTGAAAAGTTGCTCAATAACCCAGGTGAGAGCTGATGATGGACTGGCCTCAAATGATTGTGGTGGAGATAGGAGATGTGGTCCGAATCTGGATGCATCATGGAGGCAGCAATAGAGTATGCTGACAAGTGGACATGGAGAATAAGAATATAAACCAAGGCTGGACGCAGTGGCTCACGCCTGTAATCCCAACGCTTTGGGAGGCCAATGTGGGTGGACCACCTGAGGTCAGGAGTTCGAGACCAGCCTGGCCAACACGGAGAAACCCCATCTCTACTAAAAATACAAAAATTGGCCAGGCACGGTGGCTCATGCCTATAATCCCAACACTTTGGGAGGGCAAGGTGAGCGGATCACCTGAGGTCACGAGTTCAAGACCAGCCTGACCAACATGGAGAAACCCCATCTCTACCAAAAATACAAAAATTAGCCAGGCGTGGTGGCGCACACCTTTAATCCCGCCTACTTGGGAGGCTGAGGCAGGAGAATCACTTGAACCCAGAAGGCGGAGGTTGTGGTGAGCCAAGATCGCGCCATTGCGCCCCAGCCTGGCGACAGAGCGAAACTCTGTCTCAAAAAAAAAGAAGTACCAAAAACAACATTTTAAGGCCTCCAACCGACCGATGAACCCTCTCCTCAGCCAAGAGCAGTCCAAAGTGAGCCTGAAAAACTGGTTCAGGCCATGATGGGAAGGGGTGGTCAGACATGCCTGGTTATGCTCTCCTTGCCTCTGGAATTCAGCCCCAGCTGACCAGCAACAACATGAGCACAGGGACCTAAAGACTCATAGAACAGATTCCAAGTCTGTAAGAAACATTTGCAATCTCCTCTCTCAGAAATCTGCTACCTGGAGGCATCACCCGCATGATGAAACCTTGGTCTCCACAGCCGCTTATCTTAACCCTGACATTCCTTTCTGTGGATTCCAGGTCTTTAGATTAACCTGCTCAATGAACTGCCAATCAGAAATCTTTGAATCTACCTAGGACCCTCCAAAACCCTCTATTCCAGTCATCTTGCCTTTCCAGACCAAACCAATGTACATCTTACATGGATGGACTGATGTCTCACGTCTCCTAAAATGTATAAAACAACCTGGAGACCAACCACCTTGGGTACTTGTTCTTGGGATCTCCTGGGGCTACACTACAGGCCATTGGTCACTCTTATTTGGCTCAGAATAAATCTCTTCAAATATTTTACAGAGTTCGACTCTTTTCATCTATAAAAACAATGTAGCCAGGCGCGGTGGCTCACGCCTGTAATCCCTGCACTTTGGGAGCCCGAGGCAGGCGGATCACAAGGTCAGGAGATCGAGACCATCCTGGCTAACACGGTGAAACCCAGTCTCTACTAAAAATACAAAAAATTTAGCCGGGCGTGGTGGCGGTCGCCTGTAGTCCCAGCTACTCAGGAGGCTGAGGCAGGAGAATGGTGTGAACCCGGGAGGCTGAGCTTGCAGTGAGCCAAGATCACACCACTACACTCCAGGCTGGGCGACAGAGAGAGACTGCGTCTCAAAAAAAAAATAACAAAAACAAAAACAAACAAAAAACAATGTAGAGAAGTCAAGCTGGGGAAGGATGACTTTGGCGGGGCCAGTACGAAGACCTGGAGTTCCACGTGGGACACGTTCAGCTTGGAAAACCTATCAGACGTCCAAGTGGAGATCACCAAAGGAGACAGAGAAGAGGAAGGGGCCCAGGCACGACAGCACATGGAAGGCCAGCAGAGGAGGAGGATGAGACAGACAGACGGCGAGACAGAGGGAAACCAGGAGGGTAAGCCGTCACTGCCATGAGAAAAAAAGGCAACGTTGAATCTGAGAAATGCAATCCTCCATTCATGGTCAGGCCCAGAGAGGCACTAAAGAGCAACAGCAGTCCCTCCCATTACCCCCATGAGCTAAGTAATCACTTCTTGAAGTCACTTGCTACATGAGCTCTAAACTAACTGACACCACGTAGCCATACACTGGACGCCATCACTCAGACCCTAGAGCTCAACAATGCACAGCCAGTCACTCGCCAATGTTTCCTCTGTAACCAGTGAGAATGGCCCATCCAACAACTTTGTATCACCCCACTCCCTGTCCCCTTTGCTTTTAAAAACCTGCTTGTGGCCGGATGTGGTGGCTCATGCCTATAATCCCAGCTCTTTGGGAGGCCCAGGCAGGCGGATCACCTGAGGTCAGGAGTTCGAGACCAGCCTGGCCAACATGGCAAAATTCCGTCTCTATTAAAAACACAAAAATTCACCAGGCGTGGTGGGGCACGCCTGTAATCCCAGCTACTCCGGAGACTTAGGCAGGAGAATCGCTTGAACCCGACAGGCGGAGGTTGCAGTGAACCGAGATCGCGCCATTGCACTCCAGCCTGGGCGACAAGAGCGAGACTCCATCTCAAAAAACAAAACAAAAAAAAACCCTGCTTGTAACGAAGGTCGAAGGGCGCCGTCCCCAAGGTAACTTTGAAGTGTCCCTGGCAGCTGTCCTCAACCTTGGCCCAAGCAAACTCTCTATATTAATTTTCCCTCCATTTCTTTCTCTAGGTCAACAGTCCTGAGAAAAAGGAGACAGCCTTTCGAGAAGTGAATATGAGGCTATGTGAGGGATGCTGAACTGAGGGCACAGGGTGACCACTGGGTCGAGAACCAGAGTGGCTGCTGGGCATTGGTGAGAAACACAGCCAGAACTTCAAGAACTTCTGCTGTATAGGAGAGCAGACAGCGCGCAAGCTAAACGTGGGGGTTGCAAGGGTTTGGGGCTTTTCCTGGCTGGGTGGCTGCTCCTTTGTTTTCATGGGCAAGGTAGCACCTACCATCTCATTTCCTCCAGGATCCAGCCCCAGGCTGAGGCCTCTAGCTGGTTCAGGCTGCTGACCTTGATTAGGTCCTTTCTCCCTCCCCCTTTTCCACCTCTTTCCCCTTTCCCCTCCACGTCATTCTCATGCACATACACTGAATACCTGCTCAAAATAAGGGTGCCAGAAAGACTCTTTGTAGCTAGGACATCTCAGCCTTGACTTTTACAAGCTTCCAATGCATCGGTCAGCGCGGAGCCTCAGGTGAGGAGGACCTAAAAGCTTAATTCTCCGCAGGAAAAGACCCACCTTACCCCAGAAAAGCGCTATGAATTTTTCTGAAATTCCAACCATTCCTCTCTTGGAGTCTAGAGTGTTTTTAGTCTTCAAGAGTCTCCATTTAAATGCAAATGTCCAGTTGGCAGAAGGAAGAAAGGGGAGGGAGGGTGTACCCATTGTTCCCCAGGCACGGAGCTCAATCTTCTGTCTCTTATATAATCTGCAGAATACAGACTCTTTTATGATCCACACTTTACAAACGAGTAAACTGATTCTTCGCGAAATCAGGTAACTTATCCACAGTCACAAGGCAAGAAAATGAGAAAGCTGGGCCAGGTGCGATGGCTCACACCTGTAATCCCAGCACTTTGGGAGGCCGAGGCAGGGGGATCACCTGAGGTCAGGAGTTCGAGACCAGTCTGGCCAACATGGTGAAATCCCATCTCTACTAAATATACAAAATTAGCCAGGCGTGGTGGCTCACGCCTGTAGTCCCAGCTACTACGGAGGCTGAGGCAGGAGGATCGCTTGAACCCGGGAGGCGGAGGTTGCAGTGAGCCAAGAATGCACCATTGTACTCCAGCCTGGGCAACAGAGTGAGACCCTGTCTCAAAAAAAAAAAGAAAAGAAAAGAAAATGAGGAAGCCAGGATTTACACCCAGGCAGTAATTACTCCATGCTCACACCTTGTTTTTTCAGTTTCTTCTTTTTTTTTTTTTTTGGTCTATTAATCTCTTTCGCTTTAAAAAAAATTTTTTTTTTTTTTTGAGACAGTCTTGCTCTGTCTTCCATGCTGGAGTGCAGTGCCGTGACCTTTGCTCACTGCAACCTCTGCCTCCAGGGTTCAAGCAATTCTCCTGTCTCAGCCTCCCAAGCAGCTGAGATTACAGGCGTGTGCCACCAGGCCTCACTAATTTTCGTATTTTTAGTAGAAACAGGGTTTCTCCATGTTGGCCAGGCTGGTCTCAAACTCCTGATGTTTAGCTTTTTAAAAGTCATGGTAGCCAGGCACAGTGGTGTATGCTTGTAGTCCCAGATACTCAGGAGGCTTGAGCCCAGGAGTTCAGCCTGGGCAACAAAGGAAGACACTATCTCTAAAAAAAATTTTTTTCTTTTCTTTTTTTTTTTTTTTCTTTGAGATGGAGTATCGCTCTGTCGCCCAGGCTAGAGTGCAGTGGTGTGATCTGGGCTCACTGCAAGCTCTGCCTCCTGGGTTCACGCCATTCTCCTGCCTCATCCTCCCGAGTAGCTGGGACTACAGGCGCCCACCACACCCAGCTAATAAAAAATAATTTAAAATTTTTTAAAATAATTTTTAATATTTAATTTTTAGGCCGGGCGCGGTGGCTCAAGCCTGTAATCCCAGCACTTTGGGAGGCCGAGACGGGCGGATCACGAGGTCAGGAGATCGAGACCATCCTGGCTAATACGGTGAAACCCTGTCTCTACTTAAAAATACAAAAAACTAGCGGGCGACGAGGCGGGCGCCTGTAGTCCCAGCTACTCGGGAGGCTGAGGCAGGAGAATGGCGTAAACCCGGGAGGCGGAGCTTGCAGTGAGCTGAGATCCGGCCACTGCACTCCAGCCTGGGTGGCAGAGCAAGACTCCGTCTCAAAAATAAAAATTAAAAAATTAAAAAAAAAAAAATTTAATTTTTAAATATTTAATTTAAATTTAAATATTTATTTAATGTTTATTTATTAAATAAACATTAAATATTTAAATATATTTAAATATTTAAAATAAATTTTTAAATAAATAAATAATAAAATTTATGGTAAACACACATAACATAAAATCTACCATCTTAACCACTTCAAAGTATACGATTCAGTAGCATTAAGCACATTCACAATGTTATGTAACCACCACCACTAATTCCATAACTTTTTCATCACCCCAAAAGGAAACTGGTGAGTTTTGAATGAGGAATACATTAGCACGGCTCAAAAGCCAAAATTATTAGAAGACCTACTTTGTCTTATCCTCGTCCCCATCTGTCCACTTATTCAGCCTGTGAAATGATATTTACACACCTTTCTGCTATTTTATTTTATTTTATTTTATTTTATTTATTTTTGAGACGAGGTCTCATTCCATTACTCTGGCTGGAGTGGAGTGGTGGCGAAATCTTAGCTCATTGCAAACTCCACCTCCCGGGCTCAGGTGATCCTCCCACCTCAGCCTCCTAAGTAGCTGGAACCACAGGCACGCTCCACCACACCTGATTAATTTTTTTTTTTTTTTTTTTGTATTTTTGGTAGAGGTGGGGTGGTACCATGTTGCCCAGGCTGGTCTCAAACTCCTGAGCTCAAGCAATCCGCCTGCCTGAGCCTCCCAAAGTGCTGGGATTATAGACATGAGCCACTGTACCCAGCCTTCTGCAGCTTCTTTATGCACATACAAGCCAACACAACACAAAGATGAAGCACTATTTTCCTTTTCTTTTTTTGAGACAGAGTCTCGCTGTCCCCTAGGCTGGAGTGCAATGGCGCAATCTTGGCTTACCGCAACCTCCGCCCCTCGGGTTCAAGCGATTCTCATGCCTCAGCCTCCCGAGCAGTTGAGATTACAGGCACCCACCACCACATCCAGCTAATTTTTGTATTTTTACTAGAGTCCCACTTTTGGGAGGCTGAGGTGGGAGGATCGCTTGAGCCCAGGAGTTCAAGACCAGCCTGGGCAACAAAGTGGGATCCAGTCTCTACAAAAACTTTGCCAGGCATTGTAGAGTGCCCCTGTGGTCCCAGCTATACAGGAGGCTGAGGCAGGAGGATCCCTTGAGCCCAGGAGGTCAAAGCTGCAGTGTTTACACCATTGCACTCCAGCCTGGGTAACAGAACAAGACACTGTCTTAAAAAAAAAAAAAAAAAAAAAATCTAGGGAGAACTTTCCATCAATTGTGAAAGTTGTATCAAAAATGGAGTGGCTTATGTCAAAACCCTAACAAAAGGAAGCCATGAATGAAGAAAAGGCCTTCACATATGCCTGCAGGTAATAGAAACTGCCGGAAAGGGCTGTCCCTGCTGGAACTTTCCAGTTAAACCACTTGTGTGAAGACCCTCTCCTAGCAGCAGCCAATACCACCAAGAACAAAAGCCCCCTCCTGAGATAAGCCTCTGTAACCAATGGTCTTTGTTTCGAAACAGCTTATATGACCTTCTTTTTCCTCTAAAAGCTTCCCCTTGCCCCAATCCCCTTGGACATGCCTATGGTCCACCACAGCACGGACCCCTCAGATTGCAATCCCTTGCTTTTCCCAAAGAAACTCTTTGTTTTGGAGAACTGGTCTTTCTGTCACTCATTTTAGGTTGATGCAATTACACAGACAGCTTCATCATTTTTTTATTTTTTTTTTTTGAGACAGAGTCTCATTCTGTCACTGAAGCTGGAGTGCAATGGTGCAATCTCAGCTTACTGCAACCTCCACCTTCTGGGTTCAAGCGACTCTCCTGCCTCAGCCTCCTGAGTAGCTGGGACTACAGGCGTGCATCACACTCAGCTCATTTTTGTATTTTTTTAGTAGAGACAGGGTTTTGCCATGTTGGCTAGGCTGGGCTCAGGTGATTAACCCACCTCAGCCTCTGAAAGTGCTAGGATTACAGGCGTGAGTCACCGCGCCCGGCCTCGCCATCCTATTTTAAGTAGTTAGTCCATGGCATGAATGTGAAATAATTTAGGCAGCCAGTCCACAATGAATAGGGATTTGGTTGTTTTCAGTGTTTATTATTTCAAATAATATTGCAGTGAATGACCTCATTCTACATCATCCCACCTATGTGGAAAGATGCATTTTTTTTTCCCCCGAGACGGAGTCTCACTCTGTCCCCCAGGCTGGAGTGCAATGGCCGGATCTCAGCTCACTGCAAGCTCCGCCTCCCGGGTTCATGCCATTCTCCTATCTCAGCCTCCCAAGTAGCTGGGACTACAGGCGCCCGCCACCTCACCCGGCTAATTTTTTGTATTTTTAGTAGAGACGGGGTTTCACCGTGTTAGCCAGGATGGTCTCGATCTCCTGACCTCGTGATCCGCCCACCTCGGCCTCCCGAAGCGCTGGGATTACAGGCTTGAGCCACCGCGCCCGGCCAAGATGCGCATTTGATAGATCCCCAGAGGTGGCTCACTGGGTCAAAGAGGATAGGCATGTATAATGGAGACAGCTATTGCCAAACTGTACTGCCCATGGGATGGTACCAATTGAACCCCAATTAAATCAGCATGAAGGGGAGGGCCCATGTGCTCACACCCCTGTGGCTGGCACCAACCCCAAAGCAGGTTTTGTCTGTGGTGTTTGCCGGCCCTACCCGCTGCTGCTTCTCCCTCCTCTGTAATCAAACTCCCCACCTCTACTTTAGGGAACTGCCCCTCTCCCACCGGAAAGGTCTTTTGTAACACAACACTACTCTGATCAGAGTGCGCCCCTGACTCTCTCTGGACCAATCATGGCTCCCCGCTCCCACCCCTGCACAAAGAGACTGAGATGGACACACAATCCAGGCCAATCAGAACTCCTCCCTGGAGCTTTCCTTCCTTCTTCTCTGGGGGAAATTCAGGAGGCGGGTGGATCACGAGGTCAGGAGATCGAGACCATCCTGGCTAACACAGTGAAACCCCATCTCTACTAAAAAATACAAAAAAAAACTAGCCGGGTCGGGCGCGGTGGCTCAAGCCTGTAATCCCAGCACTTTGGGAGGCCGAGACGGGCGGATCACGAGGTCAGGAGATCAAGACCATCCTGGCTAACATGGTGAAACCCCATCTCTACTAAAAATACAAAAAATTAGCCGGGCATGGTGGTGAGCGCCTGTAGTCCCAGCTACTCAGGAGGCTGAGGTGGGAGAATGGTGTGAACCTGGGAGGCGGAGCTTGCAGTGAACCCAGCGAGATAAAGCCACTGCACTCCAGTCTGGGCAACAGTGAGACCCCATCTCAAAAATAATAATAATAATAATAATAATAATAAAATGAAATGAAATGAAATGTTTAGCCCACAAAGGTCTACAACCATGGATCCAACATCATGGGGACAGATGGCCCAAGAGAATGAAGCCAACACAAAGAGACACAGCAACAAGAGACAGACAGGAGTTCTGCCAATGGCCCTGGATCCAGCTTGTTCCTGAGGCCCAACCCTTTCCACAGATGGGTTACCCCAGCCAATAAATCCCCTTATTCTGTTTGGCTAATTCAAGATGGGCTTCTGTCACTTGCCACCAAGGGTCTTGACTAATGCCCTGTACCTAAAGTATAATCCCGATTTTGTTACAATACAGAGAAACAGATGTAGATGCAGATGTAAGTACATGACATGAGAGGGTGTGCTTTTGCATTGAAAAAAAAGACCACAAGGAAACATATTAAACGTTAATATCTCTACAGTCTCCCTTCTGGGGGTTGCAGGTGATTTTTATTTTAATCCTTGTGCTTTTCTGTGTTTTCCAAATTTTCTGCAGGGAACAAGGATCTTTATAATATAATAAACATTTCTTTTAAAAACCAGATTGTCAGGCCGGGCGGAGTGGCTCATGCCTGTAATCCCAGCACTTTCGGAGCACGAGGCAGGCAGATCATGAGGTCAGGAGTTTGAGACCAGTCTGGCCAACACAGTGAAACCCCGCCTCTACTAAAAATACAAAAAAATTAGCCGGGTGTGGTGGTGGGCGCCTGTAGTCCCAGCTACCTGGGAGGCTGAGGCAAGGAGAATCACTTCAACTTGCAAGGGAGGTTGCAGTGAGCCAAGACTGCACCACTGCACTCCAGCCCAGGCGATAGTGCAAGACTTTGTCTCCAAAAAAAAACAAAAACAAAAAAACAGATTGTCAAGAAGCAGCACAAAGTGCACTCAGAGGAAGGTTCTGAGGCTGTGCCGGGGTCAGGGGCTGCACAGACTCACACTCCTGAGGCCTACTCTGCAGGTCAACGCATCCTGGGGTAGCTGCTGCCCATCTCAAAGCAGGCCAGCAGGTCACAGAAGGCATCCACATTGTGGTCACTAAACTCAAGTCGTCCACTCACATGGCCCAGAGCCATGTTCCCCCTGGGTCACTTGCTGAGCCCCTTTATGTCCCCGCTCACCAGATCAGCCTCCTAGAAGAGCGCCATAGGGTGCTGGCCGACGGCTGGCTGTGAGCCCGAGACTGCAGGAAAGGGAAATGTCAGGATGAGAGGGGAGCTTGCAGGAGGTGGCCCGGTGCTGCCCAGAACTGCCGCACCTGCTCCCGGGGCCTGACCTTCCCCAACAACACGTGACCCTCAGTGGGGGTGTGAGCTTGGGCAGGTCAGAGCCCTGAGGGACCTTCAACTTCAGAATGTGGGCTGTTGGGGAAGGGAGGGCTGCTGCTTCCCTGGAGTCCCCAGGGAACCCTGGTTCCCAACTCAGCTGAGAATTCACGGAGACCAGGCGAAGCCACCCGCCAGCCCACACCATCTTCAACCAGAGAAACGCTTTTTCTATTGTACCTATTGAGGTTTTGAATAAAGTTTGGTTAGGTTTTTTTTTTCATCATTTTAACCATTTTTAAGTTTGCAATTCAGTGGCATTTACATCGTGGTACAACCAGCACAGTGCCAGAACTGTGTCATCATCCCGAACAGGAACTTTGTACCCATTCAACAAAAATTCCCTTTCCCTCCAACACCCGGCAACCTCTGTTCTACTTTCTGCTCCTATGAATTTGCCTGTTCTGGGTGCCTCAAATAAGCATACTGTACGCTATGTGAGTAGATAGACTATAGACTCTATTTGTGTACCCCTTAAAATTTCAGTGTTGAAATCCTCACTCACACTGCCATGGTATTAGGAAGAGAGGCCTTAGGGAGGTGATGGGGTCAGGAGGGGCAGAGCCCGCATGAATGGAATCAGTGCCTTGGAAAAGAGGTCCCGAGAGCTCCCCTGCCCCTTCGCTATGTGAGAACACGGCCAGAAGACGGTTGTCTGTGATGCAGGATTTGAACCCTCATGAGACATCCCATCTGCCAGTATCCTGAACGTGGACTTTCCAGTCTTCAGAACTGTGAGAAGTCAATGTTGGTTTAAGCCACCCAGTCTATGGTATTTTGTGATAGCAGCTCAAACGGACAAAGTATCATCAAACACTATCTGTTCTGGCCGGGCACAGTGGCTCACACCTGTAATCCCAGAATTTTGGGAGACCAAGGTGGGTGGATCACCTGAGGTCAGGAGTTCGAGACCAGCTTGGCCAACATAGTGAAACCCCGTCTCTACTAAAAATACAAAAATTAATCGGGTGTGATGGCATATGCCTGTAATCCCAGCTACTCGGGAGGCTGAGGCAGGAGAATAGCTTGAACCTGGGAGGTGGAGGTTGCAGTGAGCTAAGATCTTGCCACTGCACTCCAGCCTGGGTGACAGAGCAAGACGCCATCTCAAAAAAAAAAAAAAAATGCACCTAGTAGAGGAATTACTAAATAAAATTTTTGCCTACCAACAAACAAGACTTTCATTAGTCTTAGTGGCATTTCACGCATGGGAAAACCGAGGGCCGCGGTTTCGACACCATGTACATTCACGATCATATATCCCCCTGGGTTTTTCCTGAGGCCGCTCCTCTGACCTTCTGCAGCCATCTTTGCTATCTAGAGGTCCTTATCTCTAAGACCTCTGAGAGTTCCTCTGGGCCTGGCCCTCCCAGGGGGATGGATAGCAGAGAGCCAGCCCTTCTCTCAGCCAGGGCCTTGTCACCAAAAGCATCCACTGGCCAGATGTCTGGAAGGAGGGGCAATCTGTATTCAAGGAATCCCGACCTGCTGGGGTGGAGGGCAGCTAGGCGCCACAAAGCATCAGCAAAACAGGATGGGGACACATTATCCAATTCCAGAGCAGAGGGTCAACCCCGAGCAAAGCCAGGCTGTCCTCTCAGACCAGGTCCAGCACGGTCACAGGCTGACTGCTTTGATGTTCAGAATGGACTCAGAGAAAAGACAGCCCAGGAAGTGTGTTTATTACCAAAGGCTTGGCGATCCCACGAGCTGCATCCGTGAAGAAGCAGAAGAAAGCACACCTCATCCAGCCAAGGCAGAAGGAAACCTCCCTGCGTCTGGGAGGGTACCAGCAGCTGCAGCCACCAGCCAAGTTGACAGGACTGTGCCAAGATCAGCATCAACAAAGTCACTAGGGCCAGCAGAGTGGACAGCTGTTGGCATTTTTACTGCCCAGCTTCCATCCCCTGAGCCTCTGAGAGCAAACGCCAGCTTTCCTTAGGTGACCCATCCCTCCTATACTCCCAGCCAAGTCCCTGTATCCACGGAACCAGGGGTAGGCGTAAGACCTAGACTTCACGAATCAGTGTATCCCACCCCTCTGGCCAAAGTTCAGGGATGCATATGTGACTCACTCTCTGTCCAGGGTGAGCCATCCCTGGAACATCTGCTGAAGTGATTGGGAAACAGATTTGCTCTTCCTGTTGGTATTGCTAAGCGGGTAGAAGGTCAGTCCGTGGCAGCCATCATCCATCTTTGTGGATGAGCTACCTGAGGACGAAGGCAACCCAAAGGAAAGCACAGTCTTGAGACGGGGTAAAAGAACCAGTGTCCAAGGACCCCACTGGAGCCCTGGATCCAGCCAGGTCTGAATCTGTCCCCCTTGAACCTTCCAGTTACCTAAACCCCAAAACTTCTTTTTTTCTTTACATTAATTTGAACTGGAGCCTATCACTTCCAACCAAAAGTTTCTTGACTAAATCAGCTAAATGACCGATCAGAGGCCAGGCGTGGTGGCTCACGCCTGTAATCCCAACACTCTGGGAGGCCAAGGCGGGCAGATTGCTTGAGGTCAGGAGTTCGAGGCCAGCCTGGCCAACATGGTGAAATTCTGTCTCTACTACAAATACAAAAATTAGCTGGGCATGACAGTGGGCACCTGTAATCCCAGCTAATTGGGAGGCTGAGGCAAGAGAATCACTTGAACCTGAGAGATGGAGGTTGCAGTGAGTTGAGATTACACCACTGCACTCCAGCCTGGGCCACAGAGGGAGACTCCGTCTCGAAAATAAAATAGGCCGGGCGCAGTGGCTCACACCTGTAATCCCAGCACTTTGGGAGGCCGAGGCGGGCAGATCGCTTGAGGTCAGGAGTTTGACACCAGCCTGGCCAACATGGTAAAACCCTGTCTCTACTAAAATTATAAAAATTAGCCAGGCATGGTGGCAGACACCTGTAATCCCAGCTACTCGGGAGGCTGAGGCAGGAGAATTACTTGAGTCCAGGAGACGGAGATGGCGGTGAGCCGAGATCCCACCACTGCACTCCAGCCTGGGCGACAGAGGGAGACTCCACTTCAAAAAATAAATCAGTATTTGGGAGTATTACCTACCCGCCCACCAACACAGAGACCCTCCGGCCCCAAACTTCTACTTAATAAAAATCACAATAACACAAATGTTACAGAATTGTTTCACAGGTAATACTGACTGACGCTGCTTTTGTATACTAACTGGGGTACCAACTGCCCTGAGTCTAGGGGAGGCAGGGAGCAGGGAAGCCTCCCACAGCCTGACCTGCCCTTCTTTCCCCAGCATTCAACACCGAACACGAAACGGCCCCAGGCCACCCTAACAGCCCAGCAGGAAATCCACACTACAGCCAAGGTGGGATCTGACCGGGCCCCTGTTCTTCTATCTCGGTCCCTTTGCTTCCACGGTCTCCTTTCCCTGCGATGTGCTTCACACTCCATCTCTCCCTTCAGACATCCTGTCCAGTCTCCAAGGCCCACCTCAAATGCCAACAGCTCCAGGCAGCCTTCCTTGGGCGGCCCCCCCTTTCTTCTGACCTCCAGGGCTCCCTGCACCCCTTCTCCACACCTCCCCCTTCTGTCTTGGATTCACATTTCATGGTTGATCTGTCCTTCGGGAGCACGGGCTGCTGGAGGCAGGGAGGGCACCGCATGTTGATGGAGGTGAATTGAACGAGTGAATGAATTTGGGACACAACCCACTTAAGGAGGGACTGCGGCCTGCATTTGCATTCGCGGAGGGGAAAGAGGGGGTAGGTGCCGCCAAGAGGGCTGGCAGCCCTTTCTAGAAGTGGGCTGGGGGTCAGAGGAGCTGCGATGTGGAGGCCAGGCATCTCGGTTCCCATCACTTGCACCACGCTGCGTCCTGCCTTCATGTGGCCGTGCCCTTGGGGGACCTTCCGGCCATCCGTAAGGGGCCTTTATGGCTGTCACTCTCAAAAGCCCTTCCTGGCACATTTGCAGATCTCATTTTCAGATGGTCTGTTTCAGTGACCTCTTGATTTACACATTGTTTCTGCCCGTGCATCTCAGATTAAAGATCTTATTAAAATAAACGTTCTATTAAAATACAGATGGCACAGGTAACGCAGGCTGCAGCCGGGACCTTCCTGTTCACGGCGAGAAGTGAGAATTTTCGTTCTCATTAGTGAGGCCAGTAGCCAGGAGACCTTTCAACTTATCTGACACCTGACAGGACAGACCTTTCCCTGCTCGCGGCTCCACCCTCCCCTTAGCTCAGGCTAAGCATTCAAAAGAAGCCCAGCTGTTCCAGAGACCCATCTGGTCCCTTCCTTTAAAAACAACCAGAATGTTCTAGGGTGCCAGAGTTCTTAACGTTTTGGAGTCTTGACCAGAACACCTGGTCTCTCTGAGCTGCATTGCAATCCACTTCATTGGATTGCTGCACGAGGGCGGTTAAGTACCTCGGCCGGGGTCACCACGTAATTGGTGGTGGTAGAAAAAGCAGAGAATTTGGCACTGGACAGATTGGAATCCCAGCTCTGTTATACGAGTTGGATGACATTGGAGACACGATCCCTTTTGAACCTCAGCTTTCTCCTCTATGAAGAATGAAGATAATGATCATCAGTGTCATGCAGAGAATGAAATGAGGTAAGTGAAGCGTAAGTACCAGCCAGGTGCAGGCCCAGAGCGGCGAACCACGAGTGTTCCTGTCTCTGTCCCTTCTCACGTTACTCCCGAGTTTCTGTACTGCGATGCGCAGCCTCCCATAACTTCTGTCATTTTGTTTGGAGGTAATTCAGGAGGGGAAGGAAGGAAGAATACCTGAAGGCAAATCCACAGTGGCTATTCTGCAGCCCAGCTCCCACAGGGCACCCCACTAGGCTGCCGGGACCCCTCCTTTCTCATCGCAATGGATCTGCCCAAGACCAAGAAGGCCCAAAGGACACGCAGGGCTGGGATGCAACCCCCAGCCTCTGTGCTCACAGGGTTACACCCAGAGCTCCCGACCCCCGGCCTCCTGCTCCCCACACCATACGATCCATCCTTCAGGGGTAGGGCAGGTAGCACAGGTGTGGCCAGGTGTAGGTGGGCTGCAGAGAGCAGGAGGCTACCAGCCCTGTACTGAACAGGTAGCTAGAAGTTGAAGTGTAATGAGGGAAGGCCAGTCCAGCCAGTGTTCCCAGAGCTTCTGATTTCTCAAGACTAAAAAACAGATTCACAATGTGGAATCTTCCAATTTTAAAATATCAGCTCCAAAGGAAAAAACAAAGTATGTGGGCGGAACAACACCCATCAAGCATGGATGCTCCAGCCAGACAGGGCTTTGCTTCTGTACTGCCCACGGCTGCGTCCTCAGCACCTAGGACTGTGTCTGGTCCAGGGGACAGGCTTCCTAACCATATGAGGAGTCTGCAGGGGCCCGCTCCCCACCTCTGCCTCAGACTGCAAGTTCCCAGGTGGGATGGCTGCTGCGGTCTGCACTCTCCGTAGTCAGGACGGCGTGGTGCCGCGTACAGGACATGATGGTGAGGAACCAGGGGCTCCCGCCTCCACTCTTTTTTTTTTTTTTTTTTTTTTTGAGACGGATTTTCACTCTTGTTGCCCAGGCTGGAGTACAATGGCACTAACTTGGCTCACTGCAACCTCCGCCTCCTGGGTTCAAGTGATTCTCCTGCCTCAGCCTCCTGAGTAGCTGGGATTACAGGCACCCACGCCTGGCTAATTTTTGTATTTTTAGTACAGACAGGGTTTCACCATGTTGGCCAGGCTGGTCTCGAACTCCCGACCTCAGGTGATCCGCCTGCCTCAGCCTCCCAAGTTGCTGGGATTACAGGTATGAGCCACTGCGCCCGGCCCTGCCTCCACTCTTACTCGACTCTTAACTAAGCCCCATCCATCAACCAAAGACAAGAGAGATGCCTCCCTTGTGGGATTGTTACAAGTTGCTTTATCCCCCAGAGTAAGCCCTCCTGACAACAGGTATCGGCCGGGCGCGGTGGCTCAAGCCTGTAGTCCCAGCACTTTGGGAGGCCGAGACAGGCGGATCACGAGGTCAGGAGATGCAGACCATCCTGGCTAACACGGTGAAACCCCGTCTCTACTAAAAAATACAAAAAACTAGCCAGGCACGGTGGCGGGCGCCTATCGTCCCAGCTACTCGGGAGGCTGAGGCAGGAGAATGGCGTAAACCCGGGAGGCGGAGCTTGCAGTGAGCTGAGATCCGGCCACTGCACTCCAGCCTGGGCGATAGAGCGAGACTCCGTCTCAAAAAAAAAAAAACAGGTATCATCATAGGGCCCTGATTCTGCCACACAGCATTCAGTGTGGCTGATAAAGATCTTTACAGTAAAGAAAGAGAAAAAGGCAGAGGAGGGGAAGAGAAGGGAGGGAGCGGCTCTCACCCACAGGCCCTCCCCGCTACCCGCCTGCAACTCCTGCCTTTGGAGAAGTGGACTAACCATGAGGCAAGGTCAGCTGTCTCAGGACATACATGGGGCCCACATGTCTCCAGAGGCGTCCCCAGCTCCAAGCCAGGCTGCCCGCCCCTGGAGGACTCCGGGAAGGACTTGGCCGGACCTCCAGCCTTCATGAAACACAGTGTTCATAACCGATAAGCTTAAAAGCAAGTGACAATTTTTCAATCCACCCTCACTCCAAGGGCACTGAATAAACACCACGTCAGCTCCAGGTTCCCACTAGTCTGCCTGGAAGGAGAAGAGAAGGTTAAACCAAGTGTACTCACCCCTAGAAATGAGCTTGGATTCTCTGAGACCCTCTTCAGAGTTCAACCAGGACCCCCACACTCAGAAATCTCAGCTTATGAAATACCAGCCACGCTCTTCCTTCTGCCATGAGTATAAAGGGTACCCACCAGACACTCTTAGTGGAATCCCTAAAGTGATGGACCTGACTTTACTTTCTTTTTGTTTTTTTTTGAGACAGAGTCTCCCTGTGTCGCCCCGGCTGGAGAGTGCAGCAGCGCAATCCAGACTCACTGCAACCCCCGCCTCCCCAGTTCAAGCGATTCTCCTGCCTCAGCCTCCTGAGTAGCTGGGATTACAAGCACCTGCCACCACGCCCGGCTAATTTTTGTATTTTTAGCAGAGACAGGGTTTCGCCACATTGGCCAGGCTGGTCTTGAACTCCTGACCTCAAGTGATCCATCCGCCTCAGCCTCCCAAAGTGCTGGGATGACAGGCGTGAGCCACTGGACTATGGAGAGGCTTAAGAGAGCCTGCTGGGGTTCTGGAAAGTTCTATACCTTAATCTGAGTAGTGGCTATACAGGTAGATACCCATGTGAAAACACACAAGGCTTATAAGACCTGTACACTCACAGGACATATGTTACACTTCAATGCATTAGTAACAGCAGCAGCAGCAGCAGCATGTACTAAGCGCTTATTACAAGCCAGGCACTTCACAAGTGCTTATCTTGGGGTCATGAATAATATGTCAGTTAAGGGCAGTCTCTCAGCGAGGCACAGTGGCTCACACCTGTAATCCCAGCACTTTGGGAGGCTGAGGCGGGTGGATCACGAGGTCAGGAGTTCGAGACCAGCCTGACCAACATGATGAAACCCCGCCTCTACTAAAACTACAAAAATTAGCCGGGCATGGTGGCGCGCACCTGTAATCCCAGCTACTCAGGAGGCAGAGGCAAGAGAATCACTTGAACCCGGGACGCGGAGGTTGCAGTGGGCCAAGATCGTGCCATTGCACTCCAGCCTGGGCGATAGAACAAGACTGTCTCAAAAAAAGAAAAAAAAAGGCAGTCTCTAGACCTTAACAGACCCCGGTTAAAATCTCTGCTCCCCCACCTTTCATTCTGCCCCTTGCATACTCTTTAACCTCTGAGCGTCTGTCTGTTTCGTGTCTGCAAAACAGAGACAATAACTGGTAGAATTAAGACAAATATGGCTCAAGCCTGTAATCCCAGCACTTTGGGAGGCCGAGACGGGCGGATCACGAGGTCAAGAGATCGAGACCATCCTGGCTAACACGGTGAAACCCCGTCTCTACTAAAAAATACAAAAAACTAGCCGGGCGAGGTGGCGGGCGCCTGTAGTCCCAGCTACTGGGGAGGCTGAGGCAGGAGAATGGCGTAAACCCGGGAGGCGGAGCTTGCAGTGAGCTGAGATCCGGCCACTACACTCCAGCCTGGGCGGCAGAGGGAGACTCCGTCTCAAAAAAAAAAAAAAAGACAAATAAGCACGTACGCCCTTAGCACGGGGCCCGGCAAACTGCAAGCCACAAAACATGTTGGCTGTGACAACCACTGAAGCTTCGCCAACCCCAGGTCGTGGGTGCTGCTCAGCCCATTTTCACACATGCGAAACGGCCCCTCCTTCCAGCGGCCCTCCCTAACCCTCAGCCATTTTCACATCAGCTTCCCAGTGTGTCCCAAACCCCTGTTCCACCTGACTGTGTCTTCTCTTAACACTTTTCTTTAAACAGACTCACACTTCTTTACTTAAACAAATTTGAGGTCTTTCTGTTGTTTGTTTTTTTGAAACAGAGTCTGGCTTTATCACCCAGGCTGGAGTGCGGTGGCGCGATCTCGGCTCACTGCAACTTCGCCCTCCCAGGTTCAAGAGATTCTCCTGCCTCAGCCTCCCAAGTAGCTGGGATTACAGGTACCCGCCACCACACCTGGCTAATTTTTGTATTTTTAGTAGAGATGGGGTTTCACCGTGTTGGCCAGGCTGGTCTCAAACTCCTGGCCTTGAGTGATCTGCCTGCCTTGGCCTCCCAAAGTGCTGGAATTACAGGCAAGAGCCACTGTGCACAGCCCAAATTCCGGTTTTCTAATGTTACATAACTGTCATACATGGAACACCAGTATCACTTGCCAGGATTCATTTCTTAAAGTAGCTATTAAAATAAAAAGCACTTGTCCACCTGAAATCATCTTGCCTACCTCACTTACTTTTTATGGATTCAGTAGGCAAAGAAACTGAGTTTGTTGGGGGGCAGGGAGTCGGGGGTATGGGGGTGCTTCATCTGCTTAAAATGACTGAGAGACTTCCTGGGTCCTTCAGCAGCCCCCGTCTGAACAGAAGTGCTTTTCGTTGATTTCACCGAACAGGCCTGACAAGCCCTCTATTTGGCAACATCTTGGTAAGCAGCCATCTGTGCACCACACAGGCTCCAAAGAGATAAAAATGCATTGAGAAAAATATATATATTGGCTAATGGCGACTGTCCACTAATTCAGACGCCCACTGGACCCTCTTCGGCATAAACGAAGGGAGGCTGCCTCTGCCAATCAGGCGGCAGTTCCAGGACCCAAGACCTAGGAACGCAGAGTCAAGAACAGCCCTGGCTCCTGGTCCCAGCTTCAGGATGGTCATGGCTGAGCCTGGTCCCTCATGTCTACGGGCCCCAAAGCTATGCAGAGGCGAGGCATGACAACAGAGCTACACGTGGGCAAGGGATTATTCGCAATTCTCTACAAAATCTCTTCCAGAAGGAAAGAAAGGAGAGGGAACGGAGACAGTCCCCAATCTCAAAAAAAAAAAAAAAAAAAAAAAAAGAAAGGTGCCCATTAGAGGCCACTGAGTATTAAAAGGGCCCCAGGGAGCTGGGCGTGGTGGCTCATGCCTGTAATCCCAGCAATTTAGGAAGCCAAGGCGGGCGGATCACCTGAGGTCAAGAGTTCGAGAGCAGCCTGACCAACATGGTGAAACCCCCGTCTCTACTAAAAATACAAAAAATTGGCCAGGTGCAGTGGCTCACGCCTGTAATCCCAGCAATTTGGGAGGCCGAGGTGGGTGGATCATGAGGTCAGGAGACTGAGACCATCCTGGCTAACACAGTGAAACCCCATCTCTACTAAAAATACAAAAACTTAGCTGGGCGCGGTGGCGGGTGCCTGTAGTCCCAGCTACTCAGGAGGCTGAGGCAGGAGAATGGCGTGAACCCGGGAGGCAGAGCTTGCAGTGAGCCGAGATGGCGCCACTGTACTCCAGCCTGGGCGACAGAGCGAGGCTCCGTCTCGAAAAAAAAAAAGAGACAAAAATTAGCTAGGCATGGTGGTGGGCACCAGTAATCTCAGCTACTTGGGAGGCTGAGGTAGGAGAATCGCTTGAACCTGGGAGGCAGAGGTTGCAGTGAGCCCAGATCATGCTATTGCACTCCAGCCTGGGTGAGACTCGTCTCAAAAAAAAAAAAGAAAGAAAGAAAAAGACCCCAGAGAAATAGGCAATGGGCACGTTCTACCTGGGGGAGCCAGGACGCCTCTTGGGCTTCCATCCATTCACTCAGCAAATATTTACTGAGCATCTCCTATTCTAGGCAATGGAGACCCAGAGGTAAAGAAGGCAAAGTTACCACTCTGAAACAGTTCCCATTCTGGGGAAGGGAACAGCCAATCAACTATTTATTGCACACACTAGATACGATCAGTAAATGAGAAGTACCATGGAGGAAACAAAGCAGGGTAAATCAGTCATGACTGGAGGGAGCCGCTCAGATTGGATCATCAGGGGAGGCCTTCTGGAAGAGATGCCATGAGTGAAGAGTCTGGTGATGAGGAAGCACCAGCCAATGAGCTCACTGTGAACAGCAGGTGCGAAGGGCCTGAGGCAGGAGCAGGCCTGCCATGTTCCAGGTGTGGAAAGGAGGCCTCCGCAGCAGAAGCACGTGATCACGGGGAGGAAAGGATGACAAGGTGGGAGGCGAGGTCAGAGAAGCAGGCAGGGGGTGTGGGCCAGACTATGGAATTGGGATGTCATTTAAACTATAATGGAAAGTCAGCCAGGCACGGTGGCTCATGCCTGTAATTCCAACACTTCGGGAGACTGAGACGGGAGGATCACTTGAGGCCAGGAGTTCGAGACCAGCCTGGCCAACAGGGTGAAATCTCATCTCTAATGAAAATACAAAAGAATTAGGGGGCTGGGCGCGGTGGCTCAAGCCTGTAATCCCAGCACTTTGGGAGGCCGAGACGGGCGGATCACGAGGTCAGGAGATCGAGACCATCCTGGCTAACACAGTGAAACCCTGTCTCTACCAAAAAATACAAAAAACTAGCCGGGCGAGGTGGCGGGCGCCTGTAGTCCCAGCTACTCGGGAGTCTGAGGCAGGAGAATGGCGTGAACCCGGGAGGCGGAGCTTGCAGTGAGCTGAGATCCGGCCACTGCACTCCAGCCTGGGCGACAGAGTGAGACTCTGTCTCAAAAAAAAATTAGCCAGGCGTGGTGGCGGGCGCCTGTAATTCCAGCTACTCAGGAGACTGAGGCAGGAGAATCGCTTGAACCCAGGAGGCGGAGGCTGCAATGAGCCAAGATCACGCCACTGCACCCCAGCCTGAGTGACAGAGTGAGATGCTGTCTGAAATAAATAAATAAGTATCAAGGAAGGTCTACAGAGAGCTCCTCACAGGAGAGCGACCTGGTTCTATTGGAATGTTTTCAACTCCACTCAAGCCACCATAAGGAGAGTGGATAAGGGAGATTAGAAGCCAGGAGACCAAGCAGGAGATGAAAATAGCGGCTCAGGAGGAATTAAACTCATTTGTGCCTCCCATTCTGTCCCTTCAACTCGAACGGTCTAAGGCCTCAGACCTTTGGTGAAGTGAATAGCGGGAAGCTGGCTAAAGGGAGATGTTCGTTCTTTAAAGCAACAACAGCCCACCGGGTGTCATTCAAACATCAGACAGAAGAGGAGACAGGCCCTTCCAGAAAGGGCAGGAACCAGCTGCCTCTTAAGGAGAGAACAAGCAGCCATCTGTTCTGGGACCAGGGAGTGGATCGGCTCCTGTCTCGTGCCCCTTCCAGCTCTGGGACTCTGGGACTGCAAGGCCAGAACTCTGGACAACACACAGGCACAGTCCTCCTGTCCAGTCAGCTCATGGTGCTGCCTGCAATGGCAGGACACAAGTATCCTCTCGACACCAGGTTCACACCCTAGAAACAAATCAGTCAACAATGGCTAACATCCCAAAAGCAGACAACTACACAACTACTAATGGCACGATCTTGCCAAAAAACAACAAAAAACAAATCTGATAGTGCCTCTAGAACTAAATACCCACATACAGGCAACACAGGGGACAGCAGAACATGTTAAATAACACCAGGAGATGCCATCCACAAAATCCTGACTGTGGGAAACTCCACAAGACAAACATTCCAGTTTCTTCAATAAATAAATCGTAAGAAAAAAAGAGTTGGGGCCGGGCGCAGTAGCTCACGCCTGTAATCCCAGCACTTTGGGAGGCCGAGGTGGGTGGGTCACGAGGTCAGGAGATCGAGACCATCCTGGCTAACACAGTGAAACCCCACCTCTACTAAAAATACAAAAAATTATCCAGGTATGGTGGCAGGAACCTGTAGTCCCAGTTACTCGGGAGGTTGAGGCAGGAGAATGGCACAAACCCGGGAGGCGGAGCTTGCACTGAGCTGAGATTGGGCCACTGTGCTCCAGCCTAGGCAACACAGCAAGACTCCATCCCCCAAAAAAAAAAAAAAACAAAAGCGTTGGGTGGGCCAGGCACAGCGGCTCACACCTGTAATCCTGGCACATTGGAAGGCTAAGGTGGGCAGATCGCTTGAGTCCAGGAGTTCAAGACCAGCCTGGGCAATATGACAAAACACCATCTCTACAAAACGTACAAAAATTAGCTGGGCGTGGTGACGGGCACCTGTAGTCCTAGCTACTTGGGAGGCTGACGTGGGAGAATCACTCGAACCCAGGAGGAGGAAGTTGCAGTGAGTCGAGATCATACCGCTGCACTCCAGCCTGGGTAGCAGAGTGAGACCACATCTCCAAAAAAATTAAATTAAACATTTTTTAAAAGAGTTGGAGGGGCCGAGCGGGGTGGCTCGTGTCTCCCGTAATTCCAGCACTTTGGGAGGCCAAGGTGGGTGGAACACTTGAGGCCAGGAGTTCGAGACCAGCCTGGCCAACATGGTGAAACCCCATCTCTACTAAAAATACAAAAATTAGCCAGGTGTAGTGACAGGCACCTGTAATCCCAGCTACCTGAGAGGTTGAGGTCCGAGAATGACTTAAAACCGGGAGGCAGAGGTTGCAGTGAGCTGAGATCGTGCCACTGCACTCTAGCCTCGGCAACAGAGCAAGACCCTGTCTCAAAAAAAAAAAAAAGAGTTGGAGGAAAATACAGATTAAGAGACATATCACTGGCCGGGCGCGGTGGCTCAAGCCTGTAATCCTAGCACTTTGGGAGGCCGAGACGGGCGGATCACGAGGTCAGGAGATCGAGACCATCCTGGCGAAAATGGTGAAACCCCGTCTCTACTAAAAGATACAAAAAAAACTAGCCGGGCGAGGTGGCGGGCGCCTGTAGTCCCAGCTACTGGGGAGGCTGAGGCAGGAGAATGGCATAAACCCGGAGGTGGAGCTTGCAGTGAGCTGAGATCTGGCCACTGCACTCCAGCCTGGGCGACAGAGCGAGACTCTGTTTCCAAAAAAAAAAAAAAAAAAAAGAGAGAGACATATCACCTATCACATAGTATTGTTTGAATTCTTATTCAAAAAAACTTTTGAAAACTTTTACAAGACAACTGGGGAAATTCAAATACTGAGTAAATATGGTATTAAGACATCACTGTTAATTTAGAGGGGTATAATAATGGTAGTGTTATGGGTTTTTTTAAAGAATTCTTAACTTTTTTTTATTTCTCTGTTGCCCAGGCTGGAGTGCAGTGGCTCTATCTTGGCTCACTGCAACCTCTGCCTCCCAAGTTCAAGCAACTCTCATGCCTCAGCCTCCTGAGTAGCTGGGACCAAAGGCACATGGCACATGCCACCTATTGGCTTGGCCTTTTTTTTTTTTTTTTTTGTAGAGATGAGTCTCACTATATTGCCCAAGCTGGTCTCAAATTCCTGGGCTCCAGTGGTGATCCTCCCACCTTGGCCTCCCGAAGTGCTGAGATTACAGGTGTGAGTCACCGTGCCTGGCCAAAAATTCTTATCTTTAATATATAAATTGAAATATTTAAGAATGAAATGATCTAATGTCTGAGATTTACTTCAAAATAATCTTGTGGAGGAGTGCATTGCTAAATAAATGAAACAGGATTGGGGCCATCAGTTGATAATGGCTGGAACTAGGCATTAGGTGACTCTATTCTCTCTACTTTTGTGTATGCTTGAGAATTTTCACAAAATTTTTTTTAAAAAGAATTGTGATAGGCTTTTTCTACCCAAGAATAACCCACCAGATATGATTCTCCACAGCAAAGGGATCACATTCATTAGATTCGAGGCTGTCTCCTGAGAACCTGCCAGAATTTGCTGAATGACGAGAGAATACGTATCTTCCTCTTCATAAACTCCATGATGGGAGCTGTCCTAAAATAACTACCCACTGTAAGAAATTGGTTTGTTTTCATTTATGCTAAATGACCTCTCTCCGGTTCAGAAAGTCACACCCAAAGCCACACTGACTCTATCCACATCTTTCAGAACGTACTTTTTTTTTTGAGACAGAGTCTCACTCTGTTGCCCAGGCTGGAGTGCAGTGGCACAATCTCAGCTCACTGCAACCTCAGCCTCCCGGGTTCAAGCACTTCTCCTGCCTCAGCCTCCTGAATAGCTGAGATTACAGGCACCTGCCACCATGCCCAGCTACTTTTTGCATTTTTAGTAGGGACGGGTTTTTGTCATGTTGACCAGGGTGGTTTCAAACTCCTGACCTCAGGTGATCCACCCACCTCGGCCTCCCAAAGTGCTGGGATTACAGGCGTGAGCCAGCGCGCCCAGCCAAGGACGTACATATTTTGATTGTGTTTCTCTGCCTCTGTCCTTCCCAGCAAACGTGCCTGTTGTCCCCCTCAGGGAGCCAAGCTCCCCACTACCCACATCCATAAGAAGCAGTTTCTGAAAATCAAAGCGGTTTCCAAACCGCAGTCTCTGAGGAAGGCTTCATCCAGGTGTCTCCTAGGAGCCATGCTCAAATACAATCCCCTCTCAGACACGCTGCTGTTTTAACAGGATCCCATGTGCCAGAAACCCTGAAAGATGGGCAGAAAGAGGCAAAACCTCGAGGCTGCCCTAGAGCTCCTGTACAGCACGGTCAGGTCCAAGATGATGAGCACCACGCCCATTTCTCAAAAAGGGAAACTGAAGTTGGAACTTGGGGCACAGTTCTTGGGAACTACCAAGACTGCCTGGGAGTCTCCTAGTTCTGGGACTATATGGGACACCTGTCTCATTATCACCCTGCCTGGTACACCTCCCTGTCCTGCACCCTAATACGCAATATTTCCAACGGGCCTGCAGAGAGCAGGAGGATGACAAAGACCACTGGGCGGTCCCTGGAAGCCACACACAACCATTTTGACCCTTAAGGCTAAGAGCCAAGAGTGTTATCTGCAAAAGCCTGTCAATTAAAGGTGCTGGGAAGATCGATGGATGGATCAAGGCTTCTAGGAGAAGAAGGGGCCTGAGCCTGACCCCACCCTGTGATGAGAGGGGGTGGAAGGAAGAACTCATCAAATTTAATGCCCAGCATGGAGTTTGGGGAGTGCTTGAGAGAGGCCGGCAGCTGCAGCCTGCTCCAGGCCTCCCATGGCCACCAGCGCCCGCAGAGCAAGGGTCAATAGTGTTCGCTGCACTGATTTCAGATGCTTAAAGACAAAGAAATTCCAGATACAGCAAGGGAAACAGAGGTCACTTAGTGTCATGATGAAACCAATCACTCTTTCTCCTTGGGTAGGTTAAGTCCACGGCCAAAGCCATCAGGATGGTTGGAGCGACAGAAGAACGGGATGAAGCCAGGGGCTGGGAAGGCTACCAATGTCTGCCTGCATTGCAGGCAAGAGCACAGTGCACTCAGGAAAAAAGAAAGGACTCCACAGGCCCCAGCCAATCCCTCCCTGTCCCTATCAAGGTCCTTCCCTGGGCCTCACTGCACCCACTACCACTCACAGACTCGTTCTGCCCAGGCTCATACCCACATGGCTGCCCCCTTGGCCCACGCATGGCTGGTCTTGACTGCTACTGGTGTGGCTGTCACCACCAGACATCTGACCTTGGTCAGCAGGAGCACAGGCTCCAGGAGAGAAGAGGGGAAACAGTTCTGATCAAACCCCACATACCCTCACGGAGCACTTCGTACCTTTCTGTCCTACCTCCACTCACATGATCTGACTTGAGTCTCACAGTCCTTTGTGGGGAGGCAGAAAATGAGGCTCACAGAGATAAAATCTACCATCACACCACAGTCAACAGATGAGCCAGGAGGAGAACTTCTTGCTGTCTGTGCAGGGGGCTTTTCCTCTCCACCCTCCGGACCACCACCCATTCTCTACTCAGAATCAGGAACTGGTCCCATGCATCTGCCTTTCTATCGAGCCCATTTTCCATTCCAGCGCTCGAAGCGGGCCCAGGCTGTCTCAGACCAGCCGTCCCATACATCCTTCTGGCTTTAGAGAGCTGACCTGCTCACCACCACTCTAATGCTGAAAGGCAGAGCACAAAAGGGAATTCAAGTCCAGGGGAAGAGGAATTCAGGCCCTGGAACACTGCACTCCAGAGTTCCCATGGCAGCTTCCTCTGCTAGACACACATGTCCCTGGCATCAGCCACTCCTAGACCACTTGCAGGATTTCCACTCTATTTGATAACACTTGTACTATTATTACTATTATTTCTATTAAATAGATTCATTTCAGCTGGGCACGGTGGCTCACATCTGTAATCCCAGCACTTTGGGAGGCTGAGGCAGGTGGATCACCTGAGCTCAGAAGCTTGAGACCACCCTGGGCAACATGGTGAAACCCCCATCTCTACTAAAATACAAAAAATTAGCTGGGCATGGTGGCGGGCGCCTGTAGTCCCAGCTATTCGGGAGGCTGAGGCCCGAGAATTGCTTGAGCCCCAGAGGCGGAGGTTACAGTGAGCCGAGGTGGTGCCACTGCACTCCAGCTTGGGCTAACAGAGTGAGATGCCGCCTCAAAAATTAATTAATTAATTAAATACATTCATTCCTGTGACTTCATATGTTTAATTTAAAGTGATGTTTTGGCCGGGCACGGTGGCTCAAGCCTGTAATCCCAGCACTTTGGGAGGCCGAGACGGGCGGATCACGAGGTCCGGAGATCGAGACCATCCTGGCTAACACTGTGAAACCCCATCTCTACTAAAAATACAAAAACTAGCCGGGCGAGGTGGCGGGCACCTGTAGTCCCAGCTACTTGGGAGGCTGAGGCAGGAGAATGGCGTGAACCCGGGAGGCGGAGCTTGCAGTGAGCTGAGATCTGGCCACTGCACTCCAGTCCCGGCGACAGAGCGAGACTCCGCCTCAAAAAAAATAAATAAATAAAGTGATGTTTTATATCACTACCACAAATGGAAAAAAATTAGTACCACTGGCCATTAACCAGGAGAGAATCCTAAAAATAAATGAAACAAAAAGAGAAACAACCTAAGTTCTAGCCAGGCAACTGTTCCCCACTCAGAGGACCTGAGCCGGAGGTCTGCTCTCTCTTAGCTACAAAAGGAAGATTAGCAAGTGTTTAAAAGGTGTTAAAGGCAGACTAGCACCCACCTGAAACTACCCCTCAGAAAAATCACAAGGATTCGCAGAGAACTGAAAAGGGAAGAACTTTCTCACTAGCTGACTCAATGTTATTTCATGCTGAACCACCTTATGTCATTTCACGGGAAATTCATTCCGTGCAGTGGGCAACATCTTGTTACACTACATTATAGGAAGCGGGGACGAGAGGAATGGGTCACAAACCACCACAAGGGCAACCCATGCCAGCTTCTCAAAGTCCCCCCATTCCCTGCCTACCACCACCCCAAGTACGTTCAGCCTGTGGGCATGTCCAGGGGCTGCTGGTCACCCCAGGTGTCCCTGGCTCCCCTGCCCGTGTCTTATAGGATGCGGTATTAACCACTCCAAAACTCATTTGGTAACTAGGATCCAGCAGGGTCACTGGAAGCTACACGAAATCCCGGCAACATTTCTGTGGGCAGTCAGCTTCCACATTCCCCTCCCCCCATTGCTGGAGGCTCTGCCATGCACCCTAGCAGAACAGGGAGGCTTTGTGCCAACGACCTGCCTGGTAGCTCCGTGGGGTCTGGTGGATGTCAGACCTGCAGCTGGGGTTGCAGCCCAGAAAGCTTCCCCAGAACCTCCTTTGCCCACCCCAAGCCCCACACCTTTCAACACACAGGTCGTCCAAAATGTCTCTGAAATAGCTAAAGAAAACTATTTTCGACATCCAGGAGTAAACGAAAGAATAAACACAAGAAAGGCGAAGAGGCAAAGTCGCCCCATGGCGGTGGGGCGAGGGGGTGGGTGAGAAGTGAGCCACCTCCAAACTTGCTCCTCGCCTGCCGGCACCGAGCGCGGAGCAAGCGGATCTCGGCCAGGCAGGCACCTCGCGGGCTCAGCCAAGTTGCAGAGAAGCAAATGGCAACACCGGCGCATGGAGCCGCCCGGGCCGGATCAATGGCATCTGCAGCTGCAGGCTTGGGGAAGGGGGCCGCGGTCTGCAAAGGCAGGGTCTGGGGGGCACGGACTTGGGGTCCCTCCGTCAGGGATCCACCCCGATGCGCCCTCCCAGCCGTCCTCCGATTCTGGCAAGGTCCTGCCCAGCCTCCTCGCACCAGCCAGGGTCTGGGGCGAAGCTTCGAACTCGCTCCCCGCGACGGTACCTGGAGAGGAGGCTTTTTTCAAACCAACACGGAGCCAAACACCCATCGGAAAAGTCCACCCCAAAGAAAACCGGACGGTAGCAGGAGAGCGGAGGGAAGGGGCCGGCGGCGCCGCCGGGGTTTACCTTTTCTCTTTATTCTGCCTCCGGGATTTGTGCAGGAGTCCGATGAGCACCACGGCGGCGCGGATCCCCGCCTTCCGGCAATGCCTCCTCCCCGCGGGCTGGGACATGGCGAGGCCTCCCGCGGTGCCCGACCTCGCCCGCCCGCGTCCCCGCAGCCCCGGCTCCGCGCGCTCCGCACCCGGCCCCAGCGCCCGCGCCCCGGCCCCCAGCCTCCGCCTCGCATGGGCCCCGCCCCGCCTAGGTGCGCCCCGGGGGTCAGGTGACCACGCGCTCCCCCCTCCCTCCCGGCGACCTTCAGCGTCTCCTCGGGGCCCGCGGGGCAGCCGCCGTCCGCTCCCCCGGCGCGGGCATTTCCGAGGCTCGCTCCGGGCGCGGCCCGGGCCGGCGGCTCCCAGCTCCCGCTCAGACGCGCCGCCCGCGCCGGGACCCGCCCCGGCCCCGCCTCCCGCGCCCCGGCCTCGGCCGCCCGGATGGTGGAGGACGCGGGGCACAGGGAGCGGGCGAAGCGCAGGAGGAGACGGACAGCGCTCCCGGGACCCCCCTGCCCGGCTCCCAGGCGCCCTCCCCGGCCCCGGCCCCGGCCCTGCCTCCCCTCGCCCGCTCCTTCTGGTCCCCGCCCGCACTCCCGCCGGCGGCCCGGAGCTCCCTCCCCAGGCAGAGGCGGCTGCCGCCCTCCCCGGCCCGGCCCCGGATACTTCCCCGATGCTGTCACTGCCTTTAAAACAGAGGGCGAGAAAACAGGCACCGAGAGGAAACGCGCGTCCTCGGTCCAAACGAAACTGCCCGCGCGCGGTCCCCGTCCCCTCCCGGCCGCCCCGCGCTTACAGGGGGCACCTGAGCCCGGCGCCCGCCCCGGCTCGCAGCTCCCGGGCCCGGGTCCCCCGGTGGGAGCGTATGGATAGGGCGGAATGAGGCGGAATTCTGCCCCCGCCTCCCCCCAGCGTCGGCGCAAGGATCGCCGAGTGGGGGTGCAGGGTGGGCTGGGTCTGCTCCCCGGGAACACTGGCTCTCCCGGCCCTGGGAGTTTGACTCCACACGGGGTCCATGACCGACTTCACGGCGACCCCGCTTCCTCCTGGCGGGCCGGGCGCATCCCACTCCCCGCTCCCCGCGCCCACCCGGGCCTGGGCGCTGCGCACTCCGCACGTGGTCCCTCCCGCCCGTGCCAGCCGCGCGCGAGCCTCGTGTCCTTCGGAAAGGAAGGGTGGAAGGTCGCGCCGGCTCCTGGGGAAAGGGCTGCAGCCTGGTCCCTACTATCAGCGCACGGTCTCGCTCACAAGCCCCTCATCCACTTCTACGTGCTGTCCAGCGTCCCAGCCCCCTCCCGCCCTGCAGCATCACTCACCGCTTTGCCCCCCTAGGGAAAAGGAAGCGGGCAGGGGGCTGGAGGGAATTAAAACAAGCCAATTAGTCCATCTTTGGAGCCAAAGATGTCCCCCCTGAGGCAATATGCCTTGTTTGTTTGTTTGTTTTATACTCTGGTGTTCAAGCAAACACAGAAAATCCAGGCAGGGAGGGGACCATGCTGGGTGGAGAGGGGAGAGGGACTGCAAACGAATTTGAGGACCTGAGGCTTCAGCCCGGCCTCTCGAATGCCCACAGCTTCCTGCTGGCACTGGAGTTGGGGTGGAGGGGAGGGAGCCGCAGGGTGGTTGTAAAATGGTCTATTTATGAAGCGGCCGTTACCACTGGCCTTGCCCCGCCCCACCCCCTCACTGCCGGGGTTGTGGGGGATCAGAGATATAGATAACCATGGACTTCTTTTTATAGCTAGAGATTTGAATGACCCGGGCCCCACTCCTGAGATTGGTGGTTAGGCGGGCTGCAAGTACTATGCCAGTAGTGACTTAAGAATTGGTCTGGAAAAAGAATAAAATGAATGTCCTTGGTAGAGAAGAGCGAAGAGCTCCCAGCGGCATGCAGCCCAGAGCTTCTCTTTCCCGCTCTCCCGCCGCGCTGTAGCATAGAGCACCGGATCACCCACAGGTTAGCTGATGGACTGCTTCTGCTAGATGGCAGGGAAGGTGATGAGGGCGCTGGCTTAGGTCTATCTTAGCGTGGGGTGTATTTTATCCATACACAGAAGGCTGCACCTCAACAGAAGGCCTGACCTTCCTTCCCAGCAGGTGAGAGTGTGGGAGCTAGTTCAGGTCAAGTGCACCGTGGGTAACAGGGTGGCTCACACCTGTAATCCCAGCACTTTGGAAGGCTGAGGCAGGTGGATCCCTTGAGTTGAGACCAGGAGTTCTAGACCAGCCTGGGCAACATAGTGAGACCCCCATCTCTCCAAACAACTACAACAGGGAATTGGGATGATGAAGGCACAAAATCCACCAAGCAGGTTCCATTATTCCTTCTCTTATTCTGGGGTTCCCAGCCCTTCCACAACCCCAGTGTGGCTGCAAACACAAGGCTGTCCCCCAAAACACCATAGCCTCTCAGACCCTGAGTCTTGAGTCTCTAAGAGGCAGAATTTCCAGGCAGTAAGAGGTTCCATCCTTCTGTCCCTGCCCTACAAGCTCACCACCTTTGGTGCATAGACAGCAGTTCCCCCCCTTAACTCCGACTCCAGCCCCCACAGCCCATCACACCCACACCCCACAGAGGGAACCCCAAAGCACAAGAAAACCCATCAATAGTAGAGACTGGAACAACTATTGATGCGAGGCTTATCCATTCCACCAGCGTTTATTATACATGTACAGTATGTCCAGCTTTATGCAAGAGACTAGGGCAAGAAAGAAAAATGGAAGACCATCCCTGCTCGAAACAAACAGGGTTAACACACACCAAACCACAAAACAAGACCATTTCCAGCCAGTGTGTGCAGTTAGCCCAGCCAAAGCTTCCCACAATTGGGCCACACGCTACCTCCTTCACAATTCTTTGTCTTAATGTCATGCTGCTCTGCTGTTTATTTTGCTTTAATTACATCAACTTACTTTTTTACTTAATTTTTTTTTTTTTTTTTTTGAGACGTTGTATTGCTCTTGTCGCCCAGGCGGAGTGCAATAGCAGTCTCGGCTCACTGCAACCTCCACCTCCTGGGTTCAAGCGATTCTCCTGCCTCAGCCTCCGGAGTAGCTGGTATTACAGGCATGAGCCACCATGCTGGGCTCATTTTGTATTTTTAGGAGAGATGGGGTTTCACCATGTTGGCCAGCCTGATCTCCAACTCCTGACCTCAGGTGATCCACCCGCCTTGGCCTCCCAAGTGTTGGGATTATAGGTGTGAGCCACCGTGCCTGGCCTTTACTTAATTTTAAAAGAAAACGTTCTTGCAACCCTAAATGAAAATCCATTATCACTTGCCCTTCCTACCATGAAAACAAATATAAATTTATTAAGTTCTACCTCAATACTGTTGCCTGACAAAGGCTCTAAGCTTGAAGCACCTTCCTTAAAAAAGTAGACGGGCTGGGCGCGGTGGCTCACGCCTGTAATCCCAGCACTTTGGGAGGCCCAAGCGGGCGGATCACAATGTCAGGAGATCAAGACCATCCTGGCGAACATGGTGAAACCCCGACTCTACTAAAAAATACAAAAACTTAGCCGGGCATGGTGGTGCGAGTCTGTAGTCCCAGCTACTTGGGAGGCTGAGGCAGGAGAAAGATGTGAACCCGGGAGGGGGAGCTTGCAATGAGCCAAGATGGCGCCACTGCGCTCCAGCCTGGACTACAGAGTGAGACTCAGTCTCAAAAAAAAAAAAAAAAAAAAAGCAGGTGGCGTTAGATGTTAGTGACACACCTGCGCCAAACCAAGGCACCGTCCTTGAAGAAATCAGAGTTCGAAAGAGAATGGACAGGGAAGAATTTCGACACTACTATGCTCTAAGGCCACATTCATGAGGCACTTTGGGATGGGCTGAGAAAGCTGGATACATGCAGATCACATGAAATGAGGACGGCACAAGTCTCTGATGGCAGAGAAGGGGTCTTCCTCTAGGTCCTACCTCACCCAAATTATGCCCCACGGCATCCCAGCTCACAGGACCTCCACGGCCTGTTCCAGCCTCCAAAGCTCACAGTCCCAGAGAATAAAGTGCCAGGCAGCTGCCAACCCAGGTCTCTCTTCCAGTCCAGGGGAACTCCAAAGGCTGAGGAGGCCTGGGTGGGAATCAGGCCTGGGGCGGGAGACAGCGAAGTTAATCATGAACAGAGCACAGACAGCTGCAGAGCCCGTTCCTAAGGGGCCAGTGGGTTGAGGCAGACAGACACGCATGCCTGGCCCTGAAGAAAAGGGCCTTCTGTGCCCGGGGACCGGCTCCAGGAGACATATCCATGAGAAAGCGGGAATCAGCCCCGATCCCCGTGCCCCTGGTCAGAGTCAGCCTGCAGCAGATGCCACCTCCTCGCCCTGCCCAGCCTCCAACTCCCAGCGCCCCACTGCTGGGCAGAATGACTGACACCGTTCTGGGCTGGGATTGGGGGTGGGTGGGGGCAATGGGGGCAGTGGAGCAAGGAGGGTGGGGCTTTTGATGAAAACCAGGTGTCTTCAAACACCTTGCCCCTCCCCTCCACGGGAAGGGTCCCAGCCATTCCATGGACCACACAAGCTTTGGAACAACGCAAGGGTTATAAACAGAGCCTTGGACAGGATGGGCCAGCACCCCCGCTCTCTTCTGCCTTTCGGGGTATACACATCACACACCTGCTCTGGGCTATCACTCGGAGGCCCCCTGGGACACAGCTGAACGCTCACACCTGTGCTGCTAAGAACCCTCCATTCTTGGCAGGTACATGAGCGCCCCCTGCTGGGCCACAGCACAATTGCGTCTCTGGGATACCCCCTCTGGAGGAAGACAGAGGAGGGGGAAGAGGGAGGCAGGAAGACGTGGGGGGAAGGGAAAGCTTGCAGTCATCTGAGGTCGGGAAGCAGTTTCTATTTTTGAAAAGAGAGAGATGGGCCGGGTGCGGTGGCTCACGCCTGTAATCCCAGCACTTTGGGAGGCCGTGGCAGGCAAATCACTTGAGGTCAGAAGTTCGAGACCAGCCTGGCCAACATGGTGAAACCCTGTCTCTACTAAAAATACAAAAATCAGCCAGGCATGATGGCGGGCACTTGGAATACCAGTTACTCAGGAGGCTGAGGCAGGAGAATTGCTTGAGCCCAGGAGGCGGAGGTTGCAGTGAGCTGAGATCCAGCCACTGCACTCCAGCCTGGGCAACACAGCAAGACTCTGTCTCATAAATAAATAAATAACCAATTAAAAAGAAGAGGAAGGAAAAGAGATGCAGGAAAACTCTTTGCCAACATACTGACTTCTCCTCCCAGCTTCTAAAATCCCGTCCCAGAGCCCACGACCAGCCCCCAAGAGGTCCATCCCACCACAATAGGGTCCTAGGCCTCAAAGACAAGCCTGGGAAACCTCAGCTCAGCCCAACATTCCTGGGGCCACAGACGTCATATGAAGCAGAGGATCTAAACTGGCTCGGGTTTTGGAAACGGATGTCCGTGACTTGTGTGGCATTTCCAAGCTCCAAGGAAAGGTAACCACGCTGAGGAAACCCACAGATCCCACTCAGTGGCAGGCACCCTGCGCTTGGGTACCCAGAGCCACGAAGGTGGAGCCTGCAGTGCCTGATGTCAATCAGAACCCGGCCGACTTCCTGTTCAGGGATTACGGAGAGTGGGTAGAGGGAGGAAGAAAGAAGTTCTTCATATATCGCTTGGGTTACTGAAGTTATTTAAAATACTTCCTTTTTTGAAGTTCATTTATGGATTTTTGAATTTTTGCTAAGCTGCATGACTATAATAATTTTTCCCACAGTGAAAACATTCAAAAGGATCCTTCTGTGTGTGAAATTTCTGATGAACAGGAAGAGGTGTTATTTTGCATAGAGGCTGCCCAGGAGTCAGTCCAGAGAATCAGGAGCTGATGAGGCCGAGGGCTGGGAGGCCTACAGCACAGTCCCTCTCCAACCCAAGGTCCCCCAGCCTCACTGATTACCAAACCTCCTCAGCTGCTGCTACTCCTGAAGCCACTTCCAACTCCAGGGTTTCTGGGGCTGAGTGGAAAAGCCGAGAGCGAAGCTGTCTTTCCATAATATTAGCAACATTGCTTAGCAACGTCTTTCAAAGAGAGAACCAGCAGACTCTCCAAAACCCTGTTCCGTTTGGCTCTACAGAGAACAGAGTGGTTTCGTATACATGTATTATTTATATACTATTTTATATATCCAGTAACGCCTTCTGCGCCTGGCTTCTCCGGGAGATGACGAATTACAACTATGTGAGATTTCCAGGCGACTAGGGCTTTGGGTAGCAAAACTTTCTGTTTGCTTCCTTGCTGGCTAGCTTGCTATGACTGTAATGACCCTAGCTAGAGATTTCCCTCAAACACCTCAACATGCTGTTGTCCTTTAAAGACAGGTTTGACACCAGGCGTGGTAGCCCACGCCTGTAATCCCAGCACTTTGGGAGGCTGAGGCGGGTGGATCACGAGGTCAGGAGTTCAAGACCAATCTGGCCAACATGGTGAAACCCCGTCTCTACTCAAAATACAAAAATTAGCCGGGCAAAGTGGCGGGCGCCTGTAGTCCCAGCTACTCGGGAGGCTGAGGCAGGAGAATCGCTTGAACCGGGATGGCGGAAGTTGCTGTGAGCCAAAATCGCGTCACTGCACTCCAGCGTAAGCAACAAAGCGAGACTCCATGTCAAAAATAAATAGATAAAAATAGGCCGGGCGCGGTGGCTCAAGCCTGTCATCCCAGCACTTTGGGAGGCCGAGACGGGCGGATCACGAGGTCAGGAGATCGAGACCATCCTGGCTAACACGGTGAAACCCCGTCTCTACTAAAAAATACAAAAACCTAGCCGGGCGAGGTGGCGAGCGCCTGTAGTCCCAGCTACTCGGGAGGCTGAGGCAGGAGAATGGCGGGAACCCGGGAGGCGGAGCTTGCAGTGAGCCGAGATCCGGCCACCGCACTCCAGCCCGGGCTAGAGCAAGACTCCGTCTCAAAAAAAAAAAAAAAAAAAAAAAAAAAAAAAAAAAAGATAAAAATAAAGGCAGGTTTGATGGAACCTCTTTGTGGTGACTCAAATCCATTATTATCAATACCAACTACTATCGTGAGCTCAAATGCAGTTAGGAACTGACAGGCCATTGAGGGGAGACGTCCATTTCTCCCTACGCTTAATGGCCCCAAACAGCTGTGGTGCAAAGACACTACAGTGAGGGAATAAAAACACACATGTAGGCCGGGCGCGGTGGTCACGCCTGTAATCCCAGCACTTTGGGAGGCCGAGACGGGCAGATCACAAGGTCAGGAGATCGAGACCATCCTGGCTAACACGGTGAAACCCCGTCTCTACTAAAAAATACAAAAAACTAGCCGGGCGAGGGGGCGGGCGCCTGTAGTCCCAGCTACTCGGGAGGCTGAGGCAGGAGAATGGCGTGAACCCAGGAGGCGCAGCTTGCAGTGAACCGAGATTGCGCCACTGCACTCCAGCCTGGGCGACAGAGCCGGACTCCATCTCAAAAAAAAAAAAAACACACGTTGCAGTCAGACAAAGCTACCCGCAGTTTTTACTATGTATGCAGCCTTGGACTAGGAATTCACCCCCTCTGTGCCTCAGTGTCTTCATCTGTAAAATAGGAATAACAATAGTGCCATCCTATCAGCTACTGCAAGGATTCAGTGAGCATGCGCGCTCTACACAAAGACTTGCATGAAAATGTTCATCACCATTTTATTCAAAATAGCCAAAGTTGGCCGGACGTGGTGGCTCACGCCTGTAGTCCCAGCTACTCGGGAGGCTGAGGCAGGAGAATCACTTGAATCTGGGAGGCGGAGGTTGCAGTGAGTCGAGATTGAACCACTGCACTCTAGCCTCAATGAGAGTGAGACTCCATCTCAAAAAAACAAAACAAAACAAATAACCAAAGTCTGAAAGCAGCCCAAGTGTCCATCAACAAGCTGTGGCACATCCACACGGTGGAATACCACTCAACAATAAAGATGAACAAAATATGGACACATGTGACAACATGGAAGCACCTCAAAAACAAGATCTAAGTGAAAGAAGCCAGATACCAAAACATGCTTAAGACGCTTACAATGTGATTCCATTGATGAGAACTTTTTTTTTTTTTAATTGAGATGGAATCTCGCACTGTTGCCCAGGCTGGAGTGCAGTGGCACAAATCTCGGCTCACTACAACCTCTGCCTCCTAGGTTCAAGCAACTCTCCAGTCTCAGCCTCCCGAGTAGCTGGGATTGCAGGCTCCCGCTACCACGCCTGGCTAATTTTTTGTATTTTTATTTTATTTTTATTTATTTATTTATTTATTTTGAAACGGAGTCTCACTCAGTCACCCAGGCTGGAATGCAGTGGTGCCATCTCGGCTCACTGCAAGCTCTGCCTCCTGGGTTCACGCCATTCTCCTGCCTCAGCCTCCCGAGTAGCTGGAACTACAGGCGCCTGCCACCACGCCCGGCTAATTTTTTTTTTTGTATTTTCAGTAGAGACGGGATTTCACCATGTTAGCCAGGATGGTCTCGATCTCCTGACCTTGTGATCTGCCCGTCTCGGCCTCCCAAAGTGCTGGGATTACGGGCGTAAGCCACCGCACTCAGCCAATTTTTTGTATTTTTAGTAGAGACTCGGTTTCACCACGTTGGTCCAGCTGGTCTCAAATTCCTGACCTCGTAATTTGCCCACCTCAGCCTCCCAAAGTGCTGGAATTACAGGCGTTAGTCACCACACCCGGCTGATAAAGAATTTTATTTTATTTTATTTTATTTTATTTTATTTATTTATTTATTTATTTTTTGAGATGGAGCCTCACTCTGTCACCCACGCTAGAGTGCAGTGGTGCGATCTCAGCTCACCAAAACCTCCGCCTCCAGGGTTCAAGCAATTCTCCCACCTCAGCCTCCAGAGTAGCTGCGATTATAGGCACCCACCACCACGCCCAGCTAATTTTTGTATTTTGAGTAGAGATGGGGTTTCACCATGTTGGTCAGGCTGGTCTTGAACTCCTGACCTCACGATCTGCCCGCCTCAGCCTCCCAAAGTGCTGGGATTACAGGCGTGAGCCACGGCACCCGGCTGATAAGAAGTTTTAAAACAATCTAAGATACAAAAGCATTAGAACAATGGCTGCCTCTGGATGTGGGAGATTTTTCTGAAATGTTCTGTATCAGGATGGAAGAAGGATCCATTTGTCCAAAATGTATAATGAAGATTTGTGCATTTCGGCCAGAAGCAGTGGCTCATGCCTGTCATCCCAGCACTTCGGGAGGCCAAGGCAGGTGGATCACTTGAGGTCAGGCGTTTGAGACCAGTCTGGCCAATATGGTCAAACCCCGTCTCTAGTAAAAATACAAAAATTAGCTGGACTTGGGGGTGGGAGCCTGTAATCCCAGCTACTTGGGAGGTTGAGGCAGGAGAATCGATTGAACTTGGGAGGCGGAGCTTGCAGTGAGCCAAGATCACGCCACTGCACTCCAGCCTGGGCGACAGAGCAAGACTCCATCTCAAAAAAAAAAAAAAAAAAATTATGCATTTTGATGAATGTAAATTTTACCTTAAAAAAAGAGTTGAAACTAGGCCGGGCGCGGTGGCTCAAGCCTGTAATCCCAGCACTTTGGGAGGCCGAGACGGGCGGATCACAAGGTCAGGAGACCGAGACCATCCTGGCTAATACGGTGAAACCCCGTCTCTACTAAAGAATACAAAAAACTAGCCGGGTGACGAGGCGGGCGCCTGTAGTCCCAGCTACTTGGGAGGCGGAGGCAGGAGAATGGCGTGAACCTGGGAGGCGGAGCTTGCAGTGAGCTGAGATCCGGCCACCGCACTCCAGCCTGGGCAACAGAGCCAGACTCTGTCTCAAAAAAAAAAAAAAAGAGCTGAAACTAATAATAATAAAGTAGAGAGTGGAATTAGATGAAATAAGAATGGCAGGTGTTGATAACTGTTGAAGCTGAGGGAAGAGAAGTTCATTACACTATTCTATTTGTTTGCAGGACAATTTCCATAATAAAAAAAAAATTAAAGAAAATGTTCACAGTGGGGGAAAAGGTTAATAGTGACTATCTCTGGAATTGTGATTGTATTATCTTTATATTTTTCTTCTATTTATAAATTTTACATAAGGACTATGTATTGGCCAGGCACAGTTGCTCACACCTGTAATTCCAACACTTTGGAAGGCCGAGGCAGGCAGATAACTTGAAGTCAGGAGTTTGAGACCAGCCTGGCCAACATGGTGAAAACCCATCTCTACTAAAAATACAAAAGTTAGCCGGGCTTGGTGGTGCATGCCTGTAATCCCAGCTACTTGGGAGGCTGAGGCAGGAGAACCGCTTGAACCTGGAGGTGGAGGTTGCAGTCAGCTAAGATTGTGCCACTGCACTCCAGCCTGGGCAAGACCCCATCTCAAAAAAAAAAAAAAAAAAAAAGGACTTTGTATTAAGTTTGTAAATAAAGAACTATGTATTAATTTTGTAAATAAAATGAAAAGACAAATAAATGTGAAAGCACCCTGAAAGTCATCTGTAAGCGGCCTTGTTCACTGTGCTGTGGGAGTCAGTGTCCTGCATCTCACTGGGAAACCAGATAACCCAGCTTGACAAAAATGAGAACGAGCACCTGAGGCTTTTCCATCCCATCTGTAGAACCTCTCTCTGGCTCTCCATGTTTCCTCCTGACTTGTGTCTATTTGCTGTTTGCAAGACTTTTTAGAAAGACTAGGCCAGGTGTAGTGGCTCATGCCTGGAATCCCAGCACTTTGGGAGGCCAAGGCGGGCAGATCACTTGAGGTCAGGAGTTCAAGATCAGACTGGCCAACATGGTGAAACCCCATCTCTACTAAAAATACAAAAATTAGCTGGACGTGGTGGCGGGCACCTGTAATCCCAGGTACTCGGGAGACTGAGGCAGAAGAATCACTTGAACCCGGGAGGCGGAGGTTGAGGTCAGCTTCGAGATCATGCCGCTGCACTCCAGCCTGGGTGACAAAGTGAGACTCCGTCTCAAAAAAAAAAAAAAAAAAAGACTGAGGCATTGCTGGTGCCTCTGGGCTACGACTTACATAGCCAGTGCCGTACATGTGCAGGGATGGGGGTACCAGGCACAGTGTGCAGGCCGGGACCAGACGAGGCAGGGACACTGACTTCTCCTTCATTCAACCTCCTGTGGACCACCCTGTGGACTGCGGAAACTGCCAGGGGTTGGTTACCAGCTCACATGCCTAGCTAACTAGAAAATTCACAGGTTGGAAACCCTTTTACCCGATTCCTAATAAATTCTAAATTATTTCCCAGTTGTCTGAATTCATCTCTTTCTCCTCTGTCAGTCCGTGAAGAGAACTCTGGGTTGGCCGTTCCTTTCCAGGGGAAAATGCCCCTCTTGGTGGGTGTAATCAAAGCCTTTCCGGCTTGGCTTAGTGGACAACGGTTTCCTTCGTGACAGAAGGAAGGACAACAGTTCCCTCTGGACTCTGACTCACTGATGTGTTAATGATCCTTCCCACCCCGACATTAAGTCCTTTTCGCCTAAAAGGTAAACACAAAGCTCATCTTCCTTCAGTGTTGACACAGACTCACAGACTACCCCAGCTTCACCCAGCCGGGAGCTGAGCTCCAAACCTCCTGCTGAGGAACTGTAGGTCTGCAACATGCAAGCTTTCCACCGGGCCTGCTTACTGGGGCTTTTCCACCCCATGTCCATAAGGAAAATCCTTCCAGCTGTCTAGCCTCCATCACTCCTGTTGTAATCAAAGCTCTTTCATTAAGCAATTTCCTGTCTACTCTTAGGGGAAAAAAATTCAGTTCCCACTATCTGAACCCTGCAAGTCCCAAAGCAGCTTCAGAAACTGCGCTGGTCATCTTCCTTGTACCCAAGTCTCCAAACTCTTTGCTTCTGTCCATTTCCTCCACCCCCAACCCCAATCCCTTGCTCACTGTACCCACAAGGCAGACTCAGGGGCTATGCGGGTCACAAATGATGAATCACAAATGATGGATCACAGCTGATAACAAAAGGATTGAAGTATGCCAATCATGTCCTCCTTTTGAATACACTGGATCAGTTTCAAGGTTCTAGTGAGTTGGGCTGAGAGCATCTGTGCTATGAACCCTTATATTGCAAGGGACACAGGGGGAAAGATGCTCCAAGACCATCCCCAGGCAAGGCCAGTAGTGACCTTCATGTGGCCCCATGTCAGCAATAAGAAGTACACGCAGCATGACTCTGAGAAGGCGAAGCTCTTGCCTTTCTTGGAGAACCTGGACGGAAACCATCTCAGCCCCACTCCGCCCCGCCCTGCAAGGTAGCAGGAGGCAGGAGACTTTATTAATGAGGCAACGTAACTGAACCATCAAATGGGAAAATTGGGCTGGGCACGGTGGCTCATGCCTGTAATCCCAGCAATTTGGGAGGCCGAGGTGGGCGGATTGCTCGAGGTCAGGAATTCGAGACCAGCCTGGATAACATGGTGAAACTTTGTCTCTGCTAAAAATACAAAAAAGTAGCCAGTCATGGTGGCGCGCACCTGTAATCCCAGCTACTCAAGAGGCTGAGGCAGGAGAATCGCTTGAACCTCGGAGGTGGAGGTTGCAGTGAGCCAAGATTGCGCCACTGCACTCCAGCCTGGTGACAGAGCAAGACTCTGATTCAAAAAAAAAGGCGGGGGGAGGAATTAACTGAGTTGTTTCTCCACCGTAGACCTGTCCCAAAAGAATGTTGCCTTCCAGAGAGGACTTCCTTGATCTCTCACCTACGGGGCACGCCCTCGGTGATTCTGCACCTAGCCACTGGCTTGTTTCCTTCAGGATTATTATTCCAGATTGAGGTTTTGGGTTTTCTGTTGTGGCTGGTTTGTCTGTGTGCTTGTTTTCTCGTCTGCCTGCCCCCCGGTCCCTGGTGGAATGTATGCTCCACGGAGGCAGACACTGTGCACACCTTAGTCATCGCCCCACCCCACACTCAGGATGGCGTCTGCTCTACACTAGCCCGCAATAAATACCATGGGAAGAAAAGAAGGGGAACGAAGGAAGGGAGGAAGAGAGAGAAAAGAAGGAGGATTCTATGTTCTGGAGTCAGCTTCTTCTGCCCCAGAAAAACTTTCCCAGGCTTTTGACTTGACAGAATTGGATTGGCTGGAGGGGAGGGGAGGGGAGGGGAGGGCAGCGAGGTCCCAGTGATGGAGACCCACCCTCGGCCCTGACATTGGAGGGATAAACTCAGATGGGCGTCTAAAGGGTGCTCACATCCAGAGCCTCATGCCACCAGCCAAGGAAAGATGTCAAAGCAGCGGCTCAACTCAAAGTTCTCTCTTAGAGCACCCCTGGCTTTAGACAACTCTAGGGAGGCGGGGGGCTCTAAAAATACTGTATTTCATGCCAACCCTAGAGAGTGGACAAAGTCGTATTTTTATTTATTTATATTGAGACATGGTCTCACTCTGTCACCTGGGCTGGAGTGCAGTGGCATGATCACAGCTCACTGCAGCCTCGACCTCCTGGGCTCAAGCAATCCTGCTGCTTTAAGCCTCTGGAACAGCTGGGACCAGAGGCACGTACCATCACGCCCAGCTAATTTTTTTTTTTTTTTTTTTTGGAGAGAGAGTGTCTCACTTTATTACCCATGTTGGTCTTGAACTCCTGGCCTCAAGCGATCCTTCTCAGCCTCCCGAAGCACTAGAATTACAGGTTTGTGAGCCCCTGCATTTTATTTATTTATTATTTATTTATTTATTATTTTTGAGATGGAGTTTCACTCTTGTTGCCCAGGCTGGAGTGCAATGGTGCAATCTTGGCTCACTGCAACCTCCGCCTGCCAGGTTCAAGTGATTCTCCTGCCTCAGCCTCCCAAGTAGCTGGGATCATAGGCACCTGCCACCACGCCCAGCTAATTTTTGTATTTTTAGTAGAGATGGGGTTTCACCATGTTGGCCAGGCTGGTCTCGAACTCCTGACCTCAGGTGATCTGCCTGCCTCGACCTCTCAAAGTGCTGAGATTATAGGCATGAGCCACCACACACCCGGCTAGCCCATATTTTTAGAAGACTTTTTAGAAAAATAAAGGAATGTAACTTGTTTCACATCCAAGGGTGGGAGGTCAAATCTTCACCTATGACCCAAGCCTGGGCCCTGAGCAGCTGGTGACCTGGACAGGTCTCTTCCCCTGAGTGATGAGAATGAGAAGGATCCCAATACTCCCCCAGGTGGAGGAAACTAGATAACGTGGGCAGAAGGACCCGACACCCAGCACCGCCTTTCAGACCCTGAGCTCCAGAGAGGGTTGAGGCTTGCACTACACGGGGCTGGCTGCACAGGCAGCTGCCACAGCCTCCCTGACCCAGGCCTCCTCACCTGCCTGCCAGAAACTGCCGGGAATGCTGTGGGGTCAGGAGGAGCCGGAGAGAAGGGAAGGAGGAAAAGCCGTGGCCCCAGGGAGTCATCACACCCATCCCTGGGGTAGCCATGGCCCTTCCTGGCTGTATCTGAGACTTCTCAGAGGCCACATCAGTCACTTCCTGTTCCTTGTCTTAAGGGGATTTGGGGAGCAGGCCAGGAGGTGACACTGAGCCCCAGCCATTTTCCCAGCCCATACTCAGCATCTTCCTGCCTTTAGCATTTCTCTGACATCTACCATTCCAGGGTGACTTTCCTGCTTTTTAAAATGTCCCCATATCGGCCGGGTGCGGTGGCTCATGCCTGTAATCCCAACATTTTGCCAGGCCGAGGCAGGCGGATCAAGAGGTCAGACAATCAAGACCACCCTAGCTAACACCGTGAAACCCTGTCTCTACTAAAAATACAAAAAAAAATTAGCCGGGCGAGGTGGCGGGCACCTGTAGTCCCAGCTACTCGGGAGGCTAAGACAGGAGAATGGCGTGAACCCAGGAGGCGGAGCTTGCAGTGAGCAGAGATCGCACCACTGCACACCAGCCTGGGCGACAGAGCCAGACTCTGTCTCAAAAAGAAAAAAAAAAAAAAGTCCCCATATCTCCCGTAACTTTTCTCTCTACTTAATATTTTTCTTTAAATGGACTTAATGTTTAAATTAAATATTGCAAAGACTTCGTGTTTTTTAAATTAACTATTATAAAGACTTCATGTTTTTTATTGTTTTTGTTTGTTTGTTTGCTTGCTTTTTTGAGACAGAGTTTAGCTCTTCTTGCCCAGGCTAGAGTGCAAAGGTGCGATCTCAGCCCACTGCAACATCCAACTGCCAGGTTCAAGCGAGTCTCCTACCTCAGTTTCCCAAGCAGCTGGGATTACAAGCGTGAGCCACCACACCCAGTCTTTTTCATTTTTTCAACAGGATCTTGCCCTGTCACCCAGGCTGGAGTGCAGCAGCATGATCCTGGCTCACTGCAGCCTCCACCTCCCAGGCTCAAGCAATCCTCCTACCTCAGCCTCCTGAGTAGCTGGGACTACAGGCCCTGGCCACCATACCCAGCTAATTTTTGTATTTTTTTGTAGAGCCAGGGTTTCACCATATTGGCCAGGCTGGTTTCTAACTCCTGGCCTCAAGCAATCCACTCACTTCAGCCTCCCAAAGTGCTGGGATTACAGGTGTGAGCCACGGTGCCCAGCCAAGACTTTATGTTCACATCATAAATGGATATAATCATTTCTCATAGATAGAAGGTAAAGTAAATATAAGCCAGACATGATGGCTCATGCCTGTAGTCCCAGCTACTCAGGAGGCTAAGGCAGGAGGATCACTCGAGCCCAGGAGTTTGAGCCCAGCCTGGGAAACATAGCAAGACTCTGTCTCTTAAAAAAAAAAAGAAAAAACAAAGAAAGAAAATATGATACCCTACTCCTTAGATGTGAACAGAATAGTATGGATAGAAGAAAATAAAGAATTACAGCCGGGCACTGTGGCTCACACCTGTAATCCCAAACGCTTTGGGAGGCCGAGGCGGGTGAATCACTTGAGGTCAGGAGTTCGAGACCAGCCTGGCCAATGTGGTGAAACCCCATCTCTATTAAAAATACAAAAAGTAGCTGGGTGTTATGGTGGGCACCTGTAATCCCAGCTACTTGGGAGGCTGAGGCAGGAGAATCACTTGAACCCAGGATGTGGAGGCTGCAGTGAACCAAGATCGTGCCACTGCACTCCAGCCTGGGCAACAGAGTGAGACTCCATCTCAATCAATCAATCAATCAAAATTTAAAAACAAAGAATAACTTTACAATGGAGAAATCTGACGAAAAACACTATCTCAGCCAGGTGACCAAGACCAACATCAACAGTGGTCAGTCATGTTGTTAGGATGTCATGAAAATGGTTCTGCCTGGCGCTGTGGCTCACGCCTGTCATCCTAGCACTTCAGGAGGCCGAGGTGGGCACATCACCTGAGGTCGGGAGTTCAAGACCAGCTTGACCAACATGGTGAAACCCTGCTTCTACTAAAAATACAAAATTAGCTGGGTGTGGTGGCGCATGCGTGTAATCCCAGCTATTCCAGAGGCTGAGGCAGGAGAATCGCTTGAACCCGGGAGGCGGAAGTTGCACTGAGCCAAGATCAAGCTATTGCATTCCAGCCTGGGCAACAAGAGCAAAACTCCATCTCAAAAAAAAAAAAGAAAGAAAGAAAAATGGTTCTACACCTGGGTAGTCGTCCTCTCAAAAACCCATACGCAGTCTAATGAGAAAAATATCAGACAAATCTAAATTGAGTGACAAGCATGCCTCAAAGCTGTCAAGGCTGCCAAAAACAAGCGAAGTCTGAGAAACAGTCACAGCCGAGAGGAGTCTAAGGAGCTGTGAAAACTAAATGTAATGTGGTTCCTGGAACAGAAAAGGACATTAGGGAAAAACTCTAAAATCTGAATAAACCATGCATTTCAGTTATTAATGATAATATATCAGTCTAGGTTCATTAATTTTAGGAAATGGATCATACTAATGTTAATTATAGCAAATGGATCATACTAATGTACGTTATAGGGAACTGGATTATAGAACATATGGGGACTCTCTGCACTCTAAATTTTTCTGTAATTTTATTTATTTTTTTATTCTTTTATTATTATTAAGACAGAGTCTCACTCTGTTGCCCAGGCTGGAGTGCAGTGGCATGATCTTGGCTCACTGGTTCACTCAACCTCTGCCTCCTGGGTTCAAGTGATTCTCTTGCCTCAGCCTCCCGAGCAGCTGGGATGACAGGCGTGCGCCACCACGCCATGCTAATTTTTGTATTTTTAGTAGAGACAGGATTTCACCATGTTGGCCAGGCTGGTCTCAAACTTCTGACCTCAAGTGATCCACCTGCCTTGGGCTCCCAAAGTGCTGGGATGACAGGCCTGAGCCACCACACCTGACCTTTTCTATAATTTTTAAACCTTAAAAAATAAAGTCAGCCGGGCGCAGTGGCTCAAGCCTGTAATCCCAGCACTTTGGGAGGCCGAGACGGGCGGATCACGAGGTCAGGAGATCGAGACCATCCTGGCGAACACTGTGAAACCCCGTCTCTACTAAAAAATACAAAAAACTAGCTGGGTGAGGTGGCGGGCGCCTGTAGTCCCAGCTACTCGGGAGGCTGAGGCAGGAGAATGGCGTGAACCCAGGAGGTGGAGCTTGCAGTGAGCTGAGATCCGGCCACTGCACTCCAGCCCGGGCGACAGAGCGAGACTCCGTCTCAAACAAAAAAATAAAATAAAAATAAAGTCTACCAGAAAAAAAGTAAATATAATGAAAACTGAATAATGTTATTACAGTCTGGCTAAACACTGTTGCCTGTCCAAGGCCTGAGGCTTGAGACCCACTCTCTCTGTTAATAAGAAAGGTCAGCAAATGTTAGAAAGGTGTTAAAGACATATTAGCCCCTAACTGAGACATTCTCCATGAGGCGGTGAGCTGCACGGAAAGAGAACTGCAAAGGGAATACACAGCGTTCTCTCTGAGGATCCCTGTGAGGGAATACCGTGTCCCATCCTCTTACCACCTAATGTCATCTCCCCCGGTTACACTTTGGGCATCACTGTGCCAGTTTATCCACTTCTACCCTCCTCCCTTCCTCATCTGGAGCTCGGAGAATGCGCAAAGGGCTCCCGCAGTCCCTCTGTGGGACAGTGTTCTGCCCCATGCTATGCTCATCTGTGGAAGAATGACCCCACACATCCCGAGAGGTCAACAACCCAGTACAGGTCACCATCCCAACTGTCCAAAGCGCAAGTCCAAGGACAGGCCCTGCTCACCCTGGAGCAAAAGAATCACCTTGCAGGGCAGCACGCACTACCCCCTGGGTTCAGCATGTCACCAGCTGCATGCACTTCCACACTTACTCCTCCACTGGATCCTCTCAGCCCCATCAAGAAGGAACACGAGGCACCGTGGCTCACGCCTATAATCCCAGCACTTTGGGAGGCCAAGGCAGGCAGATCACAAGGTCAGGAGTTCAAGACCAGCCTGGTCAACATGGTGAAACCCCACCTCTACTAAAAATACAAAAAATTAGCCGGACACAGTGGTGGGCGCCTGTAATCCCAGTTACTCAGGAGGCTGAGGCAGGAGAATTGCTTGAACCCGGGAGGCGGAGGTTGCAGTGAGCCGAGATCGTGCCACTGCACTCCAACCTGGGTGACAAGGTGAGATTCTGTCCCAAAAAAAAGAAAAAAGAAAAAACGCGAACATCATCCTCCTTTCCAGGTGAGTAAACTGAGACCTAGAAAGGCTAATTCTTCTGTCCAGGATCACATAGCTACTAAGAAGCAGGACTGAGACCAGCCACGGCGGCTCACCCCTGTAATCCCAGCACTTTGGGAGGCCAAGGCGGGCGGATCACAAGGTCAGCAGATCGAGACCATCCTGGTTAACACGGTGAAACCCCATCTCTGCTAAAAATACAAAAAACTAGCCGGGCGTGCTGGCAGGCGCCTGTAGTCCCAGCTACTCGGGAGGCTGAATCAGGAGAATGGTGTGAACCCGGGAGGCAGAGCTTGCACTGAGCTGAGATTGCGCTACTGCACTCCAGCCTGGGAGACAGAGCGAGACTCAGTCTCAAAAAAAAAAAAAAAAAAAAAAGAAGCAGGGCTGAGACCCAGACACAGATGGTCCTGTGGACAGTGACTTCCACAAAATCCAAAATGAAGAGGAATGGAGCCCCAGGAAACGAGGAGCTGGCTCGGCCAGAGACTCCTGATGCCCGTCACCAGATGAAGCGGAATCTGCCTTTCTGCCTGCCCAGGCGCCTTCCTCTGGCTGACAGTACCTTGATGTTCTCCCCTGAGGAGCACTATGACACCACTGTTGGCTCTTGTGGTTTACATGGGGCTGTCCCTTTCTCAGCCTACCCAGCCTGAGCTTTGGGTTAGGTACATGATGCAGGCTTGGCCAATTCAAATTCAACTTCATGCTTTTTTTTTTTTCCCCAGAGACAGAGTCTTGCTCTGTCGCCCAGGCTGGAGTGCAGTGGTGCAATCACAGCTTGCCGCAGCCTCAACCTGCTGGGCGTAAGCGATCCTCCAGCCCCAGCCTCCTAGGTGGCTAGGACTACAGGCGTGCACCACCATGCTCAGTTAAGTTTTTAATTTTTTGTAGTGACAGGGTCTCACTTTGTTGCCCACACTGGTCTTGGCCTCAAGCGATCCTCCTGTCTTGGCCTCCCAAAGTGCTGGGATGACAGGTGTGAGCCACCGTTACTGGCCTCAATTCATGTAGTACAGTGGTGCGATCTCAGCTCACTGCAAGGTCCACCTCCCGGATTCACGCTATTCTCCTCCCTCAGCCTCCTGAGTAGCTGGGACTACAGGCGCCCGCCACCACACCTGGCTAATTTTTTGTATTTTTAGTAGAGATGGGGTTTCACCGTGTTAACCAGGATGGTCTCGATCTCCTGACCTCACCATCTGCCCGCCTCGGCCTCCCAACGTGCTGGGATGACAGGTGTGAGCCACCGTTACTGGCCTCAATTCATGTATTCTATTCGCCAACCTACTACGATTGCTTCAGGAACGGGCATACACCTGGTCGGTCCAAACAGAGTGAACACCAAATTTTTACAGGTATTATAGAAGGAAGCTGCTTAATCATACCACTGAGGTTTCCAAAGCTCAGACTAGAGCTGCCGGTGGCTGCCTTATAACCTGTGGGGAGAAGTGCCTGTGAATGAAATGAATGCAGAAAGTAGACCCAAGACACAGGAACAAAGAGATGGCCTGATGATGCTGCCTCACCCGCCTGGATCTAGCTGGTCCTGAAGCCAGTGTTTTGTTTTTGTTTTTGTTTTTTTGAGACTGAGTCTCACTCTGTCACCCAGGCTGGAGTGCAGTGACGTGATCTCGGCTCACTGAAACCGCTGTCTTCCAGGTTCAAGCGATTCTCATACCTCAGCCTCTTGAGGAACCGGGATTGCAGGTGCCTGCCAGCATACCCAGCTAATTTTTGTGTTTTTAGGAGAGATAGGGTTTCACCATGTTGGCCAGGATGTTCTCGAACTCCTGACCTCAGGTGATCCGCCTGCCTTGGCCTCCCTGAGCCCTGGGATGACAGGTGTGAGCCACTGTGCCCAGCCAAAGCCAGTGTTCTTAAACTTACCAATTACAAAAGTTTTAAGAGACTCTATTTTTTCTTTTGGTTTCTTTTTTTTCTTTTTTCTTTTTTCTTAAGCCAGTTTGAGTGAGGTTTCTGTCACTAGTAACCTAGTTAGTGAACACAGTAGACCTCTACCCAACGAGCAAGGAAACACAGGAGGGAACAAAATAACAGCTTCAGGCAAGGGAGACACCACTCATTCTCCCACAGGGAGCACCCCCCAAAGGGGACATGGGGACATCTTCCCAGGAGAAGCTCCTGGACTTATCTCCTAACACCAAACACACCCAGATGCACCAACACACCCCGCCAGTGGCCGGCTGAGGGGGGTCTGCGCAGCCCTCTCGACCACACCCAAGGAGAAGGCAGGGCTGGCACAAATCTGCCCCCCCACCAAGATAAAATAGGAATGTTTCCCTTCCTCTTCACTGTCAGCACACAAGCTACTCATTTCATCTTTCTTCCGTAAAATCAAGGACTATTCCAGGAAAATGTTGGGAAAAAAAAAAAGGAAGTTTTGAGACGAATCCAAAATGTGGGACATTCTACCAAACAACTTTGCCAAGTCTCCCATTCTACATTTATTCAGAGACAGGGTCACACTCTGTCACCCAGGCTGGAGTGCCGTGGTGCGATCATAGCTCACTGCAGCCACAAACTCCTGGGCTCAAATGATCCTCCCACCTCAGCCTCCTGAATAGCTGGGAGTACAGGTCACCACACCCAGCTCTGTTCTGTATTTAAAGAGACAAAAGAGATGTGACCACCACGTACAATGAGTGACCATCACCAATAAGTTCGTGGTGGCTCACGCCTGTAATCCCAGCCCTGTGGGAGGCTGAGGCAGGCAGATCACCTGAAGTCAGGAGTTCAAGACCAGCCTGGCCAAGATGGTGAAATCCTCTCTCTACTAAAAATACAAAAAAATTAGCCAGGCGTGGTGACAGGCGCCTGTAATCCCTGCTACTTGGGAGGCTGAGGCAGGAGAATCACTGGAACCTGGCAGGCGAAGGTTGCAGTGAACCAAGATGACGCCGTTGCACTCCAGCCTGGGCCACAGAGCAAAACTCCGTCTCAAAAAAGAAAAAATAATAACAAGTTAATAATGTGACCAAACATACAGTCCATACTCCAATTAAGGGACAACTGGAGCCGGGCGCGGTGGCTCAAGCCTGTAATCCCAGCACTTTGGGAGGCCGAGATGGGCGGATCACAAGGTCAGGAGATCGAGACCATCCTGGCTAACACGGTGAAACCCCGTCTCTACTAAAAATACAAAAAACTAGCCGGACGAGGTGGCGGGCGCCTGTAGTCCCAGCTACTCGGGAGGCTGAGGCAGGAGAATGGCGTGAACCCGGGAGGCGGAGCTTGCAGTGAGCCGAGATCCGGCCACTGCACTCCAGCCTGGGCGACAGAGCGAGACTCCATCTCAAAAAAAAAAAAAAAAAAAAGGGACAACTGGAGACATTTAGATATGGACTGTATAATAGATTACATTATTAAATTAATTTAAATGTTCTTATATGAAATAATCTTGCAGTTATGTCAGAGAATGACATTATTTGGGGTCAACACTGCTGAAGGATTTAGGTGTGAACCGTCACAGCATCTACAGTTTACCTTCTCCACCTTACTATTGTTATAGAGGGAAAGAGAGAGAGAGAGAGAGAGAGAGGAAGAGAGAATACTTGGGGCAAATGTGAAAAGCGGTGACTCTCGATGAATACAGGTGTTCAATGTCTTCTATTTTTGTGCAGGTTGATCATTTCCTCTTTTTTTCTTTCTTTTCTTTTTCTTTTTTTTTTTTTTTTTTTTTGAGATAGAATTTCACTCTTGTCGCCCAGTCTGGAGTATAGTGACGCGATCTTGGCTCACTGCAACCTCCACCTCCAGGGTTCAAGCGATTCTCCTGCCTCAGCCTCCAGAGTAGCTGTGCTTATAGGCACCCGCCACCACGCCCAGTTAGAATTTTTGTATTTTTAGTAGAGACGGGGTTTCACCATGTTGCCCAGGCTGGTGTCAAACTCCTGGCCTCAGGTGATCCACCCACCTCAGCCTCCCAAAGTGCTGCGATTACAGGAGTGAGCCACTGCACCTGGCTCAGGTTGGTTATTTTCAAAATAAAAACTTGGAAAAGAAAAAAAAGCACCACACTCTTGTCATTGCCTACCCTCAAATCTGTACATATATGTACTCACATGCAATGATGATGCAGGAACACACAGGCACACATGCACTGCAGGGCAAGGCAGACAGGTGTGCAAAAGGCGCCGGGAAAGAAGGCAGCAAAAGCAGCTTCCAGCCCAGATCTGTCTTTTCACCATGGGTACATCCCTTTCCTAGTCTGTCTCCTCAGCCGTACAGTGGGAGCTCAAACATAACTATCAGTTTAAACGCCAGCAGGGACCAGGCACAGTAGCCCACGCCTTTGGAGCCGGGCGCGGTGGCTCAAGCCTGTAATCCCAGCACATTTGGAGGCCAAGTCGGGTGGATCACCTGAGTCAGGAGTTCAAGACCATCCTGGCCAACATGGTGAAACCCCATCTCTACTAAAAATATAAATAATTAGCAGGATGTAGTGGCACGCGCCTGTAGTCCCAGCTACTCAGGAGGCTGAAGCAGGAGAATCACTCCAACCTGTGAGGTGGAGTTTGCAGTGAGCCAAGACTGCATCGATGCACTCCAGCTTGGGTGACAGAGCGAGACTCCATCTCAAAAAAATTAATTAATGGCCAAGTGTAGTGGCTCACACCTGTAATTCCAGCACTTTGGGAGGCTGAGGCAGGCAGATCACAAAGTCAGGAGATTGAGACTATCCTGGCTAACACGGTGAAACCTTTACTGAAAATACAAAAAAAAATTAGCTGGGCATGGTGGCGGGCACCTGTGGTCCCAGCCACTTGGGAGGCTGAGGCAGGAGAATGGCGTGAACCCAGGAGGCGGAGCTTGCAGTGAGCCGAGATCGCGCCACTGCACTCCAGCCTGGGTGACAGAGCGAGGCTCTGTCTCAAAAAAAATAATAAATAAATAATTAATTAATTTAATTTATTTTAATTTAAATAAAGGTCAGGCGGATGGTGAAGGATTCGGTGGTATAGCGAATGCAGTGAGAACAGAGGAAGAGGCCCAGATGAGACGGTCCTTTCTCTTTTTTGAGACAGGGTCTCGCTCTGTCACCCAGGCTGGAGTACAGTGATGAGATCACACAGCTCCCTACAGCCTCAACCTCCTGGGCTCAAGCAACCCTCCCACTTCAGCCTCCTGAGTAGCTGAGACTACAAGCACCTGCCACCATGCCCAGCTAATTTTTGTATTTTTTGTAGAGATGGGGTTTTGCCAGGTTGCCCAAGCTGGTCTTAAACTCCTGGGCTCAAGCCATCTGCCCACCCCAGCTTCCCAAAGTGCTGGGATTATAGATGTGAGCCACCACCTTGACCAAGATGGTCCTTTCTCCCTTAAAGTTACTTCTCAGGAGGTGGGTGTAGGTGACAGAAACTGTCTCCAAGGTCAATCCTCTTTCCACCCAACTGCCAGATTCTAGGCCTCTCAAGAGACCCAGTTCTTAGAACTTGATCCTGGGTTTGAGATTGGAAGACAAAACTCTTGAACTAGCCCAAGGAGAATTGGCTGGCTCAGCTCCATCAGCAAGGGAAATGGATTTGGGCTTTAAGCTGTGGCTTCCCCCAGAGGCCCTCAGGGCAGAACTTGCATCTTTTTTTTTTTTTTTTTGAGACAGAGTCTCGCTCTGTCTCCCAGGCTGGAGTGCTGTGGCGTGATCTCTGCTCACTGCAAGCTCCGCCTCCCGGGTTCACGCCATTCTCCTGCCTCAGCCTCCCGAGCAGCTGGAACTACAGGCACCCGCCACCTCGCCCGGCTAATTTTTTGTATTTTTTAGTAGAGACGGGGTTTCACAGTGTTAGCCAGGATGGTCTCGATCTCCTGACCTCGTGATCCGCCCACCTCGGCCTCCCAAAGTGCTGGGATTACAGGAATGAGCCACTGCACCCGGCCAGAACCTGCATCTTAAGAACTGGGATAGGATGAAAATCTAAAGCCAGGCTCTTAAGATGCGCCTTGCGGGGTCAGTGCAGCCAATCCCACAGCCAACTCTCTAGCCACCTCTCTGGTCAGTAAAGCCCTCTGGATCCCTGGGCTTTTGAAAAGGAGAAGATCGAGGTTATTCTCAGCAAAAGACCATCCTGCTAAGACCCCAGGCGGGTGCAGGAACTTCAGAGGCCGAGAGTCCACCTGACTTACAGAGGACAGTGCTTCTCTGGGTGGAGGGCGCAGCACGCAGGATACAGCCGGAGCAGCTCAGAGGGCTGGAAATCAGGGAATGCAACCACAGCAAGGAGACAGGATGCTTCCCCCAACAGACAAGCAACGTGTACACTCCTACTAGTGGTGGGCGTAGAAACTGGCAGGCAATTTGCAGAAATAAAAAGTCATCTACCCTATCACCCAGCAATCTCACCTCTAGGATTTACTCAAGCCTAGAGAAACACTTTCATGTGTAGACAGTCAAGTATGATGATGTCCACTGTGGCACTTTTCGTAAGCATAAAAACATCAAGAACAGGCCAGGTGCAGTGGCTCACCCCTGTAATCGCAACACTTTGGGAGGCCGCGGCGGGTGGATCCCCTGAGGTCAGGAGTTCCAGACCAGCCTGGCCAACATGGTGAAACCCCATCTCTACTAAAAATATAAAAATTAGCCAGGCATAGTGGCATGTGCCTGTAATCTCAGCTACTCGGGAGGCTGAGGCAGGAGAATCGCTTGAACCCAGGAGGCAGAGGTTGCAGTGAGCTAAGATTGCACCACTGCACTCCAGCCTGGGAGACAAAGCAAGACTCCATCGCAAAAAAAAAGAAAAAAAGTTATCAAGAACAACCATTTACAGGAGAAACAGATAAGCAGGGTGTGGTATATTTGTAAGCTGGACCCTAAACTGTGATTAGAAGGAATGCGCTAACTCTGTATGTACCGACATCGATGGTTACTTAAGGTGCATGTAAAAATACTGGTTTGTTTTTGTTTTTGTTTTTGAGACACAGTCTTGCTCTGTGACCCAGTCTGGAGTGCAGTGGCCGGATCTCGGCTCACTGCAAACTCCGCCTCCCGGGTTCACGCCATTCTCCTGCCTCAGCCTCCAGAGTAGCTGGGATTACAGGTACGTGCCACCACGCCCGGCTACTTTTTGTGTTTTTAGTAGAGACGGGGTTTCACCATGTTGGCCAGGCTGGACTCGAATTCCTGACCTCAAGCCATCCACCCGCCTTGGGCTCCCAAAGTGCTGGGATTACAGGAGTGAGTCAATGCACCTGGCCAGCCACCGCACCCAGCCCTGTTTAAATATCTAGAAAAATATGTACCAAACTCTGAACAGTGGCTACTCTGGGGAGGAGAGAAAGGGAATGTCACTGCTGTCCATAGGAGACTTTAATGTTCTGATTGTTTTAAGGAAAATGATTTGAGTATTTTGGGGTTTTCTTTTTTTGGAGACAGAGTCTCACTCTGTCACCCAGGCTGGAGTACAATGGCGCGATCTCAGCTCATTGCAACCTCCACCTCCCGGCTTCAAGCGATTCTCCTGCCTCGGCCTCCCGAGTAGCTGGGATTACAGGCACCCACCACCAAGCCCATCTAATTTTTGTATTTTTAGAAGAGACGGGGTTTCGCTATGTTGGGCAGGCTGGTCTCGAACTCCTGACCTTGTGATCTGCCCACCTCGGCCTCCCAAAGTGCTGGGATTACAAGCGTGAGCCACCGCGCCCGGCCTGCTTTTGTTGTTGTTGTTTTCTGAGACAGGGTCTCACTCTGTCACCCAGCCTGGAGTGCAGTGGCGTGATCACAGCTCATGACAGCCTCAACCTCCTGGGCTCAAGGGATCCTCCCACCTCAGCCTCCCCAGTAGCTGGGATTACAGGTGTGCACCACCACACCTAATTTTTTTTTTATTTTTAGTAGAGATGAGGTTTTGTCATGTTGCCCAGGCTGGTCTCAAACTCCTAGGCTCAAGCAATCCACACACGTGGGCCTCCTATGGTCCTGGGATTACAGGCATGAGCCACCATGCACAGCTGAAAATATATTCTTATATTACTTATGTTATACAAAATTAAATTTCTTAAAGGAATCATCAGTCTCTAAAATTAAATCCACCAGTTAAATACTACACAGTTATTTTTAAAAGAAGTGCAGCAGAGGCAGCAGCAGCAGCTCTCAGCGGTCAGATAGGAATTCTCTAGAGGAAAAGGCAACATGTAAAAACAACGTTTTGTAGGATGTTACCTTTTATTTAAGAAAAAGAAGTAAGAGGCCAGGCGTGGTGGCGCACGCCTGTAATCTCAGCATTTTGGGAGGCCAAGGCAGGCAGATCACCTGAGGTCCAGAGTTCAAGATCAGCCTGGCCAATGTGGTGAAACCCCATCTGTACTGAAAATACAAAAATCAGCCAGGCATGGTGGCGGGTGCCTTTAATCCCAGCTACTCGGGAGGGTGAGGCAGGAGAATCACTTGAACCCAGGAGGCGGAGGTTACAGTGAGCCAGGACCGTGCCACTGCACTCCAGCCTGAGCAACAGAGCAAGACTCCGTCGAGAAAGAAAGAAAGAAAAGAAAGAAAGAAAGAGAGAAAGAGAGAAAGAAAGGAAGAGAGAGGAAGAGGGAAAAGAAAAAAGAAAAGAAAACACAAAAGAAAAGAGAAGAGAGATAAGAAAAGTATATGTTCATCTTACATGTGAATAAAGCAGCACTGGAAAAAGCCTCAAAGTGAATTTCAGAATGTAGGGACAGGGTGGATTGGAGTAAAAGCAAATCTTTCTACCGTATATATTTTTATATCATTTTGGTTTTAGAACCAACCATGTAAATACATTTACTGTTCAAAATCTTTTTTTAATTTTTTTTTTTTTTTTTTGAGACGGAGTCTTGCTCTGTCGCCCAGGCTGGAGTGCAGTGGCGTGATCACAGCTCACTGCAACCTCCACCTCCCGAATTCAAACAATTCTCCTGCCTCAGCCTCCCGAGTAGCTGGGACTACAGGCATGCAGCACCACGCCCAGCTAATTTTTGTATTTTTAGTAGAGACGGGGTTTCACCATGTTGTCCAGGATGGTCTCGATCTCTTGACCTCGTGATCCACCCACCTCGACCTCCCAAAGTGCTGGGATTATAGGCGTGAGCCACCACGCCCGACCATCTTTTTTAATTTTTTGAGATGGAGTTTTGCTCTGTTGCCCAGGCTACAGTGCAATGGCATGATCTCGGCTCATCGCAACCTCCACCTCCTGGGTTCAAGCGATTCTCCTTCCTTAGCCTCCCGAGTAGCTGGAATTACAGGCGTGTGCCACCACACCCAGCTAATTTTTTTGTATTTTTAGTAGAGACAGGGTTTCTCCATGTTGGCCAGGCTGGTCTTGAACTCCTGACCTCAAGTGATCCGCCTGCCTCGGCCTCCCAAAGCGCTGGGATTACAGGGTCCCATTGTAAGGTGCTAGACTTCCCAGCCAGCGGGAGGCTCTAAGAGAGTAAACTCTTAATTACACTCAACAATAATGTATTGCACACTTAAACATCTGTTAAGTGGGTAGAGTTCATGTTATGTGTTCTCACCACAATAAAATAAAATACCGTAAAGTTTAAGTTTACAGGAAAAACGTAAAGTAAAATAAAGAGATTGCCAGGCACAGTGGCTCACAACTGTAATCCCAGCCTCTCGGGAGGCTGAGGAAGAAAGATCTCTTGAGGCCAGGAATTCGAGACTAGAGACTAGCCTGGGCAACATAGCAAGATTTCGTCTCTTAAAAAATAAATAAATAAATAAGAGAGAGAGAGAGACCAAGCTCTTAACCACCGTAGTACTCACAGACCAAAGCCAAGAACTCCTCAAGCTGCAGCCCTGACTCTGACATCTGACAGCCGGGAGGCCAACACCAGGCTCTGGCCAGCTTAGTCTCCCCTGCGGAATAACTCACAGAGCATGGAGTACAGGGCAGAAGCTTACTTCTGTTGACAAAAATGACTCTTTCATAACAAGTCCTGCACTGAGCACTTGTGCGGCTGTTCTATGCCATCTGCTTTGCCATCCGGTTCTCCTTTCTCAGTTCAATTCCTGATTGCAAATGTCAGAGATGACATGAAGACAGGGCTGCTTTGCCAGAGGTGCTGGAGGTGAGCAGGGCATGGCACTGGGAGGTGGGTCCAAGGGCTCCAGGAGAAAGGGTCACTGGGAACATTTTCGGCCGATGGGGTCGTGACCCCAGCCCCAGCGTTTTATGGAGATGTGAAGCCACGGGAAGGAAGGGTAGGCACTGGGATGAGAAACAGCACCTTCCTGATCCTAACTCACCACCCGCTCCATCTGAGCTACATCAGGGAAGCAAGTAATTGGCCGGGTGTAGTAGCACAGGCCTGTAATCCCAGCACTTTGGAAGGCTAAGGTGGGCGGATCACGTGAGGTCAGGAGTTTGAGACCAGCCTGGCCAACGTGGCGAAACCCCGTCTCTACTAAAAATACAAAAATTAGCCGGACATGGTGGCGGGTGCCTGTAGTCCCAGCTACTCAGAAGGCTGAGGCAGGAGAATCACTTGAACCCGGGAGGCGGAGGTTGCAGTGAGCCCAGATCGTGCCACTGCACTCCAGCCTGGGCAACAGAGCGAGGTTCCCCACCTCCAAAAAAAAAAAAGCAAGTAATTAATCTTTGAGACAAGAACCAGCCCCGCCAGCGAGCAAAAGAGAGAGGGAGGAGCAGAGACCGAGGGAGCAGAAAGAAAAGCAAAAGGAGAAAGCAAAGACACAGATATCCAGAAACAGGGAGGGAAGTCACCTCTTGAGAGGGAGCAAGCAAAGAAACACTGAAATCAAGACCCGGCGGGGAAGCAGAACAGCCAGGAAACCATTACAACTGCTCTTCTGCCCCTGGCCCGGACTTATCTCCCCAGAGGGTGGAGGCAGAGCTTGTGATGAGCCCACAGCCAGAATCACAAACCCGAGGCCAAAGCACCTGCGGCTCCACCTGCTCTCCCAGCCGTGCCTGGGCCGTCCTGGGACAACAGTGCCACCTGCTGGTGGACGGGGAAACTGTCTGTGTTCCCATCCACCCGCTCTTCCCGCCTGCTCTTCAGGGACCTCCTTCCTCATCTTCACATCTACCAAGCCTGTTCCCACCACCTGGAATGTTCTTCCCCAGACAGCTTCACGCTGGCTTCTTTTCTTCCTTCGAGTCTCCTTTCAAATGTCACTTAATTTTTTTTTTTCAAGTTTCACTAAATTTAGGGTAAGTGACTGGGCATTGCTAGGAAATCGCAGCATTCTGTCTGTTTGTTTTGAGACGAAGTCTCACTCTGGCGCATAGGCTGGAGTGCAATGGCACGATCGCGGCTCACTGCAACCTCTGCCTCCCAGGTTCAAGCCTCTACCTCCCAAGTAGCTGGGATTACAGGTGCACGCGCCACCACACCCGGCTAATTTTTGTATATTTAGTGGAGACGGGGTTTCACCATGTTGACCAGGATGGTCTCGATCTCTTGACCTCGTGATCCGCCCGCCTCGGCCTCCCAAAGTGCTGGAATTATGGGCATGAGCCACCGCGCTCGGCCTCAAATGTCCCTTCTATGGAGAGGCTCTTCCTGACCACCCACCCAGGGTAGCCCCTGTCCCCCAGCCCCGAGCCCCACCCTCATCTCCACATGTTCTGTTTCCTTCACAGGATGGGGCACTGTCTGAAACCATCTGGGTTCTTCATTCTGTTCTCGTCTGCCTCCCTGACTAGAAAGTGCCACAAAACCCAACAGGGTCTGAATTGTCCGCTTTTGTAGGACTCACATGCAGAAGAGGCTTTGGGAATGAGAGCTGTTGGATGTATGAGTCGGTGTCCACTCACCTGAGCTCTCCTGAGCTCAAAAGCCCAACCACAAACAGCCCTGGGACGATCCACAAGCTCCTCAAACCCACCACGCTCCAGGCCGAAGGCAGCATCTTCTTTGCCACTGGGCTTCCCTCCTGCCTCACCCACATGACTACTTTGCAAATCCCCCAGATGTGAAACCCCCATTTCCACGGGACTCCTCCTTGTTTCTTCCTACCTTCCTTCCTTTCTTTCTGAAATGGAGTCTCGCTCTGTCACCCACGCTGGAGTGCAGTGGTGTCATCTCAGCTCACTGCAACCTCCCCCTCCCGGGTTCAAGCGATTCTCCTGCCTCAGCCCAGCCTCACGAGTAGCTGGGACTACAGGCACCCGCCACATCACCCGGCTAATTTTTATATTTTTAGTAGAGATGGGGTTTTGCCATGTTGGCCAGGATGGTCTCGATTTCTTGACCTCGTGATCTGCCCACCTCAGCCTCCCAAAGTGTTGGGATTCCAGGCGTGAGCCACCGTCCCCGGCGGGGAATCCTCCTTTCACCCTGCACGTGGGCTAGACACCTGGGCTCTGGGCTCCGGATTCACCTTCTTAGGACCCTAGCCTGGTCCTCCCCTCCAACTCCAGCCACGAGGATGTTCAGGCCCCACCCCTCCTCAGGAGCAAAGCAAGTGTTTCCTCGCCTCCCCAATCCACCCCCAAGGCTCCCAAGGCTGCCTTCCCAAGCCACCAAGGAGATAGGCGGTTCCCCATCCTGCTCTTCCAGGGCACCCCTCATCTCCCCGGCACCACACTCAGAGCCTCCCTGAGCGGACCCCACCCTCACCTCCGGCTGTTTCCTGCCACATCCCTCCATCCATTTCGAGAACCTGGCTCACTGCTTCTCAAACAGCTCTACACACTTCCCCACCCACCCCCATCTTTGCCCTTACTGTTTCCTCAGTGTGAAATGCCCCTGCAGGCCAGACGCAGTGGCTCATGCCAGTAATTTCAGCACTTGGGGAGGCCAAGGTGGGCAGATCACAAGGTCAGGAGATCGAGACCATCCTGGCTAACACGGTGAAACCCCGTCTCTACTAAAAATACAAAAAAAAAAAAAAAAAAAATGCCAGGTGTGGTGGTGGGTGCCCGTAGTCCCAGCTACTCGGGAGGCTGAGGCAGCAGAATGGTTTGAACCTGGGAGGGGGAGGTTGCAGACAGCCGAGATGGCACCACTGCACTCCATTCTGGGCGACAGAGCGAGACTCCATCTCAAAAAAAAAAAAAAAAATGCCCCCTGCAACCCTCTCTTCCTAGGGATTCCTTTTCAACCTTCCAGCACCGCCTCCTTCGAGAAGCCCTCCTTCATTCCACCAGGAAGAATTCACACTTCTTCCCATATCTCTACTGGCACTGCCTCATGCTTTGCAGATGACTGTTAAATGTCTGTCTCCTCCGGAGACTGTGAGTTCCCTGGATGCGGGCACCAGACTCTCTTCATACCTAAATGCTCTGTCTTCAGTAACAGCTGCAGTCAGGAACACTAACTCTGCGCCAAGCACCACGCTGAGTGCTTTTCCTGTGTTCGCTCATTTAATCCTCAAACATCCCCCTGAGGCAGGGACGCTCATCATCTTCACTTTCTGGATGGAAAAACAAGCTCAGAGAGGTTCAGACGCTTGCCCAAGGTAACCCCAGCAGTGAGTGGCAGAGCCAGGATTCCACAAAGGGATCCCTGGCTCCCAAAACAGAGGCGGCTGGCTTCAAATTGGAGCTCGATGAAGATTCGTGAGATAAACAAACAGCTTCATTTCTCCTGCCTCTAGCCTCGGTGCTGTCAACAGCTCAGTAAAGGCGTGAACACTCGTGTTCTTGCTTCCTCTATTCCAGTTCTGACCCAGTTCCCACAGCAAAGCTTCTCCTCTTCCCTTCTCCCTCCTCTTGCCCAAATCATGAGCCAAAAACAACCCTGCCGCTGCTAAGCCTGTGTTTGAAAGAGAAGATGGGACGGGGTGTGGCGGCTCACACCTGTAATGCCAGCAATTTAGGAGGCCAAGGTGGGAGGATCACTTGAGGCCAGGAGTTCAAGACCAGCCTGAGCAACATAGCAAGACCCCATCTCTATAAGAAACGTTTTAGAAATTAGCCAGGTGTGGTGGCACACGCCTGTCATCCCAGCTACGGCAGAAAGATTGCTTGTGCCATGAGTTCAAGGCTGCAGTGAGCCCCAATACCACTGCACTCCAGCCTGGGGGATAGAGCAACACCTTGTCTCCTAAAAGAGGAAGTGGTCGGGGGAGGCAGCATAAGTTTGGGGTAAAATTGGACATTGTACAGAGGCATCCCTCAAAGACTCCAGGTGTTTCCTTTGGAACCACTACAGGCATCTCCAGCCACCGCCTCCTCCCCCTCTCTGGCCAAGCCTCTGCTTCTACTCAGTCAACAGAATTTGTGATCCATACGCTATTTCTTTTTTTTTTTTTTTTTTTTTTTTTGAGATGGAGTCTAGCTCTGTCACCCAGGCTGGAATGCAATGGTGCAATCTCGGCTCACTGCAACCTCTGCCTCCCAGGTTCAAGCGATTCTCCTGTCTCAACCTCCTGAGTAGCTGGGATTACAGACACCCGCCACCATACCCAGCTGATTTTTGTATTTTTAGTAGAGAAGGGGTTTCACCATGTTGGCCAGGCTGGTCTTGAACGCCTGACCTCAAGTGATCCATCTGCTTCAGCCTTCCAAAGTGCTGGGGTGACAGGCGTGAGCCCCCACGCCTGGCCCCATGTGCCACTGATTATTCAGTCCTGTTGCTTCCCATTCTGCTTGCTTAGTAATTGCTCCACAACTGCTCTGCACCGTTTCCAGCTGCCTCATTGGTTATTGGCCACTCAGGGCCACTCACTGGCTATGTGGCTGCCTCTTTTGACCTTGACTCAGGAATGCAGCCACCTCTTCTGACCTTGACTGGATGCATGTGTGAGCTGTGGGTCCTGATGGCCCACCCAGAGAGGAGCGAGTGGCATGCTTTTCGAGAGGGCCCACGTTACGCCATGCATCCAGGACCACTTCCACTGCAGAGATGACAGTGTATGCTCAATACTCAGGGTGAGCTAAGAATGGATGGTCAGGCGCCCAGAGAAAGATAAAGGCAAAATGGCTTTTCAACGAAATTAGAATCCAAACAGTTTTTCTTTCTCAAACACTTACAAATTCCTGAACCCACGCTGTTTGGGGGCGTATGTCGTGCAGACGTTTCTGGAGCTCCTCTGACAAAGGTTGGGTTCCAGTTCATTCTGAGGCCCTCGGGCCCCGGGGTGGGAGACCAAAACCCCACGGGACACCAAGGCACAGCCCTCCCAGTCAAAGTGGGGGCCCATCGACTCCCTGGCCGATAGGGCTTCAAAAACAGCATCTGGACATCCTGGGTGCCAACGTCAACAGAGAAAACGTCAGCGTTCAGGTATCTGGAAGCCAGCTCCACGCCACCGTCCATCCCCATGACACCCCAATCCTCTGCACCCATCTCAGCCACCCATTTACAGCATTTTTCACTTTACCAAGAGACTCGCCACAGGGCTGTGCCTCACCCCAAGGAAGCAGCACTCCCTGAGTAGCTGAAATTACAGATGTGCACCACCACAGCCGGCTACTTTTTGTATTTTTAGTAAAGACAGGGTTTCACCATGTTGGCCAGGCTGGTCTAGAACTCCTGACCTCAAGTAATCCAGCCACCTCAGCCTCTCAAAGTGCTTGGGCTTACAGGCATGAGCCACCATGCCTGGCCATTGTTTTTTTTTTAAGACAGGGTCTTACTGTCCTCCAGGCTGGAGTACGTTGGTGTGATCATAGCTCACTGCAGCTTCCCACTCCCTGGCTCAAGCAGTCCTCCCGCCTGACTCTCAAGTAGCTGGGACTACAGGCACATACCACAACACCTGGTTAATTTTTTTTTAATTTTCTTTGGAAACGAGGTTTCACCATGTTGCCCAGGCTGGTGTTAAACTCCTGGGCTCAAGTGATCCTCTAGCCTCAGCCTCCCAAAGTGCTATGATTACAGGCGTGAACCACCACGCCCGGGCTAACAGCTATTTTTGTTGCTGTTATAACGGCGATTGGCAAAGACCGTGTTTGTGCCTTTTGGGGGACTGTTTCCGAGTGTGAATGAGGCTGTGTGAACCTGGGTGACCCTGCGAGGTCACGTCTCAATGCATGTACCTCTGTGTGTGTGTGCGTGAATGCAAGAGGCATCAGGGCCCACGACATATTATGCTTGAACTGGGTGCTGACCATGGGACTGGGCAACCCTGGAGGTGACAGTTCTCTCGGCTCTGTCTGCCCAAGGAGGCAGGAGCTGCATCTGAGATCCTCACCGCCCGAGACGCCAGCTTGCCGCCGCCTCCTCCTCAGCGCCACCTGGTGGCACTGGCTTTACGCGGTTCAGATGCCTTCTGGCCTGGGGGTCCAGGGACGTTTCTGCAACGCGTAATCCATCACAGACAGCATAGAATCTCTCGGCTTGTCCGGCCCTTGGAAGTCTTCCAGGGGAGTCTGGACCTCATTCTCAACCAGCGCTGTCCAGTAGAACTTCCTGGGATGATGAAAATGTTCTGTAATGTTCTGAATCTGCGTTGTTCCCTATGGTAGCCACCAGCCACGTGTGGCTTCGGAGCCCTTAAAATGTAGCTACTGCAAGGCCGGGCGCGGTGGCTCAAGCCTGTAATCCCAGCACTTTGGGAGGCCGAGACGGGCGGATCACGAGGTCAGGAGATCGAGACCATCCTGGCTAACACGGTGAAACCCCGTCTCTACTAAAAAATACAAAAAACTAGCCGGGCGAGGTGGCGGGCACCTGTAGTCCCAGCTACTCCGGAGGCTGAGGCAGGAGAATGGCGTAAACCCGCGAGGCGGAGCTTGCAGTGAGCTGAGATCCGGCCACTGCACTCCAGCCCGGGCGACAGAGCAAGACTCCGTCTCAAAAAAAAAAAAAAAAAAAAAAAAAAAAGGTAGCCACTGCAACCGAGGAGATGCATTTTTAATTGTGCTTAATTCATTTAAATTTAAAACGCCACATTTGGCGGGGCGGGGCTCACACCTGTCATCCCAGCACTTTGGGAACCCAAGGCGGATGGATCACTTGAGACCAGGAGTTCAAAACCAGCCTGGGCAACATGGCAAAACCCCATCTCTACAAAAAAAAAAAAAAAAAAATTAGCCAGGCATGGTGGCAGATGCGTGTAGTCCCAGCTACTCCGGAGGCTGAGGTGGGAGGATCGCTCGAGCCTAGGAGGTGGAGGTTGCAGTGAACTGTGAGTGCGCCACTGTGCTCCAGCCTGGGTGACAGAGCGAGACTCTCCATCTCAAAAAATAAATAAATACATAAATAAAGGTGTAAAGAAATACATCAGAATGATAACATTTTGGGTGATGGGTCATATTTTTATTTTTTAATCTCAATATTTGTACATATTCTCTAAACGTTCTACAGTGAACATGTACTATTTTATAATCAGGAAATGTGCTATTTTTAAAGAGGGGAAAAAAGAATGTAGCAATAAGTGGAAATGCTTGTGATACAATGCAGAAAAAGCGTGAAGAGAAGCGCATCCCTGAGCCTGCGGGGAGGGACTCGAGGGAGGCTCAGACACAACGATCTCGTGGTGGGGCCATGAGGGTTTCCATGCACTTATTCAGAGATCGGCTCGTATGTGTATAATGAAGAATAAAAGAATAGGCCGGACGCGGCGTGGTGACTCACACCTGTAATCCCAGCACTTCGGGAGGCTGAGGCGGGCAGATCACGAGGTCAGGAGTTCAAGACCAGCCTGGCCAACATAGTGAAACCTATCTCTACTAAAAATAATTAAAAAAAAAAAAAGATTAGCCGGGCGTGGTGGCGGGCACCTGTAGTCCCAGCTACTTGGGAGGCTGAGGCAGAATTGCTTGAACCCAGGAGGTGGAGATTTTAGTGAGCCGAGATTGTGGCACTGCACTCCACCCTGGGTGACAGAGTGAGACTCCATCTCAAAATAAAATAAAATATGCTCCCATCACTTAAATCAACATGAAAATTAAATATCAGTGAGGACATGGGGAGTGGGACTCTCATAGAATTGGCAGGAGTGAAAATACTAAGTCATCTTTTTTTTTTTTTTTTTTTAAGACCGTGTCTCTCATTGCTGCCCAGGCTGGAGTGCAGTGATGTGAACTCAGCTCACTGCAGCTCCCGCCTCCCGTCTTCAAGCGATTCTCAGCCTCCCTAGTAGCTGGATTACAGGCGCCTGCCACCATGCTCAGCTAATTTTTGTATTTTTGGTAGAGACAGGGTTTCCCCATGCTGGCCAGGCTGGTCTCGAACTCCTGACCTCAAGTGATCTGCCCGCCTCGGCCTCCCAAAGTGCTGGGATTACAGGCGTGAGCCATCGCGCCCGGCCTAAATCCTCTCTTGAGGGCAATCTGGCAGCATCCAGTAGGGCTGCAACCCAGCAGCCCCGCCTCTACGTACCCCTCACGACCTCACACAAATGCACACAGGGCCAGGCGCGGGGAAAACCACTGTCCACAGCATTGCTTGCAATATCAGAAAATGGACACGACCTTGGTGTCCAGCAAGAGGGGATCAATGGGGCATACAAAAAATGTGATCTATTTGTACCAATTAATATGCAAGGCAACAAAAAGAAGAAACTAGATCAGAAGTGGTGGCTCCCGCCTGTAATCCTAGCACGCTTTGGGAGGCAAAGGTGGGAGAATCACTTGAGCCCAGAAGTTTGAGACCGGCGAGATGGTGAAACCTCATCTCTACAAAAATTTCTTAAAAACTTAACCAGGCATGGTGGTGTGTGCCTGTAGTCCCAACCACTTGGGAGGCTGAGGTTGGAGAATCACTTGAGCCCTGGGGGTGTTGAGGCTACAGTCAGCCAGGATCACGCCACCTTGGGCAACAGAGTGAGATCCCGTCTCAAAAAAAAGGGGGCGCAGGGGGCAGAGAAAAAGAGAAGAATATAGATCTATTGCCAGGCACTGAGGCTCATGCCTGTAGTCCCAGCACTTTGGGAGGCCAAGGCAGGAGTGGATTATCTGAGGTCATGAGTTCAAGACCAGCCTGGTCAACATGGTGAAACCCTGTCTCTACTAAAAATACAAAAATTAGCCAGGCATGGTGGTACATGCCTGTAATCCCAGCTACGCAGGATGCTGAGGCAGGAGAGTAGCTGGAACCCCGGAGGCAGAGGCTGCAATGAGCCAAGATTGTACCACTGCATTCCAGCCTGGGTGACAGAGCAAGACTCCGTCTCAAAAAAAAAAAAAAAGAAAGAAAGCCGTGGTGGCATGCTCCTGTGATCCCAGCTACTTGGAAGGCTGATGCAAGAGAATCGCTTGTACCCAGGAGGCAGAGGTTGCAGTGAGCCGAGATCCTGCCACTGCACTCCGGCAGAGCGAGACTCAGTCTCAAAAAAAAAAAAATAGACTCCACAACCATGTGGACGGACACACATACGGAATGATAATGGTAATATATCCTATGCCCGCTACATCCCCTCTCTGTTCTAAGCACTAGACATATATAAACTTACTTAATCTCCAAAATAACCCTTGCAGTAGGTTTCAGGCTTTGCTATTAGTCCAATTTTAAACATTAGAAAAGGGAGGCATGGAGAGATGAAGGAAACTGCCTGAGTTCTCACAGCTGCTATGTGTCAGAGCCAAGATCTGAATCCAGGTAATCTAGCACCAGAACACCACCTCACGCAGATCCAAAAGGACGTCAGGTATGTCCATTTTTAATGCACACAAAAAACTGTAAGTGTTTCTAGATACCTGCGTATGAATGTGAAAGCATTACAAATGTGGGCTGAGGTCGGACATAGTGGCTCACACCTGTAATCCCAAAACTTTGGGAGGCCAAGGCAGGTGGATCACTTGAGGCCAGGAGTTTGAGACCAGCCTGGCCAACATGGCAAAACCCCATCTCTATCTCTACTAAAAATACAGAAATTAGCCATGTGTGGTGGTGCACACCTGTAATTCCAGCTACATAGGAGACTGAGGCACGAGAATCGCTTGAGCCTGGGAAATGGAGGATGCAGTGAGTCAAGATCACACCACTGCACTCCAGCCTGGGCAACAGAGCAAGATCCCATCTCAAAAAAAAAAAAAAAAAAAGGAAATTCTGACACATACTACAACATGGATGAACCTTGAAGACATTTTGAGAAGTGGAATAAGCCAGACACAGAAGGATAAATATTGTATGAGGTCACCTGTACACAGTTCACAGAGCAGTCAAATTCACAGAAACAGAAAGCAGAATGGTGGCTGCCAGGGGCCGGGGAGATGGGGGAATAGGGAGTTATTATTTAGTATATACAAAGTTTCAGTTTGGGATGATGAAAAACTTCTAGATAATGGTGATCATCCTACAGCATTGTAAACGTACTTAATGTCACAGAATGGTCCACTTAAAATGGTTTAAATGGTAAGCTTTATAATATGTATATTTTAATATAATTTTTTTTTTTTTTTGAGATGGAGTTTCACTCTTGTTGCCCAGGCTGGAGTGCAATGGCGCGATCTCGGCTCACCGCAACCTCCACCTCCTAGATTCAAGCGATTCTCCCACCTCAGCCTCCCTAGAGGCTGTGATTACAGGCATGTGCCACCACACCTGGCTAATTTTGTATTTTTAGTAGAGAAGGGGCATCTCCATGTTGGTCACGCTGGTCTTGAACTCCCAACCTCAAGTGATCCACCCACCTCGGCCTCCCAAAGTGCTGAGATTACAGGCATGAGCCACTGCACCCGGCCACACACGATTTTTTTAAAAAGGCTTTGATGTAATCCCAGCACTCTGGGAGGCCGAGGTGGGTGAATCACCTGAGATCAGGAGTTCAAGACCAGCCTGGTCAACATCAACCTGGTGGATCCTGTCTCTACTAAAAATATAAAAATTAGGTGTGGTGGCAGGTGCCTATAGTCCCAGCTATTCAGGAGGCTGAGGCAGGAGAATCACTGGAACCCGGGAGGCGGAGCTTGCAGTGAGCCGAGATCGCGCCACTACACTCCAGCCTGGGCGACAGAGTGAGACTCTGTCTCAAAATTAAATAAATAAATAAAAGAGTTGGATGAAAATGAGACAAAATGTTAACAAGTGTCAATTCTGGGTCATGCGTACTCAGAGGTTTGCCATGTCATTATCCTAAGGAAAAACAACTACAATAACAACAAAAAACCCAGCACCTCCATATGGTCAGGGATGTGGAAATAAGGTCCCTGGCAGGCAGGATGCCCCTGGAGCCGGCTCAGGCCTCTTCTGTGTCTTCCCTCCCCTGCCTATGTTTACCACGTTATGGTTGCTATGGAAACAAGGGGCCCCTTGGGTTCCCAGAGCTCAGCCCAGGTGCTGCTGACTCCAGGAATAAGGGTCAGAGTGTGAATCAAATAAAAACCCATTTGTCTGGGCCTTGTGTACACACACAGCTGCCCTTCTGACCATGTCCAGCCAGTGCCTGTGTCAACGCAGGTACCCACAGGGATGCTCCCTGTGCACGTATCTATCCTCAGCCGGCAGGCCTGGGTGCTCGTGCACAGTGCTCCGTTTGCCTGCATAGGTACGCCTGCAGGCATGGGGGCATATCGCACGGTTACGTGTGTGACCGCACAGCCCAGGACTGTTGTTAATATCAGAAATGGGGCCGGGCGCGGCGGCTCACGCCTGTAATCCCAGCACTTTGGCAGGCCGAGGCGGGCAGAGATCTCCTGAGGTCGGGAGTTCGAGACCAGCCTGGCCAACGTGTTGAAACCGTGTCTCTACTGAAAATACAAAAATTAGCCGGGCGTGGTGGCATGCGCCTGTAATCCCAGCTACTCAAGAGGCTAAGACAGGAGAATCTCCTGAACCTGGTAGGTGGAGGTTGCAGTGAACTGAGATTATGCCACTGCAATCCAGCCTAGGTGACAGAGCAAGACTGTCTCAAAAAAAAAAAAGTAATAATAATAATAATAATATCAGAGATGTGAAGGGAGGTAACGTGTTGAGCACTATGTACCAGGCACTCTGTTCCCGTGTCACCTGGGTAATCTCATTTAAGCCTCACAACAAGCGCATCCATGTGCAGGTACTATGATCATCCTCAGACACAGAAACTGGGGCACAGAGAGGTTGCGCGGCTTGCCCCAGGTCACCCAGAGTACATGAACCTAACCGCTGGAGCTGCGTTGTGGCTGGGAAAGTGCTTTAAATGGCACTGGTTCCCATGCAGCTGCAAAGTCAGCTGCCTCATCAACACCACCTCAGTGCTGGCAACACACAGGCTTCCTGGGCCCCACCCAGGCCTGATGAGGCAGAATCCCCAGGCCCCAGGGTGCGGCCCCGGAAGCTGCATTTTAACGCGGTCCCCTAGGTGAGTCTGCACTGCAGCCCGGGTGGGCAGCCATGGGTCCAGCCTACGTTCAGCTGCCTGACAGGGTTGAACAGGGCAGGGCAGGGTGGGACAGGGGCTGTCCCTCCCGAGTCCTATTCCCGAGCTCAAGATCGTAGAACAAAGTTCCTCAGTTCCACGGGGCATCCACTGGCAGCAAACACCAAAGAAAGCGGCAATGGCTGCCATCAACCCTCCCCCCGACGCCCCAGGGCAGGGCTCCAAATGTCAGTTATGTGGCTTTGTGGTCTGCCAGGCACGGATTTCCGCCCACTCCACCCTCTCAGAATGAGCTGGGTGTTGGGGTTGGCGGGGGCGGTACCACGCTGCGGTAACCTGCTGGTTCACAGCTCAACCCAAGGTAGGGAGGGGACGGCCACCCCACCTGGGTAACAAACAGTGAGAGAGCCGCAGCTGGGCACCCTAAAGGCTCCCATGGTCGGCCGGGCGCGGTGGCTCAAGCCTGTAATCCCAGCACTTTGGGAGGCCGAGATGGGCGGATCACGAGGTCAGGAGATCGAGACCATCCTGGCTAACACAGTGAAACCCCGTCGCTACTAAAAAATACAAAAACCTAGCCGGGCGAGGTGGCGGGCGCCTGTAGTCCCAGCTACTTGGGAGGCTGAGGCAGGAGAATGGCGTAAACCCGGGAGGCGGAGCTTGCAGTGAGCTGAGATCCGGCCACTGCACTCCAGCCTGGGCGACAGAGCGAGACTCCGTCTCAAAAAAAAAAAAAAAAAAAAGGCTCCCATGGTCTCAGACCCCGGGTGGAGAGGGACTCGGACAAAAACCACCAGACGCCTAGGGCACAGGAGGAGCTACATGTGACCTGAGGTTCTGGCTGCTCCAGGGGCACAAGGAAGAGAGCCTTCCGTGCCGATGAGGAAGGGGCCGTGCATGGAGGAAGCTGCATTGAAGCTGGTCCTGGAAGGACGGGCAGGATGTGGACCCTGATGCTGACAGGGAAGAGGCAGTAAAAGCGTGTTCCCTGTGGGCAGAGCAGCACAGGCACAGGCGAAAGTGCTCGGCTACACACAGCAAGTTCCACCCGCGGGCTGGAGCCAAAGGTCAAGAGGAGGCACCATTGTGAGAAAACAAAACCAGAACTTGGCCGGGCGCGGTGGCTCAAGCCTGTAATCCCAGCACTTTGGGAGGCCGAGACGGGCGGATCACGAGGTCGGGAGATCGAGACCATCCTGGCTAACACGGTGAAACCCCGTCTCTACTAAAAATACAAAAACTAGCTGGGCGAGGTGGCGGACGCCTGTAGTCCCAGCTACTCGGGAGGCTGAGGCAGGAGAATGGCGTAAACCCAGGAGGCGGAGCTTGCAGTGAGCTGAGATCTAGCCACTGCACTCCAGTCCGGGCGACAGAGCGAGACTCCACCTCAAAAAAAAAAAAAAAAAAAAAAAAAAAAAACCAGAACTGACAGAGGCACAGAGAGGTTAAGTAACTTGCCCAAAGTCACCCAGCTGGTAGAGTCAGGATTTAAACGAGGCTGCCTGACTGCAAAGCCCACAGATGAACCAGTAAGGTGGAGTCCCCATCTGGTGTCCTTCTCCCCTTATCTTCTGTGAATATTTGAGAATGCTGTCAAGGTGAACCTATTAGGCCTAGAGCAGTGGTTTTCACCGCAGTTGGGGAGATTTTATACCACTGCTCCAGAAATAAAGCAACGTCTGGAGACTTTTTATTTGTTTTTTGAGATGGAGTCTCACTCTGTTGCCCAGGCTAAAGTGTAACGGTGTGATCTCGGCTCACTGCAACCTCCGCCTCCCGAGTTTAAGTGATTCTCCTGCCTCAGCATCTTGAGTAACTAGGATTACAAGCACATGCCTCCATGCCCAGCTAATTTTTTGTACTTTTTTCAGTAGAGACAGAGTTTCACCACGCTGGCCAGGCTGGTCTCGACGAACTCCTGACCTCAGGTGATCCACCTGCCTGGGCCTCCCAAAGTGCTAGGATTACAGGTGTGAGCTACCGTACCTAGTCTGGAGACATTTTCATTATCACAGCGGGGGGGGGGGGGTCACGGGCATCTTATGGATAGAGGCTAGAGAGACTGCTCAACACCCTACAACACACAGGATGGCACCGCAAAACAAAGAGTCATCCAGCCTCAAGTGTTACCAGAAGCCTTGGCCCAAAGGAGCTCACGCCCACCAGAAGCCCTTTGAACATGCAGTCTGACCTGAGTCATTGCCCAACCACTGATGGTCACCACACTTGTATATCCCGTGGGGAAGTGCTTCCCAGGTTTGGCTGCCTACTGGAATGAACGGGGGATCTTTTAAAAGTATGGCTGGGCGCAGTGGCTCACGCCTGTAATCCCAGCACTTTGGGAGGCTGAGGCGGGCGGATCACAAGGTCAGGAGTTCGAGACCAGCCTGGCCAACATGGTGAAACCCCGTCTCTACTAAAGATACAAAAACTTTGCTGGGCATGGCGGCAGGCACCTGTAATCCTAGCTACTCGGGAGGCTGAGGCAGGAGAATCGCTTGAACCCAGGAGGCGGAGGTTGCAGTGAGCCGAGATCACGCCACTGCACTCCAGCCTGGGTGACTGAGCAAGACTCCGTCTCAAAAAAAAAAAAAAAGTACTGATGCTGGCTCCCACCCCCCGACATTCAGATTTAATCGGAACTGGGTACAACCTGGGCATCAGAACTTTTTTTTTTTGAGATGGAGTTTCATTCTTGTTGCCCAGGCTGGAGTGCGATGGTGCGATCTCAGCTCACTGCAACCCCCACCTCCTGGGTTCAAGCGATTCTCCTGCCTCAGCCTTCTGAGTAGCTGGGATTACAGGTAGCCACCACCACGCCTGGTTAGTTATTGTATTTTTAGTAGAGGCAGGGTTTCATTATATTGGCCAGGCTGGTCTCGAACTCCTGACCTCAGGTGATCCTCCCATCTCGGCCTCCCAAAATGCTGGGATTACAGGTGTGAGCCACCGTGCCCAGCCAGCATCAGAATTTTTAAAAGCACCTTCAGGTGAGACCAAAGTGCAGAAAAGTTTGAAAACCACCGTCCTGGGGGAGGGAAGGAAGGAACAAACTATTTGCTGTGACCCAAAGACAGACCCCCAGCAGCTGAGGGCTGGGGGTCCCTACACCAGCATCCTGGCATAAGAAGCCCATCAGAGTCAGCACTACCAAGGTCTGCCTTCGGGCCAGGGCCTAGGAACAGGGAAGGCAGAGCTCAAGCCAGCTTGAGGGATGATGAGTTAGTCACAGCTGGCAGAGACCGGAGGAAGAGGTTAATTAGAAAGCCTTTGTCACTGTCTGGGCAGCAGATAATGGGCCCGAACCGGGAGACAGGAGGAACCACCCCCCATGACTCAGAGGCTTCTCAACCCAGTGACAGAAAGAACTGGATCTGAAAGAGAGAGAAGGTTAATTGAGAGTCAGTCCAGTCTGGGAACAGAGCCGAAATGACCGGCCAGCCACTGAGGTCCAGGCAAGAGCACCGTTCTTGGGGGTGACCTGAGGAGAGGGACTTGGGAGTCAGCCCCAAAGAAACAAGAGCTGACACCTAAGGAGGTGACCAGAGCAGAGGGTCCGGCTGACTCTGGTCTGCAGGGTAGGCCACAGCCAGCTCTGTGCTTTAAAGTCTGCAGTTAGTTGTCAATATTTTGTCTAAAACTCCAGATTTTTGGCCAGACGCCTGTAATCCCATCACTTCGGGAGGCTGAGCCGGGTGGATCACCTGAGGTTGGGAGTTCGAGATCAGCCTGGCCAACATGGCGAAACCTCGTCTCTAGTAAAAATACAAAAATTAGGCCAGGTGCAGTGGCTCAGGCCTGTAATCCCAGCACTTTAGGAGGCCGAGGTGGGTGGATCACCTGAGGTCAGGAATTCGGGACCAGCCTGCTCAACATGGCGAAACCCCGTCTCTACTAAAAATACAAAAAGTTGGCCAGGCCCGGTGGCTCACGCCTGTAATCCCAGCACTTTGGGAGGCCGAGACGGGCGGATCATGAAGTCAGGAGATCGAGACCATCCTGGCTAACCCGGTGAAACCCCAACTCTACTAAAAAATACAAAAAACGAGCCGGACAAGATGGCGGGCGCCTGTAGTCCCAGCTACTTGGGAGGCTGAGGCAGGAGAATGGTGTAAACTGGAGAGGCGGAGCTTGCAGTGAGCTGAGATCCGGCCACTGCACTCCAGCCTGGGCGACAGAGCGAGACTCCATCTCAAAAAAAAAAAAAAAAAATACAAAAAGTTACCCTGACGTGGTGATGCGTGCCTGTAATCCCAGCTACTCGGGAGTCTAAGGCAGGAGAATCGCTTGAACCCGGGAGGCGGAGGTTGCAATGAGCCGAGATCGCACCACTGCACTCCAGCCTGGGTGACAGAGCGAGACTCCGTCTCAAAAAAACAAAAACAAACAAGCAAACAAAAAAGATTTCCAGCTGCTGTTATAAAATGGAAGGTCCGCTAAGACGGGCCAGCATTCTTGCAGTGCCCAAGAGCTGAGGGCCCAAGTCAGAAAGCAGCAAAGATGGAGCTGCTGGAGAAGCAAGAAAAGAACCCGGGGCCAGCATGTCACAGGCACCGAGAGCTGCCCCTCACGTCCCAGCCCTGCCCTGACCACCTCTGTGTTGTCCTATTGCCAGCGGGCAGCACCCCTGCCCAGGGTCTCAGCTACTGGTCTGCAAATCAGGAGGGTGAGGCTCATCGCCTCCAGCTGTCCATCCTTGTGTCCATGGGGCTCCTGCAGGCTGCCTGCAAAACCTGAGCCCTTCCGACAAAGATCAGCCTAGGCAGGTGAGGAATCCCAAATATAGCCAAAGAGGCCGAGGTGACCAGCCAACGGGAGGGAAGAGTAGACTCAGGGTGAAAAAGCAGCCTTCCAGTGTCTGCAGGGCTCTTAGGGGAAAAAGGGGTGAACCTTGTTGAATGGGGGTAGGTGGGGACGTGCGGGCCAAGGGTCAAGACTAGACCAAGCAATGCAGTTACAGAGATTCCAGATGACAACAGCAGTCAGCTTTGAGCAAGCGAAGTTGTACTGCAATAAAATAGGTATCCATACAAAGTAATGAACGTGATCACTGTCCCCAGAGGTAACCAAGCTCAGCCTGGGTGACTAATTTTAGGGGCACAAGAGATTTGCATAAAGACTAATTTGACTTTTCTTTTTTTTTTTTTTTTTTTTTGAGATGGCATCTTGCTCTGTCACCCAGGCTGGAGTGCAGTGGTGCAATCTCGGCTCACTGCAAGCTCCGCCTCCCAGGTTCACACCATTCTCCTGCCTCAGCCTCCCGAGTAGCTGGGACTACAGGCGCCCGCCACCACGCCAAGCTAATTTTTTGCATTTTTTTTTTTTTTTTTTTTTTTTTTTTTTTTGAGGCGGAGTCTCGCTCTGTCGCCCGGACTGGAGTGCAGTGGCCAGATCTCAGCTCACTGCAAGCTCCGCCCCCCGGGTTTACGCCATTCTCCTGCCTCAGCCTCCCGAGTAGCTGGGACTACAGGCGCCCGCCACCTCGCCCGGCTAGTTTTTGTATTTTTAGTAGAGACGGGGTTTCACCGTGTTAGCCAGGATGGTCTCGATCTCCTGACCTCGTGATCCGCCCATCTCGGCCTCCCAAAGTGCTGGGATTACAGGCTTGAGCCACCGCGCCCGGCCTTTTTTGCATTTTTAGTAGAGACGGGGTTTCACCATGTTAGCCAGGATGGTCTCCATCTCCTGACCTTGTGTGATCCGCCCGCCTCGGCCTCCCAAAGTGTGGAATTATAGGCGTGAGCCACCGCGCCTGACCCTAATTTGACTTTTTTAATCTTAAGCCCTAAGATTCAAGGACCAGAGATCTGGGGGTCTCTCCTGAAAGCTCCCCTCTCCCTCTCCCAACGCCCCCAGGGAAGGCCATCAGGGATTAGGGTCTGGACTCTGCCTCCCAGGGAGGGAAGGCCAGGGTGATCCAGACAAAGCTTGCAAGGTCCACACATGCTCCCCTCACCCTTCACCAGGGCCTCAGCCCTCTGTCCAGCTCCAGCAACTCCTGCTGCACACACGGCCCCTGGTCCTAGCACAGTCTTACCCAGAGCCTTCTCAGAGGCAGAGGAAGAACTCTTGGGGCAGAGAGGGGGGTCCCCACACAAGCCAGAGGGGCCACTGACAGCCCCTATTGACACTCGCATCCCCAACTCCCTGCTACCTGCCCCAGAGAAGTCAGCGGGAGGAGATAGAAGGTGCCACAATACCAGCGTTGTCTCTCTATGGCCCCTGTCCATCAGGAGCCTCTCCCATGGTGGCTGGAGAAGGGTGTCCTGACACACCCAGGGGTCTGCAGTGTGTAGACAAGAAGCACCAGGGGTGCACAATCTGGGAAAGCACAAGTCTTTCTCCAGAGCCCGGTGGGAGCAATTCTTCCCCGGCCTTGGCCAAATCCAGCTCCCAGCGAGCCAGGCAGAGCCCTCTGGCCTCTTCCACAGGACCGTGAGCCCTTCCCATCCAGGCCAGGCCAGCAGGCCTCTGGGCCTGGGGAGACCAGTGAGGAAGCCAAGTGCATGGCCAGAGGCCTCTGGGGGTTCATGAGGACCCAGGGAGCTGAATGGGGTGAGGGGGGCCCTCTGAGGATGGTTGGGTCTTGGCTGGCAGGACACAGGCCACCCATCCACATTTTCCTCTCTGGCATCCTTGCCCTTACCCTCGCACTAACACGGTTAGCCCTGTCCATGGGATCCACAAGGACCCTGCCACTCCACCAGCCACACGGAAAACACCCTTATGGGCTCCATGAATGAGCAAAGCCCCTCCTGCCCACTGTCCCACACCCATCTCCGAAGACACCCAATTCCTAGTACCTACTGGCCAGGGCTGCCAGGCGCCTCCCTGCCTGCCCAGCAGCAGATACCCACAAGACCTGGCCAAGTCCGGAGAGCTGTTTGTCCAATGAGAAAGCAGAACAGGGACTCACCAGGGCTTCCTGGGCATGGCAGGGACTGGCCAGGAGGAGGGCCAGGAGCACATGGGTCCTGGAGTCTGCAGACCTTGCCGCCTGGCAAATGGTACCTCCAGGAGCAGCCCCAGTGCTTGGCAATGAAATCAAGCCACAGCCAACCGCCGGCTAAGTGCTCGCCTTCCTTGCTTCTCTCTACAGCCACTCACGCCCCGAGACTCCAGATCCCAAAACAGGCATGTTCATGGTTACCATAGGAACTCGCTACAGCCAAAAAAGGCACCACATAGGCACCCACATGGGCCCTCAACGCTCATGCCCACCTGCACGGGCGAGCGTGCACACATGCCTACACGTTTCTGCACACACCCACGCACACCCACACACGCCAACACTGTCTTCAGGCACAGGGCCCATCCTGAAGAAATCAACGAACCAGAGTCTGCCACTAGAGACAGAAATGGGCACGTTCTCCTCGATCCACCTGGAGCGTATCTAACAGTGGGTTCTGTGGTGTGACCAGCTGTCAGTCACAAGGGCAGCCACACCAGCCAGTGCTCACCCAGAACTCACCTGCCAAAGGCACCCAGGAGCCGAGCCGGGCCAGCGAGGGGACACCGTGCAGCTGCTTCCCCGGCCACAGACCAGCCCCCACAGCCCTCGGGATGCTGCTCTCTCCTCTGCCCCCTTCCGCGGGGCAGGAGGTATAAGGTGGGTCTCAGACAGACTGAACAGGAGAGTGGAAAGTGAAGGGAAGATTTTACATTCAGAGCCTTACTCCCTCCTCCCAGTTTGGGCCCAAACTACCCAAACTCCCTAGTTCTCTGTCTTCACGAATGGGACCAGCATCAGCCCAGCGCTCACAGGAAGCCTTCTGAGCGTCCTCACCTGACCCTTCTCTCACCTTCATCCACACCTTCCAAACCAGCTCCAGGCAGGGAAGGCTGCTTCCTCCAGCCCCATACTATTGTAGGACTTTCTCCTGAGTTCGGCTCAAAACGGGGTCCTTGTTACACCACCAGGAAAGATCAGGCTCTTGGACACAACAGAAGGGTGAGAACAATGGGATTTTTGGGGCGAAAGGAAAAAAACTCAGCAAAGTGAGAGAGGTTCCTGTTAACAGGCCCCCATCTCACAGACTGGATCCCCAGGTTACCACCTCCGAACGGGAATGGCCAGGATCCTCCCCGCCACAAACGGCACGAACTTCCCGAGGCTCCACCCCAGGGCGCAGGTCAGCGGAGAACCTCCGGGGACCTCTTTACGTGGCTGTCTCAATATCCCCTCCTAGCCTCCCTGCCGCCTCTCTAACCCCTCCAGTCAGCCAAAGGGGCCCTCAGACTTGAGCTCACCATAGCATTCCCCTGGCCCAAAGCCTTTTGATCCAGCCCAGCTTCCAGCACAGCTCACCCACCCTCCTAGACACGGCCCACCTTTCCCCAGGTCCCTGCACTCCCACCCTCGCTTCTGTCTGGTAATAGTAACTGCTCCCAGGTCCTGCCTGCTGGAGCTACTTTACACCCCACTGCCTTCGTGAGGTTGGGCTGACTGGAGTGCATTCTCTGCTCCATGCTGACCTTACACACCCCTGGAGACAGCTCAGGCATCACCACGTCTCCAGGAGGCCCCCCTCCATCCTTTCTGAGGGCATTGCAGCCCTTGTCCCATGCCATGGCAACTGTCTGTCTCCCTTCAGAGGGTAGGTGCCCAGTAAATGTAGGCTGAACTGACTCAGCTGTCTACCCCCAAAAACCTCAAGCTCCCCCTGTCCTTGACAACCCCAGCAAACTCTCAGCAGATGCCCTAGGTGCGTAGGAGAAGAGCAAACTAAGATGAGCTGGCCCCAGAAGGTTCTAGAACATCGTCGTGGTGCCTCAAGGATTCTTGACTCGGTGGCCAAAGGTGGGGAAATGAATTAGTAGTTGCGGCCTCAACTGGTGAATGAAAAGAGTCATTAAATCAGAATCAGCAGCCAGAGGCGGTGGCTCAAGCCTGTAATCCCAGTGCTTTGAGGGGCTGAGGCAGGTGGATCACCTGAGGTCAGCAGTTTGAGACCAGCCTGGTCACATGGTGAAACCCCGTCTCTGCTAAAAATACAAAAATTAGCCAGGCGTGGTGGTGCATGTATTTTTTAGTAGAAACGAGGTTTCGTCATGTTGCCCAGGCTGGTCTCAAACTCCTGGGCTCAAGCAATCCTCCTGCCTTGGCCTCTGAAAGTGCTAGGATTACAGGCATGAGCCACTGGGCCCTGCCTCGTGTGTAATTCTCACAGAATGGGGAGGGAAGCCTGAGTTTAAAAGGGTTGTGGCAGACCAGGCGCGGTGACTCAAGCCTGTAATCCCAGCACTTTGGGAGGCTGAGGCAGGTGGATCACTTGAGGCTAGGAGTTTGAGACCAGCCTGACCAACATGGCAAAATCCCATCTCTACTAAAAATACGAAAAAATTAGCTAGGTGTGGTGGTGCACATCCGTAGTCCCAGCTACTCAGAAGACTGAAGCAGGAGGATCACTTGAACCCAGGAGGAAGAGGTGTCATGGTGAGCCAAGATCATGCCACTGCACTCCAGCCTGAGAGAGAGTGAGATTCTCTCAAAAAAAAAAAAAAAATAGGCCGGGCGCGGTGGCTCAAGCCTGTAATCCCAGCACTTTGGGAGGCCGAGACGGGCGGATCACAAGGTCAGGAGATCGAGACCATCCTGGCTAACACAGAGAAACCCCGTCTCTACTAAAAAATACAAAAAACTAGCCGGGCGAGGTGGCGGGTGCCTGTAGTCCCAGCTACTCGGGAGGCTGAGGCAGGAGAATGGCGTGAACCCGGGAGGCGGAGCTTGCAGTGAGCTGAGATCCGGCCACTGTACTCCAGCCTGGGCAACACAGCGAGACTCCGTCTCAAAAAAAAAAAAAATAATAATAATAATAATGATAATAATAGGCCAGGCGCGGTGGCTCATGCCTGTAATCCCAGCACTTTGGGAGGCCGAGACGGGTGGATCACGAGGTCAGGAGATCGAGACCATCCTGGCTAACACGGTGAAACCCCATCTCTACTAAAAATACAAAAAACTAGCCGGGGAGGTGGCGGGCGCCTGTAGTCCCAGCTACTCAGGAGGCTGAGGCAGGAGAATGGCATGAACCCGGGAGGCGGAGCTTGTAGTGAGCTGAGATCCGGCCACTGCACTTCAGCCTGGGTGACAGAGCGAGACTCCGTCTCAAAAAAAAAAATAAATAAATAAATAATAATAATAATAATAATAATAATAGACCAGACACGGTGGCTCACACCTGTAATCCCAGCACTTTGGGAGGCCGAGGGAAGTGGATCATCTGAGGTCACAAGTTCGAGACCAGCCTGGTCAACATGGCAAAACCCCGTCTCTACTAAGAAAAATACAAAAATTAGCAGGGCATAGTGGCACGCACCTGTAATCCCAGCTACTTGGGAGGCTGAGGCAGGAGAATCGCTTGAACCCAGGAGATGGAGGTTGCAGTGAGCCGAGATCACGCCACTGCACTCCAGCCTGGGCGACAGAGCAAGACTCCCTCTTAATAATAATAATAATAAAAGGGTTGCGGCAGAGAAGAAATCAAGCTTCCTGGCTGTGGCAAGCCCCTGCTCTCATGGACGATGTCTCCAGCAGCTGACACTGGAGTCTCCAGGGACCGAGGAAAGCTGCCCAGAGATACACTGCACTCCTGCCCTTCATGGCCCCTTCCTTTCTAAGGATTTTCCATTCTTAGCTGGTTAAATCTGAAACTTAGAATAGTGGTGGCTGTGTGGTATCTTCTGGTCAAACCACGGTAGAACTGACATGCTGGCCCGGCCAGGCAGGAGGTCCTCCAGGCCCTCCGCATCCTTTTCCTAAGGAAAGAATCAGAGAGCACAGCCACACCCAGGTCCCATCACGGGCTTTGTCGCTTTCCAGAGGTGCCACTTCTAGGGAGCAAGGGCCAGAGCCACCCACTTAAAAGCTGGATTATTTTCCTACATGGAAATGGATTTTAGACTTCCCTACCCTTCAGGAGTATGCATGAGAGTGTGCCCCGGCAGCGGAGACGCGCTATCCTGAACCATCCACATGCTCACTCCAGGCCACCGCAGCCAGCTCCTGTGCGTGAGTCACCTCAGGTAGCTGGAGCCCATGCAGCAGATAGACAGACAGACACACACACACACGCATCTCTTTCTTCAGCAAAGATGCAGGGGTCTCTCTGGAGGCAGTGCAGGGGACGGCAAAAAGGAGCAGAGGTTTTGGCCAAGTGCAGTGGCTCACGCCTGTAATTCCAACACTTTGGAAGGCTGAGGTGGGTGGATCACCTGAGGTCGGGATTTCGAGACCAGCCTGGCCAACATGATGAAAACCCATCTCTACTAAAAATAAGAAAAAAAAAAAATAGCTGGACATGGTGGTGCACGCCTGTAATCCCAGCTACTCGGGAAGCTGAGGTGGGAGAATCGCTTGAACCCGGGAGACGGAGGTTGCAGCAAGCCGACATTGCGCCACTGCACTCCAGCCTGAGCAACAGACCAAGACACCATCTCAAAAAATAAATAAAGGACAAGAGGAGTGTCTCGGAGGCTCCCGGCTCAGATCCTCCCCCTCTGGCTGCTCCTTCAAGAAGCTCCACAAGAAAACCCCAGGCACCTGGCCAACAGGGACCTCACGCCCCATGGGCCCCCAGAGCAGACTGGAGAAGAGGGATCCCCCTGCGCTCAGCCTGTCTCTTTCTCTCCATCCTTCCACCTGCATGTGATGGGCCAACCACGATGATCCACCGTTGATTCATTCAGCAAATACAGACTGAAAATCTGCTTTGTGCCAGGCACCGTGTAGGCCCTAAGGAGTCAGAGACGAAATGCGCAGAGCCCCTGCTCTCACACTTCCATTCACACAGCCATGCATTCACTCACTCAACAGCAAGCCCCTACCGTCACCAACGTCCTGAGAAAAATGCGAAAGGACCCAAGGCGTGAATGCAAACTCCTAGAATGTCAAGGCTGGAAGAGAGCAGGCTGGACGCGAATCCACCCCTCCCACTTTACAGACGGGGAAACTGACCCAGAGAGGCTAACGATTTGCCCATGCGTTAGCCGGGGGCGATGTCCCACACGCAAGCCTCCTTCTTCTGCACAGTACTGTTGCCACCTCCCCTCCAGTGTTCCAGCCCCTGTACCCCTGCACTGCAGTTAAGTAAATCCTTGCTTCTGAGTGTCCAACTCACCCAGGCACCACAGACTCCATTCAATCCAGGCCTCCAGCAAGGAGACGGGCCCCAGCAAACCAGCGGCCTTCTCACCCACGGTGTTGTGGAGGCGGAGGTGCATTGTGCGGCCGCGGATTCTATATACGCAGCTCCCGAGAACATCAGGGAAAGAAAATGGGAAAGTAGCGCGGGAGGCAGGTGTGAGAACCACTCAGCTCCGCCCACAAAGCACAGACCCAGATTCAAATCCCAACTCTGTGACTTCCTCCCTGAAGACCTTGAACGAGTTTCCTAAACTCTCTGGGTCTCCACTTTCTCATCTGTAAAATGCAGACAGGAATGGTACCTGCTTCATGAGGTGGGTGCAAAGCCTCAGGAAAACAGTGCAATGAAGCCTTAGCACACAGTCAGTGCTTCATAATGGTGAGGCCACACCCCCGTCGTCAGAGCTGCATGCCTCAGGGGCACCTGGGGAGGCATCAAGGACACCAGGTCCTTGGGGAGGGAGCCAAGGCAACCAGGAAGCATGGGCTGCAGCCTAGGAGTATCCGCTACGTGGCGGGGAATGCAGTGAGCTGCTGTAGAAGGAGAGATGCCTCACCCAGCAGAGGCAGACGGAGGAGGCATCTTGGTGACTCAGGAGCCCCAACGGTGGGCATTTGGCTGCCTCATCAATTGGCCATAAATGCAAGGGCTTATTTCTGAACTCTGAATTCTACTGGATCCATCTGTCCATCTTTATGTCCGTACCACACTGTCTTAATAACCATAGCTTTGTAATACTTTTGTTTTGTTTTGTTTTTTGTTTTGTTTTGTTTTGAGACAGAGTCTCACTCTGTCACCCAGGCTGCAGTGTAATAGTGTGATCTCAGCTCACGGCAACCTCCACCTCCTGGGTTCAAGTGATTCTCCTGCCTCAGCCTCCCAAGTAGCTGGGACTACAGGCACCCGCCATCATGCCTGGCTAATTTTTGCATTTTCAGTAAGACAGGATTTCACCATGTTGGTCAGGCTGGTTGGAAGCTCCTGACCTCAAATGATCCGCCCGCCTTGGCCTCCAAAAGTGCTGGGATTACAGGTATGGGCCACCGCGCCTGGCCGCAATATGTTTTGAAATCAGGAAGAATGAGTCCACCAACTTTCTTCTTCTTTTTCCAGATTATCTTTGAACTTCTATGTGAATCTCAGGATCAGCTTATCAATGTCTGCAAAGAAGCTCGCTGGGAGTTTCATGGCGATGGGTTTCCAGTTCCTGGTTCAACCACTCCAGAGCTCTGGCTTTGCTTCCTCCCCTTCAGTTCCCTGGGCACCCCGCTTTCTTTCCCATAAATTCCATCTTTTGCTTAACCAGATGACACTGGGTTTTTGTTTCTTGCAATCAAAGGAATCTTAACCAATAAAACTCGGAACACAGTGCTACACACTGTCCCAAGCCATCATCCCAATATCACCTTCCCAAATAATCACTCAGTGGGGTCCCAATCTCAACCCTGGCCCACGCCCCCAGCTTTTCACTCTACTCTGTGACTGGTGCACTTCCAGGTTACAAATACTATATTTACAAACAGGCCCTCCCTCGATAAACGATTGTGAAATTGAACTAGATGTCCCAAAACAGCACCAAAAGAACACTCTTACCATTCTACACCCCTTAGTAGTTCTGCTTCATGCCTGGCATCTCACTTAGTATACAAATGTGCTCTAGAAAGCTCTAGGAAAACCGGACATTACTGTGACCGCTGGACAAAAGATATGGAAACTAAAGCCCAAAGAAGGGAAGCATCTTGCCCTGGGTGACTCGCCCTGACAGCTCCAGATTGAATGGTATCTGCACTGATGCACACACCATGCCCAGCCAGCACAGGCATGGGGATCCCGCTATCCTGCCTCATCTCTAAGAGCTACTTTAGAGGCCACCTCCTCCAGGCAGTCTTTCAGGACTACTCCATGGCACTCCTGGCATCTGCTCTAGACTTTTTTTTTTTTTTGAGACGGCGTTTCACTCTTGTCTCCCAGGCTGTGGTCTGATCTCGGCTCACTACAACCTCCACCTCCCGGGTTCAAGTGATTCTCCTGCCTCAGTCTCCCGAGTAGCTGGAATTACAGGCGCCCGCCACCACACCCAGCTAATTTTTTCTATTTTTAGTAGAGATAGGGTTTCACCATCCTGGCCAGGCTGGTCCCAAACTCCTGACCCCAGGCGATCCACCCGCTTCAGCCTCCCAAAGTGCTGAGATTACAGGCGTGAACCACCGTGTCTGACTTCCTGGCATCAGCTCAACAGAGAAAGTGAAAGCCCTTGAAAGGCAAGAACAGTCTGTCCTCCATCCCGGCCCTGCTAACTGCCCAGCCTCATCTTTCTGAGCAAAACCAACCAAAGTGGGAAGCCTCTTATTTTGACCCTTTTCTATGCCAACCCTCAAGACTGGCCATACTTTGCCCAGGGACCTGCATCCAGGGGATAGACAACCAGTGCCGGCAACTGAATGGCATGACAGAGGGAGACCAGGCAGGAGAAACCTTCTGCCAAGACGGCGGAGTGACAACCCAGAGGAGCTGCCTCGGAAGGAGGGCGACTCATTGGAGGAATTTTCCATGCAGCAGTAAATTCACATGTGCCGGGAGAATATTTTCAGCTAGAGGCCAATGCTTTTTCCCTCCTAGAATTTCCCTCCTTTTCAATTCACTCCACTGGAGCAGATGGTGAGTCAGGACTCATGGCCCCACAGGAGGGGTGCAGCTGGAAGCAGGCTACGCTTTGGTGAGGTCTCAAAGGACAAAGGAGATCAGGATGCAGACAAAATGGTCTAACCAGAAACACAGAGGAAAAAGGAATGAAGGTGGTGAGGGAGGAGAGGTCAGAGGTTCTAGGAGAGGGCTGTGCCTGCTTAGGATCTCAGCAGACGAACCAAAAGACACACAGTAAATCGAGGCAGGCAATTCCCAGACCCTGAATCTGGCCTGGAAGCCTCAGAAAGCCCCAGGGCCAGGCTGCCCATGCTGACATACCTGGCAACAAATGACTTGATGAGCAGCTGACACCACACACACACACACATATACACACACCCTGGAGTGTTTAGTCAGGTCCTAGTAGGTGGGGAAGGTCACAAAGTCACTGACAGGATTGGGACTTCACATAACAATTAAAGTGATAAAAAAATATAATTATCTTTCTTTTTTTTTTTTTTTAAGACAGAGTCTCACTCTGTCACCCAGGCTGGAGTGCAGTGGCGCGATCTCAGCTCACTGCAACCTCCGCCTCCCGGGTTCAAGTGATTCTCCTGCCTCAGCCTCCCAAGTAGCTGGGACTACAGGTATGCACCACCATGCCCAGCTAATTTTTGTATTTTTTGTAGAGATGGGGTTTCACCATGTTGGCCAGGCTGGTCTGGAACTCCTGACCTCAGGTGATCCACCCACCTCAGCCTCCCAAAGTGCTGGGATTACAGGTGTGAGCCACCACGCCCAGCCTAATAAAATTATCTTTCTGGCCGGGTGCGGTGGCTCAAGCCTGTAATCCCAGCACTTTGGGAGGCCGAGACGGGCGGATCACGAGGTTAGGAGATCGAGACCATCCTGGCTAACACGGTGAAACCCTGTCTCTACTAAAAAATACAAAAAAACTAGCCGGGCGAGGTGGCGGGTGCCTGTAGTCCCAGCTACTCGGGAGGCTGAGGCAGGAAAATGGCCAGAACCCGGGAGGCGGAGCTTGCAGTGAGCTGAGATCCGGCCAGTGCACTCCAGCCCGGGCGACGAAGCGAGACTCCGTCTCAAAAATAAATAAATAAATAAAAATTATCTTTCTAAAAATTAAAGTGATAGGAAGATAATGGGCCTGGGTGGGCATGGTGGCTCACGCCTGTAATCCCAGCACTTTGGGAGGCCTAGGTGGGCAGACCACAAGGTCAAGAGATCGAGACCAGCCTGGCCAACATGGTGAAACTCCATCTCTACTGAAAATACAAAAAATAGGCCAGGCGCGGTGGCTCAAGCCTGTAATCCCAGCACTTTGGGAGGCCGAGACGGGTGGATCACGAGGTCAGGAGATCGAGACCATCCTGGCTAACATGGTGAAACCCCGTCTCTACTAAAAAATACAAAAAAATTAGCCGGGCGAGGTGGCAGGCGCCTGTAGTCCCAGCTACTCGGGAGGCTGAGGCAGGAGAATGGCGTGAACCCGGGAGGCGGAGCTTGCAGTGAGCTGAGATCTGGCCACAGCACTCCAGCCTGGGCGGCAGAGCGAGACTCCGTCTCAAAAAAAAAAAAAAAAAAAGAAAATACAAAAAATAGCCGGATGTGGTGGCGCACGCCTGTAATCCCAGCTACTTGGGAGACTGAGGCAGGAGAATCACTTGAACCCGGGAGGCGGAGGTTGCAGTGAGCAGAGATTGTGCCACTGCACTCCAGCCTGGACAGAGCTGAGACTATGCCAAAAAAAAAAAAAAAGGAAAAGAAAAAAAGAAAGATAATGGGCCCGAATGCTATACCTGCTACACACACTCCCACCATTCTGGCCTCTGGGGATTCCATTCCCACCTCTACCTCTCCCTGAACACCCCCAGAATAAGAGTTTGTCCAGCCTCCTCCGATCTGGAGGCACCAAGGACTCGGACTAGACTCAGACAAACACGACAGCCCCTCTTGTGTCTCCCACAACCTGGGGGAACGAGGGCCCAGCGGCACTCCAATCCGCGTCATCTCTGACCTTTACAGAACAGGAAATTGCTACTTACTTGACCTTCAGACTTGCCAGCATGGTCTTGTCGATCCTGCCAAGAGAAAAGCAAGGGCTCCAGTCAGTGCTGAGGCTGAAGACTCCCACATAGCATTGCTCGGGAGGAGTCCCCGGGGCAGCCCAAACCACCAGACAGCAGGGCTCTGTCGGGCACTGGCTAAAGGGGCCAGTTCTCCGCTAGCAGAGGAGTGCTGGGAGGGCTGAGGCCATACGCCGCCCTATAACAGATTATTATTCTCCCCAGTTCAGAGATGAGGAAACCGAGGCTCAGAAAGGTAAAATCACTGGCCCAGTCTGAATTCAGGTATCTCACATCAGGCCCAGGGATTGCAAGCACTTTGTGTGCAGCCTCTCCCTTTATGATGGCTACCCTCACAAGAGGACCTGGCAACCCAGCTTCGTGGGTCAGCACGGATGTCAACATGGACGTGGGGTAGACATCCATATTTCCCAGGCGTCTGCTTTGGGAAGATGCAAGCATCGCAGCACTAGGGATCCTCCCGCCCCAGGAGCTACCAGTCCATCCAGGGAGGCAGACCTCGCGCCTGGGGCAGACCCTGGTGGGTTGCATCAGGCACAGGGGTTCAGAGCGGGGAAGATCACGTTTGCTGCAGACCGCCCTCACAGCCAGCTCCTCCACCCCCAGCCTGCGCCCGCCCTTGCTGGAAGGGGAGGCAGCGCCACTGAGTTTCTATTTTTACCCCCTGCATATGCCAGCCCTTATGGCTGGCAAGGAGAGGCCCCTCCTCCCTCTCCAGAGGCAGAAAGGTGGGCAGTGTTCCCACTGTCAGTATCTCCTCTTGTGGGAGGGTCATGACCTCCGCTGCCACCAGCACCACCACCAGCACCAATGCTGCCTGTCACATCACGACTCGTGTCACCATCACCGTCCGTGTCGCCACACGTCACCAACGCTATCATCAGTGTTGCCATCACTATCAGCTTCACTAACATTGCCACTGGCTCCAGGAAGCTGGAAACCCTGGAGGCTCTTTCCAGCATCCTTGTCTGGCCCGCTCAGCTCTGCCTCAGGCTTCCCACACTCACGACTCCAGGGAAGAGGAGAGGACAGGGAGCTGGGCCAGCTCACAAGTCACCCTGAGGCCTGGAGCTAGGGGCGGGTCCTTCTCACTATGAGTAAACTCCCAGCGCCTTCTGACCTCAGCTCCAACGGCAAAGCAAGCAGCACCCCGAGGGGCCTGGCCCACGTCTCTCCCAGTTTCTTCCCCACACGTCCTCCTGAGTCCCTTCCTTAGGGCTTCCACTACTGGTCCCTGAGGGTCTCACCCTGGAATCCCCACCCGCTCTGGGATGCAGACCCTCCTCTTTCCCCATTCGACGCACAGGCCCCCAGATCTGAGCGGGTCTCAGAGCCCCACACTCTGCTGTAACACGTGCAACCAAGAGTCTCCCGATGGCCCCTCACCGGAGGGACTTAGGTTGTACATTTTCTCAAGGAATCTCTTAATCCTTACAACAGCCCTGTGCTGTGGGTAAGGCAGAAATCCCCCACTGACACATGGAGAAACTGAGACCCAGAGAGAGGCAGTGTCCCATTCGAGTTCTTCAGTGGTCAAGGCGGAGTCAGTGCTGGAACCGGGGCTCCTGGTGCGTGCACCTCTGACCGCTGAGGGGTCAGCCCTGCCCACCGCACGCCTACAGGCACCGTGGTCACAGGAGCCCTGGTCCGAACCACGCCTACGCAGCAGCCAGCCCACCAGGGTTCCCACACCAGGGTGTGCCCTCAGCAGGGCGGGGCTGTGGTTTTGGAGAGGCTGAGATGGGAGATGAAGAGCGACTGTGAGGCTGGGCCTTTCCCTTTCAGGAAGCCAAAGCTCCTGGGTGCTCGTCCCTCTCCCATCCCATCCCACCCACCCCCATCACCTTGTCTGCCCCTGGTGCCAGAGGTTAGCCACCCTGCATCCAGTGGAGCTTGGAAAACACAGAGATTCTGTTCACTGTCTGGAGGGACCAGGGCTCCAGGGATCTGTGGCCTCCCCTCCCAGCCGACAGCCATCCCAGATGAGCTCCAGGGACCTGTGGCCTCCCCTCCCAGCCGACAGCCATCCCAGATGAGCTCCAGGGACCTGTGGCCTCCCCTCCCAGCCGACAGCCATCCCAGATGAGGGGCCCAAACCCCAGTCTCGTCCCTTTCTTGCTGCCCTAACCTTCCCAGCCCGGAAGGCCCCACCGTCCCCTCAACCTCAAGGGGCCCCAAGCAAACACCTGCTGTGTGCAGATCTCAATGAGTCCACAAGCATCCACGGAGCCTGTGTGACGTGCCAGGCTTCGGCGTGAACGCAATGGGTCAGGGCCTGCCCTCCTGGAGCGCGCAGCCCAGTGGACACTGAGTCAGCACTGGGGCCTCTGGGACATCCTAGGATCCTTTCTCCACCTTTGGCTCTGCCTTGAAGGCAGCCCTGGGCAGCCATGCTCCTGTCTTCCCCCTCACCTGCCCAGATTCAAGTCTCAGGCCCGGCTTTGCCTTGTGCTCTGAAGCTGTGGGTCTCCACACAGAGGGCTTCCTATGGAATGAAGCTAGGCTGAGACCGGGACCTGTGCACAGGGAGCTTTCTGACGACCAGCCTCCCATCTGCTCCACACCTCCCAGAGAAAGGCGGGCCTTGGAGGGCACAATCTCATTGCTGGGCCCTGCCCTGCAAGGCTCACAGCCAAGACACACACTCCCCTCCCAACCATAAGCCAAGTCCTCTGCTGCCTCCCAGACACTGGCACCTACCCTCAGGGCAGCAGCTCCCAGACCCAGGCATCAGGGAGGGCCCGAGAGCAGACACAGGCGATGCCATGCCATCTGCTCGTCTGCACCATCGCATCTGCCAAACATGGAGTGCCCACGGTCCCTCCCTGCCAGAGGATGGATGGCAAAGTGCTTTTGAAGAGGAGGAAGAGGGAAATAAGCCACACACACGGAAGCGAAAAATTACCGAGGAACACAGCCCCTCTCCCCCTCGCCCTTCGTGCCACCCCCATTAGTCCACCATTTTCCACACGGGGACACCCCCTGGCCACCTCCCTCAGGGGCCTCTCCCAGTCTGACAACGCCCCCAGCCCAGGCACTGAAAGGAAACTGATCGTGAAAACCACCAGACTCTGTTCCCCAGCCGCAGAGAAGCTGCCAGCACTGGGAGCCAGAGACAAGCCTTTGGCCTTCGTGTGCCTACTTTCTGCCCCCCGGGGAGGAAAGAGCACGTCCCTCATCCCAGAGAGAAGCTTAGAGGCAAGAGTGGCCAGAGGGCCAGGCAGAAGGCTGGGGACAGACACAGCTGCTCAGGCTAGGGCACAGCGAGGGTGGGCTGCCTGGGGTGCAGGTGAGAGATTTCCTCTCACAACCCCCGCCCAAGAGAGCAGGCAGCCCAGAGGCCCAGCAGGTCACAGATTCCCCCGCCACAGCACAGACAGGAGCGTCACACACACAGACACACAGATACAGAAGGCCAGAGGTGCAGACAGGCAGCTGCTCACACGCACAGGCACACACCTCACACACGGTCACACGGACTGGCAGTCACAGCCACACACACACGCCTGCACACACAGGCTCAAATGCGCACACACACACTTACACATAATCCCAGACATGCACACACACACACGGGAACCTGCGGACACAGAGACACATGCATTCAACTGCAGTCACACACACTTATGCTATCCACCTCCCCACAGGCAGCTGGCGCAGACCTCCAGGATTCACCAGCAGACTGTGCCCAGGGACAGTGGGGAAGGCTTACGGTCTCTGATGTCCCCACCAGGATCCTGCATCTCGACCTGCCAGGGCGTCAGCAGACCCAGCTCTCAGGCACAGCCCAAGCCCCTCTGCCCCTACGGCCGCCAGTGCACTTAACAAGACTTCACTTCTAAGTTCTCTCCCATCGTTCGACCACCCTCCCACCTGTCACCCACCATCCGAAGCCCCCAAAGGAGACACTGCGCTTCCGGCCAAACATGACTGTGGCTGCAGACCCCGGGTTCCCAGCGATGTCCCAGCGATGTCCCCGGGGCTGTCCGCAAGAGGGCCGTGGTACAGTGGGGTCAGTGCTGGCGCAGGGCGGGGAGTCCAGCGTGGCACCTCCCTCTTCGCCTGCCCCCAACCCGAGCTTCCTGTGGGTGAGGCTGTAGAGCTGGGAGGTGTGTCCTGCACTCCAGGAGGCACCAAGATAGGCCGAGGAGGTTGTGGAGGGCAGCTTCCCCACACCCAGAGGAACCCACAGCTCCGGAAGGGGTTCGGCTGGCAGATTGCTCCACAGCCCCAGTTAGCAGCCCGGCCCACACAGCCCCAGCTTCCTGGAACCCGAAGGCGCCCCAGGGATTCCCACAGCCACGCCTAGGAGGGACAGAAAGATTCAGCTGGAAGCCTCAGGGGCGCCTGAGCACTGAGGCCCTTCACACCCACTCCCAAGGGCTGCCTGAGACAGGGACCTTCGCCTGCCTGCCCCACCATGGCTTGGCACACGCCAGAGGAACCAGCCACACACATGTCTTTCCACTAGCACACGTGAATGTAAGTATACATGCACACGCATGGGCACAGGGGCACGTGGGATGCACACATGGAGACACATACACTCAGGATACCCAGGTACACACATATACATGCACGCAGACGTACATATCATTAGACACCTGCACACACCTGAGCACAGCGTGGCACACTCATGTGCACAAATGCACACTCACACATCACTTCACACAGGCATCAACAGAGACACCTGCGCACACTTCTCATATACTGACAAAGCCCCACTGGACACATGCACAGACACGAATGCATACACATGTGCTCGCAGGGACTCACCCACATGCTTGACCACATCACACTGCAAGGGGCATTCGCATGCACACACACACACACGGGCGCAGAGCTGCACCTGTCAGCCGCCCCCCACCCCGAGTGTCTAGACAGAGGTCAGAGCAGTGGCATGCTTCACGCTGGCCGTGTGGGGTGGGTGGGTGGGAACCGCGTGCGGGTTGACTTGTCTTCCCAGCTGAACTGTAGGGCTCGTCCTCATCTCTGCATGCTCAGGTGCTGGTCCTCATGCCACAGGGCTAGCGTGTCCTGCATGCAAGCCAGTCTGCACGCCATAGGGCTAATGCTCCTCTCCGCATGCACTGGTGCTGACCACGCCTGGCCACCTCCCTCAGGGGCCTCTCCCACACACACACATAGTAAGTGGCCAGCAGCCACTTACTAATGGCAGCCCCTCAAAGGGATGTGGCATGTACACTACAACAGACACTGGAGTAAGTGAACACAGATAGGGCGCCAGGTCCCACCCTACTCCCGAAGCAGTGGAGAAAGGGGAAAAAAAGTCCCCCCCCCAAAAAAAAATAGAAAGTCCAGGTGTGGTGGCTCACGCCTGTAAACCCAGCACTTTGGGAGGCCAAGGTGGGTGGATCACCTGAGGTTGGGAGTTCGAGACCAGCCTGGCTAATATGGTGAAACCCCATCTCTACTAAAAACACAAAAAGTAGCCAGGCATGATGGTGGGTGCCTGTAATCCCAGCTACTCAGGAGGCTGAGACAGGAGAATCGTTTGAACCTGGGAGGCAGTGGTTGCAGTGAGCCAAGATCATGCCATTGCACTCCAGCCTGGGCAACAAAGAGCGAAACTCCATCTCAAAAAAAAAAAAGAAAGAAAGAAAGAAAGAAAAAGAAAGGGAAAAAAACGGCCCTAGCTGGTGCCATTGGCCTCTCTCTCCGGCCACCCCGCCCTGAAGTTCCCTCTCTGGCACCTGCTGCCACTCTGAAGGTCCTAGATTCCATGCTGAGGCGCCAGGGGCCAACCCCAGCTTGTGGGCCAAGGGCATGAGGATTTCTATTTTCTTGACTCCTTCACAGCAGGGGAGCCCTGGGTGGACTGGGGAAGCAGCTCCAGGGCCCTGGGCCGGTGCAGGGCTGGGGACTGACTCTGTCTACTTCCAAGGCAGCTAGTCCCCAGCAGGAGCCCGGAGTCTTCCCCCAACCCTCACCTCTGCCCCAGGAAAGTTAGGACTGTGTGGTTCATGCCCTGGGGTGGCTTCCCACTGGATGGCCACTGCAGAGCGCCACAAGTGCCTCTCACCCCAGCGGCACCCACCCGCACCCAGGAAGTGCTCAGCAGGTACCGTGGACACCTTGGGTCCTGCCTGCCCTGCCTCCATCTGGCCTCCCTCTGAGAAGAATCCTCTGCACTCAATCCACCTCCAGGGTCAGGAGCGGGCACCTGACCAGGCCTGGCCAGCCAAGGTATTCGCTCCTGGCTACGGGGAGTGGTTCAGGAGAAACCAACAAGTAAACCCAACAAGACACCATCCCAAGAGGCTTCCCCTGCTAAAGCAGGAGATGAAAGCCTGGGGCTGTGGAGATTGCAGGGAAAATGAAACCGACTTACAGGAAGGTGGAGAAGAGAACTGACAGAGAAAGGGAAAGAGGAGAAAGATATTGTCTTTTTTTTTTTTTTTTTTTTTTTTTTTTTGAGAAGAGTCTTGCTCTGTCACCCAGGCTGGAGTGCAGTGACACAATCTCGGCTCACTGCAACTTCCACCTCCTGGTTCAGGTGATTCCCCTGCCTCAGCCTCCCACGTATCTGAGTTTACAGGCGCCCACCACCATGCCCAGCTAATTTTTGTATTTTCAGTAGAGACAGGGTTTCACCATGTTGGCCAGGCTGGTCTCGAACTCCTCAAGCTCCTGGATCCTGGAGCTCAGATGATGCCCTTGAGGCTCGATCTTTCGGCAGGACACGGTGGCTCACGCCTGTAACCCCAACACTTTGGGAAGCCGAGGCAGGTGGATCACCTGAGGTCAGGAGTTCGAGACCAGCCCTGCCAACATAGTGAAACCCTGTCTTTACTAAAAGTACAAAAATTAACCAGGCGTCGTGGCACATGCCTGTAATCCCAGCTACTCAGGAGGCTGAGGCAGGAGAATGGCGTGAACCCGGGAGGCGGAGGTTGCGGTGAGCCAAGATCACGCCACTGCACTCCAGCCTGGGCAACAAGAGCGAGACTCCGTCTAAAAAAAAAAAAAAAAATCCTGTTGCAAATTATTTACTTTTTAAAAAAATCAATTAGAGGGAGTTATGACAGGGCCATCTTTGGAGTGTACATTGATGTGCTTTCATGCATGAGAGAGAAGCGGGGTGATAGTAGCATCACACTTGGGCACACCCCACCACCCACACTAACCACATGTGAAAGCTGCCTGCCGCACGCATTCTAGGGGAAGACAACGCGGACAGATGCTCTTATCTGGGGCCTCCCAGTCTATGGAGACAGCCAGGTATGAACACCTGGACCAAGTGTTCCCAGAGCCGGGACAGACTCCGGCCCAGGCCCAGACATCTGAACGGCAGCCTGGAGATGAGGGAAGGGGTGCGTTTCGAGGCCTCCGCTGCTGCCACCCTGAGGCTGGTTTCCCCCACCCAGGGGTGTGCCCCTGACAGCCACAAACAACACTCACGATTCAGACACCCGGCCAAGGAGCAGGACTGGTGGCCTGGCTGCCTCAGCAGACCGGGGTGCAGAACTCACAGCAGCCTGCGATGCAACTGCGATCCAGGAACCTTGGAGAAACCAGCGGATCCAGGGGCCCATGCGCCCCCAGACTGAGGGCTGGAAAGGGGGAAGGGACTCTCCCAGATGGCTCATGGCACGTCATGAGGCCTGCAGGGTGTGAGAGCTTCTTCCTAGGGCCTTCCTCTCCTTCCTTGGGGCTCAGTGACCTCAGGCAAGTTACCTAACCTCTCTCGGCCTCCGTTTTCTCTTCTATAATTTGGGGAGGCTGCCAGCACCTTCACAAGGCTCTCAGCGAACGGCAACACTCAGCACGGGGCTCCAGTGCCGTCACGGGAGCTGCTGCCACTACTGTCGAGGGCGATTCTGCCCCTGCTTCAGTCCCGTGCAGCTTCCCGACCTCCCTGCTCTGACCCCGTGGCTCCCAGGGAGGGGACCGTGGGCTCCCTGGGAGGGACTGTGAGTCAAGAGACAAGGGAAGCGGCCGGGCGCAGTGTCTCACGCCTGTAATCCCAGCACTTCGGGAAGGCCGAGGCGAGCGGATCACCTGAGGTCGAGGAGTTCAAGACCAGCCTGGCCAACATGGTGAAACCCCATCTCTACTAAAACTACAAAAATTAGCTGGTCATGGTGGTGGGCTCCTGTAATCCCAGCTCCTCGGGAGGCTGAGGCAAGAGAATCGTTTGAACCTGGGAGGTGGAGGTTTCAGGGAGCCAAGACCGTGATATTGCACTCCAGTCTGAGTGACAGTGAGACTCCGTCTCAAAAAAAAAAAAAAAAAAAAAAAAAAAGGAAGCATTCTGTGAGGCAGGCCCAGCCCTCCTGGCACCGTCAAGTGCAGCCCAGCTTCCTCTCAGAGCTCAGCGGACTCGGCAGACAGCGGCGAGAGGAGGATGAGCTGTGGGCACAAGAGAGTCAAGGCAGCACGGGCGTCTGCGAGCCTCCTGCAGGCCAGTGTGGACCAAAGCGCTTAGCTTTCCAGCCTCATGACGCCCCCTGAGAGGGTGCCCTGTTATTCCATTTTACAGATAGGGACACTGAGGCACAGAGAAGTGAAGGAATCCAACCCAATTAACCCAGCTCGATGATTATCAGCCCCACTAATTCTGGATCTGCAGAAATGCACAGTGTGTCAGTGCTCACGTGACAGACGGGAAAACTAAGGTGCTAAAGCAAAACTCAGCTCATCACTGGGGAGAGAATAATGAAGACAGAAAGAGCAAGTACCCAGGTACCCCCAGTGCCTGGCTGGACGGGCTTCTTCTCTCTCAGGCTCACAATGCTTCGCAGAGCCTGCTGTGGGTCACAGTTCATAAGGGTTGTGGGTGTTCCTCGGGGACCAGCCTGGGGCTAAGTCCCAGCCAGAGCCCCAACCCCAGGGCAGAGCTCCAGGGAACCCACCAAGTTCAATGGGCTTTTTTTTTTTTTTTAGAGATAGAGTCTCGCTCTGTCCCCCAGGCTGGAGTGCAGTGGTATCAGCTCAACTCACTGCAACCTACACCTCCCAGGTTCAAGTGATTTTCCTGCTTCAGCCTCTAGAGTAGCTGGGATTATAGGCACCCGCCACCACACCTGGCTAATTTTTGTATTTTTAGGGGAGACGGGGTTTTGCCATGTTGGCCTGGGTGGTCTCGAACTCATGACCTCAAAAGATCCACCCACCTCAGTCTCCCAAAGTGCTGGGATTACAGGCGTGAGCTGCCGCGCCCGGCCTCTATGGGCTTTTGAGGCAGGTAGAGCCAAGAAAGCTGACTGGGCTCGGAGGAGGGGAAAGACCAGGCTCCTGAAAACAGCAGCAGCCCCTCCACTGTGTCCCCTGGTCCTCAGGGCAGGACAGGAGGAAGGGACAATGTGGTTTCCTCTGCTTGGGCAGCTCAGACCTCATAGCCACCGACGGGAGCTGAAATATGAGACAAGCTGCTTCCCAGGCACGGGGATGAGGCAGTTACAGGAAGCTCAGGAAACAGATGTACCGAGTGAAGCAGGTACTAGGTGTTCTGACCCAGATCCTCCCCCATCCAGACAGTAGTACCCATCCAGCCCCAGTACTAACCCCCTGGAGCTCAGCTGTCATCCCAGCTCCACCTCTAAGTCACCTACTCTTTTGAAACGTCAGCCTACTATTCATCCAAGGGGAAACTTAGACTGGCCTCTGCTTCCTTCGTAAACCACATGACGATAAAGGATGATAGAAAGGTCGGGCGCGGTGGCTCACACCTGTAATCCCAGCACTTTGGGAGACCGAGGCAGGCAGATCACGAGGTCAGGAGATCGAGACCATCCTGGCTAACACGGTGAAACCCTTTCTCTACTAAAAATACAAAAAAAATAGCCGGGCGTGGTGGCGGGTGCCTGTAGTCCCAGCTACTTGGGAGGCTGAGGCAGGAGAATGGCGTGAACCCAGGAGGCGGAGCTTGCAGTGAGCCGAGATCGCGCCACTGCACTCCAGCCTGGGTGACAGAGTGAGACTCGGTCTCCAAAAAAAAAGAAGTTTATTGCACAGCTTAACTCATACCAGTTGACATGATCTATGCATACAGATGTTAATCATATCACTATAACAGCAAATTCAAAAAATAATCTAAACGACCATCAACTGAGGATTAACTACATTGCAGAATGAGCATATACTGAAATACTATCTAGCCACTGAAAATAATGAGGTAGCCATTAATATATGTAAATATATGAAGATATCCTAAAAATTCAAGTTAAAAAAAAAACAGGCACAGTGTGCAGTGGCACACACCTGTCATCCTAGCACTTTGGGAGGCCGAGGCAGGAGGATTGTTTGAGCCCAGGAGTTTGAGACCAGTCCCAGCAACATAGTAAGACCCCATCTGTACAAAAAAAAATTTTTAATTAGCCAGGCATGGTGCTGTGCACCTGTAGTCCCAGCTACGTGGGAGGCTGATGTGGAAGGATCACTTGAGCCCTGAAGATTGGGGTTGCAGTAGGCACCACTGCACTCCAGTGTGGCCAAAAAGCAAGACTCTGTCTCAAAAAAAAAAAACAAACAAAGCTGGGCATGGTGGCTCACACCTGTAATTCCAGCACTTTGGAGGCCATGGCGGGTGGATCACTTGAGGTCAGGAGTTCAAGACGAACCTGACCAACATGGTGAAATCCTGTCTCTACTAAAAGCTACAAAAACTAGCCAGGTATGGTGGCATGCGCCTATAATCCCATCTATTTGGGAGGCTGGGGCAGGAGAATCGCTTGAACCCGGGAAGCGGAGGTTGCAATGAGCAGAGATCGCACCCCTGCACACCAGCCTGGGGACAGAGCGAGACTCCATCTCAAAAAAAAAAAAAAAAAAAAAAGTCTAGGCACGGTGGCTCGGGCCTGTAATCCCAGCACTTTGGGAGGCCAAGGAGGGCAGATCACCTGAGGTCAGGAGTTCGAGACCAGCCTGACCAACACGGTGAAACCCCATCTCTACTAAAAATACAAAAATTAGCCGGGGGTGGTGGCGCATGCCTGTAATCCCAGCTACTTGGGAGGCTGGGGCAGGAGAGTCGCTTGAATCCGGGAGGCGGAGGTTGCAGTGAGGAGAGATGGTGCCACTGCACTCCAGCCTGGGCAAAAGAGTGAGACTCCATCTCGAAACATTAAAATTAAAACAAAAATTGAGAAAAAAAAAAAAAAGAAAGAAAGGCGTGGACCGTGGGGGCTGTCTGAAGGAGCTTCTCACTAAAGGAGATCACACAACCAACCCTTTGCCCACACCCACGCAGCTGGGTCACTCCTGCCCTCCCCTACTAAGGCGGGGCACCTGGCACCGCACAGGACCGGCCAGAAGGTGCGTTCGCGCCCTCTGCAGGCAAGCTTGGGTGGTGCGCAGAGGAAAGAGAGCGTCTTCCTGGGCTTATTTCTAGGATGTCAGTCATGTCGCCCTCTGGCAGAAGGGGTTGAAGGGAGGGGGAAATCCTCCTGGTTGCAAAAGATAACCAACCACCACCTGGTGTCAGAACACACCAGTTCTGATGTTAAATGTAGCTGTGGGAAAACCACTTAAACTCCCTCTACCTCAGGTTTTTCATCTATGAAGAATAACTTCAGGCTGGGCACGGTGGCTCACGCCTGTAATCCCAGCACTTTGGGAGGCCGAAGCCAGCAGATCACCTGAGGTCGGGAGTTTGAGACCAGCCTGACCAACATGGAGAAACCTCGTCTCTCCTAAAAACATAAAATTAGCCTGGTGTAGTGGCGCACGCCTGTAGTCCCAGCTACTCAGGAGGCTGAGGCAGGAGAATCGCTTGAATCCAGGAGGTGGAGGTTGCGGTGAGCCGAGATTTCGCCATTGCACTCCAGCCTGGGTGACAATAGCAACACTCTGTCTCAAAAAAAAAAAAAAAGATGCCATGCTTTTTACTTCCTTTCATCTTTACCATACCACAGTCTCCCTCCTGGTAAGTAACTGGAGCCTCAGAGAGGTTAAGAGACTTGTTCAAGGTCACAGGGCTGAAAGGTGACAGCAGAAGTCAAACCCAGAGCCCCCACTTGAGCGCTTCTGCCACTCCTTCAGGGAAGGCTCACCGCAGAGCAGGCCCTAAGCGAGGGCTGTGTTAGATGGGAGATGCTGCCAGGCTGGGCTCAAGCAAACCCCAGATTCTTCCTGGGCCCCCTGCCAACGCTCGGCTCAGGAGCAGCCCTAACCTGGGCCACAAGAAGCAAACCCCTGAGATTCCTCCCCGAGGCTAGCAAGCGAGGCAGGGGGATGATGCCTCAGGAGACGAACAGTGACTCGGGTGGAAGCAGGCAGCAGGGACAGGGAGAAGCGGAGAGCTCCCTCAGCTCAAACACAGCATGTTCAGGCCTCACCATCCTGATTTTTCCCTGGATAAAGATGCGGGTCTGCTGGGGTTCACCCCAGCCCCAGGCCCAGAGCAATTCTGCCCAAGCCCCGGCCTCATAGTATCTCCTCAGCAACACGTGTCCCAGGCCCCTTGAAGGGAGCAGGGCTGACCTGGAATGAGATAATAAACTGGGACAGAAAAGGTCTTTTCCATTCAAGTTCTCCCTTCTCTCCTCATTACAGGCCCCACCCTCAGCAGGGCTCTGCACAGTAAGTTGCCTTCTGGACTACATGAGAGTGGGCAGGGATGTGGGGACAGACCCTGTGGTTTGGACAGACCCAGCCTCACCTGTGGCCGGGGGATCAGTGGGCAAAAGTGTAGCTGCTGCTAAAAGAATAAACTGCTAGCCGGGCGTGGTGGCTCTCGCCTGTAATCCCAGCACTTTGAGACGCCGAGTCAGGCGGATCACTTGAGGTCAGGAGTTCAAGACCAGCCTGGCTAACATGGCAAGACCCTGTCTCTACTAAAAATACAAAAATTAGCCAAGTGTCATGGCAGGCACCTGTAATCTCAGCTACTTGGGAGGCTGAGGCAGGAGAATCGCTTGAGTCCGGGAGGTGGAGGTCACAGTGAGCCGAGATCGCGCCACTGTACTCCAGCCTGGGTGACAGAGCAAGACTCCGTCTCTAAATAAATAAAAATAGGCCAGGTGCAGTGGCTCATGCCTGTAATTCCAGCACTTTGGGAGGCTGAGGACAGATCACAAGGTCAACAGTTCAAGACCATCCTGGCTAACACAGTGAAACCCCCGTCTCGGCCGGGCGCGGTGGCTCAAGCCTGTAATCCTAGCACTTTGGGAGGCCGAGACGGGCGGATCACGAGGTCAGGAGATCGAGACCATCCTGACTAACACGGTGAAACCCCGTCTCTACTAAAAACTACAAAAAACTAGCCGGGCGAGGTGGCGGCGCCTGTAGTCCCAGCTACTCGGGAGGCTGAGGCAGGAGAATGGCGTGAACCCGGGAGGCGGAGCTTGCAGTGAGCTGAGATCCGGCCACAGCACTCCAGCCTGGTGACAGCGCGAGACTCCGTCTCAAAAAAAAAAAAAAAAAAAAAAAAAAGAAACCCCCGTCTCTACTAAAAATACAAAAATTAGCCGGGCGTGGTGACATGGACCTGTAGTCTCAGCTACTTAGAAGGCTGAGGCAAGAGAATTGCTTGAACCCAGGAGGCGGAGGTTGCAGTGAGCCAAAATCGCGCCACTACACTCCACCCTGGGCAACACAGCAAGACTCCATCTCAATAAATAAATAAATTAAATTAAATTAAAAGTGAAATAGCTTCTACCTGGCTCTCTTTCTGGACATGCGTGTCCCTTAGCTCAGCCACCATGCTGGGAGGAAGCCCAATCTAGCATGTGGAGCCAGCACACAGAGAGGCCCGTGTGCAGAAGAACTGAACCAAAGCCAACAGCCCGCAAGAAATGCCAGACGCGTGAACAACTGAGCTTTCAGATGGCTTCAGCCCCTAGACCTTGAACCACTCCAGACAATGCTGAGTGGAGAAGCATTATCCCCACTAAATCCTGCCCATGTTGCAGATTCATGGGCAAAATCAGTGTCACCAGTGTTTTAAGCCATAAGCTTTGGGTGGTTTATTAAGCAGCATTAGATAACCAGAACACTGGCAGGGCCAGAATTTGAACCAAGCAAGCTGGCTCCAGAGCCCGTGCTCCTGTCACTCTGCAACGGTCCGTGCTGTGTAAGAGACACAAGAGAGGGATTTCAAGCTTAGGTCTGGAGTCAGCCCTCTCTTTATTCATTAATTCATTCATTCATCAAATGTTTATTGCATCCCTACTATGTTCCAAGCTGTCTGCCAATTCTAAGAATATTTTAGGCTGAGCACCGTGGCTCAAGCCTGCAATCCCAGCACTTTGGGAGGCCGAGACGGGCAGATCACGAGGTCAGGAGATCGAGACCATCCTGGCTAACATGGTGAAACCCCGTCTCTACTAAAAAATACAAAAAAAAAACTAGCCAGGCGAGGTGGCGGGCGCCTGTAGTCCCAGCTACTCGGGAGGCTAAGGCAGGAGAATGGCATAAACCCGGGAGGCGCAGCTTGCAGTGAGCTGAGATCCGGCCACTGCACCCCAGCCTGGGCGACAGAGCGAGATTCCGTCTCAAAAAAAAAAAAAAAAAAAGAATATTTTAGTGAGCAAGACAGACAGATCCCTGCTCTAGGTGGGAAGGGGGGTTAGGAAGTAGAGGATAAATGAGGGTTACCTTTATGCAGGTATTTACCATAGGGTGGGACCAGATGGCTCGGGAGCCCTGTGTAGAGGGGGTGACCTGGGACGGCCTCTCTGAGAGGGAGACTGCCAAGACGAGATGGACACAGCTTCACAGCTTTGTGAAGAGCGGAGGGAACAGCAGAAGAACGGGTCTGGGTTCAGAACCCAGCTACATCACTTATTAGCTGTGTGATCTTGTGGAAGTAACTCAGGCTCTCTGAGCCTCTACTTCTTCATAAAATGGGAAAACTTCCTCATAAAATGGGGAGACTTCCTCATAAAATGGGAAAACGTCCTCATAAAATGGGAAAACTTCCTCATAAAACAGGGAAACTTCCTCATAAAATGGGGGTGGTTTGTTTGTTTGTTTTGAGATAGAGTCTTACTTTGTCGCCCAGGCTGGAGTGCAGTGGCGTGATCTTGGCTCACTGCATCCTCCGCCTCCCAGGTTCAGGCGATTCTCCTGCCTCAGCCTCGAAAGTAGCTGGGATTACAGGTGCCTGCCACCCTGCCCGGCTAATTTTTTGTATTTTTAGTAGAGACGGGGTTTCACTACTTTGGCCAGTCTGGTCTTGAACTCCTGACCTCAGATGATCCACCCACCTCAGCCTCCCAGAGTGCTGGGATTACAGGCATGAGCCGCCGCACCTGGCCAGGGATGTTTTCGAACCCACCTAACAGGACCTACTATCCCCTGGGACGGGGTTGTTCTGAGGAGTAAAGAGCTGATTACATGTACAGTGTGTAGTCCAGGGCCAGGTGCAGGAAGAGCTCCGTTAGCACCAATGATTATGGTGAGATGAGTTACACTAAGGCCAAGGCCCCCATTGGATGCCCGGAGCCCCAGTGACCACTCTGCTCCCCATCAGAAACCGTGCCAACCAAGGTTCCTGGAGAAGAGAGTATGAATAGCCAGGTAAGGGAGCCTCATCACAGGTGCACTGGTGCACATGCCACTGAGGGTGGATCAGGTAGAGGCGGGCAGGAGCACACACTTCCCTGTAGCATGCTGACACACAGGCCATTTCTGCCTACCCCCTGCAGCCCTCCCTGACTCATCTCCTCAACTCAGAGCTTCAGCCCATCACCCTCAGCTCAGAGCTCGGGAGGATGGGGCTGGAGGCTGGACTCGCCGTCCCTCTTCCGGCCCTGCCCAGAAGGCAGTGGACGCCCACACAGCCACAGGGGGAGAAGCCACTTCCTCAGACAGAGGGAGGAACAGGATAAGGAAGACTGCAGAGAGGGCGGGACGGGGCATGGCAGAAGACTCAAGGGAGCCTCCGTGGGGGCAGGAAACCCTGCAGGGAAACCTGCCATCCAGATGGGCACACTCTCGAGAACCCTGGAGACACCCAGTAGGTGGCCGGTACACATATCCAGAGAAAAGTACCCATGAACAACCCAGAGCACACAACAATGCCCACACAGAGACGTGCCACACAGAGACGTGCCCACACAGAGATGTGCACACACAGAGACGTGCCACACAGAGATGTGCCCACACAGAGACGTGTACACACAGAGACGTGCACACACAGAGACGTACCACACAGAGACGTGCACACAGAGACATACCACACAGAGACGTGCCACAGAGACGTGCACACACAGAGACGTACCACACAGAGACGTGCCACACAGAGACGTACCACACAGAGACGTGCCACACAGAGACGTGCACACACAGAGACGTACCACACAGAGACGTGCACACACAGAGACGTGCACACACAGAGACGTGCCACACAGAGACGTGCACACACAGAGACGTGCCACAGAGACGTGCCCACACAGAGACGTGCCACAGACGTGCCACACAGAGACGTGCACACACAGAGACGTGCCACACAGAGACGTGCACACACAGAGACGTGCCCACACAGAGACGTGCACACACAGAGATGTGCCCACACAGAGACGTGCCACAGAGACGTGCCCACACAGAGACGTGCCACAGACGTGCCACACAGAGACGTGCACACACAGAGACGTGCCACACAGAGACGTGCACACACAGAGACGTGCGCACACAGAGATGTGCCCACACAGAGACGTGCCACACAGAGACGTGCACACACAGAGACGTGCACACACAGAGACGTGCGCACACAGAGATGTGCCACAAAGAGATGTGCCCACACAGAGACGTGCCCACACAGAGACGTGCCCACACAGAGACATGCCACACAGAGACGTGCACACAGAGATGTGCTCACACAGTGTCCACGCAGAGACGTGCCACACAGAGACGTGCCCACACAGAGACGTGCTCACACACAGACGTGCCCACACAGAGATGTGCCACACAGAGACGTGCTCACACAGAGACAGGCCACAGAGACGTGCTCACACAGAGATGTGCTCAGAAGAACCACATATAGCCACCCAGAGACGTCCAGACACAGCAGTCCAGCAACAAGCCCTCCAGGCCCACACGTGCACGGCAAGCACAGGTGTGTCCACGTGCACAGGCACACCTCAGTGTTCCCAACTGCCTGTCACTCCCTGTCTCTCCCCTCTGGCTCTTGCTCACCACTAGCCATCTAATCGGCAGGGCCCTGACTGTACCACGGTCCCCCAGGTGCCCATGCCTGCTGCCATCTGCTGACCCAGACCTGGCAGAGCCAAACCAGCAGGCCCAGCATGGTCCAAGAAGGCCAGTAATCCTGGATCTGAACTAGGGAAAGGACTGGGAACGAGCTGGCCCTGACAGCAAGCCGCAAGAGTCCAGAACCAGAGCATGGGCGGGGCCAGGGGCTCGGCACAGCCTTGTCTCAGGCCAGTTCCCCCAAAGCACGATTCGTGCCTTGGCATCACACCTGCCTTGGGTGCCCCTGCACCTGCTCCAGATCGTGAGCAGGTAGACAGGAATCCCCTTAGAACCATCTGGAAGCCCTGAAGGGTTGCAACAAATAGAAAACAAAAAACGCAAAACACACCCAAAAACAGTACAGCATGTCAGGCTGACATCAGACATGAGAAAGAACTTCCTACTGGACAGGCACGAAAGCACTGAAAGAGGTATGGACAAGAAGAGGATCATCCATGAGACGCCCTCTTTAAAAGGGGAGCAGATGAATAGGCTGGTATCATTGCTTTATTTTTCATTAAACTTATTAAAAACAAATTGCAGAGATCGGAGTAGACTTTAAATGACTGTAATGAAGACGGCGGCTGCTGCATCTCCCAGCGTGGGCTGACTGTGACCTTGCCTGCAGGCAGAGGGATGAACGCAGTGACCTTTGTAAGACCAGCCTGAGCTGGCCATGAATGAGCAAAGAGGCAGCTGGACACCTTCCCCACTCTGTGACCTCTCCCGGAGGGGGTGGCACATTGCTCAGAGATGGGAGATGGTAGGGAGACAAGGTCCACCATGGCACCATGGCAACAGGCCTTGGCAAAGGCACCTCCGGGCCTTCTCCAGTCGCCGCTCATAACAGGAACTAACGTTTGCAGACAGCTCCTCCCCTGTCAAAGGGGGTGGTGGCCTGGGAGGGGCAGGTGGACACCATGGAAAAAAGAATGAGGAGGCTTTGGCCAGGGGTGGTGGTTCACGACTGTAATCCCAGCACTTTGGGAGGCCGGGGTAGGTGGATCACCTGAAGTTAGGAGTTCGAGACCAGCCTGACCAACATGGAGAAACCCCGTCTCTACTAAAAATACAAAAATTAGCAGGACGTGGTGGCACATGCCTGTAATTCCAACTACTTGGGAGGCTGAGACAGGAGAATCACTTGAACCCAGGAGGCGGAGGTTGCGGTGAGCTGAGATTGTGCCACTGCACTCCATTCTGGAAAAAAACAGCGAAACTCCATCTCAAAAAAAAAAAAAGAATGAGGAGGCTTGTGGATGCTGTACCACGAACTATGAAGCCTGCCCCAGCTTACACCCTAGGAAGCCCCAACTAGACCTCACCTACTGCCCTCCCTTCCTTCATGCCACCCCATCACCCTCCCATTTAGTCATCACCACCCCAGACGCTGTGAACCCCCATACCCCAAGGCTGCCCAACCTACTCTCTGTCCGTCTCTTCCATCCTTCTTGGCCACCTTCTGTCAACCCGCTCACCTTCCTTTCCTGCACTCCCCCAGCCTCCTGCCTTGTCCTCCCCCACTGACTATGGCCCACACCCATGCCCATGACCACATGCCAGCTCCCAATGCCAGAAATGCCAGCATCCACCCTCCCTCCACTCCTCCTTCAAGCACCTGCTTCTGAGCCGCCCACTCCCCTCACCCTCCTCTGTCCAGTGCTGGTTTCTTTGTCCTCCTGCGGCAGAGCCCAGGAAGAGGTACATCTGAGCAGCCAGCCCAGAAGCAGGACACCGCTGACTCCAATTCACAGGCTGTGAAATGGAAGCATTCAGGACGTCTGGGAAACTGGGCCACAGTCCTAGAGGAACTGACCAGGTCAGCAGCCTAGCCCCGGAGCCCCGGGTCCCATGACCGGGAGGAGTCTTTAGAGGTTATCTTATGTGGGCCCACCTCCACTTGAATGAATGACTATCTGAGCCACCCTGGGTGTGTGGTCTTCCTGGCCATACAGAAATATCCCGGATGAAGCCCCTGCTATGTATGGGCCCATCAGTATGTTCAAAAATTCAATACATGCCTCATTAACACTTAAAACACCCAGCTAAGGAAACCAAGGCTCAGAGAAGTCAGGTAATTTGCCCAAGGTCACAGGGTGTTAGACACCTCAGTTTGCTGCTTCCAGCCCTTTTGGACCCACCTCTCACTCCAAACACTTCTGCCATGACCAGGTCCCTGCAGGCTCCAAGCAGCATCTTACAGGTGCAACGTGACAGTGCTTCATGTCAGGCCATGCTGGACCTTCTTGGGAGCTGCTGTGTGGAATATCCACAGGAAACCACTTGGGTCCCACACATGTACAATCTGGAAGTCCACACGGGAGTGAATGTCCACGGAGCCACCTTTGTCTGGCAGGGGACGGAGCTAATGGGGAAATGCTTCCCTGTTTCTCTCCCCAGCAGAGCAGTTCTGTCTGTAAGGCTCCTCGGGACACCGCCCAGGAGAGTGGTGGGAATAATCAAAGAGTTGCTTCCCCTTCCTCTCCTTCAAACCCGCTGTCCTCGCCCTTGTTTCTGAGATCGCTTCCCAAATAAGCCACGGCCTGCAAGCCTTTCTCTCAGGCTCCCATTGAGGGGAATGCAGGTGCAGCCACAGCAGCAGGTGGTGGAGCTGGGACTCACACCCAGGTCTGAGTGACACCAGGGCCTTCATGCTTAGCCACTATGTGACCCTGACGCCACCCCATCCATGCCAGGGCCCCTTTCCCTCAAGGCTCAAGTCATTCTGAGCCATGGTGGCTCAGCCAAAGTTGATCAGACAGGGTCATGGGAAAGAGGGTGAGAAGGGCTGCAAGCGCGCCTCCAGCAGCAAGGTCCTCTTCTCTGCAGCTGAGGCCACTTCCCACCAAATCGCCTCAACATGCTGAGCTGAGCAGTCCCACTCAGACCTGCCCCGACCCTACCTGAACTTAGAATCTGTCTCTGCCCAGTAACATCAAACACAGGGACCAAGAGCGGCTGCTGTAGTTCTTCAGCTCCAGCCCCGACATCCCACCGGGCTGCCAGGCCCCCCAGCCCCATCCCTCTCCAACTCCTTGACATCTGAGAAGGAAGGAGGGACCAGAGGCAGCTTCCCGAAGCCTGAGCAGCCAGATGCAATAGACGCCCACCCCACGCCACCGCAGGACTCAGAAAACCCAGCACCACAGTTTGGAGGTGAGGACAGAGCCTCGTCCAACTCCTGCCCAAGTCTAAAGGATGTGCCAGGACTTTCCCCTGAAATATTACTGCCCAAGACCTCACAGACCCTGAGTCACTCCCTGTCTCCCAGCCTCCTGGCCCCAGGCAGCTGTGTGAGCTGTTTACTCCCCACCCCGCAACAGGAAGAAGGGGGAGGGCAGAGCGCCACGGGAAACTGAGGCCTGTAGGGCTTGAGGGATGGCCCCAGGGTCACAAAACAGGCAAAGAACCCAAGAGCCCTGGTACCTGGCTCAGGACAACTCTCTCATTCCCCATGGAGGCTTCTCTGATGAGAGCTGCTCAACAGGGCACATCCCAGCAAACCCCACTGGCATATAAGTGCCCTTCAGGTTTGTTAACAAGGATGTAGGGGCAGCTATAGAAAACAAATGAGAGGAAGGAAGGGGATCCCTCAGCCAGCTCCCAGGTCCAGACACACAGCACCTGGTGCTGGCAAAGCCAGAGGACAGTCTACAGGGACCCCTGAGGTCTCCTGAACACACGCCTGTCCTAGACTCTCCAGCCAGGGCCGGCACCCCCACACACATCCAGGCCTCTGGAAATGAGGATCAGGCTGGAATCGGGCCCCGCTCCCAAAGATCCCTCAAGGCCTCTCAGCCGGCACTCCACCACCCTAGCTCCTCTCCCTGCAACAGGCACAGGCTGGAGCGAGGATGGGATAGGGGGATTTCGGCAAGTCCAGCCTAGCTCCAGGGTCCTCCTGGGGTTCCTGGCTGTTTTCCTTCTACCGCCACCTGTAAACAGCCCATCTCTGACCTCCATGCCGGTCAGCTTCTCTCGCCAGATTCTGACAGGGGCTGCACACCTCACGCACGCACACACACCCTATAGGTGGACGTGTAAGCAGCGCCCCACCCGCGGGGGTTTCTGAGGACGGTCACCCCACCTCCCCAGCACAGCCCGTGACGCCGGATGGCTCCGTGGGATCGCAGCACCGGCTCGCGCCGTCCATACGTGCTGGTGTCTGTCTGCAAACACACGCGTTCACACTCCACACACGCTCCGATTCCCCGTCAGTCACACCAGGACGCACGTCCCGATCCAGGCTGGCTGCGGAATCCCAGCCCCGGGGACCACTGACCTGCGCCGCCTGCCGCGCGGCTGCCTCCGGACCCGGAGCGAAGGGCACCTCGGTCCCCGCGGTCGCCCCCACCCTCGGCCCAGCCCCCTCCACCTCTTCCTCCGGGGCGGCGGGGTCCTCGCAGCAGCCCCGCCGCGCACGCGCGCACCCCGGCCCGGCCTCAGCGCACAAAGCCGCGCCCTCCGCAGCCGCTGCCGCCCGCACACCTGGCGCCCCCCGCAGCCGCAGCCGCGCATGCGCAGCCGGAGCCCGCGCCGATCCAGGGTCAGGGGTCCTCGAGCTCCCGCTGTCGCCGCGCCTCCGCCACCCGGGGCGCGCCCTGGTCCCTGTGCCACTGCGGATCGTCTGGCGCAGCCGCGGAGAGGGGGCGGAGGGGTGGGCACCAGGAGGCGGTGGCGGAGGGTACAGCGGGTCCTGAGCGCCCTGGGGGCTGCCTAAGGCGGCTTCTCCGGAACAAAGGCGCCGGGCAGGGCAGGTGCGCCCAGAGGACCTGGGGAGAGAAGGAGCAGCCTGCCCTCCAGGGGTTCCTGGAAGATGCAATGGGGGCAATGGGGAACCGAGGTGCGGTGAGGCCTGGGGGCCCCTGATCTACTGAGGAAGATACTCTGGGGCTCCCTCTAGCTCTGCGTTGTGCGGGACCCGGGACGGGGTACAGAGTGCTATGCTGCGAGCCTCCAGGGCTGCTCAGACCCCTGAAACTCCCCGCTGCCTGGGATCTGGAGGCTGGATTTTTTTGAGACAGAGTCTTGCTCTGTCCCCCAGGCTGGAGTGCAGTGGCACCATCTCGGCTCACTGCAACCTCCGCCTCCCAGGTTCAAGCCATTCTCGTGCCTCAGCCTGCCCAGTAGCTGGGATTACAGGCACCTGCCACCGTACCCGGCTGCTTTTTTTAGTAGAGACGGGGTTTCGCCATGTTGGCCAGGCTAGTCTCGAACTCCTGGCCTGAGGTGATCTGCCCGCCTCGGCCTCCCAAAGTGGTGGGATGACAGGCATGAGCCACTGCGCTCGGCCTGGAACTTTCATCCATGTACTCCACAGACATCCCCCCAGCCTCCGCCAAACCAAGGATGCTCCTGAAGGTGAAGGGGTTGAAGGAACGAAGGGTCCTCTAGCCAACCTTTGGGATGCTTGAGTCTCATCCTTGATAACCTCCACGGAGAGAGGCCTTTGACTATGGCTTGCACACGTCCAGTGATGGGAAGTTCTCTCCCTCGGGGGAGCCTATGCCATCCTCAGGCAGCTCTAAGTGCTAGAAAGCCATTCCTTTCATTGCACGGAAATCTTCGCTTCTGTCTATGGGTCGTGGCCTCATGACCCTGTCGGTCATGACTCTGCTCTGGCTACAATGGCCTTCTGCTTCTAGAACAGCCTTTCACTTGCTGCCCCCCTGCAGAAGGACTCTTCCACTCCATGCCCTGTGCCCCCTCCCCACCACCCACTCAACACCTCTCACCAGCAGCTTCTTTGTATGGTCGCCCCTGTGCCCTTCAGGACTCAGTTCAAATGTCACTTTCTTGGAGAGGTCTTCCACCTCTTCCAGAGTCTCCACACACCCACTGGCCGCTCATTATCTCGATGCCCTGTGTGAGTTTCTCCAGCACGCTGGTCATATTGGGAAATTCTCTTGTCTCTGTGTTTACATGTTTATTGTCTGTCTCTCCCACTAGGATGTGTGGCCCAGGGAGGCAGTACCCTGGTCTTCCTTGAGGGCCTGACCCAGAGCAGGATCACAATGGATAGTTGTGGGAGAAAGAAAGGATAGCAGGGAGGCCAGGCAAGGTGGGTGGCCGCGGTGCCTCACGCCTGTAATCCTAGTACTTTGGGAGGCTGAGGCGGGTGGATCGTTTGAGGTCAGGAGTTCGAGACCAACCCAGTCAGTATGGCGAAACCCCCGTCTCTACTAAAAATACAAAAAAAAAAAAAAAAAAAATTAGCAGGGCGTATTGGCTCATACCTGTAATCCCAGCTACTCAGGAGGCTGAGGCAGGAGAATTGCTCGAATCCGGGAGGGGGAGGTTGCAGTGAGCTGAGATCGTGTCACTGCACTCCAGCTTGGGTGACAGAGCAAGACTCCGTCCTGGGGGGTAAAAAAATAGATAGCAGGGAGGCCAGGCATGGTGGCTGGCCAGGTGCGGTGGCTCACGCCTGTAATCTCAGTACTTTGGGAGGCTAAGGTGGGTGGATCACCTGAGGTCAGGAATTCAAGACCAGCCTGGCCAACATGGTGAAACCCCGTCTCTACTAAAAACACAAAAATTAGCTGGGCTGGCCGGGCGCGGTGGCTCAAGCCTGTAATCCCAGCACTTTGGGAGGCAGAGACAGGCAGATCACGAGGTCAGGAGATCGAGACCATCCTGGCTAACACGGTGAAACCCCGTCTCTACTAAAAAAAAACCAAAAAACTAGCCGGGCGAGGTGGCGGGCACCTGTAGTCCCAGCTACTTGGGAGGCTGAGGCAGGAGAATGGCCTAAACCCAGGAGGCGGAGCTTGCAGTGAGCTGAGATCCGGCCACTGCACTCCAGCCTGGGCGACAGAGCGAGACTCCATCTCAAAAAAAAAAAGAAGGCAAGGCTGACTCCAGGTCAAAGCAGGGGGTGCCCAGCAAATTTACCTGCCACTCTCCCTCCAGAGAGGGAGGAACCAGGGATCTCCAGTCTTTGGTCTTTGCTTTGTTTTGTTTGTTTGTTTGCCTGTTTGTTTGTTTTTTGAGACAGAGTCTCCCACTGTTGCCCAGGCTGGAGTGCAGTGGCGCAATATCGGCTTACTGCAACCTCTGCCTCCAGGGTTCAAGAGATTCTCCTGTCTCAGCCTCCCGAGTAGCTGGGATTACAGGCATGTGCCACCACGCTCAGCTAATTTTTGTATTTTTAGTAGAGATGAGTTTTCACCATGTTGGACAGGCTGGTCTTGAACTCCTGACCTCAAGTGGTCCACCTGCCTCAGCCTCCCAAAGTGCTGGGAATACAGGCATGAGCCACTGAGCCCGACCGATCTCCAGGCTTTGTAAGTCTCTGCAGTCATATTTCACTGGAGACTTACCATCTCCCAAGAGAAGGCAGGGAAAGTATGATCCTATCCATTTTATAGAGGAGAAAGCAGAGGCAGTGAGTTGCCTCAAGTTACTCAGTGCATTCGAGGTGTGACAAGCATCCAGGCTGATAAATTCTTTCCTAGAAAGCCTTCCCATCACTGAGGGCAAAGTTCCCCATGGTGGGTTTGTGGACCAGTGTGGAGCTCGCTTCGTGAGTACCAGCTGAGGGGCCTGGACCAAGGCCAAAGAATGTCAGGGTGAAGGCAGAAGACCCCTTTACCTGGAGGGAGATTCGAGGTCGGCCCGGCTGAGGATGCGATGCTGCTGCGGGCTGTAGAGCCACTGGAAGGCTGTCAGTGTCCTCTCCTCGATTCGGAACCGCCCTTCCTGCACGTACCTGTGGGCGGGACAGGAGAGAGTGAGGAGGTGACCGAGCTCTGCAGAGCTCCTTGGGAGAGTCAGCCCCGCTTGTCGGAGAATTGCTGAGGGATACCTGTTTCTAAACATCCCTCCCGCTCATCCGTCAGAAAGCCTGTTTCCAGAGGGCCACCATTAAGATTCCCTGAAGAGGAGGCAGCTAGAAAGATCAGATTTCAACTCAATAAATGGAAAAGTTTTCTTTTCTTTTTTCTTTCTTTCTTTTTTTTTTTTTTTTGAGGTGGAGTCTCGTCTCACTGCAAGCTCTGCCTCCCGGGTTCAGGCTATTCTCCTGCCTCAGCCTCCAGAGTCGCTGGGATTACAGGTGCCCACCACCACGCCTGGCTAATTTTTGTATTTTTAGTAGAGACGGGGTTTCACCGTGTTGGCCAGGCTGGTCTCAAATTCCTGACCTCAGGTGATCCACCAGCCTTGGCCTCCCAAAGTGCTGGGATTACAGGTATGAACCAATGTGCCTGGCAGTAGATGGAAAAGCTTTCTAAAAGTTAGTTGTCTGAAGCTGAAAGAAGTCACTTGGAAGGGGTAAGTTCCCCGTCACTGGAGGTATGTAAGCAGAGGGCACGCAGGGAATTCAGGCATCAGACAAGGGTCCACCCTTTAAGCCCCCTCACAGGGCTAAGACATTGGACTTATATATTTTTTTTTTTTTTTTTTTTTTGTTTATGTATTTGTTTTGAGATGGAGTCTCACTCTGTCACCCAGGCTGGAGTGCAGTGGCGCGATCTCGGCTCACTGCGAGCTCCGCCTCCCAGGTTCACGCCATTCTCCTGCCTCAGCCTCCCAAGTAGCTGGGACTACAGGCGCCCACCACCACACCTGGCTAATTTATTGTATTTTTAGTAGAGACGGGGTTTCACTGTGTTAGCCAGGATGGTCTCGATCTCCTGACCTCGTGATCCGCCTGCCTCAGCCTCCCAAAGTGCTGGGATTACAGGCATGAGTCACCACGCCCAGACTTTTTTTTTTTTTTGAAGAGACATGGTTTCACTTTCTCATCCAGGCTAGAGTGCAGTGACACAATTATAGTTCACTGCAGCCTCCAACTTGTGGGCTCAAGCAATCCTCTCGCCTCAGCATCTTGAGTAGCTACGACTACAGACACAAGCCACGCCACCCAGCTAATTTTCTTTTTACATTTTTTGTAGAGACAGGATCTTGCTATGTTGGCCAGGCTGGTCTTGAACTCCTGGCCTCAAGTGATCCTCTTGCCCGGGCCTCCCAAAGTGCTGGGCTTACAGGAGTGAGCCACCATGCCCAGCCATGGAATTCTTGATTTCAAAGCAGGAGAAGGGCTGCTCTGGAGCAGGGGTTAGGAGTCAACAGTCAGGATTAGGTCTTCCAGAACCTCCAGGGTCTCTCCCAGGGTCCCAGCTGTTCTATGGAAGGATCAGGGAAGCTGGGCCGGGGACAATGAACACTAAAGGAAGGTGGTCTGCCTCCTACCCTGGCCAACCCTTCCTGGAAGAACCATGAATCTATTAATTAATTCACATTAATTCAACTTTTTTTTTTTTTTTTGAGACAGAGTTTTGCTCTTGCCACCCAGGCTAGAGTGCAATGGCTTGATCTCAGCTCACTGCAACCTCCGCCTCCTGGGTTCACATGATTCTACTCCCTCAGTCTCCTGAGTAGCTGGAATTGCAGGCACCCACTACTATGCCCGAATAATTTTTGTATTTTTAGTAGAGATGGAGTTTCACCATGTTGGCCAGGCTGGTCTCGAGCTGTTGACCTCAGGTGATCTGCCCACCTTGGCCTCCCAAAGTTCTGGGATTACAGGCATACGCCATCATGCCCAGCCTAATTCAACATTTATTGAGTGCCTATGATGATAAACAAAACTGACATAGTCCCTGCCATCCTGTGGGGAGAGAAACCATCCAGTAATCACATACATAAATGTATAATTACAAACAGGCACTCTGCTACATTACCACTGGGAATGTCACTCGGTACAACCGCTTTGGAGGATAACCTGACAACATCTGTCTGAATTTCAAATGCATTTCCTTTTTAACCCAATCATCCCCTCTTTGGGGAATGTATCTAAGGATTCCAGCAAGTGGACAATGTTTGCTGTGGGATTGTCTGTAACAGCAAAAGACTGGGGGTGACCCACGCACCCTCCAGTAGGGAGCTAACTAAATCATGGTACATTCATATAGTAAAGCCACGTGCGGCCATAAAACATGTTGTAAATGAGGGTGTTCCCACGTGCTATCCTGCCAAGATATCCAAGGCACACCGTTCAGAAGAAAAAAATCAAGCGCGGGGCCTCATGGGTTATGGACGTTAAAAAGTGGGGAGGGAATAAAGCAGAAATTCATACTCGCTTATCTTTACCTATAGACACTCTGGAGACACAAAAGCTAATAAAAGTCACCTCCTGGGTGGGGGGAAGAGAGAAGAGGGTGGATGAGGGCATGGGAAAGTGACCTTTTCACAGCGTATCTTCTCCTACAGGAGAGAGATTACCTATTCCAACTTTTTTTTTTTTTTTTTTTTTGAGACAGAGTCTCACTCTGTCGCCCAGGCTGGAGTGCAGTGGCATGATCTCGACTCACTGCAACCTCCGCCACCCAGGTTCAAGTGATTCTCCTGTCTCAGCCTCCTGAGCTGCTAGGATTACAGGCACCTGTCACCACACCCGGTTAATCTGTGTGTTTTTAGTGGAGACGGGGTTTCACCATGTTGGCCAGGCTGGTCTCAAACTCCTGACCTCGTGATTCACCCACCTCAGCCTCCCAAAGTGCTGGGATTACAGGTGTGAGCCATCACGCCTGGCCACCAATTCCACATCTTTAACGTGGGAGAAGACTGGGGGCGCTGCCTGCCTGTCTGTCTGTATCATTACAAACTGGATAAAGTGCTATGACAAAGAAAAGACTGTGCAGCTGCCCTGATGTTGCCCAGTGGGGCACGGGGGAGTCGCTGGGGGAGGGGACTTCCCATAAGTCCTCCCGGGGAGAGGCAGTTTGAGCTGAGCTCTGAAGGACAAGGTAAGGAGGACCCTGTTAGACAGTTGCGGCTGCTACAATCAAATAGCATAGACCGCATGGCTTAAATGACAGAAATGTATCTCTCAGTTCTGGACGCTGGGGCTTCCTAAGGTTGAGGCGCCAGTGCCTGGTGAGGGCCCTCTTCCTGGCGTGCGGACGCCCATTGCATCCTCACACGGCAGGGACACAGAGCATCCTTCTCATGCGTCTTCGTATACAGACACCAATCCCATTCATGAGGGCTCCACTATTCATGAGGGCTCCACTTTCTTTTCTTTTCTTTTTCTTTTTTTTTTTTTTGAGACGGAGTCTTGCTCTGTCGCCCGGGCTGGAGTGCAGAGGCCGGATCTCAGCTCACTGCAACCTCCGCCTCCCGGGTTCCCGCCATTCTCCTGCCTCAGCCTCCCGTGTAGCTGGGACTACAGGCGCCGCCACCTCGCCCGGCTAGTTTTTCGTATTTTTTAGTAGAGACGGGGTTTCAGCGGGTTAGCCAGGATGGTCTCAATCTCCTGACCTCGTGATCCGCCCATCTCGGCCTCCCAAAGTGCTGGGATTACAGGCTTGAGCCACCGCGCCTGGCCTTTTTTTTTTTTTTTTTTTTGAGATGAAGTCTCACTCTGTCACCCGGGCTGAAGTGCAGCGGCGTCATCTCGGCTCACTGCAACCTCCACCTCCTGGGTTCAAGTAATTCTCCTGCCTCAGCCTCCCAAGTACCTGGGATTACAGGTGCCCGCTACGACGCCCAGCTAATTTTTTGTATTTTTAGTAGAGACAGGTTTTCACCATGTTGGCCAAGCTGGGCTTGAACTGTTGACCTTGTGATTCGCCTGCTTTGGCCTCCCAAAGTGCTGGGACTACAGACGTGAGCCACTGTGCCTGGCCGAGGGCTCCACTTTCAAGACCTCCCTCCCTCCCAAAGGCTCCATCTCCTAAACCCATCATAGTGAGGGGCTAGGATTTCAACCTGTGAATTTCGGGGGACACAAACATTCAGTTCGTAACAAGGACTCACTGGGAGAAAGGAGCCATGGTAGAATGGGCCCCAGGGCGCCGAGGAGGCAGTGTCCTGGATCTGAAAGAGGTTGGGCTGCTGCAGAACACGGGGCTGCCATCGTCCCCATGGCCGCCCAACCACAGCATCTGTCGTTGCTTGTCTCTTTCCACTCTCCTCCACATAATGCAATGGGCGTGTTGAGACGCTCATCCCGGCTGCCGGGTGGAAAATAATAGGATGGTCAGGTTAGGTGCTTTGTTTGTTTGTTTGGAGACAGGGTCTCACTCCGTCACCCAGGCTGGAGTGCCGTGGCTCAATCTCGGCTCACTACAACCTCCACCTCCCAGGTTCAAGCAATTCTCATGCCTCAGCCTCCCGAATAGCTGAGATTACAGGGGCACGGCACCACGCCTGGCTCATTCTTTTGTATTTTTAGTAGAGAGGGGGTTTCACCATGTTGGCCAGGCTGGTCTCAAACTTCTGACCTCGTGTTCCACCCACCTCGGCCTCCCAAAGTGCTGGGATGACAGGTGTGAGCTACCACTCCCGGCTCAGGTAAGATGCGGCAACTTGAGAGGGTGCTAAGGAAGTGGTGTTGGCAGGACCTGGTGCTGGGCTGGATACAGGCGAGAAGACAGGCGGCAACATCATTCCCCCATTCCTGGTTTGTGCAGGTGGCTGGCTGCGGAGCCATCTACGCTGGATGAGGACAGCTTTGAGAGGAAAGAGTATGACTTCCATTTGGGACATGTCCCTCCTCTGTGACCTGCTTCCTGCCCCAAAGTGACTCCCCTCCTGTAAAACCTGGCTGAAAAGTAGGCTCCTCCAGGAAGCCCACCCTGATTAATCCCATCCTATTCTGATTGTGAGTTTCCCTGTCTTTCCCTATCCTTGGGTTCCTCAGAATTCAGCCCTGAGTGACAGGCTGTTGCCATCTCTGTGGGAGAAACTGATAACACTGATAAACTGGTAAAACCTGGTTGCTTCCAAGGAGGGAGCTAGTGCCTGGGGAGCCCTGTCACTGCCTTAGACCCTTTTGAATGAGAACCATGTGACTACATTGTATTTTTATTTATTATTATTTTTTGAGATGGAATCTCACTCTGTTTTTATTTTTATTTTTTGAGACAGAGTCTCACTGTATTGCCCAGGCAATGGCGCAATCTCGGCTCACTGCAACCTCCACCCCCCAGGTTCATGCGATTCTCCTGCCTCAGTCTCCCAAGCAGCTGGGATTACAGGCACCCACCACCACATTCAGCTAATTTTTGTATTTTCAGTAGAGACGGGGTTTCACCATGTTGGCCAGGCTGGTCTCGAACTCCTGCCCTCAAATGATCCGTCCACCTCAGCCTCCCAAAGTGCTGGGATGACAGGCATGAGCCACTGCGCACAGCCTAGTTTATATTTTTTGAAAGGTAAATACCTTTTTTAAAAAAATGTAAGATCTCTTCTGATTATGACATCATCGTAGGTTGTTAGGGCCAGAAAAATCCCAAGAAGTCACTCATCTGGTCCAGCAGCTTCACTTCATAGATGAGGATGTGAGGCCCAGCACAGGCACAGGGTCTCTCCTGGGCTGACAGACCACACATCACATCAGGCTGTCCTTGACCCCACCGGGTACACACAGGCCCCCAGGTTGAAAGAAGAGCAGGCCCACTCAGGAGCCATCCCCCATTCCAACCCCATCACTCACCCTTGTCACTGGTGAAATACAGCCTTGGCCGCGTGCACAGCCTTCACCCCACTCAGCCTCCCCACCTCCTCCCGCTCTCCACTCCCATCTCCCAGAGGCTGTGAATGAGGGATTTGTTTGTTTGTTTGCTTGAGACAGTCTTGCTGTGTCACCCAGGCTGGAGTGCAGTGGTGCAATCTCGGCTCAGTGCAACCCCCACCTCCCAAGTTCAAGAGATTCTCCTGCCTCAGGCTGGGCACGGTGGCTCATGCCTGTAATCCCAGCACTTTGGGAGACCGAGGTGGGCGGATCACGAGGTCAGGAGATCAAAAACATCCTGGCTAACACGGTGAAACCCCGTCTCTGCTAAAAAAAAAAATACAACCCAGCTACTCGGGAGGCTGAGGCAGGAAAATGGCATGAACCTGGAAGGTGGAGCTTGCAGTGAGCCGAGATTGCGCCACTGCCATGCAGCCTGGGCAACAGAATGAGACTCCGTCTCAAAAAAAAAAAAAAAAAGAGATTCTCCCGCCTCAGCCTCCAAAGTAGCCTGGAGTACAGGCACCAGCCACCACACCCAGCTAATTTGTGTATTTTTAGTAGAGACAGGATTTCACCATGTTGGCTAGGCTGGTCTCGAACTCCTGACTTCAGGTGATCCACCACCTCGGCCTCCCCAAGCACTGGAATTCCAGGCGTGAACTGCTGTGCCTGGCCTTCCTTAACCTTGATCACAGCATTTCTCTCTGCCTGCCTGGACATGAGTTATTTATGTGCCTGTCTGTCTCCCTGCTGAAGTACAAAGGCTGTATCTGATCCATCTCTGAAATCCCCACAACATCCTCACATAGCCCTCTGGTCTTCGAAGCCAGCCTGCTGTAAACATCACAGCAACAACAGTGATCAACTTACTACATCCTCAGAATGCTCTGACACAGATGATCCCCACTAACGAATCCAACTTGTTCATGTAGAAAAGAGGTTTGCTGAATTGAATTGCATTGAATATAAGGAAAAACAAACTGCCCATCGCCAACGATCTGCCATGTGTCTGAAATCCCACTGAACACTACACTGAAGGATGGTAACTGCTACAGAGGGCCAACCTTTCAATCACTATCAGCCACTCAAACCTCGGCAAGAAGGCTGGGTGTGGTGGCTTACACTTGTAGTCCCACTACTTTCAGAGGCTGAGGTAGGAGGATTGCTTAAGTCCGGGAGTTCGAGACCAGCGTGGGCAACATGGCGAAACTCTATCTCTACAAAAGATAAATAATTAGCCAGGTATGGTGGCGTGCACCTATAACCCCAGCTACCAAGGAGGTTGAGGCAGGAGAATCACTTGAAGTGAAAAGACGCAGTGCTATGGCCCAAATTTTTGTGTCCCCATGAAATTTCTATGTTGAAATCCTAACCCAGGCTGGGTGCAGTGGCTCACACCTGTAATTCTAGCATAGCACTTTGGAAGGCCTAGGCGAGAGGATCACCTGAGGTCAGGAGTTCGAGACCAGCTTGGCCAGCATGGTGAAATCCCATCTCTACCAAAAATACAAAAATTAGCCAGGCGTGGTGGTGGGCACCTGTAATCCCAGCTATTTAGGAGGCTGAGGCAGGAGAATCACTTGAACCTGGGAGGTGGAGGCTGCAGTGTGCTGAGATCGTGCCACTGCACTCCGGTCTGGGCAACAGAGTGGGTCTCAAAAAAGAAAAAGAAACTTTTACAACTCAATAATACAAAGACAACTAACACAATTTAAATATGGGCAAAGGATCTGAATAGTCCTTTCTCAAAAAAGATATATAAATGGACAGCCGGGCACGGTGGCTCACGCCTGTAATCACAGCACTTTGGGAGACCAAGGAGGGTGGATCATGAGGTCAGGAGATCAAGACCATCCTGGCTAACATTGCGAAACCCAGTCTCTACTAAAAATACAAAAAATTATCCGGGCATGGTGGCAGGCACCTGTAGTCCCAGCTACTCCGGAGGCTGAGGCAGGAGAATGGCATGAACCTGAGAGGTGGAGCTTGCAGTGAGCCGAGATGGCACCACTGCACTCCAGCCTGGGCGACAGAGCAAGACTCCGTCTCAAAAAAAAAAAAAAGAGAGAGAGAGAAAAGATATATAAATGGACAACAACTACATGAAAAGATGCTCAACGTCATCAGCCATCAGGGAAATGCAAATGAAAATCACAATGAGACACGATTTCACACTCACTAGGATGGCCATAAGCAAAGATAGAGATATAATAAGTGTTGATGGGGATGTGGAGAAACCGGAACCTTCATACACTGCTGGTGCACATTACCACACCTGGCACCAGTTTATTTATTTTATTGTATTTCTTTTCTCAAATAAATTCTGTGGCCTGTACTTCACCATTTTTTTTTTTTTTTTTTTTTTTGAGACGGAGTCTCGCTCTGCCGCCCAGGCTGGAGTGCAGTGGCCGGGTCTCAGCTCACTGCAAGCTCCGCCTCCTGGGTTTACGCCATTCTCCTGCCTCAGCCTCCCAAGCAGCTGGGACTACAGGCGCCCGCCATGTCGCCCGGCTAGTTTTTTTTGTATTTTTTAGTAGAGACGGGGTTTCACCATGTTAGCCAGGATGGTCTCGATCTCCTGACCTCGTGATCCGCCCGTCTCGGCCTCCCAAAGTGCTGGGATTACAGGCTTGAGCCACCGCGCCCGGCCTGTACTTCACCATTTTACTGAAGGGACTAGAACATCCTTGAATTCTGGTATCCCCAAGGGTGCTCAAACCAATCCACCAGGAATACAAAGGGACGACTGTATATACCCTTGATGATGTAATGAAAATGGCACCCCCCTGGCTGGGTGCGGTGGCTCACACCTGTAATCCCAGCACGTTGGGAGGCCGAGGCAGGCAGATCACCTGAGCCTGGGAGTCTAAGACCAGCCCGGCCAACATGGAGAAACCCCGTCTCTACTAAAAATACAAAATTAGCTGGGCGTGGTGGCACATGCCTGTAATCTCAGCTGTTTGGGAGGCTGAGGCAAGAGAATCGCTTGAATCTGGGAGGCGGAGGTTTCTGTGAGCTGAGATCACGCCATTGCACTCCTGCCCGGGCAACAAGAGTGAAACTCCATCTCAAAAAAAAAAAAAAAGGAAAGAAAAGAAAAGAAAAGAAAAAGAAAGAAAGACAGACAGACAGAAAGAAAGAAAGAAAGAAAGAAAGAAAGAAAGAAAAAGAAAGAAAGAAAGAAAGAACAACAACAAAAAAAGCAAATAGCACCCCACCAGCTGGGTTCAATGGCTCACTCCTGTAATCCCAGCACTTTGGGAGGCTGAGATGGGTGGATTATTTAAGGTCAAGAGTTTAAGACCAGCCTGGCCAACATGGTGAAACCTCATCCCTACTAAAAATACAAAAATTAACCATGCATGGTGGCATACGCCTGTAATCCCAGCTACTCGGGAGGCTGAGGCAGGAGAATCACTTGACCCTGGGAGGCGGAGGTTATAGTGAGCAGAGATGGTGCCACTGCACTGCAGCCTGGGCAAGAGAGCAGGTCACAGTCTCAAAACAAAATAATAATAAAGAAAAAAGAAAATGGGCCGGGCGAGGTGGCTCACACCTGTAATCCCAGCATTTTGGGAGGCCAAGGCGGATGGATCACCTGAGGTCAGAAGTTCGAGACCAGCCTGGCCAACATGGTGAAACCCTGCCTCTACTAAAAATACAAAAATTAGCCAGGTGTGGTGACACACACACCTGAAATCCCACCTATTCGGGAGGCTGAGGCAGGAGAATTGCTTGAACCTGGGAGGCGGAGGCTGCAGTGAGCCTAGACGGTGCCATTACACTCCATCCTCCACCTTGGGTGACAGAATGAGACTCCGTCTCAAAAAAAAAAAAAAAATGGTGAAAGTTAACAAGAGACTTTTTTTTTTTTTTGGAGATAGAGTCTCGCTCTGTCGCCCAGGCTGGAGTGCAGTGGCGCAATCTCAGCTCACTGCCAGCTCCGCCTCCCGGGTTCACCCTATTCTCCTGCCTCAGCCTCCCAAGTAGCTGGGACTACATGCGCCTGCCACCACACCTGGCTGATTTTTTGTATTTTTAGTAGAAATGGGGTTTCACTGTGTTAGCCAGGATGGTCCAAGAGATCATTTTTCATCAGTGAGAATGGCCAAGATTTTAAAGTTTGTTAATCACAGCATGAGCAAAATTGTGAAGAAACTGGCATCTCAAACATCACTGAAGATAATATAAAATAATAAAACCTCTTTGGAGGTCAGGCTGGCAATATCTTTTTCAATATGCACATGTTTTTACCCTGCAATTTCACTTTGAAGAATATATCCAACCACGGGCCAGGCACGGTGGCTCAAACCCATAATCTCAACACTTGGGGAAGGCAAATGCGTCCCTTGAGCCCAGGAATTTCAAACCAGCCTGGACGACATGGCGAAAACCTGCTTCTATAAAAAATACAAAGAATTGTCTGCGCGCAGTGGCTCAACACCTGTAATCCCAGCATTTTGGGAGGCTGAGGTGGGCAGAACCACCTGAGGTCAGGAGTTTGAGACCAGCCTGACCAACATGGTGAAACCCTGACTCTACTAAAAATACAAAAATTAGCTGGGCGTGGTGGTGGGCGCCTGTAATCCCAGCTACTCCAGGGGCTGAGGCAGGAGAATTGCTTGAACCTGGGAGGCGGAGGTTGCAGTGAACTGAGATTTCACCATTGCACTCCAGCCTGGGCGACAAGAGCAAGACTCTGTCTCAAAAAATAAAAATAAAATACAAAAAATTAGCTGGGTGTGGTGGCACATGCCTGTAGTCCCAGTTACTCAGGGGGCTGAGGTGGAAGGATCACCTGAGCCTAGGGGATAGAGGCTGCAGTGACCTGTGATTGAGCCCCTGCACTCTATCCTGGGTGACAGAGCAAGGCTCTGTATCAAAAAAAAAATATCCAACCACTATCTTTGCACAAGATATAGTTTCAAGAATGTTCATTGCCACAATGCTTGTAATATCAAAGTATTCAAAATACTTGAAAGATTGTCAGTAGAGGTTAGGTAAAGGAATGATGGCTCAAGGCTGGGCACAGTGGCTCATGCCGGTAACCCCAGCACTTTGGGAGGCCGAGGTGGGAGGATCCCTTGAGCCCAGGAGTTTTTTTTTTTTTGTTTTTTGTTTTTTTTTTTTTGAGACGGAGTCTCGCTCTATCGCCCAGGCTGGAGTGCAGTGGCCGGATCTCAGCTCACTGCCAGCTCCGCCTCCCGGGTTTACGCCATTCTCCTGCCTCAGCCTCCCGAGTAGCTGGGACTACAGGCGCCCGCCACCTCGCCCTGCTACTTTTTTGTATTTTTCAGTAGAGACGGGGTTTCACGGTGTTAGCCAGGATGGTCTCGATCTCCTGACCTCGTGATCCACCCGTCTCGGCCTCCCAAAGTGCTGGGATCACAGGCTTGAGCCACGGCGCCCGGCCGAGCCCAGGAGTTTGATACTAGCCTGGGCAACACAGCAAGACTCCATCTCTCCAAAAAATAACGTAAAGAGTAGCCAGACATGGTGGCTCTGGATGGTGGCCCTCACCTGTGGCCCCAGCTACATGGGAAGCTGATGGAGGACGGTCACTCAGGCCTAGGAAGTCGAGGCTGCAGTAAGCTGTGATCGCCACTGCACTCCAGCCTCAGTGGCTTATTTGAGCTCCTGAATCTAGCTGTGCCTGACACATGATGAGCTCCTAGCGTTTTTTCAGTTCAGTGAGTCGATAAATTCCCTTTTTCTTTGAAGCTGGTTTGAGTTTATTTCTACAATTTACAAGTGAAAGAATCCTGATTCATTAAAAGGGAAAATAAACTGACTCAGTGGGAAATCCTGGATCCAGGGGCCATGGCTGGAGCTTGGCTGGTCACGGCTAACCACGGCTGGTCACGGCTAACCACGGCTGGAGCATGGCTTGTCACGGCTAACCACAGCTGGAGGAAGGCTGGCCACAGCTGGAGCATGGCATGGATTCAGAGGGTATCTTGGCCTCACATGTCCTTCCTGCCAGGCTGCCTAACCACTCATGTCATATTCAGGACCTTCTCATAAAGATGAGCTTTTATGTGGGGTGAAGGGTGACCCCAAACCCAATTACAGCACTAAAAATGATGTATGCAGCCGGGTGCGATGGCTCATGCCTATAATCCCAGCACTTTGGGAGGCTGAGGCAGGTGGATCACAAGGTCAGAAGACTGAGATAAGCCTGGCCAACATGGTAAAACCCTCTCTCTACTAAAATACAAAAAATTAGCCAGGCGTAGTGGTGCGCGCCTGTAGTCCCAGCTACTCAGGAGGCTGAGGCAGGAGAATGGCGTGAACCCGGGAGGCGGAGTTTGCAGTGAGCCGAGATTGCACCACTGCACTCCAGCCTGGGTGACAGAGTGAGACTCCGTCTCAAAAAAAAAAAAAAAAATTCATGCATCATCAGGTCCAGCCCAAGAAACAACCCAGCCAGACAGTGCCAAAGGCAAGAGTTTGGAGGGTGAGTCAAAACAGGCATCCAAGCTCTGTGCCCTAAATCTCTTCCTATTTCTTCCGTGAAGTGGGGGAACTGGGCTGGAAGGTCTGGGGTCCTGGGGTGGTCCTACTCTGTTTATACCTCTGCCTCCCTCTGTTCCAGTTTTAGTCCTTGTGGTGGCAAGGTGGTCATCAGTGGCCCAGATCAACACTCTATGGAAACAGAGCTTCCCTATCTCCGTGGTTCCAGGCCAATTCCCATGATGTCATGTCACTGGCCTGACCTAGGTCACACACCCGTCCTTGAGCCAGGCGCTGTGGTCGGGGGATGGAATGCTATGTCGTTTTGAGGAAAGGGACACTAACTGCCCACCTCCCCCGAGGTATTCAAAAGTAGATTAACTCTGCTGGGGGCGCGTTGGCTCATGCCTGTAACTCCATCACTTTGGGAGGCTGAAGTGGGTAGATTGCTTGAGTCCAGGAGTTCGAGACTAGCTATAGGCAAAATGGTGAAATCCCACTTCTACCAAAAAAAAAAAAATATACAAAAATTAGCTGGGCGAGATGGCCCATGCCTGTAGTCCCAGCTACTTGGGAGACTAAGGTGGGAGGATCCCTTGAGCCTGGGAGGTGGAGGCTGCAGTGAGCCGACATTGCACCACTGCACTCCAGCCTGGACGGCAGAGTGAGACCCTGTCTCAAAAAAATAAAATAAAATAAAAAAATAAAATAAAGGAGATTAATTCTACTTTCATCTGGTTTCTATATTGGAGTTCACTTGAAGAGTGATTCCACTGCTAATATACTTGGAAACCCTTTGGCACCTCCTGCTCTAACACTGTGGGATTTTTTGACAATGTGAACTTGGATGTGTGGCCAGGCTGGGTGGAACCATCCAGGAAATAAGCAAAACAGAGGAGCAGTTAAGCCCCTGAGCAAGAGCTGGTTCAAGCCTTGCCTCTGCTATGCGCTTGTTAGGTGACCTTGAATCTTTTTTCCCTTTCTGACTCTCGGCTTCTTCATCTGTAAAATGAAGGTGCTAATACCTTCCTCTCAGTGTGTGCCTGAATCCTGACTACTCCAGAGCCACGGGTGGTGCTGGGGAAGCCCAGGTTGCTATTATTGATGACATTATTGTTCATTGTGTTCAGGCTACAGAATGTACCTCCAAAAATGCTCTCTGACCCTGCTGTGGGTGGGATGATTTGGGATGGGGAGGAGTCCCAGGCAGACATTCTCCTTTGAATCCTGGAGTCCTCCGAGGTCCGGGCCGGGCTGTGCAGGCTGCCCTGAGCTCCAAGTGCCGCCAAGCAGAGATCAGGCCCCTCGCCGAAGCCGTCCTGAACATTTGGACACCTGGACCCCTGGGACGTGGGTTCGGGGGCCCAGCTCAGATGACTCGACAGCGCTGCGTCTGAAACCCTCTGAGCCTGCAGTCCGGTAACCTGACACCGCAGGCTCTGACTTCCCAGCGGGCCAGGACTGCGGAGGGGGAAAGGGCGACGGCCCCGCTACACGGGGACCCCTCCCCTGCCCTTGTCTCCTAGGCCCGCTTCTCTACCCCCCTCCCCAGGGTGCACACCCCGAGGGGCTCCTGTGTTTCGGGGCTAAAGCATTCCTTTCCACGCGGGGCTTGGGGGCTGTGGGTGGTGCCCTCTCAGGACCCAAGTTCAGAGCCTTGCCCCGGGCGGCAGAAGGATCGGAGGGAGGCCGGGGGCGCCGCCGCACAGAGGGGAAAGCTGAAGGGGGCGAAGGGGAAGGCGGACGCCCCGTGCGAGTGTGAAAGCTGAAGTGCAGGGAAGGGGAAGGGTGCCCCTGCGGGAGGGGGACGGGGTCCCTCCAAAGCCTGACGCCTCGCACAGGGTCCCCATCGCCCACCTCTTTGGAGAGCCGCAGACCCGGCGCGGGGACGCGGGGTGGTGGGGACCAGGGGTGGTGGGACCAGGCAGCCGGCGCCCCTCCGCCCACCGTGCCCCGCAGCCTCAGCCCGGGAAGAAACTTTGGGCCCGCGCCCTACTGCTTCCGCGCCGGCCGGGCCTCGGGGTTCGCTCCCGCATTAGGCCCCTCGGCCGCCCGGCGCCCACTCACCAGCGCACCAGCTGCCAGCGCTTCTCCCCCGGCGCCCGGCGCCCCGCCATGCCTCGCCCGGCCGCTCCCTGCCCTCCGCGGGCCGCACGGTGGAGGAGGCTCAGCTGCCGCAGGCCGGTGCCCGGGATGCGCTCGCGGGGAGGGCGCGGGGAGGGTGCGGCGCTCAGACCCCGCCCCGGAGGCGGCTGGAGCCGGGTCAGCGCGGGCCCCGTAGAACCGGCTGGACAGCGGCCTCTCCCAGTCCGGGTCTCTCCCCGCCGCGCCGAGGAGCCGGGTTTCTGGGGAGTACTGAGCGAGGAGTCTGGCTCCCCGAGTCTTACCGATGCGCTGAGAGGCCAGGCGGCTCATTGCATCGCTCTGTGCCTTACTCCCTTAGGAATCCCCTTCTACCTACCCAGAAAGTGATGCCTAAAAAATTAAACTACTCGGCCGGGCGCGGTGGCTCACGCCTGTAATCCCAGCACTTTGGGAGGCCTAGGTGGGCGGACCACAAGGTCAAGAGATCGAGACCACCCTGACCAACATGGTGAAACCCCATCTCTACTAAAAATGGAAAAATTAGCGGGGCATGGTAGCGCCTGCTTGTAATCCCAGCTACTCAGGAGGCTAAGGCATGAGAATCGCTTGAACCCGGGAGGCAGAGGTTGCAGTGAGCAGAGATTGTGCCACTGCATTCTAGCCTGGGCAACAGGGCAAGCCTCCGTCTCAAAAAAAAAAAAAAAAACGTAGATAAGTATTGTCGTTATTTGAGGCTAGGTTTTATTTTTTAACATGACATCAGTGGTAGAAGTCATAAAGGAAGAGATTAACGTATTTGACTAAAATAAAAATGTTTAATATCTGCACATCACAAAAACACAATAAGCAAAATTAAAAGGCAAATGTCAGCCAGGTGGGGTGGTATATGCCTGTAGTCCCAGCTACTTATGAGACTGAGGCAGGAGGATCACTTGAGCCAGGAGTTCAAGTCTGCTGAGTGCTATAAACATACCTGGGAATAGCCACTGCCACTCCAGCTGGGGCAACATAGCAAGATCCTGTCTCTCTCTATATATAATGTTAAATGTCAAACTGGTTTAAAAAATATGTGCCCCATGCTTGGTGGCTCATGCCTGTAATCCCAGCACTTTGGAGGCCGAGGAAGGCGAATCACGAGGTCAAGAGATCGAGACCATCCTGGCTAACATGGTGAAACCCTGTCTCTACTAAAAATACAAAAAAATTGCCGGGCCTGGTGGCAGGCGCCTGTAGTCCCAACTACTCAGGAGGCTGAGGCAGGAGAATGGCATGAACCTGGGAGGCGGAGCTTGCAGTGAGCCGAGATCGCACCACTGCACTCCAGCCTGGGCAAAAGAGTGAGACTCCGTCTCAAAAAAAAATTTAAAAAAAGTGTGCCCCACGTTCATGGCAGCATTATTCACAATAGCCAAAGTGGAAGCAAACTAAACGTTCATCAATGGATGAATGGATGAACAAAATGTGGCATATACGGCTGGGCGCGGTGGCTCACGCCTGTAATCCCAGCACTTTGGGAGGCCGAGGCAGGCAGTTCACGAGGTCAGGAGATCGAGACCATCCTGGCCAATATCGTGAAACTCCATCTCTACTAAAAAATACAAAAATTAGCCTCCACCTCCCAGATTCAAGTGATTCTCCTGCCTCAGCCTCCCGAGTAGCTGGGATTACAGGCACTTGCCACCACATCTGGCTAATTTTTGTATTTTTAGTAGAGACGAGATTTCTCCATGTTGGCCAGGTTGGTCCCAAACTCCTGACGGCAAGTGATCTGCCCACCTTGGCCTCCCAAAGTGCTTGGATTACAAGTGAGAGCTACCGGACCCAGCCAAATAGTCCATTTTAAATGTGCCATCTGTTCCCTGCCAGGATGCTAACCAATACAGAACTGTTACCCAAACTAAACTGAGAAAGTCAGAATTTCTGACTGTCATGAATTCATGGAGAAGCCTCTAGGCCTTCTCTGCCACCCAGGTCTCATTCCTCTAGCTGGCATTCCAGGCCTTGCACACTTTGGCCCTTACCTTCCCCTTAAGCTCATGACCACTGTGGCTCACACAGCTGGACCATCTTCTCCCTGGCACGCGTGAGGATGCTGTGGTTACAAGCTTACCTCTGGCCTAGGCTGGGCTGGAGTTTGAATCCTGGCTCTGCCATTTCCAAGCTGTGTTATGTTAAATTCAACTTCATTTTCTCCACCTGAAAATGGGAATAAACCTTTCCAATACGATTTATCCGAAGTTTAAATGAGATCCCATTGGTAAAGTGCTCAACGCAAAACAACAGTTGCTTCGGAAGCAAGAGGTACGGTTTTTATAAACTTTAGTTTTCTTTTACTTTGTTACAAGTTTAATTTTGGAAATGGAGCCAGGGGGTGGCACCATGGCTCTAATCCTAGCAAAGTGCTGTAATCAGCACTTTGGGAGGATTACAGCACTTTGGGAGGCCGAGGCAGGCAGATCACTTGAGCCCAGGAGTTCGAGATCAGCCTGGGCAACATGGTGAAACCCCATCTCTACAAAAAACTAAAAAAACTAACCAGGCATGGTGGCACATGCCTGGATCCCAGCTACTTGGGAAGCTGAGGTGGGAGGACCTGAGCTCGGGAGGTTGAGGCTGCAGTGGGCTGTGTTTGCACGACTGCACTCTGTCCTGAGCAGCAGACTGAGACCCTGTCTCAAAAATAAAAAGAAAACAGAGCTAGATGCAGTGGCTCACTCCTGTAATCCTAGCACTTTAGGAGGCTGAGGCTGCAGGATCATTTGAGCCCAGGAGTTCGAGGCTATGGTGAGCTGTGATTGCACCACTGCACTCCAGCCTATGCAGCAGAGCCAGGCCTTGTCTCTTAAAAAAAAGGAAAAGGAAAAACAAAGAAAATAGAAAAAAGGCCAGGCGCGGTGGCTCACACCTATAATCCCAGCACTTTGGGAGACCTAGGTAGGCAGATCCACCTGAGGTCAGGAGCTTGAGACTGCCTGGCCAATATGGCAAAACCCTGTCTCTACTAAAAACACAAAAATCAGCTGGGTGTGGTGGCATATGCCTATAATCCCAGCTACTTGGAAGGCTGAGACAGAAGAATTGCTTGAACCCAGGAGGCAGAGTTTTCAGTAAACTGAGATCACGCCACTGCACTCCAGCCTGGGTAACAGAGCTAGACTCCATCTCAGGAAAAAAAAAGTGGGGGGGGCCGGGTTCCGTGGCTCACACCTGTAATCCCAGCACTTTGGGAGGCCAAAGTGGGCAGATCACTTGAGGTCAGGGGTTCGAAACCAGCCTGGCCAAAATGGTGAAACTCCGTCTCTACTAGAAATACAAAAATTAGCCAGGCGTGGTGGTACATGCCTGTAATCCCAGTTACTTGGGAGGCTGAGGCAGGAGAATCGCTTGAACCCAGAGGGTGGAAGTTGCAGTGAGCTGAGATCGTGCCACTTCACTCCAGCCTGGGCGAAAGAGTGACATTCCACTTTAAATAAATAGATAGATAGATAGATAAATAGATAGATAGATAGATAAATAAATGCCAGAGTTCCAGGATTCATCCTGACACAGATCAAGGAGAAAAACATTTGAGACTTAGTCATAATAATTCTATCCATGTGCCCTTTATCAACCCCTTCACTTGTACCTTAAGACAGCCTCACAAGGATCCTGTGGGCAGAGTAAATGTTACTCTTCCCATTTTAATGAGAAGGCACTGGAGCTCTGAAAGGCTGAGACTTGACCAGAATTACCCAAGTAGTAAGTAACAGAGCTGGGGCCAGAATCCAGGTTTTCAGGCTCCTTTATATCATCTGTTTTTGGAGATAAAAAACATACCTTTCATCATTCTTACCGATATCTCATGAAATTAAGATAATATGGATGGTTCATCAGAACTCACACTGCTGCTGGAGACACTGATACGCAAGTCCAAGGAGCATAGCCCAGGAATACTGCCCTCTAGGAAGGACAGCAAGGGACAGGAAGTGGGGCGAGGCTGGCCTTTCTGTTCCTCTCCCAAGAATTTCCTCAGATAGGATGAAGAGGGGCCACCCACAGTGCAGCTAGTAGCCCGAATTCCTGCAGGGTGGGATTTGAGAGGCCTTTGAACAAAATTCAAACCCCGCAGTCTGTCAAGCCACCTAAGAGAATCATTCCTGCAACTCTCCATTTGTTTGTTTGTTTTGAGATGGAGTGCCACTCTATCACCCAGGCTGGAGTGCAGTGGCACGATCTTGGCTCACTGCAACCTCTGCCGCCCGGGTTCAAGGGATTCTCCTGCTTCAGCCTCCCAAGTAGCTGGGATTACAGGCACCTGTCACCTCGTGAGCCACCTACCTCAGCCTCCCAAAATGCTGGGATTAGAGGCGTGAGCCACTGTACCTGGCCCTTGCAACTCTTTAGGCTTAGCATTTTCCAGGAGCAGCTAAAGCTTTTTATTTGTTGACACCTGAGTCCAGTTAACCTTTGGAAAGTGGGGAGGACAGGGAGGAAAGGGATCCGTAGAGAGAGGTAGGGTGCCCTTGAGGCCTCCCCAGGGCCTCTGTGGCAAGGGCCGGGTCTCCCAGCTCTGAAGGTACAGGGCTTCCCTGAAAATCTGGTCCAGGAGGAAAGGCCAGGGATTATTTGGCTAGCAATGGAGTGGGAAAAGCCAGGCACCAGCCTGTTAGCCTGAATCCGCTCAGCGCAGTCCTCCAGGCAGGGACCGGAATGACTTACCCAGAAGAATGTCTGAGCCACCTGCCACTCACACAATGCTACCTCATCCCTTGTCATGAGCACAGAGGCCTAACAAACACTCAGCAGCATGGTTCTGAGCACTTCACAGGAAGGAATTCATTTAATCCTCACAACAACCTGAAGATCTTATGAGCTACATAGATCACCATTATCCTCATTTACAGATGAGACCAAGCCCCAGGGAGGAGGAAGATATTAGGGCAGCCACACTTTTGAGGCACACAGTGGGACTCCTAAAGCCTCCCACGTTCAGTGAAAATGGATCAACAGCAATGCCTTGCACGTGTTCTGAACTTTGGAGTTCTTTTGTTTTCGACAGAGTCTCGCTCTGTCACCCAGGCTGGAGTGCGGTGGCACAATCTTGGCCACTGCAACCTCTGCCTCCTAGGTTCAAAAGATTCTCCTGCCTCAGTCTCCCGAGTAGCTGGGATTGCAGGCGCCCGCCACGCCCAGCTAATTTTTGTAGTTTTAGTAGAGACCAGGATTCACCATGTTGGCCAGGCTGGTCTCGAACTCCGGACTTCAGATAATCCGCCCGCCTCGGCCTCCCAAAGTGCTGGGATTACAGGGGTGAGCCACCGCGTCCGGCCGGAACCTTGGAGTTTGTAAAGGATCTTCCCTTGGCTCTTGGGACCCTCATATAGGGTGAAATAGGGCGTCTTATCAACTGGGGCCCAGAGAGATGATGTGACTCACCCAAGGCCACACAGCTAGTGAGAGGTCTGGGGCGGGTTTGCTGCTGCCTAGACACGGGACGGATTCCCAGCCCACTGATCAGATCGCGCTTCGCCCCAAGCCTTCCCGGCGCGGGTGCGGGCGCTGCCTCTTCTTCCTACGCCAGGGCGGGAGGGGCGGAGCGGATCTCGGCCTGACGGCCTGGGCGCTGTCCGCGGTGCTGATCCTCCGCCGCGCCCCTGCGCGCCAAGGCACCGGCGGGTTCCCCAGGTCGCCCTTCCAGCTCCCAGCTAAAGCCAGCCCCGCGAGCCCGGTGGCCCGCCGGGGGCCTCAGGCCCGGTTCCCGGGGCTTTCGGGGCTCCCGGGGTTCCCCCTCCCCCGACCGCGCGCCGCCGGCCTCCCCTCCCCCCGCCCCGCCCACGGCCCCTCCCCGCCCGTCTCAGGTCCCTCCCCTCCCCCTTTATCTCTCCCGCCCCCCGCACCCCTCCGGCTCGTTCGCCAGTTCCGGTCACGTTGCTGGCTGTTTACGCCTCAAGCCCGCCCCAGACCCCCCTTCGGCGCCCCCGAGCCCCCCGGAGCCCCGGCCCGACTGCCCCGCAGCCTCCCAGCAGCTGATGGCGCCGCAGCCAGGGCGGGCGCTGCAGATCCCCAGGCGCAGCTAGCGCGGGGGGAAGAGCGCCGCCCCCACCCAGCCCGGCCCGGACCCAGGGCCCCGCCGGCCGGTGGCTCCCAGGTCCCGAAGGTGAGGAGGCTGGTCGGTGGGCGTGGGGGGTGTGGGCGCCGGAGCGGCCCCAGTGGGGAGCAGCGCGGCCGAGCTCCAGCTCCCCCGGGAGGGCTGGCGCGGGGCTGGGCACCGCAGCGCGCGGGAGGCGGGCAGGACTCGCGGCGGGCTGCTGGCAGAAGTTGTCCTCCACCGCCCAGACCCGGGCCCTGCCTGGCGCTGACGGGCGTCCAGAGCGGCCCGAGGTCGAGCCCCACCACCACCCGCCACACACACCTTTCTTTCTGCTGCCTTTGCCCTCCTCTCTGTTATCTCGCTTCCCCGTCCTCCTTAGTCTCCACATCCCCCCCAACCCCTGCCTTCCTTGGGAGTCATATTGGAGGCATAATTAGGGCAGAACCTGAAGCCTGAAGGGGGTGAGGGGCTCGAGTTTCCCCATACACCCCATTCCCGTGTGACTGGATCCTCAGCTTTGCTGAGGCGGGGGTTTCTGAGAGCTTCAGTGCAGAGAGCAGCCAGAGTTGAGGGGTTCAGGGGAAGGGGCTCTGGAGTGGAGAGGACCACAAGGTCCCTGGGGGATGTGGCTCCACCACTGGCTAAGTGGCCCCACCTTGCAGACAGAATCCTAGACATTTGTCAAAGGCTGAATCCTTGTTCCAGACTCCAGTCCCCAGGAAAGCCAAGGATTTGGGGTTGGGGGACCAGCATACTTATTTTTTAATATGTGTATTTACTTGCCCTGGTGATTCCCAGTAAGACTCAATCCATTCTCCCTGTTACAGCAAAATTCATTATGGGCCTGTTCCTTGCAAGAGATTCCCAGAGACAAAGCCTTGCCCTCAGGAAGCATATGGCTTAGCACAGAAGCCAGGTGCATTCAGGCACATGCACGCGCGCACACACACACACACACACACAGAGGATGAAGACTTATGGCTTAGCACAGAAGCCAGGTGTGTGCAGGCACACGTGCACACACACACACACACAGAACAAAGAGTGATAATATGGCAGACTGTGGTGCTAGCTGCCACTCAGATTCCAACAAATTGCCTGGGGAACAGAGAGACAGGAGAGAGTCCTTCCATCTTGGTGGGGGATCAGGGATGGCTTCATGGTAAAAGTCACACCAGAGCAAGGCCCTGAAGGATGGATCAGGTTTCAAGAGGCAGAGATAAGGTGCATATAGTAAGCCAGGGGATGGTCTGGCTACCGGGCTACTGGAAGACTTTGTCATCAGAGCAGCAAGAGGTAGAATCCAAAAGAGGAGAAGAGCAACCTGCAGATGTGGACTGCTAAATGCAGGCTGATCTTCTCCTCTTTGGGATTCTCTTATGAGAGGCCATACATGCCAGGATGAGCACCCGGTGGAGTGCTTCTAGTTGCCAGGCACTGTAGTTGCGTATACTGAGCAAACTACTTTACCTTTCTAAGCCTGTCTCCTCATCGATAAAGTGGATACATTAATAGAATCTTCAACGTGGGGTTGTTGCCAAGATAAATGAGTTAATATATGTAAAATGCTAAGAACGGTACCAGTTACTTATTATTATAAGTATTATTACTTATGCATTGATGCTGTGTCCAAGAAAGGCTTCTTGAGTTCCTGCTCTGCTATTGCCTCAGGCCTCTGAGTCAGGCCATGAACAGGAATAATGACTAAGAAACATAAAGCTCGTGTTGATTATTTCTTTTGAGACCGAGTTTTGCTCTTATTGCCCAGGTTGGAGTGCAGTGGTGCGATCTCAACTCACTGCAACCTCCGCCTCCCAGGTTCAGATGACTCTCCTGGCTCAGCCTCCCGAGTAGCTGGTGCTACAGGTGCCCTCCATCATGCCCTGCTAATTTTTGTATTTTTAGTAGAGATGGGGTTTTGCCATGTTGGCCGGGATGGTCTCAAACTCCTGACCTCAGGTGATCCGCCCCCGTCGGCCTCCCAAAGTGCTGGGATTACACTCGTGAACCACTGCGCCCGGCCTGATTCATTTATTTGTTCACTTATTGCCATGCCTGTCCTATCCAATATACCTGCCCTGACTATAAGAATAATAAAAATAAGTCTAACAATCTCCTTTTTTTTTTTTTTTTTTGAGACGGAGTCTCGCTCTGTCGCCCAGGCTGGAGTGCAGTGGCCGGATCTCAGCTCACTGCAAGCTCCGCCTCCCGGGTTCACGCCATTCTCCTGCCTCAGCCTCCCGAGTAGCTGGGACTACAGGCGCCCGCCACCTCCCCGGCTAGTTTTTCGTATTTTTTAGTAGAGACGGGGTTTCACCGTGTTAGCCAGGATGGTCTTGATCTCCTGACCTCGTGATCCGCCCGTCTCGGCCTCCCAAAGTGCTGGGATTACAGGCTTGAGCCACCGCGCCCGGCCACATTCTCCTTAAAACAAGAAAACATACATACTTAAAGAATTTTAACAAAACGTGGCTGTTAAGAACAGCACAAAGATATTTGTTGACTTGATAAATATTTTCAGTCCCAAACAGAAAAGAAACACTAGGAAAAGCTGAAACTGGGACAAGAGAATCCATCAGTGAGTGAGGGGTGGCAGACAATGCAAAACCCAGGCAAGCAGGTCGCAAGAAGTGTGGAGTCTGGTTCTTCTCCCAGCAACCTCCTCTGCTTAAGGGAAAGAGAGGCGGCAGAGGCCGGGGAACCTTGAGCAGACGAAAAGGGTGTGGGGAAGGTGAGATTTAGATACCCAAGGAAAGACTAGACTACAAAAGAGGTTTTCAAACTGCTGCTTAGCAGGCCAGGTGCTGCGGCTCACACCTGTAATCCCAGCACTTTGGGAGGCTGAGGCAGGTGGATCACCTGAGGTCAGGAGTTCAAGACCAGCCTGGCCAACATGGCGAAAACCCGTCTCTACTAAAAATACAAAAAATAGCTGGGTGTGTTGGTGGGTGCCTGTAATTCCAGCTACTCGGGAGGCCGAGGCAGGAGAACTGCTTGAACCCAGGAGGCGGAGGTTGCAGTGAGCCAAGACTGAACCACTGCACTCTAGCCTGGGTGACAGAGGAGATTCCGTCTCAAAATAAAACAAACAAACACAAAACAAAACAAAACTGAAGCGGGGGAGAGAACTGCAGCTTCCCACTTGCCAAGTCGGTGGTAACTGGGTAGGAAAGTGAGTACCCAGAAGCTCCAAAGAGACAAGCAGGAAGAGAGAGCATTTTCAGGGATCAGGAGCCCAGACCTTAGGGAGTCCAAACTGTGCCAGGGTCAGAAGGTTCCTGAGCCTGACACTTTACCCGTGATTGGGGACCTGAGCATATAAGCCTTCTCCACCAACTTCCCCAAAGGGAAAAGTATTTGTAACTTTCAGACACATCAGAGACATGTTAAAAGTACTTGGAATTAACCCTATAAATTGTGAATCTTGTGTTAGGGTCTTTTTAATATTTTTGGTAACAATTTTTTTAAATGAATATTTTTTCATCAAGCTAGAAAGGCCAGGCACAGTGGCCCATGCCTGTAATCCCAGCACTTTGGGAGTCTGAGGCTAATGGATCACTTGAGGTCCGGAGTTCGAGACCAGCCTGGCCAACATGGCAAAACCCCATCTCTACTAAAAATATAAAAATTAGGCCGGGTGCAGTGGCTCAAGCCTGTAATCCCAGCACTTTGGGAGGCCGAGGCAGGCAGATCATGAGGTCAGGAGATCGAGAACATCCTAGCTAACATGGTGAAACCCCGTCTCTACTAAAAATACAAAAAATTAGCAGGGCATGGTGGCGGGCGCCTGTAGTTCAGCTACTCGGGAGGCTGAGGCAGGCGAATGGCATGAGCCCAGGAGGTGGAGCTTGCAGTGAGCCGAGATCGCGCCATTGCACTCCAACCTGGGCGACAGAGCGAGGCTACGTCTCAAAAAAAAAATATATATATATATATATACAAAAATTAGCCAGGCATGGTGGTGGGCGCCTGTAATCCCAGCTACTTGGGAGGCTGAGGCAGGAGAATCACTTGAATCAGGGAGGTGGAGGTTGCGGTGAGCCAAGATTGTGTCATTGCACTCCAGCCTGGGCAACAAGAGCAAAACTCCATCTTGAAAAAAAAAAAAAAAAGGAGGGGGACAAGGGGAAGGAAAAATTAACAGGAAAAAGAACTCAGAGAAGCAGAAGAAGGAGGGGAGCAGAAACAAGGCAGGCTCTGAGGTGCTCAGGACAGCAGACAGAGGAGTGTGACTCTCTTCCCCAAGCGTGTTAACTCAGGAGGCTAGACATCTAGTACTGTGTTGGGGGGAAAGATGGAACTGAGAGCTCCAGCCCTTCAGCTACTGTTACTGACCTGGGCCAAGTCCTCAGGCATGAGCTTCTGAAGCCCAGATGTTCCAGGACTGCATTGATGATGGGAAAATCGGATGTTTTCCTGGCTTGGGCCTTCTGAAGTAGTGCCTGCAACTCCCCAGCTAGACAGAGAGATTTTTGTTGTCACTGGTTCCCTTCCCCACTCTATCTCCCATCCTCCCCCAAACAAACTAAACAATCATGTCTAAGAGAGAATATTTGCCAAGATCGTTTGTGACCCAAATTTCCGCCCTGAGAAAAGCAGCCTGCCTAGTTGGAAGCAAATCCTCAAGTCGTTCTGGGAAAGCACAGAAACAGCTGGTTGGCTCAGCCTCTCACCGGTGGCCAGGGTCCAGTCTCCAGAGCTGTGTGGGAAGGGCTTTTACTCTTCAGAAACATTTGCATTTCAGTGGCTGGGAACAGACATTTTCTCTTTCTCTCTTTATCCTAAGCACAGGCCCACACACCCACCTTCATCCTACAGGTGTGCGCACAGCAGACATAGCATCGAGAGAATCGAGAAACACAGGTACTCCTTGAGACACACACGCAGGCTCAGGCACACACACAGATACGCAAGCACACAAACCCCGACAAAGACTCACAGTTGCATAGACACGCAGCTCACCTGTTTCTCCTGAGTTATGCACCAGTGTATTATTATGTTTTATTCTATCTTTTTTTTTTTTTTTTTTTTTGAGACAGGATCTCACTCTGTCAGCCAAGCTGGAATGCAGTGGTGCAGTCATGGCTCACTGGAGCCTCAACCTTCTGGGCTCAAGCAATCCTCCCACCTCAGCCTCCCGAGTAGCTGGGACCACAGGCACACGCCACCCCGCCCAGATAATTTTTGTATCTTTAGTAGAGACAGGGTTTCACCGTGTTGTCCAGGCTGGTCTCAGACTGCTGGGCACAAAGAAGATCTGCCCACCTCTGCCTCCCAAAGTTCTAGGATTATAGGCATGAGCCCCTGAGCCTGGCTGCACCAGTATACTGGCCTGCCTACGAGACATCTAGTTCTCCTTGTCTGAGGTCTTTTGGGCATATCACACCTAACACATGACAACTTGATCTTACTTTGTGTAAATCTGCTTCTCCACCAGTCTACCCCATCCCCACAAATTCACTCACTCTAAAGATATTTACTGAATACTTCCTGTTTGCCACATACTGTGCTAGGTACTAAGAACAGGAGGAACCAAAGCAATGTCCTTCATCTCAGTTGCTAACAATCTGGCAGGGGAAACAGACAAGAAACAAAAATTAGGGGCTGGGTGCAGGAGCTCATGCCTGTAATCCCAGTACTTTGGGAGACTGAGGTGGGTGGATCACGAGGTCAGGAGTTCGAGACCAGCCTGGCCAACACGGTGAAACCCCGTCTCTACTAAAAACACAAAAATTAGCCAGGTGTGGTGGCGTATGCCTGCAGTCCCAGCTACTCGGGAGGCTGAGACAGGAGATTGACTTGAACCCGGGAAGCGGAGGTTGCGGTGAGCCGAGATCGTACCATTGCACTCAAGCCTGGGCAACAGAGCCAGACTCCATCTCAAAAAAATAAAAATAAATAAATAAATAAAAATAAAAATTTAATATATTCATGTGGTAATACATTCATGGAAGAAGAAATCATGCAGATTAGGGGAATGGAGGGTAACAAAAGATTCTACTTTAAATTGGGTGATGAGAGAAATCCCTGATGAGCTGACATTTGGAGAGTCCTGAATGAAGGAGGGGACTAGGCCCTGAGGAGGTCTTGGTGAAGGGCAATCCTAGCAGAGGGGACAGCATATACAAAGTCCCCAAGGCAAGCGTGTGCTGGGCACATTCAGGAAGCAGCAAGGAGGTCGGAGTGGCTGGGGTGGAACCAGCAGGATGAGGACAGAGGGAGCCAGGGCAGACTGTGCAAGGCTCAGAAGAACTTTGAGTTTGTTCTGAAGTGTGATGGAAAGCCACACAGAGGGTTTTGAGTGGGGTATGGGGAGACATGATCAGACTTATATTTGTTTTTGTTTTTGTTTTGAGACGGAGTCTCACTCTGTCGCCCAAGTTGGAGTGCAGCGGTGCAATCACGGCTCACTGCAACTTCTGTCTCCTGGGTTCAAGAGATTCTCCTGCCTCAGCCTTCCAAGTAGCTGGGACTACAGGCATGCGCCACTATGCCTGGCTAAGTTTTGTATTTTTCTTTTTTTTTTTTTTGAGACAGAGTCTTGCTCTGTCGCCCAGGCTGGAGCACAGTGGTGCCATCTCAGCTCACTGCAAGCTCCGCCTCCTGGGTTCATGCCATTCTACTGCCCAGCTAATTTTTGTATTTTCAGTAGAGACAGTATTTCAGCATGTTGGCCAGGCTGGTCTCGATCTCTTGACCTCAAGTGATCAGCCTGCCTCGGCCTCCCAAAGTGCTGAGATTACAGGCATAAACCACTTGCCCAGCCTCAGGGTTTTTCCTAATTAGGTCAGGCCCACCCAGAATAATCTCCATTTTGATTAAATCAAAGTCAACTGATTGGAGGCCTTACTTACATCTGCAGAATCCCTTCACCTTTGTGTATAGCCTAATCACAGGGGTGAGATCTGTCGTACGCACAGGCCCACCCACACTCAAGCAGAGCACCTGCATACCAGAGCCTGGGAATCTTGGGGACCGTCTTAGAACTCTGCCTGTCACAAGGCATCAGCCTAAAACTTCCTCAAAGAGAACTTTCCTCACCTCAAACCTAAAGTAGGTTCCCCTCTTTATTCTTTCACATTACCTTGTAGGTCTCTTTGATGGCCCTTATCACAGATTGTTTTTTTTTTTTTTTTTTGAGACAGAGTCTTGCTCTATCCCCCAAGCTGGAGTGCAGTGGCATGACCTCTGCTCACTGCAATCTCCCCCTCCAGGGTTCAAGCCATTCTCCTGCCTCAGCCTCCTGAGTAGCTGGGACTACAGGCGTGCATCACCACAACCAACTAATTTTTGTGTTTTCAGTAGAGACGGGGGTTTCACCATGTTAGTCAGGCTGGTCTCGAACTCCTGACCTCGTGATCCACCCGGCTCGGCCTCCCAAAGTGCTGGGATTACAGGCGTGAGCCACCACGCCCCTCCTACATTTCTCTATTTTATCTATCTATCCATCTATCTGTCTGTCTATCTATCTATCTATCTATCTATCTATCTATCATCTGTCTATCTATCCTTCTATTTGAGATGAGTCTTGCTCTGTAGCCTAGGCCGGAGTGCAGTAGCGTGATCTCGGCTCACTGCAAGCTCCGCCTCCCAGGTTCACGCCATTCTCCTGCCTCAGCCTCCGGAATTACTGGGACTACAGGCACCCACCACCACGCGCAGCTAATTTTTTGTATTTTTAGTAGAGACAGGGTTTCATCGTGTTGGCCAGGATGGCCTCGATCTCTTACCTCGTGATCCACCCACCTTGACCTCCCAAAGTGCTGGGATTACAGGCGTGAACCACCTCGCCCAGACTTATTTATTTTTATTTTTCTTTTTTTGGGATGGAGTCTCGCTCTGTTGCCAGGCTGGAGTGCAGTGGCACAATCTCCGCTCACTGCAACCTCTGACTCCCTAGTTCAAACCATTCTCCTGCCTCAGCCTCCCGAGTAGCTGGGACTACAGGCACGCACCACCACACCCAGCTAATTTTTGTTATTTTTAGTACAAACGGGGTTTCAGCATGTTGGCCAGGATGATCTCGATCTCCTGACCTCGTGATCCACCCACCTTGACCTCCCAAAGTGCTGGGATTACATGTGTGAGCAACTGCACCTGGCCTGAATATTTATTTTAGACAGAGTCTCACTGTGTTGCCCAGGCTGGAGTGCAGTGGTTTGATCTCAGTTCATTGCAACCTCTGCACCCTGGGTTCAAGCGATTCTGCCGTGTCAGCCTCCCGAGTAGCTGGGACTTCAGGTGCACACCACCATGCCTGGCTGATTTTTGTATTTTTAGTAGAGATGGGGTTTCACCATATTGGTCAGCCTGGTCTCCTGACCTCAGGTGATCCACCCGCCTTGGCCTCCCAAAGTGCTGGGATTACAGGCGTGAGCCACTGTGCCAGACCTTACAGTTCTTATCTCATTTAATCCTTACAGCTATCCTAGGACGGCAGGATTTGCAGCCCCATCTTACAGGGGGAAGGAAAATGGCTCAGAGAGGTTAATTTTCATGCCAAAATCACACAGCAGGTAATTGAAAGAACCACAACTCAGCTGGGTCCAGTGGCTCATGCCTGTAATCCCAGCACTTTGGGAGACCAAGGTGGGAGGATTGCTTGAGGCCCGGAGGTGGACACCAGCCTGGGCAATAAAGTGAGACCCTGTCTCTACAAAAAATTTTAAAAATTAGCCAGGCATGGTGGCGGTCACTTGTAGTCTTTAGCTACTTGGGAGGATGAGGTGGAAGGATTGCTTAAGCCAGGAGTCTGAGGTTGCAGTGAGCTATGATCGCCCCACTGCACTCCGGCCTGGGTGACAGATTCAAACCTAGGTCTGTTCCCAGTGTAAACATCGGTGTAAGTATTGGGAACCTTCTCTGGATTCGAAAGACTTGGTTGGAGAATTAACTCTGTCACCACTTACTGAGCACGTGAAGTGGCACAAGAGCCTTTTTCTGTGAACTGGGGTGGTAATACCTGCTGAAGTGTGGTTGGCAGAAGTAAGATCATGTGTATGTTTCCTGAACATGGCAGATGGTCAGCACATGGAGCCAGCGATCCCCACGGGCCAAAGGGCCACTCCTTGCTGAAATGAAAGGCCTATTTGGATGGCCGGGCGCGGTGGCTCACGCCTGTAATCCCAGCACTTCGGGAGGCCAAGGCAGGCAGATCACAAGGTCAGGAGATCGAGACCATCCTGCATAACATGGTGAAACCTTGTCTGTACTAAAAATACAAAAAATTAGCCGGGTGTGGTGGCGGGCGCCTGTAGTCCCAGCTACTCGGGAGGCTGAGGCAGGAGAATGGCATGAACCCAGGAGGCGGAGCTTGCAGTGAGCTGAGATCTCACCACTGCACTCCAGCCTGGGCAACAGAGTGAGACTCCGTCTCAAAAAAAAAAAAGTTAGAAAGGCGGCCAGGTGCAGTGGCTCACACTTGTAATCCCAGCACTTTGGGAGGCTGAGGCGGGCAGATCACGAAGTCAGGAGATCGAGACCATCCTGGCTAACATGGTGAAACACAGTCTCTACTAAAAATACAAAAAAAAAAAAAAAAAATTAGCCAGGCTTGGTGGCAGGCACCCTATAGTCCCAGCTAGTCAGGAGGCTGAGGCAGGAGAATGGCGTGAACCCGGGAGGTGGAGCTTGCAGTGAGCTGAGATCCTGCCACTGCACTTCAGCCTGAGCGACAGAGTGAGACTCCGTCTCAAAAAAAAAAAAAGGGCCTATTTAGTTGGATTAGAGGGTCAGGGGAATACCAGAGAAAGGGGTCCAGAGAAAGGAGTGTCCCGGGGATGGGAGTTCCCAGGGGGGACCTGCTCAGTGTGACCCCACAAATGAAAATACAGATTTTCCGAGTCTTACATGGAATCTAGTCTGGAGGGGACCATTTGGTGAACAGAATCATTCATCTTACTGGCCTGTCTCTCCCACTGCCGAGGACATTTCCGGGGCAGGTGAAGGCAGGTTCCTCAAAACCTTAGGGAGTCCTTGGCTGAGAAACCGGGAGCTCTGAGTCCTGGGCTCCAGTGTTTGCTGTCTGCCTCTGCTTGTCCAAGATGCTGATTATGACACAAGAGATTCATCGGGAAGGGGGCGGAGCCAGAAGAACCAGAGCTGGAAAGCCAGGCCATCATTAGCGTTCAGGGATGCGTGCCTCTCATCCGTCACTGCAACTCAAGGTTCCACCATGGGAGTGCCTGCATGGGTCTCTTTTCCCCCTCTCCTATTCCTCTTTTTTATTGTATTTATTTATTTATATTTATTTATTTATTTATTTTTTGAGACAGAGTCTTGCTCTGTTGCCCAGGCTGCAGTACAGTGGTGCAATCTTGACTCACTGCAGCCTCCACCTCCCGGGTTCAAGCAATCCTTGTGCCTCAGCCTCCCGAGTAGCTGAGATTACAGGGACCTGTGCCACCACGCCCAGCTAATTTTTGTATTTTTAGTAGAGACGGGGTTTCACCATGTCAGTCAGGCTGGTCTCGAACTCCTGACCTCAAGCAATCTGCCCACCTTGGCCTCCAAAAGGGCTGGGATTACAGGCATGAACCACCGAGTCTGGCCTATTTATATATTTTTAGAGATGATATCTCACTTTGTTGCCCAGGCTGGTCTCAAACTCCCGGACTCAAGCCGTCTTCCCACCTCAGCTTCTCAAAGTGCTCGGATTACAGGCGTGAGCCACCACGCCCAGCCTCCTCCCATTTCTCTTTTTTTTTTCTCAGGCAGAGTCTCGCCATGTCACTCAGGCTAGAATCCAGTGGCACAACCTTGGCTCACTGTATCCTCCGCCTCCCGGGTTCAAATGACTCTCCTGCCTCAGCCTCCCGAGTAACTGGGATTACAGGGGTGCGCCACCAGGCCTGGCTAATTTTTGTATTTTTAATAGAGATGGCGTTTGACCATGTTGGGCAGGCTGGTCTCCAACTCCTGACCTCAAGTGATCTCTCCGCCTTGGCCTCCCAGAGTGCTGGGATTACATGAGTAAGCCAACACGCCCAGCCTGTTTCTCTTTTATTTACTTATGTATTTATTTAGAGACAGAGTCTTACCTCGCCCAGGCTGAAGTGCAGTGGCATGATCTCAGCTCACTGCAACCTCCGCCTCCTGGGTTCAAGCCATTCTCCTGCCTCAGTGAGTAGCAGCTGGGATTACAAGTACGTGCCACCATGCCTGGCTAACTTTTGTATTTGGAGTAGAGACAGGGTTTCACCATGTTGGCCAGGCTGGTCTCAAACTCCTGACCTCAGGTGATCCACCCACCTCAGCCTCCCAAAGTGCTGGGATTACAGGTATGAGTCACCACGCTGGCGCCTTTTTTTTTTTTTTTTTTTTGAGATGGAATCTTGCTCTGTAGCCCAGGCTGGAGTGCAGTGGCATGATCTCAGCTCACTGCAACCTCCGCCTCCCCGTCCCAATTCAAGCAATTCTCCTGCCTCAGTCTCCCAAGTAGCTGGAATTACAGGCATGTGCCACCATACTCAGCTAATTTTTGTCTTTTTAGTAGAAATGGGGTTTCACCATGTTGGCCAGGCTGGTCTTGAACTCCTGACCTTATGATCCACCTGCCTTGGGCTCCCAAAGTGCTGGGATTACAGGTGTGAGCCACTATGCCAGGCCCACCTTTCTCTTTCACAAAGGGACTCCACCACCTGCCTTCAGCCCAGAGTCAGTTTTAGTGAAACATTCACCAGGTCTTCCTCCACTGCCACTTGGAGGAGCCCGGAGCCCTGGACTGTGGTTAAGTTGAAGTGGAGTTGAACTAAAGGAGAATAATATTCAGAACAGCCATGTAGCCCTTGGGCTGAGATACTGTGGGACATCAGAGCTGGAAGAGACTCTAGGGTTCACTCACTCCACATCTCCCTCATTTTACCCCTGAGAAAACTGAGAGCCCACAGAGTGCGAGGGCTCACCCACGTCACACTGCTGGAGGGGAAGAGCAGGCTAGAACCCAGGTTCTGTCTCTCTACTGACTTTGCCACTCCATTTGTTTTCCTGTTTGAGAAGCAAGAGGCTAAAGTTATATGGGCCTGGGTGCAGTAGCTCACGCCTGTCATCCCAGCACTCTGTGAGGCCGAGGCGGGTGGATCGCCTGAGGTCAGGAGTTCAAGACCTGCCTGGCCAACATGGTGAAACTCCGTCTCTACTAAAAATACAAAATTTAACTAGGCATTGTGGCAGGCACCTGTAGTCCCAGGTACTCAGGAGGCCGAGAAAGGAGAATTGCTTGAACCCGGGAGGTGGAGCTTGCAGTGAGCCGAGATCGTGCCACTGCGCTCCAACCTGTGTGACAGGAGCAAGACTCCATCTCAAAAAAACAGTTACATGGGAGCAGGAGAAGGAAGCCATCGCCCTCTGGTTCTCCAACTGTTAAATGGGAATAATGATGCTTTCCTGCCAACTCCCCTGCTTTTTCATGAAGCCTGAATGAGGGAAGAGTGGGGAGGTGACAGCAGTGGCAGAATCATCTTCCTGGTGGCAACAGGACCCAGCGCGGAGGAGACGGTGAAATTGCTGAGGGCGGGCAGCACAGATGGGCTCAGAAGAGGTGGGTTCACCTTGTTGTCCTCCCTAGGTGGGGCCCAGGCCTGGGTTGCCATGGATACCGTGTCCCTGGAGCATCAGATCCAGAGCGTGCAGCGCCACATCAGCTTCCTGAAAAAGGAGCAGATGGCCCTGCTGCGAGACCTGCACCTGGAGATCCTGAGGCTGCAGAAACGCTGTTCAGGTGAGGCCGAGAGAGGCGGCCGGACGGGTGAGGAGGGGCTGCTGTCATCATCACAGCCACGGTCTCTGGGCTGTGCCCACCAGCAGCCCCCATGAGCCTCACACGGCACCAATTCCGCTGCCTCTTTTTCTGAATAAGGAAACTGGGACTTGGGGAGGTGAGATGGACAGAGAAGTTGGAAAAGTTCTAGAAACACCTGAGAGTTCCAGGGCAAAGAGCTCTGGTTAGGGCCTGGCGCGGTGGCTCATGCCTGTAATCCCAGCACTCTGGGAGGCCGAGGCGGGCGGATCACGAGGTCAGGAGATCAAGACCATCCTGGACAACATGGTGAAATCCCATCTCTACTAAAATACAAAAAATTAACCGGGTATGGTGGCGGGTGCCTGTAGTCCCAGCTACTCAGAAGGCTGAGGCAGAGGAATCGCTTGAAGCCAGGAGGCAGAGGTTGCAGTGAGCTGAGATCATGCCACTGCACTCCAGCCTGGGCGACAGAGCAAGACTGGTTAGGTAGTGGAGGACTCCTAGGAACCAATTCCCAGAGGTTCCCACCCTTTCCAAGTCACTGTTCACCAAGCAATTCCCAGCCCTTGGTCTAGCTAGGGAGACAAACAGGTCAACTAGTGATATTAAGGTAGAGCAGAAATCAAGCAGGAGCTCCTGGGGAGGAGCATGTCCAGCTTGAGGAGCAGGTGCTGAAGGAGGAGGGCCAGCGTCCGAGGCTCCCCAGAGGAGAAATGCTTCAACTCCCTGGAGGCTGCAAAGCATGTGGACATGCCCAGATATCACATAGGAAAGAAAGCGTTCCAGATGAAGGGAAGAGCACGGCAGAAGCTCGGAAGCCAAAAGCTCACGGAAGGTTCTAGTTGATAAAGCAGCACTTAAAGGAGACTGATAAGAAATCCAACTGGAGGCTGGGCGTGGTGGCTCACACCTATAATCCCAGCACTTTGGGAGGCGGAGGTGGGTGGATCACCTGAGGTCAGAAGTTTGAGACCAGCCTGGCCAACATGGAGAAACACTGTCTCTACTAAAAATACAAAAATTAGCCCAGCGTGGTGGCGCATGCCTGTAATCCCAGTTACTAAGGAGGCTGAGAATTGTTTGAACCCAGGAGGCGGAGGTTGCAGTGAGCCAAGATTGCGCCACTGCACTCCAGCCTGGGCAACAGAGCAAGACTCCATCTCAAAAAAAAGAAAAAGAAAGAAAAGAAATCCAGCTGGAGCCAAAGTGTGGAAGACCTTGACAAACATCATGACCACCAAGGAGTCCTCCTGGGTAGTGGGGAGCCACAGAAAGTTTTTGAGCAGCTGAGTGCTGCCTGATCAGCATTATCCTGCATTAAGAAACTCAGTCTGGGCCGGGTGTGGTGGCTGATGCCTGTAATCCCAGCACTTTGGGAGGCTGAGGCGGGCGGATCACCTGAGGTCAGGAGTTCAAGATCAGCCTAGCCAACATGGCAAAACCCCGTCTCTACTAAAAATACAAAAAATTAGCCAGGCGTAGGGGTGCACGCCTGTAATCCCAGCTACTCAGAAGGCTGAGGCAGGAGACTTGCTTGAACCCAGGAGGTAGAGGTTGCAGTGAGCCGAGATCATGCCATTGCACTGCAGCCTGGGCTACAAAGTGAGACTCCGTCTAAAACAAAAACAGAAAGGAAACTCAGTCTGGCAGTTGTATGGAAGCTGAACTGGTGGGAGAGGGAGGTAGGGAGACCAGCAGAGGTGATGAATATTCCAGGGGACGGATGAAGAGGGGTAGAATGGGGGCGACCCGTGGGAGGTAGGGTGAAGGAAAGGACTTGCCTGCTGAAAGGATTTGTGAGCAGAGCAGAGGGAGGCACCAAGGATGAAGTGAAATCCCAGGCCTGGCCTCTGCTGTTGGACTTGGGGCCTCAGCTGCCTGGGCCCCCCAGAGGCTTGGCTCTGGTCCGAGTGCTCACTGAGGCCACGTCTCCACATGCACACTTTGGAGCCAGTGACTCACAGACCGTCTCAGCTGGGAGAGCCTGGCCTCTTCGTGGTACCTATTTAGGTAAACCAAGGCCCAGAGAAAGAGTCACACAATATGTCAGTGGTGGAGGGAAGATGACAACCCAGAGCTCCAGACTCGCAGCCCTACGTGCCTCTGCAGCTTTCTGGACATTCTCTCCCCAAGATGCTCAGACTTCAACTTCCCTTCCAGCACCTGCTCCTGGGAGCTCCCCACTGCCCAGGGAAACTTTTGAGTCCCAAACGATCTGAGTGGTTCACCTGACTTCCTACACTGTGACATGAGAAGCTAATAGTCCTGCCGGGTGCAGTGGCTCACACCTGTAATCTCAGCACTTTGGGAGGCTGAGGCGGGCGGATCACCTGAGGTCAGGAGTTCAAGACCAGCCTGACCAACATGGAGAAACCCTGTCTCTACTAAAAATACAAAATTAGCCAGGCGTGGTGGCGCATGCCTGGAATCCCAGCTACTTGGGAGGCTGAGGCAGGAGAATCGCTTGAATCTGGGAGGAGGCGGAGGATGTGGTGAGCCGAGATCGCGCCATTGTGCTCCACCCTGGGCAACAAGAGTGAAACTCTGTCTCAAAAAAAAAAAAAAAAAAAAGACGAAGACGCCAGTGGTCCTGACTCAGCCATCGCAGCTTCCAAAGGCTCCACAGACAGGGTCAGCCACACATTCTCATCTCCCCTGAAGACTGGATGGGAGCAGAGGCCAGCGTCGGGGACAAGAACGGCCCAAGTATCTCACCCCTGCCTGATGCCACCTTTTCACTGCAATAACAAAATTAGAAGAGGAAACCGTAAGACGCCATAGCAACTCCTCTCGTTTCTTTCTCTTTTACCCAATTCTGAGAACTTGTGGTCCCTCCTTTTAGGACACAGGCCAGATACATGGAGGAGGCAGGAACAGAGTGCCCTCACCCACGCCACCCTTCTCAGATGGGTATGGGCCTGAAACCTCTTGGTTTTTTTTTTTTATTGCTATTATTTTTCATTTTTGAGACAGAGTCTTGCTCTGTCGCCCAGGCTGGAGTATAGTGGCGCGATCTCAGCTCACTGCAACCTCTGCCTCCTGGGTTCAAGCGATTCTCCTGCCTCAGCCTCCCAAGTAGCTGGGATTACAGGTGCCCGCCACCATGACTGGCTAATTGTTGTATTTTTATTAGAGGTGGGGTTTCACCATGTTGGCCAGGCTGGTCTTGAACTTCTGACCTCAGATGATCTGCCCACCTTGGCCTCCCAAAGTGCTGGGATTACAGGCGTGAGCCACCGCGCCCGGCCACCTCTTGGTTATTGATTAAGGAGATAAAAATAACTGGCCCAGGCCACAGCAGCCACTCTTGAGGCTGAAATGACTGAATAAGGCCTTTCCCCCAAGAAGGAGGTGACGAGAATGGAGAAGATAAGGGGAAAGAGATTAAAGAGGGACCCAGGGCTGGGAGGGGGTTGGGAGAGGGGAGAGGCTAGTGTAGGAGCCTAAGGGACAGGCTGCCCAGGGAGCTGGCTGAGGATGGGTGAGGACTCAGAATGAAGGGCTTGAGAGGTGGGTGTGTTCTGGGGTGGCGAAGCAGCCTGATTGATGACAAGAACTACTCACAGGCGTTCAGCACCAACTCAGCCCTTGGCCAAGCCTACTGTTTATTTTTTCTCATTTAATCCTTGGACAGTCCCTTGGAGAAGAAGTGCTATTGTGCCCCCATTCTCTAGATGAGAAAACTGAGGCTCAGAGAAGTGCCGTTACTGGCCCAAGGTCACACAGCATATCTGACCTCACGCCATGCTCACGTGTAGCCCAGCTGAGATTTTTATCACCCTACCCCCAAGTCCTGTGTTTAAAGGCTGAAGAGAAACCACCCACAGGGAGTTAATGGCACAGCCAAGGTATCTCCGCTCCCAAATCGCTGAAATTAGGCCAAGGTCCCTGGGCTACATCACAAGGCCCTGGAGGAGAGGCCAAGTTGGTCCCAGGAAGCCCTGGAGGTAGAGGCATCAGAGTCCTCACAGGGGCCCCAGGGAACAGGTTCAGACTCTGGTCACAGCAGAAGGCTCAGGCACCCTGAGCTGCCTGTCTCCTAGCAACAACCGGCCTCCCCAGAGAAGGCACCTCTGGCAAAGCCCTGGGTCTCTGGCAGAGCCGGTGAGGGCAGTGAGGAGGAGGGGCAGAGGGGTCACAAGGCCCCTGAAGGCGCTTCTGGGTGGTAGTCCCAGAGATGCGCCGCCTTCCTCCCCCGACCCCCGGTTCACACCTCCTCCCCGTGGGCACCAGACTGTGTCCCTGCGGGTGTACACAGGTGCCCCTGAGTCAGTCTGCATCACAGGCAGCTGCGGCTTCTGGCTTCCTTCTGCCCTTGTACCAGTTCTTGAGCCCTGGTGGAGTCGGGGGAGTGGGGGTGGGGCTGGAAAAATTATCAAACTCACCTGAGCTGAGAAGTGGAGTTTGGGGGGCACTAAGGAATGGAGACTGGGGGGACAGGCAGGCAGAGTGGTGATGGCTGGGCTGCAGCACCCAGGAGGAAACGGCTCCTGCACCAGTACCCTTGAGTGGCTCCTAGCCTGCCCGCCCCATCCCCTCAATGCCAATCCAGGCCCCCATCACTAGACGGCACTGTCCTCCTCGAAGCCCCTCCCTGCCGTGGGGAATATGATGGAACTGGGGCTTGGGAAGGGGCAGCGCTGATGTTCAGATAATAACACAGGCTCGGCCGGGCGCGGTGGCTCAAGCCTGTAATCCCAGCACTTTGGGAGGCCGAGACGGGCGGATCATGAGGTCAGGAGATCGAGACCATCCTGGCTAACACGGTGAAACCCCGTCTCTACTAAAAAATACAAAAACTAGCCGGGCGAGGTGGCGGGCGCCTGTAGTCCCAGCTACTCGGGAGGCTGAGGCAGGAGAATGGCGTAAACCCGCGAGGCGGAGCTTGCAGTGAGCTGAGATCTGGCCACTGCACTCCAGTCCGGGCGACAGAGCGAGACTCCGCCTCAAAAAAAAAAAAAAAAAAATAACACAGGCTCGACGGTACTGGCTATCAAAATAGCGAAAAGCAAGTGTCCAGATGGGTAAGTAGCCACTGCCCTGAGCCTGCCTCCGGTGCCAAGCAGTTCTGGACACTCCAGCAGCCATCAGCTAAACACGAAAGGGTCAAAGCCCTGCACAGCAAGGGTCCTCCAGAACTGCTCTGATTGGCTGGCATATCACTCCAGGAAGGGCAGATAGTCCCCCAGCCCCGAAACAAGCCAGGCTCTTCAGTCCCATGAGGGGTGAACTAAACTCCAAACCCAGGCTTAAAGCTTGAGCTGGGAAGATTTCTGAGCTTGGAGTCAAGCTGGCCAGGTTCAGGATATGCCCTGGACACATCTCTTCATCTCTTCCCCTGGCAAGGTTGTGGTAAAATAGTACGGGAGTGGCTTCTAAAGATTCTTATTGCCACTTTTACTGAGCTGTTATTCCATGATTTCTCTCACTCTCACACACACACACACACACACACACACACACACACACACACAAACTGCCTTTTCTTTTCTTTCCCCCCAGAACTGACTCATGACCTGGAAATGAGAGAGGCCCAATCTCACCAGCAAGGTAAGAGAAGGACCACTGGTGGGGAAGTGGCGTGGGACCCAACACTAGAGTTTTTCCCAGCCCTTAGTAGGACCCAAGCCTTCTCTGTCCCCAGCCTAGACTTGGGGACAGTCACTCCTTGGCTGGTGAGCAGAGTACAGGATGTCAGCCACACCTGCCCAGTGGATGACACTGTGAAATGCCTTGTGCAGTGAACAACCTGCACCACCTCAGTTGGATGACCTGGTGCAGTGAACAGCCTGCACCACCACACATAGTACCCTCTATCCATGTCTCTGTCCAAAGTGAGAAAAGAAAAGCAGGAAGGAGATGGTAATGTGGCTTTACTTCCCCTTAGCCTGCTTAATTCCTTGCTGTGACCCACCTCCCCAGTCCTTCCCATCCTTGCACAAGTGATCACATGGTCAGTGTCAAGATTCACTGAACTGTGGCCAGGCGCGGTGGCTCACGCCTGTCATTCCAGCACTTTGGGAGGCGGAGGCGGGCGGATTATGAGGTCAGGAGATCAAGACCATCCTGGCTAACATGGTGAAACCCTGTCTCTACTAAAAAAACTAGCTGGGCATGGTGGCGGGCGCCGGTAGTCCCAGCTACTCGGGAGGCTGAGGCAGGAGAATGGCATGAACCCAGGAGGCGGAGCTTGCAGTGAGCTGAGATCCAGCCACTGCACTCCAGCCTGGGCAACAGAGCAAGACTCCGTCTCAAAAAAAAAAAAAAAAAAAAGATTCACTGAACTGAGTGATCACAGGCCAAGTGTCAAGATACATGACAGGATGGGCTCCTTGACTTCAAGGAACTTGGTCTATATGAGAAAGGAAACACCCACATTAGTAAATCCTGCATTTTACAAAAGCGTGGCTTCTTGCTGTTGTAGAAATTCCACTAAAATATTTGTTTACAGAATATTACTTCACCCATAAAATGGCGGTGGGGGGGGGGGCTGGGGGACTTCAATGGGTGTAGACTTTTAATTTTGCATGATTAAAAAGTTCTAAAGATCTGTTGCACACCAACATGAATAGACTTAACAGTACTGAACGGTACTCCTACAAATGGTTAAGATGCTAAATTTTGTCATGTTTTTGCCCCACAATTAATTCTTTAAATTGCATTGTTGAGATCTTTATCATCAGATTATAAGACCTCAGAACTAGAACTGAGTGTTACCCATTGTCTCTGAAGTACAAGACGCGTTACCTGACTTGGAGGGACAGAGTAATTTTTTTTTGGCTGGATTGCAGTGGGATGATCTTGGCTCACTGCAACCTCCACCTCCTGGGTTCAAGTGATTCTCCTGCTGCAGCCTCCCAAGTAGCTGAGACTACAGGTGCACACCACTACCCACCGTCTAATTTTTTGTATTTTTTAGTAGAGATGGGGTTTCACTATGTTGGCCAGGCTGGTCTCAAACTCCTGACCTCAGGTGATCCACCCACCTCAGCCTCACAAAGTGCTGGAATTACAGGTGTGAGCCACCGAGCTGAGCCAGGACACAGTATTTAATTAAAAATGAATCACAAAGCCAGGTGTGGTAGCTCACGCCTGTAATCCCAAGACTTTAGGAGACCAAAGTAGGACATAATCACTTGAGCCCAAGAGTTCAAGACCAGCCTGGACAAAATAGTGAGACTGTCTCTACCATTTTAAAAAAATATTTTAAAAGGCCAGGTGCGATGGCTCACTCCTGTAATCCCAGCACTTTGGGAGGCCAAGGCGGGCAGATCATGAGGTCAGGAGATCGAGACCATCCCAGCTAACATCGTGAAATCCCGTCTCTACTAAAAAATACACAAAACTAGCCAAGTGTGGTGGTGGGAGCCTGTAGTCCCAGCTGCTCGGGAGGCTGAGGCAGGAGAATGGCGTGAACCTGGGAGGTGGAGCTTGCAGTGAGCCGAGATGGCACCACTGCACTCCAGCCTGGGCGACAGAGCGAGACTCCGTCTAAAAAAAAACAAAAAACAAAAATTTTAAAAATGTTAAAAGGAATCATAAAAATATTCTTTCTTGGCCAGAAGAGTTCTTAAGAACAGTCTCTTCCATATTGATGTGTTGCTTATAGATGAAGTGCTACAGGCTGGACGTTTAAGCTATGATGTTAGGGACCCTAGAACCTGCTTTATGTATTCGTGCATGAAGATCAGCTAGGGATCATCTAGACACTTACGAACTTGGACTAATTCTGCCCACTTTAGAGGACAACCACGGGCAACTTCTTGGTGCCCAGATGGCTGGAGGAAGGCAGCACACACCCCAGACACTAGATTAGGACAGTTCTGTAACAAAGCCAGTTTCACCCCATTTACTGTCCTTTGTCTGAAAGGGCTTTTGAGATCACCTGGGCCCAAGCCACTGCCCCAGTGTCCTCATTTTTATCTTTTTTTTTTTTTTGGAGACAGGGTCTCATACTGTGTCACCTAGGCTGGCGTGTCATGGCGCCATCTCTGCTCACTGCAACCTCTGCCTCCTAGGCAGGCTCAAGAGATCCCTCCACCTCAACCTCGAGATTAGCTGGTACGACAAACACGTGCCACCATACCCAGCTTTTTTGTAGAGATGGGGTTTCGTCATGTTACCCAGGCTGGTCTCCTGAGCTCAAGCAATTTCCCCCCCTCAGCCTCCCAAAGTGCTAAGATTACAGGTGTGAGCCACTGTGCCTGGCCTATCTTCTCTTTCAATGGGCTTTGAGATCTCTTTCTTTTTTTAGAGACAGGGTCTTGCTCTGTTGTCCAGGCTGTAGTGTGCAGTAGCATAATCGTAGCTCACTGCAGCTTTGTACTCCTGGGCTCAAGAGATCCTCCCGCCTCAGCCCTCCCCTGAGTCACTGGGATGAGTATGCCAACCCACTGGGCTTAAGAACTTTCTTTGTGCTCTTTTTTTTTTTTTTTTTTGAGATGGAGTCTTGCTCTGTCGCCCCAGCTGGAGTGCAGTGGCGCGATCTCAGCTCACAGCAACCTCTGCCTCCCGGGGTCAACCAATTCTCCTAGTTCAGCCTCCCAAGTAGCTGGGATTATAGGCGCACGCTACCATACCCAGCTAATTTTTGTATTTTTAGTAGAGACGGGGGTTTCACTATGCTGGCCAGGCTGGTCTCGAACTCTTGACCTCGTGATCCACCCACCTTGGCCTCCCAGAGTGCGGGGATTACGGACATGAGCCACTGTACCCGACCCTCTTTGTCCTCCTATCACTTGGTGATTTTCATCTTTTCAGGGTCACTTTTTGCCACTTTCGGCTGCCTACGTCCCTACACTCACCTGTGCCAAGTCCTAGGATATGGTCCTGCTGAGGTAGAGCTTCCAGGAGGCAGGGGTCCTCAACTCACGCTGCACACGAGAACTACCTGGGAAGATTTGAGCAACACCAGTTCCCAGGTCCGACTCCAGGGATGCTGGTTCAATTGGTCTTCCGTAGTGCCCAGGAAACAGCATTTTTTAAAGCTCTCTGGGTGGTTCCAGTGTCTCTCCAACCTGCTGCAGTGGCAAAGGCCAACAATAAACAAGTAAACAAAAAATGACAAACATGTGGCCAGGCAGGGTGACTCACACCTATAATCCCAACACATTGTGAGGCTGAGGCAGGAGGACTGCCTGAACCCAGGAGTTCGAGACCAGCCCAGGCAACATGGCAAACCCTCATCTCTACAAAAAATGTGCATGCCTATGGTCCCAGCTCCTGGGAAGACCGAGGTGGGAGAATTACTTGAGCCCAGTGATAGAGGCTGCAGTGAGCTATTCCACTGCCCACCAGCCTGGCAACAGAGGGAGACTTTGTCTCAACAACAACAACAACAACAACAAAAAAAGGCCGGGCGTGGTGGCTCACGCCTGTAATCTCAGCACTTTGGGAGGCCGAGGCGGGTGGATCACAAGGTCAGGAGTTGGAGACCAGCCAGGCCAATATGCTGAAACCCTGTCTCTAAAAACAAAAAAATAAATTAGCCAGGTATGGTGGCAGGTGCCTGTAGTCCCAGCTACTCAGGAGGCTGAGGCAGAAGAATCACTTAAACCCAGGAGGCAGAGCTGCAGTGAGCCAAGATCACGCCACTGCACTCCAGCCTGGGCAAGACTGACTCCGTCTCAAAAAAAAAAAAATGTGAGAAATGGTCTATGGAGGAAACAAGGACACTGACTCCCTTCCTGTGCACACTCGCAGCTCTTTCCGTCTCTTGCTCTCTGGGCTTTTACACAAGCTGTTCCCTCCGTCTGCAGCATCCTTCTCTTCTGTCTTCACTACTTAACTACTGTTTATCCTTGTCACAGCATTGACTTTCCACATGTCACATTTGCAACCTCACACTTATTTGTGATTATTTATCATGTCTCTCCCACTATGCAGTAAGCTTCACGGAGACCGTTTTATTATAAGCCTTGTCTCCAATACCTAACACAGGGCACAAAGTCAGGGCTCCACAAATTATCTGTGGAATGAATAAAGGGCCAGGAATGGGTTTGCACTTAAGCTGAAACCTGAAGAATTAGAGGCGAGGCCAAACAGTGTAGAACAGGTAGGAGGGCAGAACAAGGCAGGCCACTGAGCCAACGGGTGGGGAAGGAGGGGGAGCGCGGTAGGATGTGTAGGTGGGGACGTGGGGAGGAGTGGGGCTTTGTTTTGGTTTTTTCTTCTCTTACTGAGACGGAATCTCGCTTTGTCACCCAGGCTGGAGTGCAGTGGCGGGATCTCAGCTCACTGCAACCTCCACCTCCCGGGTTCAAGCGAGTATCCTGCCTCAGCCTCCTGAATAGCTGGGATTACAGGCGCCCACCACCACCATGCCCGGCTAATTTTTGTATTTTTAGTACAGACGGGGTTTCACCATGTTGGCCAGGCTGGTCTCGAACTCCTGACCTCAAGTGATCCGCTCACCTCGAACTCCCAAAGTGCTGGCATTGCAGAAGTGAGCCCCCGCGCCCGGCCTGGGGGGTTTGTTACACGGAGGGCTGAGCCGTGCAGGTTCTGTTCCAAGCCAGGCGGAGACCGTCACCTCTGGCCTCTGCTCCGTTCCAGAGGCGGCGTCACGGGAGCTGGAGAGCAAGTGCCGCGCGCTGGAGTCGCAGCTGGAGGCGAGGGCCGCGGCCAACGCGGAGCTGCGGCGGGAGGTGGCACAGCGCGAGGCTCTGGTGTCCGCGCTGCGCTGCAGCCTGCGCACCGAGGAGCGCCGCTTCCTGGAGGAGCTGCGCCGCCGCAGCCACCGCGCCACCGTGCTGGGCACCGAGCTGCAGAAGCACACCGAGGCGGCCGCCTACCTCTCCTGGCAGCTGCATGCGGCGCGCCAGAGACTGCAGGCCCCGCGCCCGGGTCCCGGGGCCGCAGCCGAGCCCCGGCTACGCCGCCGCGCACCGCGGGCCCGCCGCCCGCCTGCTGCCCACGAGGCCGCCGCCAAGGGCCCCGGCCGGGACTGGGCCGCCTGGGACCGCGGGGCCGATGCCCTGGACGACGCCGACCCGATGCCCGACCCCGCGCTCTTCCTCCGCAGCGCACGGAGGCCGCTGCGGCCCAGTGTCCGCAGCCCGCGCCAGCCGCCTCCGCAGGAGCCCCCGGACCGCGCCGGTCCGCAGCCCGCGCCCAGCCCGCCCTGCCCGCCCAGCGCGCCCGGGGACCCGGAGTAGGCGCGAGGCTGGCCTGGGTGACGCGGGGCGGACGGGGAGGGCCAGCCAGGGACGCAGCTCGGGCCCCGCAGACAGGTCCAGGGGGCGGAGGACAGCCGCCCCTCCTCCAGGAAGCGGGGCGAGGCGGCCCCGGCTTCCCCCAAACCCCCGAACCGCCAGCCTTTTGTACTTCCCGACGTTTCCAAAGCTTCGAGCCTTCTCCTCGCGCGAGAGCTCCTCCGCGGGGCCGAGCGGGCACCTTCTCTACCGAGAGGACTCGCAGTCCCGATCCTGGCCTGGTCCCACCTGCCAGCGAGGCAGGAGGGACGGGGGCTACGCCCTGCCCCGGGGAAGCCGACAATCCTTGGTGGGGCGGGGAGGGCTGGCCTGGCCTACGGAAAAGTGTGCAGAGTGGCATTGACGCCCCAGGCCCCCCAGCTCCCCCCGCCTCCCCCACCCCCAGGCCGACGCCCTTCCCGCCAAGCCTTCTTCCTCTCCAGGAGAGGCCCGGGCTAGGGGCTGGTCCTTCTACCCCCACCCCGACCCTGCCGATAGGTCCTTGCAGGTGAGCACGGAACACTTTAGAAGACACGTCCTCGCAGAACCTCTGGTGGGAAAAGTGCGCCTGATGGAAGCGTAACTTCTGGAAGGTGGCATCCATAGGCCCTGAGAGAGGATTACAGAACCTCCTGGGTGGCCGGACTTGCTCTAGAGCCGTCTCCAGCTCAGCTCTTCCCGAGTCCGCCACCCCCCTGGGTATGCGGGGACTGGGAGCTGTGCTGGGGAAGGGAGATGACAGGCCTGCTGGCAGCCAGGCTTCCCGAAGGCAGGAGCTGTCTTCCCCCGCAGGAGGTAGCCCCAGGGGTTTTCCTAGTCCTGTTTATTGGTGCTAATTTTGCTCGGCTTCCTAATCAGCTGGCTGCATCCAGAGACAAGAAGAAGAGGGCCTTGGCCGGGCGCGGTGGCTCACGCCTGTAATCCCAGCACTTTGGGAGACCGAGGTGGGCGGATCACCTGAGGTCAGGAGTTCGAGACCAGCCTGGCCAACATGGTGAAACCCCGTCTCTACTAAAAAATACAAAAAAAATTAGCCGGGCGCGGTGGTGTGCGCCTGTAATTCCAGCTACTCGGGAGGCTGAGGCAGGAGAATCGCTTGAACCTGGGAGGCGGAGGTTCCGGTGAGCCGAGATTACACCACTGCACTCCACCTGGGCAACAAGAGCAAAACTCCGTCTCAAAAACGAAAAAAAGAAGGAGGGCCTGGCTTCTTGGAAGTGGCAGCTACTGATGGGAGTTTGGGTTTGGGTTTGCTGGGGGGATGGTGGGAGCACAGGTTAGTCCCCATCCTGGCCCCCTCCACAGATGCCCCTGAGCCTGTCAGAATCTGGCAGTGGCGGGCTGCTCAGTTCCCTGCTGTCTAGCCTGGGGAATGGCGACGTGGAAAGGGGAAAGCTCCACCTCCTAACACCCGTCTCCTAAGCTCCCCTGACACCACCAAAGGCAGGAAGGACGGTTTCAGCGCAGCTGCTTGCCCCTACCCCCAGCCCAGCCTAGAAGGAAACACAAACCCCTCTAGCCCATGCCATCCTCCTGTGTGGGTCCTGCATCAAGTCCTAAGTGCCTGTGAGGTCTTCCAGGGCCTTCGAGGGGAGGACGTGGGGCAGGGAGAGTCCTTTACCTCCCTCACAGACACCCCTTTCCTGACAGGTCCTGACCCTGGCTGAGGCCACACATTCTGTGTCACGCAGGGTTCTGGGAGGTGAGCAGAGTCAAGCTCTAGGGGTGACAAGCTCTTCTCTCATCACAGCCCCATGAAGGGGGGGAGTCCCCGATCACACCCCCCTTCCCTCCATTTGTTAGAGGGAGCAGGAAATTGGCAAGAAGTAGAGACCAGTGAGCGAGCAGACTCAGGGCCAAGCAATGTGCGGCTCTCCCAGCTGACCCCACCTGGGACTGCCCAGACCACTGAGCAATAACCACGCCTGGTCTGGGGTGTCCAGCTCCTGGGATTCAGATGGCTGAGGTTGGGGCACCCTTGGGACAGCGCTCTCCAGTCTAGCTTGGGTCACGAAGGTGGCCTGGGGTCCTTGCTTTGCCTGCCCCCACCTCTACCCTCTACTCGTCCTGCAGTTGCGCCTGTGCCATCTCTGCCCCCCCTCAAGTGTGTGTAACTCACTGCACCCCTATTCTGTCCTCCTCCCTGTCAGAACCTGTCTGTGTGTGAGGGCCTCACTCCTCTTTCGGAGGTGCCCAGAGGACCGTGGGAAGGAGGGCTAAAGTCTCTTTCCAGAGGAGCCCACACAGGCCCTCATCTCCCACAACCACACTTTTGGGGTGAACAGGGTGACTTTGTTAGGTCAATTCTTCTGCAGAGATGGTGAAGTACTTTATTTGCCCACCCACCCACTAAAAGCCATAGCTCCATCTGCCTGTCCTCCCCCAGCTCTATAGCAATAGCCCCGTTCCCCTTCCCTCCTGGGCATCCAAGGTGTCCAGCTGGGGGCCGCCACCGCACTCTGGCCCCAGGGATCTTCCAGTGGCCTCCCTGCCTCTCCCGAAGTGACTCCATCAGCGCCACCCAACTCCCATCCCTCTTCCAGCAACCACTGGAAGGTGCTTGGAGATCCCCAGATGAAAGGTTCTGGGTGCTGGGGCAGCTGACTCACTGACTCAGCTGAGGTGCCTGGGAAAGGAAATAAGGCAAGCTGGGGGAGCATCTGTGGCAGACACATGGTTCCAATTTCACAGCAATTCCCCTCCTCGCCCTCCTGCAAATAATGGAGACTTCCCTCCACCCACCTGCACAGAAGCCTCTGTGCAGCAGAATGAGACTGGGAGCTGGAGTCAGTGGTCTGCTCTTGGCCTCAGGGGCCCAACACTCCTCAGCTTCAGGGCCCTGGAGAGGCCCCACCCTCCCTGGGTCTGGCTTGAGAGCCCACCTGGCCAAAGGGAAGCCTCCCACCGCCATGCACTCGCCGCCCCTGGAATGTCTTGGTGACTAAGAAGGGAAAGGATTGTATTTCTCTCCTCTGCTGCACGAATCCTCATTGGGAGAGACAGTGTGTTGAAGAGGACACTCAGGGTCCCTAGGTGAAGCTCCTGCCACACCTCACGTGTGGACAGCTCCAGGACAGACAGCTGCAGGCAGGGACCTCCCCCTGCTCTGGAAATCAGCCAGGGAGCACTGGGCAGTGCAGTTTGAGGCTCTGTACCCCTGGCCCCCGCAGCCCAGCCACAGCACCCTCTAGCTTGGGGGACTAGTCCGGGGTCAAAAAGGGTAGCCCTTCCCCATATAAGCAGTAGGATGGCGTCCCCCCTGGTGGAGAGAGGAAGGAGGCCTAGAGGGTGTGGGGCAGCTTCTCCTCAGCGTGGGGAGCCAGGGGTCTCCAAGCACCTTCTCCTGGACATGCCAGCCTTGAATGGGGGGCGCGCAGGGCTTCAGACCCACCTGGCAGGAGCCCTGCTCCAAATTCTCTGTTGGCTGCGCTTTTGAATCCAATGCTTTTCAGAGTGTATTCACTCGCCCACAGAAATAGAGCCCTGTGCTTTAGGGGTGACTGTCATATGCCTTATTCTTAATAAAATCTCTGAAAAACATGTGAGTCCAAAAATCTCTTACATTGAGCACTCGGCCCCACCACACCTCGGTCTTGCAGGTGTGGGAAGAGCATGTGGAGGAGCCGGGAGGTGGTTCAGAGTCAGCCAGTGGGTACGATGAGACCAGGAGCTGAGACTCTGGGGTCCCCTCAGTAGATAAGCCTCAGATCGGCCAGGCACGGTGGCTCACGCCTGCCATCCCAGCACTTTGGGAGGCCAAGGTGGGCAGGTTGCTTGAGGTCAGGAGTTCAAGGCCAGCCTGCAACATAGTGAAACCTCGTCTCTACTAAAAATACAAAATTTAGCCAGGTGTGGTGGCACGTGCCTGTAATCCCAGCCACTGAGGAGGCTGAGGCACTAGAATCCCTTGAACCTGGGAGGCGGAGAATCCAGTGAGCCAAGATCACGCCAATGTATTCCAGCGTGGGTGACAGAGTGAGATGATCTCAAAAAAAAAAAAAAAAAGGCCGGGCGCGGTGGCTCAAGCCTGTAATCCTAGCACTTTGGGAGGCCGAGACGGGCGGATCACGAGGTCAGGAGATCGAGACCATCCTGGCTAACGCAGTGAAACCCCGTCTCTACTAAAAAATACAAAAAACTAGCCGGGCGAGGTGGCGGGCGCCTGTAGTCCCAGCTACTGGGGAGGCTGAGGCAGGAGAATGGCGTGAACCCAGGAGGCGGAGCTTGCAGTGAGCTGAGATCCAGCCACTGCACTCCAGCCTGGGCCACAGAGCAAGACTCCGTCTCAAAAAAAAAAAAAAAAAAACTATTCCGGCTGGGCGCAGTGGCTCACGCCTGTAATCCCAGCACTTTGGGAGGCCGAGACGGGTGGATCACGAGGTCAGGAGATCGAGACCATCCTGGCTAACACCGTGAAATCCCGTCTCTACTAAAAAATACAAAAAATTAGCCAGGCGTGGTGGCGGGAGCCTGTAGTTCCAGCTACTGGGGATGCTGATGCAGGAGAATGGCGTGAACCCAGGAGGCGGAGCTTGCAGTGAGCCAGGATGGCGCCACTGCACTCCAGCCTGGGGGACAGAGCGAGACTCCATCTCAAAAAAAAAAAAAAAAAGCTGTTCCTCAGATCAAGTATAAGGCACCCATCTGAGGTGCCCTCACCCTCAGCCGAGCCCTGCCCGTCTCCATCCCACCCCAATCCAAAGGAACAAACAGAATCTTAGATCACAGGCTCCTGACTAGAGTGGAGAGGAGAAGACTGGAGGGGTCCAGTGCCTGGAATTGCCCCACTGTCCTTTCCCAGAAGGAATCCTGGGTTCCAGCATCTTTGGCCATGCGGGTGCCCCGCCCCCCACCTGATCCACCTGCCAGACGCCCCGCATCCCGGGGTCATGCCACTGCACTCCAGCCTGGGCAACAGAGTGAGATTTCTATGTCAAAGCATAGAGTGCACAAAAGGAGTATCTGAAAGGAAAGTCACCTGTTATAAATAATGGGGGGATTGGCCAGACGCGGTGGCTCACGCCTATAATCCCAGCGCTTTGGGAGGCCGAGGTGGCGGATCACCTGAGGTTGGGAGTTCGAGACCAGCCTGACCAACATGGAGAAACCCCGTCTCTACTAAAAATACAAAATTAGCTGGGCCTAGTGACACATACCTGTAGTCCCAGCTACTGGGGAGGCTGAGGCGGGAGAATCGCTTGAACCCCGGAGGCAGAGGTTGCGGTGAGCCAAGACTGAGCCATTGCACTCCAGCCTGGGCAACAAGAGGGAAACTCCATCTCAAAAATAATAATAATAAATAAATAAATAAATACTGGGGGACTTAAAGGTGAAACTCCAGGCTGCCAGCAATGCTGCCCCCCCACATCCTATGGAGCCCTCAGAACCTGGCACCCTCTACACCGAAATCATCCACCCAACCAACAAATGTGCATTAAGTGGGGTGTGGTGGTGTGCACCTGTAATCCCAGCTACTCAGGGAACTGAGACGGGAGGGTCACTTGAGCCCCTCAGTTGGAGGCTTCCGTGAGCCGTGATCATACCACTGCACTCCAGCCTGGGCAACAGAATGAGACCTTGTTTCTAAAGATAAAATTAAAAATAAATAAACATGCATTAAACACCTACCATGCATTGGGCTCTGGAAAGATGCTGGGAATATCCAGATAAATAAGTTATGGTTCTTGCCTTCAAGAAGTCCCCAGGTCGGCTGGGCACAGTAGCTCATGCCTGTAATCCCTGTACTTGGGGAGGCCAAGTCAGGCGGATCACAAGGTCAGAAGTTCGAGACCAGCCTGACCAACACCGTGAAACCTCGTCTCTACTAAAAATACAAAAATGAGCCGGGTGTGGTGACGCATGCCTATAACCCCAGCTACTTGGGAGGCTGAGGTAGGAGAATCACTTGAATCTGACAGGTAGAGGTTGCAGTGAGCTGAGATCACGTCACTGCACTCCAGCCTGGGCGACAGAGCAAGACTCTGTCTTTAAAAAAAAAAGGCCAGGCGCAGTGGCTCATGCCTGCCAGCACTTTAGGAGGCTGAGGCGCGTCATGGATCACGAGGTCAAGAGATCGAGATCATCCTGGCCAACATGGTGAAACCCTGTCTCTACTAAAAATACAAAAAAATTAGCTGGGCGTGGTGGCTCGTGCCTGTATTCTCAGCTACTTGAGAGGCTGAGGCAGGAGAATGGCTTGAACCTGGAAGGCGGAGCTCGCAGTGTGCCAAGATCGTGCCACTGCGCTCCAGACGGGTGACAGAGCGAGACCCCGTCTCAAAAAAAAAAAAAACAAAGTCCCCAGGTCTAGCGGCTGGACTCCTCACCCAAGACCCAGACATCCCAGTACGGCCAAGAGGGTCTCAGTTTATGCCTATTGCCCCTGTGTCATTATTAATAGGGTCCACTTGCACTCTCAAAAGTGTTCTGGTTTTAACGATAAACTATGCAATCACCTTAACCATAGCACATTGTTATAGGCAATGGTGGAAATAGCTGGGGAAAGTGGGAGCATGTGCTGTTAAGACTATGATGGAGGCCGGGCGCGTTGGCTCACGCCTGTAATCCCAGCACTATGGGAGGCCAAGGCAGGCAGGTCACCTGAGGTCAGGAGTTCGAGACCAGCCTGGCCAACATGGTGAAACCCCATCTCTACTAAAAATACAAAAATTAGCCAGGCATGGTGGTGGGTGCCTGTAATCCCAGCCACTTGAGAGGCTGAGGCAGGAGAATCGCTTGAACCCGAGAGGCGGAGGTTGCAGTGAGTTGAGATTGTGCCACTGTACTTCAACATGGGCTATACAGCGAGACTCAGTCTCAAAAAAAAAAAAAAGAAAAGAAAAGAAAAAAAGAGGACTATAATGAAAAGACTTTGGTGGAAGCAGTGTGAAAGCAAGAATCAGTCTGCTTACTGTGTAGTCAGAGGTCAGACCACCAGCCTACAGAGAATGTGATCAGAGGATGATTTTTTTTCTTTCTTTTCTTTTCTTTCTTTTTTTTTTTTTTTGAGACGGAGTCTTGCTCTGTTGGCCAGGCTGGAGTGCAGTGACACTATCTCTGCTCACTGCAAGCTCCGCCTCCCGGGTTCACGCCATTCTCCTGCCTCAGCCTCCTGAGTAGCTAGGACTACAGGCACCCACTAACACGCCCGGCTAATATTTTTTGTTTTTTTTAGTAGAAATGGGGTTTCACTGTGTTAGCCACGATGGTCTCATATCCTGATCTCGTGATCCGCCCACCTCAGCCTCCCAAAGTGCTGGGATTACAGGCGTGAGCCCCTGCGCCCAGTCTTTTTTTTCTTCTTTTGAGACAGGGTCTTGCTCTGTTGCCCAGGCTGCAGAGCAGTGGCGCGATCCTGCAGCCTCGACCCCTTGGGCTCAAGTGATCCTCCTACCCCAGCCTTCTGAGTAGCGGGGACTACAGGTGCACACCACCACACCCAGCTAATTTTTGTATTTTTTGTAGAGATGAGGTGTTGCCATGTTGCCGAGGCTGGTCTCCAACTCCTGAGCTCATACAATCTGCTCTCCTCAGCCTCTTAAAGTGTTGGCATTACAGGCGTGAGCCTCTACCCTCGGCTGGATGATACTTTTTATACGTGTCTGTTTCTCTAACCCCAGGCTTGCTGCTCTTCCCCAACCCCCAGGGTTAAAACGGAGCTTCCTATTATGAGTAGCATTACCAACATGCGAGGGCTTCCAATTTTATATATATATATACACACTTGTTTTTTCTTTTTTGAGATGGAGTTTCCCTCTTGTTGCCCAGGCTGGAGTGCAATGGCGTGATCTCGGCTCACGGCAACCTCCGCCTCCTGGGTTCAAGGGATTCTCCTGACTCAGCCTCCCGAGTAGCTGGGATTACAGGCATGTGCCTCCACGCCCAGCTAATTTTTTTGCATTTTTTAATAGAGACGGGGTTTCTCCATGTTGGTCAGGCTGGTCTTGAACTCCCGACCTCAGGTGATCTGTCCACCTCGACCTCCCAAAGTGCTGGGATTACAGGCGTGAGCCACTGCGTCCGGCCTTTTTTTTTTTTTTTTTTTAAGACACTCTCTCTGTCACCCAGGCAAGGGTGCAGTGGTGCGATCATAGCTCACCGCAGCTTGGAACTCCTGGGCTCAATCTGAGCCGTTCTGAATGATCCTCTCACCTCTGCTCCCGAGTAGCTGGGACTACAGGCGCGTGCCACCACACCTGGCTTTAAAAAAAGCCAGGTATTTTTTGTAGAGATGGGGGTTTTGAAATGTTGCCCAGGCTGGTCTCAAACTTCTGAACTCAAGTAATCCGCCCACCTCGGCCTCCCAAAGTGTTAGGATTACAAGCGTGAGCCGCCAGGCCGAGAAGAATCTTACCACTTCCCATTTTCCTTCCTCCCGTTTAAATGCTCACGTCACATCGCTGACCTTCCTCACCACGTGCTCTGCAGGACAAGGTCGGCTTTCCTTTGCAATTCATGCGAGGCCCTCGCTGGGGCCCTCCCAGTCCACCCTCTGAAGCTTCCCAGGTCCCATTAGAGCTTGACAAACGCTCCTAAGGGAAAACGCCTCAGGTGCTTCACAAAAGCCCCCTGGGGCCTGGGCGCTCTCCGCCTGGAGCACTTCAACCCACTGCAAGACCTGGTTCCAATGTCCCCTCAGCAGCATTCTCTGACCTCACTGCTCAGTCCCCGCCAAGCCCAGCCAAGTGAAAAATACGAGCTACTGTAAAGCGTCCTGGCTGTGGATGGAGTCGGACCCGGCTCTGTCCCTCGCTCTGTGTGACCTTGGTCTTGGCCTCCTCCACTGTCACATGAGGACACCAGCCTGGAGGTGAGGACCCATGGGTCGAGGACGCGAGTAGGGAGCCCGTTCTGGCTCGGAACACAGTTTGGCGGGTCCATTCTGACTTTTGATCCCCATTTGCCATGTCCCGCCCTCGCCTCTCGTGCCTGTGCCCTAAGCGACTCTCCACTCCCTCAGTAATCCCGCCGCACCCATTAGGCGGGAAAGGGCCTGCCCGGTGGGGAGGGCGCTGAGGGTCACGCGAACACCGCAGATGACAGACTGCGCGGTCATTTAGCAAATTTGCAAAAGAAAACAGGGGATCATTGGGCAAGGGAGGGTTAGCCATGGCCGACCCAACCAGTCTCCACCCAAGGTCACAGTGCCCGCCCGACGGGCAGCGAGCGGCAGGGAGTCTCCCCGAGGCCCCGCCCCGAGAGGGCGCCCAGCTTCCCTGGGCCTTGAGTCAGGGTGCGTTGCCTTTAAGACGTTTGGGAAAGTCACCGCGTCCGTGGGCGGGGAACGAGGCGCGACGCGTTTTGTCCCTCGCGGGCTGCCGTGGGCCGGGCCGGGCGCGAGGGCGGGACAGGGGAACGGCGGGGGGTCAAAGGCCACGGCGCGCACCACGTGGGCCGGTGACTCCGTCCTTCCCGCAGCGGCCGCGGCGCGCAGGGCACTTGGGTTAGTGGCGCGGCGGGCGGCGCGGACAGCCGAAGCGGACGCCCGCTCCCGCCACCATGGTCATCAAGACGGACGAGTTGCCGGCGGCCGCCCCGGCCGACAGCGCCCGGGAACACGGCTCGCAGGCCGGGGGCAAGGGGCGGCCGGGCGCGGCCGGTGAGCGGGGCCGGGGCCAGCGGGCCGCCGGGCGGGGGGCGCCGGACCAGGGCGGGCGGGTTCGGGACTCCGCGGGGACCGTCGCCTTCCCTCCGCGCCTGGCCCGCTTGTATCTCGCTGGGGCCTCCACCGGGTCGCCCCCGCCCTGAAGGTCACCTTCACAGTCGCCCCCGGCTGCAGTCCGGGCTTCGCACGTGGGGTCCCGGGGAGGGCAGCCTCGGCTGGCACCCTCGGCGGGCACACGCGCGCCTCATCGCAGGGACACGTGCGCGCACACGCGGTTTCGGGGTGCGCCGCCGCCGCAGACCGAGAGAATCGGCGGCCCCACCCCCTCTGCGCCCGGGCATGGGAGCTGTCTGAGCTGGGGTCGCTCCGATGCTTGCGGGACGGCCCCCTTCGGCACCTGCTCCGCGTCGGCCTCCCAGGCATTCCCGGTGCGCAGGGCTGCAGCCCTGGGAGTGAAGCTCCGCTCGAGGCTTCCCAGGCTTGGTTTGTGGGAAGAGCACGAGGTGCGGGGCGTCCCTGGTTCATGCCCTGAGGCCAGGCTGTAACCGCAGGTCTTCAGGCTGTGGCGGCGACTCTCCGGTGTGTTGGCCTGCTCGGCCGACCTGGTGTAGGGGGCGTCTGCCTGTGCATGGGGCAAAACCGAACTCCTTGGCAGGGGGAAGTGTTTGTGCCAGAACTTGATCATTAACCTGCCTTATTGCGAAAAGTGGGTCAGACCAGAGTTGCTGTTTTTAAAGCAAAGGTCGTTAGCGTGGAGTCAAGCTCCCAGCGATCCCCCATGGTGGCTGTGTGGTGGTGACTGTGGCAGTGGCTGCAGCTTGTCTCTGGTGGGGCCTGCTTTGCCTTTCTCCTGAGCCCCTTCTCTTCCCTCTGTTACTTCCGCCGTGTCTCAGACTCCAGCTTAGGGGCTGGAATCCCCTTCCCAGACCCTCAGTTGTCATCTTTCTCAGGGCTGGGCTGCGGTCCTCTTTGCTCCGGGTGGCAGTGGGGGTGCAGAGCTACTCCTGTCCCCCAGTTCCTCCCGCCTCTGTCGACTGTCCTCAGTTGGGACTTGTGGTCTTAACGCCTCATCATCTCCCTTCCCAGCTTCAGTGAGTGCGCCAGGGCTGACTTGGGAATCAGGATAGGGGCAGCGTTCGGCCCTCTGACCCTGTTCCCATCATAGCGGAGTTACCTCGGGGTGAGGGACAGGTGCTGGGGCAGAACTGCTGATTGCCTAGACAAGGCCAGGGTTTGGGCAGAACAGCAAATGCTGATTGCCCCAACCTACCAGGCTTTGTGCTGATGTGGTTCTGAATCAGGCTAGATAAGAGGAGTTTGGCTGATTTCCCCTTTAGCAGAGACCTGAAGAGTCGAAGTGACTTGCCCAAGGTCACACAGCGATTTAGTTGTTAAGGGAAGTGTTTGGATTCCAGCTCATGGCCAGCAAAGCAAGGCTGCCGTGGCCTGGCCCAGAGGAAGTTGGGACAGGCGTGTTGGTTTGGATCACATGCTGAGAACGAGGGGGCCAAGGAGCATCTGTTGGGGCATTTCTGTGAGGGAGTCAGTGAAGCCCCTTCCAAACTGTGCTGGTGAGGGGGGCTCTGTCTGGGGTAAACTGAGTTAGGGAAGGGCACAGCTATTTGGGGAAACTGGGAGCATATTCGTGGGCAGGACATGGGCTCCTACGTCCCTGGGAAGCTAGTACAGGTAGCTAAGACTTACATTACAGCCAGCCCAGATCTGTTGAAAGAAGGACGGAGCCTTAATGAAGACCCACCCCCCTGCAAACTGGGGCCCACCTGAGCATCAGAACCAAGGCTTCTGACCTCTGAGATCCAGCTCTGGAAGGCTCTTCAGTCCCCTTAAGAAGGAGGTGATCAAGGCCATTGAGGGTGGGGGGCAAGGATTGGTTACCTTCCTGGGAATACAGCGGCTTTTAGGGGTTAAGAGAACAGGCAGGTTTTTCAGGTCCGCAGTGGTGCGTCAGGTTCCTTCTGCCCAGGGGAGAGCTCCCTGGAGTTGAGGCCCAGAGGGGGAGGAGGAGGAGGCTGGCAGCTGGGGAAGGAGTCTGGGGGCTAATGGGAGCTCCCCAACAGTATCCTAAAGCTCCTCTCTTGGATGAGATGTGGGGAGAGCAGCTTGAGGAACTCTGGACTGTCCTCAGGCCCTGAACACCTGCCTCTGGCCTGGATGGGACAGGAAGGAGGCAAACAGGTGCTTGGTCTGTGGGTTCCTTGATAGGCCGCCTGCCTGCCCCATTGCCTTGCCCTGAAGCCCTGGGCTCCTGGGATGGGTGATGCACCTTTTAGGACCCTACTTCCTGCTGGAGCCTCAACTGCCGAGGACTTGGCTGGGGCGTGGCCTGGCCCTGGCACGATCTTCTGAGTGAGATTGTGTCTGGCTTGGGCAGCTCACAGGCCCTCTGGGGAGGCCTAAGTTTCTTTTCTAGTTCCTCCTGTCTGCCGCCTTTGGGCTCCCTGCGCCTCCAGGCCAGGGCAGGGGTGCGCTTTGCCTCTTCACCAGCATCTGAGTTTGTGTGTATGCAGACTGCTGCTGGGCCCCGTTCTCCCGTTCTGCAGAAGGCCTCCTTGTCCCCTCCTCGAAAGCTCACATCCTCAGAGGTGCGGGTGTGAGAGGAGGGAGTAGTGGCCCGAGGGTGTAGAGGCCTTGGGGGATGCTGTGCCTGGGATAGATCTGCCCCTGAGTAGAGGCCTGAGGCCTGGAGAAGGAAGCAGGTGCAGCCCACCTGTGGGTGCTGACGGGCCCTAGGGAGGGGGTGGGTGGGCTGCGCTAAGCGCGAGCGGGTCGGCGGGAGCGGGTTGGCAGGAGCTGGTCGGTAGCCTGCACTCTGTGGGAGTGACTCAGAAGCCATTGGCTTGAGCATTTGACACACCTGTTTTGTCTTTTTTTTTAAACTTAGTCCCAAATGTGATAGTAACACCTGGTTTTTTCTTGCTCTGGGTTGGTTGGCTGCCTCTTGCCTCTGTGACCTTGGGCAGCTGCTTCCTAGCCTTCTGGAGCCTCAGTTTGCTCAGGTGAGATGGGCTGGCCAAGCCAATTTAGGGAGCTGCTGTAGGTGAGACGGGCTGGCATGGTGGTTCAGGGAGCTGCCGTGGGCTGGGCCTAGCGTGAGTCCTGGCTCTGTGGTAACCAGAATGCAGGTGGTTGTCAACACTGCTCTGGGGTCACTGGCAAGCTGCCCTCCCCCAGCCCTGTCTCCGGAGGGTTAGGGTGTATTTTGGAAGGGGATAGGAGCAGAGGGGCTCTGCCTAGGCCTGGTCCTTCTCCTCTGGTCACTGTGTGAGACTCAGAACCTTCCATGGGGGCTGTGAAGCAGCCCAGGGCCTGCCTGATCCCTGGTCCTGGAGAGGGGAGGGGATGGAGTGAGAGCCTGACTCCCGCCCACCCTGGCTCGGGTGGATGCTGGGGCAGTCCTCACTGGGCCCTGGCAGCATGTCAGAGGCCCTGGGAAGGCGCCCTGGCCAGCGGGGCTCCTCCCCCGCTGCACGGCCGCTGGCCTCCTGCTGCCAGCTCTCTTCTCCCCTGGGAGAAACTTGGTTCCCTCCTGGCAGGGCTGGGGCTGCTGGGAAGGGAAGATGGAGCCTGCCAGCTTCTTGATGGAGCCTGGAGGCCAGGGCCACGGGTGCAGTTGTCCTCTGGGAAGCTGGGGGCCCATCCCCCGCCCTCCCAGCGGAACCAGTGACTCCCAGGAAGGGGCTGGCAGCCAGGTCACCTGCAGGGGGCAGCAGGAGCCAGAGGTCCCAGCCAGGCTCTTGGCCTGGGGACAGGGGGTGCTCAGTGTCTGGGACTGGTGGGTAGAGGCAGCCACCTTATGGCCTGGGCCCGGGTCTGTGCCAGCTGTTGGCGGCAGCTGGCGGAAGCGGTCCTGTTCACCCCCACTGGGGTGGGAGCTGAGGAGAGGACCCCCTTACTGGGCCCTGCCCCTGCCAGCCAGTCTCCTACACCCTCAATCTTGAGGGGTCCAGGTACCCCAAATTCTCGGTTCTCTGATCCCCCTAGTGGCTTTGCCGGCAGTGACCCCCTCTCTAGGGGGCATAGGGAGGTGGGCCTGAGTGCTGACAGCAGCTCCCCCTGGGGTCCTGGGGCCATTGGGTTATCCTGGCCCACAGCCGTCCTTCTGGCCGACCTTGAGCGGGATGCCAGGCAGGGGGAGTGTGCCCTTCCTGGGGCTGCCACGGCAGGCCTGGCCCCGCTGAAACCCGAAGCCAGCCAGAGCTCCAGCCCCGGGCTGACTGGCTGCAGTAGGGCAAGGGTAGCGGCTGAGGCTGGAACGAGGCACCCGGGCAATGCTGGGGCTGATCTGGAGAGCCGGCTGCCTTGCTGCCACGGCCATGCTGAGACTCCAGAGCCGAGGGCAGGGCAGCTGCCAACTGCACCAGGTGAGCACCGGGACCTGGTGAGCCAGCCAGTTGTCTGTGGGGGAGATCGCTCTGCCTTATTCCAGGGGTGGGGAGACCTTCGGGGTTCCTTGGAGGAAGGATTGGGGCAGGACGTGCTGCCCTGGGGAGAGGAGGCCCATGGGCAGCCAGTCACATGCCTTTGAAACCGGATCAGGGAATACGTACCCCCTGAGGGTCGTCTCGCTGGGCTGGGGAAGGAGAGTGGGAGCCGTGGCCACCTTGCCCTGTCCTCCCTCCTTTCTGTCCTCCCATTCCAGACAGGCGAAAGAGCACAGGCTGTCCCTGTCTAGGTATTTGACTCCCCGCTTCTGCGATCTCGTAGCTCAAAACCGCTGTTCGACATTGGGTGGGGGCTCTTCCTGCTTCTCCCCTCCTTCCAGGGGCTTTTGGCAGCCGGCACAGCCTTTCTCAGGGACCCTGTGGGGGGTTCCCGGCTCCTGGCTGCAGGTGCCTCCACCTGGCTGCCCTGCCTCTTGCCTTTTGAAAGCTGACCGGCCACTGCCCAGCTGTCATTTGCTGTGGCCCCAGAGTCCGGCAGGTGTTCGCCTGGGGAGGGGCTGCTCCCTTGCTAGCGGCTTGGAGGTGTCCTTCCCGGGGCGGTTGGATCCTGGAAGGGAGGTCTTTGTGCATCCTTGTGGGTCCTGGGAGTCCACGGCAGGCTTGGAGAGGGTGGGGTGGGGATGGAGAGGCATGACAGACACAGTCATTGAAAGTCCTCAGCGGCCAGAGTGGAGGGCAGTGCCGCGGTGTAGGGTGCAGGCCGCAGGAGGGGTCTGGGGCCCATTCTGACTTGGTTGACCTTAGGCCAGGCTCCGAGCCTTTCTGGGCTTCAGATACCCCTCTTTGGGGTAAGGGGGAAGAGACTCTCTGGGCTCCTAGAGATCCTGTTTCTCATTTACTCATGGGGTTCCCGGGAAAGTGAGTGACTCTCCAGGCCCCCTGGGCTCTGCCTTTCTGTACTAGCCTCATCCCTTCCCTGAGGCTTCTGCTCTGTGTTTCCGATGGGTCCGGATTGGGACCACACAGTTCTGGGAAATGTACCTGTCCCCACTCCTGAGAGCTGGGTAGGGAAGGGGAGGTGGGGTCTCGATGGGATGAGCAGAGCTGGGTGAGCTGTTCTTTCTGGAAGGGAACCCAGGCCCTCCTCAGAGTTGGCACCGTTGAGCTTCAAGCCAAGCCAGGCAGGTGAGCCTGGCCGATGGGCAGGTCCTGGGGCCAAGGTCCTCGTCTCCCAGCTGGGTGCCCAGGCAGGCCTGTGTCTGCTGGAGGCGATGAGAGGCGGTCCTTGGCTCCTCCGCGGAACAAGGGGCTCTCCTTTGTTCCACTGGTGCCTGGGTGGGAATGCAAGGTTTTGTCACCTGCTCCCCACCCTGCTTACAGCATGTGGATTGGGTGCTGTGTACAAATATTGGACTTAGCTACAAGTTTGCAGTAAGTACCTTATTTATTGCCTTTTTTGTTGAGCCTGGGCAAGACAGAACGTGGTGGTTAGAGCTGGTGAGGATGCCACCCTGGGTGCAGCCGAATGTCTCTGGGAATGAAAGGGGGATGGGGTGTGATCCCGCCATTAAGGGTCGTTTGGGCAGGCTGCTGAAAAGGTTTATTTCTCCTAGGCCTTGAAGGGTGAGTCAGTGTTTGCTGTACAGAATGGGATGTCAGGGGCAGCACAGACACAGAAGCACAGCGGTGGGAGGGCAGTAGGCGGTACCAGGCTTCCATGGTGTGATGTCCTTAGACCTCAGCAGGGAGCAGGCAGGAGCCGAGGCTGACTTCAGGTGGGTGCCTGAGAGCACTGGCCTAAGAAGCTTGGTCTTATAAGCGGTGGGCTTCCTAGGAGGAAGGTGGCACTGCTGCATAGAGGAAATGCCTGCCCCAGGGCAGTGGCTGCAGAGGCCAGGTCCTGTGGATGGGTTGGGAGATACCTAGTGGGTGACTAGATAGAGCAGGCGCCGGTTTGAGGAGGAAGATGAGTTCCGTTCCTGCAAGACGAGTCTTCAGTGATGCCTCAGGGCCAGCCACTTGTTGATGCCTGGGAGGCAGTGGTCTCCTTGGTCCGAAAGGCTGGAGAGGGGACAGGATTGGCCGTGTGAGCCACGAGGCAGGAGTGTATGGGAGGGGTGGGTTCAGAAAGGAGAGACTAGGCCCAGGCACACCCCTGCAGCCCCGCTGCAGCCTGGGACCACAGCTCCGTGGGGATGGAAGAGGATGGGGCTGGAGAGGGAGGGGCAAGGGCACTGCGTGGGTCAGCGAAGAGGAGAGGAAGAGGGGGCCACTGCTGGGAAGCCAGGTGTGTTAGGGCCGGAGGAGACCCTTGGGTTTGGCTTGAAGGGTAGCTTTGGTGACCCTGGGGAGAGTGGTTTGGGCCGTGTGTTCAGGTTCCATACTACAGTGGGTCCAGGAGCAGTGGCTGCGAGGGGCGGCTGGGTGTGTAAATGGCCTGCAGGTGTGCGGAGGGCAAGGCGGAAGACCGCGCGGCTGAGGCTCGGGAGGGCATGCAGATGCCTTTCCGGAAGGCACGTACCCCCGTGTGAGGCCAGGTGGACGGCACCCCAGACCAGCGAGGCCGCCTGATGCTGATCCATTCCTGTCCCGCAGAGCTGCCATCAGTCATGCTCTTAAACGGGGACTGCCCAGAGAGCCTGAAGAAGGAGGAAGGGGCGGCCGAGCCACCCAGGGAAAATGGGCTTGATGAGGCCGACCCGGGAGATGAGACCGCCGGCCAGGAAGTCATTGTCATTCAGGACACGGGCTTTTCTGTGAAGATCCTCGCCCCTGGGATCGAGCCCTTCTCCCTGCAGGTAAGACGGAGGGAGGCGTGTTGGGGACCAGGCCTGAGCCTGCTGGGGAGGGTGAGCTGGAAAACTCAGCCTTGCTCGTGCTCCTCCTGGCCCCACATTGTGGCAGGAAACTGAGGAACCCGTGCCCTCCCCAGAGCCGCTCAGCTGGCGTGGTAGACGTGGGAATCGGGCCCAGGGTCAGGTCATTGCCCCATTGCTAGAGGACAGCGACCAGCCGGGCCCGCCAGCCCTACGTGGGGAGGGGAATGATAGTGGCTGGGTCGTGTTGGCATCCCAGGACTCCCCAGCCTCTTGCTCTGTGCCCTCGGGCAAGTCAGCTCTCTCTGGGCCGTGATTTTACCATCTGCCAGAGGGGACGGTGATATTGGGTCATCTCCAAGGGCAGAGCCAACGTGGAGGTCTTGCAAGCTGGTGACTCAGTGGGGAATGGGGCAGGGCCGTCGGATGTCTCAACACCCACAGGCTTGGGCCCCAGAGCACCCCTTCTGGAAGGTGAAAGCCATTTGCTCCAGGCACCTTAGCACTGGGCAAGGACGGGGGTGAGGCTGCCGTTAGAATTCTGACCCCCTGTTCTTCCATCTCCCCTTCTCCGCTCGGGCATTGCTCCTGGTCTGCAGGGCCGAGTTGGTGGGCCAGGCTCCAGGCTGCACACACAGGGCGTGGCATGTGTGGACACGGCCTGGATTTAAAAGCCAGAAAGTGGGAAGTCGAGTCTTTGGGGCATTTATTCTGGGCACCAAGGTACTTTGGACTGGGGACAAGGTGGTATTGTCCTTGCTCTCTGCTACATGGCCTCTCACCAGGGTGTTCGGGGCCTTCTCCCTGCAGGTGTCCCCGCAGGAGATGGTGCAGGAGATCCACCAGGTGCTCATGGACCGTGAGGACACGTGTCACCGCACCTGCTTCTCGCTGCACCTGGATGGCAACGTGCTGGACCACTTCTCAGAGCTGCGCAGCGTTGAGGGGCTGCAGGAGGGCTCCGTGCTGCGCGTGGTGGAAGGTTGGTCTGGAAGTTGGGCGCCTGCCCTGGGGAGGGTCCACAGAGACAGAGGCAGGCAGCACCATCCATGCCAGGGTCCCTGTGTCACGGATGAGCTCATGGAGGCAGGATTGGAGCACAGGTCTGCTTCTCAGGCCATCACACCTATATCTGCCAACTTCACAGCCCATGGGTTAAAGAACAGAGCCGTGGGCTGGGCGTGGTGGCTCACGCCTGTAATCCCAGCAGTTTGGGAGGCCGAGGCGGGTGGATCACCTGAGGTCAGGAGTTTGGAGAACTGCCTGGCCGACGTGGTGAAACTGCATCTCTACTAAAAATACAAAAAGTGAGCCAGGCGTGCTGGCACACGCCTGTAATCCCAGCTACTTGGGAGGCTGAGGCAGGAGAATCACTTGAACCTGGGAGGCGGAGGTTGCAGTGTGCCCAGATTGTGCCACTGCACTCCTGCCTGGGCAATAAGAGCGAAACTCCGTCTCAAAAAACGAACAAAAGAACAGAGCCGTGATTCTAAAGACGAGAAATCCGGCAGTCCCATGCCAGGGCTTGCAGTCAGCCCAGTCCAGCTCTGTAGAGATGAATGAGAAGTCCCGAAAGTTCCCTGGCCCTGGAGCGGGGAGGGCGGGCACAGTGAGGCGCCATCAGGTTGGTCCGTGGGCTTGAGTTTTCTGGGTGGAAGCCGCTCAGGTTCCCCACCCAGGGCCTGTTGAAAGCAGTGACGGAAAAGATCTGTAGCTCAACAGCGCCCACGGTTGATCACAGAACCTCTCCCCACCACCAAAAGAACTGCCATTCAAATCCCATGAAACCACATCGTGGGCAGTGTTGACACTGGGGGCCTTGGAAAGTCCTCAGGCCACCCCTACGTGAGGCTGCCTCGGGAGAGCAGGGCAAGGCTGTGGTGTGGAAGCCCCAGAGCTCCAGAAGCCCTGCCCACCCGAGACGCTGGCGCACAAAGCAGGCGGCCGTGTGGATGCCTGAGGCCTGTGTGTGCTTCAGAGGCATTTGGCAGAAAGTTCTTTATGAACAAAGATCCCTGCTCACCAGGAGGCAGCGTGTGTGTGTGTGTGTGTGTGTGTGTGTGTGTGTGTTGTCAAAACCAGAACTCCAGCTTATGTGTTGATAGTGGAATTTGAAAACGGAAGCCTAAAGTTGAAAATTAAAACCACTGTGTTAGCACCCCTGAAACCGGTTTTGTGCTGAGCAGGTTGTTCAGGGTTCAGGGCTCTGGTAACGCCGTCCGCTCCCTGCCTTCCTGACAGAGCCATACACGGTGCGTGAGGCCCGCATCCACGTGCGCCACGTCCGAGACCTGCTCAAGAGCCTGGACCCATCCGATGCCTTCAATGGAGTTGACTGCAACTCCTTGTCCTTCCTGAGTGTCTTCACCGACGGCGACCTGGGAGGTGCGGGAGGCATTGGGGCTGGGGATGGGAGCAAGGGGCGGGGAGCATGGAGGTGGGGGCTGGAGAAGGGGCCGAGGGACCTGGGCCTGAGGCACCCAGACCAGGGCATCGGCAGGTAGGAGACAGCTGGCCCTGGGTGGCTCTGTGCTGACCACTAGCCTCGGGTCCCTCAGACAGCGGGAAGCGGAAGAAGGGCTTGGAGATGGATCCCATCGACTGTACACCGCCCGAGTACATCCTGCCAGGGAGCCGGGAGCGGCCACTGTGTCCCCTGCAGCCCCAAAACCGCGACTGGAAGGTAGGATCCTGGGGGAGGGAGGAAGAGGGTCCCTGGCGGGGTGGAGGCCCCCACACCAGAGGCCTGGCCCCTCAGGCTCGGCCTCTCCCACAGCCCTTGCAGTGCCTGAAAGTACTCACCATGAGCGGCTGGAACCCGCCCCCGGGGAACCGGAAGATGCATGGGGACCTCATGTACCTGTTTGTGATCACGGCCGAGGACCGGCAAGTCAGCATCACGGCGTCCACACGGGGCTTTTACCTGAATCAGTGAGTCCCTGCGAGCCCACCAGGCCCCCCTGCCTTGCCGGCTGTTCTGGGTCTGAGCAGACACCTGGGGCCCCCCCTGCTCAGTGCCCCCTCCCTGCAGGTCCACGGCCTATCACTTCAACCCCAAGCCGGCCAGCCCCCGCTTCCTCAGCCATTCCCTGGTGGAGCTGCTCAACCAGATCAGCCCGGCCTTCAGGAAGAACTTTGCTGTGCTGCAGAAGAAAAGGTAGCGCCTTCGCCCTCCCGCCTGTCTCGTGGCACATGGGGCATGGGGTGAGCCGGACCTGCACTCCAGTGCTTCTGTCTGGAGAAACCGCCCTGGGCCCCCAATGCGGGAGTCCCCGCTCTAGGGAGCTGTCGGTCAGTGCCGAGACAGCAGCTGCGGCAGAGGCGCCCGTGCGCTTCTCTCTGACTTCAGGGCGGTGTCTCAGGGTAGGAGACGCCGGAGCAGGCGGGGGCCTCAGGAAAGGGCCCGTGGCAGGGCTCTGAGGTTGGTGGGCTGCGCCATCTTCCCCTCCCCTGCCTGCCACAGGGTCCAGCGCCACCCGTTCGAGAGGATCGCCACCCCATTCCAGGTGTACAGCTGGACAGCACCCCAGGCGGAGCATGCCATGGATTGCGTGCGCGCAGAGGATGCCTATACCTCGAGGCTGGGCTACGAGGAGCACATTCCTGGACAGGTGCCTGCGGCCTGGCCCTGCCCTCGCTGGGCACCCCCGCCCTCCTGGGCGCTGGGCTGGTGCCATGCACTTGCTGGAAGCCCGATGCTGACTCTTCATTCGGGAGTCTGGGGCTCTTCTCAGGAAGGTGGAAGGAGGGACTGCCCAGAGCAAGTCACAGGGCACAGGCTGAGCCCATATCTCCCTCTCTGATCTCTCTGCAGACCCGAGACTGGAATGAGGAGCTGCAGACGACGAGGGAGCTGCCTCGCAAGAACCTGCCTGAGCGGCTGCTCCGAGAAAGGGCCATATTCAAGGTGCCTGCAGCGTCCGCTGAGCGGCAGTCCCAGGCCCACCAGTCTACCTGCTGACGGGTTTTCTTGTGGACAGGAGGAAAGCAAGGGAGGCAGGGCAGCCCTAACCCTGTCAGGTTCCCCAAAGGCCAGTCAGGGTGTCCTGCAGGGTCTGCTAGCCTTCTACCTCCCAGCAGACCATCCCAGTACCTTTTTCTGGTCTCTTTGAGGCTTTGAGTCCCTGGGAGGAGCGGGCCCTACTTCCCATAGGCACTGAGTGTCCAGGCCCATCCAGCTTCCCGCCCTCCACTGACTGCTGCGGGGCTTTTGCCTGGGCGACCGCTGGCCAACCATGGCCCTTCTAGGGCGGGAGCTCATCTGCATTAACACTTATAGCTGGCCGGGGTTTAAAAGTTACTGGTATTGGGTTAGTAAGAGAAATGAGGAGAAGTAGTTGCTTAAAAAAAAAAAAATCTCAGGCCAGCTTTGGTAGCTCATGCCTGTAATCCCAGGACTTTGGGAGGCCGACCGAGGCGGGCAGATCACAAAGTCAGGAGTTCAAGACCAGCTTGGCCAATATGGGGAAACCCCATCTCTACTAAAAATACAAAAATTAGCTGGGCGTGGTGGTGGGCACTTGTAGGCCCAGCTACTCGGGAGGCTGAGACAGGAGAATTGTTTGAACTCAATAAGCGGAGGATGCAGTAAGCTGAGATTGCACCACCGCACTCCAGCCTGGCGACAGAGCAAGACTGCATCTCAAAAAACATCTCAGCCAGACACAGTGGCTCACGCCTGTAATCCTAGCACTTTGGGAGGCTGAAACGGGGGATCACTTGAGCCCAGGAGCTGGAAACCAGCCTGGGCAACATGGTGAAACCTTGTCTCTGCAAAAAATACAAACGATTAGCCTGGCATGGTGGCATGTGCCTGTAGTCCCAGCTACTCAGGAGGCTGAAGTGGGAGGATCGCGTGAGCCAGGGGAAGTCGAGTGAGCTCAGATCTCGTGCCACTGCACTCCAGCCTGGGCAACAGAGTGAGACCCTGTCTGAAAAAAAACCAAAAAACTTTCCATCGTTTTACTGCCTAGAGGTGATAATTGTAGAAACAAAAACTCATTTCTCAGTTACCAACTTCGCCTAGAGATGGTGCCAAGTGCGTTATACACACTATTTTGTATATTTTGGACTTGTAAATGTAAATTTATAAATTTTGGACTTATAAATACCTTTATCTGTTCAAGTTCACCTGGCACATAACTGGTGGATGCCAGACTTGCCCACACTTGTTAATCACTCAGCTATGCTGTCTCCCTGAGCACAAGTATATTTTCAAAACATGGAGGTTTTGTTTGTTTGCTTTTTTGAGATGGAGTGTCACTCTGTCCCCCAGGCTGCAGTGCAGTGGTGTGATCACTGCAACCTCCACCTCCTAGGTTCAAGCAATTCTCCTGCCTCAGCCTCCCAAGTAGCTGGCACTACAGGCCTGCACCACTATGCCTGGCTGGGTTTTTTTTTTTTTTTTTTGTATTTTTATTGGATACGGGTTTCACCATATTTGTCAGGCTGGTCTCGAACTCCTGACCTCAGGTGATCTGCCCAGCTCGGTCCCTCAAAGTGCTGGGATTACAGGCGTGAGCCACCGCGGCCGGCCAAAACATGGGTTTCTTGCCCTTTTCCACGTAATGAGGAAGCTCAGGCTCCGGGTGTCCCTGGGTTCCCCAGGCAGGCCTGGTTGCCTGGGCGGTCTAGGGGCGCTTGGCCAGGTGGGTGCAGGCTCTGGTGGGCAGGGCCTCTTAGCCTCCCCTCCTCGGCCCCCCGCAGGTGCACAGCGACTTCACCGCGGCAGCCACCCGGGGCGCCATGGCCGTCATTGACGGCAACGTGATGGCCATCAACCCCAGCGAGGAGACCAAGATGCAGATGTTCATCTGGAACAACATCTTCTTCAGCCTGGGCTTCGACGTCCGAGACCATTACAAGGACTTCGGGGGGGACGTGGCAGCCTACGTGGCGCCCACCAACGACCTGAACGGCGTGCGTACCTACAACGCGGTGGACGTGGAGGGGCTGTACACGCTGGGCACGGTGGTGGTGGATTACCGCGGCTACCGCGTCACGGCCCAGTCCATCATCCCCGGCATCCTGGAGCGGGACCAGGAGCAGAGCGTCATCTACGGCTCCATCGACTTCGGGAAGACCGTGGTGTCGCACCCGCGGTACCTGGAGCTGCTGGAGCGCACAAGTCGGCCCCTCAAGATCCTGCGGCACCGGGTGCTCAACGACCGCGACGAGGAGGTGGAGCTCTGCTCCTCGGTCGAGTGCAAGGGCATCATTGGCAACGACGGGCGCCACTATATCCTCGACCTGCTGCGCACCTTCCCCCCGGACCTCAACTTCCTGCCGGTGCCTGGTGAGGAGCTGCCTGAGGAATGCGCCCGCGCCGGCTTCCCACGCGCCCACCGGCACAAGCTCTGCTGCCTGCGCCAGGAGCTGGTGGACGCCTTCGTGGAGCACAGGTGAGGGGCGGCCTTGCTGGGCCAGGGCCAGCTGCAGGGAATGCGGACGCCCTGGGTGGAGCTAGGGCTGGGTCCTTGGAGATGCGCTGGAGAGTGAAGAAGGGCGCCGTCTGGCCACAGTCATTGGAGACCCGTCCACACCTGCCCGGTTGTCAGGCTCCCCAGTGCAGAAACCAGGGCTGCAGACTCGCGAGCACCCAGGCGGGTGACCCGGCTGCGACGGTGCTGTTCTCTTAAGGAGCATTAGGAAGTCTGGGTGGCTGTGACTGTCCCAGTGCTGGGGCGGGCAGGTGGGGCACCGGGGGTCCCTGCCGCTGGTGTGTAGGGTTAGGAAATGGCCATGTCAGAGGTCCAACAGTGTGAGTAACTCTTTTAAATGCCAGTGGCTTCCTGTCACTTTTGAGAGCCCTGAGCTGGATGGGGAGCCCTTCTTGTCCCATCCCTTCCATAATGCAGCCTTCTTCTTCTTTTTTTTTTTTTTTTGAGACAGAGTTTTGCTCTTGTCGCCTAGGCTGGAGCGCAATGGCGTGATCTGGGCTCACGGCAATCTCCGCCTCCTGGGTTCAAGTGATTCTCCTGCCTCAGCCTCCAGAATAGCTGGGATTACAGGCACCCGCCACCACGCCCAGCTAACTTTTTGTATTTTTAGTCGAGACGGGGTTTCTCCATGTTGGTGAGGCTGATCTCAAACTCCCGACCTCAGGTGATCCACCTGCCTCAGCTTCCCACAGTGCTGGGATTACAGGCGTGAGCCACCACCCCTGGCCACCTTCTTCTTCCTGTCTTGGGAGATCCTGGTTTTTGTGCATTGACTCGTGCACACCAGCCAGAAGGTGCCTCATGCCTGCGGGGTGTGGAGCCCCAGCCACCGGGAGCCTTGGGCCAGCAGAGCTCCTCTCCCCGATTCCCAGCTCCTGCTCTGCCCTATCTGTTCTGCTCCAGGTACCTCCTCTTTATGAAGCTGGCTGCCCTGCAGCTGATGCAGCAGAAAGCCAGCCAGCTGGAGACCCCCTCCTCGCTGGAAAATGGTGGACCGTCCTCTTTGGAGTCCAAGTCTGAGGACCCTCCAGGACCGGAGGCGGGAAGTGAGGAGGAGGGTAGCAGCGCCAGCGGCCTGGCCAAGGTGAAGGAGCTGGCAGAGACCATCGCCGCGGACGACGGCACAGGTGAGGCTGCTGCAGATTCTGGGGGAGAGCCCGGGCTGGCCCTGCCAGGGTGGCTTATGACCCCACCTGGGAGAGGCTGGCAGACGTCTCTGCGAGGAGCTAGGGGGCGAGGCGTGGGGCAGCCAAGCTCCACCGGTGGCAGAGGGGACCTGCGTCTCATGGAGCCGTGTCTCCACAGCAGACCCTCGGAGCCGGGAGGTGATCCGCAACGCATGTAAGGCGGTTGGCTCCATCAGCAGCACCGCCTTCGACATTCGCTTCAATCCTGACATCTTCTCACCAGGCAAGTGGTAGGGGCCGGCCAGTGCAGGAGCCCTCCAGGGCCAGAGCTGCTCTTGGGGGGACTGGGCCCTTAGGGCTGGTGGGTTTGTCCCCCATCTGAGGGCTTCCCCCGCCAGCCACAGGCAGCATTTGTCTTGCCACCGCCTGGCTCAGCCTCTCTGCTCTCCCTTCTCCAGGGGTTCGCTTCCCTGAGTCCTGCCAGGATGAAGTTCGGGACCAGAAGCAGCTGCTGAAGGACGCGGCTGCCTTCCTGCTCTCCTGCCAGATCCCTGGCTTGGTGAGGGAGGGGCTGCGGGGCTAGGTGGGGCTTGCGTGGTGGGTGCTGGTCCCTCATCCGTCTCCGACTTGGAGGCCCATGAACATAGGATTGCAGGAGTGACTTCAGCTTTCCCTGATTGGGCATCCCCATTTGACAGATGGGGAGCCTGACTCCCAGAGGTCAAGGGCTCCGGCCCTGCTGAGCCCACCGGGTGGGCCGGCAGCTGGGGATCCAGTCTTCTGACCCCTGGGTGGTGACACGGCTGGGGGATGGGGCAGGAGCTCAGTGGGAACTGCGCATCCTCCTCCTCCTCCTCCTGCAGGCTCTGCGCTTGGCCCCGGGGTGCTGGGTGCTCCCCCAACACGTGGCCTCCAAGCCTCAGGACACGGGGCTAGGGGTCAAGTAGTGGCCCCAAGCAGGCACCTCTGCTTCTCCCCCCTCTGCTTCTGCCAGAGGCTGGGCACATTCCCCCATCCTGACTGGGAGCTAGAGCCTTAGGGGTCCTTCTCCAGAGGCTCCCAGGATAGCTGTGCTCCCCTAGACAGACTCAGCTGGGTGGGGGCAGAGGAGCCGGGTGGGGGCCTGACCTGCTGCAGCCCGCAGGTGAAGGACTGCATGGAGCACGCCGTGTTACCCATGGACGGGGCAACGCTGGCTGAGGTGATGCGCCAGCGTGGTATCAACATGCGCTACCTGGGCAAGGTGCTGGAGCTGGTGCTGCGGAGCCCGGCCCGCCACCAGCTGGACCACGTCTACGTGAGTGCTGCCTGGGCGGGGGCGGAACGGAGCTGCGGGGCTGGGTGGGAGGCGGGGGCCTGACCGAGACCTCCCTTCTGAATCCTTCCAGAAAATCGGCATTGGAGAACTCATCACTCGCTCAGCCAAGCACATCTTCAAGACGTACTTACAGGTGCCACACGTCTGCTCCGTGGCTGGCCATGGCCTGCCAGCATGGTGTGGGGCCTCGGGAAAGAGTCTGAGGTGGGGCTGAGGGCCCTTGTGACTTGGATCCAACCTGTTTTGCAGGGAGTCGAGCTCTCCGGCCTCTCAGCCGCCATCAGCCACTTCCTTAACTGCTTCCTGAGCTCCTACCCTAACCCTGTGGCCCACCTGCCCGCCGACGAGCTGGTCTCCAAGAAGAGGAATAAGAGAAGGAAAAACCGGCCCCCCGGGGCTGCAGATAACACAGCCTGGGCTGTCGTGACCCCCCAGGAGCTCTGGAAGGACATCTGCCAGGAGGCCAAGAACTACTTTGACTTCCACCTCGAGTGGTGCGTGTAGGGCGTGGCTGGGACGCCGCTGGGGTGCGAATGGGGTGGGGCAGGGCTGGTGGGAGTGGGCAGATGAGGCGGCCACCACTGGCTCCCAGATGGCATCTAAGGCCTGTGGTCATAGGCCAGGGAGTCGGAGGAGAGAAGAAGTGTGGAGATCACTGGGTGCTGAAGGGTGAGGGCAGCCCAGAGGCTCCCAGGAACTGGGTGGAGGGTGGGGCGGTGTTGGGGGCCCAGGCTGGACAGTGTTGGGGAGCTGGGTGGGGCAGGGTTGGGGGGCCCAGCGGTGCTTGGGCTGCTCAGGCCCCCTGCTCCCTCCTCAGTGAGACTGTGGACCAGGCTGTGGAGACCTATGGCCTGCAGAAGATAACACTCCTGCGGGAGATCTCGCTGAAAACAGGGATCCAGGTGGGCACGGCTCAGCGTCCCCACTGCGTCCCACTACATCCCGCCGCGTCCCTGCTGCAGGCTCCCACCCCCGACCGGGGCCACGGGACAGGTGGCTTCTTCATAGTAGCCATCTGTGCGCAAGCCTTGGTGGGTTGGGAGGTGCCAACTCTCTGAGCCTGGGGCTGAGGCGTCCTGTGTGTGGGGCTGCTCTCCAGGTCCTGCTGAAGGAGTACAGCTTCGACAGTCGCCACAAGCCCGCCTTCACCGAGGAGGACGTGCTCAACATCTTCCCCGTGGTCAAGCACGTCAACCCCAAGGCCTCGGATGCCTTCCATTTCTTCCAGAGTGGCCAGGCCAAAGTGCAGCAGGGTGTGTGGCCGGGTGGGGCTGGGTGGAGGCGGGGGCTCCTCATGCCCCGTCCTGACCTTGCCACCCCTGGGGGTGCCCTGCAGGCTTCCTGAAGGAGGGCTGTGAGCTCATCAATGAGGCCCTGAACCTGTTTAACAACGTCTACGGAGCCATGCACGTGGAGACCTGCGCCTGCCTGCGCCTCCTCGCCCGCCTCCATTACATCATGGGCGACTACGCAGAGGTGGGCCTCAGGCACCCTCTGGGCTGTGGCAGCAAAGGCCTGGCCTCGTTGGGGGATGGGGAGTGAGGGGGCCCCCGGCGGAGGAGTGGGTGGAGTCCAGGGAGACCCCAGGAAGTTGATCGTTCTGCCCAGGCCACCTCTGGCTCCTCCTTTCTGTAACTGTGTCCTGGGGAGAGCTCGGGAGCCCCCTGTGCTGTGGTGAGGTCAGTTCTCGGAGGCGATGGCAGGGGATGCCCCACGGGGTGTCGGCAAGGATGCCTACTGTGACTCCGTGAGTGGGCAGGAAGCATGCCACTGAGCTCCCGCGTCCTCTGTGCCAGTGCAGGCTGTGGGGTTCTGGGTGGCCTGCCTGGAGGGGGATGGTGCAGGCTGTGGGGTTCTGGGTGGCCTGCCTGGCGGGGGCTGATGCAGGCTGTGGGGTTCTGGGTGGCCTGCCTGGCGGGGGCTGGTGCAGGCTGTGGGGTTCTGGGTGGCCTGCCTGGCCGGGGCCGGCGGAGGCTGTTTCAGGGTCAGCATGTCTTAGGATCTCCCACTCCCTGCAGTCAAAGGGACTGTTTTGTCTTTTGTTTATAAATGGGTGTTTTTGGTTTTTGTTTTTTGGGACAGGGTCTTGCTTTGTCACCCAGGCTGGAGTGCAATGGCATGATATCGACTCCCTGCAGCCTCCACCTCCTGGGCTCAAGCGATTCTCCCACCTCAGCCTCCCGAGTAGCTGGGACCACAGGCGTCCGCCACGACACCTGGCTAATTTTTGTATTTTTAGTAGAGATGGGGTTTCGCCATGTTGGCCAGGCTGGTGTCAAATTCCTGACCTCAAGGGACCTATCCCCGCTCAGCTTTTTTTTTCCTTCTAATGTTTTTAGTAGTTTTGGGTTTGTATTTGGGTATTGGTGGAGATTTTGTTGGGCGTAAGACCACGGGTGTGTGGAGCTCTCTGTGGAGTGTGACCTGCCTCTCAAGGTGTTGCAGCGGCTGCTGTTGACACCCCTGCTGCCTTGTGCAAGGGACAGATCCAGAGCGCAGCTGGAGAGGACAGGAGTGTGCAGAGCAGTGCCGTGTGGGCTCTGGGTGCGGGGGTGTTCCCACGCCACAGCGACCACCACCGTCTCTCCCCAGGCCCTGAGTAACCAGCAGAAGGCCGTGCTGATGAGCGAGCGGGTGATGGGCATCGAGCACCCCAACACCATCCAGGAATATGTGAGTGCCGCCTGGGCGGGGGCTGTGAGGGGCTGGGGTCCGTTGCCACCCTGACCTGTCTCGACTCCGCCTGCAGATGCACCTGGCCCTGTACTGCTTCGCCAGCAGCCAGCTGTCCACGGCCCTGAGCCTGCTGTACCGCGCCCGCTACCTCATGCTGCTGGTGTTTGGGGAAGACCACCCTGAGATGGCGCTGCTGGACGTGAGTGCCAGGGCAGGGGAGCGGCAGGGACCCACCTCCGTCCCAGGGGACCGGGAGCTGACCAGGGCCCCCCTCCCCCCGCCTGCCCCCAGAACAACATCGGGCTGGTGCTGCACGGGGTGATGGAGTACGACCTGTCGCTGCGCTTCCTGGAGAACGCGCTGGCCGTCAGCACCAAGTACCACGGGCCCAAGGCCCTCAAGGTGGCCCTCAGGTGAGGTGGCCGCTCACCCAAACTCCAAGGGCCACAGAGGCCAGTGGGGGCGTCCGGTGGGGGCATGGAAGAGGCCCAGTGCTCTGGCTTCCTCGGACACCCGAGAAAATTTCTCTCCACCTCCCCCTCTTTGCTGAGCCTGGACTTGATCTTCCCCTCGGTGGCTTCCAGGGAGGGATCTAGAGGAGACCCCCCGGCCCCCGAGTCAGGCCCCCATGCCCAGCCCTCTTATGCCCTTCCCTCGCCCCGGCGCCTCCCGACAGCCACCACCTTGTCGCCCGAGTCTACGAGAGCAAAGCTGAGTTCCGGTCGGCCCTGCAGCACGAGAAGGAGGGTTACACCATCTACAAGACGCAGGTGGGCAGGGCGGGCTGTGGTGGGGTGGGGCTGTGGCAGGGGCCCGGGGGCGGGGGGCGCGATCCCTTCCTGCCTCTGCCCGCCTCCCCGCAGCTGGGCGAGGACCATGAGAAGACCAAGGAGAGCTCCGAGTACCTCAAGTGCCTGACCCAGCAGGCCGTGGCCCTGCAGCGCACCATGAATGAGATCTACCGCAACGGCTCCAGCGCCAACATCCCGCCGCTCAAGGTGAGACCGGGCCGGAGACGGGCGGGGCGGCCCCTCCAGCCCAGCGCACGCGGGAGCCCGGCTCACGGCTCCTTTCCCTGCCTCGCAGTTCACAGCCCCCAGCATGGCCAGCGTCTTGGAGCAGCTGAACGTCATTAACGGCATCCTCTTCATTCCTCTCAGGTGAGGCCCCCGCCCCGCTCAGAAGCGTGTCCTGGTGGTTTGTTTTTTTGAGTTGGAGCCCGGTTCTGTCACCCAGGCTGGCGTGCAGTGGCGTGATCTCTGCTCACTGCCAGCTCCGGCTCCCGGGCTCAGCGGCCTCCCGAGAAGCGGGGCTTACAGGCGCGCACCACCGCACCCGGCTGACTGTGTGTTTGGAGTAGAGACGGGGGTTCACCGTGTTGGCCAGGATAGTTTCCATCTCCTGACCTCGTGATCCGCCTGCCTCCGCCTCCCAAAGTCCTGGGATTCCAGGCGTGAGCCCCCGCGCCCGGCCCCTTATTTTACTCAGCATCCTCCTATTCCATGAGTAAAGACCTTGGTGTTTCCGCTTCACACAGCGTATCTTGGCGTCTTCCCATCCAGTACCTAAGAAGCGGCTTCGTTCCCTCCCCGCCGCCTCCCATTCCTCCCCGGGGTGCTCACAGCAGTGTGGCCTCATGTGGGGAGTGGATTTAAAATGGTCAGCTGGGTGTGGGAGCAGCGCCCCGACTCCACTTTCCTCCATCTGTTCTGGAGGGAGGCCACGGAGGACAGTGACTGGAATTGGGTGTGCGGGGAGCCCAGAGACTGGGTCAGGTGCGGGGTCCTTACCTTCTCCGTGTTCAGGGACCTTCCGCCTTCAGGAGGGAAGCGCGTGTTCACACACGTTTCCCAGTGAATAGAGCACAGAGCCTGAGTTTATCCCAAAAGCCAGGAGGGTGGTGGAGGACCCAGGACTCCTCTGAGTCCCACCTCCATCCCCACCCTTCTCCTCAGCCAAAAAGACCTGGAGAATCTGAAAGCCGAGGTGGCGCGGCGGCACCAGCTCCAGGAGGCCAGCAGAAACAAGGATAGGGCCGAGGAGCCCATGGCCACCGAGCCCGCGCCAGCGGGGGCCCCAGAGGACCCGGGCTCCCAGCCCCCGGCTGCCAAGGACCCTTCTCCGAGCGTGCAGGGATAGAGAGGGAGACAGACGGACAGTCAGCCAGCGGCCCCGTTACCAGGGAGCCAGACTCCAGGAGAAGGGGGCGTGCCTGCGGGCGGAAGAGGAAGCAAGACCCTCTTCTTCCACGTTTCACCCCACCCCTCCCCCGTATCTTCCTGGGACCCTGGCCTGCCTGCCCCGCAAACGGTGTTTTTGCACTGGTTCAATGAATATATGATGCAGAGGCCCCATTGAAGACACGTGAATGGCGTGTGCAGCCATCCGTTCCCGGCTGGGGGGCAGGTGTTCCTCAGGCCCCCACCCTCCAGCAGGCGTGTGCGAGTGCGTCCGTGGATGTGAGTGTTGACCGTTCCTCTCCCCTGTACATAGCCCGAGCCAGTCCTGAGTGGGTGGTGCACAGATGGGATTTCTCAGGTCATTTGTATGGTCGACATGATGGCTGCTGCTTTTGCTGCCACTACCCCTAGACCCAACCTCTCTGAAAGTTCAGGTTTAAAGCCAAAAAGCATGGTGGGGAGGGGCCTTTCCTGTGTCCTGGGATGGGGAGCCAGAGCTCTGTGGCAGGGCTGGAGGGTTTGGGGTGCACTTTAGTTTGGGGCAGGACAGGAGCCGCAGGGCTGTTTTAGTTGTGATTGGCCTGGTCTGGCTGCTGCTCCCACATGAAGGGGTTGGGGTTGGCTGTGCTGGGCCCTCAGAGCCCGTGTGCCTGACCCTGGCTTGTGTGCCCTCAAGCCCAGTGGGTGGCGCTGCCGTAGGCTCTGACTCGGCTCCCTACTCCCTGCACCCAGCTGGGCATCGCCTTGGGGTCTGCAGTCTGAATGTATCCCTCTCCTCGTTTGAACCTGAGCTGCCTAACGCACAGTGGGCGGGGGGCGGGGCTGGGGGAAGTTACAGGTGCCGATGTGCTGCCACTTCTCCGGAGCCCAGCTCCCTTCCTGGTCTGAGACTAGCTCTGGGGGTGGTGGGGACCCCCACAGGCCCCGCTCTTCCCGTTCCCCCCTTCCTGTGCTGCTGCTCTGCGCCTGCTGTCAGAGCCCTGGTTGGGGAGGATGTGACCACCCTGAGGCCTGGAGGAGACGGGCGTCCGCCTGGGTGTACGGAGAGCTGCTTTTGGGTGTGGTCTGTCCAGACACCTTGTTTCAAAGGGGATGGGCGTGAGCTAGCAAGCAAAGTATCCCCACCGCGAGCAAGAACTTTTTCTTGTTTTTAAACCATCACGTCCTCATTTCACATTGGAATAAAGTGAGTTTTTGAAACCTGCGGCCGCGGGCTCACCTGTGTGCTCTGTAACCTGGTCTGGGTGGATGGTGAAGGCTGACAGGAATGTGACTGGGAGAGGAGTAGATACAAATGAGGTCAATTTCGAGGTCATGCTTACATTGTCACTCGAGCGGGAGGTAAGGGGGTGGAATCACAGGCACTCAGCTGGAATTCACCGAGCTGCCAGTCAGTCACCAGGCTTGCTGTTGTGCAGGTGAATGTCACCTGTCATTGGGCATAGAAGAAACTGCAGTGAAGGCCGGGTGGGGAGGGGTGCTGGGCTGTGGGGCCAGGCCCTGTGCATGCTGGACCCGTGAGGTCGTTAACACCCCCCTGGCTGGTCACCTGCCCATATCGCTTCATTCGAGGTAGGAAGGAGGTTGGGTAGCACTCCACATAGGTGAGACGTTGCGGGCAGGGAGGAGGGCCTCAAGTTTGCCACTCTTGGGTAGGATTTAGAGAGCCGAGACTCAGGCGGACTTGAGGGGCAAAGCCTGTCTCTATTTATTCATTTAATTTATTGAGACAGTCTCACTCTGTCGCCCAGGCTGGAGTGCAGTGGCACAATCTCAGCTCACTGCAACCTCCACCCCCGTGTTCAAGTGATTCTACCTCAGCCTCCCGAGTAGCTGGGACTACAGGTATGCACCACCACACCCGGCTAATTTTTGTATTTTTTGCAGAGAAGGGTTTCTCCATCTTGGCCAGGCTGGTCTTGAACTACTGACCTCGTGATCCATCCGCTTCAGCCTCCCCAAAGTGCTGGGATTACAGGCGTGAGCCACCGCGCCCGGCAAAGCCTGTCTCTAGAGGGGAAGTTGAGCACTCAGGGCAGCTGCTGGCCGCTGCTCGCCATCTGTCTCCAAGAACAGGCCCTTGGCCCCACCGGGAACAAACGCCTTTTGGGATACTTGGAGAGATCTGTTCGTCTCGGAAATTCTGAAAAGAAAAATATTCCAACCCTGAGTCTGTTCATTTTCCTGAGCCAACTGCAGAAAAGGTGCTTCTGACCTGGAGGTTTTAGGTGACAGCCGGGGACAGCCACCAGCAAGTGGCCCTGCTACAGAAGCCTCTCGTATTTCCCAGCAGCCCCAGCCCCAGCAGCAGCTTCCTTCGCCGTCTCACCGGCGTGTCCTACACATGCTTTCCCCTCTCCTGAGTGTTGGGAACGTGGACCACACGTTCACACACCGCTCAAAATGGGGCCTCCTGTGAAGCTGCGAACGGATCAGGTGTGATTACCATTGTACCTCCCCGTCACCTGAGAGGCCCCTATTTCCTGGCTGATGCTTTACGCGTATTAGTGCCCTCAGACATCTTTTCACGACCCAAATGACAAGGGGCTGTTTCCATAAAGCAAGTGAAAGCTCTAGGTGTGAAATCCATACTTTTGTCTTTCCTTCTTTTAGGTGACTGGTTTCAATTTTTTAAAAAGTGGGGTCCTGGGCCGGGCGCGGTGGCTCATGCCTGTATTCCCAGCACTTTGGGAAGCCGAGGCTGGCAGCTCATTTGAGGCCAGGAGTTCGAAACCAGCCTGGCCAACATACTGAAACCCCATCTCTACTAAAATTACAAAATTAGCCGGGCATGGTGCCAGGCACCTGTAATCCCAGCTACTCGGGAGGCAGAGGCTGCAGTGAGCCAAGATCGTGCCACCGCACTCCAACTCCAGCCTGGGCAACAAGAGTGAGACGGTCTCTCATACACACACACACATTTAATTGGGGAAATTCCTATATATCCTACAGCTGGAAAGTAAGGTATCCTGACGTGGCCCAAATTGTCCTCTCCCCTACCTCTAAGGTCTAAACTACCCAATCAGTCAGGCTCCCCCGCCCACCCGCCCAGAGAGCGGGCGCAGCCATCCTCGAATGGCAGGTGAAATGCTCTCTTTCGTGAGAGTAAGCCGTTATTTTTGAGACAGAGTCTCCAGGTCAGGTGACCAAGTGGGAACGAAGATCATAGGAAATTGTCACAAAGGAACTAACCCCACATGTTCAAAGTGAGGATGGGCCGGGCGCGGTGGCTCACACATGTAATCCTAGCACTTTGGGAGGCCCAGGCGGGCAGATCACGAGGTCAGGAGTTCAAGACCAGCCTGGCCAACATAGTGAAACCCTGTCTCCACTAAAAATATAAAAATTAGCTGGGCATAGTGGCACGTGCCTGTAATCCCAGCTACTCGGGAGGCTGAGGCAGGAGCATTGCTTGAACCCGGGAGGCAGAGGTTGCCGTGAGCCTAGATCACCCCACTGCACTCCAGCCTGGGTGACAGAGTGACACTCCGTCTCAAAAAGTAAACAAAGGATGAAAGAGTAAAGATCAGGATCCAAACCTGAGCTGCGGGGCCAAGGGACCAGTGATGTGCCCAAGTATCTTTGGTAAGAAGTTGAATCATTTAGCTCAGTGGTTCTCAAACCTGAGCCTGCCTCAGATTCATTGGAAAGGCTTGTTAAAGTAGATTATAAATAAAGCAAGCAGGCTGCACCGTTTCGACTCAGGGAGTCTGAGGTGGGGCCTACAACCTACGTCTCTAACGAGCTCCCAGGTGCTGCTGATGCTGCTGAACCAAGGAACGCACTTTGAGGATCCCTGTTCTAGAGCTTCTGGTATGTCAGCAGTTAAGAACTGTCTGCACACAAGTCAGGTTTCGCCAGGCTAGGCAGGGACAGGCAGAGCTGCCACAGCCAGCTGCCCTCCCCCTGCATCAAAGGCCATACACAGTCATGACTCCTGGAAGGAGGTTTGAGGCTGTTACATGCCAGCGAGTTACTTGCCAGGTTTTGAACAGCTAATAGCATTTCTGGATAGTGCTACTAATGCTGCCCCGGAGCCCTGTCATCTGGATCTCGGCCTGGAAGAGTCTTGCAAGGAGATGGAAAAGCTGCAAAAGTGCAGTGAACTAACTTCAGGCCAATTTCTTTTTTCTTGCTTTTTTGAGCCAGAGTCTTGCTCTGTTGCCCAGGCTGGAGTGCAGCGGTGCAATCCCGGCTCACTGCAACCTCCACCTCCTAGGTTCAAGCGATTCTCCTGCCTCAGTCTCCCAAGTAGCTGGGACTACAGGCACGCACCACCACGCCTGGCTTTTTGTATTTTTAGTAGAGACGGGGTTTCATCGTATTGCCCAGGCTGGTGTCAAACTCCTGAGCTCAGGCAGTCTGCCCGCCTCGGCCTCCCAAAGTGCTGGGATTACAGGCGTGCCACTGCACCCAGCCTGTTTCTTTTTGCTCTGGGGCAAGTTCCTATTTTGGGGGAGGCTACTACTCCCAACAAGAGGCAGGAAAACAGCTGGGCTGTAAGAAAGGAACCAGTACATCACCAAACTGTCCTTTGTAGGTGCCCTGAATACAAGATGCGGCCCCATGTAAAGTACAGAGCTGGGGTTTCTGGGACAAATATGAACATTCTTATTTTGGTATGTGGCAACCAAATTTAAAAACAGTATTAAGGATTTACCTTCATGAACCCAAGACCACTGAGCAAGGTAAGAGGTTCACTCACAGAACAAAGAGGGGAGGGCCCCGTATCTTTTTTCCCCTCATTTTTGTGGAGAACGGGGTCTCGCTATATTGCCCAGAGGTACTGAACTCCTGGGCTCAAGCTATCCTCCCGTCTCTGCCTCCCTAAAAGCTGGGATTACAGGCGTGAGCCACCGCGCCCGGCAGGGTCCCTTATCTCTAGACTCTGACCCCAAGAGTCTAGTCTTGGGCCTGTAACCAGCCATCTTGGGTTTGACTCTGGCCACAGCAATAGCCATCGTCAGAATGGGCTGCTGGGAGGGTGGGAGAGAGCTGGCCTGTGCCGCAGACGCCCGCCATGGTAAGGGCCCACACTACGGCACTCCCTCCTCCACCTGGGGGAAAGGGGACAGCAAAGCCAGTCTGGGTGCTGCCCTAAAGAACAGCAGCTCATCAGACCCTAACGCCCTCACACCAATTCGTGTCACTCTTCGTGACTGGCGCTACATACAGCCCCACTTTCCATCAGGATTTCACCTGTGCAAAGGAAGACCAAAAAAAAAAAAAAAAAAAAAAATCACATCTAGTTTTATAGGCATTTAATAGTTTACCAATTGGTACAATAAGATTTTTTAATATGCAGAAAACATGAATAAATTTTGTTTTACACAGTCTGAGAGCAACAAATCTTACTGTAAAACACAAGAGCAATATTATATACATTCCTTTACTGATTTTTTTTTTTTTTAATTGTGTCAATATCTTCAGTGAACTCTTACAATCTGGGGAACTGTTTTCTCAATCGCCACCTCTGCAATGTTCATATGAAATCAAGGCTTGCCTTCATGTCAGTGTCAGGATCAACTTTGACTCGAAGAGTTTGTGTTTCTCTCACATCTTCAGAGTGAGCTTTAGGGATGCCTGAAGGATACGCAGTACAAGCAAGCAGCTACTTCCATGATAACGGTGGGAAGATAAAAAGGCCCATTCAGTCCAGCCGTGACCTGTAAATCCAGCTTGCCCTCCCCCCACCCCACTGGAAAAAAATCCAAAACCTTTTTCCACCAGTTTTTTACACGTCGCTTCTCTACCAGGAGATTCTTCTTTGTGTCAGCTAGATTAATGAACACACTGGACTTATATACAGCTGGACAAGAAAGAGTAACCAGTTTAAGTGCCTTTTCCTTCAACAATTTTAACTTCAGTTGCTTAAGGACGATCAAGCCACCAATGTCAACAAAATATCCTTTACTTTTAAATAGTTGTTCTTTAAATAAATTTAAAGAAAATCTATTTAACGAGTGATATTACTGGGAAGTTCACACAGAAACAGAAAGAGGCGAACGGGAGAGCAGGGCACTGGCAGTGGGGAGACGGGGCTTGGTAAATCTAAAGCCAAAGCTTTCCAAAGACTACAGCGAGTGCTCCCCAGCCTGGGACGACTTGCTAACACTAGTGATTCTGAGAGGAGTGCTCTGGGCACACCACTGGTCACACCACACACAGACGAACCAGGACGGTCTTAGTCTCCTAAAGTGCAAGCTGCCGTGACAACAGGCAACTAGGCTCCACGCGATGTCTCAACAGTTTCCACGGCTTGCACTCTCCAGAGCACAGCTAGGATTTCTTGGGCACGTTATAGATACTTGGGTGGCACTGGAATGTCTGTTTTCACACACACACACACAGTCAATAATCATCTGAGGATGCAATTCTACCAGCTTTTTATTTCTTAAATAAGTGGCCAATTTGATTGAGAAAGTGACAAAGCAGCAGTGAACCTCTAAACCAACGAATAAAAGTCCTCTACTTACAATCCAAACCAGTAACCTCATCATTGTCCTTCTCCCAGGCAAGGCACAGGGTTAGACAGCAGACAGAGAAAACAGAAAACACAGTCAGAAAGGGCACCAACAGGACAGTGTCAGACAGCAGTGCAGGAAACCTTTGCAAATCTGATTCCAGGTTGTAGACGGACTGCTCTCCCCAACCCCTTCGTTACTCAACAGGGCTCGTTACATGTGGACCCAGTTGTGGGCCATCCCTGAGATTCAATGTTCGCTGCTTCTCACATGGAGGATGTCTGGTAACTCAACTCAGCAGCAGGCTGTGGCAATCTCCCAAGTAAGGATAACTTTGTTTACAGAGTAATCGTTTCCTCCTCCTTCGTCAACGCAAGTCGCTGTGTGCTGCAGGGGAAGACACGCTTGCTTCCTCCTGCATCGGTACCATTCTCCTTTATTGTTCAATTATCTATGAGTGATTTCTAGATGTTGTGGCTTACCCTTAAACAATTCATGCTAAAAATGAATTAAAATACAAGACATTTATACATGTACAAACAAATGTTAAGATGCACCATTTCTATGTATTTATATTTCTCAAAATAGGACAGAAAATAGCAGCAAACAAGAACAAAGATATTTTCCATAGTTTTTGTAGAAAAATCCAGTCAGAAGAGCTAAGGGAAAAAGACTTTTCAATGTAAGCAGGGTTGTGAGGCAATATTGTCCTGAAAATTCACCTACTTGTATGTATTTAAGGAATTAGCTTAATTAAGATGTAATTTTTGTCCTCAAAAATAGCCATTAGTTCTCAAAACTTTCCCTTCCAGAGACATCTCTCAGGAATCTAAAAACAAACAAGCAAACAAACAAACAAAAAGACACAAGCTAGACATAAAGTTGCTTCTAGTTAATAGACGGCCTAGTCTCTGTGTGTATCTACAGGACGTTAACTCTCACCCTTTGTCTTTTGCAGGAACCAAATTTTCATTAAATACTAAAGGGGACATTTAAAAAATCACGTAGTACACAAATGAATAAAATGCAATTCAGAATTTTCTCTCTGTTAAACTGTCACTGTTATCTCATTGTTCTGTTAACTTTTGAAATAACTTTCTTGGGGAAAAAAAAACATGTTGGTTAGCTAAGCAATGGAATCCTTTATTAATAACTGACAATGGAATAGTGCTCCGAAAGTCACGGGTAAAAATTCTCTTAAACCTACTTGTAACTTTGGGTCAAAATATACAATATATCTGGGCTGTGTAAAACGTCAAGCGGCTAAATTAGAGGGGAAAATAACGGAAGTGATTTTCCTTCGGCTGGAAAAACATCCCCAGAGTCAGACCTAGTTTTCAAAAGCATTAAGATCAAAAAGGGTTTGTTCTAAAGCATGGCATTCCACAGCAAGATTTATTCTACTTGTCCGTTTTAGCACTTTTTCAAAAACCCAGGACTAAGGACATGGAGGTTGATGTGTATGATGCACACATATAGACTTATCCACTTACAGATAGGCCCATATACTTACAAACATTTACATATAAACAAAAGGTGAAAACAGTACATTTTTATGCACGCTCCATTAAACCCTGTCATTTTTTTAAAACTTGTAAGTGAAACACAGTTTAAATCAATATCAGATTCATGTTGAAAAACCAACTGCTGTATTCCTCCCACTCCTTTCAAATGGACACACAGAACCTTCTCAGTATTTCTGTCATTATGTAATGCACATTGCACATCCCTAAAAACACCAAAAACAAATAGTGATTTGTACCATGACACACTCAATGGGAAGATTACATTCTACTTGGAAGTCACGTCACTACAGTCTAATAGTATGGAGAATACAACTAGAAGTATGTCTAGTGTGTAAAATAGAAGCTTAGAGTATGATAGGACTTTTTGACCTGTTTACAAAGCATTAAGACCAAAATGAAATAAATGAGTTGCAATTAGCTGCTGAGATTTTTCTTGAGATTTACAGTCATTTTCTTACATAAATATACCACTAGCCTTTGCTTGATAGGCTGCCAAAACAAATATATCCTACTGATTTGGCAAATGTGTCATGAGAAAAATCCAATGTGTAATCCCCCTTCATTACATAGATGGTTCAGAAGATTCTGAATTGTTGCCTTATTATCTAAAATCCTTAAAGATTTATTAAGCACACTTAAGTGATGTTACATAGATACACATTTCAGAAAAAGCCCTAATAACCACCACTTTTCCCCAAATGAGGCCATCAAGTCAGGCACCAACAGATAGCAGAAAGAAAAACAGGAATTAATAATCCAACATAAAATGACACTGTCAACTATTCAGTTTAGTGCCCTAGTTCAAATGATTCAACTTCTGTCTTCTTAGGCCTGGTGTGACCAATGCCAGCCCAGGTTTTTAAACCCCTATGGTACTTCTAGACAACGTATGTAAATTTACAGTATACAATTTGGATTCACCATGCATGAATACTTTGTGTGTAACATTTAATAAGCTCAATCTACATCCAGAATAATTTACATGAAAGGACAATATTTATTTAAACAGAGCTCAATGGGGGTAACCATGGTATCATCAGAGTGCATCCAGAGGAAAAGAGGGAGGAGGGGCCGAAGGAGACGCAATCAGCGGCACTCCCACACTTTTACTGTTTGATCTACGCTGCCAGTGACGACATAGGGTGCCGTCTTGTGGAAATCTGAAAGAAAAAGAAACGGTTTATTTAAAAACCACAGTAAGCCTGGGCAACAAAGTGAGACCCCCCTCTCTATAAAATACAAAATAAAAAAAAAAATTAGCCGGGCATGGTAGTGTGTGCCTGTAGTCCCAGCTACTCAGGAGACTGAGGCAGAACTGTCTGAGCTGGGAAGTCGAGGCTGCAGCGAGCCATGACTGCACCACGGCACTCCAGCCTGGGTGACAGAGCAAGACCCTGCCCGGTCCCCAACCCTCCATCACTCTGAGCCAGATACAATTTTTTTTTATTTTATTTATTTATTTATTTTTGAGGCAGAGTCTCGCTCTGTTGCCCAGGCTGGAGTGCAGTGACGCAATCTCGGCTCACTGCAAGCTCCACCTCCCGGGTTCCCGCCATTCTCCTGCCTCAGCCTCCTGAGTAGCTGGGACTACAGGCGCCCGCCACCACGCCCGGCTAATTTTTTTTTTTTTTTTTTAAGAGAGACGGGTTTCACCGTGGTCTCGATCTCCTGACCTTGTGATTCGCCCGCCTCGGCCTCCCAAAGTGCTGGGATTACAGGCGTGAGCCACTGCGCCCGGCCACCAGATACAATTTTTAATGAGCCACAAAATAAGAAAGCCCAAATACCAGGAGTTTTCAGGTTTCTCCAATATACCCACACTCCAAGAAGGTACCTAGTTTGCCAATGTAGTTAGGGAAGTTGAGACTCAGTGATCAAATCCTGTATTAACATCTCAACAAAAATGCCTGTTCCTGTTTGGCCCATCCCAAATGGTGCTCAAATCTTTTTTTTTCCTTTTTTTCTTTTTTTCGAGGCAGGGTCTCACTGTGTTGCCCAGGCTGGAGTGCAATGGCTATTCAAAGTTATGATCCCACTATTGATCAGCAGGGGAGTTTTGACCTGCTCTGTTTATGCACTGGGCCAGATCACCCCTTTAGGCAACCTGGGAGTCTCCTATTCCCAGGAGGTCACCATATTGATGCTGCACTTAGTGCAGACATCCGATCAGCACAGCACACTGTAACCCAGAACTCCTGGGCTCAAGTAATCCTCCAGCCTCAGCCTCCTGAGTAGTTGGGACTAAAGGCATAGCAGGGCTCAAATCTAACAATAAAGAGTCTCACCATATCTATTTACTGAACATTATATTCCAGGCATAGCACAAATGCTCCATATTCGTGTCTAATCCTTGAAACAATCCTGTGGGGCAGGCATTAGCTCCACTTTACCGAGGCTTTGGTCCATTATACTTCAGTGTATTTATTAGACTTGACTGTATTCACTATCTTAAATTCCAGATGCAAGTCCAAATGATAGTGAGGATGTTTACTAAAATCAAATACAATTTTCTGAGTTTCTAGTACCTGATAGTATACACCTGCCAGAGGGAAAGGTTGAGGAAGATTTTGTTTGAGAAACAAACTAATAGGGGAGAAAAATTACCCATCAGAGTGTTAAGTATCCTCTTCACAAACTCTGGTTTCCAAAACCAATGTTGTGCAGTGCAGAAAGTAATGTTTTTATTATAAGGCTAACAATACAAAGAGTTAAGGAAAGGAGAATTTAAAACAAATGGTAGGAATCCACAAAATTTTCATCTGTCTTCTCTATTCTGCCCTGAAAGCACACGGTCATTTCTTACCTGGCAAAGTTCACATGATCATGTAAAACACTGTTATGTCTGGCACTCCAAAATCTAATGTCAGAGACCTCACGAGGCGTACATACCCAAGGAGGTAACAAAGTGTTCATGCGCATTGAGGGTCTTCATGCATCGCTTGTTCTTGTAATCCCACACGCGCAGGGTCTTGTCATCAGCACAACTCAAAATAAACTTCCCCCCAGAATGGAACAGAACTCCACGTACCCAGTTATCATGACCCACCTTAAAAACAAAAAAGTTACTTGACTTAGTGAAAGAATAAAATGTTTAAATAGCATCTATTTAATAATACGATAAAACTATACATACCAAAAACATCAAAAGACACCAAAAGAAAATAAAAGTCTAGGGAATTCTAGATTAAATGAAACTGAAAACTCGTAAGACATGACCAGCAAATATAATGCATGATCCTTGACTAGGTCCTGGATGAGGGTTAAAGAGAAGTCACGCACGGCATTGTGGAAATAACAAGAACAAATCTGAATATGTAGTCTATCAGTGGTAAATTTATTGAGTGTGATTAATTTTATTGTGGTTATTTATATACTATCCTTGTTCCTAGGTGGTTCATGCTAAAATACTTGGGGGTAAAGTATACGATGTCTCCAAGGAACTCTCAAATGATTTCAGCAAAATATACACACATACATGAAGGAAAACAAACAAATGTTAACTAGGTGAAGGATATACAGGCATTCACTATATATCCATCCATCCATCCATCCAATCATTCATCCAATCATCCAATCATCTATCCATCCATCCATCCATCCATCCATCCATGTATCCATCCATCCATCCATCCATCCAATCATCCATCCAATCATCCAATCATCATCCATCCATCCATCCATCCATCCAATCATCCATCCATCCATCTATCCATCCATCCATCCATCCATCCATCCATCCATCCATGTATCCATCCATCCATGCATCCATCCAATCATCCATCCATCCAATCATCCATCCATCCAATCATCCATCCATCCAATCATCCATCCATCCATCCATGTATCCATCCATCCATCCATCCAATCATCCATCCAATCATCCATCCATCCATCCATCCATCCAATCATCCATCCAATCATCCATCCATCCATCCATCCATCCATCCATCCATGTATCCATCCATCCATCCATCCATCCATCCATCCATCCAATCATCCATCCATCCAATCATCCATCCATCCATCTATCCATCCATCCATCCATCCATGTATCCATCCATCCATGCATCCAATCATCCATCCAATCATCCAATCATCCATCCATCCATCCATCCATCCATCCATCCATCCAATCATCCATCCATCCATCCATCCATCCATCCATCCATCCATCCATGTATCCATCCATCCATGCATCCATCCACCCATCCATCCATCCAATCATCCATCCATCCATCTATCCATCCATCCATCCATCCATCCATCTATCCATCCATCCATCCATCCAATCATCCATCCATCCATCCATCTATCCATCCATCCATCCATCCATCCATCCATCCATGTATCCATCCATCCATGCATCCATCCACCCATCCATCCATTCATTGATTCATCCATCCATCCATCTAATCATCCATCCATCCATGCATGCATGCGTCCATCCATCCAGCCATCTAATCATCCATCCATCCATGTATCCATCCATCCAATCATCCATCATCCATCCATCCATCCATCCATCCAATCATCCATCTAATCATCCATCCATCCATCCATCCATCCATGCATCCATCCATCCATCCATCCATCCGTATTTCCCCTGTTGCAGCATTCCGTTCTTGCAATTTATCTTTAAGCACATGCCCAGAGATTTAGTTAACAAAGATGTTTGCAAAGCACTGTCTGTAGATCAATGTACAAGAAGGGCATCTAACAACATGAGCAAGGATCACATACTTTCTAAATTAAAGGTTTGCTACAAAGCTACATTAAGGGGTATGATACCATTTTTATAAAAAATAGCACATTTATCTACACATTAATTTAAGAAAAAGGCTTAGAACTGCACAGTTGAACATGGTAGCTACTGTCCATGTACGCCTTTTTTTTTTTTTTTGAGACGGAGTCTCGCTCTGTCGACCAGGCTGGAGTGCAGTGGCCTGATCTCAGCTCAATGCAAGCTCTGCCTCCCAGGTTCATACCATTCTCCTGCCTCAGCCTCCCGAGTAGCTGTGACTACAGGCGCCCGCCACCTCAACCGGCTAGTTTTTTGTATTTTTTAGTAGAGACAGAGTTTCACTGGGTTAGCCAGGATGGTCTCAATCTCCTGACCTCGTGATCTGCGCGTCTCGGCCTCCCAAAGTGCTGGGATTACAGGTTTGAGCCACCGTGCCCGGCCCATGTATGCCTACTTTAATATATAATAGTTAAGATTACATACAACCAAAAATTCAGTTCTTCAGTCTCACTAGCATATTTCAAGAGTTTAACAGCTGCACGTGGCTAGCAGCTACCATGCTGGATAGTGCGGTTATAGCACAGCATTGCAAAGTTTTGTTTTATTTTAAAAAGAGACAGCAACTCTCTCTGTTGCCCTGGCTGGAGTACAGTGGCATGATCACAGCTCACTAAAGCCTCAAATTCCTGGGTTCAAGTAACCCTCCTGCTTTAGCCTCCCAAGTAGCTAAGACTATAGGCATGCACCATCATGCATAACTACTTTTAAAATTTTTATTTTGGTACAGACAGGGCCTCGTTACGTTGCCCAAGCTGGTCTTCAAACTCCTGGGCTCCTCCTGCCTTTGCCTCCCAAAGTCCTGGGATTATAGGCTTGAGCCACTGTGTCTGGTCAAGAGTATGTTTTTCTTTCTTTTTTAAGACACAGTCTCACTTTACTGCCCAGGCTGGAGTGCCACGGTGCGATCTCGGTTCACCGCAACCTCCATCTCCCAGGTGCAAACAATTCTCATGCCTCAGTCTCCCGAGTAGCTGGGATTACAGACATGTGCCACCACGCCCGGCTTTTTTTCTTCTTTTTTTGAGACAGAATTTTGCTCTTATTGCCCAGGCTGGAGTACAATGGCATGATCTTGGCTCACCGCAACCTCCCCCTCCTAGGTTAAAGCGATTCGCCTTCCTCAGCCTTCCCGAGTAGCTGGGATTGAAGGCATGCGCCACCAAGCCCGGCTAATTTTGTATTTTTAGGAGACAGAGTTCCTCCATGTTGGTCAGGCTGGTCTTGAACTCCCGACCTCAGGTGATTCGCCCATCTCGGCCGTAATTCCCAAAGTGCTGGAATTACAGGCATGAGCCACTGCACCCAGCTACGCCCGACTAATTTTTGTAATTTTAGTAGAGATGGGGTTTCACAACGTTGGTCAGGCTGGTCCCGAACTCCTGACCTCAGGTGATCCACCTGCCTCACCCTCCAAAAGTGCTGGGATTGCAGGCGTGAGCCACTGCACCTGACCAGCTTTATTTTAATTATATATCATCTTTTCTTAACAGCAACATGGTATAGCTGAACTCAGAATACTACTAGAGGAAAGTTTCATTTTCTAATCAATTCTTGAAGATGCTTCCACATGTGTCTGTCATATCCTACAGAGAGACAATCACTTCAAGGTATGGTTAGCACCTAAAAAATCTCTAAACAAACGTGGATGCCAAATTATAAAAACTACTACTAAATGAACATCCATAGATCTCTTTGGAACTCCTTTAGGCACACAGCAGTGTCCACAATCCCTTACTAGTATTGACATATCATTCTATGGAAATATGTTCCTAAATAAGCCAAATAAACTAGATCATGTGAGCAAGGATATATAATAGTTAAAAGGATTCAAATAAAGTGAAACAGACAAACAAACATCTTCAACAGTGAAAAGGTCTCTAAGAATGCTGCTGCTTCTCCATAAGAGATATTACACGATTTTTTAGCATCTCCCCCTCAAACACCGACTAGCTCTACAGATTCTTTATAGAACCTGCATTCCAGAGAAGTAACTTTCACATCACTGTAATGACAAAAGCGAAAGGAAAACTATATTTATAAAGAAGTTATTTTAAAACCCAGTATAATTCAGATTTAATAAGATATCACAAAGCAGTAATCCAAAAAGGTATAAACAGTGAAGATACAAAAGAAACGGTAAGATTATGCAAACTTACGAGGGTCATAAGGCACATGCCAGTACTGACATCCCACATCTTAATAGTCTTGTCTCTGGATCCCGACAGCAAGAATGGCCCAGGTTTACCACTTTTTTTAGTCTACAGAAAACATAATAAAAATTAAGTTTCCTACACAAGAAGTTAGGTACAGACTTTAAATGGTTTTTACCTAATAATGATCTATATTTCCAATTTTGTTGTTGCATTTTGGTTGTTTGTTTTGAGACAGAGTCTGGCTCTGTTGCCCAGGTTGGAGTACAGTGGCGCGATCTCGGCTCACTGCAACCTCCACCTCCCGGGTTCAAGCGAGTCTCCTGCCTCAGCCTCCTGAGTAGGTGTGATTACAGGTGTGCGCCACCACACCAGGCTAATTTTTGTATTTTTAGTAGAGATGGGGTTTTGCCATGTTGGGCAGGCTGGTCTCGAACTCCTAACCTCAGGTGATCGGACCACCTCGGCCTCCCAAAGTGCTGGAATTACAGGCGTGAACCACTGCACCCAGCCCAATTTGTTTTTACCTGTTTAAATACATAAGTCTTTAACACCATACCTAGGCTATACAGGAAGGACCCAGATAATATAAGAACAGAAAATCTGTTTAGGCTAGGACTCAGTTTTCATAAAACCAACAGATAATAAATTTACTTTTCAAGATTTCTGTAATCACTAATTTTGCTTTTACAAATCCAACCAGAATCAAATTTATTTATTTATTTTTTTGATCTGGATTAGGGAATATTCATTTATTTCAAGACAGGGTTTCATTCTGTCACCCAGGCTGGAGTGCAGCGGAACAATCATAGTTCACTGCAGCTTTGAGCTCCTGTGATCAAGCAATCTTCCTGCCTCAGTCTCCTGAGTGGCTGGGACTACAGGAGTGCACCACTACACCTGGCTGAGTTATTGAAAATTTTTTTCCTCATTAGTATAGTGGTGCGTTTAAAAAAAAAAAAAAGCTTTCTGTAGAGACAGGGGTCTTGTCATGTTGCTCAAACTCCTGGGTTCAAGTGATCCTCCTTCCTTGACTTCCCAAAGTGCTGGGATTACAGGCGTGAGTCATCATACCTCTGGCGGTGTGATGCACCAGAATCAAATTTATGACGCACAGCATGTAACCACCACCAAAGGACAGTAAATAGAATCTGAAAATGCAATGGGCCAACCAAAATAAAGAGAACTCACAAAAGAAGATTCATTTAAGCGGGAACTGCCTCTTTTCTTTATTGAAATGTAGTTTTAAAAATACATGATAGGAATGCCTCTATCAAAATCAATGTGGGGCTGGGCGCAGTGGTTCACACCTGTAATCCCAGAACTTTAGGAAGTTGAGGCAGGCAGATCACTTGAGGTCAGGAGTTTGAGACCAGCCTGGCCAACATGGCAAAATCTTGTTTCTACTAAAAATATAAAAAATTAGCTGGCAGGGTGGCACATGCATCCGTGGTCCCAGGTACTTAGGAGGCTGAGGCAGGAGAATCGCTTGAACCCGGGAGGAAGAGGTGGCAGTGAGCCGAGATCACGCTACTATACTCCAGCCTGCGCAACAGAGACTGTCTCAAAAACAAACAAAACTTTTAGACCATTCATTTTCATTCACTTATTAGAAACAGGGATCTTGCTCTGTTGCCCCAGGCTGAACTTTAACTTCTGGACATAAGTGATCCTCTTGCCTCAGCCTCCTGAGTAGCTGGGACTATAGCCATGTGCCGCTGTACCTTGTAGGTAATTTATTTTTAACATATTAATCAGAAAGACCAAAATCATAAAAGAGCACAAAGAATCACAAAGAAATGTGTTAAAGCTCCAGACTCAGCTAGTACTTTTAAATGATCAAGAACATCAGAGGCCACCATATGAAATAGTCTTCATTTAAAGAAACATTTATACCATCACATCTGGGATTAATTTTAAAAAATAAATACTGAACTGCATTTTACCATAAATTTATAAATAAAATTATTATGTTCATTAATGAAGGCTATTTTTCTGACAGATACTGTGAAGAGTAGAGAATTTCAAGATTCAGAATTTTGGGATGCAGACTTTTAAATGCATTAATAGCCGTGAAACTGGGAATCAGCAAAGTTATCTAAGGATTTAAGATATCGGCAATAAAACCATGAAGACAAGTTTATATATACAGTACCTCAGATCCTGTTGCTTCAGAGATGGAGGAATATGAGCTTTCTGGAGCCCAGGAAATGCATTCTACCACATGCTCATGCTCTCGGAGCTCAGCCTTGCATTCCTTTGTTGCTACGACCCACACACGCACAGTCTGGTCATTGGAACAGCTGGCTATCAGAGTGCCATCTTGATTTGGTCGTACCATACGTACCCATTCTCTGTGTCCTGTGAATGTCTTCACACAGTAGCTGTCAATATAAATAATAACTTACATTGTGAATGACAATCATCGGGGCACTTTCCAGAAGTGATACAAAAATAGCTATGTACTGGGATGAAGAGAATGGTACCAAGTCAGAGATGCAAGTCAACAGCATAAATGTACAATCCTGGCTAATTACAGTGGGAGCAACAAGCTAACAGGCACATCATTAAGGAGCTAACAAAATCAACATCTAGAAGATAAAATATATATAAGAAATAAAATGTTTCAAAACTAAACGCACACTTAAAAATATTTCTAGCCATATTGGAAAAAAGCTATGCTCTACTAATCTGAGTAAAACTAGTAAGTTTGTGTGACAAAAATCAAGTGTAATTCTATGCGCAACCAAATTCAGTCTAACAGAGGTATACCAGCACAAAGATTATTTACATTTTCATTAAAACCCACAGAGAGATTACCTAAAAGAAGACGACAGAGAAAAGAAGCCATTACACAGAAATGCCTCTCAAGGACACAGTCTCAGTCTCTCCTTACAATGTCTCTGTGCTCCTTTTTGGAAGATGTGTACAGATCAAACTTAGTTTTAAAGTATATTTAATATGACTGTCACAATGATCATTCTGGGTTAAAGTCGAAATGACTGAAACACCAGAACACGATTTTGTTTTGTTTTTTATAAATATGTCTTTAAGCTGATGCCTTTTCTTTTTTTGAAACAGAGTCTTTCTCTTGTTGCCCAGGCTGGAGGGCACTGGTACAATCTTGGCTCACTGCAACCTCCGCCTCCCAGGTTCAAGTAATTCTCCTGCCTCAGCCTCCCAAGTAGCTGGGATTACAGGTGTGCCCCACCAAGCCTGGCTAATTTTTGTATTTTTAGTAGAGACGGGGTTTCACCATTTGGTCAGGCTGGTCTTCAACTCCGGACCAGGTGATCTGCCTGCCTTAGCCTCCCAAAGCACTGGCATTACAGGTGTGAGCCACTGATGCCTTTTCAACCAAGCTTACTTACCCAGTTTGCACTTCCCACATTTTTATGGTTTTATCCCTTGAAGCGGACACTAGATGATCTCCATTGGGCATGATGGCTACTGAGGAGACATTGTGGTCGTGGCCTGAAACACACAGCACGGCGGTGCATTACGGCACCTTATTGCACGTTACGGCGCGTTATGGTACGTTATGAAGCAGCACCCCCAAGAGCAGCAAGACATCAATTCACCACGGGGTTTCCCCATGGGGTTTCACCATGTCAAAGCAAGTTCTAAATACACTGGATTTTATACAAATTTGATAAGAAACCTGGATTTACACGATAAAGTTAAAAAAATCAGTAAAAACAATCCACAAGGAAACAGTCAACTCCATTTAGGATTAAATTTCAACCTGTACAAATGGTTTAAAAACGTAAGGCATCAGGATTATCAACATTTGAAATATATTCATATACTTACCTCAGTGAGTCTGAATGTTTACATAAAAACGCTAGGAAAAACAATTTCTTTCTTTTTTTTTTGGTTGGTGAGGCAAGGACTTGCTCTGTCACCCAGGCTAAAGTGCAGTGGGGCAATCACAGCTCATGTAGCCTTGAACTCCCGGGCCTACGAGCTCTTCCTGCCTCAGCCATCGAGTAGCTGGAACTACACAGGGGTGGCACCACCACACCCACAACATTTTAATTTTTTGTAGAGACATGGTCTCCAGATTTTGCCCACACTGGTCTTGAACTCCTGTCCTCAAGCAATCCCTCCTGCCTTGGCCTCTAAAAGTGCTGAGATTATAGGTGTGAGCCACTGTGCCTAGCCTCTAGACTGATATTCTAAGATACAAAAAAGATAAAGCGAATGCATAAGAAAAATGGGGAATTGGTTCTCTGTTTAAAATGGTGGGCCAGGCATAGTGGTTCACGCCTGTAATCCCAGCACTTTGGGAGGCCAAGGCGGGCGGATCACCCGAGGTCAGGAGTTCAGGACCAGTCTGGCCAATATGGTTAAACCCTGTCTCTACTAAAAATACAAAAATTAGCTGGGCGTGGTGGTGCTCACCTGTATTGCCAGCTACTTGGGAGGCTGAGGTGGGAGAATCACTTGAACCTGGGAGGTAGAGGTTGCAGTGGGCCAACATCGCGCCACTGCACTCCAGCTTGGGTGACAAAGCAAGAGGCCATCTCAAAAACAGAAAAAAAGTGTTCATGCGTGGAATTCCTATAATTATAAACTTCCCCAATGCATTTAATTGGCGTGGGGGTGAGGAGAACACAATTTTCAAATTATGCCCTTTAGGTAAACACATAGTTTACTCATGTGTTAACATCATGGATAATCTGTATGCACTCCTTGTACAAAATCCCAACATTCAAATATCTTCATTTGTAAAGAAACAACAAAAATCCCTACGTAATGAGCACCTCCTATGTGGCAGGTACTACACCAAGATGATTTATCTTATGACTTCATTTTATCCTCACAACAACTGTATGACTCTGGTATTATTACCTCTGTTTTCTAGATGAAAGTGGTTTAAATTTTCTAATGCCATAAGTAGACAAGTAGGAACCTGAACCCAGGTATCTGTCTCTAAAGCAAATATACTCTCGTTCCACAAACATACTGCCTCAGAAAACAGTTCCCACAACAAGACCCAGGAAACAACTTAACAATGAATGAGGGCATGGGATATGCACCCTTATTTCATTTCAGTGAGCAAGATAATCTGGGTTCTAGTTTTCACTATACCTACTCTGTCTGGACTTCAGTTTCCCAACTACGAAAAATTAAAACACAAACAAAACCATTTTTTTTTTTGAGACGGAGTCTTGCTCTGTTTCCCAGACTGGAGTGCAGTGGCCGGATCTCAGCTCACTGCAAGCTCTGCCTCCCGGGTTCACGCCATTCTCCTGCCTCAGCCTCCCGAGTAGCTGGGACTACAGGCACCCGCCACCTTGCCCGGCTAGTTTTTTCTGCTTTTTAGTGGAGACGGGGTTTCACCGTGTTAGCCAGGATGGTCTCGATCTCCTGACCTTGTGATCCGCCCATCTCGGCCTCCCAAAGTGCTGGGATGACAGGCTTGAGCCACCACGCCCGGCCAACAAAACCATTTTTAACTCAAATACAGATAAATGACCTGGCAGTTTTTCTTACCAAAAAATATTCATACAAATATTTTATATAAAGTACTAAGAGATACTTAAAACTTTGTAATAGAAATGACTCTCAACTACTGTGACTTATCCCTGGACTATCTACATCGTATGCTCTTCCACCAATACAGACAATTAAGAGGTGAATAAAGGAATCCCGTATACTATTAGAAACAATATTCTTTCTGAAGTACCATGATAGAAATTACTATTAAAGTACTATCCTCTACCCCTTACCATGCATGGTTCTGATGCATTCAAAGCCCTGAAAATCCCATAGTTTAATGGTCATATCTGCAGAACAGGAAGTCAGAAGCTTGCCACTGTGATCGAATGAAATGTCCTGTACAGAGTCTGTATGTCCTTTAAGAGTTCGTTCAAAATCTCCAGTCTCATAATCCCACACCTGTCAAGTGAACAGAAAATTGTTTAACACCAACTCCATCACTCCTTTCTTGTTTCATATTTGCACCCAGCAGGCCAGTCTGGCACCTTATTGAGTAATTAACCAAACAAGTAACAAAAGATAACCATCTTAGAAATACTGTATCTCATGTACAAATTGGTCTTTTTTCTACAGGGAAAACGAACGTTGCAATTATTAAAATTTATCTCTAGTACCACATTTGCAAGTGTAATAGTGATAAAGTATAATAAAGTCACAAAACACAGTCCGCTTCCCGTCTCAGAGCAGGAAAGACATGTAAATAAGGAAACTTTAGGGGAAGAAATAAGAGGAAAGAAAGAAAGAGATGGAAAGGAAAGGGAAAGAAAAGGAAAGGGGAAGGGGAAGGGAAGGAGCTTAAGGGGGCTATAGCAGGCATTTGTATGTAGAGTATTTGAGGAATAATGGATCAATACTCAATCCTACTAGACCAGCAGAACTCAGACATCTGAAGAGCCAAGGAAAGATTTCAGAAGTGTAAACTGTTCACGAATAGCAAATGAATAAAAGCATATGTCATTTTGAGTTAAAAAGTGAAAATATGGCTGCGCGCGGTGGCTCACGCCTGTAATCCCAGCACTTTGGGAGGCCGAGGCGGTCGGATCACGAGGTCAGGAGATCGAGAACATCCTGGCTAACACGGTGAAACCCTGTCTCTACTTAAAAATACAAAAAATTAGATGGGCATGGTGGCGGGCACCTATAGTCCCAGCTACTCGGGAGGCTGAGGCAGAATGGCGTGAACCTGGGAGGCGGAGGTTGCAGTGCGCCGAGATCCACTACAGCCTGGGCGACAGAGCAAGACTCCATCTCAAAAAAATATATATATATGTGTGTGTGTATATATATATATCATATATATATATATATATAATATATATTATATATAAAAAATATAAATATATATAATTATATATATATATAAATTTTGGCCAAGTGCAGTGGCTCATACCTGTAATCCCAGCACTTTGGGAGGCTGAGGTGGGCAGGTCACCTGAGGTCAGGAGTTGGAGACGATCCTGGCCAACATGGTAAAACCCTGGTCTCCACTAAAAATACAAAACTTAGCTGGCTGTGGTGGTGCGTGACTGTGGTCCCAGCTAATCGGGATGGAAGGCTAAGGTGGGAGAATCACTTGAGCCCAGGCGGCAGATGCAGTGAGCTGAGATAGCACTCCAGCCTGGGCGACAGAGCCAGACTGTTTCAAAAACAAAAAAAAAAAGAACAGTCACATTTAAAAAAAATAATTTTGGAGTGCAGTGCTGTGATCAGATATCACTGTAGCCTCATACTCCTGGGCTGAAGAGATCTTCCTGTCTTAGTCTGTCAAGTAGCTGGGACTACACAGGTGTGCACCACCACGCCTGGCTAACTTTTTGACGTTTTGTAGAGATGGGGTCTCAGTATATTGCCCAGACTTATCTCAAACTCTTCCATTTTCTTTCTTTCTTTTTTTTTTTTTTTTGAGATGGAGTCTCACTCTGTCGCCTAAGCTGGAGCGCAGTGGCGCAGTCTCAGCTCACTGCAACCTCTACCTCCTGGGTTCAAGCAGTTCTCCTGCCTCAGCCTCCTGAGTAGCTGGGACTACAGGCGTGTGCCACCACACCTGGCTAATGTTTGTATTTTCACTACAGATGGGGTTTCACCATGTTAGCCAGGATGGTCTTGATCTCCTGACCTCATGATCCACCTGCCTGGGCCTCCCAAAGTGCTGGGATTACAGGGGTAAGCCACTGCACCTGGCCCTATTTTCTTTCTTCTCTTTCTCTTATTTTAATTGACAGGGTCTCCCTCTGTGGCCTGTGGTGGAGTGGAGTGGTGTGATCACAACTCACAGCAACCTCGAATTCTGGGCTTCAGTGTTGCTCCCACCTCAGCCTCCAGAGGAAGTAGGACTACAGGTGCACACCACCACACCCAGGTAATTTTTTCTTTCCTGTAGAGACGGGGCCTCGCTATGTTGCCCAGGTGGGTCTAGAGCTCCTGGCCTCAAATCCATCCTCCTGTCTTGGCCTTCTGAGTCACTAGGATTACAGGTGTGAGCCACTGTGCTCATCCCTCCCCTCCTGCTTCTTATCACAAATATTTTTCTGTGCCACTAAAAATTCAGCAAGTATTACTTTTAAAAGAATTCTTGGTTGGGCGTGGTGGCTCATGCCTGTAATTCCAGCACTTTGGAAGGCCGAGACGGGTGGATCACCTGAGGTTAGGAGGTCAAGACCATCCTGGCCAACATGGTAAAACCCCGTCTCTACTAAAAATACAAAAAATTAGCTGGGCTTTGTGGTGGGCACCTGTAATCCCAGCTACTCGGGAGGCTGAGGCAGGAGAACTGCTTGAACCCGGGAGGCAGAAAACGCAGTGAGACGAGATCATACCAATGCACTCCAGCCTGGGCAACAGGAGTAAAACTCCGTCTCAAAAAAAAAAAAAAAAAAATTGTGGGCTAAACCACCATTATAGAAAAAAACATTATAGTGAACATTTTTGAATATAAAAAAATTCTGTCCTCATTTTTTTTTTTTTTTTTTTTTGAGACGGAGTCTCGCTCTGCCGCCCAGGCTGGAGTGCAGTGGCCGGATCTCAGCTCACTGCAAGCTCCGCCTCCTGGGTTTAGGCCATTCTCCTGCCTCAGCCTCCCGAGTAGCTGGGACTACAGGTGCCCGCCACGTCGCCCGGCTAGTTTTTTGTATTTTTTAGTAGAGACGGGGTTTCACCGTGTTAGCCAGGATGGTCTCGATCTCCTGACCTCGTGATCCGCCCGTCTCGGCCTCCCAAAGTGCTGGGATTACAGGCTTGAGCCACCGCGCCCGGCCTGTCCTCATTTTTTAATACTTAGGTCAGACAGCAATGGGGAAAAAGAATTAGTGGGTCAAAAAGTATAAACTTTCAAAGCCTTCATATACTCTGTTAAATTGATATCCCATAAGACTGTATCAAATGTAATGAGAATGACTACTTTATCAAACTCATCACTGGGGATTCTTATTTAATAGGTAAAATATCTTGACAATTTCACACACACACGACAATTTTTTTTTTTATTTGAGATGGAGTCTCGCTCTGTCACCCAGGCTGGAGTGCACTGGCGTGATCTCGGCTCACTGCAAGCTCAGCCTCCCGAGTAGCTGGGATTACAGGTGCCCGCCATCACACCCGGCTAATTTTTCGTATTTTTTAGTAGAGACAGGGTTTCACCATGTTAGCCAGGATGGTCTTGATCTCCTGACCTTGTGATCCATGCGCCTTGGCCTCCCAAAGTGCTGGGATTATAGGCGTGAGCCACCGGGCTTGGCGTGATTTTTTTTAAGACAGGGTCTCACTCTGTCACCCACACTGGAGTACAGTGGCTCAATCATAGCTCACTGCAGCCTCCAACTCCCAGGCTCATGTGATCCTCCCACCTCAGCCTCCCGAGTAGCCGGGACTACAGGCATAGGCCATCATACCTGGCTAATTTTTTAAGTAGAGATGAGGTCTTGCTATGTTGCCCAGGCTGGTCTCTAACTCCTGAGCTTTAATAGTCCTCCCACCTTGGCCTCCCAAAGTCCTAGGATTATAGGCATGAGCTACCACACCCGGCCCATAATTTCAGTGTTTATTTCTTCTGCTATTAGTAGTAAGGCCAAACTGTTGTTACTATTTGGTTAGTTGTTACTACCTTCTATTTTTTTGAGACACAGTCTCGCTCTGTTGCCCACGCTGGAGTGCAGTGGAGTGATCTCGGCTCACTGCAACCTCCGCCTCCTGGGTTCAAGAGAATTTCCTGCCTCAGCCTTCCAAGTAGCTGGGACTACAGGTGCACGCTGCCATGCCCAGCTATTTTTTTTTGTATTTTAGTAGAGATGGGTTTCACCGTGTTGCCCAGGCTGGTCTTGAACTCTTGAGCTCAGGCAATCTGCCCGCTTCGGCCTCCCAAAGTGCTGGGATTACAGGCGTGAGCCACCACGCCTGGCCTGTTACTACCTTTTTTTGTGAATTGTCTGCTCCTGTACTATGTCCATTTTTCTGAGATGTTAGTGCTTTACACATCTGAATTCTTCATGTTATATAATAAAGTTGGCAATCCAGCTGGGCTCAGTGGTTCACACCTGTAATCCCAGCACTTTGGGAGACAAAGGCAGGAGAACTGCTTGAGCTCAGGAGTTTGACACATGGGCAACATGGCAAGATCCCCTCTCGACAAAAAATAAAAAATCAGCTGGGCATAGTGGCACATGCCTATAGTCCCAGCTACTGAGGAGGCTGTGGTGGGAGAATAGCTTGAGTCTGGAGAGGTTGAGGCTGCAGTGAGCCATGATTGTGCCACTGTACTCCAGCCAAGGCAACAGAATGAGACCTTGTTTCACACACAAAAAAAACTGGCAATCTTTTTTTTTTTTTTTTGAGACAGAGTCTCGCTCTCTCGCCCAGGCTGTACTGCAGTGGCCGGATCTCAGCTCACTGTAAGCTCTGCCTCCTGGGTTTATGCCGTTCTCCTGCCTCAGCCTCCTGAGTAGCTGGGACTACAGGCGGCCGCCACCTCACCCAGCGAGTTTTTTTGGTATTTTTTAGTAGAGACGGGGTTTCACCATGTTAGCCAGGAAGGTCTCGATCTCCTGACCTTGTGATCCGCCCGTCTCGGCCTCCCAAAGTGCTGGGATTACAGGGTTGAGCCACTGTGCCCGGCCTACGCCTGCATTTTGTGCTGAACTGCTATATGACATATACAATCTACTCACATTTTCTTAGTTATACTTTTTTTTTTTTTTTTTTTTTTTTTTTGCTCTGTCACCCAGACTGGAGTACAGTGCCGTGATCTTGGCTCACTGCAAGCTCTGCCTCCCGGGTTCACGCCATTCTCCTGCCTCAGCCTTCCAAGTAGCTGGGACTACAGGCGCCCGCCACCACGCCCGGCTAATTTTTTTGTATTTTTAGTAGAGATGGGGTTTCATCGTGTTAGCCAGGATAGTCTCAATCTCCTGACCTTGTGATCTGCCCGTCTCGGCCTCCCAAAGTGCTGGGATTACAGGCGTGAGCCACTGCACCCAGTCGATTGGTTATACTTTTGTAAATGAAACTTAATATCTGTAACTAACTTGCTTTGAAACAACTCTTAGTATAGAGAGACCTACCTAAATCTACGTATATTGCAACTATCTTATCTTTCTGTAGGTGGTTTATACAACTGTCATTTTATTGTGTCTGGAACAAAGGCAACTTAAAAACAACTATTTTCCTAATTAAAAAAGCACAACATTAAATGGTAATATATGTTTACTGTGAAAAAAAAATTTTTAATGAAATACCTAATTTATAAAATGAAAAGCTCTTATATTCCCCTACTCCTGGAAAGCCAATTTTAAATACATCAAGGAAAGTCCAATTTACATGAATCCTCTATTGAATTCGTTTGCAGTACAGATTCACCCTATCAATTACTAGTTTTGTCAAATGGTATTTCACACACAACCTCTGCTTAAAGGTAAGGCACACACTTTTCATCCTCTAAGAACAAAAACTGTTCAAGCACAAGGTGACCTACTGACATCAACTCAGTTAGTGACACCCGACTTTCTCAAATTCACCATCGAACTTACCTGGCAGCATGCCTCTCAGGAGCCACAATGGTATTTTATTACAATTCTGTCTTTAAGATTCAGAACCAAAATCACTACATTTCAAAGAGTACCTCCTGTCCCTCTGCACAGGCCCTCATTTTCAGGATCTTTTAATTTTCTTCCCCCTATTAACTTTAAGTCTGCTTTTAGCAGAAAATTACCTTAATAGTAGCATCCTCTGAAGCAGAGACCATAACACTGAACACAGGATGGAAAATGACTCGGGTGACTGGACTCCTGTGACCACTCAATGCATATTTTTCTGGCGGACGGGGAATCCATTCTTTTGGGTCTCGTTTCTGACCAAGAGGTCCACCTGACGTAAATTCTTCTTTTGCTTCATTTAGCTTTGATTCTAATTCCATAACCTTGAAAAACAGCACGTAGTTACGTACAGATAGATTTCAATAAAAATAGCATGTGACATTTTAAAAACTGCATTTTGCAACAATATATGCAGGATACTTGAAAAAATCTTAGTAATCTCCAAGCATTTGTCAAATTTAAATGAAAATTGTTTATTTTATACAGCATCAAAATCTAAGTCATGAGGAAACTAAAAACTGAGAAAAATTCAGTACAATTGCCTTAACTCTTTAACCCAAAGAAAAACTTCAATTTATATCTGGTGACAGAGTCTTCTAATTAAACAAGGGCAGTGAATTTGCCTTGGTCCCTCTAAAGCTGCTACTCTTAGTAAGTTCTTTCCAAACCACATTATATATGGTAATCATATTAATAATAAAAGCTAGTATTTATTGAGCATCTACTATGTGCTAAGCACTTTTCTAAGAGCTTTATAATAAATGATCAACTCATAACAATGTTATTTACTTATTCTAACTTTGCCTATGAAGTATACATTTTAGGACTGGAATATTATTTGTTGTATTTACAGATAAAAAGAAAAGCTCAGAGATAAGAATGACTTGTCTAAGAGCACACTGCAGTGCTCTTTTCCCAGCATCAATCACAATGGCTCCATGTGTTCTTTCCTTCTAAGTGCACATATGAGTTCTTTCAGTATCAACTCCTCCAAGTCAGGACTATGCAGAATCGACCCAGTCAGCAACTCCGGATATGCGAGTTACCATGTATCTGCAATAATATGCCTAGGTCATACTTTTCATAAAGCACAGAAAATGTATTTTTATTTGCTTTTTAAAGATTAGATGCAATTATTAATTAATGCAGATGAATAGTTATTTTCAGAAAGTTTATATAACTGAATACAACTAATTTTAAAGAAATAAGACTTAGTTACCTTCTTCTGTAATCTAATAACAGATGTCCATTTTTTTTCCAAAAGACCAGCATACTTTTTATCTAATTCTTCATTCTAGAGAAAATAAAGTTAGAGCCTTTTAAGAACGGCTTAACTATGATCCTCAAGCCAAAGATCACTCATCTTTAAGCCCAAACATTACTAAAAATCTGATTATAAAAAAAGGGAGTGGCTAGACACGGTGGCTCACCTGTAATCCCAGCACTTTGGGAGGCTGAGAAGGGTGGATCACCTGAGGTCAGGAGTTCAAGACCAGCCTGGCCAACACGGCGAGACCCCGTCTCTACTAAAAACACAAAAATTAGATGGGTGTGGTGGTGCACACCTATAATCCCAGCTACTCGGAAGGCTGAGGTAGGAGAATCGCTTGAACCCGGGAGGCAGAGGTCGCAGTGAGCCGAGATCACACCACTGCACGCCAGCCTGGGAGACAAAGTGAGACTCCATCTCAAAAATAAAAATAAAAAATAAAAAAAGGGAGTGAAAATCAAGTTCAGTACCAAGTAGACCACAATAACAAACGACAAAATTGTGCATAACCGTTAACTACAGATACCTGAGTAAAAATCCACTCATTAACTCTACTTTGAAGAATTGTTAAAAAGTAAAACATACCATATCTAATTCAGCTTCCTTTTTAAAAACTGAATATGCCTCTTCATAGCCATTTGAACGAAGATAATCTGCTATAGCTCGATTTCTGAAAGAAAACAAATTCAAATGACTCCTAAAAAAAAGACCTCATTTCTATTTTGAAGAAATAGAATTTATTTAAAATCTCATTAAGCCAAGATACTCTTGAGAGTATTCCCTTTCAAATCATACAAGTATTTCTTAAAAAGGACACCCCTGCAAAGCCTCCAGAACTTTTAGCCCCCATAGCGCATCCATAATATTATATTCTTAGTTATAAGCTTTTCTTTTTTTTTTTTAACATCAGAAGAGAAATTACATATTTATAAGTTTCAAATGTGTTGCTTACCTCACAAGCTGTAGGCACTCTATAGATCAAGCTATGGCTCTGTGACAGCAATCATCAATTTTGCTAACATTTACATTTAGTCTTTCTTTACTACTTGTTATACACTCAAGGGCTGACAGCTGGAATTTAGTTTTGCAGAGAAAAGTTTTGAGAAAACTAAAGTATTTTCATATTAGAAATAACTGAACCATTGGAGTGTGTGAAAAAAAGAAATCATACACTATAAACTTAGTGTACTGTCATAGAATGAGACATTCATTTAGAATTAGAACTTGAAGGTTAGAGAAGCTGAATTAGCCTTTTCATGTTTGCCTTATACAGTCTGAGTACCCTTTATATAAAATGCTTGGGACCAAAAAATGTTTTGGGCTAGACAGATAGATAGATAGATAGACAGACAGCCAGACAGTCAGATAGAGATATATAGATAGATACATAGATACAGATCATGAGGTCATGAGTTGGAGACCAGCCTGGCCAATATGGTGAAAAGCCCGTCTCTGCTAAAAATACAAAAATTAGCGGGCGAGGTGGCGGGTGCCTGTAATCCCAGCTACTCGGGAGGCCAAGGCAGAAGAATTGCTTCAACCCGGGAAGTGGAGATTGCAGTGAGCCGAGATCCTGTCACTGCACTCCAGCCTGAGCAACAGAGCAAGATTCCTTCTCAAAAAAAAAAAAAAAAAAAAGGCCAGGCGTGGTGGCACATGCCTGTAAATCCCAGCTACTCGGGAGACTGAGGCAGGAAAATCACTTGAACCTGGGAGGCGGAGGTTGTGGTGAGCCCAGTTCGTGCCACTGCACTCTAGCCTGGGCAACAACAGCGAAAACTCCATCTCAAAAAACAATACAAAACAAAACACGCTCCAGTAGTATTGTAGAACTGGCGGGATTACTGACTTTAACTCAATGGTATGTTTAAAACAAATCAGCAAAGATAACAGGGAATTACCAGCAAACACTTTATGTTCCAGGTAATTATTAGCATGCCAAAAATCAACGTATAATAATTACAGGGTTAGGCCGGGCGCAGTGGCTCATGCCTGTAATCTCAGCACTTTGGGAGGCTGAGGGAGGCGGATCTCAAGGTCAGGAGATTCAGACCATCCTGGCTAACACGGTGAAACCCCATCTCTACTAAAAATGAAAAAAAATTAGCTGCGCATGGTGGTGGGCGCCTGTAGTCCCAGTTACTCGGGAGGCTGAGGCAGGAGAATGGTGTGAACCTGGGAGGCGGAGATTGCAGTGAGCCAAGATTGTGCCACTGCACTCCAGCCTGGGTGACAGAGCAAGACTGTCTCAAAAAAAAAAAAAAAAGAAGTAGTAGTTCAAGACCAGCCTGGTCAACATGGTGAAAACCCGTTAGCCGAGCATAGTGGCAGGCGCCGGTAATTCCAGCTACTTGGGATTACTACTTGGGAGGCTGAGGCAGGAGAACTGCTTGAACCCGGGAGGCAGAGGTTGCAGTGAGTCGAGATTACACCACTGCACTCCAGTCTCGGCAACACAGAAAGACTCTGTCTCAAAAAATAATAACAATAATTAAAAATAATTACAGCATTAGACAATCACATTCAAAGACACGGAGATTGAGGAGAGGTAAATCTTAATGTTGGCCGGGCGCGGTGGCTCAAGCCTGTAATCCCAGCACTTTGGGAGGCTGAGACGGGCGGATCACGAGGTCAGGAGATCGAGACCATCCTGGCTAACACGGTGAAACCCCGTCTCTACTAAAAACTACAAAAAACTAGCCGGGCAACGTGGCGGCGCCTGTAGTCCCAGCTACCCGGGAGGCTGAGACAGGAGAATGGCGTGAACCCGGGAGGCGGAGCTTGCAGTGAGCTGAGATCCGGCCACAGCACTCCAGCCTGGGTGACAGAGCAAGACTCCGTCTCAAAAAAAAAAAAAAACTTAATGTTATTTAAAGTCTGTGTCTGTGTGTTACTCATACTACAGCTTGTACCTTCCTTCTGGCCTGTTTCTACTAATGGCTAACTCCATTCATGCTGAAGTATCTTCTTTACACTGAGCTGACTCTACTTTTTGATTTCCACCAAGTAATTATACTTGGGCCTTCCAAATCAATATACATATATATTTTTTGGAGACAGGGGTCGCGCTCTGTCACCCAGGCTGGAGTACAGTGGGTCGATCTCGACTCACTGCAACCTCCGCCTCCCGGGCTCAAACAATTCTCCTGCCTTAGCCTCCTGAGTAGCTGGGATTACAGGCACATACCACCATAGCCGGCTAATTTCTGTATTTTTAGTAGAGACGGGGTTTCGCCATGTTGGTCAGGCTGGTCTCGAACTCTTGACCTCAAGTGATCTGCCCGCCTCAGCCTCCCAAAGTGCTGGGATTACAGGTGTAAGCCACCGCGCCTGACCCCAAGTCAATGTTAAGAAGGCAATGGCTCTCTCACGAGGTGCAATCAAATATCTTCTTTTGTCAAAGCCTGTACTACAAACCTTCAACAAAAATAAATTTTCCTTTTGTTAGAGTGTTGCATCCTGGCTGAACATGGTGGTTCACATCTGTAATCCCAGAACTTCAGGAGGCCAAGCTGGGCGGATCGCTTGAGGCCAGGAGTTTGAGACTTGCCTGGACAACATGGCCAAAATCCTTCTTTACAAAAAATACAAAAAATTAGCTGGGTGTGGTGGCATGCACCTGTAGTTCCAGCCACCTGGGAGGCTGAGGTGGGAGGATCACCTGAGCCTGGGAGGTCAAGTCTGCAGTGAACTGTCATTGCACCACCTACACTCCAGCCTGGGTGACAAAGTGAGTGCCTGTCTCAAAAAAAAAAAAAAAAAATTGCATTCCAAAGTAGTAAGAGGAAAAAAAGGCTGCAACACATTTATTTCTTAGCTTCATTTTCTTTTAATCTAAAAAACAAACATCAAGCAAATAAGGAAGAAAATGTCAAGAAATCATATATATTATTCTTAAATACTTAATGTTCTTATCAAACTCTATTAGCTCAATTGCTATCTTGGGGTCAAGTCCTAACGCCTGAAACTCTGCCTGAAAACACACTACACAGCTTCCAACAATAAAGCTCACATAACACATAATACATATGTGTAACATATATACAAATTATAACAACTGTAATTTTTTTTTTCTGAGAAATGGTCTCAAGCTCTGTCTCCCAGGCTGGAGTGCAATGGCACAATCATGGCTCACTGCAGCCTCAACTCCCCCGGGCTCAAGTGATCCTCCCACCTCAGCCTCCTGAGTAGCTGGGAACCACAGGTGCATGCCACCATGCAGGGCATTTTTGTTGTTGTTGTTGTTGTTCTGTAGAGACAGGGTTTTGCCATGTTGCCCAGGTTTGTCTCAAACTCCTGGGCTCAAGAGATCCTCCCACCTTGGCCGCCCAGAGTGCCAGGATTATGGGCATGAGCTACCATGCCAGGCCAACAATTATGGTCTTAAGGAACATTTTTTTGTAAAGGAAAGTTAAATGGTGACACTTTTCCAGGTAAAGGAAAGATAATATTAAAGGAAAAATAAGAAAAAGGATTACTCTCTTTTCCTTCTTAAAATAAAATCAGTAGGACAGAATCTTCAGTACCACTTCTTCCACCTCCACATCAAGCCCCACTGAAAGGTCTTCAAGTGCAATAACATGCATGGAACTACCATTCTTAGGATAACAATGCCTTCTTCTGGAATACCTCTTGAAGACCTGAGGCTGTTTCACAGTTAATCTTTTTTTTTTTTGAGACGGAGTCTCCCTCTGTCGCCCGGGCTGGAGTGCAGTGGCCGGATCTCAGCTCACTGCAAGCTCCGCCTCCTGGGTTTACTCCATTCTCCTGCCTCAGCCTCCCGAGTAGCTGGGACTACAGGCGCCTGCCACCTCGCCCGGCTAGACTTTTGTATTTTTTTAGTAGAGATGGGGTTTCACCGTGTTAGCCAGGATGGTCTCGATCTCCTGACCTCGTGATCCGCCCGTCTCGGCCTCCCAAAGTGCTGTGATTACAGGCTTGAGCCACTGCGCCCGGCATCTTTTTTTTTTTTTTTTAAAGGAGGAGGAGCACATTCTAAAACAACCATAAAAGTAGAGCAGTACAGTTTTTTTTTTTTTTTCATAGAAATAACAACACTGTTTTAGCTTTATTAAATTCTATTCTCAGCCGGGTGTGGTGGCTCACGCCTGCAGTCCCAGCACTTTGGGAGGCCAAGGTGGGTGGATCACGAGGTCAGGAGATCGAGACCATCCTGGCTAACAAGGTGAAACCCTGTTTCTACTAAAAATAAAAAAAATTAGACAGGTGTAGTGGCGGGCGCCTGTAGTCCCAGCTACTCAGGAGTCTGAGGCATCCAAAGAATGACATGAACCCGGGAGGTGGAACTTGCAGTGAGTCGAGATTGCGCCACTGCACTCCAGCCTGGGTGACAGAGTGAGACTCCGTCTCAAAAAAAAAAAAAAAAAAAAAAAAAAAAAGAATATATATATACATATATATATATATTCTCCTATCAGCAATGTAGCCACAGCCACACTTCTAGCCATATATCAGGTAAGTAATATTATCAGGGTTAGGGAAAGAACTCCAACTGGGCGTAGTGGTTCACACCTGTAATTCCAGCAATTTGGGAGGCCGCGGTGGGCAAATCACCTGAGGTCAGGAGTTCGAGACCAGCCTGGCCAACACAGTGAAACTCCATCTCTACTAAAAATACAAAAATTAGCCAGGTGTGGTGGCATGCGCCTATAGTCCCAGCTACTCGGAAGACTGAGGCAGAATTGCTTGAACCTGGGAGGTGGAGGTTGCAGTGAGCTAAGACTGTGCCACTGCACTCCAGCCTGGGCAACAGAGCGAGACTGTCTCCCAAAAAAAAAAAAAAAATCCAGAGAATTTTAGCACTACCACCTTTGACGCCCTGCCTCTCAATATTTAAGCCAACAATCTGATCCAGTTAATGCAGAACCTTTAACTTCAGCAAGGTTTACCACTATTACTAAAAGTAAGAAATAAGTAAAGACTAAAGAACCTCAGCAGGTGGCAGTGGCTCACGCCTGTAATCCTGGCACTTTGGGAGGCTGAGGCGGGAGAATGGCTTGAACCTGGCAGGCTGAGGTTGCCGCAAGCTATGAGTGAGCCACTGCATTCTAGACTGCCTATCAGAGCAAGACCATCTCTCAAAAAAACAACAAACAAAACAAAACAACACAACCCACAAAACTCTTGGTTCTAACAGCCTAAAGAGTGCTTCTAGGGCTTGCTAGTAATTTCAGTTGACCTAGAGTAGATTTTCATCAAGTTGCTTTCTCTCTTTCTGTCTCTCTCTCTCTCACTCTTTCTTTCTTTTTGAGACAGAGTCTTGCTCTGTCACCCAGTCTGGAGTGCAGTGGCACGATCTCAGCTCACTGCAAGCTCTGCCTCCCGGGTTCACGCCATTCTCCTGCCTCAGCCTCCCCAGTAGCTGGGATTACAGGCATGCGCCACCACGCCCAGCTAATTTTGTATTTTTAGTAGAGACGGGGTTTCTCCACGTTGATCAGGCTGGTCTTCTCAAACTCCTGACCTCAGGTGATCTGTCCACCTTGGCCTCCCAAAGTGTTGGGATTACAGGCGTGAGTCACTGCACCTGGCTTCATCAGCTTTATTAAGGATGGAATCTTTGCCTCTTTGAAACCAGTCACTAAAATTAAATAGAAATTCACACAGAAGTAAAACGGAGTAGACCAAAACCAGTAATACTGTAAAGAATCAGAGAAGGCTGGGTGCGGTGGCCCATGCATATAATCCCAGCACTCTGGGAGGCCCAGGAGGGCGGATCACTTGAGGCCAGGAGTTCGAGACCAGCCTGGCCAACATGGTGAAACCCTGTCTCTACTAAAAATACAAAAAATTAGCCAGGCATGGTGGTGGCCACCTGTAATCCCACCTACTTGGGAGGCTGAGGCAGGAGAATTGCTTGAATCCGGGGGGCAAAGGTTTCAGTGAGCTGAGATTGCGCCATTGCACTCCAGCCTGGGTGACAGAGCAAAACTCTGTCTCATACACACACACACACACACACAGGATAAAAAAAGAAAAATGGTTAAGCAAAATAAAAAAGAAAATGATTAAAATCAAAACTGAGATGAAGGGCTTTTATCCATGAGCAAACAGATCCTAGCTAGACACAGTCTAGGCTTAAATATCAAACTATTACAAACATAACGAATGAAATTATTTTCTAAACTATTAGAAGTTTATGAAAATGCCAGGATTTGATTTTAAGCACTTTATCTGACTTCCTACACTCTTTTCATTGTTGTTTTCATCCCCTAGGGTAATTTCTGCAGCTGTAATACTAGTCTTAACACCTCATCAATACCACCCATAAGGTTTCTTTTTTTTTTTTTTTTTTGAGATGGAGTCTTGCTCTGTCGCCCAGGTTGGAGTGCCGTGGCGCGACCTCGGCTCACTGCAACCTCCGCCTCCTGGGTTCAAGCAATTCTCCTGCCTCAGCCTTCTGAGTAGCTGGGATTATAGGCACCCGCCACCACGTCCTGCTGATTTTGTGTATTTTTTGCAGAGATCGGGTTTCATCACGTCAGACTCCCAGAGTGCTGGGATTACAGACATGAGCCACCACGCCTTGCCAATAATAGTGTTTTACAAACTGTATACTCTAGCATTCTAAGAATGAAAAAAGTTCTAAGAGTTCTGTAACCATTTTACTTTCACTGCTCATATGAAGAAAAAACAAGGTTAAGTCAAAGGCTGATGAACTGAGATGTTTTCTTACTAGACCCATTTAAACAGATACACTAATAGCCAGGACAATCCTAGCAAAAAGAACGAAGCTGGAGGCATCGCATTACCTGACTTCAAACTATACTACAAGGCTACAGTAACCAAAACAGCATGCTACTGGTACCAAAACCGACATACAGATCAAGGGAACAGAACACAGACCTCAGAAATAACACCAAATATCTACAACCATCTGATCTTCAACAAACCTGACAAAAAAAAGCAATGGAGAAAGGATTCCTTATTTAATACATGGTGCTCAAAAAACTGGTTAGCCATACACAGAAAACCGAAACTGGACCCCTTCCTTACACCTTATACAGAAATTAACTCAAGATGGATTCAAGACTTACACGCAAAACTCAAAACCATAAAAATCCTAAAAGAAAACCTAGGCAATACCATTCAGGACATAGGCATGGACAAAGATTTCTTGATGAAAATGCCAAAAGCAACTGCAACAAAAGCTAAAATTGACAAATGGAATCTAACTAAACTTAAAGAGTTTCTGCACAGCAAAATAAACTATCATCAGAGTGAATGTGTAACCCACACAATGGGGGAAAAAAAGCCCATCAAAAAGTGGGCAAAGGATATGGACAGACACTTCTCAAAAGAAGACATTTATGTGGCCAACAAACACATGAAAAAAAGCTCAACATCACTGATCATTAGAGAAATGCAAATCAAAACCACAATGAGATACCATCTTATACCAGTCAGAATGGTGACTATTAAAAAGTCAAGAAACAACAGATGCTGGCAAGGCGGTGGAGAAATAGGAATGCTTTTACATTATTGCTGAGAATATAAATTAGTTCAACCATCATAGAAGACAGGGTGGTGATTCCTCAAGGAAGCAGAAATACCATTTGACTCAGCAATCCCATTACTGTGTATATACCCAAAGGAATATAAATCATTCTGCTATAAAGACACATGCACACTTATGTTTACTGCAGCACTATTTACAACAGCAAAGACATGGAACCAACCCAAATGCCCATCAATGACAGACTGGATAAAGCAAATGTGGTACGTGTACACCCTGGAATACTATGCAGCCATAAAAAGGAATGAGATCATGTCCTTTGCGGCAACATGGATGAAGCTAGAAGCCATCATCCTCAGCAAACTAACACAGGAACAGAAAACCAAGCAGTGCATGCTCTCACGCCTAACTGGGAGTTGAACAATGAGAACACATGGACCGCAGGGAGGGAAACAACACACACCCAGGTCTGTTGGTGTGGGCGGGGGCCAAGGGGAGGGAGAGCATCAGGACGAACAGCTAACGCATGTGGGGCTTAAAACCTAGATGATGGCTTGATAGGTGCAGCAAACCACCATGGCACACATTTACCTGTGTAACAAACCTGCACATTCTGCACATGTATCCCGGAACTTAAAGTAAAATAAAAATTAAAAAAAAAAAAAAGATACACTGAAAAGGCTAAGCTTGCATATTCAAGGCAGCAATGGAGATAACATGCATTATTCTAAAAGGTCCAGGGGCCCAACAAATCTGAGATGTCTGCAGGGCTGTTGCAGGCTCTGTGAAGGTAACACAGAAGACCAGGCAGTATCAAGCATGACACCACCAGGCACACACCCGGAGTCATCTTTACTACTCTCCTCCAAAAGCCATCTCTCACACCACCCCAGGCTATACCATTTTAGATAACAAGACGAAACTTGTTATAGTCTTGGGAGAGTATGTGAATAAAATTTATTTCCAGGGCAGAAATATACAGGGGATCATTCTCTAAGCTGGGGCCATAGGATATCAACCAAGTCTCAAACAGGTATCAAGCTTTCCTAAATTTTTTTTTTTTTTTAATGGAGTCTCACTCTGTCACCCAGGCTGGATGGAGTACAGTAGCATGATCTCAGCTTGCTGCAACCTCTATCGCCCGAGTTCAAGTGATTCTCATGCCTCAGCCTCCTGAGAGTTGGGATGACAGGCGAGCACCACCATGCCCAGCTACTTTTTTTTGTTATTTTTAGTGGAGACAGGGTTTCATCACCGTGTTGGCTGGGCTGGTCTCGAACTCCTGGCCTCAAGTGATTTGACTGCCTTGGCCTCCCAAAGTGCTGGAATTACAGTCATGAGCCACCACACCCGGCCAAGCGGCCAAGGCTTGCCAATATTTTCTTTCTTTTTTTTGGGGGGGGGGGAATGGAGTCTCACTCTGTTGCCAGGCTGGAAGGCAGTGGTGCAATCTCAGCTCACCACAACCTCACGATTCTCCTGGCTCAGACTCCGAAGTAGGTGGAACTACAGGTGTGTGCCACCACACCCCGCTAATTTTTGTATTTTTAGTAGAGATGCGGTTTTGCCATGTTGGCCAGGCTGGTCTCGAATTCATCATCTCAGGTGATTCGCCCACCTTGGCCCAAAGTGCTGGGATTACAGGTATGAGCCACTGTGCCCAGCCAAGACTTCCTAAATTTGTATGCTACAATACCCTACCGAGTCTTCAGGCAAAGGGCAGCACAGAAGTGATGAGTTCCTGGCCATAGGTCTTATACCTCTCCAACCTCATGTACCCTAAGAAATCTGTCTGACAAACTGCCATTACCATCCTTCACCATCACATTTTAAGATAACTACTTCCAAAAGGTAGTTCAGGATTCAACTACTACCAATCTTGAGACAAGTACAAGTTCAGCAAGAGGTTATAATGAGACCTTATCCACGGCAGAGACAAAATGAAGAAGAATGAAATTCAGGCAACTCCGCGTGAGTGGAACTTTATCTTCCCCATCAAGCAAAAAGAACCCTGTACCTGGTATACCAGCCTGCTGGCTCCCATTTCTTTTCATCAGACGGCTGGGTCTGAGGTAACATCCTGATACATCCTCCAGACCACAGCAGCAACAAAAGCCAAAAATGATCTACCAAATAAGTATACCACATTGCATTTTCAAAAGACCAAAACCAAATAAATAAACAAAAAATATGCATTCCTGTTCATTCTCGTATTTGGATTACATTTCTTGAGTAAGAGAAACACAAAACAGCGGGCAGTCACTGAACAGCTGTTTTCACCTCCACCCTTTTTTATTGCGTTTCCCTCTTTACCCTTTAACCTGTTCAGAAAAAAAACTTTACTGAAACTAAAATACTTAAAGGTCTGAGAGAGAAAGGGGGTTGGGGGAGTGGGAGAGAATGTCACACTAACCGGGCTGAACTCCTAATTATGTTGTTTTAAAGTTGTTACTATATTATTGACTGACACTTAGAAAAAAACTGCATGGCCTGCTACAGGCCAGAGGTCAGCTACGTTTCTAGAGACAGGGAGATTTTGCCTTAGTCGTTCAGCATAATTTACAACTGTGAGGTCCTCTCAGGATATATTCCTGTAAAAATATTTTGCATTATTTCAAAAACTCATAAGGAAAAGTCACGTTGTACAATAAAAGAGATAGCCAGTACAACTGTCATGTATTGAATAGTTTGAAACATTTGTATTTTTAAAATGTAAACCAAAATTTCACTATAAAACATGTAAAGAAAAAAGGAAAGACGAAGAAGGGATGAATGTCTGTTATTCCCAGTTTTATACCAGGGAATATAAAAGAAGGTTAAGTTATATATGGTCCCTTGCCTACTAGGGATCTTGTAAACCTATCGGAGGAGCAAAATAAAAGTTACTGAAGTCTATGAAATTTAATTCAAAAACAAGAGAAAAGAGACTGAATGGAAGAATCTTTTTATAAAGGCTAGATGCTAGGCCTTAAAGGAAGTAGTACGTATTACCTACAGAATGGTACATTATGGAGATCTCAATGTTTATCTAAAAACATCTGATCAAATTCAACATTCTTGGCCAGGTGCAGTAGCTTACGTCTGTAATCCCACCACTTTGGGAGACTGAGGTGGGTGGATAACTTGAGGTCAGGAGTTTGAGATCAGCCTGGTCAACATGGCAAAACCTCAGCTCTACTAAAAATACAAAATTAGCCCAGCACGGCATCGCAAGGCTGTAATCCCAGCTACTTGGGAGGCTGAGGCAGGAGAATCACTTGAACCTGGGAGGTGGAGTATTGCAGTTAGCCAAGATGGCGCCACTGCATTACAGGCTGGGTGACACAGTGAGACTCTGTCTCAAAAAACAGAAACAAATTCAACATTCTTGATTTTAAAACATTCCTTATTAACGGAAAGGTCTTCATTAAGAATGTTCATTAACATCAGGAAAAAGAAATCTCTCAAACCTTCAACCAATAAATCTAATAGTTAATGGCAAAACACTAGAAACACTTGTGTTAAAGAACAAGGCAAAGATGCTATAATCATTACCAAGACTTAAAACTGCTCTAAAAGCAATTTATCTAAAAAATAGATTTAAAAAATTAGAAAAGTGGCATTAAAATAATGAGAGAAATGGCTAGAAAGAGAAACAGACTATGTAGGACATTCAAGGCAAGAAAAAGCAATTTAATGAAAGCAGTAATTTTAAAAGACCTATTTATCAGAAGTATCAGAAGTATACAGGCAGATTATATGAAACAGCAAACTAAATAAAGGAAGACCACTGTATAGTAAGTCAAGCCCTAAAAAACAATGAAGATCCCTTAAAATCAGGTCATATTCATAACAGGCATCCCCAGAATTATCTGATTAAATGTAGCTTCCAATTATTGATGGAGCAGTTTTTACTTTGCACTGAGCAGCAGGATATTCAATTATCTACAATACTGCTAATAACGGATTTATATTTTTAGAATTAGGATAGGTCAAGTCATAGTATATGGTTGTCATTCCATTGCTACCTGATGAATCATTTACTTATCCCGGGCCCCTTTCCTCACTCTTCAAAAACAAAGAGAGATGAGGTCTTGTTCTGTTGCCTAAGCTGGAGTGCTGTGGCACAATCATGGCTCACTGCATCCTTAAGTTCCTGGGCTCAATGGATCCTCCTGCTCCAGCCTCCTGGGTAGCTGCAACTACAGGCATATGCCGCCATAATCAGTCATTTTTTTTTTTTTTTTTTTGAGACAGAGTCTCGCTCTGTTGCCCAGGCTGGAGTGCAGTGGCCGGATCTCAGCTTACTACAAGCTCCGCCTCCTGGGTTCACGCCATTCTCCTGACTCAGCCTCCCCAGTAGCTGGGACTACAGGCGCCCGCCACCTCGCCCGGCTAGTTTTTTGTATTTTTTAGTAGAGACGGGGTTTCACCGTGTTAGCCAGGATGGTCTCAATCTCCTGACCTCTTGATCCGCCCGTCTCGGCCTCCCAAAGTGCTGGGATTACAGGCTTGCGCCACCGCGCCCGGCCCTTTTTTCTTCTTTAAGTAGAGATACGGTCTCAATATGTTACCTAGACTGGTCCTTTTTTCCCCTTTTAAATACCTAATTTCGGCCGGGCGCAGCGGCTCACGCCTGTAATCCCAGCACTTTGGGAGGCTGAGGCAGGTGGATCGCAAGGTTAGGAGTTCAAGACCAGCCTGGCCAACATAGTGAAACCCCGTCTCTACTAAAAATACAAAATAATTAGCCAGGCATGGTGGCAGACGCCTGTAGTCCCAGCTACTTGTGAGGCTGAAGCAGGAGAATCGCTTGATCCCAGGGTCGGAGGTTGCAGTGAGCCGAGATCACGCCACTGCACTCCAGCCTGGGTGACAGAGAGAGACTCAATCTCAAAACAAACAAACAAAAACCAAACGAAAAAACCCACCTAACTGCATCCCATCCTTCAGCTGACCTCCAACTCCACAAAGAAAATAGAAGCTACTCAGCATATAACTTTCTCAATGTAGTTACTTGTGTTTATGGCACTGCTTTCCTCTTCTATTTTTTTTTCCCACATCAGTCGGGTAATGTGACAACATTATAACAAGGTCGGAGGGTGGCACATCTTATACATGTGTGTGAACACATCATCATCACACTTAGCAACTACAGAATAATCTGCCTTCCTCTTCTATAATGTGTTTTATTTTTTATTGAGACACGGTCTCGCTGTCACCCAGGCTGGAGGGCTGTGGTGCAATCTCAGCTTACTGTAACCTCTGCCTCCAGAGTAGCTGGGCTTACCAGGCATGTGCCACCACACCCAGCTAATTTTTATATTTTTAGTGGAGACGGGTTTTTGTCATGTTGGTCAGGCTGATCTTGAACTCCTGACTTCAGGTGATCCACCTGCTTCGGCCTCCCAAGGTGCTGGGATTACAGAAGTGAGCCACCGTGCCTGGCCTACCATGTGCCTTCTCTTTCTAATACAATTCTCTAGAATACCCTCCATCTTTCAATGAAATGCAATGTGATGTGGTATGTAAAAGGGCTTTGTATGAATTTTCCAGAAAGTCAACAATTTTGACCTTGATCATATCTTGATCTTTATAGATGCCTACATTTCACTCTTATAAAAAAGTTAACATATATACATATATATATATATATATTATATATATATATATTTTAAATGATGAGCAATTTCATTCTGGAAATCAAAAATTTCCAAAGAATAGAAAGATCTAACACAGGCTGGGCATGGTGGCTCACACTTGTCATCCCAGCACTTTGAAAGGCTAAGGTGGGAGGATTGTTTGAACCCCAGAGTTATGAGCTATGATTATGCCATTGTGCCACTCCAGCCTGAACCCTGTCTCTTTAAAAAAAAGAAAGAAAAAGAAGAAAAAAAAAAGCCGGGCAGGGTGGCTCACACCTGTAATTCCAGCACTGCGAGACGCTGAGGCAGGCAGATTGCCTGAGCCCTGGAGTTCAAGACCAGCCTGGGCAACATGGCAAAACTCTGTCTCTATAAAAAACAGAAAAATTAGCAAGGCATGATGGCACACACCTGTGAGTCCCAACAACTTGGGAGGCTGAGGTGGGAGGATAGTTTGAGCTCGGGAGGCGGGGGCTGCAGTGAACTAAGATCGAGCCACTGCACTCCAGCCCGGGTAACAGAGCCAGACACTATCTCCAAAAACAAACAAAAAAACACACTGAGAATATTTTAATCCTCCTCTGAAGACTCAGAGGGCCTTTTTAATTTTTTACCTTAACGCAATAATCAGAAACAATAGTCACTGCATAGAAAGTGAAAATATAGGCAATATGATTAAAGATTCCATCGTTATTAAACTTTTAAAGCTGAAAAGACAGGCCAGGTGGAGTGGCTCACGCCTGTAATCCCAACATTTTGAGAGGCTGAGGTGGGTGGATCACCTGAGGTCAGGAGTTTGAGACCAGCCTAGCCAACATGGTGAAACTAAAAATACAATGAGCCGGGTGTGATGGTGTGTGCCTGTAATCCCACCTATTCAGGAGGTTGAGGCAGGAGAATCGCTTGAACCTGAGAGGCAGAGGTTGCAGTGAGCCAAGATAGCACCACTGCACTTCAGCCTAGGCGATAAGAGCAAAACTGTCTTAAAAAAAAAAAAAAAAAAAGGCCAGGCGCGGTGGCTCAAGCCTGCTATCCCAGCACTTTGGGAGGCCGAGACGGGCGGATCATGAGGTCAGGAGATCGAGACCATCCTGGCTAACAAGGTGAAACCCCCACCTCTACTAAAAAAATACAAAAAACTAGCCAGGCGAGGTGGCGGCGCCTGTAGTCCCAGCTACTCCGGAGGCTGAGGCAGGAGAAAGGCGTGAACCCAGGAGGCGGAGCTTGCAGTGAGCTGAGATCCGGCCACTGCACTCCAGTTTGGGCGACAGAGCCAGACTCCCGTCTCAAAAAAAAAAAAAAAAAAAAAGAAGTTTAAAGACAACAGGGACATCAACATGTAAGCTGGAGAGAAACAGCATATTAAATAGTTTATGTTTAAATGTATAGTTACTGGCTGGGCACAGTGGCTCACGCCTGTAATCCCAGCACTTTTGGAGGCCGAGGTGGGTGGATCACAAGGTCAGGAGATTGACACCATCCTGGCTAACATGGTGAAACCTGTTTCTACTAAAATTATAAAAAATTAGCCAGGCATGGTGGCACCCACCTGTAATCCCAGCTACTTAGGAGGCTAAGGCAGAAGAATCACGTGAACTCGGGAGGCGGAGGTTGCAGTGAGCCGAGATTGCACTATATTCCAGCCTGGGCAACAGAGTGGGACTCAGTTTCAAAAAATAATAATAATAATATTTTTTTTTTTAAATAAAAAATGTATACTTACTTTGACAGTAAATGAAAATACATAGGTGTTTTCATAAATATAAACATAAACATCTGAAATTTAGATTACAGTTATAGTCTTTTTTGTTTGTTTGTTTATTTTTTGGGATTGCCTCCCAAAGTGCTGGGATTACAGGCTTGAGCCACCACGCCCGGCCTACAGTTATAGTCTTATTTCAACCTTACTATCCAATTCATTCATGTACTTTGCTTCTGTGGCCCCATATTAATAAAATTCAAATTCACACAGGTAAACAGTGCAAACAGTACCTGGATTTAAACAGCTCAACTTGCAGTCTCAGTTATTCTGTAATTAAACTGAGCCAGAAGATTTAAAAAGGAGTGGAAAACACCCGTTAGAAAGCTGAGTCACTAACAAGATCTAAAAATTCCTTTCATGCCTTTCTATAGATCACAAAGTCAGGCAAAGAGTACCCAAATCTTAAACTAAGCCCTAGAACTATCTGGCATCTGACACCACTGCATGAACATGTGCAGCTATGGTATATTCCCAGGTACAACGCGAAGAGCGCGGGCAGGGGCAGACCTTCAGTGTATTTCACACAGGCCAGGGAAAAACCACTCTCCAATCACTGCCAAGTATGTATGATGTTCAAACAGACTGACAGGAGAAACCCTGAATACCTCAACTAACCGCAGGGGTCAGCTTTTTAAAGCAAGAAAGCAAACAACAACAACAAAAAAACAAGCTTAAAAATATATTACAGTCATGAAAACACATGGAGAAATGTTTTTTGGTTTTTTGTTTTGTTTTGTTCTTTTGAGATGTAGTCTCACTCTGTCGCTCAGGCTGGAGTCAGCGGCGCAATCTCAGCTCACTGCAAGCTCTGCCTCCCGGGTTCACGCCATTCTCCTGCCTTGGCCTCCCGAGGAGCTGAGACTACACACGCCCGCCACCACACCCGGCTAATTTTTTGTATTTTTTTAGTAGAGAAAGAGTTTCAGCGTGTTAGCCAGGATGGTCTCGATCTGCTGATCTCGTGATCCACCCGCCTCAGTCTCCCAAAGTGCTGGGATTACAGGCGTGAGCCACCGCGCCCGGCCAAGAAATGTTAAGTACAGATTGCTAAGTCAACACAGCCAATCTGAAAAGGATACATGCTATGTAACTGTAATTTTCTGGAAAAGACAAAACTATGGAAACAGTAAAAATATGAGGGTTTTAGGGAAGCAGGGAGGGATGAATAGGTGGAGGCTGAGATGTTTAGGGCAGTGAATTTATTCTGTACGATTGATGGATATTTAACATTAGGCATTTGTCAAAACCAACAGAACATACAACAAAAAGTAAACTCTAATGTCAACTGTGGATTTAGTAATAATGTGTCAATGTTGGCTCATCAATTATAATAAATATATCACATAAATGTGAGATGGTAACAGTAGGGAAAACTGGGAAAAGGCAAAATTAAGAGGTGGGGCATGAGAAAAGGCATATGGCACCCTCTACCAAGCCACTCACTCTATTCCCAAATCAAAATTCCTATGGAAAACATTTAAGGCTTTTTGGGAAAATAATTTCAGAGAAGCAAGGTGGTTTACAAAACAAAAAATTTAGGAGAATTTATCACCTCATATTGAGATGTATTTTCCTTTTGTTTTGCGATGGAGTCTCACTCTGTCACCAGGTTGGAGTACAGTGGTGCGAGCTCGGCTCACTGCAGCCTCTACCTCCCTGCCTCAGCCTCCTAAAGTAGCTGGGATTACAGGCAGGCGCCACCATGCTCAGCTAATGTTTTTTTTTTTTTAAGTAGAGATGGGGTTTCGCCATGTTGGCCAGGCTGGTCTTGAACCCCTGATCTCAGGTGTTCCACCTGCCTCAGCCTCCCAAAGTGCTAGGATTACATGCGTGAGCCACCGCACCTGGCCAAAATGTATTATTAATATAAAGCTACAATAATCAAGAGTGTTCTTCTGGCTCCTGAAAGCACAGCAAGTCCAAAAACCAATGCAAGGTTTTATAAGAAGGTGTTTTCAGATCAATAAGGAAAGGACTATTCAATAAATGTTTGGACATGTGGATAATGACTCAGAGAAAAAGCACTTGGATCCCTTCCTTGTGTAATCAACAAACATAAATTCCAGATGGCTTAGACATTACTATAAAAAGAAATGAAAACAAAAATGCCTTAAGAAAGTAAAAGTGAATACTTATGTAGTCATGAATTGCAAAGGTCTTCCTAAACATGAATCTAAAGGTAGTATCAAGGAAAAGACAATTTCACTCTGTAACACTTCTTTGCAACATGACCATGAGTGACTTAGTACACTAGTCCTCTTACGAATTGACAAGAAAAATGTAAACACTACAATAGAAAACAAAACAAAACAAAAATGTAGCAACACCCCAAACAGGCAATTCACAGAGTAAGAGAATGGCATTATACACACAGAAAACGTTTTGAACTCACAATAATTTTAAAGAAAAAAAAATTCTATCAATTGTAGGATTACTTTTATATACCCACATAAAATTTGATTTTTTCAATTAACTTACTTTTTTTTTTTTTTGACACAGAGTCTTGCTCTGTCATCCAGGCTGGAGTGCAGTGGCACAAGACCTCCCCGGATCCTCCCACTGAAGTCTCCCAAGTAGGTCCCAAGACCGTGCCCAACATCCCCGTATTTTCTTTTTTTGAGATGGAGTCTCACTGTCGCCCAGGCTGGAGGGCAGTGGTGCAATCTCAGCTCACTGCAACCTCCACCTCCCAGCTTCAAGTGATTCTCCTGTGTCAGCCTCCCGAGTAGCTGGGATTACAGGTGCACACCACCACGTCTGGCTAATGTTTGTATTTTTAGTAGGGACGGGGTTTTGCCATGCTGGTCTTGAAAATCCTTACCTCAGGTGATCCACCTGCCTCAGCCTCCCAAAGTGCTGGGATTACAGGCTTGAGCCATCGCCCCTGGCTACCAGACTATTTTATAAACAAATTTTTTGTAAAGATAAAATCTTGCACCTACATTGCCCAGGCCCATCTCAAACTCCTGCCTCAAGCAATCCTCCCTCCTTGGCCTCCCAAAGTACTGGAATTCCAGGCCTGAGTCACAGTGTCTGGCCTGTTTTAAGGCCTTTCTTCACACAGAAGTTTTCTATTTTGATACAGCCAAACTTACCACTCTTCCTTTTGTTTCTACATTTTATACCTTGAGGAAGTTCGTTTCTACCCAAAGTCTATCCTTTCTCTACCACTCTGTACTGTTATTCTGTATGTGTTTGACATTAAGGCTTTTAACAAGACCACCTCTCTCCCAGGCTACATTTCATCAACGGGCATGTCTTTGAACGCGGTTCCCCTAACCTATTTGCCTATTCCACATTAATAATATTTGTGTATCTGACAGATTCAGTTCCTTTCCCATCTATCATTTAAAATATTTTATTTTTCTCTTCCAAATGATTTTTAAGATCAAGCTGGTCAAGCTAATGAGAAATTTAGTTTGAATTTTGATTGGGATTGCATTTTATTATTTTAAGAGTTGTGATATCTGTCCAATACTGACTTGTTCATCCAGAAACAAGGAAAAAAAAATCTTTTCTACTACATTATCCAATAACAAGAACAGTTTATTCTTTATTTATTTTGAGACAGAATCCTACTGTTGCCCAGGCTGGAGCGCAGTGGCGCGGTACCCGCTCACTGTAACCTCCCCGCCTCCTAGGTTCAAGCGATCCTCCTGCCTCAGCCACCCAAGTAGGTGGGACTACAAGCACACACCACCACGCCTGGCTGATTTTTGTATTTTCAGTAGAGAAGGGGTTTCGTCATATTGGACAGGTTGGTTTTGAACTCCTTATCTTAGGTGATTCACCTGCCTCAGCCTTCCAAAGTGCTGGGATTAAAGGTGTGAGCCACTGCGCCTGGCCAAGAACAGTTTATTTTTGTATGCCATCTTGTTTCAGGTCACCATACTAAACCCATTATTATTAATATTTTTTGAGACAGTCTTGTTTTGTTGCCCACGCTGGAGTGCAGTGGCATGCTCTCGCCTCACTGCAACCTCTGCCTCCCAGTTTCAAGCAATTCTCCTGCCTCAGCCTCGGCATCCCAAAGTGCTTGGATTACAGGTGTGAGCTACCCCGCCTGGCCCTGAACCCATTAATTCTAACTGTTGCTTCCCTTAGGTTGTCCCTGTAGATGCTGTCATCTATAAATGTTTGGTTGCTTCATTTCCAATATTTCTAATTCTTTGTATTGCCTTACTACATGAGCTGGAATCTCAAATACTTAAAACAGATGCAGAGATACAGGAACTCTTAGTTTCTTGCTGACTTTAATGGGAATGCACCTACTATTTATACTTTAATGTTATTGTAAATTTCTGGTAGGTAGCCATAATCAAGTTAAGAAAATACCCTGTTATTTTCTACAGGTTTTTTTTTTTTAAACAATCAGGAATGGGTACTAAAAATATATCATTTTCTACATCTTTTTGGATTAATCATATGGTGTTTCACTTTTTTTTTTTTTTTTTTTTGAGATAGAGTCTCACTCTGTTGCCCAGCATAGAGTGCAATGGCACAATCATGCCCCCTGGGCTCATGGTCTTCCACCTCAGCCTCCCAAGTAGCTGGGGCTACAGGTGTGCGCCACCACGCCCGGCTAATGTTTTGTGTTTTTAGTAGGGATGGGGTTTCACCATGTTGGCCAGGCTGATCTTTTTTTTTTTGAGACGGAGTCTCGCTCTGTCTCCCAGGCTGGAGAGTGCAGTGGCTTGATCTCAGCTCACTGCAAGTTCCGCCTCCCGGGTTTATGCCATTCCCCTGCCTCAGCCTCCTGAGTAGCTGGGACTACAGGCACCCGCCACTTCGCCCGGCTAGTTTTTGTTTTTGTATTTTTTTAGTAGAGACGGAGTTTCACCGTGTTAGCCAGGATGGTCTTGATCTCCTGACCTCGTGATCCACCCGTCTCAGCCTCCCAAAGTGCTGGGATTACAGGCTTGAGCCACCGCGCCCGGCCAAGGCTGATCTTGAACTCTTGACCTCAAGTGATCCACCTGCCTCAGCTTCCCAAAGTGCTGGGATTACAGACGTGAGCCACCATGCCCAGCCATAAATTTATTCATGTTGAACCAACCTTGTAATCACGGGGAAAACTGTATTTGGTGATAGGGTCTGGCTGTGTCCCCACCCAAACCTCATCTTGAACTGTAGGTCCCATGATCCCCACGTGTGGTGGGAGGGACCCAGTGGGAGGTAACTGACTCATGGGGGCGGTTTTTCCCATACTACTCTCATGACAGTGAGCTCTCATGAGATCTGATGGCTTAATAAGGAGATTCCCCCTTCACTCGTCTCTCATTCTTCTCCTTTCTGCCACTATGTGAAGGACAACATGTTTGCTTCCCCTTCTGCCATTATTTTAAGGTTCCTGAGGCCTCCCAGCCATGTTGAACTGTGAGTCAATGAAACCTCTATCCTTTATAAATTACCCAGTCTTGGGTATGTTTTTATTAGCAGCATGAGAGTGAACAAATACACTTGGCCATGCATAATGCTTTTCATATCCTACTGGATTCCACTATTATATTATTTTGTATGTTTATATCTGAGTTCATAGAAATAATTAGACTGTAACCTTCTTGTTCTCCTTTTTGAGACAGGGTCTTACTCTGTCACCCAGGCTGGAATACAGCGGCATGATCTCGGCTCACTGCAACCTCTGCCTCCCAGGTTCAATATATTCTCATACCTCAGCCTTCAAAATAGTAGCTGAGATTACAGGTGTGCACCACCAAGCCCAGTTAATTTTTGTACTTTTATTTTATTTTTTTGAGACAGAGTCTCACTCTGTCTCCCAGGCTGGAGTGCAGTCCCACAATCTCGGCTCACTGCAACCTCCACCTCCCGGGTTCAAGCAATTCTCATGTCTTAGCCCCGACCCAAGTAGCTGGGACTACAGGAGTGCACCACCACACCCGGCTAATTTTTGTATTTTTAGTAGAGATGGGCTTTCTCCATGTTGGCCGGGATGGCCATGAACTCCCGACCTCAGCCTCCCAAAGTGTTGCGATTACAGGCGTGAGCCACTGTGTCCAGCCACATTTTTTTATTTTTAGTAGAGCCAGGGTTTCGCCATGTTGGCTAGGCTGGACTCAAAAGATCCACCCACCCTGGCCTGAGTGCTGCGGTTACAGGTGTGAGCCACCATGCCTGGCCTTGCCCAGTGTTTCTATGAAGGTGGTGCCAGCCTTATAGAATAAGCTCCTAAATTTACTACCTTTATGTCCCAGAAAAGACAATGGAATGTGGGAAGTAAATGGTCCTTAAGATTTGAAAAAATTAGCATCTAGGCTTAAAAACTGCCTGGGCTTGAAGTCTTTAATGTTACAATGTCCTCTATATTTAATTATCTGTTCAAGTTTCCTACTATTTCTTGAACCAATGTTATCACATATTTTCCTAGAAAAAGCACCCAGGTCATTTAGATTTTCAAATTTATTTATTTATTTATTATTTTTTGAGAGTCTCACTCTGTTGCCCAGGCTAGAGTGCACAACCTTGGCTCACTGCAACCTGTGCCTCCCAGGTTCAAACGATTCTCATGCCTCAGCTCCTGAGTAGTGAGGACCACAGGCGTGTGCCACCACACCCGGCTAATTTTTGTATTTTTAGTAGAGATGGGGGTTCACCATGTTGGCTAGGCTGGTCTCAAACTCCTGACCTCAAGAGATCCACTGCGCCCGGCAGATTTTCAAATAGGATATCGTACTCTCTTAAGTTTGAACATCATCTGAGTTCATTTTATGTTGAATTTCTCATTCCTATATAGTGCATTTATGTCTTTTCTCTTTATTAAATTGGTTTGTCTATTTTACTGGTCTTTTTAAAAAGCTAGTTTTTGGTTTTATTAATTAAGTTTACTGGATTATTTTCCATTTTATTAAGGTCTGCTTTTATTATTAATTCTTCCCCTTTTCTGCTTTCTTTAGACTTATCTTGTCATTCTTATTCTTAAATTGAATACATAGTTCATTTCCTGTCATTATTTTTATAAAGATTCACTGAAGACTTTCTGTAGGCTATGGTGGCTGTATCTGGTAAGTTTTTGTTGTCAGTACCCTCATTATTACTGATGTCTTCAGCTCCTAAGTTTTATTTTCATCTCAACTCCGGAGCTATTTAGAAATATATATATATTTAGTTGGGCGTGCTGGCTTATGCCTGTAATCCCAGCAATTTGGGGGGTCCAGGTGGGTGGATCACAAGATCAGGAGAGCGAGACCATCCTAACACAATGAAACCCTGTCTCTACTAAAAATACAAAACATTAGCCAGGCATGGTGCCATGCGCCTGTAGTCCAAGCTACTCGGGAGGCTGAGGCAGGAGAACCCAGGAGGCGGAGGTTGCAGTGAGCCAAGAGCGCGCCACTGCACTCCAGCCTGGGTGACAGAGCGAGACTCCGTCTAAAAAAAAAAGAAATATATATATTTTTGAGACAGTCTCCCTCTGTCCCCCAGGCTGGAGTGCAGTGGTGCGATCTCGGCTCACTGAATCTCTGCCTCCGGGGTTCAAGTGATTCTTGTGCCTCAGCCTCCCGACTAGCTGGGATTATGGGTATGCGCTATCACGCCCAGCTAATTTTTGCATTTTTAGTAGAGGTGGAGTTTCACAATGTTGGCCAGGATGGTCTCCAACTCCTGACCTCAAGTGATCTGCCGCCTCAGCCTCCCAAAGTGCTGGGATGACAGGCATGAGCCATCGCGCTCGGCCCCAGATTTACATTTGAATCTTATCATAAGACAAATATTCTTTGCTTGATGAACACTTCTGTTTTTGTTTTCTTTTCTTTTTTTTTTTTTTTTTTTTGAGACGGAGTCTTGCTCTGTCACCCAGGTTGGAGTGCAGTGGCCGGATCTCAGCTCACTGCAAGCTCCGCCTCCCGGGTTCACGCCATTCTCCTGCCTCAGCCTCCTGAGCAGCTGGGACTACAGGCGCCCGCCACCACGCCCGGCTAGTTTTTTGTATTTTTTAGTAGAGATGGGGTTTCACCGTGTTAGCCAGGATGGTCTCGATCTCCTGACCTCATGATCCGCCCATCTCGGCCTCCCAAAGTGCTGGGATTACAGGCTTGAGCCACCACGCCCGGCCTGTTTTTGTTTTCTGACAGGATCTTGCCCTGTTGCCGGGGTGGTGTGCAATGACATGATCACGGCTCAATGCAGCCTCAACCTCCCAAGGTCAAGCAATCCTCTTGCCTCAGCCACCTGAGTAGCTGGGCCTACAGGCATGTGCCACCACGACTAGCTAATTCTTGTATTTTTTGTAGAGACAGGGTTTCACCAGGTTGCCCAGGCTGATCTTGAACCTCTGTGCTCAAGCCACTCTCTCACTTTGGCCTCCCAAAATGCTGGGGATTATAGGTGTGAGTCACCACACCTGGTCTGATGAACATTTTAACTTATTTATCTAAAGCTCTCCACACATTTAGTCATCTGAAATTAGGTTCCCCTCTTTCACTTTATTTTTATTCAAATTAAAAGCTCTCTTGTGGGTCAAAATGTCATAATGTTTAAATACTTATCCTGATTATGAGGGTAGTAGGTGTGACTGCAGTGAGTTCATATAAAGCATCTGGAAGATCTGAATTGACTCAGAAATAATAATGACTAAAAAACAGATATAGCTCCAAATAACACAAAGGTACACATATACAGAGTTATATATCACATACAGTATTATTTGAAGTTACAAAATATTGAAAACTACCTAAATATACCAAACACGGGAGACTGCTTGAATACATTAAGGTATAAGTAGAGAACTAGGTGCTACATATATAACTGTTTTATTTATTTATTTTTTTTTTTGAGATGGAGTCTCACTCTTGTTGCCCAGGCTGAAGTATAATGGTGTGATCTCGGCTCATCGCAACCTCTACCTCTCAGGTTCAAGTGATTCTCCTGCCTCAACCTCCTGAGGAGCTGAGACTACAGGCGCCTGCCACCAGGCCCAGCTAATTTTTTGTATTTTTAGTAGAGACGAGGTTTCACCATGTTAGCCAGGCTGGTCTTAAACTCCCTTCCTCGGGTGATCCACCCACCTCAGCATCCCAGAGTGCTAGGATTACAGGCGTGAGCTACTGTGCCCAGCCTACAACTATTTTAAAAAGAAAAATGAGGAAAAGTTTTATGAATTTACATGGAAAAAGTTCCAGGAGATATTGGATTGGTAAGATAAAAAAAAAAAAGAGCAAGAGAGGCCCAGTGGCTTGAGCCTGTAACCTCAGCAACTTGGGAGGCTTGGGCCCAAGAGTGAGACCACCCTGGGCAACATAGCAAGACTTCATCTTCACAAAAAAAATGTTAATAATTAAATAAAAAATTAGCCAGATGTGGTGGCGGGAGCCTGCAGTCCTAGCTGCTCAGAAGACTGACGTGGGAGGATCACTTGAGCCCAGAAATTAAATGCTGCACCACTGTACTCCAGCTTGGGCAAAAGAGGTTGAATCTGTCTTTAACAACATCAAAAAAAGCCAGGTGTGGGCCAGGCACAGTGGTTCACGCCTGTAATTCCAGCACTTTGGAAGGCCAAAGCAGGTGGATCTCTTGAGGTCAGGAGTTCAAGACCAGTCTGGCCAACATGGTGAAATCCTGTCTCTACTAAAAATACAAAAAATTAGCTGGGTGTGGTGGTGCCCACCTGTAATCCCAGCTACTCAGGAGGCTGAGACACAAGAATCACTTGAACCCAGGAGGCAGAGGTGGCAGTGAGCTGAGATCGCCCCACTGCACTCCAGCCTGGGCAACAGAGAAAGCCTCTGTCTCCGGGATGGGGCGGGGAAAGCCAGGGGTGTTGGCTTGCACTTATAATCCCAGCACTTTCTGAGGCCTAGGTGGGAGCATCACCTGAGTGCAGAGACAGCCTGGACAACACAGTGAGAACGTCTCTACAAAAAAGAAAGAAAAATTAGTTGAGTGTGGCCAGGCGCAGTGGCTCATGCCTGTAATCTCAGCTATTAGGTGGGTAGAGGCAAGAGAATAGCTTGAGCCCAGGAGTTTCAGACCTGCCTGGGCAATACAGTGAGACCCCGTTCTCCACAAAACGGGGAAAACAAAAAAGGCAAAGGAAAAATTTAGCTGAGCATGGTGGCGTGGCATGGCATGTGTCTGTAGTCGGAGCTACTTGGGAGGCTGAGATGTGTCATCGCTTTAGCCCAGAAGGTCAAGGCTGCAGTGAGCCATGATCATGCCACTGTACTCCAGTTCAGACTGGAAGACAGAATGAGACTCTGTCTCCAAAACCAACCAACCAACCAACCAACCAACCAACCAAGAACATATATAGTATGCTACCTTTTATTTAAGAAAGAGGGAGAAATAAGAAGACATATATCTCACATTTTTAAAAACAATAAGCTTGATTCCCTCAAGGGATGAAAGGAGTTGGGGGTAACATGGTGGAAGGGATTCAGAAGAGATTAACACTACTGGGTATATGTTTTTCTAAAAAAAATTGAAGACAGGACAGCGGGGAGTAAGGGGGAGGATCAAAATAAGCAAGATGAACTCAACTGTATTTCAAATGAGTAATACCATCACGCAAAGAGGGAAAACAACAACAAAACTAATTCTAAGTAACCTATTAACACATTTGATGATCATGTCGTGGGCAGGACAGGCAGGAGTAGAGCTGCATACGCATCCTCAATCCTTTCCCGGATGTTAGGTCTTCGTAGAAGTATGAGGGAAACAATTCTAAAACTATTTTAGAAGTAGAGGTTGAGTATCTCTTATCTGAAATGCTTGGGATCAGAAGTATTTCAGATTTCGACATTTTTTCTAAATTATGGAATATTTGCATATATCTAATGAGGTATCTCGGGGATAAGCCTCAACCAAGTCTAAACACAAAATTCATTTGTTTCATAAATGCCTTATACATACAGCCTGAAGGCAATTTTATTTATTTTTTTCTGAACACTTATCCCCAAGTTCTAATGAAGGTAATTCTATACAATATTTTAAATAACATATGCAACTTGTCACATGGGGACAGTCAGGTGTGGAACCGTCCATTTGTAGTGTCATGTTGACACTTGAAAAGTGTCGGATTTTGAAGCATTTTGGATTTTTGGACTTGGGGTGCTCATCCTATATTACAGAATTGAGCAAATGAGTCAATCTATTGATATTACTGGGAGTCAGGGTTCTCACTATGGAAGAAGAGGGATATAAATAAGTGGAATGAGAGAAGATAAAGAATTTTGTGGGGAGAGACCAGAATTGGAAGCATCACTGCAGCCTAATGGTTTCTAAAGTAAGTATGTGTACATGTAGGTACTCATCAGTGGTTTTCAACTGGTGACACTGGCAATGTCTGGAGATAATTTTCTTTGTAGCATCTAGTGGGTAGAAGCCAGAGATGCTGCTAACAACCAACATTATACAAGACAGCCCCCACAACAAAGAATTATTTGGCCCAAAATGTCAATCTTGCCAAGACTGAGAAAACACTTGTATATGTCTCTACCAGGGTGTCGGTATATGTATTCATACATGCATGTATTTTCTACCTCTGTCTCTACTTAAAGGGCTCAGAAGCAGACATCCTAGTAATAATGTCCATACCTAGTGCCCATATCTTGCTCTCTAATACGTATCATGCGCCACTAAGAATCAAAGCTTGCTGGAGAAAGAGCTGATTTCTAGAATTAAGGCAGGATAGGTACATAGTAAACCCGGAACATCTTAGTTATTCTAGAAAGTAAGGAAGTAATCCCCAAAAATGATAGGAGCATACAAAAGTATCAACTAAGGGGGCTCTCATGGGCCAAACGTGGAACAGTTTAAGTATGAAAACAGTGAGAATAGTGATGCATGATAAACGATGGAAAATACGAGAACTCATGAGTTCACATCAATGATGAAAAGACAGCCGGGTGTGGTGGCTCACGTCTGTAATCCCAGCACTTTGGGAGGCCAAGGTGGGCGCATCATCTGAGGTCAGCAGTTCAAGACCAGCCGGGCCAATATGGTGAAACCCTGTCTCTACTAAAAATACAGAAACTAGCTGGGCGTGGTGGCAGGTGCCTGTAATCTCAGCTGCTTGGGAGGCTGAGGCAGGAGAATCAAATAACCCGGGAGGCAGAGGTTGGAGTGAGCCAACATCGCATCACTGCACTCCAGTCTGGGCAACAGAGTGAGACTCCATCAAAAAAAAAAAAAGAAAAGAAAAAAGAAAAAAGGAAGGAAGGAAGGAGAAAGACAAGTAAATAAAAAGAAAAAAAGAAAAGAAAAGAAACACAAGTAAATAAAAAGAAGAAAAATAAAGTCCCTTGCTTACAGCAAAATGATGAGTGATGCCTATAGTGTGGAATGAGTGGTGGTGAAAATCACCACTCTATAAAAACCGCTGTAGTAATGATGGTTCAGGCGAGAATCATCGATAGATGTCAAATCCAGAAGGGAAATACTGACGGAAAATATTAATGTTTGTATGGTCTTAAAGTACTTCCCACTTATTTGTGGTAAAGAAAACAACAGTAACTACACAGTAGAAAAATCAATCATTTTGGTTGTGGATGAAAATTGAGGGGCAGATGACCATATGTCTCTCTAAATGCAACTGTCTTAAGAAGAATACAAACTACTTACGTAGTATTCTGGCCAAGAATGCATAACCTGAATCTAATCATGAGGAAACACTAGAAAAGTACAATACGAGCACTTTGGGAGGCCAAGGTGGACGGATCACCAGGTCAGGAGTTTGAGACCAGTCTGGCCAACATAGTGAAACCCCACCTCTCCTAAAAATACAAAAAATAAGCCGGGTGTGGTGGCGGGTGCCTGTAATTCCAGCTACTCGGGAGGCTTAGGCAGAAGAACAGTGTGAACCCAGGAAGCAGAGGCTGCAGTGAGCCGAGATCACACCATTGCACTCCAGCCCAGGCAACAGTGCAAGCCTCTGTCTCAAAAAAAAGGACAATATGAGAAATACTCTATTTTAAAACAAAGACTATTCCTCAAAAACATCAAGGTCCAAAAAAAAGGACAAAGAAAAGCTGAGGAACTGCTCCAGATTACATGTGACTGAAGACACATGAGGGCTAAATGCAATGCCTGATCCTGGACTGGATGATGCACCAGAGTCACAAAGCACCATGAAGGACATTACAGAATCAACTGACAAAATTAGAACACGGAAAGTTAAATTTAATAAAACTGCTAGCTATACTGTGGTTTTACAGAATATCCTTTTTCTTGGGAACTACTTACGTTTATTTGTGGGAAAAGGTATTTCTTTGATATATGCAACTTACTCTCAAATGGTTTAAGGAAAACCTATTGTGTACTGCACACGCACACCCCAAACACACAGAGTGCAGATAATAAAGCAAATGGTACAAATGTTAACAATGGGTGCATTTCAAAAAACATTAGTACGTTTTGTGTTAATCTTCCAACTTTATAAATTTGAAATTACTTTCAAATAAAAATTGTTGAAAAGCCACATAAATTTTTTTTTAATTTTAAAAATGTAGAACATACTCATGCCTGTAATCCCAGCACTTTGGGAAGCCAAAGCAGGTGGATCACAAGGTCAGGAGTCAGACACCAGCCTGGCCAAGATGGTGAAACCCTGACTCTACTAAAAATATAAAAATTAGCTGGGAGCGGTGGCAGGTGCCTGTAATCCCAGCTACTTGGGAGGCTGAGGCAGCAGAATTGGATGAACCCTGGAGGCAGAGGTTGCAGTGAGCCAAGATCGCAGCACTGCACTCCAGCCTGGGCAACAGAGTGAGACTCTGTCTCAAAAAAAAGAAAAGAAAAGAAAAAGTAGAACATAAAGCCACATTTTCCCGTTTTGTTTTTTTGTTTTTAAGGCTAGTCAGGTGAAGCAGGAGGAATGGAAAATCCCCCTATGTTCTTCACCTGTAAAAATGGAATGCTATAAAATACTCTAAAACAGAAGGGGTCAAACCATGGCACACCTCTCTCATCAAAGCATCAGCATTAATTATTTTATTAGCTACCTCATGAAGTTCAAATCCTGTAATGGCCATTGGAAGGTAAAAGAAACACAACAAGGCAAAGGGAAGGCGCCAGTGATAACAAGAACCAGACAGCTTTCACTTCTCTAACACACAGATTCCAGACCAAAAAAAAGTTTAGAAGAGCTTTGAAGCACCTAACTTCCTATTGAACATAATATTTTAAAAGATAAGCTTTGGGGCCGGGCACGGTGGCTCATGCCTGTAATCCCAGCACTTTGGGAGGCCAAGGCGGGCGGATCACAAGGTCAGGAGATCGAGACCATCCTGGCTAACATGGTGAAACCCCGTCTCTACTAAAAATATAAAAATTAGCCGGGCGCGGTGGCTCAAGCCTGTAATCCCAGCACTTTGGGAGGCCGAGACGGGCGGATCACGAGGTCAGGAGATCGAGACCATCCTGGCGAACACGGTGAAACCCCGTCTCTACTAAAAAAAAATACAAAAAACTAGCCAGGCGAGGTGGCGGGCGTCTGTAGTCCCAGCCACTCGGGAGGCTGAGGCAGGAGAATGGCGGGAACCCAGGAGGCGGAGCTTGCAGTGAGCTGAGGTCCGGCCACTGCACTCCGGCCTGGGCGACAGAGCGAGACTCCATCTCAAAAAAAAAAAAAAAAAAAAAAAATATATATATATATAAATAAAAATTAGCTGGGCATGGTGGCGGGCGCCTGCAGTCCCAGCTACTCGGGAGGCTGAGGCAGGAGAATGGCGTGAACCCAAGAGGCAGAGCCTGCAGTGAGCCGAGATGGCGCCACTGCACTCCAGCCTGGGCAACAGAACGAGACTGTCTCAAAAAACAAACAAAAAAAGGTATGCTTAGGATAAAACTTATCCCAACTGACTTGTCTGTTTTGCATTAAACTTACATACAATCAAGTCACAAGGGTGAATAATGTTATATCACGGCCGGGCAAAGAGGCTCATGCCTGTAATCCCAGCACTTTGGGAGGCCGAGGTGAGTGGATCACTTGAGGTCAGTAGTTCGAGACCAGTCCGGACAACATGGTAAAACCCCATCTCTACTAAAAATACAAAAATTAGCTGGGCATGGTAGCGGATGCCTGTAATCCCAGCTACTTGGGAGGCTGAGGCAGAAGAATCGCTTGAACCCGGGAGGCGGAGGTTGAAGTGAGCTGAGATGGTGCCACTGCACTCCAGCCTGGGTGAGAAGAGCAAAAAACTCCTTCTCAGAAAAAAATGAATAAATTTAAAAAATAATGCTATATCATAAGAAGACTCTGTTTTAAAATCAGACCAAACTGCCTAAACCAATATTGGAACACTAGTAAAAATAGTTTTAATCTTAGAAGAGACCTCCCAAAGCTGTATTTTAATTTATTACTTTTTCTCTCATGAGGGAGATTTTTTTTAAAGCACAAAACAAAGAAACTTACAGTTCATCTCGTTGTCTCTGGGACAGCACCATCTTGGCGGTAATGTCAAGCTTATCTGATATAGTGGTAATGTCCCTCCTTTGGGAAATCAAAAAGCTTTTTGATCCGTGGACTTATAATTTAAATATGCCACCAAGTGTCTTCCACACAGGGGGAAATGATTCTTTTACAAATGAATCCAACTAGTAACCAGGAGATACTCAACAAGTAAGAGTCATTCCACCTAAGGAGAAAGAGAGAAGAAAAAAAAAAGATTATTTCACTTAAAATTTATTTCTAAATTATTAGTTGTAGTACTCATTTTCAAAGATAAAATTTATTGTGATGTTAGTATAAATATCAGATGATCATTTTCAACTTACAGTAAAAGTCAACTAATGTCAAAAACCATACTGTTTTATGTCTTTTAAATTAATAATTCAATAAGCCAAAACAGCATTACTTTATGTTTAACATACATTTACCCAATCCCAATCATGTTAACCTGCCAGATACATTTGATTTCAAATATTAACATGTAACTCTAAAAGACTGTAATTCTCTCTTAGAGACAAAAAGTAAAATTTCAAATTTACAAAAAAGGTATAAAAGGTAAAACAGATAAGGGTTTCATGAACTGCACAAGTCCAACAGTGCTAACTATAACTGAAGTAACCTTCAGTGTTGAATGTGAGTCACCAACCACCTGAGAATGGCTCGTATTTATAACATACACTACTGCTTAGCAATCTTAGGCTTTTTTTTTTTTTTTTTTTTTTGGAGACAGGTTCTCACACAGGTTGGAGTGCGCAGTGCCATGATTGCAGCTTATGGCAGCCTTTCCCCTCTGGGCTTAAGCGATCCTCCCACCTCAGCCTCCCAAGCAGCTGGGACTACAGGCATACACCACCATGCCCAGTTAATTTTTAATTTTTTTGTTGTAGAGACAGGTCTCCCTACATTGCTGATCTCAAACTCCTGTGTTCGTGGGATCCTCCCGCCTCAGCCTCCCAAAGTGCTAGAATCTTAGGCTCTCTTAACCAAAGCACCGAACTAAGAAACGTGTTTGAGATGGTCTTATTTAAAATAGAGGCTACCAGTGTATATAAAATTCGACTGGAAGAGGCAATTTAAAGCAATAAAAAAAAAACCATCCTCCAAATGATATGAAATCAACATATAATGAAGACCCTGTGGGATAACCAATCTAGAAACCCATCATGGACAGAAGAGTTAAGGACTATTTCCTGAGTACCTTTCACACTGCTCCAGGCACTGGGAATACAGCAATGAATAAGCCAGTGAAGAAAAATGAGAGGCGGGTGCAGTGGCTCATACATGTAATCCCAGCACTTTGGGAGGTTAAGGCAGGAGGATCACTTGAGCCCAGGAGTTCAAGACCAGCCTGGGAAACATAGGAGACCCTGTTTCCACAGAAAATGTTTAAAATTAGGTAGGTCTGACGGCACATGCTTACTTCAGAAGCTAAGGCAGGAGGAGTGCTTGTCACCCAGGAGTTCAAGGTTATGGTAAGGTAAAATCATGCCACTGCACTCCAGACAAGGTGACAAAGCGAGACCCAATTTCTTTTAAAGGCAGGGGGAGGGGGGGAAGCATACCTTGGGGTTTCAAATATGAGCCCTGAGGCCGGGCGCGGTGGCTCATGCCTGTAATCCCGGCACTTTGGGAGGCTGAGGCGGGCGGACCACTGAGGTCATCAGGAGTTTGCGACCAGCCTGGCCAACATGGTGAAACCCTGTCTCTACTAAAAATACAAAAATGTGGCTGGGCGCGGTGGCTCATGCCTGTAATCCCAGCACTTTGGGAGGCCGAGGCGGGCGGATCACAAGGTCAGGAGATCGAGACCATCCTGGCTAACACGGTGAAACGCCGTCTCTACTAAAAACGCAAAACATTAGCCTGGCGTGGTGGCGGGCGCCTGTAGTCCCAGCTACTTGGGAGGCTGAGGCAGGAGAATGGTGGGAACCCGGGAGGCGGAGCTTGCAGTGAGCCGAGATTGTGCCACTGCACTCCAGACTGGGTGACTGAGCAAGACTCTATCTCAAAAAAAAAAAAAAAAAAAAAAAAAAAATTTGCCAGAAATCGCTTGAACCTGGGAGGCAGAGGTTGCAGTGAGCCGATATGCCACTGCACTCCAGCCTGGGCAACAGAGTGAGGCTGTGTCTCAAAAACAAACAAACAAACAAAAAACAAACATGAGTCCTGAGTGACAGTGACAGCTCAGGTGCTCACTATGGCAACTGCTATTAGGGATCCTTATCTGAAGAACAATTCTAGTAAATATAAGCAGGAATTTATTTTATAATCCTTAATGACTCTTCTGACCTGGAGCCCAGCTAACTACAAATGACAGCCGAAAGCCATCACTATCACTCCATCTAAATTCTGAGAAATATGATTAGTACCACTAAGAAATAGTGGAAGTGGAACCAAACACAACAGACAACCCAGTAAACCATACTTCTTTGGTACTTAATAACGCCCAATTGTTCAAGTCTCACTCTTCTTCATAGTTTTCTTTTTTGAGATGGGGTCTTATTTTGTTGTCCAGGCTGGCTACAGTGGCAGCACAGTCATGGTTCATTGTAGTCTCAACCTGCTTGGCTCAGGTATCCCCCAACCTCAGTCTCTTGAGTAGCTAAGACAACAGGCATGTGCCACCAACCCCAGCTAATTTTCTGTGTGTGTGTGTGTGTGTGTGTGTGTTTGTAGAGGCTGGGTTTTGCCACGTTGCTCAGGCTGGTCTCAAATTTCTGAACTCAAGCAATCCTCCTGCCTCGGCCTCCCAAAGTCCTAGGATTACACATGTGAGTCACCATGCCTGGTCCAATTATATAGAGTGAAAATGAGGTATGGCAAAAATCTCTGCTTTAATAAAAAAAAAAAACCCCACTATATTATGTATATTAGAGTCTAATTTAATAATAAACAGACCTCTGCTAGCCAAAAAAGCAAATCAATGTACAAGAATAATGACAGTGTTGTGCATGGTGGCTCATGCCTGTAATCCCAACACTTTGGGAGGCTGAGGTGGGAGGATTGCTTAAGCCCAAGAGTTTGAGACCAGCCTGGGAAACACAGCAAGACCCTGTCTCTATAAGAAGTAAAAAAAAATGGCCAGGCATGGTGGCACACGCCTGTAGTCAGTCCCAGCTACTCAGGAGGCAGAAGCAGAAAGGCTGCTTGAGCCCAGGAGGTCACGACTGCAGTGAACCATGATTGTGGCACTGTACTCCAGGCTGGGTGCCAGAGAGAAACTCTGTCTCTTTAGAAATAAAAATAAAAGAATGATGACAGTAGTGGCACAGTAGGATTATCTAATAATGATAAAACACATACACAAATCATTAAATATACTGGTGTACTGAACAAACTTATTCATTCAACAAACATATAAAGAACATTTAATTTATATTATGTGCTAGGTATTCTCTTAAATACCATGTTTAATGGGGAAAAGGACTTGGTCTCTTTTTTTGGAGACAGAGTTTCACTCGTGTCGCTCAGGCTGGAGTGCAGTGGCATAATCTCAGCTCACTGCAACCTCCACCTCCCAGTTTCAAGTGATTCTCCTGCCTCAGCCTCCTGAGTAGCTGAGATTACAGGCAGCCACCACCATGCCTGGCCAATTTTTGTATTTTTAGTAGAGACGGGGTTTCACCATGTTGGCCAGGCTGGTTTCAAACTCTTGACTTCAAGTGATCCGCTCGCCTTGGTCTCCCAAAGTGCTGGGATTACAGGCGTGAGCCATCCGCCCGGCTGGACTTGGTCTTTACATTTAAGAAGTTACGGTCTACTGGAAGAGTCAGCCAAGAGGGCAATTAAAACAGCGTGAATAATGTGACAAGTATTGCCACCTGTGGGCGATGGCGCAGGACGAAGTTCAGCAAGCAAACAGGCCACAAAATAAACTCAGGTCTTTATAATTTATCCCAGGGCCAATGGGGAGCCATTAGGTAAGTTTTTTAGAAAAAAAATCACTCTCATTTACATAGTGAAGAATAGACCAGAAAGGAAGCTTGCAGTAATGAAGGTGACAGATGACAGAGGTCTATGTTAGGACAACAGGAGTAAATAAAGAGAATGAGATGCATTTAAGTTGTTTACTGGGTAAATCTTACAGGACTAGTGACTCAATGTGGACAGTCAGAAAGGGAGAAAGTCAGTCAAGGAGTCAAGTGATTCTGGCTTACAACTAAGTTGAGACGGAGCGCAGTGGCTCATACCTGTCATCTCAGGACTTTGGGAGGCCAAGGTGGGTGGATCACCTGAGGTCAGGAGTTCAAGACCAGTCTGGCCAACATGGCGAAACCACACCGTCTCTACTAAAAATACAAAAATTAACTGGGTGTGGTGGTGAGCGCCTGTAATCCCAGCTACTTGAGAGGCTGAGGCAGGAGAATCACTTGAACCTGGGAGGCGGAGGTTGCAGCTGAGCCGAAATCACGCTCCAGGGTAGGCAACAGAGCAAGACTCCGTCTCAAGAAACAAACAAACAAAAAAATTAAACTAAATTGAATAGGAATTGCACTCCTGGGTGGGCAACAGAGCGAGACTCCATCTCAAAAAACAAAAAAAAACTAAACAAAATTGAACAGGAAAGTAGAATGTGTGAGGGGATGAGGAAAGTATGATTAACTCCATTTTAGGTATGTTGATTCTAAGATGCCTGTGAAATTTCCAGTACAAAGCTGTAACAAACAAGTTAGTTATGAAGAGAACCAACCTATTAAAAAAAAAAAAAAAAAAGGTTTGGTACTATTTAGAAATGTTTACTGAAACCACAGCAGTGGATAAGATTACCCATGGAGATTGTGCAGAGCAACACCTATATTTAAAAGAGCCTACAACTGAGGCCAAAAGTAACAGTTCAAGAGGTAAAAGAAAAAGAGGAGAGAGTATGTCTCAAAAGCCAAGAGAGTATTTCAAGGAAGCAATCAACAGTATCCAAAGCTGTCCAACTATCAAGCAAAGTAAGGTTGGATAGGTCTGTTGTATTCAGCAAGGAGCTCATTGATAACCTTGATGAGAATGGTTTCACATGGCAGAAATAATATTTAAATGAGGAAAGAGATGAAGCAGAGGTGGTACCATAAACAAATATTTTTAAAGTAGATGAAAATATTGAAAAGCAGTTTTTCTCTGTTTTTTTCCCCCAGCCAAATTAGATACTTAAATCCTAATAATCTAGATATGACGCCTTACAACTTAAAAAAAAAAAAAAAAAAGAGAGAGAGAGAGAGAGAAATCCTGGCTGGGCGGGGTAGCTCATGCCTGTAATCCCAGCGCTTTGGGAGGCCCAGGCAGGTGGATCACCTGAGGTCAGGAGTTCGAGACCAGCCTGACCAACATGGCGAAACCCCATCTCTACTAAAAATACAAAAATTAGCCAGTCATGGCAGTAGGCACCTGCAATCCCAGCTACTCGGGAGGCTGAGGGAGGAGAAGCGCTGGAACCTGGGAAGCAGAGGTTGCAGTGAGCTGAGACTGCATCACTGCACTCCAGTCCCGGCAACAGAATGAAACTCCAGCTCAAAAGAAAAAGAAAAAGAAAAAAAGAAATCTTGATGGTGGAGAAAAAGACCATAGGAGAACTGAAGAAAGGATTAACCAAAGCCTAGTAAAACAACAAGACAACCAGATCATGGCATGATTACAGTTCTATATCTATGTAATTGTAGTTTATATTGGTGTAGTGATGGAATAACAACTACCACCTATGAAGTATTCTCGCCACAAAAATCAAACATGAATCAAGCCTCTGGCTTCAACTATCAATCTGCAAGAAGGATAGAGGGTAGATGAATACAGTGTACACCTCAGTATCCACGGGGCAATGGTTCTGGGACCTCCAGGATTTGGATACCTGAGGTTGCACAAGTCCCTGATATAAAATGGTGTAGTATTTTCATATAACCTATGCATGTCTTCCCCTATAATATAAATCATCTCTGGATTACATATAATACTCAATACAATGTAAATATTATGTAAATAATTGTAAGAGAATGACAAGAATAAAAGTCTGTATATACTCAGTACAGATGTATTTTTTTCTAATGTTTTCGATTCGGGATTGAATTCACAGACGCAGAACCCACAGATACAGAGGACCAACTCTATGTCACAGAACACTATGAGGATACAATCAGCAAAATCTAGACCGTGAAAAGTCCTATAAAACAAATGACCAAGTTTCTTCAATAAATACCAAGGGAAGAAAAAAGAGATAGAAAGGGAAACCTATGGATCAAGTGAGACAAGCGACATATCAACCAATTGCAATTTATAGACTTAATTTAGATCTAGATTTGGACAAATTGTAAAATAAACCAGTGAACAAACTTGGAGAAATCTGATCACTGGCTAGACATCTGGTAATACTAAATAACTGAATTTTTTAAGAAATGATAACAGTATTGTGGTTATTTTTAAAAGTCTTTCAGAAATACACAATGAGGCTGAGTGTGGAGGCTCACGCCTGAAATCCCAAGATGTCAGGAGGCCAAGGCAGGAGGATTGCTTGAGGCCAGGAGTTCAAGACCAGCCTGAGCAACACAGCAAGACCCCATCTCTACAAAAAGAAGATACACAATGAAAAAACTACATCAAATCAAAGTAAAATAATATCATGTCTGTGACTTGAGTAATGACAGTGAATGAGACAGACACATGAAACAAGACAGGCTTTGAACTGCTAACTGTTGAGGCTAGGTAATGGGTACATAAGGGTTCATTACACTATTCTCTAACTTTGTGTAAGGGTCTGACGTTTTCCATAATAAAACATTTTTTAAAAATTAGGAGGAGAGGAATTAAAGGATCATGGCAGATGGGAGGCAGGACTAGATTGCAGCTCTGGATAGAGCAGCATGCAGAGGCTTGCACTGTGAATTTTAGCCTCAGATCCACTGCAAGAACAAACCAGCAGTCCCAAGAGGATCCACAGACCCTCTGAAGGAAGCGGATTGCTCCTGCAGGACCCGAGAGACACCCCAAGTACTGTGAGTGCCCCAACTGCGGAATTGAGAAAGGAAGCCCCTCCTCTCCTGAGCACACCCCCCACTAGAAAAACTGAAGGTCTGTTTGCGGTTGAAGTTTCAGACTTTAACTTAGAGAGCCAAGCGAAATGCAGGGGTAGAGGAAGCAGCAAAAAGGCCCTGGGAGCTCACTGGGTCCCCAAGCAGCCCATTCTTGCCTGGTACCACAGGGAGGGTGGCCAGAGGAGCAGGGGGTAAAACCCCACAGGAAGAAGGAATTCTCTAGCCAAATTTTGTACCCATTTGAATGGGGTGGGAAGCCTCCTGGCCAGAACTCAGGGGAGGGTGCGAATCCGGCATGCAGACATCACAGGCTGGGGAAGAACTAAAGCCCTTTTCTTTCACTGCTGGGAGGCAGAGAGCCTGGGCCAAGTTTTCTTTTTCCTTTTCTTTCTTTTTTTTTTTTTTTGAGACAGAGCATCTTGCTCTGTTACCCAGGCTGGAGTGCAGTGGTCCCACCTTGGCTCACCGCAGCCTCTGCCTCCCGGGTTCTAGCGATTCTCCTGCCTCAGCCTCCCAAAGCTGGGACTACAAGCACACGCCACCACACCTGGCTAATTTTCGTATTTTTAGTAGAGACAAGGTTTCACCATGTCAGTCACGCTAGTCTCGAACTCATGACCTCAGGTGATCCACCGCCTCAGCCTCCCAAAGTGCTGGGATTGAAGGCGTGGGCCACCGCGCCTGGCCTTGTCATAATTTTTAATGACTGCATGATATTTGATCATGTGGATGTACTATTTTTAACAATCTTTTATTGCTAGATATTTAAATCATGTCTATTTTCAATTACCAGCTTGAAGACAGTAACCCAACCCAACCCAACAAAGACAAAGAAAAAAGAATAAGAATATATGAACAAAGCCTCCAAGAAGTCTGGGATTATGTTAAATGACCAAACCTAAGAATAATCAGTGTTCCTGAGAAAGAAGAGAATTGTAAAAGCTTGAAAAACGTATTTGGGAGAATAACTGAGGAAACTCCCCAGGCCTTGCTAGAGACGTAGACATCCAAATACAAGAAGCACAAGGAACACCTGGGAAAGTCACTGCAAAAAGATCTTCACTGGGCACACTGTCATCAGGTTATCCAAAGTTAAGAGGAAGGAAAGAATCTTAAGAACTGTGAGACAGAAGACAGGTAACCTATAAAGGAAAACCTATCAGATTAACAGCAGATTTCTCAGCAGAAACCCTACAAGCTAGAAGGGATTAGGGCCTTATCTTCAGCCTCCTCAAACAAAACAATTATCAGCCAAGAATTTTATATACAGTGAAACTAAGCATCATGTATGAAGGAAAGCTACAGTCATTTTCAGACAGACAAATGCTGAGAGAATTCACCATTACCAAGCCACCATTACAATAACTGCTAAACAGAGCTCTAAATCTTGAAACAAATCCTTGAAACACATCAAAACAGAACCTTTTTAAAGCATAAATCACATAGGACCTACAAAACAAAAATACAAGTTAAAAAGCAAAAGCAAAAAACAAAAAAAAAAACCCAAAGTACACAGGCAATAAAGAGCATGATGAATGCAAGGATACCTCACATTTCAATACTAACACTGAATGTAAATGGATTAAATACTCCACTTAAAAGATACAGAACTGCAGACTGAATAAGAACTCACCAACCATCCTTCAGGAGACTCACCTAATGCATAAGGACTCACATAATTTTAAAGTAAAGGCGTGGAAAAGGGCATTTCATGCAAATGGACACCAAAAGCAAGCAGGGGCAGCTATTCTAATGTAAGACAAAACAAATTTTAAAGCAAGAGCAGTTAAAAGAGACAAAGAGGAACGTTATATAATAGTAAAAGGCCTTGTCCAACAGGAAAATACCACAATCCTAAACATACATATGCACCTAACACTGGAGTGCCCAAATTTACAAAACAATTACCAATAGACCTAATAAATGACACAAAGAGCAACACAATAATAGTGGGGGACTTCAATACTCCACCGACAGCACTAGACAGGTCACCAAGACAGAAAGTCAACAAAGGAACAATGGATTTAAACTATACCCTGGAACAAATGGACTTAATCTATACACAGAACATTTCATCCAATAAACACCGACTATACATTCTGAATTTCAACAGTGCATGGAACTTTCTCCAAGATAGACCACAAAACGAGGTAGACCTCAATAAATTTAAGAAAACTGAAATTATATCAAGCACTCTCTCAGACAATGGAATAAAATTGAAAATAAACTCTAAAAGGAACCTTCAAAACCATGCAAATACATGGAAATTAAATAACCTGTTCCTGAATGTGCATTGGGTCAAAAATGAAATCAAGATGGAAATTAAAGAATTATTCGAACTGAATGACAATAATGACACAACCTATCAAAACCTCTGGGATACAGCAAAGGCAGTGCTAAGAGGAAAGTTCATATCCCTAAACGCCTACATCAAAAAGTCTGAAGGAGCAAAGACAGACAATCTAAGGTCACACCTCAAGGAACCAGAGAAACAGGAACAAACCAAACCCAAACCCAACAGAAGAAAACACACAACCAAGATCAGAGCAGAACTAAACGAAATGGAAACAAACAAACAACAACAACAAAAAACACAATACAAAAGATAAATGAAACAAGCTGGTTCTTTGAAAACATAAAACAAAACGGACAGACCATTAGCAAGATTAACCAAGGAAAGAATAGAGAAAATCCAAATAACCTCACTAAGAAATGAAACAGAAGATATTACAATTGACACCACAGAAATACAAAAGATCATTCAAGGCTACCGTGAACACCTTTACACACATAAATGAGAAAACCTAGAAGAGATGGATAAATTCTTGGAAAAATACAACCCTCCTCGCATAAATCAGGAAGAATTCAGATACCCTGAACAGACCAATAACAAGCAGTGAAACTGAAACGGTAATTAAGAAATTACCAACAAAAAAAGGTCCAGGACCAGACGGATTCACAGCAGAATTCTACCAGATGTTCAAAGAATAGTTGGTACCAATCCTTCTGATACTATTCCACAAGACAGAGAAAGAAAGAACCCTCCCTAATTCATTTTATGAAGCCAGCATCACCCTAATACCAAAACCAGGAAAGGACACAACCAAAAAAGAAAACTGCAGACCAATATCCTTGATGAGCATAGATGCTAAAATCCTTAACAAAATACTAGCTAACCAAATCCAACAACATATCAAAAAGATAATCCACCATGATCAAGCAGGTTTCACACCAGGGATGCAGGGATGGTTTAAATACGCAGGTCAACAAATGTGATACAACACATACAGAATTAAAAACAAAAACCACATGATCATCTCAATAGATGCAGAAGAAGCATTCAACAAAATCCAGCATCCCTTTATGATTAAAACTCTCTGCAAAATCAGCATACAAGGGAAATACCTTAACATAGTAAAAGCCAACTATGACAAACCCACAGCCAACATAATACTGAATGGGGAAAAGTTGAAAGCACTCCCTCTGAGAACTGGAACAAGACAAGGATGCCCACTCTCACCACTCCTCTTCAACACAGTACTGGAAGTCCTTGCCAGAGTAATCAGACAAGAGAAAGAAATAAAGGGCATCCAAGTTGGTAAAGAGGAAGTCAAACTGTCACTGTTTGCTGACGATATGATTGTTTACCTTGAAAACCCTAAAGAATCCTCCAGAAAGCTCCTAGAACTGATAAAAGATTTCAGCAAAGTTTCTGGATTCAAGATTAATGTATGCAAATCAGGAGCTCTTCTATACACCAAGAGCGACTAAGTGGAGAATCAAATCAAGAACTCAACCCCTTTCACAACAGCCACAAACAAAATACTTAAGAATATACCCAACCAAGGAGTCAAAAGACATCTACAAGGAAAACTACAAAACGTTGCAGAAAGAAATCAGAGATGACACAAACAAATGGAAACACATCCCATGCTCATGGATGGGTAGAATATTGTGAAAATGACCATACTGCCAAAAACTTTCTACAAATTCAACACAGTCCCCATCAAAATACGATCATTCTTCAAAGAATTATAAAAAATGATTCTAAAATTTATATGGAACCAAAAAAGAGACTGCATAGCCAAAGTAAGACTAAGCAAAAAGAACAAATCTGGAGGCATCACGCTATCTGATTTCAAACTATACTATAAGGCCATAGTCACCAAAACAGTGTGGCACTGGTAGAAAAATAGGCACACAGACAAATGGAATAGAAGAGAGAACCCAGAAATAAACCCAAATACTTATAGCCAACTGATCTTCAACAAAGCAAACAAACACATAAACCTTTTCAATAAATGGTGCTGGGATAATTGGCTAGCCACATATAGGAAAATTAAACTGCATCCTCATCTCTCACCTTATACAAAAATCAACTCAGGATGGATTAAGGACTTAAACCTAAGACTTGAAACTAAAAATTCTAGAAGATAACACTGGAAAAACCCTTCTAAACACTGACTTAGGCAAGGATTTCATGACCAAGAACCCAAAAGCAAATGCAATAAAAACAAAGATAAATAGCTGGGCCCTAATTAAACTGAAGAGCTTTTGGACAGCAAAAGGAACAATCAGCAGAGTAAACAGACAACCCACAGGGTGGGAGAAAATCTTCACAATCTATACGTCTGACAAAGGACTAATACCCAGAATCTACAATGAACTCAAACCAATCAGTAAGAAAAAACAAATAATCCCATCAAAAAGTTGGCTAAGGATATGAATAGACAATTCTCAAAAGAAGATATACAAATGACCAACAAACATATAAAAAATTGCGCCCAGGTGCGGTGGCTCATGTCTGTAATCCCAGCACTTTGGGAGGCTGAGGCAGGTGGATCACAAGGTCAGGAGTTTGAGAGACCAGCCTGGCCAACATAATGAAACCCCATCTCTACTAAAAATACAAAAAATTAGCCAGGCATGGCAGCAGGCACTTGATATCCCAGCTACTCGGGAGGTTGAGGCAGGAGAATCACTTGAACCTGGAAGGCGGAGGTTGCAGTGAGCCAAGATCGTGCCATTGCCCTCCAGCCTGGGCAACAGTACGAGACTCCATTTCAAAAAAAGAAAAAGAAAAAAAAGCTCAACATAACTAATGATCAGGGAAATGCAAATCAAAATCACAATGCAATACCAGCTTACTTTTGCAAGAATGACCACAATCAAAATATCAAAAAACAGCAGATGTTGGGGTGGATACTGTGAACATGGAACACTTGAACACCTCTAGTGGGAGTGTGAACTAGTACAACCACTATGGCAAACCGTGTGGAGATTCCTTCAAGAACTAAAAGTAGAACTACCATTTGATCCAGCAGTCCCACTTCTGGGTATCTACCCAGAGGAAAAGAAGTCATTATTCTAAAAAGGTAATCTGCACACACGTGTTTACAGCAGCACAATTCACAACTGCAAAATCGTGCAACCAATTCAAATGCCCATTAATCAATGAGTGAATAAACTGGTGTGTGTGTGTATATATATACACACACACACGTATGTTTTATATATATGTGTGTGTATGTTTTATGTATGTGTGAGTATATATATACATATATACGTGTACATATACACACGCACACACACCAAACTCTATCGATCCATCCATAGTGGAATACTATGCAGCCATAAAAATGAATGAATTAACAGCATTTGCAGTGATATGGATGAGACTGGAGGCTACTATTCTAACTGAAGTAACTCAGGAATGGAAAGCCAAATGTCATATGTTCTCATTGACGTGGGAGCTAAGCTATGAGGATGCAAAGGTGTAAGAATGATACAATGGACTTTGGGGACTTGAGGGGAAGACTGCAAGAGGGGCGAGGGATAAGACTACAAATATGGTGCAGTATATACAGGTCGGATGACAGGTGCAGCAAAATCTCACAAATCACCACTAAAGAACTTACTCATGTAACCAGACAATACTTGTTCCCCAATAACTTATGGAAAAAAAAAAAAAAAATCAGAAGAAGGACTCAGTAGAAGAAAGACCTAAGGGAAGAGGAAGGGGAAAGAATGGGATCCAGGTGTAGAATAGAAGCCTCACACATAAAGATGGGTCACTTCTTACATGGTGTTGGAAAGAAAGGAGAAAAAGATGTAAATATGTTTTTACATTTCTGGAAAACAGACAACAAGGTCATTTACTGAAGAGCAGGAATAAGGAAGAGACATTTAGAGGCTCGATATAGTTACACTGAATAATAAGAGAAAAGAAACTGAACAGTAAGTAGAGAAAAAACATTTTTTAGATTGGAGACCATGAATTTTTAGTGGTGTCAATCCCCAAAGACGTGATTTTTCTTCAGTAAGTATGGACAATACGAAAGCAGACACTGAAATGGCACACATTTAAAAGAATCTAGGGTTGGGTTGAGGGTTTGCAAGGTATATAAAATGAATACATGATGAAGAGAGTTGGAACAGAGATTAGAGGGGTCAAGAAAGTAGAGGTCTCTTTGTCCTAACTGTAACCTGGAAGGTTACAGTAAGAGTGAACTACATTTAATATTTCCCAGTGTAATGATGAGTACTTCATGTTTTGATTAGAAATGAAGTATTGATGATACACAGTAAAGAGAGATGATGGGTATGATGAGCACTGGATGCAGATTAAGAAAGAAGGTGTTGGCCGGGCACAGTGGCTCAAGCCTGTAATCCCAGCACTTTGGGAGGCCGAGACGGGCGGATCACGAGGTCAGGAGATCGAGACCATCCTGGCTAACACGGTGAAACCCCGACTCTACTAAAAAATACAAAAAAAAAAAATAGCCGGGTGAGGTGGCGGACGCCTGTAGTCCCAGCTACACGGGAGGCTGAGGCAGGAGAATGGCGTGAACCCGAGAGGCGGAGCTTGCAGTGAGCCGAGATCCGGCCACTGCACTCCAGCCTGGGCGACAGAGCGAGACTCCGTCTCAAAAAAAAAAAAAAATAGAAAGGAAACAACAGAGCATTAAAATAATTTTATAAAACAAGATGGTGATCATTTATTAAATTATTCCCATCTTATGTTTCCAAATGTGTTAAACAAAACAAGTTTCACACTTATCAAAACAACCTTTACAAAATAATCATTAATAATCTGTTTTTTGGCTAGGCGAGGTGGCTCACGCCTGCCCAGCACTTTGGGAGGCCGAGGCGGGCAGATCACCTGTGGTCAGGAGTTCGAGACCAGCCTGGTCAACATAGCGACACCCCGTCTCTACTAAAAATACAAAAAAAATTAGCTGGGCATAGTGGCACATGCCTGTAATCCCAGCTACTCAGGAGGCTGAGGCAGGAGAATCACCTGAACCCGGGAGGCAGAGGTTCCAGTGAGCCAAGATAGCGCCCCTGCACTCACCCTGGGTGACAGAGCAAGACTGTCTCAAAAAAAAAAAAAAAAACACAACCTATTTTTTACATTGCTCCCTGACAACTAGAAGTTTATGAAATGAGAAAATACAGAAAATAAAGGATGTGTGTGACGGAAGACAAAAATTAACAAATTACATGTGAACAGTACAGACACAATGACATGAAAATGGAAATCATCAGGTTTATTATTAGATGTAGAAGGAAGAAATAAAGACTTACCCGGTAATTCATCAATTATCAATGGTTCCTAACCTCAAATTGTCACTTGCCAAAGCTTCATTTAAAAGGTCAGCAGAGGCCGGGTGCTGTGGCTCACGCCTGTAATCCCAGCACTTTGGGAGGCCGACGTGGGCGGATCATGAGGTCAGGAGATCGAGACCATTTTGGCTAAGCCGGTGAAACCCTGTCTCTAGTAAAAATACAAAAAATTAGCTGGGCGTGGTGGCGGGCGCCTGTAGTCCCAGCTACTCGGGAGGCTGAGGCAGGAGAACGGCGCGAACCCGGGAGGTGGAGCTTGCGGTAAGCCGAGATCGCGCCACTGCACTCCAGCCTGGGCGACAGAGCGAGACTCTGTCTCAAAAAAAAAAAAACGGTCAGCAGAGGCCGGACGCAGTGACTCAAGCCTGTAATCCCAACAGTTTGATGGGCTGAGGCAGGCAGATCACTTGAGCCCAGGAGTTCAAGACCAGCCTGGGCAACATGGAAAAGCCCGGTGGTATGGTTTGGCTGTGTCCCCACAGAAATCTCAACTGGAATTATAGCTCCCAGAATTCCCAGGGGAGGTAACTGACTCACGGGGCTGGTCTTTCCCGTGCTACTGCTGAGATAGTAACTCTCACAAGATCTGATGGGTTTATCAGGGGTTTCTATTTTTGCTTCTTCCTCATTTTTCTCTTGCCCCTGACGTGTAAGAAGTGCCTAGTACCTTTCACTTCCTGTCACGATTCTGAGGGCTCCCCAGCCATGCACAACTGTAAGTCCAATTAAACCTTTCCTTGTTCCTAGTTTCGGGTATGTCTGTTATCAGCAGTATGAAAACGAACTAATACAGTAAATTGGTAGCAGTAGAGCGGGGAATTGCTGAAAAGATACCCAGAAATGTGGAAGTGACTTTGGAAGTGGGTAACAGGCAGAGTTTGGAACAGTTTGGAGGGCTCAGAAGACAGGAAAACATGAGAAAGTTTAGAACCTCCTAGAGACTTGTTGAATGGCTTTTACAAAAATGCTGATAGTGATATGAACAATAAGGTCTAGGCTGAGGTGGTCTCAGATGGAGATGAGGAACTCGTTGGGAACCGGAGCAAAGGTGACTCTTGTTATGTTTTAGCAAAGAGACTGGCAGCATTTTGCCCCTGCCCTAGAGATCTGTGGAACTTTGAACTTGAGAAAGATTATTTAGGGTATCTGGCAAAAGAAATTTCTAAGCAGTAAAGCATTCAAAAGGTGACCTGGGTGTTTTAAACGTATTTCGTTTGAAAAGGGAAGCAGAGCGGCCAGGGGCAGTGACTCACGTCTGTAATCCTAGCATTTTGGGACACCAAGGTGGGCGGATCGTTTGAAGTCAGCAGTTTCTAGACTAGCCTGGCCAACACGGTGAAACACCATCTCTACTAAAAATACAAAAATTAGCCAGGAGTGGTGGCTAATCCCAGCTACTGTGGCTGGAATCTCAGCTACCTGAGGGCTGAGGTAGGAGAATAGTCTCAACCAAGGAGGTGGAGGTTGCAGTGAGCAGAGATTGCACCACTGCAGTCCAGCCTGGATAACTCCAGGCAAGACTGCATCCCCCCTGCAACAAAAAAAAAGGGAGGCAGAGCATGAAAGTTTGGAAAATCTGCAGCCTGACTATGTGATAGAAAAGAAAACCCCATTTTTTGGTTGGACGCGGTGGCTCATGCCTGTAATCCCAGCACTTTGGGAGGCCGAGGCGGGCGGATCACGAGGTCAGGAGATCGAGACCATCCTGGCTAACACCGTGAAACCCCGTCTCTACTAAAAATACAAAAAAAAAAAGAATTAGCCAGGCGCCTGTAGTCCCAGCTACTTGGGAGGCTGAGGCCGGAGAATGGTGCGAACCCAGGAGGCGGAGCTTGCAGTGAGCCGAGATCCCACCGCTGCACTCCAGCCTGGACGACCGAGCAAGACTCTGTCTCAGAGAAAAAAAAGAAAAGTAAAGAAAAACCCATTTTCTGGAATTTCTGGGGAGAAATTCAAGCTGGCTGCAGAAATTTGCATAAGAAGTAAGGGGCCCAATGTTAATCCCCAAGACCATGGAGAAAATGTCTCCGGTCCATGTCAGAGAACTTCCTGGCAGCAGCCCCTCCCAACACAGGCCCGGAGGCCCAGGAGAAAAAAGTGGTTTCATGAGCTGGGCCCAGGGTCCCCATGCTGTGTGCAGCCTAGGGACTTGGTACCCTGTGTCCCAGCCGCCCCAGCCATGGCTTAAAGGGGCCGATGTACAGCTCAAGCTGTGGCTTCAGAGGGTGGAAGCCCCAAACCTTGGCAGCTTTCACATGGTGTTGAGCATGCGGATTCACAGAAGTCAAGAATTGAGGTCTGGGAACCTCCAACTCGATTTCAGAAGATGTATGGAAACATCTAGATGCCCAGGCAAAAGTTTGCTGCATGGGCAGGGCCCTCATGGAGAACCTCTGCTAAGGCAGTGCAAAAGGGAAATGTGGGGTCAGAGCCCCCCACACGAGTCACTACTGTGAGTCCCAGCTGTGAGAAGGCCACTATCTTCCAGACCCCAGAATGGTAGATCCACCGACAGCTTGCACTGTCACCTGGAAAAGCTGCAGACACTCAAGGCCAGCCCGTGAAAACAGACAGGAGGGAGGCTGTTCCCTGCAAAGCACAGGAGCAGAGCTGCCCAAGACCATGGGAACCCACCTCTTGCATCAGCGTGACCTGGATGTGAGACACGGAGTCAAAGGAGATCATTTTGGAGCTCTAAAATTTGACTGCCCCGCTAGATTTTGGACTTGCATGGGCCCTGTAACCCCTTTGCTTTAGCCAGTTTCTCCCATTTGGAATAGATGTATTTACCCAATACCTGTACCCCCATTTTTTTTTTTTTTTGAGGCGGAGTCTCGCTCTGTCGCCCGGACTGGAGTGCAGTGGCCAGATCTCAGCTCACTGCAAGCTCCGCCTCCCGGGTTTACGCCATTCTCCTGCCTCAGCCTCCCGAGTAGCTGGGACTACAGGCGCCCGCCACCTCGCCCGGCTAGTTTTTGTATTTTTAGTAGAGACGGGGTTTCACTGTGTTCACCAGGATGGTCTCGATCTCCTGACCTCGTGATCCGCCCGTCTCGGCCTCCCAAAGTGCTGAGATTACAGGCTTGAGCCACCGCGCCCGGCCGTGTACCCCCATTTTATCTAGGAAGTAACTAGCTTGCTTTTCATTTTGCAGACTCACAGGCAGAAGGGACTTGCCTTGTCTCAAATGAGACTTTGGACTGTGGACTTTTGGGTTAATGCTGAAATGACTGAAGACTTTGCAGGACTGTTGTGAAGGCAAGATTGGTTTTGAAATGTAAGGACATGAGATATGGAGGGACCAGGGGTGGAATGATATGGTTTGGCTGTGTCCCCACCCAAATCTTAACTTGCATTGTATCTCCCAGAATTCCCACATGTTGCAGGAGAGACCCAGGGGGAGGTAATTGAATCATGGGGGCTGGTCTTTCTCATGCTATTCTGCTGATAGTAAGTCTCAAGAGATCTGATGGGATAATCAGGTTTCCGGTTTTGCTTCTTCCTCATTTTTCTCTTGCCGCCACAATGTGATAGGTGCCTTTCGCCTCCTTCCATGATTCTGAAGCCTCCCCAGCCATGTGGAACCGTAAGTCCAATTAAACCTGTTTTTGTTCCCAGTTTCAGGTATGTCTTTATCAGCAACGTGAAAACGAACTAATACATACACCCCATCTCTACTAAAAAATACAAAAATTAGCTGGACATATTAGCACACGCCTATAGTCTAAGCTACTCAGAAGGCTGAGGTGGGAGGACCAGAGCCCAGGATGCAGAAGTTGCAGTGAGCTGAGATCATGCTACTACACTCCATCCTGGGCAACAGAGGATGACCCTGTCTCAAAAAAAGAAAAAAGAAAAAACAAAAAATGGATTATCTACACCATGCTTGAATAGCACATATTATATATTATGGCTCCTAATCTTAATCCAAATATTTTCCAGATGCAACAATGAAGCAAGGCAGAAGCTATTCTCAGTCAAGAACCGAGTATCTTTTCAGACCAGTTGCTTTCAAGAATCTGTTAAGCAATGTCTCCCGATAAGCTGGGTTCCATGACACCTTGCAAGTTACCAGATGTTTAGAATAGTAGTTCCACATGGATGGAACTGGAGGCCATTATCCTTAGCAAACTAACGCAGGATCGGAAAGCCAAATAGCGCATGTTCTCACTTATAAGTGGGAGCTAAATGATGAGAACGTGTGGACACACAGAGGGAAACCACACACACTGGGGCCTTCCGGAGGGTGAAGGGTGGTAGGAAGGAGAGAATCAGCAAAAATAACTAATGGGTACTAGGCTTAATCTATGTAACAAACCTGCACAATACACCCCTGAGCTTAAAAAAAGAGAAAAAAAAAAAAACTAGTTTCAAAATAATAGCATTTTTTCAAATTCATTTATAGGATAGGAGGTATTTTATTAATCTGTATGACTATTCATATCACAGATATACTCTTCTTGTTTTCAACTATTTTTGCCATTTTATTCAATTATCTTTAGAGTTATTTCAGTGAGAAAAGTAAAAGCTACTTTTTTTTTTTTGAGACGGAGTTTTGCTCTTGTAGCCCAGGCTGGAGTGCACTGGCGTGATCTCGGCTCACTGCAACCTCTGCCTCCCAGCTTCAAGTGATTCTCCTGCCTCAGCCTCCTGAGCAGCTAGGATTACAGGGACATGCCACCACGCCCAGCTAATTTTTGTATTTTTAGTGGAGACGGGGTTTCACCATATTGGCCAGGATGCTCTTCATCTCCTGACCTTGCGATCCACCCGTCTCAGCCTCCCAAAGTGCTGGGATTACAGGCATGAGCCACGGCGCCCAGCCACGCTACTTTCTTAGTTATGCTGGTTCTACAAGTTTTTTTAAAAACCAGACAAAAACTTAAAGAGCACAAACAACCAGCATCCAACAGAAAAGAGACACAAAACTTCTTTATTCATTTTTTAAGTCTTAATGTTCATACCTAATAATCTATTTTTTTAGATAATCAAAAAAGAAACCAAAATTTTGTAAGACACTGAGGTAAGTTACAACAAAGTCACAAAAAGTAAAGAGAATTAGATAGGAATCTGATGTTTATAAACAATCTCTATATTTCCATTCTAAGGTGAATGTTACAGTTCCAAGAATGTTCCGAATACAGCATAAAGCAACAACATTACCTTACTTTAGGCTTAGACAATCAACTCACCAAATGCTTGCGGAATCTCACCTAAAGTTCTAAGCTACAAGGAACAAAGTTTAATCAAAATAGAATATTACTCACTTCATTTTGAATATACTAAAAATCAGGTAGAATTTATCAAGTAGTATTTATGAAAATATGAGGCTGGGGCATATTACAAAGAGGCCAGGGCCAGAGGATTGCTTCAGTCCAGGAATTCAAAACCAGCCTGGGTAACACAGCAAGACCACATCTCTACAAAGAATAATAAAAAATAATAATTAGCCAAGCATGGTGGTGCATGCCTGTGGTCCTAGCTACACAGGAGAATGAGGCAGGAGAATATCTGGGCCCAGGAATTTGAGGTTACAGTGAGCAACGATCAAGCCACTGTACTGCAGCATGGGTGACAAAGAGAGACTCTGTCATTAAAATGAAGAAGTTGTGTTCACAAAGTCTCCCTAAACCCCGGTTTCCTCATTAAGCCTGAGTTTTCTCAATTGTGTAATAGACTTAAATGTGAAATTCACCTTAAAAGATTGAGTGAGGAATAGGCAGGATATTAATGTAAACAAATTCTATAAACTAAGAAGTACCGTATGTTACCTATTACAATTAGTTCTGAACTTTAAGTCAAGACCCCAAGTAATTCAGGAGCATCTCCTGAGGGGGGGAAAAAAAAAAGAAAACAGGTAAGGGCCAGGCACAGTGGCTCAAGCCCGTAATTCCAGCACTTTGGGAGGGTGAGGTGGGCAGACTGCTTGAGCCCAAGAGTTCAAGACCAGCCTAGGCAATACAGTGAAACCCAGTATCTACCAAAAAAAAAAATTTTTTTTTTTTTTGAGACAGAGTCTTGCTCAGTCACCCAGGCTGGAGAGTGCGGTGGTGTGATCTCCGCTCACGGCAAGCTCCGCCTCCCAGGTTCACGCCATTCTCCTGCCTCAGCCTCCCAAGTAGCTGGGACTACAGGCGCCCGCCACTACACCCAGCTAATTGTTTTTGTATTTTTAGTAGAGACGGAGTTTCACTGTGTTAGCCAGGATGGTCTTGATCTCCTGACCTTGTGATCCGCCCATCTTGGCCTCCCACAGTGCTAGGATTACAGGCGTGAGCCACCACGCCCGGCCCAAAATTGTTTTTAATTAGCCAGGCATGGTGGCACACGCTTGTAATCCCAGCTAGTGAAATACCATCACTAGAAACACATTTTTTTTTTAATTAGCCAGGCGTAGTGGCACATACTTATGTCCCAGCTACCCAGAGGCTGAGGTGGGAGGATCACCTCAGCCCAGGAATTGGAGGCTACAGTGAGCTGCGGTGATTACGCCCCTGCACAAAAGCCTGGGAGACACAGTGAGACCCTGTCTCAAAAATAAATAAAATAACGAAATTACAAAAAACAAAACAAGCAAACAAAAAACCCCAGCTAAAACAATGAACTTGAGGCATGCTTTCTTTTAAAAGTCCCTGAAATTGGCTTACTTTGCGCCACTGTTTTCATTTAACATCATGAAGAATGATCTCCTGTGGGAGTGTGTCACACGACTGCTGCTCTGGAATTTTTGTGTGTGTGTGTGACGGAGTCTCACTCCATTGCCCAGGTTAGAGTGCAATGGTATGATCTCAGCTCACTGCAACCTCCACCTCCTGGGTTCAAGTGATTCTCCTGCCTCGGCCTCCCAATTGAGCGGGCGCCTGTAATCCCAGCTCCTTGGGAGGCCCAAGCAGGAGAATTGCTTGAACCCAGGAGGTAGAAGATGCAGTGAGCCGAGATTGCTCCACTGCACTCCAGCCTGGGCAACAAGAGCAAAACTCTGTCTCAAAATAAAATAAATAAATAAAACTCCATTGTTAACACTATAGTGTAATGCAGTCAAATAATTTCTTTAAAAAAAGTAAATTTTCCTATAAAATCATTGCATCATATATCTGAAAAAGACTCCAGTCTACAGCTAAATCCAAGAGATGACACAGAAGGTCAAAGTACTCCAGGAGAGTAACTTCATTTCCTTAGATCAATCTTTGTAGTTCCTTTCTTACTAAGAGAGGTGAGTTTCTAGAGTTTTAAAATTGTTTTCTGAAAAAATGGTGGCAAAATTTATCAAAAGATTAACTTCATGTTCTTGAAGTATCGTGTACTCTGTAGAATAACTGAAGACACGAGAGATTTTAGACTTTTCCTATTCACACTACTACAAATGATAAATGAAAGGTTTTTTTTGTTTGTCTGTTTGAGACATAGTCTTGCTCTGTCGCCCAGGCTGGAGTGCAATGGCACAATCTTGGCTCATTGCAACCTCTGCCTCCTGGGTTCAAGCGATTCTCCTGCCTCAGCCTCCCGAGTAGCTGGGATTACAGGCGCCTGCCACCACGCTCGGCTAATTTTTTGTATTTTTACTAGAGGCAGGATTTCTCCATGCTGGACAGGCTGGTCTCAAACTCCTGACCTCGTGATCCACCCACCTCGGCCTCCCAAAGTGCTGGGATTACAGGCGTAAGCCACCACACCCAGCCTAAATGAAAGTTTTTAATCCAATACTGAGACTTTTTGATGGGGGACTGAGTCTCACTCTGTCGGCCAGGCTGGAGTGCAGTGGCGCAATCTCCGCTCCCTACAACCTCCACCTCCCAGGTTCAAGCAATTCTCCTGCCTCAGCCTCCCAAGTAGTTGGGATTACAGACATCTACCACCGCGCCTGGCTAAATGTTGCATTTTTAGTAGAGACGGGGTTTCACCATGTTGTCTGTGCTGGTCTCAAACTCCTCATTTCAAGTGATCTGCCTGCCTCAGCCTCCCCAAAGTGCTGGGATTACAGGTGTGAGCCACTGCGTCCAGCCTCAAACACTGAGACTTGAACACATCTAACTTCTTATTCTGCTTCAGCTTGGAGGCCCATCTATGATTCACTAGCATCTGCTGTCGGCAGGTAACAAAAACAGAAAAAGAGATCAGGTTGGTTTATCAGTATGGTAAAATCATTGAGGAATGGACTGAGCTCAGGTATGGTTCATTGAAAAAGTTGTACATTTATTTGACAGCTTCACCATCTCTTTACTTTTCTATTAGTTACAGCTAACCACTATACTTCACTCATTTTGCAAGATTTAAGCTACCCATCCAAAATTTACATATGAAAATATTTTCTATTTTACAATTAGCCTTGAGCTAAAGATTAAACTACCACTTTTTTCAGTGAGAAGCATTCCTACCGCCCTCAAATCTCCTAACTCCAGCATTAAAGACAAGTGCTGCAAATAGGTGGTCCACAGCTTTAAATCTGAAGAAATAAAAAGTAGAAATAGTTTTGGGGTTTTGAAATCAATCAGACTTAGATTTAAGTAACACAATGTAAGTCATATCTGGATGCCCATTTTTTTCTTATTAAGAGCAATCATGTTTGGCTTTGCCCTTTGCCTTTTTTTTTTTGAGACGGAGTCTCGCTCTGTCGCCCAGGCTGGAATGCAGTGGCGTGATCTCGGCTCACTGCAACCTCTGCCTCCTGGGTTCACACCATTCTCCTGCCTCAGCCTCCCGAGTAGCTGGGACTATAGGCGCTGCCACCACACCTGGCTCATTTTTTTTTTTTTGTATTTTTAGTAGAGACGCGGTTTCACTGTGTTAGCGAGGATGGTCTCGATCTCCTGACCTCGTGATCTGCCCGCCTCGGCCTCTCAAAGTGTTGGGATTACAGGCATGAGCCACTGCGCCCGGCCTGCCCTTTGCCTTTCACCAGAAGTCCCAAATATACATTATGAGATGGTTTCTATTATAGTCTTGTGATGGTTAATTTTACATTCCAACTTGGCTAGGCCCAGTGTATTTGATCAAACATTAGTTTAGATGCTGCTGTGAAGGTATTTCTTTAGATACGATTAACATTTAAGCCAGCAGACTCAGAGTAAAGTCAATTATCTCTATAATGTGGGGGGGCCTTATTCTATCAGTTAAAGGCCTTAATAGAAAAAGACAACACTGATTTCCCAAGAAGATATAATTCTGCCAACAGACTGCATTTGGACTTGAGATGCAGCATCACCTCTTCCCCAGGTCCCCAACCTGTCAGCCTACCCTACAGATTTTGAACTTGCAAGCTTTCACAACAGACACACACACACAATCACACACACACACACACACACACACACACACACCCTACTGGTCTTGCTTTTCTGGGGAACTCTAATATACTGCCATATTCCAGCAGCAGTATTCTTTTCCTATAATATAGAACCTTTATTAATATAAGCTTAGTCTGTCAGTAAACTCGACCAGAATGAACATTTTTCACTCTTTATACTGCTTGAACTCTACTCCCTGGGTACCCTCCAAGCAAATTAATGCTTTCAAGGATTATAAAATGTAATAAACTGCTCTCCATTCTACAACAAACAAGAAGGCCGGGCGCGGTGGCTCAAGCCTGTAATCCTAGCACTTTGGGAGGCCGAGACGGGCGGATCACGAGGTCAGGAGATCGAGACCATCCTGACTAACACGGTGAAACCCCGTCTCTACTAAAAACTACAAAAAACTAGCCGGGCGAGGTGGCGGCGCCTGTAGTCCCAGCTACTCGGGAGGCTGAGGCAGGAGAATGGCGTGAACCCGGGAGGCGGAGCTTGCAGTGAGCTGAGATCCGGCCACAGCACTCCAGCCTGGGTGACAGCGCGAGACTCCGTCTCAAAAAAAAAAAAAAAAAACAAACAAGAAAGATGTGCTGAATAAGGGCTATTTGAAGAATAAAGTAGGTAACTGAGAACTCATCCTATTCTTGTTTCTTCATTGCTTTCTTTCCACCAAGTTTTTCACATTCACTGCCACTGCAGCTTGTAAGCACCCTCTCATTACTGCTGATCTTTCCTTTCTTTACTTTTCTCTCCTTCTGTCCTCTTTCTCAGTCTGTCTACCTTATCACCTCCTGGATTTCCTTATCACCTCATGGATTTCCTTATCACCTCCTGGGTGCATCCTTATCGCCACACCAGACTAATCAAACACATTAGGGACAATCTTCATCCCAGATGCATTCAGTTGTTGATGGGTGCTCAAAGACTACTTCTTCACTGCCCCTCAAAAAAGAGAAAGTTTCAGGCTGGGTGCGGTGGCTCACGCCTGTAATCCCAGCATTTTGGGAGGCCGAGGCGGGTGGATCATGAGGTCAGGAGTTCAAGACCAGCCTGGCCAAGATGGTGAAACCGTGTCTCTACTAAAAATACAAAAATTAGCCAGGCACAGTGGCAGGCCCCCATAATCCCAGCTACTCGGGGGGGCTAAGACAGGAGAACCACTTGAACCGGGCGGCAGAGGCTGCAGTGAGCCAAGATTGCACCACTGCACTCCAGCCTGGGCGACAGAGTGAGACTCCATTTCAAAAAAAAATAAAAAGTTTCCCACTTTTGTCTTCGAAATGAAGCCATTTTGAACACCTGAAGGTTCTAAAGAAACTGAATTATGACTTTAGATTATGCCATCAATCGCTTTTTCCTTGTACTTTCTATCTCAGCTGCTGTGTATCATACACACATACAGTCCTTCCAGGACCCCTCAGATACCAAAAAAAGATGCTCGAATCTCTTACATAAAATGGCGTAGTATTTGCATATAACCTACACACATACTGTCATATACTTTAAATCATCTCTAGATTACTTAGAATACCTAAAAAAAAAAAAAAAGCTATGTAAGTAGTTGTTGTATTGTTTAGGGAATAATGACAGGAAAACTGCATGTTCAGTACTGACACAACTATCATTTTGTCTGAATAGTTTCAACCTGGAGTTGGTTGAATCCACTATACAAAACCCATAGATATGGAGGGCCAACTGCATATGCCACAAATAGTGGGAGGGAATGTGAGGACAAACATTTACTGTTTTAGTATGATTTTCAAGATTGTGGATCACTTTTTTCTTTTAAATTTACTTTAATGTTGGCCTGCAGTGGTGGCACACTATAATCTCCGCCCCTTGGGAGGCTGAGGTGGGAGGATTGCTTGAGGCCAGAAGTTTAACACTGGTCTGGGCAATGCAGTAAGACCCATCTCTAAAAAAAAAAAAGAAAAAATTATAAAATTTAGCCATGCACGGCGGCATGTGCCTGTAGTCCCAACTACTCAGAAGGCTAAGATGGGAGGATCACTTGAGCCCAAGAGTTCAACGCTTTGGTGAGCTATGATGACATCACTACACTCCAGCCTAGGCTTTTTATAAAAGTCATCTTTAAAAATCCTTCAAGAAGAAAACACAGGCCGGGCGCGGTGGCTCAAGCCAGTAATCCCAGCACTTTGGGAGGCCGAGATGGGCGGATCACAAGGTCAGGAGATCGAGACCATCCTGGTGAACACAGTGAAACCCCGTCTCTACTAAAAATACAAAAAACTAGCCGGGCGAGGTGGCAGGCGCCTGTAGTCCCAGCTACTTGGGAGGCTGAGGCAGGAGAATGGCGGGAACCCGGGAGGCGGAGCTTGCAGTGAGCTGAGATCCGGCCACTGCACTCCAGCCTGGGCGACAGAACAAGACTCTGCCTCAAAAAAAAAAAAAAAAAGAAAACACAGTTGCCTTGTTCATTATATAACTATCTAGTCTTTCTGGGATATTGTAATAAAGACACATTCTTTGCATCTGTATTAACTTTGTTGCTTTCTATCTTATATTCTCTCCCCTTTGTAACTAGACCAGGGATCAGCAAACTCTGCAAAGATAGTAAGTATTTTAGGTTTTGTGGGCCATTCAGATTCTGTAGCAACTCTTCTGCCACTGTAGTAAGAAAGCAACAATAAACAATGTATTGGCTAGGTAAGTGCCATGGCTCACTAATCCAGAACTTTGGGAAGCTGAGGTAAGAGGATCCCAGCTCAGGAGTTTGAGATCAGCCTGGGCAAAACAGCAAGACCTCGTTTCTACCACAAATTTAAAAATTAGCCAGGAATAGTGGCACATCACTGCACTCCAGCCTGGGCGACAGAGTGAGACTATGTCTCAAAACAAACAACCAACCAAAAAAAAAAAACCCCAACATATAAACAATACATAAGATATCAAGAGGCTGCTCATTGCGCTGCTGTCCACAGGGAGCTGCCACAGCCGCCCACGCTTGCTGTTGCCCCAGAATGCCCTCACATCACCCTGGGCCCCCATTTCAGGCCCCGCTTTCTGGGGGTGCCCTCACCTCTGTGCCAGACCCCAGGATACGGCTTCCTGCCCCCTGCCCGGGAGGAGATGTTCGCCCGGCAGCAGGAGCTCCTGCAGAAGCAGAACCTGGCCAGGTACCATAAGACTCTCCATGGATGGGGATGAGGTCCTGGCCCCTGAGGATATCAGCAAGTGGACCGTGGATGATGTGTGCAGCTTTGTGCAGGGGTCCTGTCTGGCTGTGAAGAGCACACTCAGGTCTTCAGGGAGCAGGGGATCGATGGGGAGACCCTGCCACTGCTGATGGAGGAGCACCTGCTGACCACCATGGGGTTGAAGCTGGAGCCCGCCCTCAAGGCCCAGGCCCAGGTGGCCAGGCGCCTGGGCGGTACCTTCTACCTGGCCAGCTTCCCCGTGGTTCTGCTGCTGCAGCCACCAACCCTGCGGGCCCCGGAGCAGGAACTCAGCACAGGAGAGCAGCCTTTGTCCCCCATGACAGCCACTTCCCCCTACGGAGGGGGTCACGCCCCTGCCAGCCGAGCTTCGCCCAAGCAAGAAAATGGGACCCTGGCTCTGCTTCCAAGGGCCACCGACCCTTCCCAACCTCTGTGCTGAGGTGCCCAGGGGTGGGGGGTGGGGCCACACAAACTCCCAGGAGCCACCACTTGATGCGACAGCCCTGCCTCCCACAGCTTGCTTGCTTTCTTTCAGTTTTGGATGCAAAAAACAAAAACAAAAAAAAAATGTTAAAGGAAAATGTGAAAAAAAAAGAAGATATGGTTTTATTCCAACAAAACTTTATGGACACTGAAATTTGAATTTCACCTATTTTTTTTTTAAATATTAGTTTATCAAATGGATGTTATAAAATTATTTTACAAAATATTTTCTTTTGATTTTTCAACCACTAAAAATTGAAAAAAAAAACAACAAACATTTTTAGGCTTATAGTACAAAATCAGGTGGCAGGCCAGGCATGCTGGCTCACACCAGTAACCTCTGTGCTTGTGGCGGCCAAGGCAGGAGGATTACTTGAGCCCAGGAGTCTGAGACCAGCCTGGGCAAAAAAGTGAGATCCCCATCTCCACAAAAAATCCAAACTTAGCCAGGCGTAGTGGTGTGCATCTTGTGATCCCAGCTACGTAGTAGGCTGAGGCAGGAGGACTGCTTGAGCCCAGGAAGTCAAGGCTGCAGAAAAGCCATGTTCAGGCCACTGGACTCCAGCTTGGGGGACAGAAACCCTTTCTCAAAACAAAAACAGCAGGATTTGACTTGCTAGCTATAGTTGTAAACCCTCTTATATCTAGAAATTATCGGATACAGCTACTTCTACTAGTAGTATCTATTTCATAAGATGGTCGGGAAGATAAGGCTGGGCATGGTGGCTCACCCCTTTAATCCCAGCACTTTGGGAGGCTGAGGCGGGCGGATTACCTGAGGTCAGGAGTTTGAGGCCAGCCTGGCCAACACGGCAAAACCTCGTCTCTACTAAAAAATACAAAAAATTAGCCAAGCATGGTGGTGCATGCCTGTAATCCTAGCTACTTGGGAGGCTGAGGCAGGAGAATCACTTGAACCCAGGAGGCAGAGGTTGCAGTAAGTCAAGATCGCACCGCTGCACTCCAGCCTGGCAACAGAGCAAGACTCTGTCTCAAAAAAAAAAAAAAAAAAGATTGTCAGGAAGATTAAATGAGTTGATTCACGTAAAATATTTAGAACACAGTGCCTGGTACATATTAAATTCTATATGATTTTATCCATATGTATGTCACTCTTAGTTTATCACCTCCATTTTGTTTAATAACCCTTCATTGTTTTAGCCTCTAACATCAAAATGTTTTGCCTAAATCGGACTGTTACAAACAAGGAAAGATCCTTCATTGTTAAGATAGAAAAAGTATCCAATTATGATTCATCAGTTTTTCCTAGAAACTAATTTTCTAGTTCTTTCTCAAAAATCCAATGTATCCACCTGCAAAAATTAAAAATAAAAATGTTTAATGAACCCACAAAAATTAAAATTTTCATGTGCCCCCACACATAAAAAAAATTTTAAGTATTCACCTGCAATTTAACCATAGCAGTACTCCCATTTAACTTAAATCTCCTACCTAAGACCTCAGAGGAGAATATAAAGATTTCTAATTTTCAACTGCACTTAGGAAGAACTTGTCTATAAACGCATCACTACATTATGATCATACACAGCTTACAAGTTCAGGTTTACAGTAGAGGTTGAGCATCCCTAACACAAAAATCCAAAATGGGCCAGGCACGGTGGCTCACGCCTGTAATCCCAGCACTTTGGGAGGGCGAGGTAAGCAGATCCCTTTAAGTCAGGAGTTCAAGACCAGCCTGGCCAACATGGTGAAACTCTGTATCTACTAAAAGTACAAAAATTAGCGGAATGTGGTGGCACATGCCTGTAATCACAGCTACTCGGGAGGCTGAGGCATAAGAATCGCTTGAACCTGAGGGGCAGAGGTTGGCTGCAGTGAGCAAGATCGTGCCACTGCATCAGCCTAAGTAGCAGAGCAAGACTCTGTCTCAAAAAAAAAAAAAAGAAAAGAAAGAAAGAAAGAAAAAGAAATGCTCCAAAATCCGAAATTTTTTAATGCTAACAAGACGCTTCAAGTGGAAAAATTCCACACTTAAACTCATATGACAGGTCAAAGTTAAAACTGTTTCATGCACAAAATTATTTAAGATATTGTATACAATTACCTTCAGCTTTTGTGTATAAAGAATATACGAAATATAGGTCGGGCGCGGTGGCTCAAGCCTGTAATCCCAGCACTTCGGGAGGCCGAGACGGGCGGATCACGAGGTCAGGAGATCGAGACCATCCTGGCTAACATGGTGAAACCCCGTCTCTACTAAAAAATACAAAAAACTAGCCGGACGAGGTGGCGGGTGCCTGTAGTCCCAGCTACTCGGGAGGCTGAGGCAGGAGAATGGTGTAAACCTGGGAGGCAGCGCTTGCAGTAAGCTGAGATCCGGCCACTGCACTCCAGCCTGGGCAACAGAGCGAGACTCCGTCTCAAAAAAAAAAAAAAAAGAATATACGAAATATAAATGATTTTTGTGTTTCGACTTGAGTCTCATTCTCAAGATAGCTCATTAGGTATACGCAAATATTCCAAAATCCAAAATCCAAAAACCAAATCTAGAACACTTCTGGTCCCAAGCATTTTAGATACAGAATACTCAACCTGTACTTCAGTTTACCAAAGCATGTTAGTCTCTCACTTTGGCCTGACCCACCGTAACAGTAAAATTTGAGTCAAAAATTGTAGATGGGCCAGGCACAGTGGCTCACGCCTGTTGTCCCAGAACTTCAGGAGGCTGAAGTGGGAGCAGCACTTGAACCCAGGAGTTCCAGGCTGCAGTGAGCTATGATCCCACCACTACACTCTAGTCTGGAAGACAGAGTGAGACCTTGTCTCAAAATACATACACACACACACACACACACACACACAGAAAAGCATCCTAGAATGCAGGTGAAGGCTCTTATCCTTAAAAAGGCATAATGAGGTTGCATTGCACATTCACAAGTCTTCGTTATTAAAATGGTTTGTTTTGGGTACATGTCCCTAACTCTTATATCTGACCATTTTCCATTCACTTTTAATTATTCTTATTATTTTTTCACAGACAGAGTTTCACTCTGTGACCAGGCTGGACCTCCTGGGCTCAAGTGATCCTCCTCACCTCGGCTTCCCAAGTAGCTGGGAACATAGGCACACGTCCACATGCTGGGCTAATTTTTTCCAATTTTAGTATATGTGCTGCTGAGGCAAGCGCATGGGGTAATTTTTTTCGTTTTCTGTTCCTAGGCTGGTCTTGAACTCCTGGGCTCAAGTGATCCTCCCCACCTTAGTCTCCCAAATAGCTGGGAACATAAGCACATGCCCACACGCCGGGCTAATTTTTTCATTTTTTTGTTCCTAAGCTGGTCTTGAACTCCTGGGCTCAAGTGATCCTCCCGCCTCAGTCTCCCAAAGTGCTAGGATTACAGGCACAAGCCACCGTGCCCAGCTCTGATCACTGTTAAGATTCGGCCTGAAGGCAGCCCATCACCACTCCTGTGACGCCTTCCCTGACTAGCCCATCTCCCTTGGCAGTGGTAGATCCAGTCTCCTTTAGTCTCACTGTGTCACATAAGTATAATCCTCATAGCTATCATTTACTGGTTGACATTACATGCCAGGCCCCTTCCTACATTAATTCTTACAACACGGAGCAAGGAAACTAAGTTAGGTCAAGGTCAAACAGCTAGAAAGTAGCAGGGCCAGGATGCACACCAGTTTTTTTTTTTAATCTCCATACCAATTGTTCAAACAGTAGGCATGAAGACATAGAGGAGGCCAAGCAGGCAAGATTCCGTTTTTATCTGTTTACACATCTGGCTTCCGCAAAGTTTTTTGGAGAAACTTCTCCACTATTAACACAAATTCGAAAGATCACTCATTCTAAACTGTGCTACCTCTCACATTATTTATAACCGTATATTAAGTTGTCACTACTACCAGACTGACCTGCTTAGCAGCAAACACTAAACTGAATTCAATCTTTGCATCTTTAGCATCAGACACAGTTTCTAGCATTCAACAAATGCTTGTAAGGAATCAAGCTTTGAAAGTAAGACTTAACAAATTAGGGCCAGGCGCAGTGGCTCACAAGTGTAATCCCAGCACTTTGGGAGGCTGAGGTGGGCAGATTACCTGAGGTCAGGAGTTTGAGATCAGCCTGGCCAACATAGTGAAACCCCATATCTACTAAAAATACAAAAAATTAGCTGGCCGCGGTGGCGGACACCTGTAATCCCAGCTACTCAGGAGACTGAGGCAGGGAGAATCGCTTGAACACGGGAGGCAGAGGTTGCAGTGAGCTGAGATGGCGCCATTGCACTCTCCTGGGCAACAGAGAGAGGCTCCGTCTCCAAAAAGAAAAAGAAAAAAAATTGGCCAGGGAGGTGACTCACGCCTGTAATCCCAGCACTTTGGGAGGCTGAGGTGGGCAGATCACCTGAGGTAAGGAGTTCAAGACCAGCCTGACCAAAATGGTAAAACCATGTCTCTACTAAAAATACAAAAATTAGCCAGGTGTGGTGGCATGCCGGCATACCCAGCTACTCAGGAGGCTGAGGCAGGAGAATCGCTTCAGCCGGTGAGTCGGAGGGTGCAGTGAGTGGAGATCATGCCACTGCACTCCAGCCTGAGCGATGAGACTCAGTCTCAAAAAAAAAAAGTTTTCCCAAAATGGCACATTTTTTCAATATTCAAAGCTTTATTTTAACAAAATATCAATTATTCAACAACTGTCAAACAGTATTGGCAAAAAATAAAATACCTTTTAAATTGTCATACCAAAATACTATTTTAAACCATTAAAAACTGCCAATAATCATTCAACCTAACAGCTATCAATGATATTTAAACACCATTAGCAAGTCTCTCAGTAGCTAGCATAAACAGCAGAACTTGAGGGTGTAGTTAGCATTCTCACTAGTTTTGACCCCAAAAAATTAAGGAAACAGAGTAACCACCTCCTCTGTGACTTCATAGTACTTCATACATACACAAATTTAACACTTCTCACACTACACTGTAATTATCTGCCCTGATGCTACCTCAACAACCCTTAACACACTGTTCATTGTATCTCGACCAAATTCATGGTAATTAATTAATGCACAGTAAGTATCCAGTGTTTCTAAATAACTACTGTAGGCATCCTAGCAAAAACTAAGATCAAAATTTACTGTGTTCTCAGAGAGGAAAGACGTACTCTCACTCTTCCTTTTTAAAATTCAAAAGAAAAAGTAAGCAAGACTCCGTCTCAAAACAAACAAAAATCAAACCTCTCCTTACATTTAATCTATGCTGAAAACTAGCACGAGTCCTGATTCATGGGAATGGTCTTCTGCTGAAGCAACTTCTAGCAGTATGAAACACAGTTGCATCCTGGCCCCCTTTTCTATATTTCTTATTTTCTTTCTTTTTTTTTTTTTTTTTTTTTTGCCCCGAGACGGAGTTTCACTTTGTTGCCCAGGCTGGAATGCAGGGGCGCACTACGCGATCTTGGCTCACTGCAACCTCCGCCTCCCAGGTTCAAGCGATTCTCCCGCCTCAGCCTCCCGAGCAGCTGGGATTACAGGTGCGCGCAACCACACTCGGCTAATTTTTGTATTTTTAGTGGAGACAGGGTTTCACCATATTGGTCAGTCTGGTCTTGAACTCCTGACCTCATGATCCGCCTGCCTCAGCCTCCCAAAGTGCTGGGATTACAGGCGTGAGCCACCGTGCCTGGCTGGCCCTTTTCTTTATTTCTTCATGTTTTACCACTTTTGGATATTCTGGGAGAATATTCTCTACCCACCTTCGAGTTAGAAGAAAGACAAGGATGAAGAAGATTTGAAATTATTTTCTAACAATAATTTTAATGTAGTCACTCCCACAAATTCTATTCTGGGTAAAATTAGATTTTCACAGAATAATTTAAATCCTACATATGAATGGTCTGTATCTGATGTATGGAGGTACCTGCCGAGGAGGTTAAAAAGCTGGGTTGAGGGAAACTCATCCACTCATCAGACACTGAAAGACAAATCTATCTACTCTTTCAGATTGACTCATGGGATGTGATTGGTCTCCCATACTAAGACTACTTAAATACTTGTCATCCATCTACCTTAGAGATGTTGAAGAGGATAATAATTACAATATAATCTTCTTTATGAGAACCCCATGAGAAACTCTAGCCCAAGCTTGTGCTACCCACAGCCCAGGATGGCTTTGAATGTGGTCCAACACAAATTTGTAAGCTTTCTTAAAACACTGACTTTTTTGTGTATGACTTTTTTTAAGCTCATCAACTATTGTTAGTGTATTTTACGTGTAGCCCAAGACAATTCTTTTTCTTCCAGTGCGGCCCAGGGAAGCCAAAATATTGGACACTCCTGCTCTAGCCTGATAGTGCCAAGTGGTTAGTTATCTTTCTGATCTAGTTTATTTTTTATCTTGAGGACACTGTAAAAAAATCAACTACCAAGTTTTTCCCTCCTGCTGGCTCCTACAAAGTTCAGAGTCAAATCTGTGCTCTGCCTGTAGCCAGAAAATTATAACCAATCTTTTTGGCCCATATCCTCACTGGGCTTTACCTTTTGCTTTTGTTTCTTCTTTCTCCTCACTTTTAATCTGAGGCATTTTGTAGTTTTATGCATCCTCATAAATGGCTTTAAATAAGGAGTTACAAATCAAACAGAGACTAACGTGCCAGGTCAAAGTCTGAGTCAGCTAGAAACGGAACACCAGTGATAGAGTCACGTTTTCAAAGTTAATCAGTTAAAACCAAAATTACTGTCCAGCCACAGTGGCTCAAGTCAGTAATCTGATCACTTTGGGAGACTGAGGCAGGCAAATAATTTGAGGCCAGGAGTTCAAGACCAGATAGCCAACATGGCGAAACCCTGTCTCTACTAACAATATAAAAATTAGGAGGGCATGGTAGCACACGCCCATAATCCCAGCGACTCGGGAGGCTAAGGCACAAGAATTGCTTGAACCCAGGAGGCAGAGGCTACAGTGAGCCGAGATCGTATCACTGCACTCTAGCATGAGCGACAGAGCAAGACTCTGTCTTAAAAAATATATATATTAAAATATTCTTCATTTCGGCCCCGGGCACAGTGGCTCACGCCTGTAATCCCAGCACTTTGGAAGGCTGAGGCGGGCAGATCACGAGGTCAGGAGTTCGAGACCAGCCTGACCAACATGGTGAAACCCCATCTCTACTAAAAATACAAAAATTAGCTGGGCCTGGTGGCTCGCACCTGTAATCCCAGCTACTCGGGAGGCTGAGACAGGAGAATCGCTTGAATCCGGGAGGTGGAGGTTGCAGGAGCGGAGATAGCGCCACTGCACTCCAGCCTGGGCAACAGGGTAAGACTCCGCCTCAAAAAAAATTCTTCATTTCCAGAAAAATGTACTCTTTTCTACTTTTCTTGAATATTACAGCTGTCATGCTATACTTCTTGTCATTTTTGAAAGAAACATCATCAATAGAGAAGTATTTCTCCACTATAAACAACACAAGGGCAATAATAAACACCAACAGAGAGTACCAGAAACTTGTTCCACTGGAGAGCTTATGCTCATCTAAACGAAGGCAGCTGAGGCTGGGTGCAGTGGCTCACTCCTGCAATCCCAGAACTTTGGCAGGCCAAGGTAGGGGGATCACGTGAGCCCACAAGTCTGAGACCAGCCCCAGCAACAGAATGAGACCCTATCTCCAGCACGGAGGGGAAGAAAAAAATTCAAGAAGGCAGCTGTAATTCAGCTTAGGTTAACAGTTGTCATGGGAAAATATGGGCCGCCTGTTGAGAGAGCTCCTAATTTTTCAGGATAACCAAAAAATAGAGACTTTATGTAAAACAGCTAGTTTTTAAACGTTGGCTCAAAAAAATGTTAACCATCAATGCAAAGAGAAATATAAGGCTGCCAGTATTCAACCCCAGTCTAGATAATAAATAAATATGGGTTGTTTGAATGGTTGAAGAGACAGAAGAAAATGGAACAAAGTTTAGAAATGTATACTCTAAAACTGATGCAATAATATTATTCATTCTCTTTATTCAACTCAAAGCATAAATATCACCAAAGAAGAAATATTTTATTTAATTAACCTAAGGGTGAATTCTGCAGTGCAAAAACAAACAAATCATTTATTTTTAGAGATGAGGTCCCACCCTGTTGTCCAGGTTGGAGTGCAGAGGCACAAGCACAGCTCACAGCGGGCTCAAACTCCTAGGGACCACAGGCACATGCCGCCACATCCGGCTAATTTATTTTTTGTAAAGACAGGGTCTCACTATGTTGCCCAGGCAGGTGCCAAATTCCTGGTCTCAAGCGATCCTCTGTTTTGGCTTCCCAAAGTGTTGAGATTACAGACGTGAGCCACCACGCCCAGCCCAAATAAACACATCATATTATCTCATTAGTAAACACCTTCCTTATGTTCACTGCAGCATTGTCTGTAATAGTAAAAAGCTGTAAACAACCTAATTGCCCATTTCTATAGTCTAAACATAAAGAAAATATGGTACAGGGCCAGGTGTGGTGGCTCATGCCTGTAATCCCAGCACTTTGAGAGGCTGAGGCCAGTGGATCACGAGGTCAGGAGTTCAAGACTAGCCTGGCCAACATAGTGAAACCCAGTCTGTACTAAAAATACAAAAATTAGCCGAGCATGGTGGTGCATGTCTGTAGTCCCAGCTACTCAGGAGGCTGAGGGAGAATCGCTTGAATCTGGGAGGTGGAGGCTGCAGTGAGCTGAGATTGCGCCACTGCACTCCAGCTTAGACAAGAAAGTGAGACTCTGTCTCACAAAAAAAAAAAAAAAAAAGAAAATATGGTATCATATATAAGAAATTACACAACTAAACTAGATCTACATATATCAATAATGCATCTAAAAAACAGGAAAGAACACCAAGTAGATTAATATAGGTATACAGTAGAATATTCATGTAAATTCTAACAATCTATAAAGCACTACTATATATTGTTTATGGATACACCCAAATGCAAATGCATAAAAACATAAAACAAAGGGCTACATACAACATTTAGGAGAAACTTGACTACTGAGAAGAGGAAGGTGGACACAGTTGGAAAGAAGTACAAAAGGGACATCAAGCCAGTCGTGGTGATTCACGCCCGTAATCCCAGCACTTTGGGAGGCTGAGTCAGGAGGATCACTTGAGGCCCGGAGTTTGAGACCAGCCTGGTTAACATGGTGAAACCCTGTCTCTACTAAAAGTACAAAAATTAGCCAGGTGTGGTGGTACGGGCCGGTGATCCCAGCTACTCGGGTGGCTGAGGCAGAGAATCGCCTGAACCTGGGAGGTGGAGGCTGCAGTAAGCCGAGATGGTGCCGCTACACTCCGGCCTGGGTGACAGAGCGGGACTCCATCTTAAAAAAGGAAAAAAAAGAAAAAGAAAACAAAAAAAAGGCCGGGCATGGTGGCTCACAGCTGTAATCACAGCACTTTGGGAGGCCTAGGCGGGCGGATCACGAGTTCAGGAGATGGAGACCATCCTGGCCAACATGGTGAAACCCCGTCTCTACTAAAACACACAAAAAAGTTAGCTGGGCGTGGTGGTGCGTGCCTGTAGTCCCACCTATTCAGGAGGCTGAGGCAGGGGAATCTCTTGAACCCCGGAAGCTGAGGTTGCAGTGAGCGGAGATTGCGCCACTGCACTCCAGCTTGGTGACAGAGCAAGACTCTGTCTCAAAATAAAAAACAAAAAGACATCAACTGTAATAATATCTTCTTTAAAAAAGCTCTAGGCCAAGCATGGTGGCTCACGCTTATAATCCCAGCACTACGGGAGGCTGAGGCAGATGGATCACTAGGGTCAGGAAATCAAGACCATCCTCGCTAACATGGCAAAACCCTGTCTCTACTAAAAATACAAAACATTAGCCAGGCGTGGTGGCGGGCACCTGTATACAGTCCCAGCTACTCGTGAGGCTGAGGCAGGAGAATGGCGTGAACCTGGGAGGCGGAGCTTGCAGTGAGCCAAGATGGCGCCACTACACTCCAGCCTGGTGACACAGCAAGACTCTGCCTCCAAAAAAAAAAAAAAGCTCTGAAGCAAATATGACAAAACGTTAACATCTGTCAATTGTCAATTCTGGTAATAGTTATATGGTTATTTAGTTATATTACTGCAGGTACTTTTAACATTTGACATATTCCAAAATAAAAATAAAAAATAAATTAAACTATAAATACACAAAATAAAACTTTAGCCAGGCATGGTGGCTCACACCTATAATCCCAGCACTTTGGGAGGCCAAGGCGGGCCTGAAGTCAGGAGTTCAAGACCAGCCTGGCCAACGTGGTGAAACCCCATCTCTACAAAAAACACAAAAATTAGCTGGGCGTGGTGGCGGAGGCCCGTAATTCCAGCTACTCAGGATGCTGAGACAGAATTGCTTGAACCCGGGAAGCAGAGGTTGCAGTGAGCTAAGATTGCGCCATTGCAGTCCAGCCTGGGCAACAAGAGTGAAACTTCGTCTCAAAAAAAAAAAAAAATTAAAGAAAACTCAAAAAGCACTTTTTTCATTGGGCATAGGTCTCATGATAGGCTTTCTGACAGGTAACAAGTTGGAAATATACATAAGATGAAAGCCCTGAAGGGTAAGTCCTACATATATGAAGCCCTCCTGTGAAGAACTTTGGAGTCGAATAGTTAAGATTCATACATCAACCTGGCTCCTTACAAACTGTGTGACCTTGGGGAAATTTGCAAACTTCCTAACCCCTTTACCCATTTTTAAAAAGGGACCAATACTACCACCTACCTCAAACAGCTGTGGTGAAGCTTAACAAAATAGTCAATATGTAAGGGCTTGTCTACCTTTGTATATCCCTCACCTACAGCTCAAGAATCATTTCACTTTTGCACTTTTATATACATAAGCAAAGTAAAAGACTTTGCTTTCCTAGTGTCCAAGGATAGACAACAAATCATTTTTGCCATCAAGAAAGCAGAAAGTAAAGGTCACCTCATCTTTTTTTTTTGAGACAGAGTCTCGCTCTGTCGCCCGGGCTGGAGTGCAGTGGCCGGATCTCAGCTCACTGCAAGCTCCGCCTCCCGGGTTTACGCCATTCTCCTGCCTCAGCCTCCCGAGTAGCTGGGACTACAGACGCCCGCCACCTCGCCCGGCTAGCTTTTTGTATTTTTTTTAGTAGAGACGAGGTTTCACCGTGTTAGCCAGGATGGTCTCGATCTCCTGACCTCGTGATCCGCCCGTCTCGGCCTCCCAAAGTGCTGGGATTACAGGCTTGAGCCACCGCGCCCGGCCAGGTCACCTCATCTTAATCATCATCACCACCAATCACCACCATAACAACATTCATAGAGTACTTACTATGTTCTAGGTGTCATTCCTAGACTCTTTAAATGCATTAACTCACTTGACAAGTCAGATAATATATTTTATATATGCTATAAGAGAAAAGTAGGTACTTATTATAAGATTACGAACTCAGAGAAAAGAAAGTTTCTTCCAGGTGAAAAAAATTAGAAAAGACTGCCTGGAAATGGAAAACCTGGTAGGCATATTTGAAGCATAAGGGGGGCGGGGCAGGAACAAAGTAGCAAAAGGAACAGAAAGTATCTTCCCAAAGCTGAATCACAGTAGACGTGGAAGGCAATAAGAAAAAGGATGAAAAGCCAGGACATGTAAGGAAAGTATTTGAGTGCCCATTTAGGAGTCAACAAACACCTATTCAGTACATTTTGCCATTGTGTTCTTTGCATTTTCATTAAAGACAGTAAAAAGCTGATGATGGGTTTCTGGCAACAAAGTGACTTGAAAACTGTGGTTCAGGAACATTTATCTGGCTGCTTTATGTAATATTCTATACAACTCCTCCTCTTATTCTCTGTTTTGGCTAATAACACCTAGTTTCTCAGTTCCACTCAGTCACCCAAACTACAAATCTGAATTGCTTAAACTTGCCTCTCCCATCACACTACTCATTCACAATTGGACCTCCTAAACGGTTCTCCACTCAACAACCTTCATTGTCACTGTCTTGCTTCAAGCACTAATCGTTATTTCCTGAAAAGGTCTACATGACCTGCAAAATCCACATTCCTCATTGCCACCCACATAATCTCTCTAAAATACACATCATCTCATAATGCTTGTTTTTGCCTGAAATTGTTTAATGACTTCCAACTTGCCTACAAGCTATACAGAATATACAAATTGTATCAATCTGGCTCAGACATGCCTCTCCAATCTCAAATTCTACAATCCCCTCTTTCAAACTATTACCAGCATACACAAAATAGTTTCTCAAGCTTTTGTGACTATGTATGTTGCTGTTCCCTCTACCTAAAACAACCTCCCACGTTCACTCCAATTATTCTTTTTTTTTTTTTTTTTTTTTTTTGAGACAGAGTCTTGCTGTCGCTCAGCAGTCTGGAGCGCAGTGGCCATCTCCAATCACTCCAATACTCGTCCCTGGTCACGCGATTCTCCAGCCTCAGCCTTCGGAGTAGCTGGGATTACAGGCATGCGCCACCACACCCGGCTAATTTGTGTATTTTTAATCTCACTGCAAGCTCCACCTCCCAGGTTCACGCCATTCTCCTGCCTCAGCCTCCGAGTAGCTGGGACTACAGGTGCCCGACACCACACCTGGCTAATTTTTTGTATTTTTAGTAGAAACAGGGTTTCACCATGTTAGCCAGGATGGTCTCGATCTCCTGACCTCGTGATCCGCCCGCCTCAGCCTCCCAAAGTGCTGTGATTACAGGCGTGAGCCACTGCGCCCGGCTTGTGTATTTTTAACAGAGACAGGGCTTCACCATGTTAGCCAGGCTGGTCTCGAACTCCTGACCTCAAGTGATCCACCCACCTCAGTCTCTCAAAGTGCTGGGATTACAGGCATGAGCCACCGCGTCTGGCCCAATTATTCATTCTTTAAGATTCAGATCAAGCATTATCTTTTGGCTGTTTTCAGTGGGGAGATTTGATGGGCTGTGCAATAGCCTAAGTGACACAGATCATATACAAGGTATACCATAACAACTCATGACAGCTTTAAAATATCAAGTACACTGACTTTCCTAGCCATTTAATCATTTTATTAAGAATCTTGGTAGGGTGCAGTGGCTCACACCTGTAACTCCAGCACTTTGGGAGGCCGAGGCGGGGGGGATTGGATGTCAGGATTTGGAGACTAGCCTGGCCAATATGGTGAAACCCCGTCTCTACTAAAAATACAAAAATTAGCCGCACACGGTGGCACATGCTTGTAATCCCAGCTACTCAGGAGGCTAAGGCAGGAAAATCTCTTGAATCCGGGAGGTGGAGGTTGCAATGAGCCAAAATTGTGCCATCATACTCCTGGGTGACAAGAGTCAAACTCTATCTGAAAAAAAATCAAATAAAAAGAATCTGGCCGGGTGCAATGGCTCATGCCTGTAATCCCAGCACTTTGGGAGGCCAAGGTGGGAGGATCATGGGGTCAGGAGGTCGAGATCAGCCTGACCAATAGGGTGAAATCCCATCTCTACTAAAAATACAAAAATTAGCCAAGCGTGGTTGCGCATACCTGTAACCCCAGCTACTCAGGAGGCTGAGGCAGAAGCACTTGAACTTGGGAGATGGAGGTTGCAGTGAGCCGACATTGCACCACTGCACTCCAGTCTAGGAGATAGAGTGAGACTCCGTCTCCCCCCCAAAAAAAAAAAAAAAGAATCTGGAGAAAATTTCAAATTATCCAATGTCAATCAAGATTTTCCCCCCCTTCTTATGAAATTGAATAAAAACAATGTGTGTGTGTGTGTTTGTATGTGTGTATACATACATACATACTTTTTTTTCTTGAGACAAGAGTTTTGCTCTTGTTGCCCAGGCTGGAGTACAGGGGTGTAATCTCAGCTCAGTGCAATCTCCGCCTCCTGGGTTCAAGCAATTCTCTTGCCTCAGCCTCCCAAGTAGCTGGGATTACAGGCATCCACCACCATGCCCGGCTAATTTTTTTTTACTTTTAGTAGAGACGGGGTTTCACCATGTTAGCCAGGCTGGTCTCGAACTCCTGATCTCAGGTGATCCACCTGCCTCGGCCTCCCCAAGTGCTGGAATTACAGGCGTGAGCCACTGCACCTGGCCTATATTTTGAAAAATACAAAAATCACCTGGACATGGTGGCGTGGGCCTGCAGACCCAGCTACTTGGGAGGCTGAGGCGAGAAGATTGCTTGAGCACAGGATTTGGAGAGTTGTAGTTAGCCACTGCACTCCAGCCTGGGCAACAGAGTCAGACCCTGTCTCAAAAAAAAAAATCATTCTTTTGTCAAAATCTATTCACTGCACTCTGTTCTGAGATACTAGAAGTTGCTCTAGACAGAGAGGACAGCAGGAGTAGAATCATAAAGATCACACAGTGGGGAGGGAGAAGGCATATATATACTAGAGTGAATAAGGTGGGGCTTGATTAGAAATGAAACGAAGTGATTGAAGACCTTGAAAAGTGTGTTAAAGTATGTGGACTATAGGAAAGAGGGAGTCAGCACAGTACAGTGGCTGAAAGCTCCAACACTGGAGCCTCCGTACCTGAGGTCTGACTTTCAGCTCTGCTATTTAGTGTTACAAAGGGCTCACTAAATTCTCCTAGAATGTTGTGAGGAGTAAAGGAGTATTTGTAAAGCACTTAAAACAGTGCCTGGCATATTAGTAAGTGCTAAGTAAATATTTGTTAAGTAAATACAAAGGGAGCCAAGGAAGGGTTCTTTTTTTTTTTTTGAGATGGAGTCTCGCTCTGTCGCCCAGGCTGGAGTGCAGTGGCCGGATCTCGGCTCACTGCAAGCTCCGCCTCCCGGGTTTACGCCATTCTCCTGCCTCAGCCTCCCGAGTAGCTGGGACTAGGTGGCGCCCGCCACCTAGCCCGGCTAGTTTTTTTGTATTTTTTTAGTAGACACGGGGTTTCACTGTATTAGCCAGGATGGTCTCGATCTCCTGACCTCGTGATCCGCCCGTCTCGGCCTCCCAAAGTGCTGGGATTACAGGCTTGAGCCACCGTGCCCGGCCTAAGGAAGGGTTCTTTTTAAGTAGCGAAGTGTTATATGGTCAGACTGCATTTTAGATAGATGACTGGGGACTATGTAGCACAAAGATGTTAACAGGGCATGACAGGAGTTAAGAGAGACTATGTGAAATTAGTTGGGTAAGAGATTATGGGAACTATGACGGTAGTAATGGTAAGTATGGACAGAAGGGGACTAACTCAACAAATATTGGGAAGGTAAAATTGGCACGACAAGGTAATTGAATATAGAGGAAGAAAGAAAAAAGTCAAGGTTGAGTCCCACGTAAAGTATTATTTCTGGGCCGGGCGCGGTGGCTCAAGCCTGTAATCCCAGCACTTTGGGAGGCCGAGACGGGCGGATCACGAGGTCAGGAGATCGAGACCATCCTGGCTAACACGGTGAAACCCCGTCTCTGCTAAAAATACAAAAACTAGCCGGGCGAGGTGGCGGGCGCCTGCAGTCTCAGCTACTCAGGAGGCTGAGGCAGGAGAATGGCGTGAACCCGGGAGGCGGAGCTTGCAGTGAGCTGAGATCTGGCCACTGCACTCCAGTCCCGGCGACAGAGCGAGACTCCACCTCAAAAAAAAAAAAAAAAGTATTATTTCTGATGTTTTTAAAAGCAATATTCTTCTAAGAACTTTGGATCTTAGGTGTCTTCTGTGCTAGTGGCATTTGATGTCTTGGGGTGGTATTACGATGCTTCCATAAAAATGGGAACTACAGGCCTGTTGAAACTCTCACATTTACAGGTCCTTGCTGTTTTCTTTCTTTTTTTCAGTAGGTGGAGATAATTTCTCTTTAAGGACATACATTATGCAGAACACTTATTTAAGCCCAAGTCGAAGAGCCAGAAGGCTTGAATAATCATTTTATTAAGTGGGGTTTTTTTTATTTTTACGTTGGGATTTGTGATGATAAAGATTATAGCATCATGGTAATAATGTAAAAATTTTTAAGTGACTGCTGAACCATTAAAGACAAATTAAAATTTGTTAATTGTGTTATTTCCCATTTTTTCACTGTTCATTCATATATGATAAACTTTGATAACCAGAATATTTCATTACTTATTCATCTCTTTGACAAATCTTAGCTCCTTATTTCTACATTTGTCAACTTTAAAAATATTTTTTCTCGGCTGAGCGCGGTGGCTCATGCCTGTAATCCCAGCACTTTGGGAGGCCGAGGCGGGCGGATCACAAGGTCAGGAGATTGAGACCACGGTGAAACGGTAAAACCCCATCTCTACTAAAAATACAAAAAATTAGCCGGGCGCAGTGGCGGGCGCCTATAGTCCCAGCTACTCGGGAGGCTGAGGCAGGAGAATGGCGTGAACCTAGGAGGCGGAGCTTGCAGTGAGCCAAGATCGCGCCACTGCACTCCAGCCAGGGAGACACAGCGAGACTCCGTCTCAAAAAAAAAAAAAAAAAAATTTCTTAGGCTGAGAGCAGTGGCTCATGCCTGTAATCCTAGCACACCGAAAGGCTGAGGTGAGCAGATGGCTTGAGGCAGTTTGCTTAGGCTAGGAGTTTGAGACTGGCCTGGGCAACATGGCAAGACCTCACTTCTTACAGAAAATACAAAAATTAGGCAGGACGCAGTGGTGCATACCTGTAATCCCAGCACTTTGGGAGACCGAGGCACAAGGATCACCTGAGGTCAGGAGTTCAAGGCCTGCCACGCCAACATGGTGACACCCCATTTCTACTAAAAATACAAAAATTAGCCAGGCGTGCTGGCAGGCACCTGTAATCTCAGCTACTCGGGAGGCTGAGGCAGGAGAATTGCTTGAATCCAGGAGGCGGAGGCTGAAGTAAGTCGAGATCGCGCCATTGCACTCTGGCCTGGGCGACAAGATTGTGAGACTCTGTCTCAAAAAACAAAAAAACAAAAATTAGCCAGGTGTGGCTGGGCACAGTGGTTCACGCCTGTAATCCCAGCACTTTGGGAGGCCAAGGAGGACAGATCACCACGTCAGGAATTCGAGACCAGCCTGGCCAATGAGGTGAAACCCCATCTCTATTAAAAATACAAAAACCTTCACTGGGCATGGTGGCAGATGCCTGTAATCCCAGCTACTCAGGAGGCTGAGGCAGGGGAATTGTTTGAACCCAAAAGGCAGAGGCTGCGGTGAGCCAAGATCGCACCATTGCACTCCAGCCTGGGCAACAAGAGCGAGACTCATTCTCGAAAGATAAATAAATAAATAAATATTCATATATGGGTTTAGTCAACAGATTATTTCATTTTCTCTGACAATGCTAAATGTATAATAGCCTTTTCTCACCCATAAAAAGTTAACCAAGGCCAGGCGTGGTAGCTCACACCTGTAATCCTAGCAACTTCAGAGGCCGAAGTGGGCAGATCACCTGAGGTCAGGAGTTCGAGACCAGCCTGGCCAATATGGCGAAACCCCGTCTTTACTAAAAATAAAAAATTAGCCGGCCGTGGTGGCACATGCCTGTAATTCCAGCTATTACTAGGGAGGCTGAAGCAGGAGAATTGCTTGAACCCAGGAGGCGGAGGTTGCAGTGAGCCGAGATCGCGCCACCATACTACAGTCTGGGCAACAGAGCAAGACTCCGTCTCAAAAAGAAAAAGAAAAGTTAACCAAAATACTAAATAATCAAAACATCTAACTCATTTATCTCCACCTTCTTTCTTTTGTAGTTAGCATATTTTTTATAAAAATGTGAAAAGAGAAATAGATAAAACACTAGCGTATCATAAAACATATTCTTTTTTTTTTTTTTTGAGATAGAGTTTCACTCTTGTTGCCCAGGCTAGAGTGCAATGGCACAATTTCGGCTTACTGCAGCCTCCGCCTCCTGGGTTCAAGTGATTATCCCGTCTCAGTCTCCCAAGTAGCTGGGATTATAGGCGCCCACCACCACACTTGGCTAATTTTTGTATTTTTAGTAGAGACAGGGTTGCACCATGTTGGCCAGGCTGGTCTGGAACTCCTGATCGCCTTCCGTCCGCATTGGCCTCCCAAAGTGCTGGGATTATAGGCATGAGCCACCGTACCTAGCCCATAAAACATATTCTTCTATCTTTACCTTAGATTTAAAATGGATTGGGCTGGGTGTGGTGGCTCACACCTGTAATCCCAGCACTTTGGGAGGCCAATTCAGACGGATCACTTAAGGCCAGGAGTTCTCTACTAAAAATACAAAAATTAGCCATCCGTGGTGGTATGCACCTGTGATCCCAGCTACTCGGAAGACTGAGGCATGAGAATCGCTTGAACCCAGGAGGTGGAGGTTGCAGTGAGCTGAGATCGAGCCACTGCACTCCAGCGTGGGTGATGGAGTGAGACTCTTACCTCAAAAAAAAAAAAAGGTTAAAAATTGATTAATCCACACTGTAAAATTTTAATAAACATACAACTTTCTACAATGCTTTCAAAAATTAAATTTTTTAAAATGTTCAAAGATTCTTAATTTTACTTTTGTAAAAAGTCTCAGAAAACTTCTGAATGGCCTCAGTTAACTGTCAATTCTTGTTTAACGTAAGAGCCCCAAAAGCAGATAATCAAAATGTATAAGTAATTTGTCCAGTTGAGTTAATTCACTTTTTATACTTAAGAATTCTGTCAAAGTGTAACACCATTCCCTCAGAGAACATAAAATCTCCGTATAGGAAAGGCGGCCACTCTTCCTTCCATCACCTTAATTCTCTCGAGATCACTGGAGCTAACTATTACAGAGATCTTCAGGATAGCACATTTCCTTTCATATAATCCTTCGTTCAGTCAAATGCAACTAGTACTTATTTACTTACCAATACTATCTGTAAAACAGTATTAGGCATTTTTGGGAGAAGCTACTCAAATGCCAAAAGGCTTATACATGCAAAGCAGTCAACAATACAAGACCATATGTTAATAAATGCCAATTCAAATGATGCAGGCAATAAATGCCACCAACTTTCACCATTTTAGAAGAGATTAACAAAGATTAAGAAGTCCAATCGTTATAGAAAGAAGGAACGTGTGATCTTACAAAGCAGTACCCAAGAGTTCTGAGACTACAATATTTACCTTATTCTAGTCACTAACCTAACATTCGACAGGAAAAGGAATTCTCTGGATTTTAGTTCTCTCATCTGTAAAAATACCAATCTACCTCAAAAAGTAGCTGACAGAAGAACAAATGAGTACCAAGCTCAATATTTATAAAGTTCTAGAGAAATGTTTATGACAATGTCAAATCACAATAGAGAGTACCATTCCAGAAGCATCCTTGACAAATGCAGATTAGTCCTATCTAGGTAAGTTTCAACAAGAAGCCACCATCTTTTAAAAAGAAAACACGAAATAAAGTAATAAGTGCTTATGATGCCTGCCACCAATGAATATAAAGCATTTCACAAATATCAATTAAATTCTATAACTGCTACGCCAAGGTTAAAAATTACATATGTAACAGAAGTTAAACTAAGGTTCCATTTCAATGACTAGCCAAAAAGTGCCACATCAAACCAGCAACAAAGTCAGAACAATCCAAAAAGCCTTCACTGCAGTTAACTATTACGCTTACATAATGCAGCATCTTTCTTTATGAAATACAGATTTCTCAAAATGTTTGGCCTTCAATGATGAGGATTCAATTTACAACTAAACATCTTCTGGAGAATGGTAGGTCCGCCTTTTTTCAGAACTCATATTATATACCATTAGCTTTATTTTAAATAGAGCAACTTTCTAAGTTAAAAAAAAAAAAAATAACAGTTGTATTGTAGATGACATAATAAGAACAGTGGCAAAGAATTTCCACTTCAAAACTTAACTATTTCTCTCTTTCCAAAGCACATAAAAATAAGTTACCTGTCATAATGAAATTTTTTTGTAACAGGGACATACAGGCAAGTAAAAAATACTTTAGGACCAGAAGCAGAAATGGCCAGCTTGGTTTAAAACCAACCCAGCCACAAGTCCCTTTGGCAAAAGAGCGCATGACTCACTGCTTTAGAACTCAAAGGGAAGATATGGAAAATTCACTCTGCCCTAAGATTTTGCTTTGGGTTTGTTTTTTAAGACATCTTCATCTTGTTTTATTTATTTATTTATTTTTGAGATGGAGTTTCGCTCTCGTTGCCTAGGCTGGAGTGGAATGGTGCGATCTCGGCTCAATGAAACCTCCGCCTCCCGGGTTCAAGTGATTCTCCTGCCTCAGTCTCCCCAGTAGCTGGAACTACAGATGTGTGCCACCACGCCTGGCTAATTTTTTTGTATTTTTAGTAGAGACAGGGTTTCACCATGTTGGCCATGCTGGTCTTGAACTCCTGACCTCAGGAGATCCACCTGCCTAGGGCCTCCCAAATTTCTGGGATTATAAGCGTGAGCCACTGTGTCTGGCCAGACAGCTTCATCTTAATGTTGACAATTTCTATAGCGTCCATGGCTCATTGACAAAGACGACAAACTGTGAATAAGATGAACCACATGTAAACAAGAGGGTCTTATTTTTTGCTGGACACTTAAAATATAAGCCATAAGTCTCACACACAGACACACACACACACACACTTTCTGTCTCTCTGTCACTTAGTATACAACTAAGAGAGAGACATTTATATATTACTTTTAAAAACTGAAAACAGGGAAGGGCGTGGTGGCTCACGCCTGTAATCCCAGAACTGTAGGAGGCAGAGGCAGGCGGATCACGAGGTCAGGAGTTCAAGACCAACCTGGCCAACATGGTGAAACCCCATCTCTACTAAAAACACAAAAATTAACCAGGTGTAGCGGCAGGCACCTGTAATCCCAACTACTCCAGAGGCTGAGGCAAGAGAATCGCTTGAACCTAGAAGGCAGAGGTTACAGTGAGCTGAGATCACGCCACTGCACTCCAGCCTGGGCAACAGAGCAAGACTCCACCTCAAAAAAAAAAAAACCAGACACGGATGTTCTAAATAGAAAACCAAAAATTATGGCTCTGATTTTTCCTTCCCAGAAACATCTCAAAATCTCTTTAAACTAGAGATATTTTATCTGGAAAAGCAGGTAACAAATAATTGTACTAAAAAATTCCTTCCAATCTCATTAAAAGTTGTATATAAGAACTATGAATAATTTTAAAAATTAATGTCCAAATTAAGCATAACATTCTGCAACATGTATCAAAAAACACTACATACACTTGGAACTAAAGCTCTCTTATTTACGTCAAATTATCTTAAGCTCTTGATTAATAATCTACTGAAAAATCACCACTCTTAGTGTGCGGGGTTTTGTTTGTGTTTCTGACAGTCTTGCTCTGTCGCCTAGGCTGGAGTGCAGTGGCGTGATCTCGGCTCACTGCAACCTCCGCCTCCCGGGTTCAATCTATTCTCCTGTCTCAGCCTCCCGAACAGCTGGGACTACAGGCGCAGGGCACGACACCCAGCTAATTTTTTTTATTTTTAGTAGAGACTGGGTTTCACCATATTGGTCAGTCTGGTCTCCAAGTCCTGACCTCAGGTGATCCACCCGCCTCGGGCTCCCCAGGGCTGAGATTACAGGCGTGAGCCACTGCACCTGGGTCTTAGTGTGCTTTGATACCTACCAACAGTAGGAATAGGGATATGTCAGACACATAATAAAGTGAATTACCATTCCCAACCTTACTCATTCCCTCACCATACTAACTCTTCTACTTTCTAATCATATTAAAAAGAACAAAAATGCAAAAACAAATCATACACTGACAAGCATTCATAAGGCTGAATCAAAATCATTTACCACATATATGTGAAATTCTTTTGAAGATGTCTACTCATGTGAATGCTTGATACAAGGCATTAAAAAGACCTACCCTCTTATGACAGTATCTCACAAAAAGGTCCCTTTCAAGGAGCAACACAAGAGAAAAGGTCTAAAGGGCCTTTCGTGCAAATTATCTTTTCCTTTTTTTCCCCACCTTTTATGTTCACTATTTTAAAATCGCAAATAGATTTACTGTTTTAAGTAAAACAATTGCAGTATTCTTCTTAGATTTTTGCAGTTTTCCTGTACCTCCTATTTCTTGCCAAATATTTCTGACATTAATTTATACTTACATGACTAGAATAATAAAAAACATTAACAAGAGTGTAGATGTATGTGTATCTTTATATATTAATATATACACACAGGGACAAATACAGAGACAATAAGTGTCTATTTTAAAGCAAGGACATTGCTTTTTATTCCAATCATTCAATGTCCATCATGAAAAAAAGGTGGAAAACATTAGATTTTAAGATTTACGACAGAGAAATGACTTAGTTGTAGCAACCATTCATATCAAATAACCTTACAAAACACAAGCTAGAGAAAGACGCTCTGAAAGGGCAATCCAGCATTTCACAGCTTCTGCTCCCTTACTCCACCCAGTCTTCTCGGCTCAATGGCTGTTCACAGCATCCACACATATTAGCCCATTTTTTTTAAAAAAGGATGTGGGGGGAGGTACCAATGTAGGGCTTGCTCCATCAAAATCAGCATATACAGAAATACTTCATGTGAAAAACTGGGTTCCTTTCTGGTTTTAAAAAATATATACCAGCCTTAAATTTCTTTTAGGAGACTCCCCCCTTCTGAGCAATCCAGACAATGATCATTAATGAACACGAAAGAAATCACCCTAAATACAGATTACTCTTCTGCCTTATTAAAAACTGCAATTTCCAACTGCCAATTATTTTGTGAAACCGTGTCCTAAAAGACACCCATTAGAGATTAAAAGCTAGCTGATGCCTTAAAACCAAATCAGAATTTTTTAAGTAAAAGCTTTTACTATATATTCAACATCACTATGACACAGTCAACAGGAAATTTTCCTGATTACGAGACTGGACCCCGCAGCGATCAGGCCCTGCTGCAGCAAAAAAAAAAAAAAAAAAGCAAACACTCCTGTGGCAAAAAGGGAGGGATGACATTATTACTGGTATGAAAGGCCCAAGCAGTGTCTCCTCCGCCCTAGCCTCGAAAAGAAATTCACACAAAATAACTCACTCCCCCAACAAAAACAGAATTACCAAAAATGGCACAAATTTTTTGTTTGGCGTTTAAAACCTTATGAATCTCAAAGACGGTGTGCTTAAAGGACAGATGGGAATAACAGTAGTATCTCTATTTGTCCGGATTGCCACTTAAGGAAAGAGGGAGGGGGGACCTTGGCATGACATCGCCCATTGAGAACGAGACCACAAATCTGGTCCTCCTCTTCAAAGGCGTATTTTCTTAACCAAAAGCCGGATGTAAATTGGGCCCAAACCCCAAAAGAAAATTTCCTGCCCTCTTCCCAAGGAGTTTCTTGCTAAGTCACTGAAGAAAGGCAGCATAACAAATAAAGCTAAGGTATCTTGCTCTCTCCTACTGAATACTGAAAACCTCTTCCCCTCTACAGTTACGTTCAGAGGGGCAGAGTCAAAATGTGCCGACCACCTCAAAGGCATTTTCTCATGTGGGAAGCTAAGAGGGCACTGCGTTTCCCAAAGGGGCAGGGAGATGAGATTAGATGAAGGGGAATGGCAGGGAGCCTCGAAGCTGAATGTTCACAGCATCAAAAGGCAACTCCCGATCGAGGAGCCGGTGGCAGAAAGAAAATCCTGCCAGATTCGGTGGGTGGATGCTGCGGATTGCTCGGTGGGCCGGGCTGCCTCTCCTCGGCGGGTGCTGAGGCTGGACCGCCGCACTGGGGAACAGGGAGACGGCGGGCCACCCTCCGCTGGTCCACCCCATCTTAAGGACCAGTCGGGGACGGAATGCCTGGAAGGCCCAATGGGTGCCCCGGCGGCGAGGGGCTGAGCCGGTCCCCGAGCCGACAACGGAGGGTGGGGTGGGGACTGCGGTGCTCGTCTCTGCGGCCGGAGAGAGCAGGGCCGAGCCCTTTCCCCAGGATCAGAGAGCTACCTGGTCCCCACGCCCTTCCTACCCAAGAATACTTTTCTTGCTAAGTCACCGAGGGAGGAGGGAGATCCCTTCTTGGGGAGGGCCGCGGGAGGGGTCGCAGCGGCGCCGGCAGCCCCCAGAGCCGGGCCCGGGAGGAGAGGAGCGAGGGCAGCGCCCTCCCCGGACAGTCCCCCTCCTCCGGGTCTCTCACTCAACGGCCGTCGCGGCCGCCATTTTGAGAGCGAGGAGAGAAGAAGAAGGAGGAGGCGGCGGCAGGGGGAGGGGAGAATGGGAGGGAGGGGACCGGCGCAGCCACATCGTCAGGCCGCCGGGTCCGGCCTGCAGCCGCCCGGGCGCGGTGAAGGAGACAGAGGGGAGGGCGCAGACCCGCGCCGCCTTACCGGAGCGCTGCACCGCCGCCTCCGCAGGGCCTCTTCCGTCCTTCACTCCCATCCACCGGCGGGGGAGGGGGAGGGAGAGGGGAGGGAGGAAGGAGGGAGGGAGGGAAGGAGGGGGGGAGGATGGCGCGCTGGGCCCGGGCCCGGGGAGGGGGAGGGGAGGGGAGCGGGCGGGCTCCTCAGCCGTTCCGGGGCTCGAGCCCAAGCTCGGCGCTCGCGGTTTCTCTCGCTCGCGCCCGAGCGCTCCCCTCCTTCTCCTTCTCGCTCCCTAGACCCCCGGGTCGCTGCTCCTCCGCTGGCTCACTCGCTCTCCCCGCCGCCGGACTCCGCCGCCGCCCCGCCGCTCCAGCTCCGTCTGTCACAGGAGCTGCCCCAACGCCCTGACGTCACCGCGCCGCCGCCGCCGCCACCGCCGCCGCCGCCGCCCCAGACCCGCCAGGAAGAGGGAGGGGCGGGCGCCGGGAGCGGAGGAGGGGCTGCGGCGCATGCGCCGGGCTGGGCCGAGCCGGGGCCGCGCTGCCTTCTAGCGGGTGGGCGGCTCCGCGGTGCCCCCGGGCCGGCGGGCGAGTCTGCGCGCGAGGTGCAGCTTCTCACGCTCCGCACGCTTCTGTAACCTTGGGAAAGGCTCTTTTTTCCCAGCCCCTCGTCTAACTTGTGGCCCCTTCTGAACTCTGGCTCTGCTCACCTCCCCGCCCTGCTTTTGCGCTCATGCGGCCGACCGCGGGGACCGGTTGGCACCGTGCGTGGCGGGCCCCGGGAGGCGCGAGAGGCAGCGGGGCCCGGCCACTTACCGTCCCTTTCTGCCTCCGGCCTACGAGATGATTTCCCAGTTTCGGGGGAAATGAGGGAAGGGAGTAGGTTGGTCGGCTTGGGAGGAGGAGCTGTTGAGGTTAAAAAGCAGATGGAATGCTGTCATTGTCTTGATTTTTGTTATAGATTCTTAATTGGGAGGACTCGCTTTTGAATGTGATTCAGCTATTCTTCTTAGTCACACACACACATCAGAGTCTGCAGGTCTCGAAACGGATGCCCAAAGAAAGGCCTGGAACTGTATCACTATAAGGGATGTCTGTGTGTGTTTGTTAAATTATGGATTGAAATATTGATGAGAGAGTCGTCCTGGGGATTTGTAGTTAATTTATTCCGCACAGTGACCCATGATTTTTTTTTTTCCTTTTTTTTTCTTTGAGACGGAATCTCGCTCTGTCGACAGGCTGAAGTAGCAGTGGCGCGATCTCGGCTCACTGCAACCTCCGCCTCCCGAGTTCAAGCGATTCTCATGCCTCAGCCTCCCGGGTAGCTGGGACTACAGACGCTTGCCACCGCGCCCAGCTAATTTTTGTATTTTTAATAGAGACGGGGTTTCACCATGTTGGCCAAGATGGTCTCGATCCCTAAACCTCGTGATCCGCCCGCCTTGGCCTCTCAAAGTGCTGGGCAGGTGTGAGCCACCGCGCCCGGCCGACCCTTGATTTTTAAAAAGCGAGATTTGGGGTTCTGAATAATTCAATATGGGCTATTATTTTAATAACAGGTTTAAATGAGATTATCTTATTAATTTTATTGTCCAAGGAAGCTCTTTGCTTGAAACAGGCTTAAGCTTATGTGTACTGATTTTATTGCATCACTTTATGTAGGTAAATATATATATACTGCATTTGAGAAGCAGCAGAGTTAATGAAAGAGACAACTTAGGTGTAAATCCTGGACCCCGCACTTGCCAGAAGCCCGACCTGGGGCAAATTACCATACCTCTCTTTGGCCTCAGTTTCTCAATAAAAGACACCTAATAACTAACCCGGCTTTTGTGAGAATTAGAGAGGGGATGCACCCTGTGCAAAGTATCTCAGCTTCATGGGGACTCATCGGTAACTCATGTAAACATTACTGTTGCTTGATACCAAAACAAGTTTCCTTTGATCAAGAAAGGTTATCTCCCATCCTGGCTAACACGGTGAAACCCTGTCTCTACTAAAACACGGTGAAACCCTGTCTCTACTAAAACTACAAAAAAATTAGCCAGGCCTGGTGGCAGGCACCTGTAGTCCCAGCTACTGGCGAGGCTGAGGGAGGAGAGTGGTGTGAACCCGGGAGGCGGAGCTTGCAGTGAGCTGACATCGTGCCACTGCACTCCAGCCTGGGCAACAGAGCGAGACTCCGTCTCAAAAAAAAAAAAAAAGGTTATCTCTGCCAGGCACAGCTTGCTAACCCCTGTAATCCCAGCAATTTGGGAGGCCAAGGCAGGGATGGGGAGGTTGGGAGCGGGGGTGTTGGATCACCTGAGCCAAAGAGTTGGAGACCAGCAGGTGCAACATAGTGAAACCTCATCTCTACAAAAAATTTTTTTAAATTAGCTAAGTGTGGTGGCACATGCCTGTAGTCCCAGCTACTGGGGAGGATTGCTTAAGCCCTGGAGATCCAGACCAGCCAGGGCAACAAAGCAAGATCTCATCTCTAAAAACAAAAAAGAAAGAAAAGAAAAACAGCCGGGCACGTTGACTCACGCCTGTAATCCCAACACTTTGGGAGGCCCAGACAGGCGGATCCCTTGAGGTCAGGATTTCAAGACCAGCCTGGTCAACATGATGAAATGCCATCTCTACTAAAAATACAAAAATTAGCCGGGCATGGTGGTGTGCGCCTGTAATCCCAGCTACCTGGGGGACTGAGGCATGAGAATCGCTTGAAACCGGGAGATGGAGGTTGCAATGAGCCAAGATCATGCCACTGCACTGCAGCCTAGGTAACAAAGCAAGAGTCTGTCTCAGAAAAACAAACAACAAAAACAAAAACTTTGAATTAGCTGGGTGTGGTGGCCCGTGCCTGGAGTCCTAGCTACTCAGGAGGTGGAGACAGGCGGATCACTTGAGCCCAGGAGGTCCAGGTTGCAGTGAATCACAGGCGACTGCACTGTAGCCTGGGCAGACTGGCCCCCTATCTCTAAGAATAGGCTGGGATCAGTCCTTCAAGCCTGTAATCGCGGCACCTTGGGGTACCAAGGTGGGAGAATCGCTTGAGCCCAGGAGTTCGAGACCAGCCTGGGCAACACAGGGAAACCCCGTCTCTATGGAAAAATAGAGAAATTAGCCAGACGTGGTGGTTCGCACCTGTGGTTCCTCCCATTGGGAGCCTGAGATGGGAGGATCATTTGAGTCCGGGAGGTGGAGGCTGCAGTGAACCGAGATGGCACCACTGCACGTCAGCCTGGGTGACAGAGCAAAACCCTGTCTCACAATAAAGTTAAATTAAATAAGTAAAATAAGTAAAAAAGAAAGATTGTCTCTATCCCTGTAAATGTTCAAAGGGAACATGAACCAATTGCATGAAGGGCTTGGGTTTTTGCCTCACGAAGATTTGCCAGAGATGAATCAAATTGTCTCTAGAAAGTCTTGTCCAGTTTTACATTTCTGGGATTTTCAGATAAGAACAATAAAATGAGGCATAGAGCTTTGGTCTGTGCTATTGCTTTGGTTCAGTAACAGTCAATAAACATACAATAAATTAGCAACCCTTTGTTCTAAGAATCCACCCTCCCTTCATTTTTACCTTTTAAAATATTTATTATGGTCTGATATCATGCTACTTAATATTTAATTAGCTGAGTAAATCAGTTCTTTATTTTTTACACGAATGCTCTGAAAGTAAACAAAATTGCCCAGAAAGAAATCAGAAACACTTTTATAAACACTGACTTCATACAAATAGGTAGCACTAACTCCTATAAACCTTGAGCTCAGACTCATATTTAGAAAAATTTAAAAACTCTATTATGTAATTATGCACTAAATTTAATTTATATCAAATTTTCTTTCTTTTTTTTTTTTTTTTTTTTTTTGAGACGGAGTCTCGCTCTGTCGCCCAGGCTGGAGTGCAATGGCCGGATCTCAGCTCACTGCAAGCTCCGCCTCCCGGGTTCACGCCATTCTCCTGCCTCAGCCTCCCGAGTAACTGGGACTACAGGCGCCGCCACCTCGCCGGGCTAGTTTTTTGTATTTTTTAGTAGAGACGGGGTTTCACCGTGTTAGCCAGAATGGTCTCGATCTCCTGACCTCGTGATCCACCCGTCTCGGCCTCCCAAAGTGCTGGGATTACAGGCTTGAGCCACCGTGCCCGGCCCAAATTTTCTTTTTTTTTTTTTTTTGAGATGGAGTCTTGCTCTGTTGCCCAGGCTGGAGTGCAGTAGCCGGATCTCAGCTCACTGCAAGCTCCGCCTCCCAGGTTCACACCATTCTCCTGCCTCAGCCTCCCGAGTAGCTGGGACTACAGGCGCCCGCCACTTCGCCCGGCTAGTTTTTTGTATTTTTTTTAGTAGAGACGGGGTTTCACCACGTTAGCCAGGATGGTCTCCATCTCCTGACTTTGTGATCCGCCCGTCTCGGCCTCCCAAAGTGCTGGGATTACAGGCTTGAGCCACCGCGCCTGGCCTCAAATTTTATTTCTATAGCGGTCCTTCAAAAAACAAACTCCCTTTGGGGGAAGGTATAAAACTTTCTCCCTGGATTATGATTTTTCTGAACAGAAAACTGTTACGTGCTTACCTTGATGTGAAGTGATACGTTATGGTTCTATGCACTTTCCCTTCAGTTAGCTGCTAGGATGATAGATCTATCTTAATAAACCCTTGTCTATTGAAAATGTAGAATTAGGACATCTATGCTATCAATCAGAATTTGTAAGGACTTATATAGAACTTACTGTATCCATCCAGGAAACATTTAATAATGAACATTTTAGATGATGTTTCTTGAAAAAAAAAATTAAGTGTAAATATCCATTTTACTTACCACAATCTAAGAATCTCCCCATTCATTTTAATTGCAAATCTTTATTTTTCCAGCAGACATTTTCAAAATTGAAACATTTATTTATTTATTTATTTATTTATTTATTGAGACGGAGTCTCACTGTGTCACCCAGCCTGGAGTGCAATGGTACAATCTCAGCTCACTGCAACCTCCGCCTCCTGGGTTGAAGCGATTCTCCTGCCTCAGCCTCCTGAGAAGCTGGGATTACAGGCGCCCGCCTCCACGCCCAGCTAATTTTTGCGTTTTTAGGAGAGACGGGTTTTCACCACGTTGGCCAGGCTGGTCTCAAACTCCTGACCTCAGGTGATCTGCCCACCTCAGTCTCCCAAAGTGCCAGGATTACAGGCGTGAGCCACCACACCCAGCCTGGAAACATTTATTCAATTGCTGTAGTAAAATTAGTGTCCGTTTAAACAATTCTGCAAATAAGCTGACTGAAAGAAGCACTCCAAAAATACTTCTATTGGGAAGAGGAGTATCTTCTTCTAAGGTATCTCCAGAGTAAAAGTCTATTTATGATAAGTGCAATTTTTTTTTTTTTTATTGAGACGGAGTCTCGCTCTGTCGCCCAGGCTGGAGTGCAGTGGCCGGATCTCAGCTCACTGCAAGCTCCGCCTCCCGGGTTTACGCCATTCTCCTGCCTCAGCCTCCAGAGTAGCTGGGACTACAGGCGCCCGCCACCTCGCCTGGCTAGTTTTTTTTTTGTTTTTTTTTTTAGTAGAGATGGGGTTTCACCATGTTAGCCAGGATGGTCTCGATCTCCTGACCTCGTGATCCGCCCGTCTCGGCCTCCCAAAGTGCTGGGATTACAGGCTTGAGCCACCGCGCCCGGCCTAAGTGCAAATATTAAAACGTTGTTTTGAGAACTGTCCTCTATAATTTATAGGTAAATGGACGTTGTTATGTGTGCAAATTGGATAGAAAGCAATTAGCAAGTTGTGAGAAGGAAACTTTTGGGCACACAAGTTCTGTGAATCAAAGTCCCATTTAAAGGAGAATCACCACCCACCTGTCATGGGACTCACTCTGGGAGATTTTAGCTAATTATTGTGTGTACCTGCATTTCCCCAAGGTATGGATATGTCAGCGAGGGCAAGTCCAACTAGACCTGTCCTTCCTCATCTCAGCATCATGACATCCACCTGTGTCATGAACACTGCGAGTCCATAAAAACAAATTAAAGGCTATTAACAGAGTGAAACTCAGCCTAGACCTAGAAGGAATATTTAAAAGCAGCACTTGCCGGGCATGGTGGCTCACTCCTATAATCCCAGCACTTCAGGAGGCCGAGGCAGGTGGCTCACCTGAGACCAGGAGTTCGAGATCAGCCTGGCTAATATGGCAAAACCCATCTTTACTAAAAATGCAAAATAAAAGGCCGGGCGTGGTGGTTCATACCTGTAATCCCAGGACTTTGGGAGGCCAAGGTGGGCGAATCACGAGGTCAGGAGATCGAGACCATCCTGGCTAACACGGTGAAACCCTGTCTCTACTAAAAATACAAAAAATTAGCCGGGTGTGGTGGTGGGCACCTGTAGTCCAGCTACTCGGGAGGCTGAGGCAGGAGAATGGCGTGAATCTGGGAGGCGGAGCTTGCAGTGAGCCGAGATCGTGCCATTGCACTCCAGCCTGGGTGACAGAGTGAGACTCCATCTCAAAAAAAAAAAAAAAAAAATGACCGGGTGTGGTAACCCGCACCTGTAGTTCCAGTTACTCGGAAGCTGAGGCAGGAGAATCCCTTGAACCCAGGAGACAAAGGTTGAGGTGAGCCGAGATCGCACCACTTCACTCCAGCCTGGGCAATAGAGTGAAACTCAGTCTCAAAAAAAGAAAATTATATGTATGTGTACATCTTTTTTTTTTTTTTTTGAGACGGAGTCTCACTCTGTCGCCCGGGCTGGAGTGCAGTGGCTGGATCTCAGCTCACTGCAAGCTCCGCCTCCCGAGTTTATGCCATTCTCCTGCCTCAGCCTCCTGAGTAGCTGGGACTACAGGCACCCGCCACCTTGCCCAGCTAGTTTTTTGTATTTTTTAGTAGAGACGGGGTTTCACCGTGTTAGCCAAGATGGTCTCGATCTCCTGACCTCGTGATCTGCCCGTCTCGGCCTCCCAAAGTGCTGGGATTACAGGCTTGAGCCACCACGCCCGGCCATATATGTGTATATCTAAGGATCATGTCTGCAAGTCAGGATTCCTGATCCAGACACAATGACCCTGATGGGATGGAGCATGGAGGTGTCATGGAGAGTAAATGGAATGAGATTGTAGATAGCTTTGATGACATGAACCTATCGGAGTCCCTTCTCCGTGGCTTCTACGCCTATGGTTTTCAGAAGCCCTCTGCTGTCCAGCAGCAAGGCATTCTACCTTGTATCAAGGGTTATGATGTGATCATTCAAGCCGAAGCTGGGACTAGGAAAACGGCCACATTTGCCATATCAATTCTGCAACAGATTGAATTAGATCTAAAGGCCACCCAGGTTTTGGTCCTAGCACTCACTCAGGAATTGGCTCAGCAGATACAGAAGGTGGTCATGGCACTAGGAGACTGCATGGGTGCCTCCTGTCATGCCTGTACTGGGGGCACCCACGTGCGTGCTGAGGTGCAGAAACCACAGATGGAAGGCCGGGCACGGTGGCTCAAGCCTGTAATCCCAGCACTTTGTGAGGCCGAGGCGGACAGATCACGAGGTCAGGAGATCGAGACCATCTGGCGAACACGGTGAAACCCCGTCTCTACTAGAAATACAAAAAAATTAGCCAGGAGTGGTGGCGGGTGCCTGTAGTCCCAGCTGCTAGGGCGGCTGAGGCAGGAGAATGGTGTCAGCCCGGGAGGCGGAGGTTGCAGTGAGCCGAGATTGTGCCACTGCACTCCAGCCTGGGCGACAGAGTGAGACTCCGTCTCAAAAAAAAAAAAAAAAAAAGAAAAGAAACCACAGATGGACGCTCCCCATATCATCGTGGGTACCCCTGGCCGTGTGTTTGATAGCCTTAACCGGAGATACCTGTCTCCCAAATACATCAAGATATCAAGATGTTTGTACAAAGCTGATCTCAGGTGATCCGCCCACCTCAGTCTCCCAAAGTGCTAGGATTACAGGCGTGAGCCACCACACTCAGCCTGGAAACATTTATTCAAACATCAAGATGTGTGGACGAAGCTGACGAAATGTTAAGCTGTGGATTCGGGGACCAGATCTACGACATATTCCAAAAACTCAACAGCAACATCCAGTTTGCCGTCAGCTACAGTGCCTTCTGATGTGCTTGAAGTGACCAAGAAATTCACGAAGGACCCCATTCAGATTCTTGACAAGAAGGAAGAGTTGACCTGGAGGGTATCCGCCAATTCTACATCAACATGGAACGAAAGGAGTGGAAGCGGGACACCCTGTGTCACTTGCATGAAACCCTGACCGTCACCCAGGCGGATGTCTTCATCAACACCCGAAGGAAGGTGGACTGGCTCCCTGAGAAGTTGCATGCTTGAGATTTCACTGTCTCTGCCATGCATGGAGATAAGGGTCAAGAGGAACAAGATGTGATCATGAGGGAGTTTTTTTGTTTTGTTTTGTTTTGTTTGTTTGTTTTTGAGATGGAGTTTCACTTTTGTTGCCCAGGCTGGAGTGCAGTGGCGCGATCTCGGCTCACTACAACCTCTTCCTCCTGGGTTCAAGTGATTCTCCTGTCTCAGCCTCCGAAGTAGCTGGGATTACAGGCATGCGCCACCACGCCCGGCTAATTTTTTACTTTTAGTAGAGGTGGGGTTTCTCCATGTTGGCTGATCTCAAACTCCCGACCTCAGGTGATCTGCCCACCTTGGCCTTCCAAAGTGCTGAGATTACAGGCACGAGGCACTGCGCCTGACCAGTGAGGGCGTTTTGTTCTGGCTCTAGCAGAGTTTTGATTCCCACTGACCTGCTGGCCAGAGGCATTGCTGTGCCGCAGGTTTCTTAACTCATCAACTGTGACCTTCCCACCAACGGAGAAAACTATATCCACAGAATTGGTTGAGGTGGACAGTTTGGCCGTAAGGGTGTGGCTGTTAACATGGTGATAGAAGAAGACAAGAGGACTCTTTGAGACATCGAGACCGTCTACAACACCTCCATTGAGGAAATGTCTCTCAATGTTGCTGACCTCATCTGAGGGGCTGTCCTGCTACCCAGCCCCAGCCAGGGTTCAATCTTGGGCAACTGAGGAGCAGCAGGAAGGGGGACGGAAGGGGGCCAAGGGATGGACATCTTGTCATTTTTTCTTTGGATACATGTCACTTTTTGAGGCAAATACATGTATATATATATAATTTTTGAAGTTCTAATATGAAGAAACATAGTAAAAAAGGATATATCAAATTTATCTGGCATGCTACCACATAGACCAGGCAAAGGGTAGAACAAACTTTCTTTTTTCTTTTCTTTTCTTTCTTTCTTTTCCTTTTTTTTTTTTTTTTTGAGACAGAGTCTCACTCTGTTGCCCAGGCTGGAGTGCACTGGCGTGATCTCAGCTCACTGCAACCTCCACCTCCCAGGTTCAAGTGATTCTCCTGCCTCAGCCTCCTAAGTACCTGGGATTGCAGGCATGCACCACGACACCTGGCTAGTTTTGTATTTTTAGTAGGGACGGGGTTTCTCCGTGTTGGTCAGGCTGGTCTTGAACTCCTGAGCTCAGGTGATCCACCCATCTCAGCCTCCCAAAGTGCTGGGATTACAGGTGTGAGCCACCACACCTGGCCAGGTAAAACAAACTTTCTGTCCCTTTCTGCTAGTTTTATTTAACTAGTGGAGTAAAAGATTAATTCTCACCTAGAAGGCTTAAAGGAGGTTTCATTAAGGAGTAGTTTAAAGTAGGACTTTACAGGCATAAGCCACCACATCCAGCCAAAGGTGTAACATTTTTTTTTTTTTTTTTTGAGACGGAGTCTCGCTTTGTCACCCAGGCTGGAGTGCTGTGGCCGGATCTCAGCTCACTGCAAGCTCCGCCTCCTGTGTTCACGCCATTCTCCTGCCTCAGCCTCCCGAGTAGCTGGGACTACAGGCGCCGCCACGTCACCCGGCTAGTTTTTTGTAGTTTTTAGTAGAGACAGGGTTTCACCGTGTTAGCCAGGATGGTCTCGATCTCCTGACCTCGTGATCCGCCCGTCTCGGCTTCCCAAAGTGCTGGGATTACAGGCTTGAACCACCGCACCTGGCCAGGTGTAACTATTAAACTCAGTAGCAACAGCCAGGCGCAGTGGCTCATGACTGTAATCCCAGCACTTTGGGAGGTCAAGGCGGGAGGATCATCTCAGGTCAGGAGTTTGAGACCAGCCTGGCCAACATGGTGAAACCCCATCTCTACTAAAAATACAAAAATTAGCCAGGTGTGGTGGTGTGTGCCTGTAATCCCAGCTACTTGAGAGGCTGAGGCAGGAGAATCGCTGGAACCCGGGAGGCAGAGGCTGCAGTGAGCTGAGATTGAGCCACTACACCCCAGCCTGGCCAATAGAGCAAGACTTTGTCTCAAAAAAAAAAAAAAAAAAAGAGGCCGGGCACAGTGGCTCACACCTGTAATCCCAGCACTTTGGGAGACTGAGTCAGGGGGATCATAAAATCAGGAGTTCAAGGCCAGCCCTAGCCAACATGATGAAACCCCATTTCTACTAAAGATACAAAAAAAAAAAATTAGCCAGGCATGGTGACTTGCACCTGTAATCCCAGCTACTCCGGAGGCTGAGGCAGGAGAATTGCTTGAACCTGGGAGGCGGAGTTTGCAATGAGCCAAGACCTTGCCGTTGCACTCCAGCCTGGGTGACAGGGCAAGACGTGCTCTCAAAAATAAAAATAAAATAAAGTCAGGAACAAGACAAGGATGTCACCTATTACGATTCATAGTAACAACTGCTCTCAAAATTCTAATCTAATGCAATAGGATAAGAAAAAGAATTGGAAAGGAAGAGACACATTACTTTCCTCTTTTTTAGAGGAATAAATATTCATAAAAAATTAAAACGGCTGGGTGCAGTGGCTCACGCCTGTAATCCCAACATTTTGGGAGGCTGAGGTGGGCGGATCATGAGGTCAGGAGTTTGAGACCAGTCTGACCAACATGGTGAAACCCCATCTCTACTAAAGATACAAAAAATTAGCTGGGCATGGTGGTTCACGCCTGTAATCCCAGCTACTGTGGAGGCTGAGGCAAGAGAATTGCTTGAATCCAGGAGGCGGAGGTTGCAGTGAGCCAAGATTACACCATTGCGCTCCAGCCTGGCTGACAGAGCCAGACTCCATCTCAAAACAAAAAAAAAAAGAAAGAAAAAAAAGTTAACATGTAAAGTTACAAGTAAACATTCCCGTTATTATATCTATTTCATTTCTCAGAGGTAATCACTTTCAACAGTTCAATGTGTCTTTTTCAGACGCTTTTCTATGCATATTTAGGCATATATATTTCTGAGTGTATATACATTGATTTTGAAAAATAAAACTGGGATCATAAAATATTATTATCCTGCAACATATTTTATCAACTTGACAAAATCGCATGGACCAATTTCCAGTTTGGTACTAGAGATCTACCTTATTCTCTTTAATGGCTGCATAGTATTTCATAGTATTAGCTACTATAATTTATTTAACCATTTCTTTTTTTTTTTTTTGAGACAGAGTCTTGCTCTGCTGCCCAGACTGAAGTGCAGTAGTGCGATCTTGGCTCACTGCAACCTCCACCTCCCAGGTTCAAGTTATTCTCCTGCCTCAGCCTCCTCCTGAGTAGCTGGGACTACAGGCTTGTGCCACCTCACCTGGCTATTTTTTTGTTCTGTTTTTTTGTTTTCGGTTTTGTTAGTAAGGACGGGGTTTCACCATGTTGGCCAGGCTGGTCTGGAACTCCTGAGGTCAAGTAATCCGCCACCTCAGCTTTCCAAAGTGCTGGGATTACAAGTGTGAGCCACTGCACCTGGCCTATTTAACCATTTCTTACTGATGAATGTTTTATTTTATTTTAATGTTTGCTATTAAGGAAAAGTGCTTAATGAATACCTTTATCCGTATGTCTTTGCTCACTTGTGAATAATAATCTTCTAGAAGTGTAATCGCTAGGTGAAAGGATATGCAATTTTAGATTTTTCACAGTCTCAAATTATCCTCCAAAAATACTTACCAATGTATACTCATAGGGTTTGAGAACATCCATTTACTCCCCTTCTTACCAATGCTGAAACATAAATTCTTGCGACTTTGCTCATCTAGTAGATGAAACACACACACAAAAAAACCCCAAAGATTATTATTATTTGTAGATTATATGCTCACTTTCCTGGAAAACTCAAGAAAATTCTCTTAAAAAAAAAAAAAAGAAAAGAAATAAATGAAGTTAAACTGGAGAGCCAAGTGTGTGTGAAGGAAAGCGCGTTTACGCTTGGCAAAGGTATAAATTATACTCCAAAGGACAATTTCTCAGTATGAAATGAGCCAAAAACATTGGCCAAGGCAGGCGGATCACCTGAGGTCGGGAGTTCAAGACCAGCCTGACCAACATGGAGAAACCTGTCTCTACTAAAAATAAAAATTAGCCAGGCATGGTGGCACGTGCCTGTAATCCCAGCAACTCAGGAGGCTGAGGCAGGAGAATTGCTTGAACCCGGGAGACGGAGTTTGCGGTGAGCCGAGATCGCGCCATTGCACTCCAGCCTGGGTAACAAGAACGAAACTCCGTCTCAAAACAAAAAACAAACTAAAACAAAACAAAAAACATTAAAAAACGCTTCTCTTCTGACCCAGCAACACAAAATCCAGAACTTTTTTTTTCTTTTTTTGTTTTTTGAGACGGAGCCTCACTCTTGTCACCTAGGCTGGAGTGCAATGATGCGATTTTGGCTCACCGCAACCTCCACCTCCCGGTTCAAGCGATTCTCCTGCCTCAGCCTCCTGATTACCTGGGTTACAGGCACCTGCCACCAAGCCCGGCTAATTTTTGTACTTTTAGTAGATATGGGGTTTCCCCATGTTGGCCAGGATGGTCTCAAAGTCCTGACCTCAGGTGATCCCCCAACCTTGGCCTCCCAAAGTGCTGGGATTACAGGCATGAGCCACTGTGCCTGGCCCAGAATTTTTTTTTTTTAGGAAAATAAGAAAGTGTGCAAAAATTTATCTACAATAATTTTTACTGAAGCATGGTTTATTGCTATGAAAAATAAAAACAACCTAATTGTCCAACAACAAGGGAACAGATAAATAAATGATGGTTCATCCACAGAATCAAACACTACACATTTATTCGAAGTTATCTTTTTTTTTTGAGACAGAGTTTTGCTCTTATTGCCCAGGTTGGAGTACAATGGCACGATCTCGGCTCACTGCAACCCCCACCTCCTGGGTTCAAGCGATTCTTTTGCCTCAGCCTCCCAAGTAGCTGGGATTATAGGCATGCACCATCACGCCCACCTAATTTTGTATTTTTAGTAGAGACGGGGTTTCTCCATGTTGGTCAGGCTGGTCTCGAACTCCCAACTTCAAGTGATCTGCCTGCCTTCTCCCAAAGTGCTGGGATTACAGGCATGAGCCACCACACCCGGCCCAAAGTTATCTTATAGATTAAAATTTGTTGACAAGTTAATGTTTTCAAACTACAGTGTTCAATGAAAAAGTCACAAAAGTTTGTGCAATATGAAAATAATAAAAATATACATAAGTAGTTATAAATTGCCCATTGACTTTAGTTTGGTCAAATGTAGTCTATTCTAAGGGTAAATTCTTTTCAGAGCACAAGTGAAAATGCCCATCCAAATGTAAGCTTAACTAACACTGACATCCAAACTAAGCTACCAGGACTGGATGCAAATATAAAACTCAGAGATGATCCTGGCATAAAAAGAAATGCCTGTTCTGGGACCTTAAAATTAGGCTTCTTAATGAAATTAACAGCTGTTTGAAAAACATCTCTCCGCTTGTTTACAAAGATCACAAGCTTTGCCAGGGTATCTCAGGATTGTTTTAAGCGTCCCCAGAGATCCTGGGAGTCCCATATTGCTTTTTCTCATTTAGATGCTTACCCAGTGGTTGGAAGAATCCAAACAAGATGCTTTCAGCTAAACATTGCAGTGTCCTCGGCAAAAAGGAGGGCCAGTGTTAGCTCTGTGACAATTCTCTGTTTTCCCAAACCATGAATCAGCCCCATTGTCTCACCCGCCTCTGTGCATCATTCATTCTGTTCATCCTAGCTAACATCATTCATTCTGTTCATCCCAGCTAACAGCAAAGGCAGGAACATGGCAGAGAAACTAAAACTGCTATTTAATTCTGCTTGTAAGGAGAGTCAGGATTTCTCATGGGCTGCTTTGGAGAGATGTCTGGAAATGTGTCAGAAAGCTGATTTTGTGGAAGGATCATTTATTTACAGTAAACTTAAATGTACTATAAATTCCTAATTTACAAATGAATACCTGGCAATTGACCAGCATTTTTCATCCGAAGGTAAGAAGCCTCCAAACGTGAATATATAAACATTTTCTGGCACCACATTGTGTCCGTTTTTTCCCTCCCCTCTCCACTGCCTTTTCTTCCTCCCAGTTTTTCCTCACTCCTCCTCTTCATCCTCTCTGCTCCTTCCCAGCTGGAAACAAGTGGTAGTTTAACCTGGATAATACCCTCCTTTGTTCACTTTGTAGAGCTAATCTTCACTCAGCTGGCCTAAACCTTTCATGCAATTTATTTCATAAGGAACAGAAGAGGGGAGGATTCCGTCTCTGGCTCGCAGCACCCATTGCCCAAAAAGTCAGCTCTGTTTCTCAATCCCCATGGGCTGGGTCCAAGCCTTGTCTTTCTACTCCATGATAACTCATTTTACTATTGTGGTAGGTAGGACTCTTTGGTTCTAAAGAACAGAAACCTATTTGAGTGAGCCTAAGAAAAAGAAAGGGCAGTTTTTAAAGGATAGAGAGGTGTTTTCATAGCACTGATGGACAGGTATGCAGCAGGGTCCTGAAAGCATCTGGAACCAGGACCACCAAAGCAATCTTTATCATTTCTATTCTTTTTTTTTTGAGATGGAGTCTTGCTCTGTTGCCCAGGCTGGAAAGCAGTGACGCTATCTCGGGTCACTGCAACCTCCGCCTCCTGGGATCAAGTAATTCTCATGCCTCAGCCTCCTGAGTAGATGGGATTACAGGCATGGGTCACTACACCTGGCTAATGGCTCACACCTGTTGTCTCAGCATTTTGGGAGGCCAAGGCGGGCTGATCACTTGAGCCCAGGAGTTGAAGACCAGCGCAGGCAAAACTCCAGCTCTTGGAAACAAAGACAAAAATTAGCTGGGCATGGTAGTGTGCACTTGTGGTCCCAGCTACTTGGGAGGCTGAGGTGGGAGGATTGACTGAGCCCAGAAGGTCAAGGCTGTAGTAAGCCGTGATCCTGCCACTGCACCCCAGCCTGGGAAATAGAGCAAGAGCCTATCTCAAAATAATAATAATAATAATAATAATAAATTTAAAAAATAATAAACTGCCTGTTTTCCAAAGTGACTGTACCCTTTTCATATTCCCACTTGCAATGTATATGTATGAAACTTCCAGTTATTCTGTACCCTCTATAACATTTCATATTATGAATTTATTTTTATTTTATTTTATTTTACTTTTTTTTTAGACTGAGTCTCGCTCTGTCACCCAGGCTGGAGTGCAGTGGCAAAATCTCAGCTCACTGCAAGCTCCGCCTCCCGGGTTCATGCCGTTCTCAGCCTCCCGAGTAGCTGGGACTACAGGTGCCCGCCACCACGCCTGGCTAATTTTTTTTGTATTTTTTAGTAGAGACAGAGTTTCACCGTGTTAACCAGGATGGTCTCGATCTCCTGACCTTGTGATCTGCCCACCTCAGCCCCCCAAAGTGCTGGGATTACAGACATGAGCCACCGCGCCCAGCTTATTTTTATTTTAACCACTCTAAGTGTGTAATGGTATCTCATTATGGTTTACATTTGCACCCGATGGCTAATAACATTGAACTTTTTTCATGTACTTGCCATCTTTTTCTCTTACCTAGTGGAGGTCTATTTATATATTTTGCCCACTTTTTTCATTTTTTAAATTTTACTAGCGATGGGGGGGCGGGTCTCACTATGTTGGCCAGGCTGGTCTCGAACTGCTAGCCCCAAGTGATCTGCCCCCACCTTCAGCCTCCCAAAGCACTGGGATTACAGGTGTGAGCCATCATGCCCAGCCCCAGATACAAAGCTTTTATCAGATGTGTGCTTTTAAAATATTTCCTTTCTTTTTTTTTTTTTTCTTTTTTTTTTGAGACGGAGTCTCGCTCTGTCGCCCAGGCTGGAGTGCAGTGGCCGGATCTCAGCTCACTGCAAGCTCCGCCTCCCGGGTTTACGCCATTCTCTCGCCTCAGCCTCCCGAGTAGCTGGGACTACAGGCGCCCGCCATCTCGCCCGGCTAATTTTTTGTATTTTTTTAGTAGAGACGGGGTTTCACCGTGTTAGCCAGGATGGTCTCGATCTCCTGACCTCGTCATCTGCCCGTCTCGGCCTCCCAAAGTGCTGGGATTACAGGCTTGAGCCACCGCGCCCGGCCTATCTTTTCATTTTCTTAACAGTGTTTTGGAGGGCAGAGGTTTTCATTTATTGAGTCTAACTGAAACATTTTTTATGGTTCATGGTTTTTTGTGTGTCTTATCTATGAAATATTTGCCTATCCATAAGTTATAAATATTTTCTTCTGGAAAGTTTATAATTTCAGGTTTAAATTTAGGTGTATGATTCATTTCAGGTTCATTTTTGTATATGGTACACGATATGGATCACGGTTCCCTTTCTTGCATATTAATATCCAATTGTTCCAGCACCATTTGCAGAAACCAACTTGTTCTTAACTATCACATTATGTTACATACAACAGATTTCTTCCCTATTTGTACTGAAGTCTGGTGAGATTTGTGGATATACAAGTGACACACTTTGCTATTCTGTACAATTTACGAAGTACTGTTTATTTAATTACATAATTTCACTTGAATCTCAATTAGCCCTTTGAGGTAAGAATAAAATATTATTACTTCCATTTTTCAGATGAAGAGATGGAGAGTAGCTGGGTCCTTTGCCCAAGATGACAAAACATTCAGTGAGAGCATCAAGATTCAAACCCAGGTCTTCTGCAGTCAGTGCTATTTTCTTCTTCTTCTTTTTTTTCTTTTTTGGGGGTGGGCACAGAGTGTCACTCTGTCGCCCAGGCTGGAGTACAGTGGCGTGATCTGGATGCACTGCAACCTCCGCCTCCCAGGTTCAAGCGATTCTCCTACCTCAGCTTCCTGAGTAGCTGGGACTACAGGCACGTGCCACCACGCCCAGCTAATTGTTGTACTTTTAGTAGAGATGGAGTTTCGCCATGTTGGGCAAGCTGGTCTCGAACTCCTGACCTCAGGTGATCCACCTGCCTTGGCCTCCCAAAGTGCTGGGATTACAGGCCTGAGCTACCATGCTGGGCCAAGCTGCATTTTCAAAGATCCAAGCTGTTCCTAAAAATAGACTCTACTGGCCGGGCGCGGTGGCTCAAGCCTGTAATCCCAGCACTTTGGGAGGCCGAGACGGACGGATCACGAGGTCAGGAGATCGAGACCATCCTGGCTAACACAGTGAAACCCTGTCTCTACTAAAAAATGCAAAAAAAAAAAAAAACTAGCCGGGCGAGGTGGTGGGCGCCTGTAGTCCCAGCTACTCGGAGGCTGAGGCAGGAGAAGGGCGTGAACCCGGGAGGCGGAGCTTGCAGTGAGCCGAGATCCGGCCACTGCACTCCAGCCTGGGCGACACAGCAAGACTCCGTCTCAATAAAAAAAAAAGACTCTACTTGGGAGTCCTGGAAGCAAAAGTTAATGCTCACTATTTAATTTTGAGTTTACTGCACCTTGAAGACTGGAAAGGTACAGAGATTTGGTGTAGCTGGGATCTGAGAGGATGGTCATTTGGGCTGCCCACAAGAAGTGGCCTCTTGTTTCCACCCTGCTATATGAATTGGCCATGGTCATGCAAACTTCATTTTACAAAAACATCACTGGAATTATTTTCTTTAAAACATTCCTGGTCGGCATCCTGGCTAACATGGTGAAACCCCATCTCTACTAAAAAAAATACAAAAAGCTAGCCGGGCGAGGTGGCTGGTGCCTGTAGTCCCAGCTACTCGGGAGGCTGAGGCAGGAGAATGGCATAAACCCGGGAGGCGGAGCTTGCAGTGAGCTGAGATCCCGCCACTGCACTCCAGCCTGAGTGACAGAGCAAGACTCTGTCTCAAAAAAAAAAAAAAAAAAAAAACATTCCTGGTCGGTCGGGCGTAGTGGTTCACGCCTGTAATCCCAGCACTTTGGGAGGCAGAGGCCAGCGGATCATGAGGTCAGGAGTTCAAGCCCAGCATGGCCAACATAGTGAAACCTCGTCTCTACTAAAAATATAAAAAATTAGCTGGGCATGGTGGCAGGTGCCTGTAGTTCCAGCTACTCTGAAGCAGAAGAATCACTTGAACCCGGGAGGTGGAAGTTGCAGTGAGCCGAGATTGTGCCACTGCACTCTAGCCTGGGCAACAGAGTGAGACTCCGTCTCAAAACAAAACAAAACAAAACATTCCTGGCCAAGCGCGGTGGCTCACACCTGTAATCCCAGCACTTTGGGAGGCCGAGGTCGACGATCACAAGGTCAAGAGATTGAGACCATCCTGGCCAATGTGGTGAAACCCCATCTTTCCTAAAAATACAAAAATTAGCTGGGTGTGGTGGCGCGTGCCTGTAATCCCAGCTACTTGGGAGGCTGAGGCAGGAGAATCGCTTGAACCCAGGAAGAAGAGGTTGCAGTGAGCTGAGATCATGCCACTGCACTCCAGCCTGGGCAACAGAGCGAGACTCCATCACATAGAAAAATAAATACATAAAAATAGAAATAAAAAATAAAAAATAAATCCTGAGCTTCAAATAGTCCAAGTATCAGAGCAATAAACTTATTTGTTTTATGTTTTGGGATTTTTCCCCAGCCTCATAGCCATGCCTTTTCTCTGGGAAGCATACCCACAGATCACATCACTGGAGTGGGTTCTTGGGAGCCATTTTGCTTCTATCTGACTCTGCCTCCCTGGCCATGGCTGCTTGGACCACAGCCCCAACCCAGGTGATTACCAGATTGTTTCACTGGGAATTTAGGATTGGACTGAGAAGCCGCGAATCAGTTTCAAGGTGGCTGGGATTTTAACATGTGGACTGGGAGCTACACAGCAGCCATATTCCGCTTGTCAAGTGGAGCAGAGGAGAAAAAAAAAAAAAAAAGCAGATATGCAGAGAGAAAAGGACTGTAGCAGGACTGGGGGAGCAGAGACGCAAGACTGCTTTACAGGCCAGGTGTGGTGGCTCATGCGGGAGGATCACTTGAGATCAGGAGTTCGAGATCAGCCTGGCCAACATGGTGAAACCCCATCTCTACTAAAAATACAACAATTAGCTGGGTGTGGCAGTGCATGCTTTTAATCCCGGCTATTCGAGAGATTGAGGTGGAAGGATCGCTTGAACTCCAGAGGCAGAGGTTGCAGTAACCCGAAATCACACCACTGCACTCCAGCCTGGGTGACAGAGCGAGAGCCTGTCTCGAAAAAAAATTTAAAAATGGATGTTCATCAACTGGTGAATGCAGAAGTACACATAGTGTAGTCATATAATGGAATACTATACCTCAGTAAAAGGAGCAAATGATTACTACACTCCCTTGCCTGAATCTCAGATACATTGTGCTGAATAAAAGAAACCAAGCTCCAGTGGTTCCATTTATGTAACATTCAGGAAAAATCAAATTCTAGAGGCAGGCTGGGCCTAGTGGCTCATGGCTATAATCCCAGTATTTTGGGAGGCCAAGGCGAGAGGATCACTTGAGCCTAGGCGTTCAAGACCAGCCTGGGCAACATAGTGAAACCCTGTCTCTACAAAAAATACAAAAATTATCTGGGTGTGGTGGCGTGCACCTGTCGTCCCAGCTACTTGAAAGGCTGAGGTGGGAGGATTACTTGACCCCAGGAGGCGGAGGTTGTAGTGAGCCAAGACTGCACCACTGCACTCAAGCCTGGGCAAGGCAAGATTCTGACTGAAAAACAAAAAATTATAAGGACAGATATCAGGTCAGTAGTGGCCGGGGGTAAGGGCAGAGGGTGAAGTACAAAGGAGCACAGAGGACTTTTGGGGAATGGAGTTATACTATATCTTTTTGTTTGTTTGTTTCTGAGACAGGGTCTTGCCCTGTCGCCTAGGCTAGAGTGCAGTGGTGCAATCTCAGCTCACTGCAACCTCTGCCCCATGGGTTCAAACGATTCTCCTGCCTCAGCCTCCAAAGTAGTTGGGACTACAGGCGCCCGCCACCATGCCCGGCTAATTTTTGTAGTTTGTAGAGATGGGGTTTCGCCTGTTGGCCAGGCTGCTCTCAAACTCCTGACTTCAGGTGATCCACCCACCGTGGCCTCCCAAAGTGCTGGGATTATAGGCGTGAGCCACTGTGCCAAGCCGAGCTATATTATAATTTGATTGTGGTGATAGTTATACAACTGCATGTATTGGGCAAAACTCATAGAACTGGCCGGGTGCGGTGGCTCACGCCGGTAATCCCAGCACTTTGGGAGGCCAAGATGGGCAGATCACCTCAGGTTGGGAGTTCGAGACCAGCCTGACAAACATGGAAAAACCCCGTCTCTACTAAAAATACAAAATTAGCTGAGCGTGGTGGCATATGCCTGTAATCCCAGCTACTCAGGAGGCTGAGGCGGGAGAATCGCTTGAACTTGGGAGGTGGAGGTTGCGGTGAGCGGAGATTGTGCCATTGCACTCCAACCTGGGCAACAAGAGCGAAACTCTGTCTCAAAAAAAAAAAAAAAAACACTCATAGAACTGTACACCTAAAAAGTGAATTTTACTGCATGTAAATCATTTCTTAATAAACCTGACTTTTAAAACAAGAACAAGTTTGGCAGTTTCTCAAAAAGTTAAACACAGAATAAACATATGGCCCAGCAATTCCACACCCAGGTGCATAGCCAAAAGAGTTGAAAGCAGGGACTCACACATAGTAGCGTTATTCACAACAGCCAAAAGGTGGAAACAACTCAACTGTCCATCAAAGATGAATGCATAAACAAGATGTGGTATATTTCTTTAATTTTTTTTATTATTATTATTTTTTTGAGACAGAGTCTCACTCTGTCACCCAGACTAGAGTGCAGTGGCGCGATCTCAGCTCACTGCAACCTCCACCTCCCAGGTTCAAGCAATTCTCCTGCCTCAGCCTCCGAGAAGCTGGGACTACAGGTGCGTGCCACCATGAAAAAGTGATATATATTAATACATACGGTGGAGTATTATTCGGCCATAAAAAGGAATAAGGGCAGGCACCTATAATTCTGGCATATTGGGAGGCCAAGGCGGGAGTATCACTTCAGCCCAGGATTTCGAGATCAGTATGGACAACATGACCAGACCCTGTCTCTACTAAAAATAAACAAATTAGCGGGGCATGGTGGCTCACACCTGTAGACCCAGCTACCCGGGAGGCTGAGATGGGAGGATTGCTTGACCCAGGATTTCAAGGCGGCAGTGAGCTACGATCACGCCATTGCACTCCAAAGCAACAGAATGAGACTGTCTCTAAAAAAAAAGTTTATATTCCTATCCAGTGTGGGTCAGTGTGGAAAGTGAGGGCCCTTGCCTCAAGAGACACTCAAAGTGTCTCTTAGACATTGCCCGTCTGGGGCACTGGAAGGGAAAGAGAAAGGCTGCGGAAGCCACAGAGGCTTTACTGGCCAACGCTTCTGGCTGTGCCTGATGGGAGGCGCCAGAAATGTAGAGAAGCAAGTAGCACTCGGGTGAGCAGCACTGTTCCTGCCACACTTCTTAGTGCCTCCATTTCTTCAACTATAAAATAAGCCTGGGAATTTTTCAATCTCAGGGTTGTCATGAGGACAAAATGACAAAGTGTTTATACACATAGTGAACACTCGGTAAATCTTACCTTCTATCTGGCCCCATGATTTCGTCCTGAATGTTAATAACAAGATGCAGGCTGGGCGCGGTGGCTCACGTGTGTAATTCCAGCACTTTGGGAGGCCGAGTTGGGCGGATGACTTGAGTTCAGGAAACCAGCCTGGCCAACATGGTGAAATCCTGTCTCTACTAAAAATACAAAAAAAATTAGCTGGGCATGGTGGCAGGAGCCTGTAATCCCAGCTACTCGGGAGGCTGAGGGAGGAGAACTGCTTGAACCTGAGAGGAGAAGGTTGCAGTGAGCCAAGATCATACCATTTCTCTCCAGCCTGGGCAACAGAGCAAGACCCATCTAAAAAAAAAAAAAAATGCAGAATTACGGATCTCCTTTTCTTTTCTTTTTTTTTTTTTTCCTGAGATGAGGTCTTGCTCTGTCACCCAGGCTGGAATGCAGTGGGACGATCATAGTTCACTGTAACCTTGACCGCCTGTGCTCAAGCAATCCTTGCATCTTGGCCTCCTGAGTAGCTGGGACTACAGGAATCTTAGTCCCAGCTACTCGGGAGACTGAGGCAGGAGAATCGCTTGACTTGGGAGGCAGAGGCTGCAGTGAGCCAAGATCATACCATTTCTCTCCAGCCTGGGCAACAGAGCAAGACCCAATCTAAAAAAAAAAAAAAGACAAAAAAAAAAAATGCAGAATTACGGGATCTCCTTTTCTTTTCTTTTTTTTTTTTTTGAGACATAGTCTCACGCTATTGCCCAGGCTGGAGTGCAATGGTGAGATCTTAGCTCACTGCAACCTCCACCTCCCGGTTCAAGTGATTCTCCTGCCTCAGCCTCCCAAGTAGCTGGGATTACAGGCGTGAGCCACCATGCCTGGCCAGGATCTGCTTTTCAAAGAGTCTGATACTGGCCTCCAGGTCATATGAAAGCAATCATCTTGCCTCTGTCTCACTAATATCATGTCCCAGTCAGAAGGCTTTTTGGTTGCAAGAAAAAGAAACCAGCTAGAAATAAGTCAAGTAAATGAAGGCTCAGTGAAAAAGATAATGGAATTTGAGACAAGCAAAAATGAACCACAGACCCTCAGGGAGAGCAGGAGACAGTCATTGGACTGGGAGCCGGCCGCTCTGTATGTCTCTGTGATGCTTTATCTCTGTGATGGGTGCATCTGCTAAGCTTTCTTCCAGCTCCTCCCAACTGTCTTCCATTGGATTTTACGCCTTTTTTTTTTTTTTGAGACATAGTCTCACGCTATTGCCCAGGCTGGAGTGCAATGGTGAGATCTTAGCTCACTGCAACCTCCACCTCCCGGGTTCAAGTGATTCTCCTGCCTCAGCCTCCCAAGTAGCTGGGATTACAGGCGTGAGCCACCATGCCTGGCCAGGATCTGCTTTTCAAAGAGTCTGATACTGGCCTCCAGGTCATATGAAAGCAACCATCTTGCCTCTGTCTCACTAATATCATGTCCCAGTCAGAAGGCTTTTTGGTTGCAAGAAAAAGAAACCAGCTAGAAATAAGTCAAGTAAATGAAGGCTCAGTGAAAAAGATAATGGAATTTGAGACAAGCAAAAATGAACCACAGACCCTCAGGGAGAGCAGGAGACAGTCATTGGACTGGGAGCCGGCCGCTCTGTATGTCTCTGTGATGCTTTATCTCTGTGATGGGTGCATCTGCTAAGCTTTCTTCCAGCTCCTCCCAACTGTCTTCCATTGGATTTTACGCCTTTTTTTTTTTTTTGAGACATAGTCTCACGCTATTGCCCAGGCTGGAGTGCAATGGTGAGATCTTAGCTCACTGCAACCTCCACCTCCCGGGTTCAAGTGATTCTCCTGCCTCAGCCTCCCAAGTAGCTGGGATTACAGGCACGCACCACCATACCCAGCTAATTTTTCTATTTTTAGTAGAGAAAGGGTTTCACCATGTTGACCAGGCTGGTCTTGAGTTCCTGGCCTCATGATCTGCCCGCCTCGGCCTCCCAAAGTGCTGGGATTACAGGCATGAGCCACCATGCCTGGCCAGGATCTGCTTTTCAAAGAGTCTGATACTGGCCTCCAGGTCATATGAAAGCAACCATCTTGCCTCTGTCTCACTAATATCATGTCCCAGTCAGAAGGCTTTTTGGTTGCAAGAAAAAGAAACCAGCTAGAAATAAGTCAAGTAAATGAAGGCTCAGTGAAAAAGATAATGGAATTTGAGACAAGCAAAAATGAACCACAGACCCTCAGGGAGAGCAGGAGACAGTCATTGGACTGGGAGCCGGCCGCTCTGTATGTCTCTGTGATGCTTTATCTCTGTGATGGGTGCATCTGCTAAGCTTTCTTCCAGCTCCTCCCAACTGTCTTCCATTGGATTTTACGCCTTTTTTTTTTTTTTCCTGAGATGAGGTCTTGCTCTGTCACCCAGGCTGGAATGCAGTGGGACGATCATAGTTCACTGTAACCTTGACCGCCTGTGCTCAAGCAATCCTTGCATCTTGGCCTCCTGAGTAGCTGGGACTACAGGAATCTTAGTCCCAGCTACTCGGGAGACTGAGGCAGGAGAATCGCTTGACTTGGGAGGCAGAGGCTGCAGTGAGCCAAGATTGCACCACTACATTCCAGCCTGGGTAACAGAGCGATACTCGGTTTCAAAAAAACAAAACAAAACAAGGTGGGGCATGGTGGCTCATGCCTGTAATCCCAGCAGTTTGGGAGGCTGAGGTGGGTGGATCACGAGGTCAAGAGATCGGGACCATCCTGGCCAACATGGTGAAACCTCGTCTCTACTAAAAATACAAAAAATTAGCTGGGCGTGGTGGTGCACACCTGTAGTCCCAGCTACTCAGGAGGCTGAGGCAGGAGGATCACTTGAACCTGGGAGGGGGAGGGTGCAGTGAACTGAGATCGCACCACTGCACCTCAGCCTGGCGACAGAGGGGGACTCCATCTCAAAAACAAAATAAAACAAAACAAAAACCAAAAGTATGCTTAGTGAAATGGAATAGTATCATAAAAACATATTGTACTAATTTAATATTTGGTAAATGGGATTTCTTTTTTGTTTATATTCTTTATTAGGGAGGTCGAACATCCCTCCTCATTTATTTCATTTTTTTTATTTTTTATTTTTTTGAGACAGAGTTTCACTCTTGTTGCCCAGGCTGGAGTGCAATGGTGCAATCTTGGCTCACCGCAACCTCTGCCTCCCAGGTTCAAGAGATTCTCCTGCCTCAGCCTCCCAAGTAGCTGGGATTATAAGCATGCACCACGACGCCTAGCTAATTTTGTATTTTTAGTAGAGATGGGGTTTTACCATGTTGGCCAAGCTGGTCTTGAACTTCTGACCTCAGGGAGACAAGATCTACCTGTCTTGGCCTCCCAAAGTGCTGGGATTACAGGCGTGAGCCGCCGCACCCCACCATCCCCCCATTTATATATTTGTAACCTCTTTTTTATGTTTTGTTTTGTTTTGTTTTTGTTTTTGGTAGAGACGGGGTTTCTCCATGTTGCCCAGGCTGGTCTCTGACTCCTCAGCTCAAGCAATCCACTTGCTATATGGGGTATCAAAGTGTTGGGTTTATAGGCTTGAGCCATCATGCCCAGCCTGTTTATTTGTTAATGTTCTTGGTGCATTTTTCTATTGCCATATCCACCTTTTCGTTACAGACTCTTAATAGTAAGAGACCATTAACCATTTGCCTGTTACATATATTGCAAGTATTTCCCCCAGTTTGCCATTTGTGTTTCGACTTTGTGGAGAGATTTTGGCATCAAAAAGTATGGTGAGCCAGATGTGGTGGCTGATGCCTGTAATCCCAGCACTTTGGGAGGCTAAGGCAGGTGGATCACTTGAGGCCAGGAGTTTGAGACCAGACTGGCCAACATGGTAAAACCTTGTTTCTACAAAAATGCAAAAATTAGGGCTGGGCGTGTTGGCTCACGCTTATAATCCCAGCACTTTGGGAGGATGAGGCGGGTGGATCACCTGAGGTCAGGTGTTCGAGACCAGCTTGGTCAACAGGGTGAAACCCCATGTCTACTAAAAATACAAAAATTAGCAGGCCGTGATGGCGGGTGCTTGTAATCCCAGCTACTCAGGAGGCTGAGGCAGGAGAATCGCTTGAACCTAGGAGGCGGAGGTTGCAGTGAGCCAAGATTGCGCCACTGTACTCCAGCCTGGGTGACAAGAGTGAAACTCCATCTCAAAAGAAAAGCAAAAATTAGAGTGTGCCTGTAAGTAATCCCAGGTACTCCAGAGTCTGATGCAGGACCCTGCCTAAAAAAAAAAAAAAAAAAAAAAAAAAAAAATTGGTGGGCTTTTTGTTTTGTTTTGGTAATCAGAAGTATTGTTTTTTCCTTCCTGTTTTCTACCCTTAGGGCCATATTTAGGAAGTCCTTTACCACCCACAATCCTAATAATACTCATTTTCTTCCTAGAACATTTATGGTTTCATTTTGCACATTACTTTGTATGTGGTACAGAGTAGACATAATAATCGCTAACTTGTATGAGGCACATTCTGTGTAATAGGCACCATGGTTTTACTTTTTTATACTCATTATCCCTTTTAATCCTCATAATCATGTGAGGTAGTCCTTTTTATTACCTTGCTTTTAAATATGGGAGAAATTCGGCTTTGGGAAGTTAAGGATCTTCCCTGCAATTTACACAGCTAATCAGTGGCAAAATTGGCATTCAAACCCCAAGTCTGTTTACTTTCTTTTTTTTTTTTGAGACGGAGTCTTGCTCTGTGGCCCAGGCTGGGGTGCAGTGGCAGGATCTCGGCTCGCTGCAAGCTCCGCCTCCCAGGTTCACGCCATTCTCCTGCCTCAGCCTCCCGAGTAGCTGGGACTACAGGCGCCCGCCCCCTCGCCCGGCTAGTTTTCTGTATTTTTTAGTAGACACGGGGTTTCACTGGGTTAGCCAGGATGGTCTCGATCTCCTGACCTCGTGATCCGCCCGTCTCGGCCTCCCAAAGTGCTGGGATTACAGGCGTGAGCCACCGCGCCCGGCACTGTTTACTTTCAAAGGTCTTTGTGTGTGCATGTGTGACAGCGTCTCCTCTGTCACCTAAGCGGAGTGCAGTGGCATGATCATAGCTCACTGAAGCCTCAACCCCCCAGGCTCAAGTGATCCTTCCACTTCAGCCACCTGAGTAGCTGAGACCACAGGCATGTGCCACCAGCCTGGCTCATTTTTTAAAAATTATTCGTAGAGGCCGGGCGCAGTGGCTCATGCCTGTAATCCCAGCACCTTGGGAGGCCAAGGCAGGTGGATCACGAGGTCAGGAGATTGAGACCATCCTGGCTAACACGGTGAAACCCCGTCTCTACTAAAAAATAGAAAAAACTAGCCGGGCGTGGTGGCGGGCGCCTGTAGTCCCAGCTACTCGGGAGGCTGAGGCAGGAGAATGGCGTGAACCAGGGAGGCGGAGCTTGCAGTGAGCCGAGATCGCGCCACTGCACACCAAGCTGGGCGACAGAGCGAGACTCCGTCACCAAAAAAAAAAAAAATTATTCGTAGAGATGGGGTCTCCCTATGTTGCTCCACCTTAATTTCAAGGGTCTTAATAATTGCTCTGTATTTTTCTACCTTTACCCTCAAATTGTTAGTCATTTTTTCCAGTATCATTTGTCAATTCAGCTTTTTCTCCACTGGTAGATGCCATTTTTTTTTTTTTTGAGACAGAGTTTTAATATTGTTGCTCAAGCTGGAGTGCAGTGGCGTCGTCTCAGCTCGCTGCAACCTCCACTTCCTGGATTCAAGCAATTCTCCTACCTCCGCCTCCTGAGTAGCTGGGATTACAGGCACGTGCCACCACACCGGCTCATTTTTTGTAAATTATTTATTTATTTATTTATTTTTTCTTGAGACAGAGTCTCGCTCTCACCCAGGCTAGAGTGCAGTAGCTCAGTCTCCGCTCACTGCAGCCTCTGCCTCCCGGGTTCAAACAACTCTCATGCCTCAGCCTCCTGAGTAGCTGGGACTACAGGCACTCGCCATCACCTGCCTGGCTAATTTTTGTATTTTCAATAGAGATGGAATTTTGCCATATTGGCCAGGCTGGTCTCAAACTCCTGACCTCAAGTGATCCACCCGCCTCGGCCTCCCACAGTGCTGGGATCACAGGCGTGAGCTTCGGTTGATTGATTGATCACGAAGTTCGGGCTGATTGATGCCACTCTTATTATCTAACAGCTTTTGATAATTTTTGAGGTCTATTTCTGCCCTTTTTTTTCTTTTCTATTGATTCTTCTGTGCATTCCAGTGCCCGTAGCATACTGTTCTAGGGACTGCTGCATTATTTATACGTTCTATTATCTAGTAGAAGCTAAGTCACTGAGAGATGCTCTTCTTTTTCAAAGTTTTCATATTTTTCTTTCATGATGTATTCTTCCAGAAAATCTTTAGAATTATATTGCAAAGTCCTCAAGAAATTTCACCGAGGTTTTTGGCCGGGCCGCTGGCTCACACCTGTCATCCCAGTACTTTGGGAGGCCAAGGTGGGTGGATCACCTGAGATCAGGAGCTCGAGACCAGCCTGGCTAACATGGTGAAACCCCGTTTCTACTAACAATACAAAAAATTAGCCGGGCATGGTGGCACTTGCCTGTAATCCCAGCTATTCAGGAGGCTGAGGCAGGAGAATCGCTTGAACCCAGGAGGCGGAGGTTGCAGTGAGCTGAGATCATGCCACTGCACTCCAGCCTGGGTGACAGAGAAAGACTTCGTCTAAAAAAAACAAAGACATTCCACTGAGGTTTTTGCTGAAATTGCATGAAAAAGGCTATTGGGGGCTGGGGCTGTCTTGTGAGGTGAGAGTTGAGCTCATCAGGTTCCTCTGTGCATAGTACACATGGTCATGCACGATCTCTCATTCATTTGAACCTCACCCTTACCCTTGGTCCACATTCCCCTTCCCCTCCCACATAAACACCCACCGTTACATGTTTGAAATGTGCCCTTGGAAACATAGGTGTAGTGAAAAACCTACTCCTGCTATGTGTGTATGGTTTTTTTTTTCCTCCTTTTTTTCTTTCTTTCTTTTTTTTTTTTTTTTTTTTTGAGATGGAGTTTTTGCTCTCGTTGCCCAGGCTGGAGTGCAGTGGTGCAACCTCTGTTCACTGCAACCTCTGCCTCCCGGGTTCAAGTGATTCTCCTGCCTCAGCCTCCCGAGTAGCTGGGACTACAGGCACCTGCCACCATGCCCGGCTAATTTTCTGTATTTTTAGTAGAGACAGGTTTCTCCATGTTGCTCAGGCCGGTCTCAAACTCCCGACCTCAGGTGATCCACCCGCCTCGGCCTCCCAAAGTGCTGGGATTACAGGTCTGAGCCACTGCACTCAGCCTCTTTTATTTCTTTTCTATTTTTGTTGTTATTTCTGCAATAAAAGCCACACTTGTTGTATGTTTTCAATTTAAATAAACAGTATTGGTCCAATAATCTTTTTCTATTCCTTTCCAATACTGTTTTCATGTTTGTTTGTTTGAGACGGGGTCTCGCTCTGTTGCCCAGGCTGGAGTGCAGTGGCCCGGTATTGGCTCACTGCAGCCTTCACCTCCTGGGTTCAAGCGATTCTCCTGCCTCAGCCTCCATAGTAGCTGGGATAACAGGCGCACCACCACGCCCAGCTAATTTTTGTATTTTTTAGTAGAGACAGGGTTTCACCATGTTGGCCAGGCTGGTCTCGAACTCCTGACCTTGTGATCCACCTGCCTCGGCCTCCCAAAGTGCTGGGATTACAGGCATGAGCCACTGCATCCAGCCCCAACACTGTTTTTCTGATCTCCTCTGGCCGCTGCCTGTCCACCTCGCTCCTAGATCCTACTGCTGAATGGCAGCACATGAAATAAACCCAAATATTCCACTAGTGCTGGACGCCAGCTCCTCATTTTTACAACAAAGCTGCAGTGAGCATCCTTGGACGTGACCGCTTGTGGATGGGCGGACTCTCAGATGTACAGAATTCACCTCCCAACCAGGCTGAGATTGCTGGATGCTGGGTCTTGTATCCTTGACTTCCCCAATTCAGCCACATTTGTTTCTTAAATATCTGCAGCAGTTTGCATTCCCATAATGAGACAAAAGGATGATCATTTCTCTGATCTTCACTCTGCTATTTTCTAACTCTAATTTTTTCCCTTCTGCGAGGTATAAAATGGTATCTCATTGTTTTAACTTGCATTTCATTGCTTACCAATGAGTTTGAACATCTCTTTATTTTATTTTATTTTTATTATTATTATTTTTTTTTTTGAGACGGATCTCGCTCTGTCACCCAGGCTGGAGTGCAGTGGCCGGATCTCATCTCACTGCAAGCTCCGCCTCCCGGGTTTACGCCATTCTCCTGCCTCAGCCTCCTGAGTAGCTGGGACTACAAGCGCCCGCTACCTCGCCTGGCTAGTTTTTTGTGTTTTTTTTAGTAGAGATGGGGTTTCATCGCATTAGCCAGGATGGTCTCGATCTCCTGACCTCGTAATCTGCCCGTTTTGGCCTCCCAAAGTGCTGGGATTACAGGCTTGAGCCACCACGCCCGGCCTTTATTTTATTATTTTATGAAATAGAGTCTGGCCCTGTTGCCCAGGCTAGAGTGCAGTGACTCGATCTCAGCTCACTGCAACCTCCACCTCCCAGGTTAGAGCTATTCTTCTGCCTCAGCCTCCCGTATAGCTGGGACTACATACAGGCCCGTGCTACCACACCCGGCTAATTTTTTGTATTCTTTTTCGTATAGACTAGGTTTCACCGTGTTAACCAGGATGGTCTCAATCTCCTGACCTTGAGATCCGCCCTCCTCGGCCTCCCAAAGTGCTGAGATTATAGGTATGAGCCATGGTGCCTGGCCGGGAACTGCCTCTTTTACAAACTGTCAGCTAATGATGATGTTTAGCACTAACCTCCACTGCACTTTGAGTTATTCACTGCTCCCAATTCCGGAATCTTTCCAGTCACCCTGCTGCTTTTTGCTTCTCGTGGTCTTACCTCTCTGCAGGACCTAGCAGAAAAGAGAAAGCCGAAACCTAAATAAATTATCGCTAATCCTTCCTGTCTTCCAAAATGGGGTCGACGTCACTCATACTTCTTCTCTGCAACTGTTCTCTTTGACCTGTGGATTTATTACATTTTTAGTTCTTTGTTGTGACTTTATTGGGGTAACAGGAAGAACCAAATAAATATTCAGATTCAGGCCACAACTGTGGCTCTTGCCTATAATCCCAGTACTGTGGAAGGCCGAGCGAGGCAGATCGCTTGGGTCCAGGAGTTTGAGACCAACCTGGGAAACATGATGAAATCCTGTGTCTACAAAAAATGCAAAAATTAGCTGGGTGTGGTAGCACATGTCTGTAGAGTCCCAGCTACTTGGGAGGCTGAGGCAAGAGGATCACTTGAGCCCAGGAGATGGAGGCTGCAGTGAGCTGAGATCATGCCACTGCACTCCAGCCTGGGTGACAGAGTAAGACCCTGCCTCAAAAAAAAAAAAAAAAAAAAAAAAATTGATTGGCATGTTTAACCAGACATTCATTATCAAATTTTTCCTTTTTTTTTTTTTTTTTTTTGAGGCGGAGTCTCGCTCTGTCGCCCGGACTGGAGTGCAGTGGCCGGCTCTCAGCTCACTGCAAGCTCCGCCTCCCGGGTTTACGCCATTCTCCTGCCTCAGCCTCCCGAGTAGCTGGGACTACAGGCGCCCGCCACCTCACCCGGCTAGTTTTTGTATCTTTAGTAGAGACGGAGTTTCACCGTGTTAGCCAGGATGGTCTCGATCTCCTGACCTCGTGATCCGCCCATCTCGGCCTCCCAAAGTGCTGGGATTACAGGCTTGAGCCACCGCGCCCGGCAAATTTTTCCTATTTTACCTTATTTTATTTTTTTCTGAGCCAGATGGAGCCTTGCTGTGTCACCTAGACTATTGTGCAGTGGTGCAGTCTTGGTTCATTGCAACCTCCGCCTCCCGGGTTCAAGCAATTCTCATGCCTCAGCCTCCTGAGTAGCTGGGATTACAGACATGCACTACTACACCCAGCTAATTTTTGTATTTTTTGTAGACACATACACCTTAACGGAATCAACAAGATCTTAGAGATAAACAAAATTTAGCAGTAAGACCAAATAGAAGATCAATACTCTAAACTCAATAATAATAAACAGATGAGTGGATAAATAAAATGTAGTAAACGGGTACATGAAATATTATTCAGCCTGAAAAATAAAAATTCTTTTTTTTTTTTTTAGATGGAGTCTCGTGCTTTCGCCCAGGCTGGAGTGAAATGGTGCGATCTCGGCTCACTGCAACCTCTGCCCTGCGGGTTCAAGTGATTCTCCTGCCTCAGCCTCCCGAAAGTGTTGGGATTACAGGCGTAAGCCACTGCACCCAGACATCCTTATATTTCTCATTTTTAAATTTGGTCTGTTTTACTGGCCATGACATAAATGTTACAACTTTAATGGCTTAAAGCAACATACATTTGTTGTCTTACGGCTTACAGCTATATACTTTTGTTATCTTATTACAATCTATCAGAAGTCCAAAATGAATTTCACTGGGCTAACATCAATGTGCTGGTAGCCCTGCATTCTTTTCTGGAAGCTCTAGAGGAACATTCTTTTTTTTTTTTTTTTTTTTTTTGCATTTTCCACTTTCTAGAAGTTGCCTGCACTCCTATGCTGGTGGCCCCCTTCCATCTTCAAAACCATCAGTGTGCCAGGCCTGGTGGCTCACACCTGTAGTCCCAGCACTTTGGGAGGCCAAGGCAGGAGGATCACTTGGGCCCAGGAGTTTGATATCAGCCTAGGAACATGGTAAAGCCCCGTCTCTACAAAAAAAAAAAAAGTTAGTTGTGCATGGTAGCATGTGCCTGCAGTCCCACCTACTCGGGAGGCTGAGGTAGAGGCTGAGCCCAGGAGGTTGAGGCTGCTGTGAGCTGAGACTGAGACACTACACTTAAGCCTGGGCATCAGAGAGAGACCCTGTCTCAAAAAACTCCACACCTCCAGCCAGCAGAGTCTTTCTCTCACAGTATCACTCTGACCCTCCGTTTTCCTTCTTGCATTTATAAATGTCTTTGTGATCACATTATCCACCCAGATAATCCAGAATAATCTCCCCATCTCAAAATTATTGCAATAGTCACATCTGCAAAATCCCTCCTGCCATGAAAGGTAACACATTCACAAATACGGGGAGCTGGGACATGGACATCTTTGGGGGCCACTCTTCTGCCTACAGTACCTGCTTGCCCTTATACTCCTTTTTTAAAAAAAATTGTTGTTTTGAGACAGGGTCTCACTCTGTTGTCCAGGCTGGAGTGGAGTGGCACAATCTGGGTTCACTGCAACCTCCAGCTCCTGGGCTCAAGTGATCCCCTTACCTCAGCCTCCCAAGTAGCTGGGACTACAGGCCTGTGCCACCATGCCTGGCTTTTTTTTTTTTTTTTTTTGAGACAGTCTTGCTCTGTCACCAGGCTGTAGTACAGTGGCATGATCTCGGCTCACTGCAACCTCCGCCTCTCAGGTTCAAGAGATTATCCTGCCTCAGCCTCACGAGTAGCTGGGATTACGGACACCCACCAACACACCGGCTAATTTTTGTATTTTTTAGTACAGACACGGTTTCACCATGTTGGCCAGGCTGGTCTCAAACTCCCAATCTCAGGTGATCCGCCTGCCTCGGCCTCATAAAGTGCTGGGGTTATAGGTGTGAGTCACCGTGCCCAGCCACCTGGCTGATTTTTGTGGGTTTTTTTGTAGAGAGAGGTTTTCACCATTTTCCTCAAGCTATCCACCTGCCTCAGCCTCCCAAAGTGCTGGGATTACAGGCGTGAGCCATGGCACTCGTACATCCTTATATTTCTCTCTCTCTCTTTTTTTTTTTGAGATGGAGTTTTGCTCTTGTCGCCCAGGCTGGAGTGCAATGGCGAGAGCTCAGCTCACTGCAACCTCTGCCTCCTGTGTTCATGTGATTCTCCTGCCTCAGCCTCCCAAGTAGCTGGGATTACAGGCATGCGCGACCACACCCGGTTAATTTTTGTATTTTTAGTAGAGACGGGGTTTCACCATGTTGTCCAGGGTGGTTTCGATCTCCTGACCTCAAGTCATCCACCCACCTCGGCCTCCCACAGTGCTGGGATTACAGGCATGAGCCACGACGCCCGGCCTTGGAATGTTTAAAATAGTGCTTTTGACAGCAAAGAGTGTTACTAATTGTAGTAACAAGGAAGTTGATAACCCTCGTGACGCAATGGAAAAATATTTGATCAACGTGTATAACCTTCGGTTCTTGTCAGTGAGAAAGCTCTTATTGAAAGTAAGAGACAACCCCAACAAGGTGGCTTGAATACTAAACATAACACAGTAACTTCCGAAACTGAAAGTCCACAGGTCAGCCAGGTGCAGTGGCTCACGACTGTAATCCCAGCACTGTGGAAGGCTGAGGTGGGCAGATCACAAGGTCAGGAATTCGAAACCAACCTGACCAACATAGTGAATCCCCATCTCTACTAAAAATACAAAAAAATTAGCCAGGCGTGGTGGAGCATGCCTGTAGTCCCAGCTACTCGGGAGGCTGAGGCAGGAGAATCGCTTGAACCTGGGAGACAGAGGTTGCGGAGAGCCGAGATCGTGCCATTGCACTCCAGCCTGGGCAACAAGTGTGAAACTCCATCTCAAAAAAAGAAAAAAAAAAAAAGAAAGTCCACAGGTAATGCAGCTTCAGGGGTAGAACAATAAAGCCTGGTTCTGTTTCTCTGAATTCTACACCTCCTTCCTGTGCTGTCAAATCCTCAGGCTGGCTTTCTACAGATAACAAGATATTAGGCCGGGATCATTTAGGACTATGGCGGGTGGATTCTCATTCAAATCTGGAGGGTTTTCCACAATCATAGAGAGGAAGATAGGATTATTTTGCTTGATTTATTTAGACCTAATGTGGTATTGCTTCTTGGCCTTTTGGCTAAGATCAAGTGTAGACCCAATGTGGCTTGCATCTGGAATTACAGATGAGTTACATCCTACCGAAACCATTTTTTCATTAAAAAAAAAATAACAGATTGGGCGCAGTGGCTCACGCCTCTAATCCCAGCACTTTGGGAGGCCGAGGCGGGTGGATCACCTGAGGTCATGAGTTCGAAACCAGCCTGACCAACATGGTGAAACCCCATCTCTAGTAAAAATACAAACATATTAGCTGGGCATGGTAGTGGGCAACTGTAATCCCAGCTACTTGGGAGGCTGAAGCAGGAGAATCACTTGAACCTGGGAGGCGGAGGTTGCAATGAGACGAGATCGCGCCATTGCCCTCCAGCCTGGGCAATAGAGTGAGACTGTCTCAAATAATAATAATAATAATAATAATAAATAGCAGTGAGGTCTCACTATTTTGTCCAGGCTTGTCTCAAACTCCTGGGCTCAAGTAATCCTGCCTAGGCTTCCCAAAGTGCTGGGATTACAGGCATGAGCCACCGTGCCTGGCCCTACCCAAACTATATGACTAACCCCGGAAAAGGTGGAGTGGAAGCTGGAGAGACAATCAGAATGTCAACTACTCTTTGATTCAGCATTGGATTTCTAAGAATTTTTCCTATAGAAAGTACCTACTTGCTGCTACAAGAAGAAAGTGAAATGAAGTCTGGATAGGCAAAAACAAGAGCAGCCACTAAAGGTAAGGTAGGAACAGACACCAAATGAAGGAACGATCACTTATAAAGTACTGTCTATATCAGTTATTGATCACTGCCTTACAAACCATGGCCAGACTGAACAGCTTGCTCATGAATCTGGATCAGCAATTTGGGCTGAGGTCACCACAGTGCTTCTACTGCTGGTCTTTCCTGGAGTCATTCATGTGTCTGTAGTCCTCTAGGGTCTTAAATGGGGCTGGATGGCCTAAGATGACCTCACTCACACGTCTGGCAATTGGCTGGTTGGACATAGGCAGGCTGCTGCCTGGGCTCAGCCCTGCTGCATGAGGCCAGCTCAGGCTTGCTCACATCACCGGTCTTAGGGTTACAGCCACTGTCAAAAAGGGGTAATTCCTTTTGTGCAAGCGCTTTTCAAGCCTCTGCTTGCATCACATTTGCTAATGTCCTGGTGGCCAAGCCCAGATTCAAGGGGTGGAGGAATAATCCCTATTCTTTGATGCAGCATAGTCACGTGCAAAAGGGATTTGCAGAAAGGAATGGGAAAAACTATTGCAGCCAGCCAGGCGTGGTGGCGTGCACCTGTAATCCCAGTGATCCAGGAGGCTGAGGCAGGAGAATGGCTGGAACCCAGGGAGGCAGAGGCTGCAGTGAGCTGAGATTGTGCCACTGCACTCCAGCCTGGGTGACAGAGCAAGACTTCGTTGCACAAAAAAAACAAAACTAGTCTTTCTCTTCAAGCCACGGTGCATCCTCAGCAACCTACTCAACACAGCACTCTAGGCAGCCACTATCAATCAATTGAAGTTGACGCTCTGCATTAAATCTATTTGCCATTAAAAAAAAAAAAAACAAGAACAACAAAAAATGATTACAGCCACCTTTGTAAACAACTGATCATTCCTGCCACCTACTCAATGTATATTTTAGTGAGTAAATATCATGTGCCATGTGCTAGACCCAAGGTTTGAAGGGAAAATCGCTTGACAGGAAATCGTTTTTCTGTCCTCAAGAATGTTTGATCGAGGGAAGAACAAAGACAACTAAATGAGCACTGCAGTGCAGCTGAATTTGTACTCCAGTGAAGTTTAGGGGACATTACGCAGGTAGGTAGAAGGCACCGGATTTACACGGTGTGAGGGACTGAGCAAAGGCTGCCTGGAAGAAGGGATGGCTGAGGAAGGTCCTGAGACCAAAGGGGCAAAATAGAGAGGCAGGAGAAGAAGCAGGGAACACCACAAATTAGACTTAGCAGCTTCAACCAGCCTTTACCCTCCCACCATCCTCCTTTCTTTCTTTCTTTTTTTTTTTTTTGAGACAGTCTCGCTCTGTTGCCCAGGCTGGAGGGCAGTGGCGCGAGCTGTAAAAACACAAAAAATTAGCTACTAAAAAATACAAAAAATTAGCCTGCCATGGTGGCGGGTGCGTGTAGTCCCAGCTACTCGGGAGGCTGAGACAGGAGAATGGCGTGAACCCGGGAGGTGGAGCTTGCAGTGAGCCGAGATCCTGCCACTGCACTCCAGTCTGGGCGACAGATCGAGACTCTGTCTCAAAAAAAAAAAAAAAAAAAGGTTAAATGGAGGCCGGGGGCAGCAGCTCATGCCTGTCATCCCAGCACTTTGGGGCGCTGAGGCAGGCAGATCACTTGAGGTCAGGAGTTTGAGATCAGGCTAGCCAACATGGTGAAACCCCATCTCCACTAAAAATACAAAAATTAGCCAGGTGTGGTGGCGGGCACCTGTAACCCCAGCTACTCAGGAGGCTGAGGCAGGAGAATGCTTGAACCTGGCAGGCAGAGGTTATAGTGAGCCGAGATGATGCAACTGCACTCCAGCCTGGGTGACAGAACAAAACTCCGTCTCAAAAAAAAAACAAAAAACATCTGCAGCACTGTCTGAGGAAGATGGGACTGTCAGAGCTGTGGAGCTGAGGGCAGGGCAGTGGCAGGAGTCCTTTCCTGCCCTAGGAGTCATAATCTTTCAGCCTCCACGGGCAGGGTATCCCGTTCTGTCACTGTGCCTGACAACAACGAGGTGCAACTGAGATCAGCCTATGAAGCAGGGATCAGCCTATGAAGCAGGGATCCTTTTGACATCACCAGAAGGAGTAAAGCCAAGGCATTGCCACATCTGTTTTCTGGTTATTGAAGGGCATTTGTTTAAATGACATTAATTTTTTTTTTTTTTTTTTTGAGACAGAGTCTCGCTCTGTCGCCCAGGCTGGAGTGCAGTGGTGCGATCTTGGCTCACTGCAAGCTCCACCTCCTGGGTTCACGCCATTCTCCTACCTCAGCCTCCCGAGTAGCTGGGACTACAGGCACCCAACACCGTGCCCGGCTAATTTTTTGTATGTGTTTTTAGTAGAGACGGGGTTTCACCGTGTTAGTCAGGATGATCTCGATCTCCTGACCTCGTGATCCACCTGCCTCGGCCTCCCAAAGTACTGGGATTACAAGTGTGACGCACCACGCCTGGCCTATTTTTGTATTTTTAGTAGAGACAGGGTTTCACCATGTTGACCAGGGTTGTCTTGAACTCCTGACCTCAAATGATCTGCCTGCCTCGGTCTCCCAAAGTGCTGGGATTACAGGCGTGAGCCACCATGCCTGGCCAAAAATTTTTTTTTTTTTTGAGACGGATTCTCGCTCTGTCGCCCAGGCTGGAGTGCAGTGGCGCAATCTCTGCTCACTGCAAGCTCCACCTCCTGGGTTCACACCATTCTCCTGCCTCAGCCTCCCTAGAAGCTGGGACTATAGGCGCCCGCCACCACACCCGGCTAATTTTTTTGTATTTTTTGCGTAGAGATGGGGTTTCACCGTGTTAGCTAGGATGGTCTCAATCTCCTGACCTCGTGATCCGCCCACCTCGGCCTCCCGAAGTGCTGGGATTACAGGCGTGAGCCACCGTGCCCGGCCTTTTTTTTTTTTTTTAAATGGAGTTTTGCTCTTGTTGCCTAGGCTGGAGGGCAGTGGCGCGATCTCAGCTCACTGCAACCTCCGCTTCCCGGGTTCAAGCGATTCTCCTGCCTCAGCCTCCCGAGTAGCTGGGATTACAGGCGCGCACTGCCACCCCCGGCTAATTTTTTGTATTTTTATTAGAGACGGGATTTCACCATGGCCAGGCTGGTCTTGATCTCCTGACCTCAGGTGATCTGCCCGCCTCGGCCTCCCAGAGTGCTGGTATTACAGGCATGAGCCACCACACCCAGCCTCAAAATTGTTTATCTTTAATAAAATAATATAGGAACAGAGTTCTTTAAGAGTCCACTAGAAGGAAAAGGTTTAAAGTTTCCTTAAAGCAGCCGCCTTCTGCTCCCCAACTCCCTACCCAAGTCCTGCTTCTCAGATCCAACCACTTTGAACTCCTTTTTAGCTATTTTTTTCTGGTATTTATCACCATATCTCCAATAACAAGCTTATATCAGCATTTCTTAAAATTTCAGTTGCAGATATCACCCATGGGCTTCCTTGGAGGAACTTAAGGATTTATGAACTTGGAGGATTTAACTGTCTTACTTCACCTCTTCGCCTACCTTCTCAACGTCTGTCTTTTTTTTTTTTTTGAGACTGAGTTTTGCTCTTACTGCCCAGGCTGGAGTGCAGTGATGCACTCTTGGCTCACTGCAACCTCCGCCTCCCAAGTTCAAGCGATTCTCCTGCCTCAGCCTCCTGAGTAGCTGGGATTACAGGCATACACCACCACGCCCAACTAATTCTGCCTTTTTAGTAGAGTCGGGGTTTCTCTATGTTGGCCAGGCTGGTCTAGAACTCCCGACCTCAGGTGATCTGCCCGCCTGGGCCTCCCAAAGTGCTGGGATTACAAGCATGAGCCACTGAGCCCGGCCCTTCTCAACTTCTTTTAATACAGTTTTGGCTAAAGCCATATTTAGCGTCTTCCTTATGATGACTATGTAGATACCAGTGACAAGTACATGTATTTCTCTTTTGTTTTCCCTGGGGTGAACGTCTTGGTTTTTTTCATGTGCTCAGCTTTGTTGGAACCTGTGCGTCTTCCCACACTCTCCAGAGACTCTGTAAACCCATCCTAATCCAATTTTCTGCATAGTCAAACGTGCCGGCTAGTCCCTCAGTTCTGTGTTTTCCTCGCGGGCCCCTCTGCAGCCCCTCACCCCACCTGGACAGGCTGCTCTCCAGGCCGCCGCAAGGTTCCCTTTCTGAAACTTTTCTTTGCTGTCCTCCTGGGAACGCCACAGAGAATTGTTTTATAACTATTTTTATATCTTTCAAAAGCCTGACCGGTTCATTGTAGAAAAACTAAAAAGACACAAGAAAGAAAAATAAAGGTGATATATAATTTTTCTACCCGCACATAACCATTGACATTTTGGTAGATATCTTCTTGGTCTTTTTCTACACACCAGCATACATCAAAGAGGGCAGAGCGTGGGGGGAGGCGGGGGGATGCTATTTTGAAAACCAGGCTCGGGGGTGCCGCATTCCTGATCCCGGAAGAGCAGCAGGAAGATTCCCCTGTGCAGGAAAATAGCTTGTTGGACCTCATACGCTGATGAATAGCAAAAGTGCCACCTGCCCCAGGACGCAGTTAAGAAAGCACAGGAGAGAAAATGCTTTTGAAAAAACAGAGCAATCAAATGCTTTGCCGGGAGGCAGTGGTAGGAATTAAAGACGTTGAAGACCCACAGCCTGCAAGGGAAGAAGTGTCTAGAGTCACAGAGTTCACTACGGTAGTCACTAGCTTCATGAAGCTATTTATTTATTATTAATTAATTAATTAATTTTGAGATGGAGTTTCACTCTTGTTGGCCAGGCTGCAGTGCAATGGTGCGATCTCAGCTCACTGCAACATCCACCCCCTCTGGGGTTCAAGCGATTCTCCTGCCTCCACCTCCTGAGTAGCTAGGATTACAGTTGTCTGCCACCACACCCGACTAATTTTGTTTTGTTTTGTTTTGTTTTTTTTTGAGGCGGAGTCTCGCTCTGTCGCCCGGACTGGAGTGCAGTGGCCGGATCTCAGCTCACTGCAAGCTCCACCTCCCGGGTTTACGCCATTCTCCTGTCTCAGCCTCCCGAGTAGCTGGGACTACAGGCGCCCGCCACCTCGCCCGGCTAGTTTTTGTATTTTTAGTAGAGACGGGGTTTCACCATGTTAGCCAGGATGGTCTCGATCTCCTGACCTCGTGATCCGCCCGTCTCGGCCTCCCAAAGTGCTGGGATTACAGGCTTGAGCCACCGCGCCCGGCCTAATTTTGTATTTTTTTAAGTATTTTTAGTAGAGACGGAGTTTCACCATGTTGACCAGGCTGGTCTTGAACTCCAGACCTCAGGTGATCCACCCGCCTCAGCCTCCCAAAGTGCTGGGATTACAGGCATGAGCCACCACGCTCAGCCTATTTTTTAAAGACAGAGTCTCACTCTGTCAACCAGGCTGGAGTGCAATGGCACAATGTTGGCTAACTGTAGCCTCTGCCTCCCGGGTTCAAGCGATTCTCCTGCCTCTGCCTCCAGAGTAGCTGGGATTACAGGCACGCACTATCACGCCCAGCTGATTTTTTTTATTTTTAGTAGACATGGGGTTTCGCCATGTTGGCCAGGCTGGTCTCGAACTCCTGACCTTAAGTGATCCGCCCTTGAGGTGGAAATATCTTCATTTGAGGCAGCAGGCATGTGAAAAAATAAATAGGCCTGGCATAGTGACTCACGCCTGTAATCCCAGCACTTTGGGAGGCAAAGTGGGAGGTTCGATTGAGCCCAAGAGTTCAAGACCAGCCTGGGCAACATGGTGAAACCCCATTTTTACCCAGGAGGATGAGACTGCAGTGAGTGAGCAACACCTGGGCACTCGAATCTGGGTGGCAGAGCAAGACTCTGTTGCAAATAACTAAATAAGAAATATCTTCAGGCAAGAAAATGGCAGGTGGTTATTTTGGACAGTGATATCCAATGTTCAATTTTGAGCCGTACTGCACACTGTAGTGTGTTGTGTTTCTCTACCTCAAATCTTCAGTAAAGGCCAGGCGCCATGGCTCACGACTGTAATCCCAGCATATTGGGAGGCCAAGGTGGGTGGATCACTTGAGGTCAGGAGTTCAAGACCAACCTGGCCAACATGGTGAAATCCCATCTGTACTAATACAAAAATTTGCTGGGCGTGGTGGCAGGTGCCTGTAATCCCAGCTACTCAGGAGGCTGAGGCAGGAGAATCGCTTGAATCTAGGAGGTGGAGGTTGCAGTGAGCTGTCTCTACTAAATACACAAAAATTAGCTGGGCATGGTTCCATGCTCCTGTAGTCCCAGCTACTCAGGAGGCTGAGGCAGGAGAATCGCTTGAACCTAGGAGGTGGAGGCTGCAGTGAGCCAAGATCGCTGCATTGCACTCCAGCCTGGTGACAGAGCGAGACTCCATCTCAAAAAAAAGAAAAAAAAATCTTCAGTAAAGTCTGCTGCACACCTGGTTTGAGAGAAGTGGTAGAGTATTTGGGAGAAATGAAGGAATGAGATGGCACAGCATGGAACAGCATGGTGGGAAAGCAGAATAGGAGTGACAGCGTAGAGACTGAGAACCTCCATGCATTCAACAATGAGCTAGCTCCTTGAAAAATCTTAGGAATTTGTTTTTCCTTTGTAGAGACAGGGTCTTGCTCTGTCACCCAGGCTGGACTGCAGTGGTGCCATCACAGCTCACTGAAGCCTTGACCTCCTGGGCTCAAGCGATGTTCCCACCTCAGCCTCCTAAGTAGCTGAGACTACAGGTGTGTGCCACCACTCTCAGCTAATTAAAAAAAAAAAATTTCTTTTTTTTTTTAGAGATGGGGTCTCACTGTGCTGCCCAGGCTGGTGTCCAACTCCTAGGCTATAGTGATCCTCCCACCTCAGCCTCCCAAAGTGTTGAGATTACAGGCATCAGCCACTGTGCCTGTTCTAGGCACACGTAATCTATGCAACTGAAAGATTACCAAGTCCCTGGAAGGGCAGGAGGAGCAGACTCAAGGATTTCTTTCAGGAGTGACTCCCAGAACACTCCCAATGGAGTCATTATCTCTGTCACCCACAGGAATGCTGAGTTGTAGGACATTCTGTTCTAGTGACAATCCAGGTACCAGGAAGCTGGGCCCAAGAGGTTGCTGCCACTGCCCCCACCTATACACGAGAATGTGGAATTCTGCCACTGCTACCTCCACAGTTTTCTCTCAATGTCCTCAGACCTGGAGACTTGACATGGGTATCACATGGCCTTCTTGCCAAAAGCAAACAGCTAAGAACAACAAGAACACAGCATGACCCCTTCCTTTCCCTTCCCTTCCATTCCCTCCCTTCCCCTTCCCCTCCCCTCCTCTTCCTCTCCTCTTCCTCTCCTCTCCCCTTCCCCTTCCCCTCCCCTCCCCTTCTCCTCCCTCCCATTCCCTTCCCCTCCCCTCATCTCTTTTTTTCTTTTTTTCTGAGATGGAGTCTTACTCTGTCGCCCAGTGGTATGATCTCAGCTCACCATAACCTCTGCCTCCCAGGTTCAAGTGATTCTCCTGCCTCAGCCTCCCGAGTAGCTGGGATTACAGTGCTTGCCACCATGCCTGGTCAATTTTTGTATTTTTAGTAGAGATGGAGTTTCACCATGTTGACCAGGCTGGTCTTGAACTCCTGACCTCAGGTGATCCACCCGCCTCGGCCTGCCAAAGTGCTGGGATTACAGGCGTGAGCCACCATGCCTGGCCCACTTCCACTTTTCAAATCTCGAAGAAACGCATTTATTAATAAGTAGCAACCTAGGACCCAGGTTGCGCCCAGAATCTGAGCTGCATGCAATCTGGGAAGTGCAGCTTTCTCCTTCCAGCCTCCACAGCACAAGAAGGCCGGCTGGAATAGCTGCTGAGGCTCACGCTACGCTATCCAGCAGAGGCTGGTCGCCTCTAGGAAATCTCATGGTCTCTGTGATGTGCAGAGCTATGTTTGCCCTTCCTGTTCTCTGTAGCCCTTTCTTCTAATAACAGAAGGTTTTCCTTTGAGGAGCCACCTTTCCTACTTGCAATGCATATGATTGGGCGTGGCTGACGCCAGGCCCCAGTCCCAGGGGAGGGCACAGGTACCTACCCTGAGTAACTAGTATATTCCATCTCCTGCCTGTAATCCCAGCATTTTGGGAGGCCAAGACGGGTGGGTTACTTGAGGTCAGAAGTTCAAGACCAGCCTGGCCAACATGGTGAAAGCCTGTCTCTACTAAAATACAAAAATTAGCCAGGCATGGTGGCGGGCGCCTGTAATCCTAGCTACTCAGGAGGCTGAGGCAGGAGAATCGCTTGAACCCAGGAGAAGGAGGTTCCAGTGCGCAGAGATCGCACCACTGCACTCCAGCCTGGGTGTCAGAGCGAAACTCCATCTCATAAAAAAAAAAAAAAAAGAAAAAAAATTAGCAGGGCATGGTGGCACATGCCTGTAATCCCAGCTAGGCGGGAGGCTGAGACATGAGAATCGCTTGAACCTGGGATGTGGTGGTTGCAGCGAGCTGAGTTTGCACCACTGCACTCCAGCCTAAGCAACGGTGCGAGACTCTGCCTCAAAAATAAATAAACTGTAGCAGGACAAGCCACAGACAAAACCCCTCAGACACTGAGTTAAAGAAGGAAGGGCTTTATTCAGCTGGGAGCTTCGGCAAGACTCACGTATCTAACAACTGAGCTCCCCAAGTGAGCAGCTCCTGTCCCTTTTAAGGGCTCACAACTCTAAGGGGGTCTGCATGAGAGGGTTGTGATCGATTGAGCAAGCAGGGAGTACGTGATTGGGGACTGCATGTACCAGTAATTAGAATGGAACAGAATAGGATGGGGATTTCCACAGTGCTTTTCTACACAATGTCTGTAATCTATAGATAACAGAACCGATTAGGTCAGGGGTCGATCTTTAACCAGGCCCAGGGTGCGGCGCTGGGCTGTCTGCCTGTGGATTTCTTTTCTGCCTTTTAGTTTTTACTTCTTCTTTCTTTGGAGGCAGAAATTGGGCATAAGACAATATGAGGGGTGGTCTCCTCCCTTAAAACTAGTATACTCCATCTCCTGTTCTTGCTTGGTGTGTAAATCTTTACAGAATATGTGAAAGGACATGATAGCATATCCCTGGAGACAGCCAAGAAGGGCAGGGATAGCCATTTATCTTGGACTGCTGGGATATTTACTAACCTAGAAGCCAGGGGCAGAATACTATGATTCGATGTCATTTTCTGTTCTAAGATTTGGCAATTGTCAGGTCTCAGTGATCCAGATGAGCCAATTTTTCAATAGCTATCTTTCAGAATTTCTTTTTTTTTTTTCTTTTTTTTTGAGAGGGAATTTCGCTCTTATTGCCCAAGGTGGAGTGCAGTGGCACGATCTTGGCTCACTGCAACCTCTGCCTCCCAGATTCAAGCGATTCTCCTGCCTCAGCCTCTCCAGTAGCTGGGATTATAGGTGCATGTCACCACGCCTGACTAATTTTTTGTACTTTTAGTAGAAACGGGGTTTCACCATGTTAGCTAGGCTGGTCTCGAGCCCCAGACCTCAGGTGATCCGCCCGCCTTGGCCTTCCAAAGTGCTGGGATTACAGGCGTGAGTCACTGCTCCCAGCCTCTTTCAGAATTTCAAACTGTCTACAAAGAAAACAGTCCTGATTTTAGTTTATGTTTGTTTTTTAGAGACAGCATCTCATTCTGTCGCCCAGGCTGGAGCGCAGTGGTGTGACTATAGCTCACTGTAGCCTTGAACTCCTGGGCTCAAGCATTCCTCCTGCCTCAGCCTCTTGAGTACCTGCAACTGCATGTGTACAGTCTCGCTCTGCCGCCCAGGCAGGACTGCAGTGGCGTGATCTCGACTCTCTGCAAGCTCCACCTCCCAGGTTCATGCCCTTCTCCCGCCTCAGCCTCCCGAGTAGCTGGGACTACAGACACCTGCCACCATACCCGGCTAATTTTATTTTTGTATTTTTAGGAGAGACAGGTTGCACTGTGTTAGCCAGGATGGTCTCGATCTCCTGACCTTATGATCCACCTGCCTTGGCTTCCCAGAGTGCTAGGATTATGGGAGTGAGCCACCGTGCCTGGCCTATTTTATTTTGGAGACGGAGTCTCGCCCTGTTGCCCAGGCTGGAGTGCAACGGCATGACTTTGGCTAACTGCAACCTCTGCCTCCAGGTTCAAATGATTCTCCTGCCTCAGCCTCCCGAGTAGTTGGGATTATAGGCACGTGCCACCACACCCGACTAATTTTTGTATTTTTTTTTTTTTTTTTTTGAGACAGAGTCTCGCTCTGTCGCCCAGGCTGGAGTGCACTGGCCGGATCTCAGGTCACTGCAAGCTCCGCCTCCCGGGTTTATGCCATTCTCCTGCCTCAGCCTCCCAAGTAGCTGGGTCTACAGGCGCCAGCCACCTCGCCCGGCTAGCTTTTTGTATTTTTTTTATTAGAGACGGGGTTTCACCGTGTTAGCCAGGATGGTCTCGAACTCCTGACCTCATGATCCGCCCGTCTCGGCCTCCCAAAGTGCTGGGATTACAGGCTTGAGCCACCGCGCCCAGCCAATTTTTGTATTTTTAGTAGAGACAGGGTTTCACCATATTGGCCAGGCTGGTCTCAAATTCCTGGCCTCAAGTGATCCGCCCGCCTCAGCCTCCCAAAGTCCTGGGATTATAGGCGTGAGCCACTGCACTGGCCAGGACAGATGATCTCTAATGGCCTTTCCAGCTCTGAGATCCTGTTTGAGCTCATGACCCAAAGTCACCAAGAAGGTGTCAGCCCTAACATTTTTCTGGGGGAGTAAATCAGAAAGGAAAGTAAAAGCTCTCAGTTAATGAAGGGGCTGCTCCTGAGACCTTTGGACGCTTCCTGAATTCATGGGCGTCTTCCTGGCCATTTGTTCCCGTCTTACTCTCAGACTTAAGGCTTCAGGGCAGGAACTGGCACACACAAGACCCAAAGGCAGCCTCATGAGCAGGACCTTGAGTTCTGCTGAATCGTGCCACAGTTGGAGTCCAAGGGTTGAAGAGTAGCTTTTCCCGGCTGCTGAGCAGGGCCTTTTACCAGCCCAGCCCAAGTGACTACTTGGCAGTGGACTTTGTGTGATCTATTGTTAGGTGCCTCAGAAGTACCACTTTGGCTGACAGCCTCATCCACACCAGGCCCCACACCCCACAGGACCTGTGACCTCTGAGTCTGTCTGTCGTCAAGGGCAACTCTCCCAGAGGATTTTCCAGGCTGAGCCACTTAAGAGACGTGCCACGAGGGCGAGCCTTTTTTTTTTTTTTTTTTTTTTGAGATGGAGTCTCACTCTGTCACCCAGGCTGGAGTGCAGTGGCGCCATCTCGGCTCACTGCAAGCTCCACCTCCCGGGTTCACAGCATTCTCCTGCCTCAGCCTCCCAAGTAGCTGGGACTATAGGCGCCCGCCACCGCGCCAGGCTAATTTTTAAAAATATATTGTTAGTAGACTGGGCGCGGTGGCTCACGCCTGTAATCCCAGCACTTTGGGAGGCCGAGGCAGGAGGATCATGAGATCAGGAGATCGAGACCATCCTGGTTAACACGGTGAAACCCCGTCTGTACTAAAAATACAAAAAATTAGCTGGGCGTGGTGGCGGGCGCCTGTAGTCCCAGCTACTCAGGAGGCTGAGGCAGGAGAATGGCGTGAACCCGGGAGGCGGAGCTTGCAGTGAGCCGAGATTGCACCACTGCACTCCAGCCTGGGCGACAGAGCGAGACTTCATCTCACACACACACACAAATATATATATATATATATACACACACACACATATATATATATATATATACATATATATATTTAGTAGAGACGGAGTTTCACCGTGTTAGCCAGGATGGTCTCAATCTCTTGACCTTGTGATCTGCCCACCTCGGCCTCTCAAAGTGCTGGGAATATAGGCATGAGCCACTGACCTTTCTTTTTTAACATCATAATTGCATAGTTTTATCCTTTGGCTCAGCAATTCTACTAATGGGAAAAATTTTAAAGAAAATATTCAGATTACATACACATAAAGAGTTTATGCTGAGGCTCACTGCAAATTGTAATCACTCTTTACGTGATTACATACACATAAATAGTTTACACAGGCACGGTGGCTCACACCTGTTAATCCCAGCCCTTTGGGAGGCTAAAGCAGGTGGATTGCTTGAGGTCAGTAGTTCGAGACCAGCCTGACCAACATGGTGAAACCCTGTCTCTACTAAAAAAATTACAAAATTAGCCAGGCATGGTGGCTCACGACTGTAATCCCAGCTACTTGGGGAGGCTGAGGCAGGAGAATCACTTGAACCCAGGAGGCAGAGTTTGCAGTGAGCCGAGATGGCGCTACTGCACTCCATGGGCAACAAGGGTGAAACTCTGTCTCAAAAAAACACAAAAAAAAAAACAAAAAAAGAAAGTTTATGCTGATAGACTAGTAGATTTTTTTTTCTGGCTGTCTGAGCAAGCCAATTGCTTTGGACAATCGTCACTGTATCGGGTGGATTGGAAAGGACAGCCTTAATTGTCTGAGTCTGTGTCCCAACTGTCTTACTGAGGGAGGACGGGCGGGCAACAACTTGCAGCTCCGTAGACAGTACAAACCACTGTTGTTCAGACACCCACAGTCTGCATCCTTCTCCTTTTTCACAGGGTGAACCACCTGCCTATGCTGCTGTCTCTACCATCAGCCTCCCCAGCTTCACCTTACCTTCCTCAATGACATCAGGTCTTGGCTCATACACAGCTGTCTGCCCCACCCTGTCTGCCAAAGGTCACTGGTGACATGTGCCCAGATATTTTTGCAGCATTATTTATGAGGCAGGATAATAATTTAAGATGATAACGAGTTTCTTCTTTCCCTTTCTCAAAATCCCTCTGAATCCAAGGCCACCATCCCTTTTAGGATAGAACCAGAGAAAAAAGTCAACAACATCTTGGCTTTTAAATGCACAAGCTGCACATTCAAGAGTAAAACCAAAAGACTCAGGAAGAGGTATGATAGCCGGACACAATTCTCCCCACCTCTGCTCCAGATAAGATTTTATTAGAGAGGAAAGACAGGTAGGGCACTGGAAGAGGAAGCAAAAGAGCAGGAACTGTGCACCCAGCCTCATCTGAAGTTCAATAAATCCCTTTTAATTGGCTATTGAAAAGATCTTGATTCCTGGGCAAGTCCCAGGAGGGCAGCAAGCCCCAGAGGCAAATCTCCTACCACAGTGGCATGGGTACTATGGAGTAGAAAGGGTAGCTTGGCATGTCTAGGCTTGGGATCAGAAACAGATTCTTGGCCGGGCGCAGTGGCTCACGCCTGTAATCCCAGCACTTTGGGAGGCCGAGGAAGGTGGGTCACGAGGTCAGGAGATCGAGACCATCCTGGCTAACATGGTGAAACCCTGTCTCTACTAAAAATACAAAAATTGCCGGGCATGGTGTCTCAAGCCTGTAATCCCAGCACTTTGGGAGGCTGAGACAGGCGGATCACGAGGTCAGGAGATCGAGACCATCCTGGCTAACATGGTGAAACCCTGTCTCTACTAAAAAATACAAAAAACTAGCCAGGTGTGGTGGCGGGCGCCTGTAGTCCCAGCTACCCAGGAGGCTGAGGCAGGAGAATGGCGTGAACCCGGGAGACGGAGCTTGCAGTGAGCTGAGATCCAGCCACTGCACTCCAGCCTGGGTGACAAAGCGAGACTCCGTCTCAAAAAAAAAAAAAAATTAGTGGGGCACGGTGGCAGGTGCCTGTAATCCCAGCTACTTGGGAGGCTGAGGCAGGAGGAACACTTGAACCCAGGAGGCAGAGGTTGCAGTGAGCCGAGATCATGCCACGGCACTCTAGCCTGGGCGACAGGGCAAGACTCTGTCTCAAAACAAAAACAAAAAGAAATGGATTCTTCCAGCTTCAACACTCTACTCCTTTAGAGAGGGGGGATCTCATGGCTGTGATAAGAGAATGCCACATGGATGGATGAGGATGTGGCCACACAGCAGGTTATCCACACTCAGTGCAGACCCTTCCTGCCTCCCACTCATACATTCCCTCAATTCTGCTGTCCTACCCTCTTTTACCCTCTGCCTGAGGCAGACAGAGATGATTTACCTGGTACACCTGGAACAGGAGACCACCATGGAACAAGGCCAACGAAGATCAAGAAGCATGTCCCCTCCCCATTGGCTCTTTGGTGACATTTACGTAACTCCCTCAGCAACAGAGAGGTGAAGACTTGAGAACAGCAGAGTCTGATTAAGGCAGTTTACCTGGGCCAAGCGCGATGGCTCATGCCTGTAATCCCAGCACTTTGGGAGGCTGAGGCAGATGCATCACCTGAGGTCAGGAGCTCGAGACCGGCCTAGCCAACATGGTGAAACCCCATCTCTACTAAAAATACAAAATTAGCCAAGTGTGGTAGCACACGCCTGTAATCCCAGCTACTTGGGAGGCTGAGGCAGGAGAATTGCTTGAACTAGGACCCGGGAGGCAGAGCTTGCAGTGAGCCAAGATGGTACCCCTGCACTCCAGCCTGGGTGACAGAGCGAGACTCTGTCTCAAAACAACAACAACAACAAACAAACAAGAAAACCACAAAACAAAACAAAAGAAGCAAAAGCAATGTTTAAAAGAAAACCCTCAAAACACAGTTGAAATAAAATTTGGGAAGTCAATAGACAAAACAGACAAAATGTTAAGTGGTTGTCTTTGGGAAGCTGTGAGTAATTTTTTTCCTTTTTTTCCTAATTTTCCTCTATGAACATGTATGTATGTATGTATGCATGTATGTATGTATTTATTTATTTATTTTTGAGACAGCCTGAGATCTGCCACCCAGGCTGGAGGGCAAAGGCATGAACACAGCTCACTTCAGCCTTGACAACATGGGCTCAAGTGATCCTCCCACCTCAGCCTCCTGAGTAGCTGGGACTATAGGCACCCACCACCATACTCAGCTTATTGTTGTAATTTTTTTGCAGAGCCAGGGTCTTGCCATGTTGTGCAGGCTGATCTAAAACTCCTGGCCTTAAGCAATCCTCCTGCCTCAGCTTCCCCAGTGCTGGGATTACAGGCATGAGCCACCATGCCCAGTCCATGTATTTCTTTCTGCGGGTTGAGTATTCCCTTATCTGCAATGTTTGCAACCAGAAGTGTTTCAGATTTCAGATTTTTTTTTCAGATTTTGGAATGTTTGCATAATACTTACGTGTTGAACATCCCAAATCCAAAAATTCAAAATCTGAAATGCTCCAATGAGCATTTTCCTTGAGTGTCATGTTGGTGCTCAAAATTTTTAGATTTTGAAACATTTTGGGTTTCAGATTTTGGGATTTGGGATGCTCAACCTGTAATGAAATGTATGCATCAAATATATATGTATTATATATTTAACATATACATATTTAAATATGTGTTTGTGTGTTATTTTAAGCATGGTTTGGATCCATGGCTTAATGCTTTGAAGAGGCTGGAGAAAAGCAGAGTAAAAGGGATTCTGCAGGCCCCGTTTAGTATCATCCTGCTCAGTCAGTCATCAGCTGTCTCCTTCTTCTTGCCTCGTGGTAAATGTTGGGTGATGTCATGGACAGAACGAACCAAGAAATGACAGAGCGTGATGAATAGGAGCCTTTGTTCGTAGGAAAGGCAGGAAACCCACGTACTACTTTACATTTTAAGTCAGCAGTTCTCAAAGTGTCATCCTCACATCAGCAGCCTCAGCACTGCTTGTTAGAAATGCAACTTCTCGGCAGGGCACAGTGGCTCATGCCCGTAATCCCAGTACTTTGGGAGGCTGAGGCGGGTGGATCATGAGGTCAGGAAATTGAGACCAGCCTGGCCAACATGGAGAAACCCCATCTCTACTAAAAATGTTAAATTAGCCGGGTATGGTGGCACATGCCTGTAATCCCAGCTACTCAGGAGACTGAGGCAGAAGAATCGCCTGAACCCAGGTGGCGGAGGTTGCAGTGAGCCAAGATCGTACCACTGCATTCCAGCCTGGGCAACAGACCAAGACTCTGTCTCAAAAAAAAAAGAAAAAAGAAATGCAAGTTCTCTGGCTCCACCCTAGAGCTACTGAATCAGCAACTCTGGGGCTGGGACCCAGCAAAGTATATTTAATAAGCCTTCCAGAGAATCCTGCTAAAGTTTGACAATGACATTCTTTTTTTTTTTCTACATCAAATTTTTTTCAGTAAACGTATTTTTTTTCGGTAAACAGTTTTATATTTACAGAAAAATGGCAAAGATAGTAAGTACAGAAAGTTCAATATCCTCTGCATTCAGTTTCCCTATGAACACCTTACAGTAATATGGTACATTTGGATAACTGCTTTTTGGATGAATAATCATGGAAGAGCTGGCTTTTGATTAGTCACTGGAGTGGATACCAATATGGAGGCTGGAAGGAACTAAGAACTATGCTTATCATCATTTTGACTGCCACCTCTGCCATGAAGTGGTGATATGTTATTCATCTAATTATTTCTATTTTATTTGAATTATTTATTTCATTTGATTCTCAATACATGCCTGTGAAGTAGGCCAAGGAAGTTATCCCCACCTTACAGATGAAAAAAACTGAGGACCAGGAAGATCACACAACTAATAATCATGGCTGATATATCTTTGTCTGTTTGTTTTTGTTTTGTTCTGTTTTGAGAGAGGGTCTCATTCAGTCTCCTAGACTGGAGCATAGTGGCACAATGTTGGATCACTACAGCCTCAACCTTCCGGACTCAAGCGATCCTCTTGCCTCAGTGTCCTGAGTAGCTGAGACTACAGGTGTGCACCACCACCTCCTGCTAATTTTAAATTTTTTTGTAGAAACAGGGTCTCCCTATGTTGCCCAGGCTGGTTCCAAACTTCTGGACTCAAGCAATCGTCCTGCCTCAGCCTCCCAGAGTACTGGCATTACAGGTGTGAGTCACTGCACCTGGACAACATGGCTGATGCTTATTAAACATTTCCAATAAGGCAAGTCTTATTGATAATGTGTCAATAATATGTTAACAATTTATATGTATTATCTCATTTAAGCCTCAAACTAGCATAGAAGTTTTTACACAAATAAAAATTTAAAAGGCGGGGCGTGGTGGCTCACGCCTATAATTCAAGTACTTTGGGAAGCCGAGGCGGGCGGATCTCCTGAGGTCGGCAGTTCAAGACCAGCCTGACCAACATGGAGAAACTCTGTCTCTACTAAAGATACAAAATTAGCCAGGCATGGTGGCGCATGCCTGTAATCCCAGCTACTCAGGAGGCTGAGGCAGGAGAATCGCTTGAAACTGGGAGGCAAAGGTTGAGGTGAGCCGAGTTTGCACCACTGCACTCCAGCCTGGGCAACGAGAGCGAAACTCCATCTCAAAAACAACAAAAACGAAACAAAAAATGAAAGCGAAATAAAAATAATTTAAAAAACCCCAAAACTCAAATAACTAAGCGCTACTGTTAGATCTTCATTTAAGAGACAAGCAAACTGAGGCTCAGAAAGACTAAGAAACTTACCCTTGGACATACGACTTGAAATAAAGGAAACAGATCTAATCTGAGAAGTCAGACTTCGGGGCCTCCATGCACAGCCATTAAACTATATGGTAAGTATGGTGGCTGAATTCCCTTTCCCAGAATCCCCTTTCCCAGAATCCCCTTTCCCAGAGTTCCCTTTTCTGTGTGTTTCCAGTTAGCATGGGCCACAGATGATTCTTTTTTTTTTCTGCCCCTGAACCCAATTGAGGACTACACAAGAGAGTCTTGTGAGAGATTGGAGGGCTGAATTGAAGCAGCAGCCGTTCCGCCGCTGACACTTGGTGCTGGTTATCTGATGCCTCAACTCATTGGCAGGAGGCAGCAGCTACACCTGGAATTGCTTCACCTTCTCCTGAATCTTTCTTCAGCTTCTCTGACTCCTGGGCCAGGTGTCGGTGTTTATCTCTGTGCAATGAGCCCTGGTTTCTCCCTGACGCCCACACCACCAATATTAGAAGCAACAAGAACTGACATGGTCTCCAGCTTGCCCTCATGGGCTCCCGTTCATGCTAGTGAGTTCCAGCTCATTCTCCACTTTACCAACTGCCTGCCCTGGGGACCTCAAACTCCAGCATCAGATGTGAAGACAACAACCGTGTAGAAACTGCTTACCCAGCAGCCTTCACTTTGCATGGCCATGCAGGACCACAAATAGGACAGTGCAAGCTGAAACCATGCAACGCAATCTTTTTTTTTTTTTTTTTGAGAGTCTCGTTCTGTTACCCAGGCTGGAGTGCAGTGGTGCAATCTCGGCTCACTGCAACCTCTGCCTCCTGGGTTCAAGTGATTCTTCTGCCTCAGCCTCCCAAGTAGCTTGGACTACAGGCGTGTGCCACCATGCCCAGTTAATTTTTGTATTTTTAGTAGAGATGGGGTTTCACTGTATTGGTCAGGTTGATCTTGAACTCCTGACGTTGTGATCCACCCACCCCGGCCTCCCAAAGTGCTATGATTACACTGCGCCCGGCCCTTTTTTTTTGAGACGGAGTCTCGCCCTGTTGCCCAGGCTGGAGTGCAGTGGCGCAATCTTAGCTCACTGCCAGCTCCGCCTCCCGGGTTCATGCCATTCTTCTGCCTCAGCCTCCCGAGTGGCTGGGACTACAGGCGCCCGCCACCACGCCCGGCTAATTTTTTTGTATTTTTTAGTAGAGATGGGGTTTCACCATGTTGGCTAGGATGGTCTTGATCTCTTGACCTCGTGATCTGCCCTCCTTGGCCTCCCAAAGTGCTGGAATTACAGGCGTGAGTCACTGTGCCCGGCCATCCTTTTCCTACTTTTACTTTCAAAAAGTAGTGCTTAATTTGCCTTACCTTGAATGTTGGTTGGACTTAGTGGCTTGCTTCTGGTTAATAGCGTATAGTGGAAGTAATGGTTATGTGACTTCCGAGAATAGGTCATAAAAGATGCTGAGGTTTCTCTCTTGCTTGCTTTCTTGTATTACTCACTCCTGGGGTTACCATTGTCCACCATGCTGTGAGGATACTCAGGCAGCCCTATGGAAAGGTCTCTATGGTGAGGAACTGAGGCTTCCTGCCAACAGCTGTGTGAATGAAATATGATGGAAGTGGACTTTTTTTTTTTTTTCTTTTTGAGACAGAGTCTTGCTGTGTCACCCAGGCTGGAGGGCAATGGTGCGATCTCGGCTCACTGCAACCTCCGCCTCCTGGGCTCAACAGATTCTCCTGCCTCAGCCTCCTGAGTAGCTGGGATTACAGGCATGCACCACCATGCCCAGTTATTTTTTGTATTTTTAGTAGAGACCACCATGTTGGCCAGGCTGGGAAAGCAGATTCTTTAGTCCCAGTGAAGCTTAAGATGACTATAGCCCCAGCAGATATCTTGATATGTTGACCGAACCTTCCTGAGCAACCACAAGCCAGACCATCCACCTAAGCTCCTCCGATATTCCTTGACCCCAGAAACTGTGTAAGATAATCAGTGTTATTGTTGCTTAACATGTTCCCCCTTCTATGTTCGGGGTAATCTGTTATCCAGCAAAAGATAACAATCAGTAATTGCAATTAGGCTAAACACTCGGATTAGAAGAAAAACGTTCTCTTTTTTTTTTTTTTTTTTTTTTTTTTTTTGTTGAGACGGAGTCTCGCTCTGTCGCCCAGGCTGGAGCGCAGTGGCCGGATCTCAGCTCACTGCAAGCTCCGCCTCCCGGGTTGATGCCATTCTCTCGCCTCAGCCTCCCGAGTAGCTGGGACTACAGGCGCCCGCCATCTCGCCCGGCTAATTTTTTGTATTTTTTTAGTAGAGACGGGGTTTCACTGTGTTAGCCAGGATGGTCTCGATCTCCTGACCTCGTGATTCGCCCGTCTCGGCCTCCCAAAGTGCTGGGATTACAGGCTTGAGCCACCGCGCCCGGCCAGAAGAAAAACGTTCTCAAACTGGATTTTGAGAAGAAGCATATGCTTCTTTTATTTATTTATTTAGTGACGGAGTTTCGCTCTTGTTGCCCGGGCTGGAGTGCCATGGCGCTATCTTGGCTCACCACAACCTCTGCCTCCTGGGTTCAAGCGATTCTCCTGCCTCAGGCCCACAAGGAGCCGGGATTATAGGCATGCGCCACCACGCCCGGATAATTTTGTATTTTTAGTAGAGATGGGGTTTCTCCATTTTGGTCAAGCTGGTCTCAAACTCCTGACCTCAGGTGATCTGCCTGCCTCCACTTCCCACAGTGCTGGGATTATAGGCATGAGCCACCACTTATACACCTTAAATATAAGGATGCAGAAAGGTACATCATTCACTCAATAACAGAAAAATAATAATAATAATAATAAAATGGACAAGGCCAAGTGTGGTGCCTCACGCCTGTAATCCCAGCAGTTTGGGAGGCTGAGGCAGGCAGATCACAAGGTCAGGAGATTGAGACCATCCTGGCTAACACGGTGAAACCCCATCTCTACTAAAAATACAAAAATTAGCCGGGCGTGGTGGTGGTACCTGTAGTCCCAGCTACTTGGGAGGCCGTGGCAGGAGAATGGCTTGAACCCGGGAGGTGGAGCTTGCAGTGAGCCAAGATGGCGCCACTGCATTCCAGCCTGGGCGAGAGTGAGACTCCGTCTCAAAAAAAAAAAAAAAAAAGGGCAAAAGACTTAAACAGACATTTCTCCAAAGAAGGTATACACATGGCCAAGAAACACGTGAAAAGATGCTCAAAGTCACTAATCGTTGAGGAAATGTAAATGAAAACCTCATTCCCATTAGGATGGCCACTACAGAAAAAAAGCAGAGAATTAAGACTGTGGGCGAGGATGTGGAAACATTGGAACCCTCATGTACTGTCGAATGTAAATGGTTAAAAGTAGCAGGGCAGTTTTTTTTTTTGTTTTTTTTTTTTTTTTTTTTTTTTTTTTGAGACGGAGTCTCGCTCTGTCGCCCAAGCTGGAGTGCAGTGGCCGGATCTCAGCTCACTGCAAGCTCCGCCTCCTGGGTTCATGCCATTCTCGTGCCTCAGCCTCCCGAGTAGCTGGGACTACAGGCGCCCGCCTCCTCGCCCGGCTAGTTTTTTGTACTTTTTAGTAGAGACGGGGTTTCACTGTGTTAGCCAGGATGGTCTCGATCTCCTGACCTTGTGATCCGCCCGCCTCGGCCTCCCAAAGTGCTGGGATTACAGGCTTGAGCCACCGCGCCCGGCCTGTTTGTTTGTTTTGAGATGGAGTCTCGATCTGTTGCTCAGGCTAGAGTGAAGTGCAATCTCAGCTGACTGCAACCTCCACCTCCCAGGTTCAAGCGATTCTCGTGCCTCAGCCTCGCGAGTAGCTGGGATTACAGGCAGGTGCCACCACGCCTGGCTAATTTTTGTGGGTTTTTTTTTTTTTAGTAGAGACGGGGTTTCGCCATGTTGACCAGGCTGGTCTCAAGCTCCCGGACTCAAGTAATTCACCTGCCTCAGCCTCCCCAAGTGTTGGGATTACAGGCCCCTCCACCACGCCCAGCCAGTTCCTTAAATATTTTTATATGACATTACAAACCACATTATTTCAGTAATTTCTACATCTTGTAGAAACAGGCACAATCTGGGAAAAAGAAAATTATCACAAAAAGAAATGATGAATGGTAAAAGAATGTCCCAAGAAATAAATATTAATGAAATTAAATCCTTTCCCACAAAGTAACTCCAGACCCAGATGGATTTATCATTGAATTCTACCAAAATAGTTCAGGAAGAAAGAATGCTACTTTTATACTGACTTCATACCTGGGCCTCAGTTTTCTCATCTGTGTAAGGCAGGTGTTGGACCAACTAAATTCAAAAGCTTCACTCTCGGCTGTTTACTGGGAGGCCTGGGGCAAGAGCAAAGTTGAAGATATTTCACTTTGAAAAAGGCTTCACAATTCTGTGGTTTGATATGGCGGAGTGCGGTGGCTCATGCCTGTAATTCCAGCACTTTGGGAGGCCAGGGTGGAAGGATCACTTGAGCCCAGAAGTTCAAGACCAGCCTGGGCAACAAAGTGAGACGCCATCTCAAAAAAAAAAAAAGTTGTGTGGTTTGGTACTGGCTGATGATCAGAGGATGAGTAAAAGCCGCCTGGGCTCTGTTCTCCACGGTCTGTAATCTGCCATCATCAGAGGATAAGTGAAAGTCGCCTGGGCTCTGTTCTTCACGGTCTCTAATCTGCTATGGATGTTCCCATGTGAACTGAAGTGGGTGCTCCTCCAGGAGTCCTGTGATCCCCACCGCCTCCTTTTCCTCCTAGGGGAGCATAGGAAACTTAAAAGTATCCTGTAAGAAGGCCAGGCACAGTGGCTCACTCCTGTAATCCCAGCACTTTTGGGAGGCTAAGGTGGGAGGATCACCTGAGGTCAGGAGGTTGAGACCAGCTTGGCCAATATGTGCAACTGCACTCCAGCCTGGGAGACAGAGCGAGACTCTTTTTCAAAAACAAAAACAAAAGCAAAGTATCCTGTAAGAAGAACCCCAGGATTAAGGGCAGATGTGGTCTTGAGTGTAATATTAATTTCAAAACTTCAACTATCCAGAACCTACAGATTTACCTAAGCACCAAAACTTTTTATTTTTACCATCTTGCTTGGAAACTGTGCTAAAAATATTCTACCCATCTCTTCTTTCCTAGGTATAGGTTAACAAATCTATGTTCTCTGGCTTTTTGTTCAGAATATAGGATTATAGTGATAAATATCAGTTATTGCAATGTCAGACAAGCAATTAGGGAAATTAAAATACATATAATCTGCTCCTATACCAACTAAATCTTTAATCTTTCCCTTTTTCCCTTTTTTTTTTTTTTTTTTGAGACAGAGTCTCACTTTGTTACCCAGGCTGGAGTGCAGTGGTGTGGTCTCAGCTCACTGCAAGCTCTGCCTCCCGGGTTCACACCATTCTCCTCCCTCAGCCTCCCGAGTACCTGGGACTTCAGGCGCCCACCACCATGCCCAGCTAATTTTTTGTATTTTTAGTAGAGACGGGGTTTCATTGTGTTAGCCAGGACGGTCTTGATCTCTTGACCTCATGATCTGCCTGCCTCGGCCTCCCAAAGTGCTGGGATTACAGGCGTGAGCCACAGCACCTGGCTTTTTTTTTTTTTTTTTTTTTTTTTTCGAGACAGAGTCCTACTCTGTCGACCCTGAGTGCTGGAGTGCAGGGGCAGGATCATGGCTCATCACAACCTTAATCTCCCAGGGTCAGTAATCCTCCCACCTCAGCCTCCCCAGTAGCTGGAACTATAGGCTCATACCACCATGCCCAGCTAATATATATATATAGAGAGAGAGAGAGAGAGAGAGAACAGATGGGGTTTAACCATGTTGCCCAGGCTTTTCCAATTTTCTGTGATTTTTTGGATTCTCGTCTGCCATTAAAAAAAAAAAAATCTTCAGCTGGACGTGGTGGCTCATGCCTATAATCCCAGCACTTTGGGAGGCTGAGGCAGGTGGATCACTTGAGGTCAGGAGTTTGAGACCAGCCTGGCCAACATGGTGAAACCCCATCTCTACTAAAAATACAAAAAGAATTAGCCTGGTGTTGTGGTGCAAGCCTGCAATACCAGCTACTCGGGGGGCTGAGGCAGGATTGAACCCAGGAAGCAGAGGTTTCCGTGAGCTGAGATTGCGCCACTGCACTCCAGCTTGGATGACAGAGTGACATGTGTCAAAAAAGAATAAAAACAAAAATAAAAACCTTCTGTATGTTTCAGGGTGTTTTCAGTTATCTTAGGCGTGATGTGTTATTTATTTATTTATTTCTATTGTTTTTTGTTTGTGTGTTTGTTTTGAAACAGTCTCACTCGTGTCTCCCAGCCTGGAGTGCAGTGGTGCGAACTCAGCTCACTGCAACCTCTGCCTCCTGGGTTCAAGCGATTCTCCTGCCTCAGCCTCCTGAGCAGCTGGGATTACTGGTGCCCACCACCAAGCCCAGCTTATTTTTGTATTTTTAGTAGAGATGAGGTTTGCCATGTTGGCCAGGCTGGTCTTGAACTCCTGACCTCAGGTCATCCACCCTCCTCAGCCTCCCAACGTACTGGGATTACAGGCGTGAGCCACCACGCCCGGCCATTTTTATTGTTTTTTTTTTTTTTTTTTTCCCCAGAGACAGGGTCTTGCTGTCTTGGCCAGGCTGGAGTGCAATGGCACAATGATAGCTCACTGCAGCCTCGAACTTCTGGGATCAAGCAATCCTCCCACCTTGGCCTCCCAAGTACCTAGAATGACAGGGGCATGCCACCACACTCAGCTAGTTTTTGTTTTGCTTTTTTAAAAATTTTTTGTGGAGACAGGGGTCTCGCTATATTGCCCATACTGGTCTTCAACTCCTGGTTTTGTGCAATCCTCCCACCTCAGGTTCCCAAAGTGCTGGGATTACAGGTGTAATGAGCCACCATGCCCAGCCTCAGTATTATGTGTTTTCTTAGCAGCTGCTGATCAGACTTTTCTAATCTGCTGCTTCTACTTTCCTTTAAGAAAAGAAATAGGGGCCGGGCGCGGTGGCTCAAGCCTGTAATCCCAGCACTTTGGGAGGCCGAGTCGGGTGGATCACGAGGTCAGGAGATCGAGACCATCCTGGCTAACACGGTGAAACCCCGTCTCTACTAAAAAATACAAAAAACTAGCCGGGCGAGGTGGTGGGCGCCTGTAGTCCCAGCTGCTCGGGAGGCTGAGGCAGGAGAATGGCGTGAACCCGGGAGGCGGAGCTTGCAGTGAGCCGAGATCCGGCCACAGCACCCCAGCCTGGGCGACAGAGCGAGACTCCGTCTCAAAAAAAAAAAAAGAAAAGAAAAGAAATAGGGTTGGGTGCGGTGGCTCATGCCTGTAATCCCAGAACTTTGGGAGGCCGAAGTGGGTGGATCATGAGGTCAGGAGTTCGAGAGCAGCCTGACCAACACAGTGAAACCCCATCTCTACTAAAATAGAAAAATTAGCCAGGTGTGGTGGTATGTGTCTGTAATCCCAGCTACTCAAGAGGGTGAGGTAGGAGAATCGCTTGAACCCGGGAGGCGGAGGTTGCAGTGAGCCGAGATCACACCACTGCACTCCAGCCTGGATGACAGAGTGAGACTCCATCTTAAAAAAAAAAAAAAAAAAAGATTACTTGTGAGTCCAGGAGTTCAAGGCTGCAGTGAGCTATGATCGTGCCACTGCATTCTGGTATGGGCAACAGGGCCAGACTCAATCTCAAAAAGAGAAGGGAAGGGAAGGGGAGGGCAGGGGAGGGGAGGGGAAGAGAGGGGAGGGGAGCGAAGGAAAGATGATTAGGCACGTTAGGATTGTGTGTAAACACCGTAAAGGTAACATGGGAAAATGTTATATTGAGATATTAACCATCAGCGGCTCCCACCTATCCACTCATGGTCAGAGAGCACCAAACCACATAGTTCTGAAATATTTTCCAATTCAAGCCAAATGTCCTCCACTTTGCCCTTCGACTGGGGCCTGCCAGAGGGAGCCCAGAGACACACCAAGGGCTGGCACTGGGTGAGAACTGCGTACCCGCCGTCTCCCGCTCTTCATTCAAGCAGGTAATAGATTTTGGGCTGCTTGTCTCTGGAGGCCTCGGGACTCCTGGGGAAGAGTTGGATTGAGAAGGGATGAAATTTCTTGAGGCCAGGATGTCTTATGACCTGGGGTCCTTGAATATGGATGGGAAAAACAATTACATCTTTTTTTTTTTTTTTTTTCCGAGACGGAGTCTCGCTCTGTCGCCCAGGCTGGAGTGCAGTGGCCGGATCTCAGCTCACTGCAAGCTCCGCCTCCCGGGTTTATGCCATTCTCCTGTCTCAGCCTCCCAAGCAGCTGGGACTACAGGCTCCCGCCACCTCGCCGGGCTAGTTTTTTGTATTTTTTAGTAGAGACGGGGTTTCACCATATTAGCCAGGATGGTCTCGATCTCCTGACCTCGTGATCCGCCCGTCTCGGCCTCCCAAAGTGCTGGGATTGACAGGCTTGAGCCACCGCGCCCGGCAATTAACACGGTGAAACCTCGTCTCTACCAAAAAATACAAAAAAAAAAAAAAAAAAAAACTAGCCGGGCGAGGTGGCGGGCGCCTGTAGTCCCAGCTACTCGGGAGGCTGAGGCAGGAGAATGGCGTAGACCCAGGAGGCGGAGCTTGCAGTGAGCCGAGATCGCACCACTGCACTCCAGCCTGGGGCAGCAGAGCGAAACTCCGTCTCACAAAAAAAAAAAAAAAAAAAAAAAAAAAAAAAATAGCCGGGCGAGGTGGCGGGCGCCTGTAGTCCCAGCTACTCGGGAGGCTGAGGCAGGAGAATGGCGTAGACCAGGAGGCGGAGCTTGCAGTGAGCCGAGATCGCACCACTGCACTCCAGCTGGGGCAGCAGAGCGAAACTCCGTCTCACAAAAAAAAAAAAAAAAAAAAAAAAAAAAAAAAAAAAATTATTATTGACATGGAGTCTTGCTCTGTCACCAGGCTGGAGTGCAGTGACATGATCTCAGCTTACTGCAACCTGGGCCTCGCGGGTTGAAGCGATCCTTTTGCCTCAGCCTCCTCAGTAGCCGGGACTACAGGCGCCCGCCATCACGCCCGGCTAATTTTTGTATTTTTAGTAGAGATGGGGTTTCGCCATGTTGGCCAGGATGGTCTCAATCTCTTGACCTCGTGATCCACCTGCCCCGGCCTCCCAAAGTGCTGGGATTACAGGCGTGAGCCACTGCACCCAGCCAAAAAATTACATCTTTATATACACTAATTTGTATCTAAAATACAGATTTCTGGCTGGACGAGGTGGCTCACGTCTGTAATCCTAGCACTTTGGGAGGCCCAGGCAGGTGCATCACCTGAGGTCAGGAGTTTAAGACCAGCCTGGCTAACACGGTGAAAAATAAAATAAATAAATAAATAAAATACAGCATTTCTTTCCCTTATGAGCATAGGCAACAAACCACTGAAGTATTAATGGTAACTGTGCCTTTGTCCTCAGCAGAAATCAGATATTTTCATATCATATTATGATGGTTGCACTATGTTGAAATGCTCTTTACACTTACCACTACTTTAAAAATATGAAAGCCAGGCGCTGTGGCTCACGCCTGTAATCCCAGCACTTTGGGAGGCCAAGTCGGTGGATCACGAGGTCAGGAGATCGAGACCAAGGTGAAACCCCATCTCTACTAAAAAATACAAAAAATTAGCCAGGCGTGGTGGCAGGCAGGCGCCTGTAGTCCCAGCTACTCGGGAGGCTGAGGCAGGAGAATGGCGTGAACCCTGGAGGCGGAGCTTGCAGTGAGCCGAGATGGCGCCACTGCACTCCAACCTGGGAGATGGAGCGAGACTCCATCTCAAACAAACCAAACCAAAACAAAACAAAAAGCCTCTCATTGGATTGCTCAGAGGCTGTGATGGAATTGCTGAACAGAGGCTAAGTATGGCCATCTTCATGGCACACCTGAGAAAGGCTGTGGCCCTGGGAAAGGCCCTGGGAAAGACCTCAAGTGATCCATCTGCCTCGGCCTCCCAAAGTGTTGAGATTACAGGCGTGAGCCACTGTGCCCGGCACTTCCTTCTCCTTTCCATGTTTTTGTTTTGTTTTGTTTTGTTTTTGAGACAAGGTCTCACTCTGTCACCCAGGCTAGAGTGCAGTGGCGCAGTCTCAGCTCACTGCTGCCTCCGCCTCCCAGATTCAAGAGATTCTCCCTGCCTCAGCCTCCTGAGTAGCTGGGATTACAGGGGGAACAACTGCGCCTGGCCTACATGGTGTTTTGTTGTTGTTGTTGTTGTCTCTAAGACAAGGTCTTGCTCTGTCACTCAGGCTGGAGTGCAGTGGTGCACATCACGGCTCACTGTATCCTCGAACTCCTAAAGCCATCCTCCTGCCTCAGCCTCTCAAATAGCTGGGACGACAAGCATGCGCCACCATGCTTGGTTAATTTTTAAAATTGTATAGACAGGATCTCGTTATGTTGCCCAGTTTGGTCTCAAACTCCTTGGCTCAAGCGATTCTCCCGCCTCAGCCTCCCAAAGTGTTGGGATTACAGGTGTGAGTCACTGCACCCAGCCTCTTTTCTATCTTGTCCACAAATTCCCTCCCTGAAATAAAAGACACTTCCGAGGTGAGAAAGAGTACTAGCGCTGCCCCCTTCAACTCTTACAGAGAAACTATTTTCCCACCCCTGCTTCCCTGATACGCCTCTCTTAAGTTCAACCCACCCCAATCCCTGCAGGGAGAGGCAGTAGGACCTGAGGGGGAGGTAGGACTAGTGTCCAGCTTCCCTGTTATTCCCTGCACCCTAACCTTTCCCCTCTACAGCTGGACCTAGTGTGGGAGGAGTCCTTGGCCTCAACTTGTCAGGTTGTGCAATGGACCGGCTGACAGGTGAGGCAGGCTCTTCCCGCCCCCAGAGAGTGGTAGCCTTATTAACTGCTTAGTACCCAGCATCTTCAAAGGGCTGAGTATTGAGGCCTTGGGAGGAGCTGCGGCAAGGCTGAGCTAGTGGCTGTGGGTTCTTCTCCCTCACCTCTATCCCTCAGGAGACACAGGGGATCTGGGTTCCGGTCCAAAATCTGCCACGGAAGAGCTAAGCATCCCCGGTCCATCCAAGTCTCCTTCCCACCCTACCATTACTTTTTCCATTTTTAAGACAAAGGATTAAAACTAGATGGAGCTGGACCCAGTGGCTCACATCTAAAATCCCAGCACTTTGGGTCCAGGTGCGGTGGCTCATGCCTGTAATCCCAGCACTTTGGAAAGCCAAGGTGGGCAGATCACCTGAGGTCAGGAGTTTGAGACCAGCCTGGCCAACATGGTGAAACCGCGTCTCTACTAAAAAATATAACAATTAGCCAGACGTGGTGGTGCATGCCTTTAATCCGAGCTACTGGAGAGGCTGAGGGAGGAGAATCGCTTGAATCAAGTAAGCAGAGACTTCAGTGAGCCTAGATCACGCCACTGCACTGTAGCCTGGGCGACAGAGCAAGACTCTGTTTCAAAAAAAAAAAAAGAAAGCCTCAGGAGAGCTCTAGGCCAGCTGCTGAGCTTACGAACAGTGAGAAAGAGCCAAGGAAGGCTCATCATGAGAAATGCAAAAGGAAACCTAGAGGCCCACCAGATGTGAGGCTGGAGGATGCAAAAGAGGAACAGTGGGAATCGTTTGGAGGCAGTACGATAGGAGAAGGTAGATGCTGGAATGACTTTCTTGTCCAAAAATACAGTGTCCCACATAGTCCTGTTGTCATCAGAGAAAAATGTCATATTAGCCAAACATGCAATCAGCTCCACTGGGAAATGAGGCCATGCCTTCGTGACAGATGTAGGCTGTGAGACACATACTGGGAGGAGCAGGACAGGGGCTGGTCGCAGTCTGCGTGGTGGAGGCGAAGGTGGAGTTTTATAAGCTTCCACTGGCCTCTTGAGGCCTAACATCTTTTTTGTTTTTTTTGAGATGGAGTCTCCCTCTATTGGCCAGGCTGGAGTGCAGTGGCACAATCTTGGCTCACTGCAGCCTCCACCTCCAGGGTTCAAGCGATTCTCCTGGCTTAGCCTCCCAAGTAGCTGGGACTACAGGCTTGTGCCACCATGCCCACCTAGCTTTTGTATTTTTAGTAGAGACGGGGTTTCACCATATTAGCCAGGCTGATCTCGAACTCCTGACCTCATGATCTACCCACCTCAGCCTCCCAAAGTGTTGGGATTACAGGTGTGAGCCACTGTGCCCGGTGGAGGCCTAACATCTTGCTCCCTGGTCGCTAGTGCCTGATGGAGGAGAGATGAGGTACAGAGCGTAAATAACCTCAAGAGATTCCAGTAGTGGCTAAGGAACTTTGTCTTTCTCTCATTTTATTTATTTACTTTTTAATTAATTAATTAATTTTTTTCTGAGCTAGTGGCTCAGAAATCCCAGCACTTTGGGAGGCCGAGGTGGGAGGATCCCAGCTACTTGGCAGGCTGAGGCAGGGGAATTGCTTGAACCCAGAAGGCGGAGGTTGCAGTGAGCCAAGACTGTGCCACTGCACTCCAGCCTGGGTGACAGAGGAGACGCTGTCTAAAAAAAAAAAAAAGGTACAAAAATTAGCCAGGTGTGGTGGCGTGTACCTGTGGTCCCAGCTACTCAGGAGGCTGAGGTGGGAGGATCACTTAAGCCCAGGAAGTTGAGGCTGCAGTGAGCTACAATGGTGTCACAGCACTGCAGCCTGGGCACAAAGGGAAACCCTGTCTCATAAAGATAGAAAAAGAAAAATCAATGCTGCTAAAAGCATCCTGGGTGTTTAGGTTTCCTAGACTCCAAGTGTAAGAATTTCTCTGGGATATGTACCCTGGAGTGGAACTATTGGGTCAAATTATTTTTCAGAGTGGTCGGACCCACTTACATTCCCCCCATCAGTGTTCCTATTGTGCCACATCCTCACCAAGACTAGGTTCTGTTCTCCCAGTTTCCAGCAGCCTATCTCTGCTGGTGACCCCGGAGTGGCTCTCACCTTTCCCAACCACAGCCAGTGGACATTTTTTTTTGAGACCGAGTTTCACGCTTGTTGCCTAGGCTGGAGTGCAGTGGTGCAATCTCGGCTCACCACAACCTCCACCTCCCGGGTTCAAGTGCCTCAGCCTCCCGAGTAGCTGGGATTACAGGCATCGCCCCCACGCCCAGCTAATTTTGTATTTTTACTAGAGACAGTGTTTCTCCATGTTGGTCAGGCTGGTCTTGAACTCCAAACATCAGGTGATCTGCCCACCTCGGCCTCCCAAAGTGCTGGGATTACAGGCGTGAACCACCGCGCCCGGTCACCAGTGAACTTTTTAATGCTCCGGTGAACGTGCTGAGATACTTCTAGTCCTGCAGTCCTAACTGAATGACATAGAGGACAAGGGAGGGGAGGAATTGCCAGATTAGGGAGAGACTAGGGGACCTGGGGTTTTTCTATGTGACTCTCAGAATCCCTGGACTTTCTTAGAGAGTGGAGGCCAGCTGGTGGATTTGTCATTAATAGTTCTGTTCTAACCCAAAGCGCACTACTGCCTGATCCTCTGGGAATGATTGAAGATGCCTAAGGAACTGTGTTTCCTCTCCGACCCGCGACAGCCTCTCCTGCTTCTCAGGTGAACTCTGTTTACTTCCCTCCACTCTTTTTTTTTTTAGACGGAGTCTCGCTCTGTCGCCCGGCCTGGAGTGCAGTGGCCGAATCTCAGCTCACTGCAAGCTCCGCCTCCCGGGTTTTACGCCATTCTCCTGCCTCAGCCTCCCAAATAGCTGGGACTACAGGCGCCCGCCACCTCGCCCGGCTAGCTTTTTGTATTTTTTAGTAGAGACGGGGTTTCACCGTGTTAGCCAGGATGGTCTCAAACTCCTGACCTCGTGATTCGCCCGTCTCGGCCTCCCAAAGTGCTGGGATTACAGGCTTGAGCCACCGCGCCCGGCCCACTCTTTTTTTTTGAGAGGGAGTCTCGCTGTGTCTCCTAGGCTGGAGTGCAGTGGCGCGATCTCGGCTCACTGTAAGCTCCGCCTCCCGGGTTCATACCATTCTCCTGCCTCAGCCTCCCGAGTAGCTGGGACTACAGGAGCCCACCACCTTGCTCGGCTAATTTTTTGTATTTTTAGTAGAGATGGAATTTCACCGTGTTAGCCAGGATGGTCTCGATCTCCTGACCTCGTGATCCGCCCACCTCGGCCTCACAAAGTGCTGGGATTACAGGAGTGAGCCACCACGCCCGGCCACTTCCCTCTACTCTTGAAGTCAGTGTCTCTCCAAGTGTGGCTCACAAGCCACTCACATTAGAATCAGCTGGCGTGAGGCCGGGCGCGGTGGCTCAAGCCTGTCATCCCAGCACTTTGGGAGGCCGAGACGGGCGGATCACGAGGTCAGGAGATCGAGACCATCCTGGCTAACACGGTGAAACCCTGTCTCTACTAAAAATACAAAAACTAGCCGGGCGAGGTGGCGGGTGCCTGTAGTCCCAGCTACTCGGGAGGCTGAGGCAGGAGAATGGCGTAAACCCGGGAGGCGGAGCTTGCAGTGAGCTGAGATCTGGCCACTGCACTCCAGTCCCGGGGACAAAGCAAGACTCCGTCTCAAAAAAAAAAATAAAAATAAAAAATAGAATCAGCTGGCGTGTTGTTAAGAATGCAGATTCTTGGCTGGGTGCGGTGGCTCATGCCTGTAATCCTAGCATTTTGGGAGGCCGAGGTGGGCAGATCACCTGAGGTTGGGAGTTCGAGACCAGCCTGACCAACATGGAGAAACCCCCATCTCTACTAAAAATACAAAACATTAGCCAGGCGTGGTGGTGCATACCTGTAATCCCAGCCACTCGGGAGGCTGAGGCAGGAGAATCGCTTGAACCTGGGAGGCGGAGGTTGTGGTGAGCCAAGATTGCACCACTGCACTCCAGCCTGGGCAACAAGAGCAAAATTCCATTTCAAAAAAAAAAAAAAAAAAAGCAGATTCCCGGCTGGGCGCGGTGGCTTATGCCTGTAATCCTAGCACTTTGGGAGGCTGAGGCAGGTGGATCACCTGAGGTCAGGAGTTTGAGACCAGACTGGCCAACATGGTGAAACCCCGTCTCTACTAAAAATATAAACATTAGCTGGGCATGGTGGCACGTGCCTGTAATCCCAGCTACTTGGGAGGCTGAGGCAGGAGAATCACTTGAACACAGAAAGCAGAGGCTGCAGTGAGCTGAGATGACACCTTGCACTCCAGCCTGGGTAACAGAGCAAGACTCTGTCTCAGAAAATAAATAAATAAATAAAAGATACATTCAGTTGTAAGAGAACACCCAACTCAAGCTGCCTTAAACAATAAAATATGTGTTTTGAGTTGAGAGTATTTATTTTTTATTTATTTATTTTTTTGAGACGGAGTCTCCCTCTGTCACCCAGGCTGGAGTCCAGTGGTGTGATCTCAGCTCACTGCAACCTCCGCCTCCTGGATTCAAGCAATTCTCCTGTCTCAGCCTCCCAAGTAGCTGGGACTACCGGCACGCACCACCATGCCCAGCTAATTTTTGTATCTGTTTTAGAGTTTTAGTAGAGCTGGGGTTTCACCATGTTGGCCAGGATGGTCTCGATCTCTTGACCTCATGATTCGCCCGCCTCGGCCTCCCAAAAGTGCTGGGATTACAGGCGCGAGCCACTGCGCTCAGCCGAGAGTATTTAAAAACACAGTACCCCACATGCATCTTTTCCTTTACTCTTCCAGGGCCTAAGAGACTACTAAGCTCCCAGACCCCTGCACACAGGGCCCTGGAAGTAATCGGGGAGCCTATTCTGCAGAGGTGCTGGAAAGGACAAGTACATAGCGGAGAGGAAAGACGGTGCCTACGAGCCAGACAGTCATTTGAGCTCTGATCCAGCCACTTACTGGCTGCAATACCTTCTTTAAAATTCTCTTTTTTTTTTTGAGATGGAGTCTCGCTCTGTCGCCCAGGCTGGAGTGCAGTGGCATGATCTCGGCTCACTGCAAGCTCTGCCTCCCGGGTTTACGCCATTCTCCTGCCTCAGCCTCCCAAGTAGCTAGGACTACAGACGCCCGCCACCACGCCCGGCTGGTTTTTTTTTTTTTTTTCTGTATTTTTTTTTAGTAGAGACGGGGTTTCACCATGTTAGCCAGGATGGTCTTGATCTCCTGACTTTGTGATCCGCCCGTCTCGGCCTCCCAAAGTGCTGTGATTACAGGCTTGAGCCACCGCGCCCGGCCCCTTCTTTAAAATTCTTAATCTCGACTGGGCGTGGTGACTCCAGCCTGTAATCCCAACACTTTGGGAGGCTGAGGTGGGAAGATCACTGGAGTTCAGGAGTTCGAGACCAGCCCAGGCAACACAGTGAGACCCTGTCTCTATTGAAAGAGAGAGAGAGAAAAAAAAAAAAGAGAGAAAGGTTAGAAGAGGTAACGTTTGGGCTGGGCACGGTGGCTCATGCCTGTAATCCCACCATTTTGGGAGGCTAAGGTGGGTGGATCAATTGAGCTCAGGAGTTTGAGACCAGCCTGGACAACATGGTGAAACCCCGTCTCTACAAAGCATACAAAAATTAGCAGGGTGTGATGGTGGGCGCCTGTAGTCCCAGTTACTTGGGAGCCGGAGGTGGGAGAATGGCTTGAGCCCAGGGAAGTCGAAGTTTCAGAGAGGCAGAGGTTGCAGTGAGCCAAGATTGTGCTACTGCACTCCAACCTGGATGATGGAGACGGACACTGTCTCAAGAAATAAATAAAACAGTGTTTCAACGAGGGGTTCACAGACAACTTGTGGGGATTTGTTTTTTTTTTTTTTTTTTTTGGGCGGAGTTTTGCTTTTGTTGGCCAGGCTGGAGTATAGTGGTGCGATCTCGGGGCTCACCGCAACCTCCGCCTCCTGGGTTCAAGTGAGTCTCCTGCCTCAGCCTCCCGAGTAGCTGGGATTACAGGAATGCACCACCATGCCCGGCTAATGTTTTGTATTTTTAGTAGAGACGGAATTTCACTATATTAGCCAGGATGGTCTGAATCTCCTGACCTCGTGATCTGCCCACCTCAGCCCCGCAAAATGCTAAGGACTACAGGTGTGAGCCACCTTGCCCGGCCAGGAAACTGTGGAAAGAAGAGGAGGAGGATGTTTCAGAAAGAGAGACTAGTTTGGGTGAAGAGAAAGGGGCAGAAAAGAACACAGAGTATGTTCAGAGACCAGATCATGGTGAAGTTGGCTGGAAGGTGGTTAAACACTGAAGGAAGCGGTAGGTTGGAACTGTTGTGAATGGTCTTGGATTCTAGGGTGAAGTCTTATTAAATATGGGTAGGAGAGTCAATATTGAGGAAATGCCAATCCTCTCAAAACCGATCTCTCTACAGAAAATGTAATGACAATAACAAAATCCCAAAAGGATTTTTGTAGAAAACTTAATAAAATGGTTCTAGAGTTTATTTAGAAGCATCAACATGTTAGGCAAATTCTGAAAAACAAGATTAACATAGCAGCCTTATGTTATATGATACTGTATAGTAATAGAAAGCTGCACTAATTAAAACAAATGTGTACATGTATAGAAATAAGCTGACAGATCAATGAAACAAGCCTAGAAATAAACTCAAGCATATGTGGGAAGTACATAAATTACCCACAGGACAATTCAAATCGATGTGTTAAAAATGGTATTCACGCAGGCCGGGCACAGTGGCGCAGGCCTGCAATCCCAGCACGTCGGGAGGCCGACGCAGGCAGATCACCTGAGGTCAGGAGACCGCTCTGGCCAACATGGTAAAAACTCGTCTGTACTAAAAATACAAAAATTAGCCAGGTGTGGTGGCATGCACCAGTAGTACCAGCTACTCAGAGAACTGAGATAGGAGAATCACTTGAACCCAGGAGGTGGAGGTTGCAGTGAGCTGAGATCATGCCACTGCTCTCCAGCCTGGATGACAGAGTGAGACTCTATCTAAAAAACAAAAAAAAAGTAATAATAAGGTATTCATGCTGGGTGTGGTGGCTCACATCTGTAATCCCAGCACTTTGGGAGGCTGAGGTGGAAGGAAGGATTGCTGTAGGCCAAGAGTTCAAAACTAGCCTGGGCAACATAGCAAGACTCTGTCTTTTTTAAAAATTAGCTGGATGTGATGGTGTGCACCTGTAGTTGTAGCTACTTAAGAGGCTGAGGTGGAGGCCGGGCACAGTGGCTCATGCCTGTAATCCCAGCACACTGGGAGGCTGAGGTGGGTGGATCACGAGGTCAGGAGATCAAGACCATCCTGGCCAACACGGTGAAACCCCATCTCTACTAAAAATACAAAAAATTAGCCAAGTGTGGTGGTGGGCGTCTGTAGTCCCAGCTACTTGGGAAGCTGAGGCAGGAGAATGGCATGAACCCAGGAGGTGGAGCTTGCAGTGAGCAGAGATCGAGCCACTGCACTCCAGCCTGGGCGACAGAGCGAGACCTGGTCTCAAAAAAAAAAAAAAAGAGGCTGAGGTGGGAGGATAATTTGAGCCCAGGTATGCATGGGTGCAGTGAGCCATGGTCATGCCACTGCACTCCAGCCTGGTTCAACCTATGAAAATCTATCAATGAATATACCACATTAACAGAATGAAGGAAAAAAAAAAAAACCCATATGATTATCACCATTGATGCAGAAAAGCATTTGACAAAATTCAACACCCTTTCTTAAGAAAAACACTCAAAAAACTAGTAATAGAAGGAAACTATCTCAACATAATATAGGCCATATATGAAAATCTCAAGCTAACATTATACTCAATGGTGAAAGACCGAAAACATTTCCTTTTTTTTTTTTCTTTTTTCTTTTTTTAAGAGACAGGGTCTTGCTCTGTCACGCAGGCTGGAGTGCAGTGGCACAACCAGGGCTCACTACAGCCTCAAACTTCTGGGCTCAAGCAATCCTCCCACCTCAACTTCCTGAATGGCAGGGACTGCAGGTGTGAACCATGGTGCCTGGCCCAAAAGCTTTTCATCTAAGGTCAGGAACAAGACAAGGATGCCTGCTTTTGCCGCTTCTACTGAACATGGTACCGCGCCAGAATAATTAGGAAAGAAAAAGAGATAGAAGACATCTAAATTGGAAAGGAAGATGTAAAAGTATCTCTAGTCATATGTGACATGATCTTATATGTAGAAAACCTAAAGATTCCACCAAAAAACTGTTAGAACTAATGAATTCAGCAAAGTTGCCAGATGCAACATTAACCAGAAAAATCAGTTGCATTTCTGCATACTGGCAATGAGCAACACGGAAAGGAAATTAAGAAAACAATTTCAGACCGGGCGTGGTGGCGCACGCCTGTAATCCCAGCACTTTGGGAGGCTGAGGTGGGCAAATCATGAGATCAGGAGATTGGAACAAACCTGGCTAACACGGTGAAATCTGTCTCTACTAAAAATACAAAAAATTAGCCAGGCGTGGTGGCACGTGCCTATATATCTCAGCTACTCGGGAGGCTGAGGCAGTGGAATTGAATCCGGGAGGTGGAGGTTGCAGCGAGCTGATATCACACCACTGCACTCTAGCCTGGACGACAGAGTGAGACTTCACTTCATTTTTAAAATTTTTTTTGAGATGGAGTCTCGCTCTGTCACCCAGGCTGGAGTGCAGTGGCGTGATCTCAGCTCACTGCAACCTCTGCCTCCCGGGTTCAAGCAATTCTCCTGTCTCAGCCTCCCGAGTAGCTGGGACTACAGGCGCCTGCCACCACGCCTGGCTACTTTTTTGTATTTTTAGTAGAGACGGGGTTTCACCATTTAGGCCAGGCTGGTCTCGAACTCTTGACCGTGATGTACCTGCCTCAGCCTCCCAAAGTGCTGCGATTACAGGCGTGAGCCACCAGCCTTCACCTCACTTAAAAAAAGTAATGAAAATTGGCCGGGTGCGGTGGCTCACGCCTGTAATTCCAGCACTTTGGGAGGCTGAGGTGGGCGGATCACCTGGGTACAGGAGTTTGAGACCAGCCTGACCAACATAGAGAAACCCCGTATCTACTAAAATTACAAAATTAGCCGGGCGTGGTGGTACATGCCTGTAATCCCAGCTGAGGCAGGAGAATTGCTTGAACCTGGGAGGCAGAGATTGTGGTGAGCCGATATTGTGCCATTGCACTCCAGCCTGGGCAACAAGAGTGAAACTTCTTCTCAAAAAAAAAAACAAAAACCAATAATAATAAAATAAATAACAAAACCTTTTTCTCTCCTTCACCCATTCCCTGGCAGTCACCTTTCTGCTTTCTGTCTCTATGAATTTGACTACTCTAGGTACCTTATAGGAGTGGAATCATACAGTATTTGTCTTTTTGTGACTGACTATTTTGCTTAGCATAATGTCCTCAAGGTTCATTCATGTTGTAGCATGTCAGAATTTACTTCCTTTTGAAGGTGAATAATGTCAATATTCCATTGTATGTATGTGCCACAATTTGTTCATCCATTTGTTCATCATCGAACACTTGGCTCGCTTCCACCTTTTGGCTGTTGCTAAGAATGCAGCCGTGAACAAGGGTGTATAAATATCACTGAGATTCTGCCTTCAGTTTTGGGAGGTATATACCTAGAAGTGGAATTGCCAGATCACAGGCTAATCCTATCTTTAATTTTTTGAGGAGTTGATCATTTTAGAGTATAATCCATATTCGTCTACATTTTGATTCTGTTTTGTCTGTCTGTGGTGCTTTCTGGATGAGGCGTGTGTAGTGAACATCATCACTCTTCAGCAATATTTTGAGCACATGGAGGGATGGCGCGCCTGCCCTCTTCCCCAACCCAAGTTAGGTGGGGACATCTGACTTGATTTGGTTGTCAATGATGTGTGTCACTTCTGAGTGGAAGCTCTGAGAAGCCATCCTCTCTCTTTCCTTGCTGCAGGGGTCCTGGGAGCCCACGTTGACATGGTGGTGCCACAGGCTGTGGCTGTGTGGATCACAGAATCATCACACGGAGGATGGCTGTCCTGAGCAGCTTCCGAGGCTGAGGCCACAGGAGGCTTTGCTTCCCCTCTGAACTGTCTTTTCTTGCGTGTTAGGCTGTGATTTTTTTTTTTGACAGATTTGATTTTCTCTTCTTTTTCTTATTTTAAATATATATATATATATATATATATTATATATTTTTTTTTTTTTGAGACGGAGTCTCACTCTGTCGCCCAGGCTGGAGTGCAGTGGTGTGATCTCGGCTCACTGCAAGCTCCACCTCCTGGGTTCATGTCATTCTCCTGCCTCAGCCTCCCAAGTAGCTGGGACTACAGGCGGCTGCCACCACTCCCGGCTAATTTTTTGTATTTTTAGTAGAGATGGGGTTTCACCGTGTTAGCCAGGATGGTCTGGATCTCCTGACCTCATGATCTGCCTGCCTCGGCCTCCCAAAGTGCTGGGATTACAGGTGTGAGCCATGGCGTCCAGCCTTAAATCTATTTTTAAATCGTACAAATGATGTATGAATCCATTATCATTGTAAAACATTCAAATGATATAGACAAAATTAAAGACTCTCATGTCCCACTTCTAACATTCCAACCCAGTTTCCCTGAGGTTTCCCTAAGGTAACCACTGTTTTCAGTCTAGGGTTTTTCCTTTCAGATCGTTTCTTTTTTTTTTTTTTGAGACGGAGTCTCGCTCTGTCACCCAGGCTGGAGTGCAGTGGCCGGATCTCAGCTCACTGCAAGCTCCGCCTCCCGGGTTCACACCATTCTCCTGCCTCAGCCTCCCGAGTAGCTGGGACTACAGGTGCCCGCCACCTCGCCTGGCTAGTTTTTTGTATTCTTTTAGTAGAGACAGGGTTTCACCGGGTTAGCCAGGATGGTCTCGATCTCCTGACCTTGTGATCTGCCCATCTTGGCCTCCCAAAGTGCTGGGATTACAGGCTTGAGCCACTGCGCCCAGCCTCAGATCTTTTTCTATGGCTACTTTTATGCTTTAAATTTTCGTATTGAAATGTGTTCTGGTTTTATTTTATACAAACAATATTAAACCGAACCTACTGTTTCACAGTTTCCTTTTACCTTATTCCATATTTTGGAAATTTTCTGTGTCAGTAGATACAGATTTCCTTTTTTTTTTTTTTTTTTTGAGACAGGGTCTCGCTTTGTCACCCAGGTTGGAGTGCAGTGGCGTGAACATGGCTCACCGTGGCCTCGACCTCTCTGGCTGAAGCCATCCTCCTGCCTCAGACCCTCAAGTAGCTGGGACTACAGGCACACACCACCACCCCCGGCTAATTTTTGTGTTTTTTGTAGAGATGGGGTTTTGCCCCGTTGGCTTCCTAGGCTGGTCTCAAACTCCTGGGCTCAAGCAACCCACCTGCCTCAGCCTCCCCAGGTGATGGAATTACAGGAATGAGCTATCGTACCTAGTTAATTTTATTTGTTTTTATGGTTATTTTGTTTCTTAATCCATATGAGATTATTTTTTGTATGGTGTAATTTTAATTTTTTTCCAAGTGGAAAAACATTATTTGCTATTCTTGCATATTTTGTTCTCCAGTTAAATGTTATAATCATCTTAAGCTTCCTATAAAAAACTTCTTGGCATTTTAGATGGTATTCCTATTCATTCTGTATTTTTTCAGAGAATTATCAAATTTTCTGGTGTGTCAATAACACTAATTCTGAATTTTCAGCTCGATTTGAAATTTACTATTTAATTTTTAAAATAAGTATGTTCTGTTTTATGAGACTTGGAACAGGAAGCAGGGCAGTAGTAAGATGTACATTTATATTCAATTCTTCCACCAGCTATTATTATTATTTTATTTATTTATTTATTTATTTACTTATTTTATTTTTTGAGACAGAGTCTCCCTCTGTCGCGCTGGGGGAGTGCAATGGCACGATCTCGGCTAACGGCAACCTCTGCCTCCCGGGTTCAAGAGCCCAGGAAGTCGAGGCTACAGTGAGCTGTGATCATGACGCTACACTCCAGCCTGGGTGACAGAATGAGATCCTGTCCCAAACACCATAAAGAAATGGAAAAGAAGATATGGTATCCTTCGTGCAGAGGATCACTGGAGTGGCTCTCTCAGTTACATAAATGTAAGCTGAGAAAAAATAATTGTTCTGTGAACAGGATATACATTTTTTTTTTTTTTTTGACATGGACTCTTGCTCTGTTGCCCAGGCTGGAATGCAGTGGCGCGATCTCAGTTCACTGTCATCTCTGCCTCCTGGGTTCAAGCGATTCTCCTGCCTCAGTCTCCCGAATAGCTGGGATTACAGCCATCTACCACCCCGCCTGACTAATTTTTTGTACTTTTAATAGAGACGGGGTTTCATCGTGTTGACCAGGCTGGTCTAGAACTTACGACCTCAGGTGATCCGCCCTCCTCAGCCTCCCAAAGTGCTGGGATGACAGGTGTGAGCCACTGCACCCGCCTGGATATAGCTTTTGTGACAACTATAATGACTATTAGGTCCCTGGTATGTCAACTTGGTCCCTAAGAAGGAGGTGGACACATTTCCATAAGGAAGCTAGGGTTTTCTAAGCTAGAAGAAATTGACACTCAATTATTACTTTCTGAAACACAAAGTCAGAGAGATCTGTGGCTGTTGACAGGCTGGCTGCGGCCAAAGGACAGTGACAGGGAAGGGCCACAAAGTCCTTGAAATAATTAATTTCAATAAAGAGGGAGTCCAGTCTGATGCCCTCAAGGGTTGATTCCAGTCCAGTAGGCAGCTGCTGCTGAAAGCAGCTCTGATAACCTGCTAGGCAACATTTCATAATTAGCAGCATTATTTATTGGATGTGCAGAATCAGTTTCCTGCTACAAAGAGGTAGCAAAGGATGTGATTGGCTAATTGGACATCTGCACTGTCCTTGCTGGGGTATGGAAGTTTGCGAGACTTCTCTGACCAGTTACATCCTTGAAGATTTGAGGGTAAATTTGGAAAAAGGCAGATGTTGAACATCTTGTTAATCTATTCTGTGGAGTCTCCAGATAATTTTCATTTTATATAAAAAAGTTTTCAAGGATATGTATTTATCATTGTATCACAGTATTTGGTAATAGGTCATACCAGATACATTGGAAAGCACCTATATCCATCCACAGGGGAATTAGTTTTGTTGTTGTTGTTGTTGTTGTTGCTGTTTGTTTGTTATTTTTGAGACAGAGTCTCGCTCTCTCACCCAGGCTGGAGTGCAGTGGCACGATCTTCACCGCAATGTCCGCCTCCCAGGTCCCGGTTCAAGCAATTCGCCTGCCTTAGCCTCCTGAGTAGCTAGGATTACAGGTGCCCACCACCACACCTGGCTAGTTTTTGTGTTTTCAGTAGAGATGGGGTTTCACCATGCTGGCAGGCTGGTCTCGAACTCCTGACCTCAAGTGATCCACCCGCCTCAGCCTCCCAAAGTGCTGGAATTTCAGGTGTGAGCCACGGCGCCCGGCCTTGTTTGTTTGTTTGTTTGTTTTGAGGCGGAGTCTCGCTCTGTCGCCCGGACTGGAGTGCAGTGGCCAGATCTCAGCTCACTGCAAGCTCCGCCTCCCGGGTTTACGCCATTCTCCTGCCTCAGCCTCCCGAGTAGCTGGGACTACAGGCGCCCGCCACCTCGCCCGGCTAGTTTTTGTATTTTTAGTAGAGACGGGGTTTCACCGTGTTAGCCAGGATGGTCTTGATCTCCTGACCTCGTGATCCGCCCGTCTCGACCTCCCAAAGTGCTGGGATTACAGGCTTGAGCCACCGCGCCCGGCCTGTTTGTTTGTTTTTGAGATGGAGTCTCACTCTGTCGCCCAGGCTGGAGCGCAGTGGTGTGATCTCGGCTCACTGCAACCTCCAACTCCCAGGTTCAAGTGATTCTCCTGCCTCAGCCTCTTGAGGAGCTGGGATTGCTGGTGCCCACCACCACGCCTGGCTAATTTTTTTGTATTTTTAGTAGAGACGGGGTTTCACCATGTTGGCCAGGCTAGTCTCAAACTCCTGAGCTCAAGTGATACACCTGCCTTGGCCTCCCAGAGTGCTGGGATTACAGGTCTGGGCCACCGAATCCGGCCGTGAATTAGTTTTTTAAAAAGTGGTATATCCAGCTGGGTGCGGTGGCCCAGGACTGTAATCCCAACACTCTGGGAGGCCAAGGCAGGTGGATCACTTGAGCTTAGGAGTTTGAGACCAGCCTGGCCAACATGGTGAAACCCCATCTCTACTAAAAATACAAAAAAAATTAGCTAGGCATGGTGGTGGGCACCTGCAATCCCAGCTACTCGGGAAGCTGAGGCAGAAGAATCGCTTTGACCCAGGAGGCGGAGGTTGCAGTGAGCCGAGATCACGCCACTGCACTCCAGCCTGGGCGACAGAGTGAGACTCCATCTCAAAAAAAAACAAAAGAAGAAAAGTGGTATATCAATTCACTGGAATACTGTACACCTATCACAAAGAATAATATAGAACTATATTGATGGAAGTGGAAGAATCTCCAAGAGTTATATTTGAGTATATGTGCATGTGTGTGTGTGTGTATATATATGTAATTACATATATACACTAATATATATTATTTGTATAAAAATTATTTGGTTGTATATCCTTATGAGATATAGAGGTTTAGTAGTAAGATTACCCAGATTTGATGGTGCTTGGCTGTGGTGAGATTTTAGATAATTTTTGTCTTTCTGATACCTTTATATATTATTTAAGTTGTTTACAAATTTTCAATTATTAAAATGTTTTATCTTTATGGAATACTTTAAAAAAAAACTGACCAGATAAGTTATAAGGAGCAATATTAAAATTATTAGGAACTTACTATATGCTAGACATTCTGTTGTTTTATATGCATTGTCTGATTTTTATTCCCACAACCCTATGAGATTATTTTTTTTTTTTTGAGACAGCGTCTCGCTCTATCGCCCAGGCTGGAGTGCAGTGGCCGGATCTCAGCTCACTGCAAGCTCCGCCTCCCGGGTTTACGCCTTTCTCCTGCCTCAGCCTCCCAAGTAGCTGGGACCACAGGCGCCCACCACCTCGCCCGGCTAGTTTTTTGTATTTTTTTAGTAGAGACGGGGTTTCACCGCGCTAGCCAGGATGGTCTCGATCTCCTGACCTTGTGATCCGCCCGTCTCGGCCTCCCAAAGTGCTGGGATGACAGGCTTGAGCCACCGCGCCCGGCCCCTGTGAGATTATTAACCTGTTTTGTAATATTGAGCAAACTAAGGCTTCAAGTGTTTAAGTAAATTGCCTATAATCACAGGGTTAGTAAATAGTGGGCAGGATTAAAGGCCAGGTTTCCCAGCTGCAGTGCTACTAGGGTCTCTCGGGCCTGACCTATAGGTAAACGGGGTTGCTCTTTGGAGCTAACAGAAAGTTACCAATATCTTAAATAGAATCACTTCAACCCCACCAGTCCTATCTCCGAGGCCATCTTTTCTTTCACCTTTCCAGTAGCATGCACTAAATAAAACGCTATAAGTAGTATCAAAGCCACTACCAACTAAAGATGGAAAACTCTTTTTTTTTTTGAGACGGAGTCTCACTCTGTCGCCCGGGCTGGAGTGCAGTGGCAGGATCTCAGCTCACTGCAAGCTCTGCCTCCCGGGTTGACGCCATTCTCCTGCCTCAGCCTCCCGAGTAGCTGGGACTACAGGCACCCGCCACCTCGCCCGGCTAGTTTTTTGTATTTTTTATTAGAGACGGGGTTTCACCGTGTTAGCCAGGATGGTCTCGATCTCCTGACCTCGTGATCCGCCCGTCTCGGCCTCCCAAAGTGCTGGGATTACAGGCTTGAGCCACCGCGCCCGGCCGGAAAACTTTCTGTAGTAATATGTTACATTGATTGCCGAAATGAACCACACCTTCCAGTATTGGAAGGTATCCTGGCATAGTCCCCTCCCCTTGAATGGCTGGGCTGGCCCTTTTACTTGCTTTAACCAAGGGTATGGCCAAGGTGGTAGTTCTGCACCTAAGCTTTAAGAAGGCCTGGCAGCTTCCACTTTTGCCCTTTTGGGAGCCCTGAGCCAACATGTAAGAAGTATTCTGGCCAGGCGCGGTGGCTCATGCCTGCAATCCCAGTACTTTGGGAGGCCAAGGCGGGTGAATCACCTCAGGACAGGAGTTTGAGACCAGCCTGGCCAACATGATGAAATCCTGTCTCTACTAAAAATACAAAAAATTAGCTGGGCATGGTGGCGGGCGCCTGTAATCCCAGCTACTCAGGAGGCTGAGGCAGGAAAATCACTTGAACCCAGGAGGTAGAGGTTGCAGTGAGCCAAGATGGCACCATTGCACTCTAGCCTGGGCAATAAGAGTGAAACTCCATGTCTGGGGTGGGCGGTGGGGAAAAAGTCTTCCTACTCTGCGAGACAAATTATGTGGAAAGGCTATATGGACAGGGGAATAACTTGGACTATAGGGAGAGAGACCCAGTTCTTTCAGCAGAACCAACCCCCACTTGATGCTATGACCACTGGCAAGACCAGCAGAATGGCTGGCCTAATCACAGCCCAGATTGCAGAACTGTGAGCAAATAAAATGGTGGTTGTTTTAAATCTTACGTTTTGGGGCGGTTTGTTACACAATAGATTATGAAAACACCTCCTCAGCTTTCTTTGGGTGACTGCTGGTACACTCACTTGTGCATAAGGCTGAAGTCTCCATTCCTTAATCCTTACTATCTCCCAATTTTATGGCAATAGTTTGCCAGAAGCGTTCACATTAACGACAAGGGCGTAGGCAGGCCCTTTTTTTTTTTTTTTTTTTAATGGAAAGAGGTACTAGGTCCAGAGGCTGACTTTAGCCCTCACTTTGTTACTACTTGTATGCCTTTTGAAAGTCACTAACCTTTCTATCTCAGCCGCAAACTGGGGGAGATTTATATTCACTCCACTTACAAGAAGGTAAAATCACTAGAAATGAGTTTAAAAGAAATTGAAATGCATTAACAGAGCTTCCAGCTTAGGGCAGGCAGACTTGATGTCATCCAATTTTTTTATTTTTATTATTTATTATTTATGTATTTATTTATTTTTTGACACTGCGTCTTGCTCTGTCTGCCAGGCTGGAGTGCAGTGGTGGGAACTCAGCTCACTGCAGCCTCGACATCCCGGGCTCAAGTGATCCTCCCACTTCAGCCTTCCAGCTCAGTCCCCCACGTAGCTGGACTTCTGGCGCACCACCACCACGCCCGGCTAATTTTTGTATTTTTTGTATTGACGGGTTTTCGCCATGATGCCCAGACTGGTCTTGAACTCCTGGGCTCAAGAGATCCGCCCACCTTGGCCTTCTAAACTGTTGGGATTACAAGCGTGAGCCATGGCGTCCGGCCTCTGCGTGTAAGATCTTGAACAAACCACTTAATAGCTCTGATCCAGCCGGGCACGGTGGCTCACACCTGTAATCTCAGCACTTTGGGAGGCCGAGGCAGGCGGATCACCTGAGGTCAGGAGTTCGAGGCCAGCCTGGCCAATATGAAGAAACCCCATCTATACTAAAAATACAAAAATTAGCCGGGCGTGGTGGCGGGTGCCTATAATCCCGCTACTTGGGAGGCTGAGGCAGGAGAATCGCTTGAACCCGGGAGGCGGAGGCTGCAGCGAGTCAAGATCGTGCCACTGCACTCCAGCCTGAGCGACAGAGCGAGACTCCATCAAAAAACGAACAAACAAAAACCTCTGATCCTCAGTTCTTCGCTGTAAATGAGAGTACTCTTCCCTACACCACTGAATCTCTTATGATTCAGTGAGTGAGACATCGCCTGAGGACACACCTGTTGCACAAAAAGCGCTCACCGCACGCCATCACGCCCAAGTCTCGTACCCTTATCTTCATAACCTGTCCAATCCCAGTGGGTGTGAGAGGTAAGTCTGCAGCAGGGCCCGGAAAACTTGTTTCTTTTTCTTTTAAGTGTTTTCCCGCGAATTCGAGCGCAGGTCCGTCTCCTGCCACACCGCAAAGGTCTCCGCTTGCCACCACGCCCCCGCCTTCTGTCAGGAGCAGCCAACTCCAGGTCTCGCGATGGTTTCTTCTTTCTTCAGGATCAGCCACAGGTCGCGCGAGAGGGATTTGTCCAATCATGAGGCTAGATGGCTTCACAAGATGGCGGCGCGCTGGGAGCGTATCCTCTGCGTTTCTAGGAGTTTCCCTCTGCGGCTTCTTTAAGATTCTAGGGTTGTACAGGCCCACGCCAGACACGACGTCTGGCAGGAACCTCGGCCTCAGAGGTGGGTCACTTATATTTCTCACGCAGATCTACTATCATAGGTCGCTTAACCTGTGGATCACCCGGGTTCCTCATTCTTGAGTTTTGGGCTAGTGAGGTGCCGACTTCGGGGTCTAGGAGGGGAGACCTGATGTGGCTGTGTGTGCGCACGCGGGGGTGTTTGAGAGTGGATGAGTGGGAGGAGTTGGCGAATAGAATAGAGACTAGGATTGAAGTAGGAAAGACTCCCCGGGGCTTAGGAGGTTTAGAGAAATCTTAAACTGAGGCGGGAAGACAAACTGAGCGGATGAGATGAGGGCGTAGAAAGAGTGGAAGAGATGGAGAAATGGCAGTGGCAGGACTAGTTGGAAAAGTCGAATTTATGAGAGAATGCGAAGAGAAAAGATGTAGATTGGTGTTGAGGTGGAAGGGATCTGTGCAGAAAGAATATTAAGTTTTGAAATTGGAATTTAGACTATTTTACAGGCCATGTATTAAGAGAATGGTAGTTGAAGAGGGTTAATGGTCAAGAGGAACCAGGGAAACAAACATGGAGATGAGAAAGAAAAAAAAAAGTGAAAGCCTCATTCTCAGGGTTCTACTATTAACTGTAGCTTTCTGGACTGACTCAAGTAACCAGGAAGAAAAGTTTCAGTCCTTGGAGTGAGCTTTTTTTGAAACTCAATGAGGGTGCTTTGTGTCAGTGGTCCGGACGGGGAAGAGTTCCATCGTGCTTTCAATCAACAAATACTTGAGTGCCTACTCTCTCAAGCACTATTTTAGGCGTTGGGATATGCAGTGAACAAGACAGACAAAATATTTTCGCTCTTGAAGCTTACTGACGGGAGATTTTTTTAAAGTAAAATATATGGAATGTCAGATGGGTAAATTCTGTGTCGAAAATTGAAGCTAGAGCCTGGGTCGCAAAGCCAGACTCCCTTTCTACAAAAAATGAACTAAATTAACCAGGTACAGTGGCCTGTGCCTGTAGTCCCGGCTACTTGGGAGGCGCAGGCGGGAGAATTGCTTAATCTCAGAAGTTGGAGGCTGCAGGGAGCTATGATTCCACCATTGCATTCTGAGCAACAGAATGAGACCCTGTCTCAACAAGAAGAAAAAAAAAAGTTCATGCCCAGTTAAACTCTGAAGAATAGGATTTATTTAGCTAAGAACCCATTGCCCATATTGGGAGGTTAGTTAGAAAAGAGGTGGTTGTATTGATTCATTCTGTATCTGTTCTGACCAGAAAAGTTGAATAATGTAGGAAATGAATCGAATCTGCCATATTTATAATTTAATTTGTTTCACATATATTCAGAGTATCGTGTTGTGTGTGCACTATGTCAGCTATGTAGTCTGTGGAATTTTCCTTAATGTGTTACAGAGCCCTCACATGCCACTGCCTCTTTAGTCACTGTTAGGGTATGGTGACTATAGTCAGCAACAATGTGTATTTCAAAATAGGTAAAGAGAGGGCTTGAAATGTTACCAACACATAGATATAAAAAATACTCAAAGTGGTGAATACCCTATATACTCTGAGTGGATCATCACACATTCTATGCGTGTAGCAAATACCCCATAAAGGTCACATGTCCCCCATAAATAGGGAAAATATTTTCTATCAGCTTAAAGAAATTACTGTTAGTTTTCTTTTTTGTTGCTTGCCAGAATCACAAGAAAGGACATTTTCTCTTTTTTCTTTTTCTTTTTCTTTTTTTTTTTTGGAGACGGAGTCTCACTCTGTCGCCCAGGCTGGAATGCAGTGGCCGGATCTCAGCTCACTGCAAGCTCCACCTCCTGGGTTCACGCCATTCTCCTGCCTCAGCCTCCCCAGTAGCTGGGACTACAGGCGCCCGCCACCTCGCCCGGCTAGTTTTTTGTATTTTTTAGTAGAGACGGGGTTTCACCGTGTTAGCCAGGATGGTCTCGATCTCCTGACCTTGTGATCCACCCGTCTCGGCCTCCCAAAGTGCTGGGATTACAGGCTTGAGCCACCGCGCCCGGCCTCTTTTTCTTTTTTTTTGAGGCAGAGTCTCACCGTCACCAAGGCTGGAGTGCAGTAGCACGATCTCGGCTCTGCAACTCCACCTCCCAGGTTCAAGTGATTCTCCTGCCTCAGCCTCCTGAGTAGTGGGATTACAGGCACCCACCACCATGCCTAGCTAGTTTTTTTTTTTTTTTTTTGAGACGGAGTCTTGGTCTGTCACCAGGCTGGAGTGCAGTGGTGTGATCTTGGCTCACTGCAACCTCCGCCTCCTGGGTTCAAGTGATTCTCCTGCCTCAGCTTCCCGAGTTACTGGTACTTCAGGCAGTCGCCACCACACCCAGCTAATTTTTGTGTTTTAGTAGAGACGGGCTTTCACTATGTTGACCAGGATGGTCTCCACGTTGGCCAGGCTGGTCTCACGAACTCCTGAGGTGGTCCTCCTGTCTTGGCCTCCGAAAGTGTTGGGATTATAGGCGTGAGCCACCGTGCCCAGTCAACATTTTCATTTTTGATTTTTTCTTTTTAATAAAGTCTATTATTTGTATTTGTTTATTTTGAAACAGGATCTCATTGTGTTGCCCAGGCTGGACTGGAACTCCTGGGTTCAAGCCATCCTCAGCCTCCGTAGTAGCTAGGACCACTGCCCAGTTGATGTTTTTTTTTTTTTTTTTTTTTTTTTGAGACGGAGTCTTGCTCTGTCGCCCGGGCTGGAGTGCAGTGGCCCGATCTCAGCTCACTGCAAGCTCCGCCTCCCAGGTTTACGCCATTCTCCTGCCTCAGCCTCCGGAGTAGCTGGGACTACAGGCGCCCGCCACCTCGCCCGGCTAGTTTTTTCTATTTTTAGGAGAGACGGGGTTTCACCGTGTTAGCCAGGATGGTCTCGATCTCCTGACCTCGTGATCCGCCCGTCTCGGCCTCCCAAAGTGCTGGGATTACAGGCTTGAGTCACCGCGCCCGGCTCCAGTTGATGTTTTCTTAAGGACTGGGGGCCATCCTAGTTTTATGCTCCTCTCTTTCCTGATGGTCAGTAAAAGGTATGTCAATGCTAGGAAATTAAAACAGGTATATAGTCAGTTTTAGTCATAGTGTGAGGGGCAAAATGTAGTAACGGTATGCTGAAAAACTTTCAGGTGACTACTTATCCCCTCAAATTCTGAATTGTTTACTCAACAAATATTTATTGTATACAAGTTGCTGGGGGTATAGTGAAGATTAGGATGGATATGGTTGGCCGGGCGCGGTGGCTCAAGCCTGTAATCCCAGCACTTTGGGAGGCCGAGACGGGCGGATCACGAGGTCAGGAGATCGAGACCATCCTGGCTAATACGGTGAAACCCCGTCTCTACTTAAAAATACAAAAAACTAGCCGGGCGACGAGGCGGGCGCCTGTAGTCCCAGCTACTCGGGAGGCTGAGGCAGGAGAATGGCGTAAACCGGGAGGCGGAGCTTGCAGTGAGCTGAGATCCGGCCACTGCACTCCAGCCTGGGTGGCAGAGCAAGACTCCGTCTCAAAAAAAAAAAAAAAAAAAAAAGGATGGATATGGTTGCAGGTCTGTGTGTGACATATGCAAATTAATTACACACCCAGTAGTAAACTGAGGATCTCTGAGGGAGAAGCAGCACAGGGTGCTTTGAAAGCATGTAGATGGGCATCTGATTGGATTGTGGGGTCAGAGAAAGCCTGCCTGGGAAAAATGATGCTTAGGTTGTGATACGAGGAGCTAGTGGGCCTTCAGAGGTGAAAGGCGATGGTGGGAGGGTGAGGAGAGTCTTGCAGGCAGTAAGAATAGGAGATGATGAGACAGACTACCATGCAGCAGAGAAAGTGAAAGAAGACCAGTGTGTCTGGAAGGGGAAAGTGGCAACAAACGAAGTTGGAGGGACAGATAAGGCCTGGATTATGCCTGCCTTGTTAATGATTTTAAACTTTATTAGCCTAAGAGCTTTGGGATGCCATTGAAGGGATTTAATAAGGAAATGTTCACATTTGCATGGGGGGGGTGGCTTGTCTGCTGAATGAAAAATGGCTGGTAGAGGGCAAGAGTGGTTATGAAGAGATCAATTTGAGACTCTTAGAGCAACCCAAGAAAGACATGATAATGACCTGGGCCAGAGAGGTGGTGTTGTGAAGGGTGAAGAATGGGATAAGGTCAATAAATAATTGGGAGATAGAGACTATTCAGGACATGGTGTGTTGTGAATCAGGGAGGCAGCATGGAGAAGGTGTTGAAGGTTTTTGATGTGTGTATCACAAGAAAGATAGCAGTGCATTCAGTGAGACAGGGAAGATGAGGAGGACCAGTTTGGGGTGGGTAGAAGTGATTTAATTTTGCGCATATTGTACATGTATTTTTGAGCCCTTCAAGTGAGAAACATGGTAGGCAGTTGGATATGTGATTTGGAAAAGTCTGGATTGAAGACAACACTTCTTTTTTGAAATTGGTTTAATTTCCAGTGTAGGAAGCTGTCAAAAAGCCATCTGAAATAGCATTGACAGATTTATGACTGTGTAACAAAGATTGCAAAGGAAAAATATTTATTGCTGGGAGATGTTGTAATAGAGGATTTGTCTTAACTGGGGAGATTAGGGAAGGAAAGATCTTTTCAGAAAAGATGCGTGAACTGTGAGCCCAAGGATGACTAAGAATTCGCCAACTGAAGAGTGGGAGGAAAGAACATTACAGATAAAAAGAATAGCCTGCATAGGAGGCTGAGGCAGGAGAATCGCTTGAACCCGCGAGGTGGAGGTTGCAGTGAGCCAAGACCGCGCCACTGCACTCCACCCTGGCGACAGAGCGAGACTCCATCTTAAAAAAAAAACAACAAAAAAACCCAAAAAGAATAGCCTGTATAAAGGCCCTGTGGTCAGGCTGGAAGGACACAAAGAGCAAGGGCATGTGACTTAAACTGAATGGTGAAAAGATAGGCAAGGCCAGGTCGTGTAGGGCCTTGTATGTAGGCTGAAGTGATGTTTTTTATTTTATCTTAAGAGTAAGGTTTTGAGCAGGTGGACATAGGAGAAGGACATACTGAGATTTGTGTTTAGAAATGATCACTGTGAGGTGGAAGGAGGGATGGTGAGAACAAGAGTGGATGTGGGGAGACCAACTGAGAGGCTACTGTAAACCAGGTGCAGTGGGGCACACCTGTAGTCTCAGCCATTTGGGAGGCCGAGGTGGGAGGATTGCTTGAGCCCAGGACTTCAAGTCTGGCCTGGGCAATGTAGTCTCTAAAATAAAATAAAAATAAATAAATAAAAAGGCTGTTCTGTCCGGGCGTGGTGGCTTACAACTATAATCCTAACACTTTGAGAGGCTGAGGTGGCAGGATTGCTTGAGGCCAGGAGTTCAAGACCAACCTGGCCAACAGGACGAAACCATGTATCAAAAAAAAAAAATAAAAAGCCTTTGGGCTTGACATTGTTGGGGACAGGGAAAAATAGATTAATTTAAGAGGTATTTAGCAGGTAAAACCTACAGGAGTGATGATTTCTTGGATATGAGAAACTATCAGGTGACTCCTAGATTTTTGGCTTACATAATACTATTTAGAAGAATGATCATTATTTAAAAAATAGAAAATAAAGATATTAAGAAAATAAAAGTCGGCCGGGCGCGGTGGCTCAAGCCTGTAATCCCAGCACTTTGGGAGGCCGAGACGGGCGGATCACGAGGTCGGGAGATCGAGACCATCCTGGCTAACACGGTGAAACCCCGTCTCTACTAAAAATACAAAAACTAGCCGGGCGAGGTGGCGGGCGCCTGTAGTCCCAGCTACTCGGGAGGCTGAGGCAGGAGAATGGCGTAAACCCGGGAGGCGGAGCTTGCAGTGAGCTGAGATCTGGCCACTGCACTCCAGCCTGGGCGACAGAGCGAGACTCTGCCTCAAAAAAAAAAAAAAAAAAAAAAAAAGAAAATAAAAGTCACTTCCACCCAGAGAGATATACATATATAATAGTAAACTATTTTTAAAATTACCAACTACCTGGAGATTTATTAAACCATTATAATAGTTTCTCTTTCAGTTTTTATTTCTTGCTATATGTACATTTGCTTTTATTTCTTGTTGTAATCTGGAAGAAGACAAAATTATATTTGTTTTCATTTGGTTTTAGCTACCTAGGAATGACAAGATTGAAACTTTAAGTTGGAATCAAAGATATTTTTTCAAACTTTGGTGACATTATGGTGCGTTATCAAATATTCAGTCCTTGTAAGGACACTGTAAAAGCTAACCTCCAGGCTGGGTGTGGTGGCTCATGTCTGTAGCTGTAGCACTTTGGGAGGCTGAGGCAGGAGGATCGTTTGAACTCAGGAGTTGGAGACCAATCTGGGCAACAAAGGGAGACCCGATCTCTAAAAATAATAAAATTGAAAATAAATTAGCCAGACATGGTGGCATGGTGGCACGTACCTACAGTGCCAGCTCCTCAGGAGGCTGAGATAGAAGGACTCTTAAGCACCAGAGGTCGAGGCTGCAGTGAGGTATGATTGTGCCACTGCACTCCATCCTGGGCAACAGAGTGAGACCCTGTCTCAAAACAAACAAAACAAAACAAAACTAACCTCTAACTAATATGCTTGGCTATAGATCATATAGACAGACTGTGTTCTGTCACTTTGATGCTTTTTTTTTTTTGAGACCGAGTCTCCCTCTGTCGCCCAGGCTGGAGTGCAGTGGCGCGATCTCAGCTCATTGCAACCTCTGCCTTCCGGATTCACGCCATTCTCCTGCCTCAGCCTCCCGAGTAGCTGGGAGTATAGGTGCCCACTACCACGCCCGGCTAATTTTTTGTATTTTTAGTAGAGATGGGGTTTCACTGTGTTAGCTAAGATGGTCTCGATCTCCTGACTTCGTGATTCGCCTTCCTCAGCCTCCCAAAGTGCTGGGATTACAGGCGTGGGCCACCGTGCCTGGCCTGATGCTCTTAAAGGAATAATTTTCAGCTTTATTTCTTGATTTAAAAAAAAAAGATTCACTCTTACGTTGTCTACATTTTTAAAATTATGGAAAAATAAACATGAAATTTACCATTTAGCCATTTTCAAGTGTACCATTCAGTGACATTAAATGTATTAATTCTCTTGTGCTACCATCACCTCTATCTCCAGAACTTTGTCATCATTCCAAAGTGAAACTCTGTACCTATTAAACAGTAACTCCTCATTCTTCCCTCCCCCAACCCCTCATCACCTCTATTCCACTCTCTGTCTGTGTAATAAGTTTACCTCTTCTGGGTGCCTCATATAAGTGGAAGCATACAATATTTGTCCTTTTGTGTGTGGTTGATTTCCCTTAGCATCATGTTTTCGAGGTTCTTCCATATTGTAGCATATATCAGAGTTTCATTCCTTCTTAGGGCTGCGTAATGTTTATTGTATGGATATACCGTATTTTGTTGATCCATATTGATTGTATGGATATACCATATTTTGTTGATCATATTTATTGTATGGATATACCATATTTTGTTGATCCATATTTAGTGTATGGAAATACCGTTATTTTGTTGATCATTTTTATTGTATGGATATGCCGTATTTTGTTGATCATATTTATTGTATGGATATACTGTATTTTGTTGATCCATATTTATTGTATGGATATACCGTATTTTGTTGATCCATATTTAGTGTATGGATATACCGTATTTTGTTGATCGTATTTATTGTATGGATATACCGTATTTTGTTGATCCATATTTAGTGTATGGATATACCATATTTTGTTGATCCGTATTTAGTGTTTGGATATACTGTATTTTGTTAATCCGTATTTAGTGTTTGGATATACCGTATTTTGTTGATCGTATTTATTGTATGGATATACCGTATTTTGTTGATCCATATTTAGTGTATGGATATACTGTATTTTGTTGATCCGTATTTAGTGTATGGATATACTGTATTTTGTTGATCCGTATTTAGTGTTTGGATATACTGTATTTTGTTGATCATATTTAGTGTATGGATATACCGTATTTTGTTGATCTGTATTTAGTGTTTGGATATACTGTATTTTGTTGATCCGTATTTAGTGTTTGGATATACCGTATTTTGTTGATCCGTATTTAGTGTATGGATATACCGTATTTTGTTGATCCATATTTAGTGTTTGCATATACTGTATTTTGTTGATCCATATTTAGTGTTTGGATATACCGTATTTTGTTGATCTGTATTTAGTGTTTGGATATACTGTATTTTGTTGATCCATATTTAGTGTTTGGGTATACCGTATTTTGTTGATCCACATTCATCTGCTGATGGACACTCGGGTTGTTTCCTACCTTTTCACTCTTGGGAATGATACTACTGTGAACACTGCTGTACAAATACCTGTTTTAGTTCCTCCTTTCAGTTCTTTTGGGAATATACCTAGGAGTGGAATTGCTGAATCAGATAGTAATTCTTTTTTTTTTTTTTTTTTTTTTGAGACGGAGTCTCGCTCTGTCGCCCGGGCTGGAGTGCAGTGGCCGGATCTTAGCTCACTGCAAACTCCGCCTCTCGGGTTTATGCCATTCTCCTGCCTCAGCCTCCCCAGTAGCTGGGACTACAGGCGCCCGCCACCTCGCCCGGCTAGATTTTTGTATTTTTTAGTAGAGATGGGGTTTCACCGTGTTAGCCAGGGTGGTCTCGATCTCCTGACCTCGTGATCTGCCCGTCTCGGCCTCCCAAAGTGCTGGGATTACAGGCTTGAGCCACCGCGCCCGGCCTATCAGATAGTAATTCTATGTTTAGCTTTTTAAAGAACCGCCAAGCGTTTTTCGACGCAGCTGTGCCACTTCACATTCCCACCAGCGATGCACGAGAGCTCCGATTTCTTCACATCCTCGCAGAACACTTGTTGTTTCTGTTTTTTTCATTTTTCATTTTTGTTTTTTTGTTGACGGTAGCCATCCTAGTGGGTATGAAGTGGTAACTCACGTGGTTTTGATTTGTATTTCTCTAAAGACTAATGATGTTGAGCATCTCTTCATGTGCTTATTTATTGTATATATTTTTAAAATGTAATTTCTACTTTCTCACTTGATCAGCAAAGACATGTTGCCTATAACTATTAACTTGGCATCCACAGCTTTCCCCACTGATTTTTCTTTTTTTTTTTTTGAGACGGAGTTTCACTCTTGTTGCCCAGACTAGGGTACAGTGGTGCAATCTCGGCTCACTGCACCCTCCGCCTCCCGGGTTCAAGCAATTCTCCTGCCTCAGCCTCTCGAGTAGCTGGGATGACAGGCTCCTGCTACCACGCTTGGCTACTTTTTGTATTTTTAGTAGAGGCGGGGTTTCATCATGTTGGCCAGGCTGGTCTCGAACTCCTGAATCAGGTGATCCACTTGCCTTGGCCTCCCAAAGTACTGAGATTAGAGGCGTGAGTCACCGCGCCTGGCCCCCATTCATGGTTTTTAATAAATATGCTGATTTTCTCTCTCTCTTTCTCTCCTTAAGATGGCTCTGAGTAAATCAATGCATGCAAGAAATAGATACAAGGACAAACCTCCTGACTTTGCATATCTGGCATCCAAATATCCAGATTTTAAGCAGCATGTTCAGATAAATCTGAATGGAAGAGTGAGGTAGGTAACGGATGAAAACTTACTGTACTATTCTTGTGTGATTCAAATGGATACGATGTAATAGAAAGCCCACCTGAATGTTAATCTGAGACATTCGATTAAACTTCCCATGCGACCTAGGACAAATCACTTCGCCTCTCTTGGTCTCAGCTTTTTAATGTATAACGTTAGAGGAATTGACCAAATGCATTTCAGTTTCCTTCTGGAAAAATGCTCGTGATGTCCGAATTATTGCTTACCCTACAGAAATCTCAGAGTGACTGCAGAGACTTAGGGTTGTGCTCTTCGTGATCTAAAACTTAGTGACTGGTAGGGATCTAAAGACTTTTTTTTTTTTTTGAGACACAGTCTCGCTCTGTTGCCCAGGCTGGAGTGCAGTGGTGTGATCTCGGCTCACTGCAACCTCCGCCTCCTGGGTTCAAGCGATTCTTCTGCCTCAGCCTCTCGAGTATCTGGGACTACAGCTGCACGCCACCACGCCCAGCTAACTTTTTGTATTTTAGTAGAGACAGGGTTTCACCATGTTGGCCAGGATGGTCTCGATCTCCTGACCTCGTGATTTGCCTGCCTCAGCCTCCCAAAGTGCGAAGATTATAGGTGTGAGCAACCACGCCCAGCCTTTTTTCTCTTTTTTCGAGAGAGGGTCCCTGTCGCCCAGGCTGGAGTGCAGTGGTAGCATTATAGCTCATTGTGGTCTCAAATTCCTGGGCTCAAGCAACCCTCCTACCTCAGTCTCCTGAGTAACTACAACAAAAACAAACATACACATGCACAAAAACAAAAACCAAAAACCACTGATCATAGATCACCACAACAAAGTTTGAAATATTGTGAGAATTACCGAAATGTGACATAGAGACATAAAGTGAGCATGTGTTATTGGAAAAATGGTGCCAACAGACTGGCTAGATAGATGTAAGATTGCCACAAACATTTGATCTGCTAAAAATAAAATGTATATCCCATATGCCCCCTAAATATATATACCTACCATGTACGCATAAAAATTAGTAAATCTTGACTGGGCACAGTGGCTCATGCCTATAATCCCAGCACTTTGGGAGGCTGAGGTGGGTGGATCACTTGAGGCCAGGAGTTCAAGACCAGCCTGGCCAACATGGTGAAACCCCATCTCTACTAAAAATACAAAAATTAACCTCCCAGCAACTCGGGAGGCTGAGGCACGAGAATCACTTGAACCCAGGAGATAGAGGTTACAGTGAGCCAAGATTGCACCACTGCACTCCAGCCTGGGTGACAGAGTGAGAGTCTGTCTCAAAAACAAAAAGAAAAGAAATTAAAAGTAATAAATCTTTTTTTTTTTTTTTTTTTTTGAGACGATGTCTTGCTCTGTCCCCCAGGCTGGAATGCAGTGGCGTGATCTTGGCTCACTGCAACCTCCGCCTCCTGAGGTTCAAGCAATTCTCCTGCCTCAGCCTCCTGAGTAGCTGGGGTTACAGGTGCCTACCACCACACCTGGCTAATTTTTTTATTTTTGTTTTTAGTAGAGACGGGGTTTCACCATGTTGGCCAGGCTGGTCTTGAACTCCTGACCTCCTGATCCACCTGCCTCGGCCTCCCAAAGTGCTGGGATTACAGGCGTGAGCCACTGCGCCCGGCCTTAGCTGTGAGATTTTATGTAATTTTCTTAGCTTTACTGAGACTGAGTCTCCTCGCTTGAAAAGGAGAGATGAGAGGACATCTTTGGATGGTTGTCATGAAGGTTAGCAGTAATGCACGTAGAATGACTAGCATTCTATAGACACTGGTTCATGGTAGGTGCTCGTATTGTTAAGCCTGATATAATTAAGGTGGCAAGGATGGCTAGTGTGATATCTTGTTTTTCTTCCCTGCATGTGCCACTGCTTTGTTATAATCATATCTGACCATTGCAATTAGATTTTAGTTTTTTTTTTCACAATAATCAGTTCCATAGGAACAGCCTGCAGTTTAGTTCAGCGCTGTCAGTTGAGCTTGAATAGAATGTGACACTTAACTGATTTGTTTTTATTTATTATTTATTTATTTATTTATTTATTTTTGAGACGGAGTCTCACTCTGTCGCCCAGGCTGGAGTGCAGTGGCGTGATCTCGGCTCACTGCAAGCTCTGCCTCCTGGGTTCACGCCATTCTTCTGCCTCAGCCTCCCAAGTAGCTGGGACTACAGGCACCCGCCACCACGCCGGCTAAGTTTTTGTATTTTTAGTAGAGATGGGGTTTCACTGTGTTAGCCAGGATGGTCTCGATCTCCTGACCTCGTGACCCGCGCACCTTGGCCTCCCAAAGTGCTGGGATTACAGGCGTGAGCCACTGTGCCCGGCCCTATTTGTTTTTGTTTTTATTATTTGTTTATTTATTTTAACTGATTTGTTTTTAAACCAAAGACCCAGCATTGAAAGGCTTTATCATGCTGGGTAGACTGTACCGTTTTTAGCACCTCAGTGACCATCTAAAGACTAGAAACCCACCTTGGAGTAACACTGAGAGGGTTTTGGCTTTTGTTGTTGTTATATCAGGTTCAGCTTCTACAAGATTAGAATGATTGTTATTTTAACCATGGATTACAGAAATGTGTCTGTTCAAAATCCGTCTATAATGGTGATACTGTATTCATCAGTGGCAGAGCGGGAGTCATTCTGGGGATATCGGCCATGAGCCTGTTGACAATGGGCTATTTTGGGAAGCTGGATGTGTTAAACAAACAACAAAGACTGAAAATGAATAAACTGCTGATTTTCACGTGAGAGCTAATTTTAGTTCCTGGGCCTCCCTGTAATCTCGGAAATGAGAATGAAAAAAGATGTTGCCTGTGTTTAGGATTTTTGAATGTCCCAGGGTGCTAACATGACCTAAATACTTAACTAGTGAAGTCGAGTGACTTTGCCCTACAAAAGTATTTCTAACACTCAGACTAGTGTCTGGATCTTTTCAGAAACAAAAAATAAACAACAAAGTCTAAGAATCAGGTCTTCATTGGTGTTCAGTTTAGTTCCTTCCATTAAACCAGCCTCAGCTTAATGTCTTGTACTTTTTTAGGACATAGTTCCTTGTGATTAAATTGTGTGCTGTGGTTCATTGTTTTGTAAGTTGAATATATATATATATATATATATTTGAATAACAAGAATTGTTTATGTAAGCAACAGCTTTCTTCGAAGGCCCTTGGAAAACATTAATTTTATTGTTCTCTTGCCCAAAATGTCTCTGAAGCTGTATGAATGCTACAGCTGCAGCACTATCTTTTGGTGGTTGCTGTCACCGTGTTATGGAAAGCAAGTGTTCTAGAACCGAAGACCCGTTTTCCATTTTTCAAAAAAGGAATTCTTTTTTACTATACAGATATTATAGACTCCTTAATGAGAAAATTACAGAAATCTGTTTTTCCTAACTACATTTATAATGGTGATGTCACATATGTACAAAAAGTCACAGTTCTTTCACCCTAAAAGATGAAATGAGTCCGTAATCTCATCTTTCTATGCCCTTGTCTTTATTCATACGTAATAATTTTTGTGGTTGCCATTGTAGTTACATACAGTCATGCGTCTTCTCCCCCATTTGACATTATACTGTAAGCATTTTGCATCAAGTTACAAAAGCTGTAATACATCCACCCAAGCGAGTACAGTGTAGTCATTAAAAAGAATAAGACTGGGCTGATGCACATATACTTGTATGAAGAGAGTTTACATATTTAGTAAAAAAAAAAAAAAAAAAAAAAGTGGAATGATGTAATTAAATGTGTTTAGATAGTATAGAAATGTGAGGTGAGTGGAAGTCTCCACTTGACTCATCTCCCCACCTACATGCATATCCAGAGTCCCTGCTTACCCTTCCAGACTTTTCCTCTGCATCTATTTATATAGGGTCTTTTTGTTTTGTTTTTACAAGAATGCAGTCGGAATGTACATACATACTTCTGCTCAACTTCTTTTTCAAACATAATATATTGAGGAACCCTCTTCATACAGGTATATGTAGATCAGCCTAATCTTACTATTTTTAATAGCTGCATAGGGTTTTCTTGTATTATAGCTTAATTAGCCAATTCCATATTGATTACTTTTAGGTTGTTCCTAAATTTTCTGTAGTACAAAACTTAAATTTAACAGTTCCTCTTTTATCACTGGACTTTTTTTTAAGTTTCACTGAAATTAGGGTAAGTCACTGGGCATTGCTAGGAAATCGCAGTATTCTTTTTTTTTTTTTTTTTGGAATCTCACTCTGTCATCCAGGTTGGAGTGCAGTGGCGTGATCTTGGCTCACTGCAACCTCTGCCTCTCTGGTTCAAGCAATTCTCCTGCCTCAGCCTCCTGAGTAGCTGGGATTACAGGCACGTGCCACCACGCCCAGCTAATTTTTTTTGTGTGTTTAGTAGAGACGGGATTTCACTGTCTCTACTAAATGGCAATTACAGTCACCTGCCACCACGCTCGGCTAATTTCTGTATTTCTAGTGGAGACGGGGTTTCACCGTGTTGGTCAGGCTGGTCTCAAACTCCTGACCTCAGGTGATCTGCCTGCCTTGGCCTACCAAAGTACTGGGATTACAGATGTGAGCCACTGCGCCCGGCCAAAATCACCGTATTCTTAACTATGCCTGGAAAGAGCAAAGAGGTATTTGGATGACTAGATTTTTCTTTTCTGTTATTTGCTCTTTAGTTAGCATAGGCATGGTCATTTAAAAGATCAGCCTGAAGGCCAGACTTCAGGCTGCTTTGTGCTTGTAATCACAGCATTTTGGGAAGCTATTGCTTGAGGCCAGGAGTTCAAGACCGGCCTGATCAATATGGTGAGACCACCTTCTCTACAAAAAATAAAAATAAAATAAAATAAAAGAATGAAAAGATTAGCTTGATTGATCGAGGTACAGTTTCATATTTTGCCAGTAGGATTTTGGATTCTTTGGTTAATTTAGGGTTATCAGTAATGCTTGTTTCCATTGTTTCAGGATCTGTGTTTTTGTGTATTACTATCTAATAGCTTATTTGACCTATGAGAGTGTTTAAAAAGTGGACATTTTCTTCAATAAGTCTTCTGTATCAGAGACTTGAAAAAGTGGGAAGGATGTCAGTACAGTACTTGAATAATAATTTAGGGCCACTTAATTTTCTTTATTGTTGTGAGAAACACAACATAAAATGTCCCACCTTAATCAAGTTGAAGTGTACAGTGTGTTAACTGTGCTCTTTGTTGTGCAGCTGATTTCTAGAACCTTTTCATGAGTTAGACGACTTTAGAGACCTTTACCTTAAAGTAGAATCATACAGTATTTGTTGTTTTTGACTCACTTATTTCACTTAGCATGATATCCTCAAAGACTCTTCCATGTTCTAGCACATGACAGGATTTCCTTTTTTTTTCTTTTTTTTTTTTTTGAGACAGAGTCTCACTCTGTTGCCCAGGCTGGAGTGCAGTGATGCAATCACAGCTCACTGTAGCCTTGACCTCTTGTGCTCAAGTGATCCTCCTGCCTCAGCCTCCTGAGTAGCTAGGATTACAGATGTCCACCACCACACCTGGCTAATTTAAATTTTTTTTCTTTTTTTGGTAGAGACAGGGTCACTCTTTGTTGCCCAGGCTCGTCTTAACTCCTGGGCTGAAGCAGTCCTCCTGCCTCAGCCTCCCACACTGCTGGGATTACAAGTGTGAGCTTCCACTCCCTGCCCTCATTGAATCTTTAGCTGATGCCAGGGTGGTTTCTAACTCTGCCACTACCAAAGCAGCTCTTTAAAAGGTCTCCAGCGGCCTCACGTCACTGACTGATTTTCAGCCCTCCGTTGCCTTCTGAGCAGCAAGTCACTCTGCTGGTTGGTCCTTCATGGATCCTCTCTTGCACTTGGCCTCCTTGGTACCACACTAAAAACTCTGGTTTTCCTTCTTCCACTCTGGTGTTCCTTTGTCTCCTGGCGGAACTTCCTCTGTGATGACTGTGCATACAGCTATTAAAGGCGTTTTCAAAGCTTGCTCTCCGGCTCTCTTTCCTTTGCACTTTACATTTTCTCCCTCATCGCTGTCATCCGTGCCAGGGCTTCACTTGTTTGTTTGCAAATCACTCACACGTTTATTTCTACACACCTCTTTTCTGGGCTCCATCTCCACTTAAATGTCTCAAATACTTCTCAGATTTAGATTTCTCCTCAAAAACGGTTCTGTGCCAGAGTTACTAACTCCAGTTAGGATGGCACTGCCTATCCTGTTGAACAAGCCAGAACCTTGGGAGACTCACGCAAAACACAGCATCCCTTAGCTCACATGTGATTCCATTGCTGAATCTCACAAATGTTCCCTCCAAAATATCTCTGATTCCTTTCAGTTTCCCTATCTCTGCCATTGTTACCTTTATCTAGATCTAGCCTTTTTTTTTTTTTTTTCTGAGACAGGATCTCACTCTGTTGCCCAGGCTGGAGTGCAGTGGTACAATTTCAGCTCACTGCAGCCTCCACCTCCCAGGCTCAAGTGATCCTCCCACCTCAGCACTGCGCCCCACCCCCCAGTCCCCCGCCTAGAGTAGCTGGGACCACAGGTGCATGCCACCACACCACCACACTGAGTAATTTTTGTATATTTTGTAGAAGCAGGGTTTCACCATGTTACCCAGGTTGCTCTCAAACTCCTGGACTCAAGCCATCCACCCACCTCGGCTACCCAAAGTGCTGGAATTACAGGCATGAGCCACCACACTCAACCTTTAGCCTCTTAATTCAGGTATAGCAGTAGCTTCCTAATTAGAGCCTTTGCTTCCACTTTGTTCCAGCTTTGTTCTATACCACACCTAAATCCTTAACACAGAATATAATTTTATCAACTGGGTGCAGTGGCTCACGGCTGCATCACTTTTGGAGATTGAGGTGGGCAGATCACGAGGTCAGGAGATCGAGACCATCCTGCCTGACACGGTGAAACCCCGTCTCTACTAAAAATACAAAAAATTAGCTGGGCATGGTGGCACGTGCCTATAGTCCCAGCTACTCGGGAGGCTGAGGCAGGAGAATTGCTTGAACCTGGGAGGTGGAAGGTGCAATGAGCTGAGATTGCACCATTGCACTCCAGCCTGGGTAACAGAGGGAGACTCTGTCTCAAAAAAAAAAAAAAAAAAAAAAAAATATATATATATATATAATTGCATCCTGGTGTGATTGTTAATAGTTTTTGCTTTCAGAAAAGTTTCAGACGGGATATGATAAAATTATATGGTCACTCTAATTATAATGCCCTACCTAATCTGGAACCTGCCTTCCTCCCCAGCTTCACCTTGAATTGTATATGCTCACTTTGCTCTCTGCAAAGTTTAGACACAGTGACTGTCTCTTAGTACCTGGAATACTCCAGAAGTTCTGCCTTAGGGTCTTCGTACTTGCTGCTTGCTTTACCTAGGACCCTAGAATGCCACGTTCCCTTCCCCTCATTCCTTCCTTTATGAATTTTTCTTCCATTGTCAGTTCTTAGATCAGTTGTCTCTGCAGGGAAGCCTTCTCTGACCTTCCTAAGGCAGATCCACTAATTAGGGAGGGTCAATAGTATCTTTTACCTGTGTTTTATAGCATTTGTCGCAGTTATAGATTTACAGGTATTTAAGTGATTTCTAGATAAGACCTATCCTCTGCCATACCGTCCGCTTCAGAAAGGAAGGGATTGTCTGTGTTCGCTTTACTGCAATATCCCTAGCATTTTGCATAATACCTGGCACATAGTTGACACTTAATAACTATTTGTTGAGTGAATAAAGGAATGCATGCCAGCTGTCACAGTTTCTTAAAAATTCTGACCTATTCTGTATACCTCAGTTGAACAAAGTGTGCTCAAAGGAAACATTTTTATATTTCACTTTTAAAAGTAGAGTAGCCAAGTACCCCAACTTTCTTTACAATTTTACTATTTACAATAGAGTACAGCAGTGGTCTCCAGCCTTTTTGGCACAAGGGACCAGTTTCATGGATGAACATTTTTCCATGGACCTGTGGTGGGGGAGGGGTGGGTTGGGGATGATTCAAGCACTTTGCATTTATTGTGCATTTATTTCTGTTATTATTACATTGTATTATTTCATTACATGAAATAATTATACAACTCACCATCGTGTAGTATCAGCTTGTTTTCCCGCAGCTTGCTTCCCCTCAGCTGGACAGTCCCATGTGGGGGTGATGGGAGACAGTGACAGATCATCAGGCATTAGATTCTCAAGGAGTACTCAACCTCAATCCCTCGCATGCACAGTTCAGGAGGGTTCATGCTCCTGTGAGAATCTAATGCTGCCACTGATCTGACAGGAGGCGGAGCTCAGGCGGTAATGTGAGCAGTGGGGAATGGCTGTAAATTCAGATGAAGCTTTGCTTGCTACTCACCTCCTGCTGTGCGGCCCAGTTCGTAACAGGCCACAGATCAATATCTGTCCATGGCCCAGGGGTTGGGGACCCCTGTAATAGAGGGGACAGCCCGTTAGCCTGTGAGTTGTATAAGGCTTGCAGTTATTATTTATTGCCCATATTAATGTTGAGAATCAGAGCCATTTCATATGAAAACATGGATCACTGGTTTTGTTTGAAAGTATTAGAGAGCTGGCAAAACTGGGCGGGCAAATTCACACAACATTAACTACTTAGAACAGAGTGGTGGTCACCGGGTGCGGTGGCTCACGCCTGTAATCCTAGCACTTTGGGAGGCTGAGGCGGGCAGAACACCTGAGGCCAGGAGTTCGAGACCAGCCTGGCCAACATGACGAAACCCCGTCTCTACTAAAAATACAAAATTAGCCGGGCATGGTGTTGGTGTTACGTGCCTGTAGTCCCAGCTACTCGGGAGGCTGAGGCAGAAGAATCGCCTGAACCCAGGAGGCGGAGGTTGCAGTGAACCGAGATTGCACCATCGTACTCCAGGCTGGGCGACAAGAACGAAACTTCGTCTCAAAAAAAAAAAAACAAAAAAAGAACAGAGTGGTGGTCATAACCTGTGAAATGGCCATTTGTGGCCTCTGGCATAGTGCTACTAAAAGTGGTTATTGAACTGGCTGCTTAACCACAAGCTATTTGTTACTGTCCACAGAGACAAGGACCTTGTGCCGTATGTTTAGGTTACTTCACATTTCTTTGGTTTCGTTGACTTTTTAGTGTGTTGTTTACATTCTGGCACAAGCTCCTTGTCTTGTCAGAGACTGGCATTTTGAGTAGTACCCATAGCTATTCCTTATAAATATTTTGAAACCCCTGATACTCAGGGGTACTCAGATGCGAGCTTCTTCCTCACATGTAAAACCTGATTTTCATTCCTGTGTCACTGAAGAAAATGGAATTGGCCCATCCTTCTCACACACTTGACTGATTTCACAGGAATAAAATATTCTTGTTAGAAGTAAAACTGAAGTCTCTATAGATTTTATACCTTTTTATTGCTCATCATTTATCTTGTTGATCCTGAGTTTATACTGCTTTTAATTGAGTAAGAAATACAAAGATAGTGCAAATCTTTTTTTTTTTTAATGTGAAAATTGATTGAGGCCATTGCTGTGCTGTTGAGTAAAGCAGAAATGTGTTGGTGGCTGTTGCCCCTGGATTAACCCTCTTTTATTAGCCCCCACAAATGACAGAATTAATACATATTCAATTCTGATATCTAAGAATAAACTTAATACCCCTTTAAATAGACTTAATGTATTTTAATGAGACTTTCAATTGCTAGCATGTATTTATGCAATAAACATCTGCTTCCACTGTCCTATAGAAGCTGTGCTTTAAAACCAATACCCACAGAAATGGAAAGTCAGTCACTTTTTAAAGTTATTATTCTCTTGGCCTCCATCAGCATTTTATATTTTTAACCCATTCTACATAGTTGCTCATTTAATCCTTTTGATCCAAAAATTAAGGTTGTCTGTTGTAAAATAACTCCCGTTTTCCTTTTTATTTGTAGTTGTCTGGGATACTTTTGGTTAAGCTTTTATCTTCAACCTTTGGCTCATTTTGTTTTAGCTGTAGTTTTTGCTTAAAACAGTTTATTATAGTTAGTAGATTTTGACTTTTGTGATCTAATCTGAGAGTGTTACGAGTTTACTATTTATTCACTTCACATTCATTTTATATCATGCTTTGTTCTTGTTGCTTTTTTTTTTTACACTATATAATCTGATTTTCATCTACCTTTCCTTTACTGCCCCTGAATTTATTTGATTATATTATTTATCTTCATTCTTCTAGTGCTAATATTCTTTTTTTTTTTTTTTTTTGAGGCAGGGGCCCACTCTCAGCCAGGCTGGAGTGCAGTGATGGGATCTTGGCTCACTGCAGCCTTGACCTCCTGGGCTCAAGTGATCCTCCTGCCTCCTGAGTATTTGGGGCCACAGGCTCACACAACCGCCATACTCCCACATCCAGCTAATTTTTGTCCTTTTTGTAGAGGCATGCTTTCGCCATGTTGCCCAGGCTGGTCTCAAGCTCCTGAGCTCAAGCAGTCCGCCCACCTCGGCCTCCCCAAGTGCTGGGATTACAGGTGTGAGCCATTGGGCCCAGCCAGTTTATCTTCTTAAATGTGTGCTTCTTTTTTTTTTTTTTTTTTTGAGGCAGAGTCTCGCTCTGTCGCCCAGGCTTGAGTGCAGTGGCCGGATCTCAGCTCACTGCAAGCTCCGCCTCCCGGGTTTACGCCATTCTCCTGCCTCAGCCTCCCGAGTAGCTGGGACTACAGGCGCCCGCCACCTCGCCCGGCTAGTTTTTTGTATTTTTAGTAGAGACGGGGTTTCACCGTGTTAGCCAGGATGGTCTCGATCTCCTGACCTCGTGATCCGCCCGTCTCGGCCTCCCAAAGTGCTGGGATTACAGGCTTGAGCCACCGCGCCCGGCCAAATGTGTGCTTCTATCTCTGCTACTTAGTTTGTCACCTGTAAATGAAGTCTTTTGACCCTTTTGTATAAAAGCTGAGGAACTCCCTCTCCCTTTCCTGTTTCCTGTCCTGAATTTTGATTATGTGTATGTTGCTGTGATTTGTAAACACTGACATTTTATTATGTAGCCACGGTTCACAGGTGTTTTCATCTTAGCTCTCTGGTTCAAATGGCTTAAATGCTCAGTGCTGGTTGTTTTGCTATATACAATGAGTCCTCACTTAGTGTTGCCAGTAGGTTCTCGGAAACTGCGACATTAAGGAAATGATGTGTAGCAGGTCCTCTAATAACGTCATTTCCTTATAAGTGATGAGAAAAAAATTGATTTTGTTATATATGGTTTCGCTTAAAGTCAAAGAACCTATTGTCAATGTTAAGTGAAGACTTACTGTAGTTCCTTAATTTATCTCTATTGATTCAACTTTTTCCATTAGGAATTTCTTCACAAAGAGCTCATGAAAACTCTACTCCTTGAGTTCCTGTACACTCAAAATGTTTATCTGTTGTTATTATAATCAAAGTAAGTTTGGCTGAGTATAAAATTGTGTCACGCTTCTTTTCCTCTAAGAGCTTTGTAGTCAGTGTTCTTTTGTCTTCTACTATTGAATGGTGCTGTGTGGAAATCTAAAGGTAGCCTCCTTTACCCTACTGCGTCCCTAACCCCAAAATCAATTGTTTAACTTGTGTGCCTAGATATCTAAAGGATTTTTTTTTCTTGTAAGCCTTAAAGTCTGGTAATTTTTCTAGGTGTTGGTATTGCTAATTCTGTATCTTTTCCTAGGAACATAGTGAGCCTTCTATTTCTAGAAAGTTATCTTGAATCATATCTTTGAATATTTCTTTATTCTAATCCTTTGGTTCTGTTATTCAGAATCCCTGGTTATATGTAAGGGGATCTTTATTATTGACCTCTCTTATGTTTACTACTTTTTCTTTACTTTTTAAAACTTCTTACTCCTTTACATTTCATTTGTTTATTGAGATATAGTTCACATACTATAAAATTCACTCTTATAACTCAGTGGTTTTTAGTATATTGATACTTGTACAACCATGTCCACTATCTCATTCCTGAATTTTGTTTAATTTTGCCTGGTTTTTTGAGTCTTGCTTGCTTTATCCCTTTCTCCTCTTCTCTGTATTATTGAAGCATATATCAGTTTGTTTCGTAATTAGGGGTATTAACTTTGGTTGCTTCGTTAAGGGGGTATCTGTCAGATTTCTTTATTGTACTGTTATTATTTTATCCTTTCATAATCTGATAATTGATATCATTATCAAGGTAATTAATAATTTCTGGGGAAGTATTTTGTGACTATGTAAATATCCTGTTTTCTTTTTTTTTTCTTGTCAGTGTTTTTTTTTTTTTTTCTGAGACATTGTCTCACTCTTTTGTCCATACGGAAGTGCAATGGCTTGATCTAGGCTCACTGTAACCTCTGCCTTCCAGGTTCAAGCAATTCTCCCAGCTCAGCCTCCTGAGAAGTTGGGACTAAAGGTGCATGTGCCACTATGCTCAGCTAATTTTTGTATTTTTTGATAGAGATGGGATTTCACCATATTGGCCAGGCTGGGCTTGAACTCCTGACCTCAAGTGATCTGTCCGCCTTGGCCTCCCAAAGTGTTGGGATTACAGGTGTGAGCTGCTGTGCCCAGCCCAATATCCTGTTTTTCAACAAACTTTTACTCATTATTTTTAGCATCCATCGATAATTCTTAAGTGAAACAATTATTAGCATAGTGATTGCCACATGTAAATTATCTAACTCTTTCACTGCTTCTACATTTAAGGATGAACTCATAGGTTTTATTCTATGGGCCATAAATCCCTTGTTAGCCTTCTTCATTCGCGTTGACACAGGTTTGGCCAAAGAGAGCGCCATCAAGCTGGGTCTAGTGTACTTTTGGTTTGTTCCTGCCTTCCTTTCAGCATGTCCTGTTTTCTTTTTTTTTTTTTTTTTTTTTTTTTGAGACGGAGTCTTGCTCTGTCGCCCGGGCTGGAGTGCAGTGGCCGGATCTCAGCTCACTGCAAGCTCCGCCTCCCGGGTTTACGCCATTCTCCTGCCTCAGCCTCCGGAGTAGCTGGGACTACAGGCGCCCACCACCTCGCCCGGCTAGATTTTTTTGTATTTTTTTAGTAGAGACGGGGTTTCACCGTGTTAGCCAGGATGGTCTCGATCTCCTGACCTCGTGATCCGCCCGTCTCGGCCTCCCAAAGTGCTGGGATTACAGGCTTGAGCCACCGCGCCCGGCCATGTCCTGTTTTCTAATACGATACAACGTTTTGGGTTTATCTTGTACTTCCCTATCCAGTTCTGGAATAATCATTTATCCAAGGAACTTGGATTCCTTTGTGGAGCACTACTTAGAAACCAAGGTCTGGAGCTCTAGGTGTGCGCATAGCCATGGGAGCGTCGCTGCTTCTAGGCTTTGGCTGTGTCTCTTCAGAGTCCACTGTAGTCATCCTCTTTCTGTCTGCTGTAGATGATACTAAAGTTCCATTCTTCATCCCTTCCATTTTCCTCCCTGTAAGTTAGTACCTGGAAGCATTCTTAGAGGTCACAAGAAATCATTATATTCAGGTATGGAATGCAATTTTTGTGTAGATAACAAATCTATATTCATGAAATCTGATTCTGTCCATCATCCATCTTTTTGCAAGGTCTTTTCCTGTGAAAGGTATGTTTTTTCTTTTCTTTTCTTTTTGAGACAGAGTCTCTCTCTGTTACCCAGGCTGGAGTGAAGTGGCGCAGTCTCAGTTCACAGCAACCTCTGCCTCCTGGGTTCAAGCGATTCTCTTGTCTCGGCCTCTCTAGTAGCTGGGATTACAGACATGTACCACCACACCCGGCTAATTTTGTATTTTTAGTAGAGACGGGGTTCTCCATGGTGGTCAGGCTGGTCTCGATCTCCCGACCTCAGGTGATCTACCTGCTGCAGCTTCCCAAAGTGCTAGGATTACAGGATTGAACCACTGCGCCCGGCCAAGGTGTGTTTTTTCTTTCTGTCTTTCTTTCTTTTTTTTTTTTTTTTTTTAAGACGGAGCCTCGCTCTTTCTCCCAGGCTGGAGTGCAGTGGCGCGATCTGGGCTCACTGCAAGCTCCGCCTCCCGGGTTCACGCCATTCTCCTGCCTCAGCCTCCCGAGTAGCTGGGACTACAGGCGCCCGCCACCTCACCCAGCTAATTTTTTTATATTTTTAGTAGAGATGGAATTTCACCGTGTTAGCCAGGATGGTCTTGATCTCCTGACTTCGTGATCCGCCTGCCTCGGCCTCCCAAAGTGCTGGGATTACGGGGGTGAGCCACTGCGCCCGGCCAAAGGTGTGTTTTTTTCTGAACAGTTTTTTGAAAGAGTAGGTCGTATTACCTAACAACCACTGGCTGTCTATTCTTTAATATGTGTTCAATTGTGTTGCTGTATTCTTGGCACCACATGACAGAAGAATAAAGAAATTTTCTTCACATCAGGCTAGAAGGTAATAGAAATGTTTACTGTTTGTTTATTCTGTTTTCGGTAACCGTTTCAACCGTTCCATGTCTATAATTTGCTTGACAAATAATTAATGACTCCCATTGTACTAGGTCATAGTATTCCTCATAGTCATAAAATGCCAGCAAGAAGGACCCTTAGCCTGTTGAGTCCAATCCCTTACTTTTTTTTTTTTCCTCTGAGATGGAGTCTCACTCTGTCACCCAGGCTGGAGTGCAATGGCATGATCTCAGCTCACTGCAACCTCTGCCTCTCGGACTCAAGCGATTCTCCTGCCTCAGCCTCCTGAGTAGCTGGGATTATAGGCGTCCGCCACCACAACCGACTAATTTTTGTATTTTTTGTGCAGGTTGGGTTTCACCATGTTAGCCAGGCTAGTCTCGAACTCCTGACCTCAGGTGATGCACCCACCTTGGCCGCCCAAATTGGTAGGATTGCAGGCGTGAGCCACCACACCCAGTCAATCCTTTACTTTTATAGGTGGAGAAACTGAGACCTAAGAACTGAATTGACTTACTTAAGTCCGTGGCTAACTGATTGCAGAGCCAAAAGTGGAGTCCAGTGCTCCTAACTTCCATTCTAGAACATTTTTGCTGTGGGTAGTGGAGAGAGATTGGGTTGATGGAACCTGCCTAAAGTTTCCATGGTTGCTAGGTGGAAACAGCACGCTTCCTTCTGTCTTGGCACTCAAGTATCCAGATGGGCATTGAATTTTTCCAATGATTGGTCATTTGATGACCAGGCAGGGGAGCAGAAAAGGAGATGGTCCAGACCAGAAGCTGTTTAAGGATGTGTTGTTGCCTGACCAGACACCTTAAGGCCAGAATTCTAAGTAGTTTCAAAACTCCTCCTCCCTTTCCTAGCCCCATCTACTGACTTTCTGCTTTCTTCAAAATGCTCTGTTGGCCAGGTGCAGTGGTTCACGCCTGTAATCCCAACACTTAGGCTGAGGCGGGAGGATTACATGGGCCTAGGAGTTCAAGACCAGCCAAGGCAACATAATGGGCTGGGCCCTTTTCTCTAAAAAAAAAAAAAAAAAAAAAAAAATGAAGCTGAGTGTGGCGGTATGCACCTACAGTCCCAGCTACTTGGGGGGTTGAGGCAGGAGGGTCACTTGAGCCTGGGAGGTTGGGGCTGCAGTGAGCCGTGATCACACTGCATTCCCGTCTGGGAGACAGTGAGGATCTGTCTCAAAAAAAAACCCCACAAAACCAAAAAAACCCTGCTCTGTTTATAAAAAAGGTCTGTTGGTTTTCTTTTTCAATATCTTCAATTTAGCAGTATTTTGACATCAACATAGTTATATTGGTACAAGTTTCTTAAAAAGTTAAATACAGGCCAGGTGCAGTGGCTGACGCCTGTAATCCCAGCACTTTGGGAGGCCGAGGCGGGTAGATCACGAGATCAGGAGATGGAGACCGTCCTGGCTAACACAGTGAAACTCTGTCTCCACTAAAAATACGAAAAAATTAGCCGGGCGTGATGGCGGGCGCCTGTAGTCCCCGCTCCTTGGGAGCCTGAGGCAGGAGAATGTTGTGAACCCGGGAGGCAGAACTTGCAGTGAGCCAAGATTGCGCCACTGCACTCCAGCTTGGGCAACAGAACGAGACTCCATCTCAAAAAAAAAAAAAAAAAAGTTAAACACAAATATATCTTATGATCCATTCCTGACTGTCTACCCAAGAACGGTGAAAACGTATGTCCACCCGAAGACTCGTATGTAAATAGCAGCATTGTTTGTGATGGTCAACAAGTAGAAACAAACCAGCTGTCCAGGAACTGGGGAATATGGATAAACAAAGCGTAGTTATTCTTACTATGGAATATTATTCACCCATAAAAAGAAGTGAAATACTAACAAGTTATAAAGTGGATGAACCTCACAAACTTGTGTTAAGTGACCAGAAGACCTCATTACGATTTCAGTTCCTTGAAATATCCAGAAAAGGTAAATCTGTAAAGACAGAAAGTACATCAGTGGTTGCCTCAGGCTAAAGTTGGAAATGAAGAAAGACGCAAATGGTCATGAGTTCTCCTTTTTGGGGTGATAGGGGTGTTCTAAAAGTGGGTTTTGGTGATGGTTGCATGACTCTGTTAATATATTAGAAACTATTCAGTTGTACACTTACAGGTGAATTTTATAGCGTGTGAATTATACTTCATAAAGCTTTAAAAAATTACATTTTAAATTTGATGTCTGTAATAGTTGTCATATTTAAGTATCTTATCCTGTCTTCATTATTAAACATTTTTATACTGCTTTCTTTCCACTTTTAAGTAGGATTTTCAAGGAATGCTAATGTCAGATGATGTTAATGGTAACAGTAAAAATAGCTAGCATTTGTAAAGTAGTTACTATGCACCAGACGTTATGCTAAGTACTTCTCAGGTTATCTCACAGTAGCATTGTGATATTGGTATTACTGTCCTCATTTTACAGCAGAGGAAACAGTTTCATAGAGGTAAATGACTTGTCCAAAGTCAGGCCCTACAGATACAGGGCCTCTATTTTGAACTCAGTGGAATTATTAGCATTCTTCACTCCTAGATAGTAGTAAGCGTTTAACTTTGATGTTTGTATACATTTTTCAGTCCTCATCCTACGTGATCTTTTCAGTGGCATTTATTGATCCCTCCTTTCTCTTTTGTAAGGAGACAATGAGACAGGAATTTGAGCTGAGTCATTTAATCTCTGTGCTCTGTATATGGATATGCAGTGTTTTTGGTGGAGGATTGTACTGCTTTTCATATGCCGTGACTGTTAAACACTCATGTATATATGCCACTGGGATGAATGCTCTATGTAACTATTTATGTGTGATCTCTCTAGGAAATTCAGGTGGGCATTTGGTTTTGCCTGTTTGTCATGGAGCTTGTATAGCATAGTGAATCTTATTAATCAGTTTTACTTCTTTTTCTCTATTCCTCAGCCTTAATTTTAAAGACCCGGAAGCAGTCAGAGCTCTGACTTGTACTCTCCTAAGGGAAGATTTTGGACTTTCTATTGATATTCCGTTGGAGAGACTAATTCCCACAGTTCCCTTGAGACTCAACTATATTCACTGGGTAGAAGATTTGATCGGTCACCAGGATTCTGACAAAAGTACTCTCCGAAGAGGAATTGACATAGGTATATAGTTTTAAATTCTTTTTTGGCCAAACATAGGTTTCGTAAGTTTTGCAAGATCAAATTCTTTGTACATTTTTCTACTGGGTATTTGTTGTTGTACGGAAGAAGCTGGCTACAGATACAGGTTGAGCATCCTGAATCCAAAAGTCCGAAATGCTTCCGAATCTGCAACCTTTGAGCACTGATATGCTGCTCAAAGGCAATGTGCATTGGAGCTTTCCAGATTTGGGGGTTAGGGATGTTCAGCCTGTAAATATAATGCAAATATTTCAAAATCTGAAAAAAAAACTGAAATCCAAAACACTTCTAATCCCAAGCATTTTGAATTAGAGATCCTCAACCTGTATTACCGTTCTTATTTACTACACCTGTTACCATTCTTACTTACTACACCTGTTACCATTCTTACTTACTACACCTGTCACCGTTCTTATTTACTACACCTGTTACCGTTCGTTCTTACTACACCTGTTACCATTCTTACTACACCTGTCACCGTTCTTATTTACTACACCTGTTACCATTCTTACTTACTACACCTGTTACCATTCTTACTTACTACACCTGTTACCGTTCTTACTACACCTGTTACCATGCTTACTTACTACACCCGTCACTGTTCTTATTTACTACACCTGTTACCGTTCTTACTTACTACACCTGTCACCGTTCTTAGTTACTACACCTGTTACCGTTCTTACTTACTACACCTGTCACCGTTCTTAGTTACTACACCTGTTACCGTTCTTACTTACTACACCTGTCACCGTTCTTAGTTACTACACCTGTTACCGTTCTTACTTACTACACCTGTCACCGTTCTTAGTTACTACACCTGTCACCGTTCTTATTTACTACACCTGTTACCGTTCTTACTACACCTGTCACCGTTCTTATTTACTACACCTGTTACCGTTCTTACTACACCTGTTACCATGCTTACTTACTACACCTGTCACCGTTCTTATTTACTACACCTGTCACCGTTCTTACTTACTACACCTGTCACCGTTCTTATTTACTACACCTGTTACCGTTCTTACTTACTACACCTGTCACCGTTCTTAGTTACTACACTTGTTACCGTTCTTACTTACTACACCTGTTACTGTTCTTACTTACTACACCTGTTACCGTTCTTACTTACTACACCTGTTACCGTTCTTATTTACTACACCTGGCCTTTTCTCCCACTGATTTCTCTTGAGAAAGGATTGTCAGTCCAAACAGGGAGCAAGAGGTGAAGGGAAGTACAAAATGAAAGTGAGGCTCTTACTTACATAGCTTTTCATTTTTTTTTTAATTAAAAATTTTTTTCTATTTTTTTTATTTTGAAATGGGGTCTCGTGTTGCCCAAGGTTGGTCTTGACTCCTGGGCTCAAGCAATCCACCTGCCTCCGCTTCCCAAAGTGCTGGAATTACAGGCATGAGCCACGACACCTGGCCCTACCTAGCTTTTCAGATAACCACATTGATGTCTGTGTCTGTTGGGCTTTATTTTTACTCTGGTGTCTTCATGTTGTGATTTTTTTTTTTTTTTTTTTGAGGTGGAGTTTTGTTCTTGTTGCCCAGGCTGGAGTGCAATGGCATGATCTCAACTCAGTGCAACCTCCACCTCCCGGGTTCAAGCAATGCTCCTGCCTCAGCCTCCCAAGTAGCTGGGATTACAGGTGCCCTCTACCACACCTGGCTAACTTTTGTACTTTTAGTAGAGATGGGATTTCACCATGTTGGTCAGGTTGTTCTCAAACTCCTGACCTCAGGTGATCTGTCCACCTCGTCCTCTCAAAGTGCTGGGATTATAGGCGTGAGCCACCACGCCTGACCACCGTGCTTGGCCTCTATTTCAAACTCGGTGGAATTATTAGCATTCCTCACTCCTAGATAGTAGTAAGTGTTTAACTTTGATGTTTGCGTACATTTGCAGTCCTCATCCTACATGATCTTTTCAGGGGCATTTATTGATCCCTCCTTTCTCTTTTGTTCGCTCTCCTTCATTTGCTTTCATGACGCCAGACTGTTGGTTTCCTCTTTCGTTTCTGTGCACTGTTCTCCACTTTTCAGGCGTACCTGCCTGTATCTGACCACTAGGTATTGGTATTCCTTGCATAAGGCTCAGCCTTTAGCTCCTTTTTCACTCAGCACCCTACCCTGGCAATTGCATTCACTTCTATGACGATTTCCCACCTCCATACAAATAAATCACTTGTTTATATGTTCCTCCAACTCAGATTACTTTCCTTGACCTCCGATCTCATATATAAGAGAAACTTGGATTTCTGAAAAACATCTCAGACTTGCTGTGTCCAAGACCAAACTCACACTCTGTTTCCCTAATCCTGGTTCTCTTTGTTTCCTGTTGCAGTGAGTCTACCATAGTCCACCCTGTGATCCTTGGTACTTGCTTCTCCACGCTCAGTAAAAAAATGTCTATGTCTGTTTCCTGTTGACTTTCTCTCTTAATACTTCTGAAATCATCTACTTCTCTCCATCTCCACTGCCGTCCTAGCCAAGTCATCATCTCTTACCTTTTTGCATTTCTGCATTTCTCACCTCTTCTGCTTCTCACCTAGTTTTACTTAAAAAGCTTGACAGCCTAGTTGGTACTAATTTGATTTTAATTATGCCCCAAACCCTCTAAAATAGCATTTGGGGATAGAGGAGGTTAATAGATTTTAATTCTTCACAAGGGGCACTACCTAACTGCAATCACATCCATTCTAATTAGGGCTTTATATAAATTCTTCCCCCAGACTCCATCGGTTTGCTCTAATTTTATGATTACGGACTTTCCATTTTTATTTATCATTACAAAGATTATTACCCGTCTAAAAATGTCATTTGGCTTTCTGAGGGAATTTTGTTCTGTCCTATAAAGGACTAGTAAAGAATCTGTTGCATTCTATTAGAGTGCAAGTCTTTGGGTCTTGAGAATTAAGAAACTTTTTTTGGCGCCGACAAATCTTTTACGTATATTTATTACCCTGGAGGTAAGTGTACTTTTTAAATCTTTTAAATGAAATTGAAGTTTGAAGAGAGAGGCAGTTGTGTAAAAGTCAAGGATCTGGTCTGGATTTTTTTCCTACAGAGTAGAAAGTACAACCGAAATGTTCTGATTATGTGTGTGTCTGGCTTACTAGAACGGCTAGCAGGAGCTAAAGAAGTGTGGTTTCTGAGAAGACCTTGAATATCCTTTACCACCCTTTCCCTCACCACCCCGCAGGTATCCAAGGAGGTGCTTGTCCAGTAGCACTGGGGCCAGGATACTCTCGGGCAAACATGGTAGGCAACGCAGCATTCACCATGACCATCAAAGAGCTTCAATGTTGGGGCCGTCACCTTTTAGTAGCCTGTTCTGGATGTGTAATGAGGAAACAGTATGACAAGCCTGGATTTCCTCTGGGTTAGGAGTATCTAGCCTCTGCTTCTCCCTGGCAAATCCTTACAAGGCTAGACCGGAACTGGGATATGGTCAGATGAGAGCAGACCTAGAGTGGCTGGTGGAGACTGACTGCTTTAGGCCTTTGGGAGAAACACTCTTCTCTTGAATATACTCTTTAGGATCTAATTGGCCAAGACAGTCACTATTGTAAAAGAGAGAGAGAGAGAGATTGAGATTTGCTCTGTCACCCAGGCTGAAGTGTAGTGGCAAGGTCTTGGCTCACTGCAACCTCCGCCTCCCAGGTTCGAGTGATTCTCCTGCCTCAGTCTCCTGAGTAGCTAGAATTGCAGGTGCCCACCATCATGCCCAGCTAATTTCTGTAGTTTTAGTAGAGACGGGGTTTCACCATGTTGCAGGCAGGCCTGGAACTCCTGACCTCAGGTGGTCTGCCCGCCTCAGCCTCCTAAAGTGCTGGGACTTCAGGTGTGAGCCACCGTGCCTGGCCTGTAAAAACAATATTCATGGTTAGTATATAGTCCAGTCCAGGGCTCGGGGTTCTACATAATTTAGTACCAAATCCTAGTGGTCAAAGAGTATTTTTTTTGCCTGGAGTGTTTGCCTTTTGAATACCTCCCTTGACACTGTGGTGAGGCGAGCCAGTGACTCTGATGTCTTGGCTCCAAACCAACTATTTTCCCATGTCTCCACATCTAAGAGATGAGTTATCTCTTTAATCTCTTTAGTTTTTTTGTTTGTTTGTTTGTTTTTTCCACTTCTTATTTCTTTCAGCTGACAACTTACAGACATTTGGGTAGTTCGGCAGTTTAATAAACATTTTATACCCTACATATTTTTTCCTGCTTTTGGAGAATGGAATGTACATTGATCCATTTTAAGATATTACAAAGGCATTTTAACAAATAGCATTGTTTTCTTTTCAGACAATTGAGTTTTGTGTGAGATTTAAAATGAAGACTCTTTATAAAGTAAATCAGCTGAGTTTTGAGCATTTTAGGTGAATTAGTCACATATTCCTCGACCTCTGCTTGTGTGTTCTTCATTTTTTATACAACACATGAAAGAGGAGGCCAGCAAGGTTTCGATACTTTAGGAAGTTTGAGGCCGGGCGCGGTGGCTCAAGCCTGTAATCCCAGCACTTTGAGAGGCCGAGACGGGCGGACCACGAGGTCAGGAGATCGAGACCATCCTGGCTAACACGGTGAAACCCCGTCTCTACTGAAAAATACAAAAAAAAAAAAAAAAAAACTAGCCGGGCGAGGTGGCGGGCGCCTGTAGTCCCAGCTACTTGGGAGGCTGAGACAGGAGAATGGCGGGAACCCGGGAGGCAGAGCTTGTAGTGAGCCGAGATCCGGCCACTGCACTCCAGCCTGGGCGACAGAGCAAGACTCCGTCTCAAAAAAAAAAAAAAAAAAAAAGGAAGTTTGAGTCTAATTAGGAGGTAAGACTAACATACATGAATGACTGGGAACCCAGTAGCCATAATATATGTGAAATCAGGTACCAGCTTGTGATTTCTCTACCAAAAAATACAAAAATTACAGAAAATACAAAAATTAGCCAGGCATGGTGGCATGCACCTGTAGTCCCGGGAACTCGGGAGGCTGAGTGGGGAGAATCGCCTGAGCTCAGGAAGTCAAGGCTGCAGTGAACCGTGATCACACCACTGTACTGTAGCCTGGGTGACGGAGTGAGACCCTGTCTGAAAACAGAATTCTGAGAAGAGTGGTGTTTTCATGATGATTCTAACCTTTCCCTCTGGTGTGTGGAATGTGTTTTGAATTTTCATTTCACTAGGTACGGGGGCATCCTGCATCTACCCCTTACTCGGAGCAACCTTGAATGGCTGGTATTTCCTCGCAACAGAAGTGGATGATATGTGTTTCAACTATGCAAAGAAAAATGTGGAACAGAATCACTTATCTGATCTCATAAAAGGTTAGCGCCACAGAATGAATACCTCCACACTGTGTGTCTTCACCTGCCTTTTTAGTTTAACGCATTTCATTACCTTTTTCTTTAATATGCAGACTTCAGCAATGTTAAAAAACCCGGCACTTTGTAATTGGGTTTGCTGTCTTGATACCAGAATTAACTCAGAAAGAAAATAGTAACTACAGTTGATCCTTATTATTTGTGGATTCTTTATTAGTGAATTTGCCTGCTTGCCGAAATTTATTTATTTATCCATTCATTTATTTTAGTAGATTTTCTTGAATAAATGTGTTTTTATTCGTTATAACCCCTTAGAAACATTTCCAGAGACTTTAAGTGGTGGGTTTTTGTTTGTTTGTTGAGTTTATTTTTTAGGGCATTTTTAGGTTCATAGCAAAATGAGGTGGAAGGTTCAGAGATTCCCTGTGTGTCCCTGCCCCACACATGCATAGCCTTCTCCATTATCAGCATCCCCCAGCAGAGTGGGATATTTGTCACAGGTGATGAACCTATGCTGGCACATCATTGTCACCCACCGTTCGTACTTTACATCACGGATTCCTCTTAGTGGTGTACATTTCGTAGTTTTGGACAAATGAAGTGGACATGTGTCTCCCAGTACAGTGTACACACAATCGTTTCACTGCCCTGCCGTCTTCTTTTCCTCAGCTGTCCATCTCTCACTGCCCTCAGCCCCAGGAAACTATGACCTTTTTACTGTCTCCATAGTTATACATTTTCCAGAACGTCACATAATTGGAATCACACAGTAGATAGACTCTTCGGAGTGGCTTCTTCCACTGAGTGACATTTATTTAACTTTCCTAATGTCTTTTTACAGTTTGATAGCTTTTTAAAAAATTCTTTTAATTTATTTTTTTCTGCTGCCTCTCTAATTACAGAAAGCTTATTTATTTTTAGCACATTTCATTTTGATATTCGATTATCTGGGTGTACCAGAGTTTCTCCATTCACCTACTGAAGGACACCTTGATTGTTTCCAGATTTTGACAATTACAAATAAAGTTGTGAGAAACATCTGTGTGCAGCTTTTTCTGTTCATGTTAAGTTTTTGACTCCTTTAGGTAAATACCAAGCAGTATGCTTGCTGGATGATATGGTAATGGTATGTTTAATTTTGTAAGAAACTACCAAACTCCCTTCCAGAGTACCGTTTTGCACTCCCACCAGCAATGGACGAAAGTTCCTGTTGCTCACATCTTTGCCAGCACTGAGTGTTCTCAGTGTTCTGGATTTTGGCCATTCTAATAGGTGTGTAGTGGTATTTCATTATTTTAACGTGCATTTTCCTGATACTGATGTAGAGCATCTTTTCATGTGCTCATTTACCATCTGTGTATCTTTTTTGGTGAGATGTCTGTTCAGTCCTTTTGCCCTTTTTTTTTTTTTGAGACTTAGTTTTGCTCTTGTTCCCCAGGCTGGAGTGCAATGGCGCGATCTCGGCTCACTGCAACCTCTGCCCCCCAGGTTCAAGCGATTCTCCTGCCTCAGCCTCCCAAGTAGCTGGGATTACAGGCACCCTCCACCATGCCCAGCTAATTTTTGTATTTTTAGTAGAGATGGGGTTTCACCATGTTGCTCAGGCTGGTCTCAAACTCCTGTCCTCAAGTGATTCTCTTGTCTGGACCTCCCAGAGTGTTGGAATGATAGACATGAGCCACTGCCCCCAGCCAAGTCCAGCTTATTGATCTTCTTTTAAGGAATTATATACAGTACCGTTGGTATTATATCCAAAAGTGCTGTAATCTCAGCATGCTGGGGGCTGAGGTGGTTAGATCCTTGAGGTCAGGAGTTCGAGACCAGCCTGGCCTACATGACGAAACCCCATCTCTACTAAAAATACAAAAATTAGCCGGCGTTGTGGCGCATGCATGTAATCCCAGTGACTCAGGAGGCTGAGGAGCAAGAATCACTTGAATCTGGGAGGCGGAGGTTGCAGTGAGCCGAGATCGCGACACTGCACCCCAGCCTGGGCAACAGAGCAAGACTCTTGTTACTTTCTAGGAGTTTTATAGTCTTGCATTTTGCATTTAGGTTTGTGATCTGTTTTGAGTTAAATTTTGTGAAGGATATAAGGTCTGTGTCTAGATTCATTTTATGCATGTGGATGTCCAAGTGATGTTCCAGTATCAGTTCTGGAAAAGACTGTATCTGTTCTGTTCTATTGACCTATTCATTCACTAAAAACATGCTGTTTTGATTACAGTAGCTTTGTAGTAAGTCTTAGAATTGGGTAGTGTCCGTCTTTCAACTTGCCTCTTCCCTTTCAATACTGTGCTGGCTATCCTGAGCCTTTTGCCTCTCCAAACAAACGTTAAAATTAGCTGGTTAATAGCTAAAGTGTATGTATGTATGTTCATATGTATGAATTTTAGAGGCAGGGTCTCACTGTCACCCAGGCTGGAGTGTAGTGACTCACTGTAGCTTCAACCTCCTATGTTCAGGTAATCATCCAGCCTCAGCCTTGTGAGTAGCTGAGACTGCCTGTGTGTGCCACCATGCCTGGCTCATTTCTGTGTTTTTTTGTAGCGATGGGGTCTTGTCACGTTGCCCAGGCTGGTCTTGAGCTCCTGGGCTCGAGTGATTTTTCTGGCCTCAGCCTCCCAAAGTGCTGGAGTTACAGGCATGAGCCACTGCACCCAACCAAAAATTTATTTTTAGGCCGGGCGCGGTGGCTCAAGCCTGTAATCCTAGCACTTTGGGAGGCCGAGACGGGCGGATCACAAGGTCAGGAGATCGAGACCACCCTGGCTAATACGGTGAAACCCCGTCTCTACTAAAGAACACAAAAAACTAGCCGGGCGAGGTGGCGGGCGCCTGTAGTCCCAGCTGCTTGGGAGGCGGAGGCAGGAGAATGGCGTAAACCCGGGAGGCGGAGCTTGCAGTGAGCTGAGATCCGGCCACCGCACTCCAGCCTGGGCGACAGAGCCAGACTCCCGTCTCAAAAAAAAAAAAAAAAAAAAAAAAATTTATTTTTAACTTAAAATTGACATTCATGGTACTTTTGTGGTCATTCACAGACATGTGCATAGTGGCATATAATTGGAGTTGCCCAGTGTGCGTGTTCCCAGCTGAGGCTCAGCAAGGCGATGCTCTGCCTTCTTATTCCAGCTTCCGTACTGTGGACCACGCGTCCTTTTCTTGGTCTATTTAATACCACGTTTTGAGTGTTTTTTTATTTTTATTTTGCATTTTTGTGCTTTCTCTTGGTGATTTTGCTGTTTAAAATAGTCCCTAAACATAGTGCTGAAAGGCTGTCTTGTGTTCCTCAGTGCAAAAAGGCTGTGATGTGCCTTACAGAGAAAATACATGTGTTAGATAAGCTTCCTTCAGACACGAGTTATAGTGGTGTTGGCCATGAGTTCAGTGTTAGTGAATCAGCAATGTATATTCGATAAAGTGTCTTTAAACACCATAAAACAAGATTGTGTATCTATCAGTTGATGAAAATGTGATGAGAGACTTGTAGGAACCTAACCCTGTATTTCCCCTGGGAACCAGTGGTTCAGTATTCACTCATTGACTATTTGTGGCTACTTTTTACAACATAACTAGTGCAGATAATGAGAATTGACTATATGTGAAGTAACTTAGTCATCAAGATTTTAAAAGGAAGGAAACCCTACTGTTGATTAAACTATACCATCTTTTTAATTTCAGTACATAGGCAGGGCACGGTGGTTCACACCTGTAATCCCAGCACTTTGGGAGGCCGAAGCAGGTTGCCTGAGATCAGGAGTTTGAGAGCAGCCTGATCAACATGGTGAAACTCCATCTCTACTAAAAATACAAAAATTAGCTGGGCGTGGTGATGGGCACCTGTAGTCCCAGCTACTTGGGAGGCTGAGGCAGGGGAATCGCTTGAACCTGGGAGGCAGAGGTTGCAGTGAGTGGAGATCGCACCACTGCACTTTATTCTGGTCAGAGTGAGACTGTGTCTCAAAAACAAATAATAGGCCGGGCGCGGTGGCTCACGCCTGTAATCCCAGCACTTTGGGAGGCCGAGACGGGTGGATCACGAGGTCAGGAGATCGAGACCATCCTGGCTAACACGGTGAAACCCCGTCTCTACTAAAAAAAAAAAATACAAAAATCTAGCCAGGCGAAGTGGCGGGCGCCTGTTGTCCCAGCTACTCGGGAGGCTGAGGCAGGAGAATGGCATAAACCCGGGAGGCGGAGCTTGCAGTGAGCTGAGATCCGGCCACTGCACTCCAGCCTGGGCGACAGAGCGAGACTCTGTCTCAAAAAAAAAAAAAATAATAATAATAATAATTTCAGTACATAGAACTGTGCAAGAAATAGTCAAATCCCCTTGTGATTACTTACTTTTTATTTTTGTGACCATTCTGTGTATAAAGCAGTGTTAATTTTTTTTTCCATTGAAGAGATTTTATGTCTCTTTATGAAGGAAATAAGACTTTTCTTCATAGTATTGAACATATCTTTGTAAGGGGAGATGTTAATATTATTAGTGCGTTTGTTTTATTTCTCTATTGTTGTGTAGCAAATCTAGGAGCCTATTTACTTTTATTTATTTTTTATTTTTTGAGATGGACTCTTGCTGTGTCACCCAGGCTGGAGTGCAGTGGCACAGTCTTGGCTCACTGCAACCTCTGTCTCCCAGGTTCAAGCGATTCTCCTGCCTGAGCCTCCTGAGTAGCTGGGATTTTAGGTGCCCACCACCACACCCGTCTAATTTTTGTGATTTTTTTTTGTAGAGACAGGGTTTCACCATGTTGGCCAGGTAGGTCTCGAACTCCTGACCTCAAGTGATCCACTTGCCTCGGCTTCCGAAGTGTTGGGATTACAGGCATGAGCCACCTCATTGTTACATTGTTATTGTAATAATATAACAATCCCGGCCCTAGGAGCCTTTAAAAAAAAATTTATTTATTTATTTTTTTATTAGAGACAGGGTCTCACTCTGTCATCCAGGCTGGAGTGCAGTGGCGTGATCATGGCTCAAGCCTCCTGGGCTCAAGCAGTCTCTCACATTAGCCTCCCAGATAGCTAGAATTACAGGCTCATACCACCACGGTCAGATAATTTTTTATTTTTAAAATTTTTGTAGAGATAGGTTCTTGCTATGTTGCCCAGGCTAATCTGGAACTCTTGGTCTCAAGCATTTCTCCCGCCGTGGCCTCCCAAAGCACTGGGATTACAGGCATGAACCATCGCATTTGGCCCTAGCAACTTCAAACAAGACACATTTATCTCATTGTTCTTATGGGTCATACATTCTGGCATAGCTTAGTCGAGTGGTTCCAGTTGAGACACTTTCATGCATTTGCAGTCAAGTTGTTGGCTAGAGCTACAGTATCTGAAGGATTTACGGGTGGTAGAGATTTGCTTCCGAGATGGCTTCCTCGCGGCTCACTCACACGACTCTTGGAAGGAAACCCTAGTTCATAGCCATGTGGATCTCTCCATGAAGCTATTTGAGTGTCCTTAAAATGGAGCCGATACTCTAGGGGAAGGAAATTAAACTCCATCTCCTGAAGGGAGTAACGTCAAAGGGTTTGAGGACATACAGTCACGCATTACTTAACAGCAGGGATATATTCTGAGAAATGCATTGTTAGGTGATTTCATCGTAGTGTGTGCTCATGCACACCTAGGCCTGTGGCTCCTATGCTGTAACCTGAACAGTATGTTACTGTATTGAATACGGAAGGCAGTTTTAACACAATGGTAAGTATTTGTGTATCTAAGCATATCAAACATAGAAAAGGTACAGTAAAAATGTGGTGTTACAATCTTACGGGACCACCGTCATATATGCAGTCCATTGTTACCAAAGCATCATTATGCAGTGCGTGATTATACTTTAAAACCACTGCAACAGTGATTAGCTCACAGTCCTGTTTTTCCTCCTAGTGGTGAAAGTGCCACAGAAGACACTCCTGATGGATGCCCTTAAAGAAGAATCTGAGATAATCTATGACTTTTGCATGTGCAACCCTCCCTTTTTTGCCAATCAATTGGAAGCCAAGGTAAAATGTCTTCTGCTTTAAAATAATTGAATATAGGCTGGGCACAGTGGCTCATGCCTGTAATCCCTGCACTTTGGGAGGCCAAGGTGGGCAGATCATGAAGTCAGGAGTTTGAGACCAGCCTGGCCAACGTGGTGAAACCCCTTCTCTACTAAAGATACAAAAAATTAGGCGTCGTGGCCCACACCTCTAATCCCAGCTACTGGGAAGGCTGAGGCAGGAGAATCGCTTGAAGCCGGGAGGCGGAGGTTGCAATGAAAACTTTAAAAAATTAACTTACGGCCAGGCGCTGTGGCTCAAGCCTGTAATCTCAGCACTTTGAGAGGCTGAGACGGGCAGATCATGAGGTCAGGAGATTGAGCCCATCCTGGCTAACACGGTGAAACCCCGTCTCTACTAAAAAAATACAAAAAACTAGCCAGGTATGGTGGTGGGCGCCTGTTCCCAGCTACTCGGGAGGCTGAGGCAGGAGAATGGCGTAAACCCGGGAGGCGGAGCTTGCAGTGGGCTGAGATCTGGCCGCTGCACTCCAGCCTGGGAGACAGAGCGAGACTCTGTCTCAAAAAAAAAAGAAAAAAAAATTAACTTACTATTTTTTAAAGAAAACTTTAAAAAATTAACTTACTTTTTTAAAATTAATATATTTGAGATGAGGACTCACTGTGTTGCTCAAGCTGGTCTTGAACATCTGGACTCAAGCAGTCCCTCTCCCGTCAGCTCCCCTAGTAGCTGAGACCATAGGCGCATGCTACAGTGCCTGGCTTTTGAAAGCTGTGTCAGTTACGGTGCTTTTGGTTTGAGGTACTTTCGGCTCTCTGTGTCTATAGGTCTTACACCTGTGGGATCCACATCTGTGGATTCAGCCAACCACGCATTGAAAGCATTGGGAGGCTTGCATGGTGCCTCACACTTGTAATCCCAGCACTCGGGGAGGCTGAGGCGGACGGATAGCTTGAGCTCAGGAGTTCAAAACCAGCCTGGGCAACGTGGTGAAACCCTGTCTCTACAAAAACTATAGAAAGAATTAGCCAGATGCTGTGGCGTGTGCCTGTAGACCCAGCTACTTGGGAGGCTGAGGTGGGAGGATGGCTTGAGCCCAGGAGGTGCAGGTTGCATTGAGCCAGGATCGTGTCACTGCACTCCAGCCTGGGTAACAGAGCAAGACCCTGTCTCAAAAAAAAATATTGGGGAAAAAAAGAAAACAATAAAAAATAACAATGTAACAATGAAAAATAATACAAAACCACAGTATCACTATTTTTACATAGCATTCACATTGTATTAGGTATTATAATTAATCTAGGAATTATTATTATTATTTTTTGAGACGGAGTCTCGCTCTGTCCAACGGGCTGGAGTGCAGTGGCCGGATCTCAGCTCACTGCAAGCTCCGCCTCCCGGGTTTACGCCATTCTCCTACCTCAGCCTCCCGAGTAGCTGGGACTACAGGCGCCCGCCACCTCACCCGGCTAGTTTTTTTTTTTTTAATTTTTTAGTAGAGACGGGGTTTCACCGTGTTAGCCAGGATGGTCTCCATCTCCTGACCTCGTGATCCGCCCGCCTCGGCCTCCCAAAGTGCTGGGATTACAGGCTTGAGCCACCGCGCCCGGCCTCATCTGTTTATCTGAGGAAGGACTGTACCTAAAAACCCAATGTAGGTTGACTTAACGACAAAGGAAGTGTATTGGCTGACGTATTGGAGAAACCCAGCAGTAGTTGGGATTTCATAATGATTTGATTAAGGTGTTCACAGTATTAAGAGCTCTGTTTTTCTCTTGGCTGTGACTTGTTCCATGGTTGTTTTTGTTCATAAGCTGGTTTACTTGTGGTACCTCCGTATTTAGAGGGTGGGAGGGTGTGGAGAGAGCTCTTTTCTTCCCTGAACCATTGAACATTTGATTTTCTTCTCATTTGACCAACTTGGGTCATAGTCCACTCCTGGACTGAACTTCTTGGCTTAGGAAATCAATGTTTTTACTGCTACATGGCTTGCTTTTTTTTTTTTTTTTTTTTTGTGACAGAGTCTCACGCTTGTTACCCAGGCTGGAGTGTAGTGGCACCATGTCGGCTCACTGCAACCTCCTTCTCCCAGGTTCAAGCAATTTTCCTGCCTCAGCCTCCAGAATAGCAGGGATCACAAGCAGGCACCACCATGCCTGGCTAATTTTTGTATTTTTAGTAGAGATGGGGTTTCACCATATTGGCCAGGCTGATCTCAAACTCCTGACCTCAAGTGATCTACCCGCCTTGGCCTCCCAAAGTGCTGGGATTACAGGTGTGAGCCACCACACCCGGTCAACACTTCTTATTTGTCCTTTTTTTGGGGGGGGAGGGGCGGGGAGGATGGAGTGTTGCTCTGTTGCCCAGGCTGGAGTGCAGTGATGTGATCTCCACTCACAGCAACCTCCACCTCCCAGGTTGAAGTGATTCTTGTACCTCACCCTCCTGAGTTGCTGGGACTCCTGGCGGACACCACTGCACTCGGCTAATTTTTTTTGCATTTTTATTAGAGACAGAGTCTTACCATGTTGGCCAGGCTGGTCTGGAAATCCTGACCTCAAGTGATCTGCCCACCTTGGCCTCCCCAAGTGCTAGGATTACAGGCATAAGCCACCATCCCCAGCCTGATCTGTCGGGTTTTTTTTTGTTTTTTTTGTTTTTTTTTTTTTGAGATGGAGTCTTGCTCTGTCACCCAGGCTGGAGTGCAGTGCCGCAATCTCAGGTCACTGCCACCTCTGCCTTCTGGGTTCAAGCGATTCTCCTGCCTCAGCCTCCCCAGTAGCTGGGACTACAGGCATGAGCCACCACTCCTGGCTAATTTTTTGTATTTTTTTTTTAGTTGAGACAGGGTTTCACTGTGTTAGCCAGGACGGTCTCGATCTCCTGACCTCGTGATCTGCCCGCCTCAGCCTCCCAAAGTGCTGGGATTACAGGCGTGAGCCACCACGCCCGGCCTGATCTGTCTTTTTGATCATAGCCATCCTAGTGGGTATAAAGTGATATCTCATTGTAGTTTTGATTAGGATTTCCCGGATAACTGATGATGTTGAGCATCTTTTCACGTCGTTATTGGCCATTTGCATATCTTCTTTGGAGAAATGCTTATTCATATTCTCTGCTCATTTTTAAGTTGGTTTATTTTTCTTTTTATTATTAAGTTGTAAGCATTCTTTATATATCCTAAAAATAAGTTCCTTATTAGACAGTGATTTGCAAACATTCCCTTCCTGTGGGTTGTCTTCTCACTTTCATTTTTTTTTTTTTTTTTTTTTGAGACCGAGTCTTGCTCTGTCACCCAGGCTGGAATGCAGTGGCCAGATCTCAGCTCACTGCAAGCTCCGTCTCCCGGGTTTACGCCATTCTCCTGCCTCAGCCTCCCGAGTAGCTGGGACTACAGGCGCCTGCCACCTCACCCAGCTAGTTTTTTTGTATTTTTTAGTAGAGACGGGGTTTCACCGTGTTAGCCAGGATGGTCTTGCTCTCCTGACCTCGTGATCCGCCCGTCTCGGCCTCCCAAAGTGCTGGGATTATAGACTTGAGCCACCGTGCCCGGCCAATCTTCTCACTTTCTTGATGGTGCCCTTTGCAGCTCAGAAGTTTTTAATTCGGATGAAGTCCAATTTATCTGTTCTCTTTTGTTGCTTACGCTTTTGTTGTTATGTTTCAGAAACCATTGCCTATTCCAAGGTCATGAAAATTTACTCTTATGTTTTCTTCTAAAGAGTTTTATAGTTTTATTTTTTACTTTTAGGTCTTTGATGAATTTTGAGTTAACTTTTCATATGGTATGAGGTAAGGGTGGATTAAATATTTAAATGTGAAAAGCAAAACCATGAAAATGCTAGGAAAAAACATAAGTAAATATTTATCTAATCTTTGGGTGGATTTTCTGTACATGAAAAAGAAAGCATAAAGAAAAAGTGACAGATTGGGCTATATAAAAAGGTAAACAATTTTTATGTTTAATCACAAAAATGGAAAGTAAAAGACCTGGGAATAAATAGTTGCATGAAGTAGCTGTTTAAAATAAAATATTTTAGGCCAGGCATGGTGGCTCACGCCTGTAATACCAGCACTTTGGGAGGCCGAGGCGGGCAGATCATGAGGTCAGGAGATTGAGACCATCCTGGCTCACGCGGTGAAACCCCATCTCTACTAAAAATGCAAAAAATGAGCCGGGTGAGGTGGCGGGCGCCTGTAGTCCCAGCTGCTTGCGAGGCTGAGGCAGGAGAATGGCTGAACCCAGGAGGTGGAGCTTGCAGTGAGCTGAGATCCAGCCACTGCACTCCAGCCTGGGTGAAAGAGGGAGACTCTGTCTCAAAAAATAAATAAATAAAATATTTTATTGGCTATGTGATTTTAAAATCCCAATCTAGCATACTATTTGGAAAGTAAAATTGCATCTAAACATTCTAACTTAGAGACAGATTACATTCAGACTCGGTTCTTGGGTGTACAGATTTTTCACCAGTGTTTTTTTGTCGTTGTTGTTCAGGGAGTAAACTCACGAAATCCTCGAAGACCTCCACCTAGTTCTGTTAATACAGGAGGCATCACAGAGATCATGGCAGAAGGAGGTGAATTAGAGTTTGTTAAAAGGATCATCCATGACAGTCTACAACTTAAAAAAAGATTAAGGTAAGTCTGTTTTTACAACATAGAGTCCATTTTTACAACATAAGAATATTTACCCCCTATGTAGTTCTCTTTTTTGTGGTGGGGGGACGGAGTCTTGCTCTTGTTGCCCAGGCTGGAGTGCAGTGGTGCAATCTCAGCTCACTGCAACCTCTGCCTCCGGGGTTCAAGCTTTTCTTGTGCCTCAGCCTCCAAGTAGCCGGGATTACAGGCACCTGCCACCTGTAATTTTTGTATTTCTAGTAGAGACAGGGGGTTTTCACCATGTTGGCCAGGCTGGTCTGGAACTCCTAGCCTCAGGTGATCCGCCTGCCTCGACCTCCCAAAGTGCTGGGATTATAGGCATGAGCCACCATGCCCAGCCTCCCCTATGTCGTTCTAAAACAAACTATGTCGCTCAGAGGAAAAGTAATCCTAGTGGTCAGAAGAACAAGCAGATAAAGATTGCAGGCTGGGCGCGGTGGCTCACGCCTATAATCCCAGCACTTTAGGAGGCCGAGGCGGGCGGATCAGAAGGTTAGGAGTTCAAGACCAGCCTAGCCAATATGGTGAAACCCCATCTCTACTAAAAATATAAAAATGAGTTGGGTGTGGTGGCAAGTGCCTATTGTCCCAGCTACTTGGGAGGCTGAGGCAGGAGAATCACTTGAACCTGGGAGGCAGAGGTTGCAGTGAGCCAAGATTGCACCACTGCTCTCCAGCCTGGGTGAGAGCGTGAGATTCCTTCTCCAAAAATAAAAATAAAACTAAAGATTGCAAAGGTAGTGGCTCCTACAATCTGTGAAGACCCTGTTGCTGAGGATGTTCTATGCCTTTAATTGATTAGTGTTTACTGTAATCATGCATATTACATAGATAGGAAAGAGGAAAATACCATATGATTGTATTGCTCCCATTAGGGTGGTCCTGTGGTGGAACAAAACTGATTCAAATACGGCTTTTGATTAGAAAACAGATGGGTTCAGTTCTGTCCCATGAACCAGAATAAATGTGTTGCCCAGTCCTTTCAGCAAGTTAGGTTCTCGGAATCAATCTCCCAAACAGTGACAGATGTGAGGACATTGAGCTGTCAAGAACTTAATGAAGGGAAACTGAGATCACTCACCAGTTGCAGAGGAGGGTTAAGGCCATTCCTTTTGAAAGCTAATTATTTTGGACAGTACACCTGTCATTAAGCAACATAAGGTACTCAAAAAGAGCTATTTGTCTCGCTTGACTTCTCACCCTGCCACATGTTGTTGAAATGATGGATAATGTGGTAGTTCAAAAACCAGAAGAGCTTTCAACCCTAGGATTTAGCTTCGGGACATAGGGAAGATTTTATTTATTATTATTATTGTGTTCAATGCACATAACATAAAATTTACCATCTGTATTAGTCCATTCTCACACTGCTATAAAGAAATACCTGAGGCCGGGCGCGATGGCTCATGCCTGTAATCCCAGCACTTTGGGAGGCCGAGGTGGGCGGATCACAAGGTCAGGAGATCGAGACCATGGTGAAACCCCGTCTCTACTAAAAATACACACACACACAAAAATTAGCCGGGCATGGTGGCGGGCGCCTGTAGTCCCAGCTACTCGGGAGGCTGAGGCAGGAGAATGGCGTAAACCCGGGAGGTGGAGCTTGCAGTGAGCCGAGATCGCACCACTGCACTCCAGCCCGGGCGACAGAGCGAGACTCCGCCTCAAAAAAAAAAAGAAATACCTGAGACTGAGTAATTTGTAAAGAAAAGAGGTTTAATTGGTTCATGGTTCCACAGGCTATACAGACAGCATGGCTGGGGAAGCCTCAGAAAACGTACAATCATGGCAGAAGGTGAAGGGGAAGCAGGTATATCATTACATGGCCAGAGGAGGAAGAGGAAGAGAGACGGGGGGTGGCATGGTGCTACACACTTAAACAACCAGATCTAGTGAGATCTCACTATCACCAGAACAGCAAGGGGAAATCTGCCCTCAGGATCCAGTCACCTCCCAGCAGGCCCCCTCACCAACACTAGAGATTACAGTTTGATATGATATTTGGACGGGGACAGAAATCCAAACCTCATTGCCATCTAAAATTTTAGAGTATAGTTTAGTAATGTTAAGTACATTCCCATTGTTGTGCAAGCAGTCTCCAGAACTCTTCATTTTGCGTCAGTGTAACTCTCTGTGCTGCTTAAATAACTCCTCATTTTCTCCTTCCCTGAGCCCCCTGGCAACCATCATTCTGCTGTCTGTCTCTACGAACTTGACTACTCTAGGTACCTCGTACAAATGGAATCATACGGTATTTGTCCTTTCATGACTGGCTTTTTTCCCTTTTCGTCATGTTTTCAAGGTTCATCCATGATGCAGCATGTTTCTGAATTTTCTTCCTTTTTAAGGCTGATAATGTTAAAATTCCATTGTCCATGTGCGCGTTTTGTTTCTCCATTCATCTGCTGATGGAGAATACTTAGTTGCTTCTATCCTTTGGCTATTGTGAATAATGCTCTATGAATGTGGGCATATAACTATCTCCTGGAGACCCTGCTTTCAATTCTTTGGATGTAGACCTAGAAGTGGAATTCCTGGATAGGGAAGATTTTTTTTCCTATATGGTATTGTCCTCTTTTCTGTCTATGTAGTATAGATGATTATAGGAAACAAAATCACTTAAAGACATGAGAAGGCTAGGCACGGTGGCTCACGCCTGTAATCCCAGCACTCTGGGAGACCTAAGCGGGTGGATCACCTGAGGTCAGGAGTTGGAGACCAGCCAACATGGTGAAACCTGTCTCTAGTAACAAATACAAAAAATTAGCCGGGCCTGGTGGCAGGCACCTGTAATTCCAGCTACTCGGGAGGCTGACGCAGGAGAACTGCTTGAACCTAGGAGGCAGAGGTTGCAGTGAACCAAGACTGCACCACCGCACTCCAGCCTGGGTGACAGAGTGAGACTCCATCTGAAAAAAAAAAAAAAAGACAGGAGAACATCCTCGGAAATGAAAATATCCTCAGAAACAGGGTCTTTGCAGGCTATAGGAGCTACTACCTTTTCAATCTTTGTTTATTCTTATTCTATAAATCTTTCCTATCTCCCAAAGGTAGAAAGCTGCTTATTTTATTAAAGACTAATTCCAAAATCATCAAATATCCTGATTTTTTTTTTTTTCTTCGAGACAGAGTCTCACTCTGTCACCCAGGCTGGAGTGCAGTAGGGTGATCTTGGCTCACTGCAACTTCTCTCCGCTTCCCAGGTTCAAATGATTCTCATGCCTCAGCTTCCTGAGTAGCTGGGGCTACAGGCATGTGCCGCCACGCCTGGCTAAGTTTTTATACTTTTTTAGTAGAGTTGGGGTTTCACTATGTTGGCCAGGCCGGTCTCGAAGTCTTGACTTCAAGTGATTCTCCTGTCTTGGCCTCCCAATGTGCTGGGATTACAGATGTGAGCCACTGCACCCAGTCTAGATTGACTTATTTAGACACATTAGACTATCTTGAAGAAGAAAGAGACTAAAATTATACTGAGCATTGAGAAAAGTCTGAGAAAGTAAAATAAGCTTAAAGAAGGTAAGAGCACTGAAATTCACAGAAAAGAGGTAACCGAGCCACGTGACCATTTCATTATGGCTTTTTTAAAAAATTGAAACTGAGTTTCACTCTTGTTGCCCAGGCTGGAGTGCAATGGTATGATCTTGGCTCACCGCAACTTCCGCCTCCCAGGTTCAAGCAGTTCTCCTGCCTCAGCCTCCCGAGTAGCTGGGATTACAGGCATGCACCACCACGCCAGGCTAATTTTGTATTTTTAGTAGAGATGGGGTTTCTCCATGTTGGTCAGGCTGGTCTCGAACTCCTGACATCAGGTGATCCACCCGCCTCAGCCTCCCAAAGTGCTGGGATTGCAGGCGTGAGCCACCACGCCCAGCCCTCATTATGGCTTTTGAGGGAACTGGAGCCAGCCAGGAAAATGGGGAACTATAGGTGGCTGTTCTAGGCTACAATAATATTGGGGTTGTTCTCAGGAGGCTTTTAAACAATAAGTTTCTGTTATTTCCAAAGTCCCGTTTGAACTACAAAAATATATTTGAACAGAACACCATTTTAAGGGGCAGAAATTGACTCAGTATGTTCCTAGTCTGCTTATCCCTGGCGCTGTGGCAGCCTGCGAACTGAATCAAGGGTGTAAATTTGCTAGGAAGGATAAAATGCAAGAGCCCATCACAGCTCTGGAGAGCTGGCCATCTTGTGCTTGGTATCATATATGGGAGATAAACCCTGTTAGAATTTATTTAAAACAAGGTGCAACTGTCTTCTCTGTGAGGACTCAGGCAGTTTGAAAGTTTAGATGACAGAAAGGAAGAAATGAAGTTATTTTTATTGAAAAGAAAATAGAAGAGTGTTTTGTGAAAGGGTATTGCTTGCAAATATTGTTTTCAATCACATCCTACCATGATTAGCCAGTTCGTGCCCCATGCATATGTATATATATCTATCGATGGTTTTTGAGATAGTTTTGCTCTTGTTGCCCAGGCTGGAGTGCAGTGGTGCGATCTCAGCTCACTACAACCTCTGCCTCCTGTATTCAAGCGATTCTCCTGCCTCAGCCTCCAGAGTAGCTGGGATGACAGGCGTGCACCACCACACCCAGCTAATTTTGTATTTTTAGTAGAGACAGGATTTCTCCATGTTGGTCAGGCTGGTCTTGAACTCCTGACCTCAGGTGATCCACCTGCCTTGGCCTCCCAAAGTGCTGGGATTAAAGGCGTGAACCACTGTGCCCGGCCCTCATGCATATTTTTATAGTTGACATCATAACGTTTATACAACTGTGTGACTCACATTTCGGAATGCTGTGAAAATTGTGTATTTTGAAGCTCTAAAAAATAAGAGATTATAAACAAGTACCTTAACCCTACCATCTGTTTCTTATGCCTCTAGAATGTTTTTTTCTTTGTCCCTGAAGAAATACAGGAACTAAGCAGAATTTGCAACATTATGGGGTGAAATAAGTTAAATGTGTTGGACTGACCTCAGGATGGCGCTTTTGACGCCTCGTCTCCCCTGGGAGGTTCATGTATCACCTCTGTCATGCTCAGCAGCAGTTACAGTTTTGTTTTCTATCTTAAGGAATTTTGCAGCTGGAAAGACCTTGAGAGGTTAAGTTATCCAGCCTCTTGGTTTACAGACTTGAAACTTTGAGCTCAGATACCCTCGTTCTAGTCCAGTGGTCTTTCCGCCGCCCCCACAGTCTCTGCAGCTGTAAGCTACAGTTGGACTCTGAAGAGCCTTTCCATTGTTGATGAAGATTTACAAGTGCTTGTCACCCTTACTGTGGCTTTCTGTGCCTGTGGCTTGAGCTTTACTTAATAGCTTTTTCTTCTCTGAAGTGACTCACCCAGGCCGGGCACAATGGCTCACGCCTGTGTACCAACACTTTGGGAGGCTAGGTTGGTGGATCACTTGAGCCCAGGAGTTCAAGACCAGCCTAGGCCACGTGACGAGACCCCTTCTCTACAAATAATACAAAAATTAGCTGGGTGTGGTGGCACATGCCTGTCTTCCCAGCTACTCGGGAGGCTGAGGTAGGAGGATTGCTTGAGCCCAGGAGGTTGAGACTGCAGTAAGCCGAGATTGCACCACTACCCCCCAGCTTGAGTGACAGAGTGAGACCCTATCTCAAAAAAGAAAAAAAAAAAACAGACTCACCCATCTGACCTTCTAGCTAAATTACCAGACTTTATCAAACTCCTCATGGTCTGAATTGTGTGTGTGTGTGTGTGTCTGTGTGACAGAGTCTTGCTCTGTCACCCAGGCTACAGTGAGGTGGAGTGATCTTGTCTCACTGCAACCTCTGCCTCCCAAGTTCAAGTGATTCTCCCACGTCAGCCTCCCGAGTTGCTGGGATTTCAAGTGTGTGCCCCCACACTCAGCTAATTTTTGTATTTTTAGTAGAGACGCAATTTTACCATGTTGCCCAGGCTGGTCTCAAACTCTTGAGCTCAAATGATCCACCCGCCTTGGCCTCACAGAGTGCTGGGATTACAAGTGTGAGTCACCACACCTGGCCCTGAATTTTTTTTTTTTTTTAATTTCTTCTCCACACCATAATTTTGTATGTTTTGGATTCTCTCTTGTCATTGGTTACCAGTTCTATAACGGATGCCCTTTATGGCAGTGATTTTAGGATTTTCTTAGGATCCAGAGATCTGTATTCCACAAAGCACCAGCGTGTCCCCTGCCAGATGACAGATACTCCTTGGATTTGGATATAACCCAGATATTTGGGGGTGGGTAATAAATTTAATAATCTGGGCCTAGGCTGGGCACAGTGGCCCATACCTGTAATCCCAGCACTTTGGGAGGCTGAGGCAGGAGGATCACTTGAGCTCAGGAGATTGAGACCAGCCTGGGCAACATAGCAAGACCCCATCTCTACAAAACATTAAAAAATTAGCTGGGTATGCTTGCACATTCCTGTGGTCCCAGCTACCCAGGAGGCCAAGGTGGAAGAATTGCTTGGGCCTGGGAGGTTGAGGCTGCCATGAGCTGGGTTTATTCCACTGCACTGCAGCCTGAGTGACAGAGCAAGAGCCCGTCTCAAAAAATAATAATAATTTGGGCCTTTTGAATGTGATTTTTTGGTTTGAAATTTTGATTTCTCATTGGTAAAATGAAATGATAGTAGCTATCTCATAGAGTGGTTATAGAATTAAATGAATACATATTTGACATAATAATAATAGTGGATATTAAATAGGGTGATTTTTAAACTCTTTTTTTTTTTTTTTTTGAGACAGAGTCTTGCTCTGTCACCCAGACTGGAGTGCAGTGGCATGATCTTAGCTCACTGCAACTTCCGCCTCCTAGGTTTAAGCAATTCTCCTGCTTCAGCCTCCCAAGTAGCTGGGATTAAAGGCACACGCCACTACACCTGACTAATTTTTGTATTTTTAATAGAGTTGGGGTTTCAGCGTGTTGGCCAGGCTGGTCTCAAACTCCTGACATCAGGTTATCCACCCGCCTTGGCCTCCCAAAGTGCTGGGATTACAGGTCTACTGTGCCCGGCCGATTTTTAACTCTTGACTATTCTAGGAGACTGCAACATGTAGTGTAAATGTTAGATAATGACATTATTATTTTTATAATTTTGTTATCTCTTGAACAATACAACCACACTTACAGGAAATTAGAAAATGGAGAAAGCTGCTTTGGCATTAAAAAAAAAAAAATAAGCCTTACCAAAAATTAGCCAGGTGTGGTGGTGGGTACCTGTAGTCCCAGGTACTCGGGAAGCTGAGGCAGGAGAATGGCATGAACCCGGGAGGTGGAGCTTGCAGTGAGCCGAGATTGTGCCACTGCACTCCAGCCTGGGCAACTGAGACTCCATCTTGGGAAAAAAAAAAAAAGATGCTGGGCATGGTGGCTCACGCCTGTAATCACAGCACTTTAGGAGGCTGAGGTGGGTGGATTGCCTGAGATCAGGAGTTCAAGACCAACCCCACCAACACGGTGAAACCCTGTAATGCTGTCTCTACTAAAAATACAAAACTTAACTGGACATGATGGCATGTGCCTATAATCCCAGCTACATGGGAGACTGAGGCAGGAGAATCACTTACGTGGGAGACAGAAGGTTGCAGTGAGCTGAGATTGCACCACTGTACTCCAGCCTAGGCAACAGAGCAAAACTCTGTCTTAAAAATAAATAAATAGGCCGGGCGCGGTGGCTCAAGCCTGTAATCCCAGCACTTTGGGAGGCCGAGACGGGCGGATCACGAGGTCAGGAGATCGAGACCATCCTGGCTAACACGGTGAAACCCCGTCTCTACTAAAATATACAAAAAATTAGCCGGGCGAGATGGCGGGCGCCTGTAGTCCCAGCTACTCGGGAGGCTGAGGCGAGAGAATGGCGTAAACCCGGGAGGCGGAGCTTGCAGTGAGCTGAGATCCGGCCACGGCACTCCAGCCTGGGCGACAGAGCGAGACTCCGTCTCAAAAAAAAATAAATAAATAAATAAAAATAAATAAATAAAAAATAAATAGCTTGACAGTCCGGGTGTGGTAACTCATGCTTGTAATCCCAGCACTTTGCAAGGCTGAGGCTGGTAGATGGCTTCAGGCCAGGAGTTCAAGACCAGCCTGGGCAACACAGCAAGACCCTGTCTCTACAAAAAATCAGCCTGGCATGTTCCTGTAGTCCCAGCTACTCGTGAGGCTGAGGCCTGAGGATCACTTAAGTCCAGGAGGTCAAGGCGGCAGTGAGCTACGATCACACCACTGCATTCCAACCGGGGCAACAGAGCGAGACCCTGTCTCAGTCAGTCAGTCAGTAGTTAGTGAGCTTAACAACAGTCCATAATTAATTCTTTATTATTGGGCATTCAGAGTTTTTCTTGTTTTCACTGTTACAAAGAACATATCACTTCTTGTTTCTTACTGAACTGCCATCTGTTGAGGCTGTTATGAATGGCTACCTTTGATCTCTGCTTTCATCTTTGATTGGGACCCAAAGTAGGGTTGTCATTCAATAAAGGTGTTTTGGGTTATCGTTACAGAGAATTGTGCCCCTCAACTTCCTACACAGATACCAGAGATGGAGAAGTATTGGGGGACACATGGTGTACCAGCTTGTTCTCCAGGTAGTGCAGCATTTTTGCAATTAAAACATGAAGGAACACTTCCCAGTTGTGAGCTCCACAGGGGGTAGATGCTGCTATTTTGATTTTTCCTTCATAAGAAGATAGGAAAAAGAAGGATAAGCAGCCTGAAAGATAAGGGACTACTTTGTTTTATTTTAATTATTTATTTTTGAGACAGGGTCTTGCTCTGTCACCCAGACTAGAGTACAGTGGCATGATCACGGCTTACTGCAGCCTTCACCTCCTGAGCTCAAGCAGTCCTCCTGCCTCAGCCTCCTGAGTAGCTAGGACCACATGTGCGTAACACCATGCCTGGCCAATTTTTGTGTTTTTTGTAGAGATGGGGTTTTGCCACATTGCCCAGGCTGGCCTTGAACTTCTGGACTCAAGCGATTCCACCCCAGCTTGACTTCCTAGAGTTTTGGGGTTACAGGCATGAGCCATTGCACCTGGCCTTACTTTATTTTCTTTAATGAATTAGGTTATATGCGTTTCATCATTTAAACTCAGGAATCATGCTTAGTTTAATCCCTTTCAGGATTGGTATGGCAGCCTTGTTGATTGGTGTCTGCTCTCAGGTCTCAGGAGAAAAGATTGGCTCCAGCGGCTTGTGCCACGATAAGCTGGCTGTGTCAGCTTACATAGCATTTCCAACTATGCAATGTAGTCACTGCTTGGTTCTGCTTTTGCTGATGAAAGAAGAGAATTCTTAAAATCAACAAGCATATATTTTGAGTTCATCTAGCAGTCTAAAAAGGAATAACAGGCTGGGCGTGGTGGCTCACGCCTTAATCCCAACACTTTGGGAGGCTGAGGTGGATGGATCACCTGAGGTCAGGAGTTCAAGACCAGCCTGGCCATCATGTTGAAATCCCGCCTCTACTAAAAATATAAAAAGTAGCTGGGTGGGCCGGGCGCGGTGGCTCAAGCCTGTAATCCCAGCACTTTGGGAGGCCGAGACGGGCGGATCACGAGGTCAGGAGATCGAGACCATCCTGGCTAACACGGTGAAACCCCGTCTCTACTAAAAAAATACAAAAATCTAGCCGGGCGAGGTGGCGGGCGCCTGTAGTCCCAGCTACTCGGGAGGCTGAGGCAGGAGAATGGCGTAAACCCGGGAGGCGGAGCTTGCAGTGAGCTGAGATCCGGCCACTGCACTCCAGCCCGGGAGAGCGAGACTCCGTCTCAAAAAAAAAAAAAAAAAAATACAAAAAAACTAGCCGGCGAGGTGGCGGGCGCCTGTAGTCCCAGCTACTCGGGAGGCTGAGGCAGGAGAATGGCATGAACCCGGGAGGCGGAGCTTGCAGTGAGCTGAGATCCGGCCACTGCTCTCCAGCCTGGGCGATAGAGCAAGACTCCATCTCAAAAAAAAAAAAAAAAAAAAAGTAGCTGGGTGGGCCAGGCACAGTGGCTCATGCCTGTAATCCCAGCACTTTGGGAGGCCAAGGTGGGCGGATCACCTGAGGTCAGGAGTTCAAGACCAGCCTGGCCAACAGGGTGAAACCCCGTCTCTATACAAATACAAAAAGTAGCCAGATATGGTGGTGCATGCCTATAATCCCAGCTATTTGGGAGGCTTAGGCAGGAGAATCACTTGAACCTGGGAAGTGGAGGTTGCCGTGTGACAAGATAGCGCCACTGCACTCCAGCCTGGGCAACAGAGTGAGACTCCCTCTCAAAAAAAAAAAAAAAAAGAAGTACCTGGGCATAATGGCACATGCCTGTAATCCCAGCTGCTTGGGAGGCTGAGGCAGGAGGATCGCTTGAAACTGGGAGGCAGAGGTTGCAGTGAACTGAGATTGCGCCACTGCACTTCAGCCTGAGCAACAGAGCGGGACTCCATCTCAAAAATAATAAATAAATAAATAAATAGGATAACAAATTAAAAACCTTGGTTCCATTTGCTTGTTATAATGTAGTCTTTTGGCCGGGCATGGGCGCTCATGCCTGTAATCCCAGCACTTTGGGAGGCCAAGGTGAGCAGATCACCAGGGGTCAGGAGTTCAAGACCAGCCTGACCAACATGGTGAAACCCCATCTCTACTAAAATACAAAAATTAGCTGGGCATGATGGCGGGTGCCTGTAATCCCAGCTACTCGGTTTGCTGAGATGTGGATAATTGCTTGAACCCAGGAGAGAGTGGTTGCAGTGAGCCGAGATCACGCCACGGCACTCCACCCTGGGCGGCTGAGCAAGACTCCATCTCAAAAAAAAAAAAAAAAAAAAAAAATGTAGTCTTTCTTGTCCATGTCAAAAAGTGAATAATTAAAATCACTGATTAATAAGAGCATAGGACAAAAGTTTATTTTTAGTTATATAGATTGGAAGTTTATGATAGTTTAAATAGTAAATTTTGAGATCAGGTGGACATTAGGGCTACTCTGTTGAATGTCTGGGGCATTTGTTCTAGTAATTTATTATAGGCAGCAAGGTGTTGGATTTTACTATTTAGAGAACTTTTTAGGTAACGTTCATAATTGCTTATATCCCAAACCGCTGCTTTCCTGTTTTTCTATATTATACTTCACTTTAGTTTTTAATGAGTTTCTGAATAACCGTTCCCCACTGAGGGGAAAAAAAGTTTTTTGGAGAAATGGTAAATTCCAGTTCTGAGTTAGGGTAAGTACACGATGAGCCTGGAATATCTTCTAATACCAGAAAGTAATGACGTACTCAAAAAATGACATGTCAGAAGAACCTAGAGTGAGCTCGGGTCAAAGCTGGGACAACCTGAGTTTCAAGATGAATAATGACAATAATGACTTGTAACCCACTGAATAAGATAAATGAAATACATACGAGGGATAGTGTGAATGCCGACGAATAAATATAGAAAGAAGAATAAACTTAGACTATTACATTACTAATTTCATACTTTTAAAATTAGATTTTTCATTTATGTTATTTAATGTATGAGGTTGAAATATCAGATTGCCAGTCTTCAATAGTTTTTGACCTATAAAACAGTTTTTGATGTATAAAAATGTCAGTTTCATACAGTTTTAACCTAATTTGTGATTTTAGAGGCTCTCAAATTTTGCAACAATCATAGTAATAATTGATTCGTGAAACAATTGGCAAGGGGAAATTTGAAAAGGAACAGGATAATTACCTAGTTTCAAAGAACCACCCCCCCCTTTTAGGTTACTTACAATTACAAAGAGAAACGTAGGAGTTTACAGAGTAAACAGAGTTTGTTGTGTGCTCATCTCCTGATGTGATGCACCTGGAAGGACAAGCAGCACCTCCGTGCTCTTCATGCTAAAAATGTGTAATCTGAATCTAACGACGTGGAAACTTCAGACACACCGAATTGAGGGATTTTGTAAAAACAGCTCCTCAAAAACATCAAGGTCCTGAGAGTAAAAGAAGACTGAGGAACTATTCCAGATTGAAGGAGGCTAAAGAGACGTGACAAGTACACGGAATTCACAATCCTAATGGGCCCTGCATCAGGGAGAAAATTGGGATAAACAGGTGAAATTTAAGTGTGGACTGTATTCCAGATAATAGTATTGAATGAGTGTTAAGTTTTAGCAATTTGATAATTCTTCTGTGGTTACAAAAATGAATACACTTGTTTCTGCCAGGCGCAATGGCTCACACCTGTAATCCCAGCACTTTGGGAGGCCGAGGAGGGCAGATCACTTGAGGTCAGGAGTTCAAGACCAGCCTGGCCAACATGGTGAAACCCCGTCTCTAGGAAACATACAAAAATTAGCCTGTTGTGTTGGCGCGCACCTGTAATCCCAGCTACTCTGGAGGCTGAGGCAGGAGAACCGCTTGAGCCTCAGAGCCGGAGGTTGCAGTGAGCTGAGAGTGCACTACCGCACTCCAGCCTGGGAGACAGAGTGAGCCTCTGTCTAAACAAAATGTCTAAAAAAACCCACAAAAAACAAAAAACAATACATGCTTTTAAAATGAACATGCCAAAATATTACAGTTAATGAGACATGTCTGTAGCTAGTTCTCAAACAGCTTAGGAAAAAACACACACAGAATGGGAAGATGTAATTGGTGAATCTGGGTGAAGGGTATACTGGAGTCATTTGCACAAATCTTGCAACTCTTCTGGAAGTTGGAAAGTATTTCAAAATAATTTTTCTTGAAACCTACCATCTCAGAGGAATTCCTAAATGTTGTAATAAGTAGAGTGCTACTTTCATCATTAAAATAGTTTAATGGATTCAAAGTCTCTTGGGTGACTAGATCTTCCTTTTCTTCATTTTTTTTCCACTTGCATTTTGATTAGTTGTCACAAGATGCCTGTTGAGAGTAGCTAGGATCTAGTGGGTAGGCATATTTTAAATGTGCAGCTAAAATAGGATTTTTACCACATCCAGTGACTTCTGCTTTTTCCATAACAAATACAACTGTTGCTGTAAACAGTGTATATATGACATTCAATCTGAAATGATTCGCCGTGTGGTATTCAATTTAGTGCACAGGTTAAAAGAAATAGGAACTCCCTCCCAAGTGTCTGTTAATTGTCAGTGGCATGTTTAACTATTACTGGCCTTTCTTGTCTTCTAAATATTTCTTTTCCTTCATCTCCTGAAGAACCTTAGAGTATCTTTTTTTTTTTTTTTTTTTGAGACAAGGGTTTGCTTTGTCATCCAGGCTGGGGTGCGGTGGCGCCATCACTGCTCACTGCAGCCCTGACCTCCCAGGCTCAAGCAGTCCTACCACCTCAGCCCCCCAGTAGCTGGGGTCACAGGCATGACCACCATGCCCAGCTATTTTTTGTAAGAGATGGGATCTTGCCATGTTGCCCAGGATGGTCTTGAACTCCTGGGCTCAAGTGATCCACCCACCTCGGCCTCCCAAAGTGGTGGGATTACAGATGTGAGCCACCAAACCCAGCCAGTATCTTTCTTTGTTGTTCTAGGCCGTTTCTTGGCTTCTGATAGCTCTAATCTATTTAATCTGTTCAGGAATGCTAGTTTTAAAGGAAAGTTAATTAACCTGTTTTATGCTGTTGTTGTGTCAGCACTAATTGCTCCTTATTTCTCTTACTTCATCTTGTTCCTAACATACCCAAGGCTTTAAATTCCTGGTTAATGATTCCTCCATTTATACACTTTCTTTTCTGTTTTTTTTTTTTTTTGAAACAGAGTCTACCTCTGTCACCCAGGCTGGAGGGCAGTGCCACGATCTCAGCTCACTGCAACCTCCACCTCCTCAGTTCAAGCGATTCTCCTGCCTCAGCCTCCTGAGTAACTGGGACTACAGATGTGCACCACCATGCCCAGCTAATTTTTTTTTGTATTTTTTAATAGAGACAGGGTTTCCCCATGTTGGCCAGGCTGGTCTCGAACTCCTGACCCCAAGTGATCCTCCTGACTTGGCCTCCCAGAGTGCTGGGATTACAGGTGTGAGCCACTGTGCCTGACAATAGTTTCTCAAAGGGAACATACTATTTTTCTTCTAAACATTTTTAAACCATCAAATGAAATTTATTATCCTTTAAATAACTTTACAGGGTTTGTTTAAAGTAGTTTAGCTATACCAATTATTTCTTTATTTTCAAAGGGAAAAAGGATTGCCTAAACAAAAATAGGTGCAGTCACCTCGTGTTGAATTCACAATCAAGATACAATATTTGTTGATGCCCACTATTTCTAACATAATAGCATTTTTTATACTTTAAAAATAATTAGATTTTTCATATATGTTATTTAATGTATGAGGTTGAAATACCAGGTTGCCAATCTTCAACAGTTTTTGACCTATAAAATAGTTTTTGATGTATAAAAATGTCAGTTTCATACAGTTTTAACCTAATTTGTGATTTTAGAGACTCTTAAATTCTCTTAGAATTTTAGTCACTTGAAAATTCATCTTCGTAGTAGGCATTTTGTATATAAACAATTAAATATTGAATGTATATCCCTTAATCTGAAATTTTCCTTTTTTTTTTTTTTTTGAGGCGGAGTCTCGCTCTGCCGCCCAGGCTGGAGTGCAGTGGCGCGATCTCGGCTCACTGCAGGCTCCGCCTCCCGGGTTCACGCCATTCTCCTGCCTCAGCCTCCTGAGTAGCTGGGACTACAGGCGCCCGCAACCGCGCCCGGCTAATTTTTTTGTATTTTTAGTAGAGACGGGGTTTCACCATGGTCTCGATCTCCTGACCTTGTGATCCGCCCGCCTCGGCCTCCCAAAGTGCTGGGATTACAGGCGTGAGCCACCGCGCCCGGCGAAATTTTCCTTTTAATGCGATTAGGTGAATTTTGCGACACAGGTGATTATAATGCTCAGTGAGAAAAGCAAGAGACGGAATATGTATTGTTAGTTTGGCTAAATTGTTATAAAACAAGAAGGAAACGTGTAAAACATTACGATATTGTTAACTCTTATTTTATGTACATTTGAAGGTATAAGATAACCACATGTATATGTTTCAGTCAGTCGTTCTGAGGTAAACTTAAGTGACTCCCATTTATGTGTGCAGTTGGATGAGTTCAGACAAATGTGGAACATTTCCATCATCCTAAAAACTTTCCTGTTCCCCTCTACAGTCTGTCCACACTCTGCTTCCAGCTTCCTGTAGCCCTGATATACTTTCTGTCCCAACAGTTTTGTGTGTTCTAGACTTTTCATACAAACGGAGGCATAGAAAAGGCAGGTTTTGATTGTCTGGTTTCTTTCATGTAGCATATCCATGCTTTTATTGTGTCAGTGGCCAGTCCCTTTTGTTACTAAATAGGCTGAGGATACCACAGTTTGTTCATCCATTTGCCAGTTGATGGACATTTGGGTCATTTCCAGGATTTGACCAGTAGGAATAAAACGGAACATTGGCTTATAATTTTTTCTGTGTAATTAAATTTTCCTCCATCCTAAGTAAATACCTGAGAGTAGGACTCCTGGTCCTGTTGTAAGTATATGTTTGACTTTATAAGAAGCTGCTTTTCAAAGTGACTGTACAGTATTTTACATTCCCACCAGCAATATCTGAGAGTTTCCGTTGACACCATTTGGTGCTGTTGTCACCTTTTGAAAATGTATCTGTTCTCATGGGTGGGTAGTGGTCTCTCATTATGGTTGGAATCTGCATTTCTCTGGTGGCTGGTGATAGGACGCATCCGCGTGTGCTTATTGGTCATTCCCGTATCTCCTTTTTACTGGTTTATTAATCTTACTGACTGGTCGTTCTTTATAGATTCTGAGTACAGTCCATTGTCAAATGTGTTTTGCAAGTATTTCCTCCCAGTCTATAGTTGCCTTTGCATTTTTATAAATCTCTTTTTTTTTTTTTTTTGAGACGGAGTCTCGCTGTGTCGCCCAGGCTGGAGTGCAGTGGCGCGATCTCGGCTCACTGCAAGCTCCGCCTCCCGGGTTCACGCCATTCTCCCGCCTCAGCTTCCGAGTAGCTGGAACTACAGGCGCCGCCACCACGCCTGGCTAATTTTTTGTGTTTTTAGTAGAGACGGGGTTTCACCGTGTTAGCCAGAGTGGTCGTGATCTCCTGACCTCGTGATCCACCCGCCTAGGCCTCCCAAAGTGCTGGGATGACAGGCTTGAGCCACCGTGCCCGGCATAAATCTCTTTTAAAGAGCACAATTTAGAACTTTTAAGGGCCTTTGTTTAAAATCAACTGACCTTATAAGTGAGTTATTTCTGGACTCTGTTCCATTCTGTTAATCTGTGTCTATCTTATGCCAGTACCATATGGTCTGAATTATCATAGCTTTATAGAAGTTTTGAAATCCGGCAGTGAACATCCTCTATCTTTGTTAGTTTTTTTCAAAATTGTTTTCAGCCAGACATGGTGACTCAGGCCTGTAATCCCAGCATGTTGGGAGACTGAGGCAGGAGGACTGCTTGCATGCAGGAGTTTGAGACCAGCCTGTGCAACATAGTGATACCCTGTCTTTATGGAAAAACATTTGTTTTAGCTAGTTGAAATCTTTTGCATTTCCATATAAATTTCAGCATCAGTTTATCAATTTTCATGAAAATTTATGGTTGGGATTGTGTTGAATGTATAGGTTAAGTTGGAAAGAACTGATACCTTAACAATAATGAGTCTTCCATTCCAACCTGGTTTAGCTGTTCATTTATTTAGGTCTTATCTTTCAGCAGTGCTTTGTAGTTTTCTTTACACACATTATACGAATTTTATTCCTAAGTATTTTATGTATTTTCATGCTACCATAAATGGCATTTTACAATTTTAATTTCTAAATTATGTATTGCTACTCTAAGAAAATACAGTTGATTTATTAGTATTTTACTTTCTTTTTTTTTTTTTGAGACGGAGTCTGGCTCTGTCACCAGGCTGGAGTGCAGTGGCGTGATCTTGGCTCACTGCAACCTCCGCCTCCCAGGTTCAAGCGATTCTCCTGCTTCAGCCTCCCGGGTAGCTGGGACTACAGGTGCGTGCCACCACACCCAGCTAGTTTTTGTGTTTTTTTGTTTTGTTTTGTTTTTTGTTTTTTGTTTTTTTTTGAGATGGAGTCTCGCTCTGTCGCCCAGACTGGAGTGCAGTGGCCGGATCTCAGCTCACTGCAAGCTCCGCCTCCCGGGTTCACGCCATTCTCCTGCCTCAGCCTTCCGAGTAGCTGGGACTACAGATGCCCACCACCACGCCCAGCTAATTTTTTGTATTTTCGGTAGAGATGGGGTTTCACCGTGTTAGCCAGGATGGTCTCGATCTCCTGACCTCGTGATCCGCCTGCCTTGGCCTCCCAAAGTGCTGGGATTACAGGCGTGAGCCACCATGCCCGGCCTCAACTCCATTTTAATCTTATAGGACCCACTGTTGTAAGTGCCATCTGTTACTGAGATGTCCTCATGTGACTCATGATTATATGTTTATTGTTAAATGATTCAATCAAACTAACATATTCTCCCACATAATTTTTTGTGTGGTGAGAACATTTTGTCTAATCTTTCAGCAATTTTGAAATATGTAATATGTAATTTTTGACTATAGTTACCAGGCTATGCTAAAACCTAAAACTTATTCCTGCTGTCTGGCTGAAACTTTGTGCCCTTTCACCAACATCTTCCCTTTTCCCAGTCCACCCTCCCTTGTTAAGGATGTTTATATCTTATGTTCATGAAGGCTACCTGGTGTATAGTTTTCTTTTTTTTTTTTTGAGACGGAGTCTTGCTGTGTCGCCCAGGTTGGAGTGCAGTGGCGCGATCTCGGCTCACTGCAAGCTCCACCTCCCGGGTTCACGCCTTTCTCCTGCCTCAGCCTCCCGAGTAGCTGGGACTACAGGCGCCCACCACCACGCCCGGCTAATTTTTTGTATTTTCGGTAGAGATGGGGTTTCACCGTGTTAGCCAGGATGGTCTCGATCTCCTGACCTCGTGATCCGCCTGCCTCGGCCTCCCAAAGTGCTGGGATTACAGGCGTGAGCCACCGCGCCTGGCCTACAGTTTTCTTATCATTGTAAGAACTGATATGATTTGTCGATGTAATACTGGCCTTATGGGCCTGGTGTGGTGGCTCACGCCTGTAATCCCAACACTTTGGGAGGCTGAGGCGGGTGGATCATGAGGTCAGGAGATCAACACCATCCTGGCTAACACTGTGAAATCTCGTCTCTACCAAAAATACAAAAAATTAGCCAGGCATGGTGGCAGGTGCCTGTAATCCCAGCTACTTGGGAGGCTGAGGCAGGAGAATGGTATGAACCCAGGAGGTGGAGCTTGCAGTGAGCCGAGATCGTGCCACTGCACTCCAGCCTGGGTGACAGAGTGAGAGTCTGTCTCAAAATAAATAAATAAATAAAAATAAATAAATACTGGCCTTATGAGTTGGGAAGTGTTCCCTCTTGTAAAATTTTTTGGAAGAGTTTGCATAGAATTAATATTTTTTCTTCCTTAAATGTTTAGCAGAATTCACTAGTGAAGTGACTTGGGTCTGGAAAGTTTTTAATACAAATTCAGTTTCTTTAATTGATAGAGAACTATTCAAGTTATCTATTTCTTTGTCAGGCACGGTGGCTCATGCTTGTAATTCCAGCACTTAGGGAGGCTGAGGTGGGTGAATCACCTGAGGTCAGGAGTTTGAGACCAGCCTGGCCAACATGGTGAAATGCTGTCTGTACTAAAAATACAAAAGAAAATTAGGAGGGTGTGGTGGCGCACGCTTTTAATCCCAACTACTCAGGAGGCTGAGGCAGGAAAATCACTTGAGCCCGGGAGGCGGAGGTTGCAGTGAGTGGAGATTGCGCCACTGTACTCCAGCCTGGGTGACAGAGTGAGACTCTGTCTCAAAAACAAAAAAATTAGCTGGGCCTGGTGGCACACACATATAATTTCAGCTACTTGGGAGGCTGAGGCAGGAAAATCGCTTGAGCCCAGGAGGCGGAGGTGGCAGAGAGTCCAGATCGTGCCAGTGCACTCCAGCCTGGGCAACAGAGCAAGACTCTATCTCAAAAAAGAAAAAAAAAAAAAACCTATTCAAGTTACCTATTTCTTCTTGAGTAATCTTGGGTAGTTGGTGTTTTTGAAGGAATTTGTTTCATCAAAGTTGTGAAATTTATTGGCAAAAAGTTGTTCTATACTCTCTTCACATCCTTTAATACCTGTAGGATCTGTGGGACGTCCCCTTTCAGTTCTGATACTGGGAGTTCACGTCTTCTTTTTTTCTTGACTACAAGAAAATGTGTTTTCAAAGAACCAGCTCTTGATTTCATTATTCTTCTCCATTGTTTGTTTTCTCTTTCCTCAGTTTCTGCTCTAATCTTTATTTTTTTTTCCTTTCTTCTTCTTACTTGGGTTTCATTTGCTCTTGTTCATTTGCTTTACAAATCATTAACTCCGTCATTTGTAATGCTGAAATCATTAACTCCATCAGCATCTGTGACCTTCGGTCTGTGTCTCATCAACTCAGCAAGATGTTGGACTGTGTTTGAATTTCTTTTCCCTGTACTGCAGTCTGGGAATTTCCTTCAAGCAGGAAGCACTAGCGAATGCAGGCTCACCTCGTTTGTTTCTGGGACCGTAGGTCTGCACTGCCAGTTGTCCAGTGTCTGAAAAACAGCTCTTTTATGTGTTTTGTCCAGTTTCCTGGTTGTTTATGGTGGAAGGGCAATTCCTGTAGTAACTCATCTTTCATGGGCTGAAGTAGAGGTCCTTTACGAACTTTTTAGAATAATCAGAAGAAATAAATTCTGTCTCTTTACCTTTTAATTAGTTCAGTCCAACTTCTCCACATTCCTTCTTCTGGATTTGTTTTTACTCTAGAACAAATTGATTTCATGATCTGTTGAAACTCATTATCTATTGTTAAATTACTTGCAGATGAGGACATCTCACAATACAGGTTCATGCTGGATCTTATAAGTTCTCTTAGTATGATGTTTTTGTTGTTCTTTATTTTCTAATTTCTGTCCTAGAGCTAAACGGCCTTCATTGTAAGCATGACAGATGAGACTGCTTTACTCAAATATTTAATATATAGCCCTGAAGCACTGGAGAGGCTAAGTGCATTTATATATATATATATTTTATTAAGTTGCCTTGGGCTTGTTTGCCATCATTAGATTTGGTCTTTGTCTAAATACATTATATGCAGTTCTTGTTATTTTTCACTTGTGACCTTACTCAGTGTTTGTTTGTTACTGTTCTCATCTTACTCACTTGAATAATGCTTAGTTTAAAATTTTAACCACATAAACAGTATTTACTTGTCTGATTTTTTTTCCCCTAGATGGTATAGCTGTATGCTGGGAAAGAAATGCAGCCTGGCACCTCTGAAGGAAGAGCTTCGCATACAAGGGGTGAGGCTTGGTCATTACTGTTCTCACGCAGCTACTTTTCTTTGTATCCGTGGGGCACAAGTACAGTTTTGCTACATTGATATATTGCATTGTGGTGAAGTCAGGGCCTTCAATGAAACTATCACTGGAACAATTAAGCAACCTCCCATCACCTGGTCTCCCACTCCCCAACCACAAGTCTTCATTCCTCCATCATTCCATACTTTGCTTCCATGTGTACACATTATTTAACTCGTACTTAGAGGTAAGAACATGTGGTGTTTGTCTTTCTATGTCTCAGTCGTTTCACTTAAGGTAATGGCCTCCAGCTGGCTGGGCGCAGTGGCTCATGCCTGTAATCCCAGCACTTTGGGAGGCCGAGTCAGGTGGATCTCGAGGTTAGGAGATTGAGACCATCCTGGCTAACATGGTGAAACCCCGTCTCTACTAAAAATACAAAAAAATTAGCCAGGTGTGGTGGTGGGCGCCTGTAGTCCTAGCTACTTGGGAGGCTGAGGCAGGAGAATGGCATGAACCTGGGAGGCGGAGCTTGCAGTGAGCCAAGATTGCACCACTGTACTCCAGCCTGGGCAACAGGCTGGACACAGGCTGTCTCCAGACAGACTCCGTCTCAAAAAAAAAAAGATAGTGGCCTCCAGTTCTATCCATGTTTCTGAAGACACAATTTCATTCTTCTTTATGGCTGAATAGTATTCCATTTTGTATGTGTATACTACATTTTTTTTTTTATCCAATCCTCTGTTGATGGATACTTAAGTTAATTCAAGTCTAGATATCTTTTCTTTCTTTTCTTTTCTTTTTCCTTTTTTTTTTTTTTTGACCAGGTCTAGCTCTGTTCCCAGGCTGGAGTACAGTGGTGGGATCATGACTCACTGTAACCTTGACCTCCTGGGCTCAAGCCATCCTCCCGCCTCAGCCTCCTGAGTAGCTGGGACTCTAGGCACATGGCACCATCCCTAGCTATTTTTTTTTTTTCTTTAGTAGTGATAGGGTCTTGCCATGCTGCCCAGGCTGGTCTCAAACTCCTGGGCTCAAGCAGTCCTCTCACCTCAGCCTCCCAAAGTGCTGGGATTACAGGTGTGCACCATTGTACCCCACCTAATGATTTCTTTTCCTTTGGAAGCAAGTCTTCTAGTATTTTGTATACTTTCAGGTATTACATTCTAGTCTTTAGTCCATCTTGAGGTTATTTTTCATATATCTACTTTTTTCTTTTTTTTTTTTTTAAGAAATGGGGTCGGGCTAGGCGCAGTGGCTCACGCCTGTAATCCCAGCACTTTGGGAGGCCGATGCAGGCGGATCACAAGGTCAAGAGATCGAGACCATCCTGGGCAACATAGTGAAACCCCATCTCTACTAAAAATACAAAAATTAGCCGGGCATGGTGGCGGGCACCTGTTGTCCCAGCTACTCAGGAGGCTGAGATAGGAGAATCACTTGAACCCGGGAGGCAGAGGTTGCAGTGAGCTGAGATCGTGCCACTGCACTGCAGCCTGGTGACACAGCTAGACTCCATCTCCAAAAAAAAAAAAAAGATGGGGTTTTGCTCTGTCAACCAGACTGTAGTGTGGTTGCATGATCATAGTTTGCTGCAACCTCAAACTTCTAGGCTCAAGCAATCCTCCCACTTCAGCCTCCCAAGTAGCTGGGACTGTTGGCACGCACCACCATGCCCAGCTAATTTTTAAATCTTTAGTAGAAACAAGGTCTCTCTGTGTTGCCCAGACTGGTCTCAAACTCCTGCACTCAAGTAATCCTCATTTTTTATAAACATAGGGTCTCGCTTTATTGCCCAGGCTGGTCTCAAACTACTGGCCTCAAGCAATCCTCCCACCTTGGCCTCCCAAAGCGCTGGGATTACAGGCGTGACCCACGTACCTGACCTGTATCTACTCTGATGGTAGTTTTGAGTATAGAATTTTCTTTATACTCTAAAACTCTAAATTTTTTTTTTGTTTTGTTTTCTAAGTTCTATATTTTTAGGGCTAAAATATATTTTTATAGATTATTAAAACAAGGCCTTTTTTGACAATTATAACAGAGAAAGGTGGAGAAAAACAGATGAGTAGAATGTCAGAGAGAAACCGGAAATCAAAAAACCTGGTATCTACCACTGACCTCACATCGAACTCCTTTTTATTTTAATTTTTTTTAATTTTAATTTTTTACCATGCCTCCAAGACAAATTCAACTCCTTTATAGATCCAGAAACTCAACCTAGGTAGGTTGAAGGTTTTGTTGTGGGCCATGCAGTTAGCTCTGGGGGAACAGCACCAGAACACAGTCTCAGTCCCGTGTGCTTCCCACTAGGATGACATTCCGACATTCCACAAGAGTAGAGCCCCCTGCTCCTGTTTCAGAAGGCAGATCACAAGTAAGTACTCCCAGGCGGGGCAAAGTGGCTCATGTCTGTCATCACAGCACTTTGGGAGGCTGAGGCGGGCAGATTGCTTGAGCCCAGGAACTCAAGACCAGCCTGGGCAACACAGCGAAATCCCATCTCAACAAAAAAATATAAAAAATTAGCCAAGTATGATGGCGCGTGCCTATAGTCCCCACTACCCAGGAGGCTGAGGTGGGAGGTTCCATTGAGCCTGGGAAGTCAAAGTTGCAGCAAGCTAAGATCACACCACTGAACTGCAGTCTGGATGACAGAGCAAGACCCTGTCTCCCAAAACAATTTTCTTTTAAATAAAATAAATACTCCCCCTGCCACTTCCACTTTCCTCCCAGTTTCTGGTGTTTGGTGTGAGTCAGAGGACTTCTCAACAAAAGGGTCAGATGCACGTCGGTGGGAGGAGCAGAGTTTCTGGTCTCTGGTTTCTCTCCGACGTCCTATTCTTTCTTCCTCTTTTCCTCACAACACCATTTCTTGGGTAAATTGTGAGAGCTACGAACTAGTTCTTTACCTTTCTTAAACTCTGATTGATGAAGAGATTCCTTGTCTGTATCTAGCCAGGCTTTAGCTGGCTTTCTTTCTAAAAAAGAAAACAAAAAATCACTTGAGGCCAGTTATGGTGACTCACACCTGTAATCTCAGCACTTTGGGCGGCCAAGGTGGGCGGATTGCCCGAGGTCAGGAGTTCGAGACCAGCTTGGCCAAGATGGTGAAACCCGGTCTCTACTAAAAATACAAAAATTAGCTGGACATGGTGGCACTCACCTGTAATCC